>NC_138922.1:10786507-11986507 GCF_965231255.1 Vanellus vanellus
GCCCCAAAAGCCGGGGGAGCAGCTGCCGTGCAAGGACAGACTGCAGGAGAGCACGAGCGGCCCTCAGCTTGCCTCCGTGGCTGACAACATGACGGGGATAAAAGACAAGTTCAAGGAGAAGGAGAGCGGCATCTCCAAGGTAAAGGCTCTTGCCGATCCCCCGGGTGCTCCCCTGTGAGACAACCCCTCCTCCAGGGTCCACGCTGCCATTGTGCTGCCCTCAGACCAAGGTCTGCTTTAAGCCCAAGCTCACGGCAACACACGGGGCTTCCTGCGGGAAGGGATGGTGTTTTGGGGAGGAAGAGCTGGGGCTGAAATGCCGTTCCAGTTGCCCTGAGTCGTTCCCACGTTGCCATCAGCGAGTTGTGGTGGGTCCCATACAGCCCCTGGTTCCTTTGGCTCTGCTTGCTGGAGGCTCAGCACCCCCGAGGTGCGGCCCCACCACCCTCTCCATCCCTCCCTTCCCTACTCCTGACCTAGGGCCAAGTACCACATCCGCACCTCGGGCAGCTGAGAGGCTCCAGCAGCAAATCATAGCCCTCATCTCCCACCACAAATCCCCTCGGCTCGCCCAAGGGCTAAAGCCAGCCCTGGTGGGGTTGGGAGAGGGGCCTCATCCTGCATGGCACCGAGCCCCCGGTGGCCATGCTTCCCCCGTGGGGAGAAACAAGCTCGGGTTTGAGGCAGGAGCCACCGTCAGTGCTGCAGGGCCAGGTCCTGCCAGGGATGGGAAACTGCGGGAGAAGGCAGCAGGGTGGGTTTCCCCTGGGGTGGTTGGAGGGGATGGCGCCCGCTTCGTTAGTGGCGGGTGCAGCTGCCCTGGCCAGGCTGTGGCTGAGGGGGCTGCAGCGGCTCTTTGTCCTTCACATCGGCTTCAACGGTCTTGCTGGGAGCCTGGCAGGGGCAGCAGTCCCTGCTGTGCTGGGTTGTGCAACGGGCCCCCCACAGGGCAGGGGTGGGGGTCTCTGGGGAGCTGCTGCCCCTTCTCAGCTGTTGAAGATGTGATGAATGGGAAGTGCTGCCTGTGTTGCTCTGCCAGCCGGGCACTGCCCCCCCACGCTGTGCAGACCACAGCAGGGCTAAAGGTCCTGGTCCCCAGGGACCCCAGGGACCCTTCCCTGGGGCTCACCCCCGCCACCCCCTTCTCTCAGGCCACGGCTCTCTCCCAGGACATCCTCGAGGAGATGGGCACGATGAAGGCGGCGCAGTCGCGCATGGGCGAGGAGATCCGCAAGATGCAGGAGGCGCTTGGCTTGGTGAGCTGCTGTCGGTGCCCCTGGGAGGGAGCTGGGCCCTCGCACCCTCCCTGCCCTTCTCCCCGTCTGTCGCCACCCCAGCCCCTGCCCCGCGGCCATCAGCCATCGCTCTCAGCCAGTGTGAAGGGCACCAGGAGGGAAGAGTGGGAAGGGTGTCCCAATGGGGGGAGCGGGGGAGCTCAGCCCACCTGCCCTGGAGCCCCCCCCAAACCTCTGCCTGACAGCGCTGCCCTGGGGAGGGCAGAAACGGGCAGCGCTGCCTGCAGGTCAGGCTGGGGGTAGAGGGAACTGTGGGCATCAACCAAAGGCGTGCTAAGGCTCTTTGGAACTGAACAGCCTTAAAAAGGCAACGTGGGAGCTGGCAAGGAGGGGAGAGAAAGCTCTGCCCCTGGCAATCCAGCCACAGCCCCCCGGCACAGCCCTGCCCGGCGTCCCTCTGCCGTGTGCCCAAGTGAATCTGCAGATGCTCCTTTTCAGTCCCGCTCCACATCCAGACTGGTGTCCCTCTCCTCTCCCAGCTCCAGGGCAAACTCCAGAATGCTGATGTCCGGCTGTCGGGGCCCGGCCACCAGATGAAGTTGGGCTGTCATCTATGGCCACAAGCACACCTGCATCTTGCAGGCATACAGAAGGTAGCTGCGTGCCCGGCTCCCTTGGGGGGACCAGCCCAGCTGTGTCGGGGCATGCTCCATGGCTTGGCAGTGCTGGGCAGTGATGTTGGGGGGTGCCCGTCCCTGCGGGTGCCGCCTCCTCCAGCTATTTTGCCGGGCTGACCCCTTTTTCCCTCCCTTCCCCAGAAAAGGCTGAAGGAAAGGATGAGGCTCTACCCAATCGCAGAGGAGGTGAGCAGCATGGTGCGCTGGGAGGTGCTGGGGGATTGCTTGCCCGGTGGGCAGCAACGCAGGAGGGGGAGGACGGGGCAAATCCCGGCATTTGGCACTGCGAGATGGTTTCCAAATCCCGCCTGGGGCTGCTGCTCCTGAAACGCCGGCGCAGCCCATTGGCCTGGGAAGCGGGTCTGGGCCAGCAGGTCTGGAGCACCGAACGCCATTGCTAGGGACCAAAAGGCCTGTCTGCCCTGGCCCGGGGAGTCAGAAGGGATTTGCTGCTCCCCTGGCTCGGCTGCTCAAAGGCTGCAGGCACAGAGGGAAGCAAAGCACTGAGGGGGCTGGAGGGGGGCCCGGCGGCTGTGGCCATGGGAGCCGGGGAGTCTGCGTGGGGTTGGCAGCCTTTGCCTTTGGGCTTTCATGGCATCCTTGAGTTTGGCCCCATGAGCCAGCGGTTTGGGGATAGGGAGTTGGGTCACAGCGGAGGGTGTTTGGGGTCTGTCCCCGCCGCTACATGGCTGCCCATAAACCTGCTGCCCTTTACCTCCTCTTCCCAGGAGAGCACTGGGGACCAGTCTGCCCCAGCCGAGACCCCCCAGGCTGACGTGAACAGCCAGGATAGGACAAGCTGCATGCTGGAGCCCAAGGGACCAGCCACACAGTCTGTGCCCAGGACAAGCACAGTGTCCCCAGGCACTTGGACCACCACTGCAGGGGTGCAGCCAGGATCCGCCAGCACCCAAATCACCACCCCAGGGGTGCAGACACCATTCCCTGGAAGCAAGACCACCACCGCAGGGGAGAAGCCAGGGTTCCCTGGCACCTGGACTGCCACGCCAAGAGTGCAGCAAGGATCCTCTGCAATGCCCCATTCGCAAGAGCCAGCTATGCCCTGGGGGTCCTCATCATCCAGCAGCTCCTCTGGCCACGGTATGGAGACGGTGGAGGCTGTCGGCCAGGTCGGGCAGGTTGGCCACCTGAAGGAGCAGGTGGACCACAAGGAAGCTGCCACGTCGGACTACGCAGAGCATGAGGAGCCCCACCTGCTCTTCCCAGAGGGAGGTGAGAACCCTGGGGGAGTTGGGGGGGGGGGTGTTGGCGTGGGTACACCCCAGGTCAGGGGCTCATCGTGCTCAGAGCCTGGCCCCAAGGGTGAGACTCCCACACTGACAGTGTGTCCCCTTGGACCATGTCCCTCCAGATGAGGAGAGCATCACCATCCGGGGTCGGGTGTCCTCCCTGCAGAGCCTGGCCAGAGACCTGCAGGAAGTGAAGGAGAAGGTGAGCCGGCATAAGTCCCCGAGGGGGCTGGGGGATGCAGGGGGGAGGTGGGCAGGAAGGGGGCAGCCAAAGGGCCCCCGTACTGGAGCAACACGGGGGGCCGTGCCCTGACCCTGCCACCACTGTCATTCCCAGATCAGGCAGCTGGAGGATGCTGTTGGAAAGCTGGGGATGGCTGGAACAGAGAGGAAAGCAGATGGCAGCGACCACATCATCCTGCAACTGAGGTAAAAGGATGGGAGAGGGTTTCCTACCCCGGGGGGCTGGAAGGCGCCCGGGGGACTGGGAGCATCCCAGTTTGGGGGGTGAGGGACACCCCGCTGAGCAGCCCCAAGGAGCCTAAGCCTGCTTGTGCCCCCATCTCGCTGTCCAGGTCTGTGCTGCAGGACATAAAGCAAGAGGTGATGGAGCTGAAGGCCCTGGGACTAGAGGAGATAAAGCAGAAGGTCCTGGAGATGAAGGAGCTGGAGTTAGAGAAGATAAAGAGGGAGCTGAAGGAGCTGGGAGAACACCGGGACATGACTGAAGCCACGCTGCAGCGGTTGGTGACAGAGGTGGCCAAGCAGATGCAGGCACAGGTGAGGTCCGGGGGGAGCACACCCACCAGCCGCCAGCTCAGTGGCGTGGTCCTGGCGGGGTTCCCGACCACGTTCCCTGGCTGGCTGGGGCCATTGAGCCTCCATGGAACCTGGGCTTGTTGACTAACTCCATGTCATCTCAGAGCCCATTCCTTCTCCCCTTCCTGCAGCAGGACAAGCTCAGGGAGATCGAGAGCGTAGAGCAGGAGCAGGCAGAGGCGCAGGCAGCATGTCCTGCCTGCAGTGGGGACACTGGAATGCAGGTGGGGAAGCTCCTGCAGCGCTACGAGAAGCTCCAGGAGGTGGTGGACTCCCTGGTGTCCCGGCAGGCAGTGGGCAAGGTGCCGAGGCAGATGCCGAGGAGGAGCCAGGTAAGGAGATGCTGGCGTGGGGGGCTTGAGAGGGGGCTGCTGAGACCCCCCGGCTAGTTGTGCTTTGCTGTAACGTGGGGGAGCCTCACGCTGCCCCCAAATTGGCTTGCACAAGTCAGCAGCATGGAAGGAAATGAAAGCCTTAGTGCAAATGTCCTGCTGGCACTGATAGCCCATGGCCACCAGCCAAGTGACCTGGGTCTGTCCCTGCAGGGCAGCCAGCCCCCCTTACACAGCACCACTTTGTCATCTTCCTCCCTGAAGCAGGATGAGGAGGCGCTGAAGCGCATCCAGGCCACCCTCGTGCAGGCGCAAGAGGACTACGAGAAGCTCAGCTCTGTCGTGGGGAACCTCTTGCGTGACAGCCACCGGCAGCAGAAAGACACCAAGGTAGGTGGCTGAAACCCTTGTGGGGTCGGAGCATCCTTCAGGCAGAGCCCCTGCTGCGGACCACAGGGGGTTTGTCTCTTTCCTGGAGGGTTGTATGGGAGGTGGGGGGTGCTCTGCTGGCTGGGAG
This sequence comes from Vanellus vanellus, assembly GCF_965231255.1. Taxonomy (NCBI): domain Eukaryota; kingdom Metazoa; phylum Chordata; class Aves; order Charadriiformes; family Charadriidae; genus Vanellus; species Vanellus vanellus. The sequence continues at coordinate 10,791,338 of NC_138922.1, forward strand.
GCAGCTGCGACCCTGCCGTGGCGTCATGGGGTGCTTTCTGCTTTGCAAGGCTCTGTTCCAGTCCCTGGAGAAGCTGGCAGAGGAGAAAGCGGACAAGGAGGACTTGTTGCTGGCAGTCGATGTGGTACGGCCTTGAGGGTGCCCAGCACGAGACAAGGGGGTCCCGGGCAGGGTGGCAAACGTCCTTGTCCCTTGGGTGCTCAATAGCAGAACCGGACAGGGGGAGGGAGGGTTTCCAGACCGGCTGCGGGTCCCTCGCCAGGTCCCTCTGTCTCCCCCGGGTCGCTTTGGCTGGTGAGACCAACCTCACGGGGGTGATGAGGCGAGCGGAGCCATGTACCCACTTCTCCCTCTCCTCCTGACACGAGCTGGCCCTGCCCATCGTACCTCCATCCTTTCCCCACCACTCTCCTGCCTTTCTCTCTTGCTAGAAAGCAGACAAAAGCGCCCTGGCCGGCAAAGTCAGCCGCAGCGAGTTTGACGCAAGGATGGAGCGGCTGACTCAGATGGTGGAGGAGATGCTAAGCTGGCAGACAGGCCAGGAGAAGGTCCAGCAACAGCTCCGTGAAGAGGTGGCCTCCAAGGTGAGGGGTGGCTTGTCCCCGCCACGCACGACTGGCACCTTCAGGGCTTGGCAGCCCAAGGCAGCATCCCCCCAAGGGTCCCCTCTCCCGGCTGTCCCACCCGGGGACCGCAGTGTCCCATCCCGGGGCGGCTGTCTGAGGCTTTACACCCGTCCACAGCTGGACCGCCTGGAGCTGGGGCCTTTCCAGCAGCAGCTGGAGGGGCACTGCAAGAACATTCTGGAGCAGGGCAAGGAGAAGGAGCCAGAGGCAGCGGCTGATGATGCGGCTGGGATTAAGAAGTGAGTGCGATGAGGACGGTGGTGGCTTTGGGGATAACTGGCTGCTGCCTGCCAGCTGCCTGCCTGCGTCCCCCCCAGGAGCTCACCCAGCCCTTCTCTCCCCCCTCCAGCCCACTGCTGACGCATTTCCACTGCCTGTCCTGCGACCGGCCCCTCGACATGCAGGTTCCTGGCCCGTGAGTAGCACCCGGTACCGTGGGTGGGACGGGGGGAGATGGGTGCTGGCAGTGCCCCGCTGTGCCAGGCACAGGGGTTGGGGTGTCTGCCTGGGGAATGCAACCCTGCCAAGCCCCCTCGCAGTCCTGCGCGGCAGCGGGGGACAGGGAGCCGTCCGCGGGGGGCAGGGGCCGCCATGGGCTACAAGACCGTTGGTTTTGGGGTGCTGCCCCGAGCCAGGGCAGCGTAGGTCCTTTCTCCCCCATCACCCATCTGTGGCTCCTGCCCTCCCCAGACACACCGTGGCTATCCCGGCGCTGCCGCCGCTGCTCCCGCGCCTCACCCAGCACCCCCGTACCATTCTCAAGCCGGAGCAAGAACAGCAGCACGGCCACAGGTAGGGGACACGGGCACCCGGCCCCTGGAGTGCAGGGTGGCTCTGCCACCGCGAGGGAGAGCTCTTCCGCGGGTGGGGGCGGAGGGGTCCAGGGGGCGTGGGCAGGGCAAGGGAGCAGAGATGTGCTGCAGAGCGTCAGCTGTGCTTGTCTCGGGTCTGTGGGGTTTTACAGCCGTCCCCCTCGCTGCCCCATCTGGGAAACAAGTTGCCAAAAATAAGCCCTGCAGCTGGGACAGCCCAGCTCCTGCCTCCTGGTGTCCTTGGTGTGGGGTGCAGCGACCTGCCACGGCCAGCTCACCGGGGCTGTGGGGAAAGGGCAGATCCAGCAGGATGGGTGGGGTGTCTCCTGCAGCAGTCAGAGGGAAGCTGGGAGGGACAGACCCCACTGGGGAGCAGCGCCTGGTCCCCTCCCTCGTGTTGTAGGCTGAAGCACGGGGTGCCACAGTGCCGGGCACTCAGCATCCCCGTGCCTCATCCCACAGGGAGCCATTGGTCGAGGGCAAGTACCCCACCGTGCCGCGGAGCTGCGGGGGCCGGGACACTGTCACCACCCCGCTGCAGCGCCGCCAGCGCCTCCAGCCGCTCCTGCTCCCCAACAAGGTAGGGCTGACAAAGGTAGGGATACGGCAGGGGCGACTGAGGCTGAGCCCCTGGGGGGCGCGTGCCTCAGTTTCCCCCGGGAGCGCTGGGTGTGGGAGGGTTGCCTGGGGATGCTGGCTTTGCCCTGTGGTTCAGCCAGCCCGCTCTCTCCTTCCCAGTGCAACGTGACAAATCTGTTGGGCACGGATCGCCCCATCTCCAGGGACCAGCTGGACGAGAAGCTGCCCATGCTTGCAGCCAAGGAGGGTACGGCCGGGGCAGGACAGGGGAGGGGACCCCAAGGGTGGGAAGGGGACAGCGGGGAGGGCCGGGCACCCGTGGGGTGCCCGGATTTCCCCCGCCGCGGCTCCCTCTGGTCTCTCTTGCCACCCCTGCTGCCCGCCCCACGGGCTGCAGAGGGGCTAACCCCTGCCCCTCACCCCCAGAGCCCAGGCCCGGGCAGCCCAAGACAGCCCAGCACCAGCCCGGGCTGCACAAGGCCGCAGAGAGCAGAGATTCGTCCAACCGGCACTTCTCCATGGCACCGAGGCCACCGCGGGACAGACCCAGCACCCGGGCAGCCATGCGGGCACAGCTGCTCTTCAAAAAGTGATTTGTTATTTAATTAATAAAAAAAACTTTGCCCTTATTTTTGTCGGGCTTTTTCCCTTTTTGGGGGGAACTAAGAATGGCGGTCAGAGGGACAGAGGGGGCACCACCTCGATAAATCGCAGCCCCCAGTTCTGCTCTCCCCCTCAGAGCCCGGCGGCAAATATAGCAGGCAGTGGGCTAGTGGGCGCCTGTCCCCCTCTGCGGGGAGTTCTGCTCTGGGCTTCCCTGGGACGGTGATGGACGTTTCTGCCATTACGGAGCCAGGATGCACATTTCAAGTACTGCAATGGAATGGCTGCAGTGCTGCGCCAGCCAAGTGAGCGCGTCCAACACACAGGAACACCAGAAGTGACGCAACGCACTCCCTTTTAAATTGTGTGGTGACGTATGATCAGAGCGTAACAAATGGCTGCTCCCGGGCAGTGGGGCTCAGCTTGTATGTGGAAAAGGAGAGGTGCCCATTGAGTTCATCATGGTGGCCCTGTTTTTTTTCCAGACGGACTGGGAGGGGGCACCTCAGTCCTAACAAGCGGCACCAGCATTAGGTCTGCATTACACTGTTGGCAACACTGACAGCAGTACCCCCAGTCTTATAGAAGCCCCCCCCCCTGCCCCCAGCACCCTTGCAGCATGGCCGGAGAGAGAAAGGGGGGGGAAATAACAAAAAACAGCTGGATGGAGGCGGCTGTCATTGCTCCGGATCATGGCCACGGGGAAACGGAGTCGCTGGGCACCCCCCGGCTCCGGGTTCCTCTTGTGCAGCCCCTCTGCCCCCTCACCCCGCTCACGCTCCCTCCCTCTCCCCCTCGGCGGCGGGAACCGCCTGAGGGCGGTGCACGGCGCGAAGTGTCCCGCGCAGCCGCACGCAGGCGCGCGACCGCCGCTCCCTGGCCTGTCCCCCGCGAGCCGCCGTAGCCTGCCCGCTCCGCGGCGGGTAGGAGGTGGTGCGGAAGGGAGGGGTGGGCGGGGGGTCGCGGCGTGAGGGGACCGTAGGCCGCAGCGGCTCCGCTTTCCCCGCTGAGCCCGATGTGAGCCGCCCCGCGGCGGGGCCAGGGAGCGGGGCCATGAAGAAGGACGTGAGGATCCTGCTGGTGGGAGAACGTGAGTGCGGGAGGGGCCGGAGCGGCCCCGGGGTAGGGCGGGGGCCCCTGTGGTGAGGGAGAGCTGCTGTCGCCGTGCCGCCGGCTGTCAGGTCGTCCTGGGGCGGCGGGTCCCCTCATCGCTGCCCGGGCTCCTTCGCCGTGGGGCGGTGAGTGCGGCGCAGGGCGGCCGAGAGAAGAGCTGAGCCCCAGCCCTGCGGGGCTGGCGGACGTCGGGATTGGCAGCTCCGTGGGTGCTCCGTGACCGCGTCGTGGGCCGTTACAGCGGCTGGAGGTTGCGCCGGCGGGCCCGGCAGCCTGGGTGTGTGTTCGGCCGGGAGCTCCCGGCTGCTCGCCCTGCGCCGGGTACCGAGCTCGCAGCATGGAAGTCAGTTTGCGGAGTTGGCGTGCGGAGTTGGCTTTCGTTCCTGGAGGCGAAACCGGGATGAAATTCTTGCTCTGTGTTTGGCTACGTCCTGTTTAACTTTTTACTTTTTTTTTTTTTTTTTTTTTTTTTGTGGAAACCAAACAAATCTTTCTTATTTACTGGGTTTGGAAGTCAGTGGCCAGATGTGCTCCGGACGGTTATCAGTCGGGTGTTGCAGACTTGTGGCTAGGACAGGGCCAGGGAGCCCGATCCATGCTTCTGCCACTAACTTACTGTATGACCTTGAATAAACAGCACATACTTATGTGCGTGCCAAAGTTACAGTGAGTCTGTGTTTTTTCATATGTCCTTAAGCTCACAGCCAGGTACCCAAATAAGTGGCTAGGCTTTCAAAGATACAGCTTGTTACAGATGTAAATAGCAGCAAGGAGGTTCTGTTTTGTTAGTTTGTAAAGTGCGCTGAAGTTCCTTCCCTACAGGAAAAGAATACAGAGTAATTACCAAGTGTTATTAGTAAAACTACCTAATTATACTAAGAATATAGTACTACTAATGAAGCTTTTCTGAGAATTGAATGCCTCGTGTATATTTATAGTACAGTTTATGCAGTTATTTTATAGTGCAGGTTGGTTCTGTCTATACTGCTCAGAAAGATTATCTATGACTTCTTTAGAGGGGAATCTTCAAGGAGATGGGGCTATGCAGAAAGGGTTAACTCATCAAGCTTGTATTTGGCTAATTTTACAGACTCGGTTTATTTAGAAATATATTTGTGCATTTGAACACACAGTTTGATTCTTCTTCAGAATGTGTGCCTAATTTACCTTACTTTCTTTGGCAGTGGTGTGTTCTGAACTGGCTCTGTGCAGTTCTTTAAGTACAGGTGTTAACAGGTGCTTTGATTTGGCAATTAAGTTCACAGTGTGTCCAACCGAAAATTTCCAAGATACAAGTCTCTTAAATATAGCAACATGTAGTATGTGGCACACATCAGAGATTGTGAGCATCTTTATATTATATTTTTGTTGGAATTGTAAGGACTGGAAGTGAGAAATTTGTTTTACAGATTAGTAAAACTTGTCAGTTATACTATTAGTATAACTTGTCAGTTATACAGTTAGTACTGTTAGTACTGTTTTGTATACATGTGTTTTGTATATACTAGTCTGAAACCACACGTTAGTCTAGACTATGTAATACTTGTTAGATGACAACAGCTGATTGCCAGGTTCAGACTCTGAAATACCTGTGAAGACCTTTTGTTGTAAGCCTCTTCCAAAGCACAGCCTCTTTCATCCCCAGTGGTCTGCGTGTTAGGTTTAAGGTTGTTTTAGTCCTCATATCCATGGTACAAACATAAATTTTTAATGACCAATAATTTTCAGAATATGTTCAGCATGTTATTTTATGCAGCATGACCTAAAACACTTATATAGGAGGAAAAATTATCACAAAGTGCTGTGCTGTTTTCTTCATCCTAGTCAGCCAATATTTAGGCTGTTGTTTCAAAAACTATAAGCAGAATTGGAAAGGCAAATGGTTGACCTAGATTCAAGCAAAATAAACCAAATCTCTGCACTTGAACCTATGGATTTTCATCAAAACAACGCTAGAACACTAGGAAGTGTATCAGAAGCTTATAAATACTGAGCATTTTCACTAACTGACAGTTCATAATCTTTTCTTTTCAGTCATATAAAATTAATTAAATGAGTTTCTATATCTGCAAAGCCAACATGTTTTGCCACTGTTTCAAATTAAAGCTGACATGGTCAGATACAAAATACGTAGCACTATTTTCAGTAATTGTCTAACAACTTTACTTGCCTATCAGAAAATTACATCTTTTTTTTTCCTGTGGAAATAGGAGAGCTATTGAAGTTCTTTTGATTCTGTCAGGATGAAACTTACTGTGTAGTTTATGCAGGAGGACACCTAGCAGTGTAAATTATGATGAAAACACAACCATATTGCTGTTACAAAAACTGTGTCTTGCTGCTCTCCAGCTTATATCACTGGGGAAAAATTTACAACTGTTCTCCCCAAGGAAAGCGAAAGTCTTCCTCCCCAGGATAAATTTCTTTGCTTTTCATAATTTTGTAATAACTGCTCTTTAACTTACCATGATGAAGATAAGCTTTTGTTCCTAGATGTCGGAAGGCCTTTTGTTACTGTACCAAAAATAGACTTGGATAAGTTGAATATACTTTGACTAGATCATCATTTCAGTAATACCATTTTCTGCACAAAAACAATCAGTCGTACAATTTCATCTCTTCTCCCATATTGAGAATTATATATGATTAAATAGACAAGTGTGAATGCAGTGATACCAGCAAAACGAATTCTGTCAGTTGGTGACATGTTGTGTTCAGTAGGAACAGTGATGCAAGCTCTGACTTGGTTGGTAAAACGTGCATGCTAGCAAAGATGCTCTATGTCCAGGATGAAAGAGTTTTTTGCTTGAATTGAGGCCTGTCAGAAATATACAATGCCAGATAATACTTGAATCTGAACATTTTGGTTCTTAAGAAATGTCTCGAAAACAAATAAAGTGGTAATAGCCTTTCAAGGCTTTCAAAGGAACAGAACATTGACAGGTAAAGATTTTTAGAGAGGGGAACCCTGAGACAAGTTACCAACTTTTAATTTTAAATGGTGACATGAAAGATTCTCAAAACCAAGCAATCCAACTGTGATATCAGAAGTCTGAACTTTGCAGATAAATGGAGTAAATAATAAATCAATTATTTGATTGAATAGAGTTGAATATTGAAGCATATATGATCTCCTTGGATTAAGAAAACTGTTACTTTAGAAGGGTTGGTGATTTGTTTGCTTATTTTCACTTTTTGGGGGGGCTGGCTCATTTAAATCAAGGAGATTTTGCTCTTGCACTTTCAAAGTAGTCAAACTAGTTTGTGGAGAATTTGTCCATTAATGACAGAGCCATGCCTTCTTGTCCAGCTCTTATCCTTGGTAGTTTAGGACTGAAGCACAATCATCATATCAAGAATACTATAAAAACAGTTAATTTTGAAATTCCTTTCTGTGTGGTTTCTTTGTTTCTATTTATTAAGTTGTGTTAATGCATTTCTAGTTTGTTTTGAATTTTTGTTTGTTTGCTAATGTGTTTGTTCTATATTAAGGTTAAAACCTGCTAATTCTTTTGTGTAAGACAGAGCAAGATTGATTCCCTTCTGGATGAAATGCAGAAATGTAAAATTGATCCTGAGATTTTACAATAAAAAAATTTTGAGAGAATTGCTGTTATCCACACTTAGTATGTTTAAACAACAGATAAAAAGCCTTTGACATGGTCAGTTGGAAAATGTTTTTAAAATACTTCCCATTTTAAGATGGGATGCAACTATTGAGTGTAACAAAGCCAAATTACCTAATCTCTGTTTTTAATGCTTTTGCAGCCAGAGTTGGGAAGACATCACTAATTATGTCTCTTGTCAGTGAAGAATTTCCAGAAGAGGTAGAGCATCTTTATTTATTTTCTATGTTTTATTTCTATCCCTTTGTATAACTTTTTTCAAAAAATAAGTTAATAGTCTCTACTTTAAAATAATATTTCCTCTTTAGAAAAAAAAATTAAGTCTAAAACTGCAATGATGGCTTCTGGAAGAGTGGTGCAGGTTAGGTAAAATATGTATCTCTGCCTGAAGATTAGGAATTTAAATTTTGTCAAATTTCCTTTCTTGTTTTTCACGTGGTTAATTAAACTATTTTTATATATGAGGAATGTTAGGGATTTTTTAAGGAGTTGAAACTGGTTATAACTGGCAGCATATTTCAATGGTAGAGATGTGTACATGGGAAGGTGCTGAAAGAGGCAGGACCCTCTTTTTTTTTTTTGGAGTGTTGTATTTAAAGAGCATGTAGCTTGAAGAATGAATGAGAATGAGGAATTAAAAGGTCACATTGCATAATTTATACTTAGCCATTTTTTGTAACTAAGCAAGACATTGCCTTTATTGCTATTTTTGAAGACTCTTTGAAGTAAAAAAAGCCAAAAACTCTTACTTTCTTCAAGAATAAAAGTAAAGCTATTCCTATGTTTTAGTCTTTTGAAAAAGCAGCACATAGTTCTCTTTATACCATAAAAAGAACTGCAGCTGCTGCAAATACTTAAGCTTTTTACATATAAACATGAATGTTTATTTCTTCTGATCACAAGTCTTAAAATAGACATCATGTGCTGCTCTTTGAATCTACACTGCACTGTGTTTAATGCAAATCAGTAGGTTACCACAGTTCATGAGTCAAGATTAGATTGCTAACATAATTGAATTTGGTTCCCAACCTCACAGGTAAAAAGGAGCTCCGGTTTCTTTCTGTTTGTTCTTAAACTGCTCAGGGACCCATTCCTTTGACAGGTTGTTTGTGGATGTATTTAGTGAATTGTAGTTCTCTATTCGCTTCTCAGCTTCTTCCTGATGTGTCATCTAGAATATTTCTCTAAATTCATGTTGAGAGAAAAAGCATCATTTATATATAACACAGAATCTGCCTGAAATTACCGAAATAACTTTAAAAAAAATACTGCATCCTATATAAACTGCTGAAAGACACATGTACAATCCTGCAGGCCAGGCATGCAGGTCAGAGCTATGTGGGGGCATGTAACAGACATTTCAAAATTTGAAATAGTGTTTAATATAGTGGGTCTCATCAGGAATCATTCTTGATGAAGATGTAAGTAGAGCCTGAAGCTTGACAAACAGCCATTTTCCAGTGATTGGCTTTTCTTTTTTCTTTTTTTTTTTATTAAAAAAAAACAAAAGCGTCATGAAAGTTCAGTGTCAGCAGGTAAAAGGCAATAAATAGCTGTGCAAGAAGTTTTCATTAAAATGAGGTTTAAGTTGATTTTTCCTGAATATGGATTAGTGTTCTCTGGAAAAAATGGCCAGCAATCATAGCTGGTTTACAGCATTTTGCAGAACACACTTTTTATTAGTATCATGTTTTGCTTTGCAGGCTTTTCTGTACTTAATGTTTAGCACTCTGTCAGAAGCAAGGAAGTTGTCAGGTTATGATTATGTAAAAATTGAGACTTGTATTTTGTCTGTCATGGTTGTTTGCCATATCTTGAATATTTTGGTTTTTGTTTAACAACTCATGCACTGTTTGCAGGGGTACTTCTTGTCCTGATTTCAGTGGGAGTAGGATCAAGATATCTTATGCAAAAATTAATACTGTTTAATCTATGTTTAAACATTTTTAGTTTGTCAATAATGGCATGCTAATTCTGATGTTACTCTTCAGCTAAAGAATGTGTAGCCCTTTGAAGTAGTTGTTTGAATTTGATAACCCCTCAAGTATTAGAACTTTTATTTATATGACATTTTTGTTTAAAGTAAATTGCAATTCAGGTTTTGTTTATAGTTTTCACTATTATAATAGTTCTCTATAGGTGGTTGGGTATAGTGGGTTTGAGTTCTGTAGAAGCATTCATTGAATCTGTTAATGAGATTGCTTTCTTGCAAAGCGTGCAGGAAGTTCCTTATTCAGTCAGTAGACCAATAAAGATGAAAAAGTAGCAGTGACTTTCAGTACATTGCAAAAAAACCTCCTCAAAGTGCTTGAACTACTAATAAGCTGTTCTATTTAAAGCTGACTAATTGACAGGTGTGTTATAGTATATGACTTTTTTTGACCATCTGGATTTTCTGGATTATCTTTAAAGTCTTTTTCTTGCTGTTTCTTTACCACCCAAGGTTCCACCACGAGCTGAAGAAATCACCATTCCAGCTGATGTCACCCCTGAAAGAGTGCCAACCCACATAGTGGATTATTCAGGTAAGAACTACACAATACTGTTACTGTTTGACTGATTTGGTATGGAATTGTTTATCTAACTCAATAGCCTCTTTAACAGTCGTACTGGTATGGGACCAGAGCTGCATGTAGGAAAAGACTAAATTGTCACCAGGTGGAAGGAGAGAACTTAAGGGATAAGGAGGAGTGGAGTCAGATCCCTCCCCGGAGAGGCAAGCGGAACCTCTCACAGCCCCCCTCACCATCCCAATTGCCCTTGCAGAATAGGTATGGGGCTTTGGAATTCGAAGACCAGGCGATCGAGGATGGAAAGGATGATCCATCCAGTGAGGCGCCCAGTGCTGGGCACTCACCCCGCCGCCTCAGGACTTCCTCAACCAAGAAAGAAAGGAAGGTAATTGTGGTAGGTGACTCCCTTCTGAGGGGAACAGAGGGCCCTATCTGTAGACCGGACCCATCCCACAGGGAAGTCAGCTGCCTCCCTGGGGCCAGAATTAAGGACATAAGGAGAAAACTCCCTTCCCTGGTTAAGACATCAGATTACTACCCACTACTGATATTTCAGGTAGGTGGTGATGAGGTAGGTACCAGAAGTCTAAGGGCAACGAAGAATGACTTTAGGGCCCTGGGACGGCTGGTTAAGGGATCGGGAGCACAAATAGTGTTCTCCTCTATCCCACCATTTGCAGGGGTTGAAGAGGGGATAAATAGGAGGAGTCAGGAAATTAACTCCTGGCTCCAAGACTGGTGTATCCGGCAAAATTTTGGCTTTTTTGATCATGGGCTCATCTACAGGAAACCAGGCATGCCGGCAACAGGTGGGGGAAGCCTAACCCGAAGGGGAAGAAAGATCCTGGGACAAGAGCTAGCAGGGCTCATCTATAGGGCTTTAAACTAGGTTTGAAGGGGGATGGGGATGAGACCAGGATTACAAAAGTCGTGCCTGGGAGCAGCATACCAGTGTTTCTGGGTAAAAGTGTTAGCAAGGTCTTGCAGCCTGTCCCAGTGATGGTGGGGGATGGTGAATTGTGTGACAGCCAAGACATGAGGGGTAGTGATGATTTGGTAGCTACAGTAGTGTCTGAGTACGATCAGGTGCGAATTAGGGCTTGTCCCCCCAAGAAAGTGGCAGGGCAATTAGCCCAGCTGAAGTGCATCTATACTAATGCATGCAGCATGGGAAATAAACAGGAGGAGCTGGAGGCCATTGTACCGCAAGGAAACTATGATATAGTTGCCATCACAGAAACGTGGTGGGAGGACATACGCAAGTGGAGTGCTGTAATTGATGGCTACCAACTCTTCAAAAAGGATAGGCGAGGAAGGAGAGGTGGTGGGGTGGCCCTCTATGTTAGGGGCAGTTTTGAATGTCTGGAACTTAACAGTGTGGATGACAACACTGAGTGTGTATGGATAAGAATTAAGGGGAAGGCCAATAAGGCAGACATCATGATGGGAGTTTGTTATAGACCTCCTAATCAGGATGTAGAAGCCGATAAAGTATTCTATAAGCAGCTGGCAGAGGTCTCACGATCATCTGCCCTTGTTCTTGTGGGGGACTTCAACTTCCCAGATGTCTGCTGGAAATACAATGCAGCAGAGAGGGAACAGTCATGGAGGTTCCTGGAGTGTGTGGAAGACAACTTCCTAACACAGCTGGTGAAGGAACCAGCTAGGGGAAGTGCACTACTGGACCTACTGTTTGTTAACAGAGAAGGTCTTGTGGGGGATGTAAAGGTTGGAGGTCGCCTTGGGCAGAGTGATCATGAAATGATAGAATTTTCAATTCTTGATCACGTAAGGCGGGGAGCCAGCAGAACTGCCACCTTGGATTTCCGAAGGGCAGACTTTAGCCTGTTTAGGAGCATGGTCGAGAGTGTCCCTTGGGAGGCAGTTTTGAAGAGCAAAGGTGCCCAGGAAGGCTGGGCATACTTCAAGCAGGTGCTCTTAAAAGCGCAGGAGAAGTCCATCCCCTTGTCTCGAAAAACGAGCAGACGGGGAAGACGACCAGCCTGGCTAAATAGAGAACTTTGGCTGGACCTCAGAAAAAAAAGGAAACTTTACATTCTCTGGAAAAGGGGGTTGGCAACTTATGAGGACTATCAAGATATAACAAAGCTATGTAGGGGGAAAATGAGAAGGGCCAAAGCTCAATCAGAACTCAGCTTGGCCACTGCAGTTAAAGACAATAAGAAAAGGTTCTTTGAATATATCAATAGAAAAAGGAAGACTAGGGAAAATGTAGGCCCACTGGTGAATGAGACAGGTGCCCTAGTGGTGGAGGACGCAGAGAAGGCAGAGTTACTGAATGCCTTCTTTTCTTCGGTCTTCACTGCTAAAGCTGTCCCTCATGAATCCCACACTCTGAAGGCAAAGGGGAAGGTCTGGAGAGTGGAAGATTTTCCCTCAGTTGAGGAGGACCGTGTCAGAGACCACTTGGCCAAGCTGGACATTCACAAGTCCATGGGCCCTGATGGCATGCATCCGCGAGTGCTGAGAGAGCTGGCGGATGTTATTGCTAGACCACTCTCCATCGTCTTTGAACGGTCATGGAGAACAGGAGAGGTGCCTGAGGACTGGAGGAAGGCCGACATCACTCCAATCTTCAAAAAAGGCAAGAAGGAGGACCCAGGGAACTACAGACCGGTTAGTCTCACCTCTGTCCCTGGGAAGGTAATGGAGCAACTCATTCTGGATGTCATCTCCAAACACGTTGAGGAACAGGAAGTTATTGGAAGTGGTCAACATGGATTTACCAAGGGTAAATCATGCTTGACCAATCTGATAGCTTTCTATGATGTTATAACTGGTTGGCTGGATGAGGGGAAAGTTGTGGACGTCATCTACCTTGACTTTAGCAAGGCTTTTGACACTGTCTCCCATGACATCCTCATTAGGAAGCTGAGGAAGTATGGGCTAGATGAGGTGACAGTGAGGTGGATTGAGAGTTGGCTGCGGGACAGAACTCAGAGGGTTGTGATCAGCGGCACAGAGTCTAGTTGGAGGCCTGTAACCAGTGGTGTCCCCCAGGGGTCAATACTTGGTCCAATTTTGTTTAATATATTCATTAATGACCTGGATGAGGGGACAGAGTGTATCCTCAGCAAGTTTGCTGATGATACCAAACTGGGTGGGGTGGCTGACACCCCAGAGGGCCGTGCTGCCATCCAGCATGACCTGGACAGGCTGGAGAGCTGGGCAGAGAAGAACCTAATGAGGTTCAACAAAACCAAGTGCAAGGTCCTGCACCTGGGGAGGAAGAATGCTAGGCACCAGTACAGGTTAGGGGCGGACCTGCTGGGAAGTAGCTTGGAGGAGAAGGATCTGGGGGTTGTGGTAGACAGTAAATTATCCATGGCCCAGCAATGTGCCCTTGTCGCCAAAAAGGCCAATGGAATCCTGGGCTGCATAGGGAAGAGTGTGGCCAGTAGGTCGAGGGAGGTCATTCTCCCCCTCTACTCTGCACTGGTGAGGCCACAACTGGAATACTGTGTCCAGTTTTGGGCTCCCCAGTTCAAGAGGGACAGGGAACTGCTGGAGCGAGTCCAGCGAAGAGCAACTAAGATGATTAAGGGCTTGGAGCATCTCCCTTATGAGGAAAGGCTGAGAGAGCTGGGACTCTTTAGCCTGGAGAAGAGAAGGCTGAGGGGAGACCTTATTCATGCTTACAAGTATCTAAAGGGTGGGTTGAAGGAGGATGGAGCCAGGCTCTTTTCAATGGTTCCCAGTGACAGGACGAGGGGCAATGGGCACAAGTTAGAACACAGGAAGTTCCGTTCAAATACACGGAAACAGTTCTTTACGGTGAGGGTGACAGAGCACTGGAACAGGCTGCCCAGGGAGGTTGTGGAGTCCCCTTCCCTGGAGATTTTCAAGACCCGCCTGGATGCAGTCCTGAGTAATGTGCTCTAGGCAATCCTGCTTTAGCAGGGGAGTTGGACTAGATGATCTCTAGAGGTCCCTTCCAACTCTGATGATTCTGTGATTCTGTGATTTAAGTAGAAAATTGTGGGATAAAACTGAATCAGATGGTGATGGCTAGTCCTACTAGTTCAAAGCCTAACATTAGCTGCCGTTGGTACCTCCATGAAAGACAGTCATAGCAATGTTCCAGTGAAGTTAGTATTCTTTTTGTGATGGACATATTTACAGGTTCAGACAAAGGTGGGTAATTTCATGGAATTCAAAACTATTTTTTCTTTCTTTCAGTGAAGAATTCACTAATCTGCAGGACACTTTACATACCTTATCGCTTTCTAAATTTCTGAATTTGGATACCTGATCCTTTTGTATCAGTTTCATATTTTTTATTTTTCCTTTTTGATATATCCTACTCTCCTTGACTTTACTGAGTAGATAAATAGGCTCAGTGTCAAGCTTCTTATGCTATCATAAATATACACAACTGTTGCACAGCTAGAAAAATCCTTCCACTGTTTATAGTGGCAGCCAAGAATTAGACCACATTAGCAGATTCCTTCCTGTCTTCTTTCTCCCACCACTGCTGAGGAAATATATTTGGTGTGTTTACCTATTTGGGTCAAAGAAATAATGTGTTGTTTTTTTTTTTTTTTGTTGGACTTGTCTTAGATTTATGTGGAGTGAGTTTTTCTTTCTATTGGATGAAATGTTTCATGGATTCGGTTTAACATAAGCTTGGTCTCACTAAAAAAAAAAACAAAAACAAACATCGACACGGCAATAAAATGAACATATGCCATATTCTGTTGTAAAAGTTTACATTATAGAACCATGTTGCTACTTACTATCCCAGGAAAGGGGCTGTTGATAAATATAGGGAGATGCAAACTATGACTCATTACAGAGAGAACCTGCCTACAAATGTAATTATTCCTTTTTAAAATAGCTGCTAAAAAACTTGAGTGCAACAGACTGTTTCTGTTTTGCAGGTTAATGGATCAATTTCATTATTGTTATAGCAGAAACACTCTTTAGTGCGTTTTATAAAAAGACGTTTAAATAACAAGAACTTTCACAAGGCTGTCTTACCAGTATTGTGAAATATCTTAGTTCAGTTTCTTAAGTTTTTCAGTTTTGTTCTCAAAAAGGTTTAGTGTTAATGAATGGTTTATTCTATTGAATGCAGAAGCCGAGCAAAGTGATGAGCAGCTTTACCATGAAATATCACAGGTAAGTGTATTTTTAGTGTTTACTAGAAAATAGTTTCTGCTTTGGGAGGAATCTTTCCTTTTAAGTTCTCTGCATTAGATGGGCTTCAGTTTGAATTGAATTAAAAAAAAAAAAAACCTCTCCTGTTTTTTCTTGCTTGACATTTCATTTTGGTTTGTTTTGTGCCCTGTGCTGTAGTAACTCTTCCTCTATTTAAGAAAAGTAGGTACTGCCACTGTGTTGATGAATTGAGCATAAGCTTTGGCCATCCTAGTGAAAGGACAGAACCTAAACATCTTTTAAGCACTCGGCCAAGGGATTGACAGTTTTTGTAAATAAATAATTCTGCCCTGGAAAGATCCATTTTGCTTCTTTCTGTCATGTTGTACTATTGCATTTATGAATACCACAGTATTGATAATTTTATAATTCTTCTGTTTCCCATTTTCAGGTTTTTCTAAGCATCTTTGTACATTTTCTGTTCACTCTTGTCGTGGCATTGTGTTCCATTCCTGACGTTTAGTTTAGCGGAGGCTGCAAATTAAGGTTCTTCAGTTTAGATTTCTTGGTAGCATAGGTCTCTGCAGGCATAAGTTGCTAATTTCACACTGCAAGACAGGCTTTTTGGCACTTCTCAACATATAAATTATTTGATTTAAGCTCTTGTTCAGGCTGCAAATAGCTTAAATAAGTCAATTGCAGTTTTTGACTCATGGTGGAACTGTTCTTACTCTGAAGTTGTTACATATGGTTCTTAATTGTCTCTCTTGCTCTAGAGACTCTAAACAGTGGAATTCCATGCCTTTCCTTTCTTTTCATTTTAGGCAAATGTGATTTGTATAGTATATGCTGTTAACAACAAGAATTCTATTGATAAGGTATGGTAACACATTTTATCCAGTTACTGCTTGAGTTGTAATATGTGCACTGTTACTTGTTGGCAAGCTGAAAACTGTATGAGATATGTAAAATGCAATAGGCGGTGTTGGAGATCCAACTGTTAAGAGAATGTATAGATGTATTATTGCTTCTGGTGCTTTTCAACATCTGAATTTTTAGTCATTTCTGTCATCTAATGAGCAACTTTCTCAATCAACTCTAGTTTTTGGTTGCTCCTTTGTGGGTGAATACATGCCTTCTTGGGAAAGAAGGAGTAGCAGTTGTAGTCAAACTTGTGCACAGTTCAGTCATATTCAATTTGAAAATGTATTTTTCATGTTTGTTTTTAATCCCACTTTAGGTAACAAGTCGATGGATTCCTCTCATCAATGAAAGGACAGACAAAGATAGCAGGTGCATAGTAAAGATGAGAAGTGTGAATTAGGCTGCACATCGATGGGTGTCAATGGACAGTGAGGATGTTAATTGTTTAAGAAAATCAAATTCTAAAGTTAAAGTTTATATAAGAAGTCCAAGCAACAAGAGATTTAAAGTATGTAGGTCTGTTACATATACCAGCAATGCTATTTATTTTGAATTTCATGAGCAGCTATTACCAGGTGTGTTTATATTTGTTATGGTATAACTAGTTTTGCCTACATGATCTGTATAGCTTTTCTACTGCTGCTGGTTTTGTATAACAACAATATGATTAGTTACTGTTGTGTTTAACTGTGTGTTTTTTGCAGTATCAACAAAAAGTACATTTCTGTCTGTATATCAAAACAGTTTACTTAGAACTGCTATCATTTAGTTTTGCCAGTGATACTTAATTACATCATGAAAATAATAATAATGGCGTCTGGTGGGAGGTAGAATCCTAATTAAGATAAATCTTTTTATTCCTCTGTCTTTAAAGCTCTTCACCTTTTTCTTTTGTTTTCAGACTGCCTCTTATATTAGTTGGAAACAAGTCTGATTTAGTGGACTATAGCAGTATGGAAACTATCCTTCCCATTATGAATCAATATACAGAGATAGAAACATGTGTAGAGGTATGTAAGACTTTCTGAAGTTAGAATGAGTAACAAAAAATGCATGCTTGCCACATGCATATGACAACTTTTTAATAGAAAAGGTGATTTATTTGTTTTGTTGAAAATAAAATATTCAAATATGTCATTATCATAGTGAGTTTGTTATTTTTTTAGAAAAGATTGCACTATTGCGTAGTCAAATGTTACTGCCAAATTCTTCTAATATTTAGAGCCTATTCACATCCTTGCCTTTAGCAAGTGTTTTAATATTAAGCCAGAGAGATGCCTGCAAAGTATTAAAAATCAAATTAATACATGTGGATGTGCCTCTCTCTGTTCTTCTGCTTTTTTCCAAAGTTGGTACAACTTGTTGATTTCTCTGTTCTTGGTATGACAGCAAATTGTAGTGAGACCTCCTTTAATTAATTACTGAAGAGGTACAGGGGCTGGATGTCTTTTTTCCAAAACAGCACTGTACCCACAAGAGGGGGCTAGATCTTTAAAAGTTTGGTGCTTGCTTAAATTTCAGAAGCAATCACCAAATAGTCAAGAAACTAACTAATCAATATAAGGATTTCTCTTTCAGTGCTCAGCCAAAAACTTGAAGAATATATCTGAGCTATTTTATTATGCACAGAAGGCTGTTCTACATCCTACAGGTCCTCTTTATTGCCCAGAGGAGAAAGAGGTATTTATACATACATTCTAAGCACAAATAATTTGGGGGAGAAAATTAATTACTTTCCTGTTCTTTCCTTTTCAGTGCATTTTGCATTTCTTAGTGTGTTTCTACCCCCAAATGTCAAGCATTATATTCCAGAACCATGGTGATTGTTTTGTGTTGTATTAATCCGATCTTTCCTCTTCATTCAAAACAATGAAGACAGTTTTTTGTTGTCCATGTGAACTGCTAAGTAAAACAAGAAGCTTTGGTAATGGCTTTAAGCCAAGAGTAATGTGAACAAAATCATGTGTTCAGTTCTTCTTTAGATATACATTTCACAGTAACTCCATTTATTTCAGGGGAAAATACTCCAGACTTGGTCTGATTTAAGGGAAAGAAATTTTCTGAGCATCTAGTGAGACTTTGGCAAAAGGAATAAGGAACAAGTGATGCGGCTGGTTTTTAAGTATCACAGGTAGTTAGCTGAGCATATTATGAAGGATGATGTTTTGTTTTGTTTTTTTTTAAACAATAATTTCATGGGCAAATACAAATAAAACCTCTAAATGTAACCCCTGTGTAGTATTGGGCAGTAAGAAATTTGCTTCAGTCATAACTACTTTAAGTAGAGAATCGGAGAATAACCCTGTTTTGATTTCTTCCATCAGAATCATCTTTATGAGTTAGTAATGTTGTAATAAAATTGTTGTGCTGAAATCTTTTTGGTTTTCCAAAACCAATCTCTATGCAATCTGTGTGACCTCTATGAAGAGAAGAGTCCATCATCACTGTAGTTGTTGGGAGAGAATAACCACTGTCTGTTTTCCTTCACTTGGAAGGTATCCTAGCAATTCTCTTGTCGTAGAGATAGTCCATATGATCAATGCTTTGCCTGGTAGATGAATGAGCCCTGTGAAGATTTTCAGTATTTGATGTTTGAAGCCTTCTGAAGCCGTAGTTGAAATGGTGAATAGAGATAGTGTGCTTGTTTAGAAGGAGTTGACTGTAGTTCTAAAGCTGTTTATTTTTGCAAGGCACTAGGATTGCAAGACCTTTTTTTTTTCCCCCACCAAAATGCTTGGAGGGAAAAAAATCAGTTTGGGTTTGTTTGGGGTTTTTAAAGCTTTCTGTAGCAATAACACTGAGTTTAGAGTTCTGAATTTTTATGTTTTTTAAATAACTAAGTAGCGCCACCTTCATCTTGTGAAGAACTTGACTAGAAAGACAAATAATGTGGAATAATTGCTTTAAAGTTATGGATATAAATTTGCTAGATTAGGATTTTTGTTTCCTCTTGCTTTTGGGGTTTTTTTTTGTGTGTGTATGAATGTCTCTATTCTAAAAATGTAAAATGAAGCCTAGTATTTGTTTTAATGTGATTAATCTGCCTGATGTCATTCAGTGTAATCTTTTTATATTCAAGCCTAGAAAGATACTGAACCTTCTTTTATTCCTTAGATGAAACCTGCCTGTATTAAAGCACTCACTCGCATTTTTAGAATTTCTGATCAGGATAATGATGGTACTCTCAATGATGCAGAGCTCAACTTCTTTCAGGTAACTCTTGCTTATCTTTTCACCATGCGTAATAGTTGACCTATATAATCCTAGAAAAACAAGTGATTGTTTTTGAAGGAACGGTAATAAGGTGAATTGTAAAGGAATCGAGTCTAAATATTAAAAGTCTCAAGTGCAGCATAAAAGAGCGGATCTGTAAAACAGAAATGCTATTAATTTTATGTCTAACCATTGTTCAAGTTTTGGTTCAAGAGCAAAATAAAAAATTATAAATTTAAATGTACAAGCCCCAATGCTTGTGTTTAAGAATAAAATGAAGTTTGTACACCTTTATTTCCACTAAGAAATTGGATTGTGCTTTACCAGCTTATCAGAATGTTTAAGGATGTATTTCATACAGAACATGCTGTTTGTCCAGCTTAGTAGCCAGTGGTCCTAGCATGCTCTTTTGTTTTTTTTTGTTAGAGAATTTGTTTTAATACACCACTGGCACCTCAAGCTTTGGAAGATGTAAAGAATGTAGTCAGGAAAAACCTAAGTGATGGAGTTGCAGATAATGGGTTGACATTAAAAGGTAAGCCTTATTTAACTGTTAAAAGATGTGTCTTTATACAGTTGATAATTATTCTTATGTAAAAAGCTAGTCTTTTAGAATATGACCTCTATCTTGATTCTTTTAGACTACAAGAGCTGGGTGAAGTGGCAGTATCATATCAAAGGATGATTAAACTGGGGAATAACGGGGTGAATAAAATAAGGTCTGTCTGTCTTGTTGCAGAGCTTGGAATCCAAATAAGTATACTGATTCAAAAGAGATTGTCTCCTAGATTGATCTGTTATCTTGTCTCTAGGCTCACTGGCTGCAACACTTGTCAGCAAGGTGTGGTGTCTGTCAACGTTCTAACAGCTATGTTGTACAGATTTGCTCAGAGCATATGGCAGAAGTGAAAGGAGAGAAACATTTTCTTCCTGAGCATCAATGTAATTGCTTTGCTTGTGGAGAAAAGCACAATTTCATGAGAAATTGTAAAGAGTGGGAATCTTAAGGCATAGCCTTATTAAACAGTGTAATCTCAGTGTTCATTAAACCCTGAAAAGTGCTAAACAAAAATCCTACCCAGTTATTTTGGTACAGGAAGGCTAAAGGCAGTCTTCCATGAGACTACTCTCCAGGCTTCTTGCTAAGGCATGCTATTTTAAATTGTTGAAAATATTGGTGTCTTTATTTTCATACAGCTAAGCTCTTCTAAAATGCTAGTACTGAAAGAAGCAAACAACAGAAAAACAAGTGGGCTGTTTTAAGGAAGCAGTTCTTTGAATGACAAATAACATCATTTCTGAACCTTCAGTCTGTGTAGATAATGCTGTAATGTCACCCAGGAGGTTTGAAATCTGAATGTATATTTCAAGCTTTTTTGTTTTCAGTCTGATACTGATTCCGATAAAAATACTTGTAGCAGATAAGGCCTTAATATTTCATGATTTGATTTTTAGGTTTTCTTTTTCTACACACACTTTTCATTCAGCGAGGCAGGCATGAAACCACTTGGACTGTTTTGCGTCGCTTTGGATATGATGATGACTTAGAGCTCACGCCAGAGTACTTGTTTCCTCCGTATGTATTGCTTATTTTAACTTTCTTTATCTTACATGCATTTAATTTATGCTGTCTCCTGCTTTGGCAGGAGGAAAAGGTTATTGTAGTGTGTTTGTTTAACACATCGTTACATCAAGTATCTCCCTTACTTATGACCTACCAGCCAAAAACTTCACGACTGAAAATTACAAAGCAAGAACTCCTGTCTCTTGTGTCAAACCATGTACCGCTATCTCTCTTTCTTATAAAGATGTCAAAAGAGACTGTCAATACAAAACTGGAACATAAATCTGAGCAGTTGCTTATTGTACGTGGCAACAAATTAGAAAAGGCTTGTCAGTATTTTCATAGCACTTGAGATCCTTTGAAAATCCCCAAATTAAAAAGTTAAGAGATTGACCAAGTCTGTGGCTTCTTTTCAAAAATATAACTACACAATTTTCTGCTTAAAAAAGAAAACAAACCCAATCACAAAAAGCAAATGACCAAACCAAACAAAAACCTGATTACTATATATCCACATGTCATGTAATATAAAGACACTCACTCATAATTGTAGCATTCCTGTATGTGCTTTGATCTCTTTAAAGATAAATTATTAAAGCTAAATGCAAAGGTCAAGTACCAAATGTAATTTTAAAAGTCTTTATTTTGAGTTTTAACATTCTATATTTCATAAATACACCTAACACATGTTGTACTTGTTTTTGTTTTCAATAAACAGGCTAAAAATTCCTCCAGACTGCACAACAGAATTAAATCATCATGCATACTTGTTTCTTCAAAGTATTTTTGATAAACATGATTTGGTAAGCTTGTAATTTGAGAGTGTGTGTTCTTATATTTAAGAGCCTTAGTTTGCTAGCAAAAAGTCTGTTTTTGTCATTATGGTATTTCATTCAGAAACTGGCTCTGGCTTAAGCTATGCAGTCAAAACTAGCCTGCTGTTTATATGGCTGTCTACAAGTAGAGTTGGCAGTTATGGTTGTACTACCAATTTTTTGAACCAGCTCATATATTTAGTCTTATTTAAAAACAAGAAAAGAACAATGATTAAAAAGAAGGCAGTCAGTTTCTTGAATCTTGCGAGTGTGCATCAAGAAAATATCAGTTTAGAGTAAATGCAAATTAAGTGTTTTATGTCTGATATCATATGCTTGTTTTCAGGATAGAGATTGTGCTTTGTCTCCCGACGAATTGAAAGATTTGTTCAAAGTCTTCCCTTACATGCCATGGGGGCCTGATGTTAACAACACTGTTTGTACCAATGAAAGGGGGTGGATCACATACCAAGGGTTTCTCTCTCAGTGGACGTAAGTGTGATACATTATGTTTTAGTAGCTGAGAACTTTGGGTATGATAATATGTTTGTAGATTGCTCTTAAAAATCTAGTAGTAGAAAGAGTGGAAGTTTAATAGCCAAAAATTGAGCCAAGCAGTCATGTTTTTATGGCCATGTAGTGGCCTAATCTTTAGTCAGTTGTTATAACCTGTTCAGGATTTGGCCAGTATTTAGTGCTAACTATGAAGAAATGTCTCTTCAAAATGTGGAAATCTCCCTGAAACTTGTTGAAGTATTTATTTCTGTTGTTCTGCTCTTTAGAGACAATATGAATAATGGTGTCCAACAATAAGATTTTTTTTCCTATTGAAAAAAATGGAAAATGAAGAAAAATTTGCAGTGGGGGAAAAATATGGTGTAGGTTGATAGGCCTCAGCAAGTACTGCCTTCGTAGTGTTTTGCTGACTATTAAGACTGGTCAAATTGCCACCATTTACCTTTAGAGTGCTTTTGTCCTTCAATACTATATAGTGCCAGGAATACTTCTATTGTGTCAATCTGGAGATAGAAGGAAAAAATTATTTCAGTACTGTAAAGAATTGGTATCACAGATGCTAATCATTTAGAAGCTTCTTTTTGTACCCTCTGCTAGACTAACCACGTACTTAGATGTACAGCGTTGTCTGGAGTACCTCGGTTATTTAGGTTACTCAATACTTGCAGAACAAGAATCTCAAGCATCGGCAATTACAGGTAATTAAAAAAAAGTATTTGGTACAACTTAGGAATTTAAATTTAGAAATCTTCTAAAGAGTAAATTGTTTAAAGAAATGATCTGTCTCTCTTTCTTTTATTCTTTTTTACTTTCTGCTCAAGTCAAACCTTTAATATTTGTGGGTTTTTTGTGTAAATTTTAATGTAAGAGGACAGTTATTTCATGTTTTTACATACATACATACATACATGTACATCTTGTGAAAAATATTTGTGTTTTTTCAAAAGTAACAAGAGATAAAAAGATAGACCTCCAGAAAAAACAGACTCAGAGAAATGTTTTCCGATGCAATGTTGTTGGAATGAAAGGCTGTGGGAAAAGTGGAGTTCTTCAGGCTCTTCTTGGAAGAAATTTAATGGTAAGAAACCTTGTGCTTATATTCCCCTGTAGCTGCTTTTGAGTTAAGGTTAAACAAAAAAACCAATTGATCTTAGAGCTTCACTGGTTATTACTGAGTTTGGAGAGTTCTATGAGGGGAATACAAAATTATTGGGGAGGGTTTGTTTTGGTTTGGTTTTTTTAGCAAATAGACAAATGGCTATTGTGTGCAATAACTACTTGTACGTCATGAATTATAGCTATGCATTTACTTGCAAAATAAACTACAGATTACTGTAACTTTCATTAATAAATGGAGTAGAACAGCTGTTCAGATCTAACTTAAAGGGTCAAGTTGCTGTGGTCTAACATGAAATTCTGCATTTTCAGAGACAGAGGCAAATACGTGCAGAACACAAATCGTACTATGCCATTAATACAGTCTATGTATATGGACAGGAAAAATACTTGCTGGTAAGGTTGCCTCATTATTATCTGCATATGACTGGCTAATTGTAAAATTCAGTGAATTATTCAGAGCCTTCTGCAAACAAATTTCTGGTTTAATTGCCTCTTCATAAACATGGATTTTGCCCCACCCACTTTTCTGGCTCAAATAAACTCTGGTTTTACATGTTGCTAATAGTTTAAACCGAATATGTCCAGGACCTGTTCTTTTTGAAAACTTGACCTAAATTGTGCAGAACACAATCCATTACATTTATGTTGCAGAGCATCAATTATTACATAATGATAAACTATAAGCAAGAAATCTACCTATTCAGTAAAGAAGAATCTGTCACGTAAGGTGATTAGGATGGCTAAAGTTAATCTTCAGTGGGTGAAATACTTTCTTTAAAGCTCATTCCACTGTAGTTTTCTTTTATGATAATATGATATCTTTCTTTGTTTTCCAAGGTCTAGTCCTCTGCTCTGTGGTTTTCCTCTGTAGGATGAATGCCAGTTTCTATGGGAATCTAAGACTTTGCGTTAATGTAAATGTAACTTTTTGTGCTGAAGTTGTGATTGCCTGCAGATGTGATGTTAACAGCTCACATATGTTGGCTGTATGCTAAATTCCTACTATTTTTTTGTCATTACTTCTGTCTATTGTCAGTCCATTAGTTCTAAGGATACATAAAAATGAGCCATAAAAATTACAAGGAAAAAAAAAAAATTCCTTTAGCTGCATAATGACAAAGCTTTTCTCCCTCTCCAACCATCTTTTTTTCCAGCTACATGATGTCAGTGACTCTGATTTTTTAACTGATGCTGAGACCGTATGTGATGCTGTCTGCCTGGTATATGATGTCAGTAACCCCAAGTCCTTTGAGTACTGTGCCAGGATTTTTAAGGTTTGTATAGTTTATATATACAAACCTTTACATTTATGTATCTTTTCAATGACAAAATATTCAATGTCAGTTATTGGCCCTATACACAAGTCCTAGTGTTTGAAAGATATTTCACTTATATATTTTTTTTTTCTGGTTATATACAGCTGATGCATTAAAAATGCAGTTTTGTTCTTCATACAAAGCTAATGTCTGCTTGTCTGTATAACATACTCCGCTTCTACAAGCGCCTAACTTCAGTGCAATTAATATATCTTAATGCTGCTGCAAACAATTCAACTCAGGCTGTTCCAGGTTGAATATATCATGTACTGTTTCTTTCACTTTTTTCTTTAAATTTGCAGCAGCACTTCATGGATAGCAGAATACCATGCTTAGTGGTAGCTGCAAAGTCTGACTTGCATGAAGTTAGACAGGAATATAGTATTTCTCCTGCTGAATTCTGCAAAAAACACAAAATGCCTCCACCTCAAGCCTTTACTTGCAATACGGTTGATGTGCCGAATAAGGATATCTTTGTTAAACTGACAACTATGGCCATGTATCCGTAAGTATTTGAACTATTATGTTTTTCACATTGCATGGGTCACACACAGTACCACTGCATGTCATTGTTAGCCACGAGGATGGAACTGCCTCACTGAGGTTTAGCAACAGAGAGACATAAGTGACGTTGGTAGAATCTTCAAATTATTTCAAATTGAGAAAGTTGGTACATATCCAACATATAAATCAGTGTCAGGTATTGTTGGTAAGGTATTTTTTAAAGAATACACTACTTCATCCAGCTCCTGTTGCAAATTCCGATAAATACGTAGGGTTCTGTTCTGTCCTTACTGTGGATGCATAACTCAATATGTCAGTATCTTGGTATTTTTGAGATACTTGTGAATAAGTTGTACTGTGATCCTTGTTAATAGCTCAATTTGACAGTTGATTACAAGTAATCACACTCTTTAGTGAACAAGAGTTCCCCCAATGCACTGCTTGACGCTTTTTTTATTTTCAGGGTGTTTATTACTATGCTTCAGTTCATTTAGCTAATAGATCTTATATTTTTGCATAAAATTTCTGTATAAACACCTTCTGGGTTTCAGATAAAAGATACTTAAGCTCACATTTTTCTTCACTACACATCTCTGTTGCTAAGCTCACTTTGCATCTCTTTTTTTGGTGGGTGGAGCTTTTAATATGGTGTTGAACTACATAAATATTACAGCAGATGGAGTCTAGTATGACAGCTGACATTTGCTTTAAATTAAGTAGAACTAATGTTACTTTCACCCAAAACAATAGAATTTTTTAAAAAATTTTTTGAAACTGAACTAATTGAATTAGATTTGTAAAGCTTTTGTTTTATTTTTGTTCTTTTTTTATTTATTTTGTAGCGCTGGAATACTGGGAAACCACTAAAGTGTAGCACTGACCAAATGTCTTGTCATATCAATATTCCTGCTTCTCCCTTAGTTTTCAAGCATGTGTGTTTGTTAGGGTGGGAAAAGTAGAGGTAACTGTCACTTTGTAAAGTGTGCATTCAAAGCAGTAGAAAATGTGGCTTCCTTTCCTTTGAAAAACGGGTGTTATCTATGGCTGTGCAGACATACTCAGAAGCCTTTAGATGCTTTCCATACAAAAAATAAATTCAGCAAACATTTTCATTCATGTTTGTGCTTTGCTATTAAGATCTGTGTGTGGTGGCAATGCCAAAATGTCCAAGATGTAGAACATCTAACCTTAAAATTCTGCACAGCTGTAGTTGTACCCTTGCTTCCCCAGTGTATTTTTTTTCTCCTCTCCTTACTCATTCAAATGTACCTTTTATTCCTAAATCTCTCTCGGTTGTGGCACAGTCCTAATGTGCACCTGATTTTATGAGCAAGATTTCAACTCCTGTCCTTCTGTGTGTTTTCGCAGCCATGCCCGGTTACGCTGTATGTGCGCCTGCAACAGGTGTACATTTTGCATCTGTCAGAACTTCCTCAACTCAGACTTGCTGCAATCTGTAAAGAACAAACTCTTCACTGCAGTTCTTAACAGGTCCTTAACTTTATTTACTAGGTACCAGGTGTGCTTTTAAAATAAAGGTTTTTTGAAAAAGCAATTGGTAACCTTATATACTGCAGATTTTTTACTCCATATCCACTAAATAGGCAGATATTTACTTTAATAATTGTCATTAAATTGTCAAACTTTGTTAAACATGAAGGTCCTTTTGGTCTTTCAAGCTTAGTCCAGTGATTTCTTTGAAACATTTCCAATTTGGTAGTTGATTCAGGCACTTAGTGATTGGAAAAATATGGTGGAGGAATTAGGACTGTGTTTTTAGGGAACTGGTAATGGACATTAAGTAGTGTCTATAAATCTGTGTAATGTTTCTCGAGACATTATAGGTTTCTTTAGTATTGATCAGAAGTAGCACCTCAGATATCAGTTACACAAATATTTTCATAAAGGCACAGCTTGACTTACTGCAGCATCGTATAACATATTACATGTTTGTAATTGCTAGTTTGATATTTGGGAATTCATAGAATTTCTGTGTGCGTGTGTTATGCTTGGTTTACACAAAGAGTGGGCATTTTGTTTAAAAAATGTAGAGCTTTTAACATCCAATTCATCTCTGAATAGAATGCAACATGTAAGAAATGGTAAATGGTAAAACACTTGCATTTGCAGATACTTTGGAAAAAACAATTGGTAAAGAGAGAGAACTTGTTTTCATCATTGAAAACAGTGCTATACCTTGTCTTGTGTGTACTGCAGGCAGTTTTTGACACTTGTGATTTACTAACACCTCAGCACTTGTCATCTCACCCCAGCAAATGGGAGTTCAAACCGAACAATTTTTGTAGGGCAGTGGTTCCATCGTTTATAGCCTTCTTGGAAGCAACCATGATAAATGTGTTTATTTGAAGGCCACGGTTAGAATATCCTGACGTGCTCCTGGTTCATGTACGTTACTGCTTTTTGCTTTTTTCAGATGTAGCTGCTCCAAATAAGAGTGGCTGTCTCCTTTAAATGCTAGTTACACACATACAGGAGGCCTACTGATATACCCACCTACAGTATTGAGCATCTTTGTGAAATACCACTTTAATCCAAGATAAAAGTGTTAACCACAGAGTGAGAGTTCAGAGAACGGTGAAAAACCCATGAGCTTAGGAAAAAAAACCTGTGAATATGAGACTGTTCACACTGCATGTCTTCTACAGCAGTTATCCCTTAGAAAAAAATCCCTTGAAACAGCAATCTCTTTGCATATTGTCACTCTAAAACTTCATTCAGCAGTCATCACTAGAAAATCCCAACTCTTCATTATTGAGGCTGAAATCACCTCTGTAACACATCCTCATTTTTTGGAATGGTGATGGGTTGCTACAGCAGCTGTCATGGCTTGTTTCTCTCTTGTATGGGCCTATATCTTTTTTGAGTCCTGCATTAGACATTGCACTTTGTTCCTCTGAAATACTGTCAAGGACTCGAGGTATTGAAATCTGTTTATGAGAAGTCTCGGAATGCTGACATTCCACACCTTGTCACTAGATAGTGTGGAATAAAGATAGGAATCTACTACTGACTAAAAAAGTCTGCAGTTCAAGGTAAGGAGAATTCCTCATAGACTTTTCCACTGACCCAACAGAACAGAAAAATTATTTGCTAGAATCTCTTTGTCTGTAGTCCTTCAGTTGGTCACTAGGGGTTTGTTGCAGGTTTCCCACATGCTCACTTGATCTCATCAACTCTCTTCCTAGTTAGGTCTGCAAGAGGGTTTCCTCAGAGAACGTGTTGCTGCAGGTTATTCGCCATTCAGTACATGGGCTACTGTATAACTGCATATGTCACAATTGTAGACTTAGGAGGGTAAAGATGGTTTTCTTGTTTAAAAGTGCTAACTCCTTAGATGCATTTTAAGCTAATGATTTGTGATGAGATCAGAGAAAGCATTTGAATCAAGAAGGATTTTCTGAAGTAGTTAGTTTATGTAACTTTTCTTATTTTGCCTTTACAAGTGCTTACCATTAGGTCAGGTAGTTGGGCAAAAGTTGGCTAATGGATGGGTAAAGGAGGTTCCTCAAGAGTACTTATTCTCCCGATCCCTTCCTATTTGGAAGCTTTATACAGTGGAAGTAGGAAAACTGAAATTTTTCAGATTTGACCCTTCCTGTATTATTTGCTGCTAAGTAATGCTTAAACACTGTTTCTAAGGCAAAACATAATATCACATTTGAATATTTCCACCTTAGTAATTCAAGGAAGAACATTGCCTCTATGCAACTGAAAAACCTATTTATGCGTACCTTCAGTCTCTCTTTTACAGACAAATTTCAGAGACTTTCGTCAGCATTTGTAGGCTATCAGAAAGGCAAGTTCAACAAACATGGAAGTTCAGTTTGGAGATGTTTATTGTGCAGGTACAGGATTGTTGGTTTGAACTACCCAGGATCACACTTTATTGGTTCTTTGAGGGAGAAGGCACTACATTCAAAGCACTGCACCTGCATGTATGAGACTTGTTGGTATCCTGTAGTATTTAAAATTTTTAATTTGTTCTTTCCTTTAGGTGTTTGTTTGTATTTGTCTGGTTGGCACTTAATCTCTTTTTACTACATTGTTTTACCTCTTTTTAAAAGCAAGATTTCTGCTTATGTCATTCTAACCCTTTCTTTAATGATGAGCTTGGATTTTGGGCTGCTTTTTTTTTTTTTTTTTTTTAACTCCAGAGCATCGATTTTAAGTGTGATTTTCTACTTTCTTGGTTTTAAATCATTCACTTGTTGCCTTTTGCTTGTATAGTAGTGGCGTTTTTCTGTCAGCTAAGTTCATTTCAAAGTAAAATAATTCTAATGCATGAGAATTGTGCTGTTCAGTTAGGGAGACTTCTTGGAGCATGTTTTTCTTCAATTCTATTCCACAATATTTAAAAACTCTAGAAGTTCTACTTGTATATAAAACAAATAATTCCTGAAACAACCATGTAAGATTAGGGGTTTTTTTTCTATGAAAACTTTCCTTCTGTGAACTTAAGACAGTAGTTTAATTTTCCTGTAATAATGGGAAAGTTTTAAGAGTATAACCCAGGATTTCTTTTTCACTATGTGCAGTGTACTCAGATTATTTTCAAAACTATAGTGTATTGCCATTAAACCTACTTGCAGAACTCTATCCCTATATTAGGTGTCCCCCAAACTAGGACAGTGCAACAATATTTTACTTACCTACTTTCCTCCTTCTCTAAACTGCTTAATGCCCCATACTGAGTAGCAGTTTGCAAAGCTGTATCCCCTGATTTCTTTCCAAACAGAATATATTGAATTGGCATTTTACATTCTTTTTAGGTTTTGTGGATAATAAGATGCACTTGGAGCTTTTCACATTTTAGGTGACTAACGTATGGGGGGAAATTCTAACTGCTGAAGTTGGTTTGGATCCTAGGAAAATATGTGCCTGAAGGGAAGCTGCAGCAGCTTGCACACGTTACGTGATGTTTTTGGAATTCAGTTGCTTATATTTTATTGTTAGAACCTATTGTCTGAAAGAGCAGGCTGCTGCTGCTTGCTGGCTGCTTTAACTTGCTTATAATTTTGGTGCGAGTGGTGTGCTTTTAAAATGCTTTTGTAGTTAATACAGGAATGTTTTTGAACTTTTATACTGAAGGCTAAGCCTTCCCAGACTTGGGATCTCTCTGCTGCTGACATGGGGAAAAGTGTCAGTATCGGCCCATAACTCAGCAATTTTGTGTGTATAACCATGACAGGCATGCTCAGTTAACTTTGTAACAAGTGCATGTTGCAAACTTCTTGTGAGTTGTTAAAGCCTCTTAAAAGAAAAACTCTACCGATTATTTAAAGATCTTATTGAACAAGTGACAAGTTACTTGACTCACTTTTGAGGTTGAATAAAAGTCTCTTTTCCCAAATGCATTAAAATCTGAAGTTTATGCCAAAGGTAAAACTTCTAGACTTTCTTACATGTGTGAAACTAATTGTATGATTAAATACACACACCAGCCTATTTGGGAAGTTTGAAAGCTAGTTATTACTACAAATAAGCAAGAGTTTCAAATACAGCTTCATTTATGGAGTCCTAACTACTAGTGTGTGTGTATATGTGCACATCCATATATATGTTGTACCCTTGGAGAGAATAAGCATTGGAGAGAATAATATCTCTAATTCAGAGTTAATGTGTTACTAGCAAGACAGTAATAATTTTTACCACTGGTGAAAATTAGTTTTATAAGCACAACTACACTGAAATAAAATCTCAACATTATTTATTGAAGAGGTAGAATTTTTCAGTATGTAGTGAGAAAAGTTTTTCTGCCTTATAGCCGCTTCCGTGTCAAAGAACCTGTGCTGGAAACAGACATTGTTCCTTTTTTGTTATTTCAGACAGATTTTTTTTTTTTTCTTTAATGGTAGCTAGACATTATTAGGGATCCAAGTTGCAAAAATGGAATTTAGACAGCATAAAGAACATTTAAGGAAGAAAAATTGGAATTTTTTTGAAGGTATAAAGCAATTGGACATCCATAGTGTTCTGAATTTCAGTAAGTATTTTTGGACTTTGGATTTTTGGGCTGAGATGTTCAGAGGGCCCTAATTGTTTCTTATTGGTAGACTTCCTTGAGGTTATAAGTCAAATCCCTGCCTTTATTTAGTTACTTTATTTAAATGAAAAAGTCTGTTACTGATAGGCTTAGAAAAGGGATCACAGTCAATTTACTTTCCTTTTAGGCATGAAAAGAGGATTTTATCATGACTGAGAATGTGTTAATTGTTCTTAAAGGGATGAAGTATGCTATGCAACTTTCTTGCATACCATTAAATATGGACATGTGCAAAAGTCAAAACAAGGCAAATTATAGATAGGAAACAGAAAATTTAGATGTGAGAGAGAGTGCTTTATGAGGCAATGCAAAAGCATTCATTTGCAATTTAAACAGTGATTTGCACTTTTAAAGGGATGCTTCTTGAATTATACAAATCGTTGGGCATTTGAATTAACCAAAGTTAAATTGAGAGTTGTTAGTTTTACAAATACTCAACCAACAGAGCTTGTCACATAATCTATTAAAATCATGTCATATAAAACTGATTTATTTTACAAACACAGATAAGTTCTATAATTTACACATCTGAAGACAAAGTTTTATAGTCTTTCACTAAATAAACCACCACATGTAGTGATAAAATACAATCTTTAATTGAATTATTAACAGTAATGAGATCTTGTCAGTTTTAGGGCTCATGTGTTGGCGTCATTCCAGTGTGTTTAGCACAGGTACTCTAGCTCGTGCATATGTTACAGGATTATTGCAGTGTCCTGTGGACACATGAACATTCAGGTTTTGGGCATGGAGTGGAAAAAAAATCAGTTTCTTAAGCAGTTTTCTTTGTCCTTAAAGCAATGGCATTTAGCCGCATAAAAATCCTGTATTTTACTTAGCTCATCAAAGTGTAAATTCGGTGCCTTTCTGTGTTCCCCCAAGCGCTAAGTTTTTAACAACTGCACGAGAATGAGGGGCTAGATGACTAAAAAATATAAATTCTCTGGGCTTTGTCATTTGAACATATTTGAGACACTTGCTGTTGTTGAGCCGTGCTATGAACTGCAAACTGTGCGTGTGTGTAAAAAGGTTAAGACCCTACATAGATGAGTTGGGGGCCATGCTGTTAGCAGACGAGGAGAGCAGTATTATGCAGCAGGTGCACGCCGTCAACTTTGTAGAAGATTCCATCTTCATGGAGTCATCTCTTGGTCCACGTTTACTTGAAGACAGGTAACAGCAGCCAAACTAAGGTGACCTTGCATTGCCTTTCCCCTTTCTTCCTCTCAGCAAACTACTTGACATCTAGTTTGCAGAGAGTTTGTCAAAACTAGCTGTAGAACAACTAATGCTTGCAGGAATTAATGAATTTGATCTGTTCCATAACCCAGCGAGATATTCTTAATTAAGATTAGGATTTTTTAGAGACCAGCTGTGTTTTGCTGTTTGTGCACCAAAGAGCGTGTTCTTCAGCATGTGGTATTACAGTACACTGATTATCTATATGGCTTATATTGCTCCTGCAAATGTCTTCTAAAGAATATCCTAAACTGGTTCTATGTATGTTGATAGCAAGTAACAATTCCTGCTTTATTTAAACAGCTTGTATGCCATAGCTCTGCAGTTCACGCTATATGAACTCTCTTGTGCACTGTGTATGCTTAGGATCTCTGTATGTTCCTTGTACTTAATACTCCTGCACCTTTCACTGAGTAACCCATGATGATTAATAAAATATGCTAAAATACGTAGGCTAGTGAAGGTCTGTTGTAAGTTCTATCTTAAACAAAAGCAAACAAACAAACAAAAAACCTTTACTATTGTTTAGGAATTTCTTGTGCTTTGAATTATGGCATTTATGATAACTTGTTTTAAATGGTAGCTCCTGCTTTATGGTAAGCTGTCATACTTGAGACTACTTTTGAGGATGGCTAGCCATGTTTAACTGAGCATGCTCACAAATTTCTTGCAATATTTGGGAGAGTTGGGTCATTGGCTGTCTCTACTGTCATGCAAGATGTGGCTTTTTATGTCATACAGTCACTTCACACTGTTGTTACATCTTTGTCTTTTTCTGTTGATGCCATTGTCACTGCTTGTTTCACTAGCACTTTTAGCTTTCAGCTTGGTATTGGATGACTGTTTCTATTGCTGTTCTTGTGACTGTACTGGGAAGAAAGGAATTTACAAACAGTCCTTTTGATTCTAGCTTTTGGAAAAATATTACTTGCTACTTGTCAGTAAACTTTTTTGGGGGGGAGAAGTATAAGTAGATATTCAGTAGGACTGGAAAGTTGTGGGTTTTTTTTATGGAAAAGCAGAAATAACCAAACTCAACATTAAAAAAAAAAAGTATTTTGCTGGACAGTTGTTCTCACTATGGGTTATTAATTCTTTGCTAGCTATTTTTGTTTTTTCTTTTCTGAATGCTTGCTAGTACTCTCAAAGACGACACACTGGCCTCCCCACATTCATGACTAATGATCTGCTCTTGCGTTTCTCTTCAGCTGTGTGAGCTGTCTGACTTTAGTGAGATCTACTAATGTGATCAGGGTTGCAGATCAAATCCTAACCTTTTAAAAAAAGTAAAATGACTGTATAAGTACTTGTAAGGCTTGTAAGCTGCTTGCCTGTGACAAGTGTAGTGATGAATTTCCAAAAGCTGAGTAGTTTAGCACAAGTTGTCTGATATTCCTGTCATGGAATTAACCTGGTTTTGTATGTGTGTTAAATTTTAGGCATGTGACACAAGCGGACCTCAAGAGCTCTACATTTTGGCTCCGAGCAAGTTTTGGTGCTACTGTCTTTGCAGTTTTGGGGTTTGCTATGTACAAAGCATTATTAAAGCAACGATGATCTGAGAAGAAGCACATCTGGCCCTACCAAATAAAAAAAAAAAAAACTTTTATGTACATTCTGAATGCTTTAAATTCTGCTAGAAATATTTATATATGCAGAGTTACTTTATTAATATTTGTAATTCATGCATAAGATTATTTTAAATTATAGCTCTAACTACAGTATTGCGTAATGCGTGGAAAAAAGAATTGCATCTTAACAGCCAGCTACAATGGCTTACCTTGTGAGGCCAAAAGGGAATTTGTTGTAAATAACCTGTACATATTAAAGCAGTTAAGACATTGCTTCCCAAAAAGCTATTCAAAATACCGTTCTTAGATGTTTCACCATGGTGACATACTAGTGTACAGTGGAAATAGATTTTCAGTAGAGTAGGTTCAACTGAAGGATCATAATTCCTCAAGGATTGCTTATTTATTTCACATTCATCTGAAGTGACTCCTTTTTGGACTATAAGCTATACCAGGCAGAATTTGTGATTTTCATTCTTATCACTTCTTTTTAACTGATGAACAAATTTCCCCACTAACTATGTATTTCAAGAAAAAGTCACTGTTGCTGTCCTGGCCTATGATTTTGTACGTTACATGACCAGTGACATATTTAGCAGTCTGATTTTTCTTTTAAAAGGAAAAGTGTAAACTTCAAAAACTGCCAGATCAACTCATATATGCTGTGTGTAATTCGTGTTTTTCATTTTCCACTATGTTGTGTTTTATAACCCTTATGAATCGGATGAGCAAATTTGTATATTATAAATGTTTATAATTCAAAAAGTGTTGCTGTTTAATTTTTCACATCTGTCAATCATACCAGTTGAAAGCTGTGTATAAGATAAAACTAAAATAGTACACAGTGCCTATTCTACTGTAGTATATTAGTTGCATGGATCACAGTGCATTCTGTAACTGGCTAGAATTACTTATAGACACGGCTTTTTTAATGATCAAGTAAATCAAACATTAATTCCTCATGATAAACCTATTTTTCCATTGCTGGCCTTTTCAAGTATTTCAATAAAATAACTGTGTACTGTGTTTGTGTTTATCTTTTTCTTGGGTCTTTTTTTTCCTTCCCATGCCCTGAAGGGTGGTCCTTATAAAACCTTGTCCTTTACCCGAGAGAATACTGTCAGTTCCTTCAGTTCTTGGAGCTTAAATGTCTTAGCTTTGTAGTTTCTTTGAGTTGTCTTAAGACTGTGCTGCCTCCATTAGAAGTTTACTTCTGATTTTTATGAGAAGACAGAAGTGACTTCTGTGATATTTTAAAGCAGAAATACAAATGCATAGTCAACCATGAACTTTATGTTTACTGTCAAGGCCAGAATAGAACGGGAGAAGAAAGCAAATAGTTGAGTGCGTTGTTTGGGAAAGCTAATGCCTGTCTACTGCACTAACCTCCCAGAAGAGTGAGGTGAGAATAAGAAGGTTTTATCAACAGAAGATTAGAATGCTCCCAATCTGGAAACTGTTAAACTCTATCCAGAAAATTAATAATTTTCTAAAACTTTTTGAAGAAAAGAGAGCTAATACGTTTCTGGGGATGTGTATGTGCTGTTGTATAAAAACTTACAATTTTCCCTGGGAAAGTAAGTGATCATTAGAGTCCTTTGTAGCTTCCTCCCACTAGGTAACTGGAAACCACAGAAATTAGATTCCCCCACGTGAAACTTCTGTTAAGACTGAACAAGACCTGTTCTCTCAGCCTCTGTCTGTGTTTCCCATTCCAGCTCCCTACCCATCTCAGTGGCTGCCTGCTTGTGGACTCACTCCAGTATTGTCAATGTCTGTCTTGTACTGGGAAGCCTGAAACTGGACATAATGCAGTGCGGCTTCACAAGTGCCAGTTATTGAGTGTGACTGTGGATAGCGCCCGTGGAAGGTTTGTCAGGGAGTTGAACAATATTTCATACTCCTTTTCTGTGAGATGTCTTCTGACATCCACAATGCAGAAAATAAACGCAGCAGTGTTACGCAGAGTTTTTGAACCGATGACCTGAGCAAGCGAATGTTTTGCCATCCCTGAATTTTTACAGTACTTCTCTGGAGCTTGTGGTGCCATGCAGCAATGGTGCGGGAAAGCTGAAAAGTGCACAATATATTCTCAAGAGCTGACAGATCACTTGTTTGGTAGTTGTTTTTTCCTTTGTTTAGGTACAACGTAACCTGCCTTGGCAGAGGGAGACCACATTGTGATAGCAAATGAAAAGGAAGACCACTGTGACTTAATCTGCAGGGATCTTTGACTCCTCAGCTGGGCCTGTTGATCTTTTAACATCAAAGCAAGCAAGGAACACTACATATTTACATGCCTTGAGACTTTTTTGTTTGATTTCCTAATGGGAAAAAATGGCACAATGGCAGTTTGTTTTCCTAATTGTTAATGCTGCTGCTTATTCCTGCCCCCCCCCCCTACAATGCACTTCTGAAAGGATATTTCAGGAGTTCGTTTCTCACAAATTTACCTCAGACTGCCAATGTACTGATGCTAAAGTGCCTTTTGAGAGACTGACGGCCCTGCAGCACTGCCTGGTGTATCTCTGAGGTTGAAGTTCTGGGAGGGTCTGCTATTTTAAACCAGTCAGTGGCTGTTGGCTCCAGAACACTTCTGAATATCCGATACCATGCTCAGGATTTACAGTTATGATTCCCACTCACCTTCCATAAGTACCCTCTCATGGAGATCTCTGAAGTATTATATTAAGGACACAGCTCATCGTCTGTGCCAAGAACTAGAGCACTGTAACTGCCTTTCCAATGAGCGGCTTGTGTTTTGTTACGCTGTTTGCGAACCTTCCTGTACCGAGCCTGTTGCCGTATTTTTCTGCGAGGCGGACTGGTGCGGAGGCTGCTGACCTCCCTGGAGCAGTGGGCCTGGGACGTGCCAGGCGCTCGGCTGTGGCTCCACGTGCTGGTCCAGACCTGCGCATCAGCCAACCCTCCAGTGCTTTTTGGGCTCAGCTAAGAGAATTTTTGTTTTCTGTAAAGGGCTGCCGTTAGGGCTGCAAGGGAAATACGTTCATTGTTTGGTGAATATTTTCGTGTTCGTTAAGCGTGCTTTATACTCGTCACCTTACAAGCATTAGAAGAGGCGCGTTTCTATGGAAACGTGACAATAGCACGTGCGGCTCTGGGACTGTCCGGGGGACGCGGGGGGGCGGGCGGAGCCGCCAGGGGGCGCTCTGCCGCCGAGCTGACAGGGAGCGGCTGCGCCCGGGGCCGGGGGGGGGCGGGCAGCGGGCACCGACTCTGCTGTGCTGAAACGGCTCCGCCAGCTCTGCCGGCCCCTGGAGAGCGGCGGGAAGAGCCGCGGCGGGCTCCCCTGGGCCGCCCCTGAGGAAAAGGCGGGCCCAGCGCTGGGGCGGGGGGTGCCGCGGGGGAGAGGGAAGGCCCTGCCCCGCCGCGGGGCTCTGGCCTCCCTCACGGCGGGCAGGTGGAAAACAGAGGAGATCGCTGCGTACTTTTGTAAAGCTGGGCCTTCTCCACAGGTTTAGGGAATTTGCTTAGACTGGAAGCTGGGAAGAGGACACAAGTCCTGGTGTCTGACTCCGTTGTGGCTCCGTTTGGGCGCCTGGCAGGTGCTCGCTGTGAAAACCCACGGAGCTGTGCCAGCTCGGTAAGAGTCAGTGTTCGCTGTGTCCCCAGCCAAGGCCTCCTGAATCCTGTGAGGGTTATAGTCACTGTGAGGGGAAATTATTCTGCTCATGGAGCATATTGAAGAAGAAAGTCCAAAAAGCTGAGCTATTACTGTTGAGCGCAGCCCAGTCAACTCTACTCACTCATGCTCTCTTAACAGTGATTTGTTTCCTTTCCTCTGATCCTGTCAGTTTCCTAACAATTTCTTTCATTGTATTTTCCAAAACCAGACTCCATCTCCTCTTCCCATTCATTCTGATGCGTGAAGCGCCTGGCCATGTTGTACAGTCACTGAGAGGACAAAGATCTTGATTCATCTTCCTTGAAGACACGTCCTTCACCCCTCAGCTTTGACCTCCTGTCTCAAAGCTTGTCAGTTCAGCACTAATCGTAAGCATGACTTGATTTTGTGTTGGAAATTAACCTTGAGTTACTAATTGGTCTCCATTTCAAACAATCATTTTAATTTGGAATGAATGTACCAATGTGTGCTGTGATCCCATCAGGTGAAAGTTAAAAAGGCACAGAGACACATCTTAAATACTGTTGGGCTGACCCATTAGGAGAGCTCCCTCTTAAGACAACCACCCAGCTATAACCAAAAAGACAATTAGAACCAGTTGCACCCAACAACAGCTACCGGAGCAGAAGAGAGCTGCAGGTGGAAAGACTAGAGTCTACTTTTCCAGTGCTGGACCTGCAAAAGTTCTAAGTATAACATGGGGAATAGGGAGGGGTAGGAGGGTAGTCTTTCAACACAGGTTAGAAATCAGGGAAGAGATTGGACCTTATATTTTCCCGCTGTTCCTTATCTTCAGGAGGGAAAGTAGCCATGAATCAGGGAGAAGCCAAAAGGCAGCACATATAGTCTAATTCATATTGATCCTAAAAGATGAACTCGTGTTGTCCCAGCCATAAGGAGTATCTGATATTGAAAGAGCCCTTTGCCATTGTTACCTTTTGGACACAGTTTAAACCCCAATCTCATACCATCTGTGGTCCTTAAAGATTTTTTGCCATTTTCATTGGTCTGAAGGGGTTAATCTGACCAGTCTGATCCAGTCCTAAATTTGTATGTGCTATCTAACTTCTTCCTAGTGTTGCCTTTGGGTACAGTGTTTTTGGTTTCTGATGCAAACCACTGTATTTTGCTTCTGAAGTTGCCTTCCAAGGCTGTTGAGCCAGCTGAGCTCCGGTGCAGTAATCAAGCTGGGTAGGTGGCTCCATGCAGTTCCAATTGTGAGAGCTGGGCAGTTTTGTAAAAGTCCTTTGGGGCTACTCTGGGTGGAAAAAGGACCCATGAACAAACTGTTTTGATTTGCTCCAGGAGGCTTAGCTAACAGATGTTGGCTGGGTCCTTACTTTGAGAGCTTTTTATTGCATGTTCATGAGCTGACCTTTTTAGCCACTTCCAATGCAGGAAGGATGTATATCTACATTTTGTTTGCAGTATTAGGAATATAAAAGCTTGCCTACATGACTGAATGTGAGAATGAATTGGGGGTTATTATCTCAAGTTCTTTCTCTCTAAGTTTCTTCTGAAGCCCTTCTGTGTTCTGTCTGCATCTTCTCTGTGGTGGCCCACAGCTTCCTAGTTTCTCTAGCAATTACTGTTTTTCAAGGTAGAGTCACCAGGGTATGCAGTGGGGAGAAATGACAGTCTAAATTAAGAGTCTCTCACAGACTTGGAAGATGATAATTTGTCTGTAACAAAACTCCTCATTAGAATACTGTTAATTTCCTTTCTGTGACAATTATAGCACAGCACTAGCTCATATGTGCGATGTGCAGAGATATTTCCCTGAAAAAAAAAAAAAACCTCTCGCTACCACTAGTGAAAATCATTCCTTGGAGGAGAAAAATGAGCTTGTAATTTTGCAGCGGTTTTCCAGTTTAGTGAGAGTTTGGTGTTAAGGTAAGGTTTTGGGGGTTCTCCCTGTTGTTTGTTGCACTAAGTTAGACTTCATGGTTAGCATTTTCCCGCTAGCATCTGGAATCAGAGACGATACAGAGCTCTTGACATGGCAGTCCCCAACTGTGTGGAACCTGTTACCCCTGAAATTCAGCTCATTTATTCTCTCTTTACTTTAAAAAACTCGCCTCCCTCCTCCCTAAAGACATCTTTAAATGCTTGCTGTTTCTTTCTGTTGGCATAGCATATTTTTGCTTATCCATCTGTTTTGAAGTTTTGATGAGGTTTAGTTTTTTAATCAAAAAGAGATTGTTTTTATAATAGCTGTTTAGTGCCTGGAATGTTTTGGCAGAGGTGGTGTTGTATGAGTAAAGTAGGTTAATGCTTCTCAAAAGTGCTGGATTTGGTAGCCTGTTCTTACGCTGTGGGAGAGCAGGCTGGACAGGCTTTGGACAAGCGAGAAGCAGATGCTGTGCTGAAGGAATCACCTTTAAACCTGAAGAAGGTCTGCTCTGTTTAACTGATGATGACAGTTTTGCTCATTAAGGGGAGAGAAGCCCTCTTGTTCATCAGTTGCACTGGAGACCTCCAAAGAGCTGTATTTTGTTGTCATTTTCCCACCTGAATCTTGAGGTAGAAAAGTTCTGCTCTTTGGGGTCCAAAGGTCCTGCAATTACTTCTTGCACTTTAAAAGTTTAGCTAAAATCTTCAAAATACTAGGAGGGACGTATCTTTTAAAAATATCTTTTGGCTAGAATTGTGATCACCTGGACTCAGAACCATGAACAGAGGGAAGACTTTTACCTTAGCACTCCTTGAAGATAACAGATTCCTTTCTAATGTTTATTCAGGATGGGGCGCCTGGGCAAATACTACAGGATAAGGTTATCATCCTAACTCTTTCATTTGTTCCCAAAATACGGATCATTTGCAGGATTGAGGTCTCCTGCTGGTCTTGCCAAGGTATCAGATCAGGTGACAGAGGAGTTCATTCCCTTTACTTGACCTTGCTCAGCTGTGTGGGATATTTTAGCCCTTGGCCCCAACCTTAAATTAGTGCCAGCCATGCAGGATGCTGAGATGTGGAAACCTGCTATTCCCTGCTGGCTGTAGGTAGGTGTAGCTCATGTGGGCATATGGAAAGAACTTGGCACCGTTCCACTTTTCCTGTAGAAAAATATTTTAGGAACTAAGAAGCTAGGACCCAGTGGCTAAACCACAGTCCTGTGTGGTTTCCCATCACTGTGTGGGACAAATTTGATCCAGATCGAAAGTAGTATGTAGTATGGGGTTCATGGCAGTTGTGGATGGGAGAGACAGTCTCTGCTGGGTGCTCTGCTACCGCTGGATGGAAGATCCTGTTCCAGAGGTATTTCATCTAGATGTTTTGCTTTTTTTGTTGTTTGTTTTTTTTTCAACAACCTTCTAGAGAAAAGAGGGACTTCTAGCTTGGTTCTGTCCTTGTGGTTGAGGTGTGTCTGATCTGGTATTTGAGCTCTTGCATCAAGAAAATGTGGCCTGCGGTGCTGGACCCTCTCTGCCCTGACTTGGCTCCGTCTAGCTCTGGCTGTCGGTGCAGCAGAAAGCAGAGGCACTGGCACTGTCTGGATCGGCCTGGCTCTGCTTGCCCTTCCCCCTTGCCAACCTGCTATTTCTGTACTTGACTGGAAGAAGCTAAAACTGCTGGATTTTTGCCTTCAGTCAAGGCATTCCTCAAGTTCCTAATCCAGGTTCCAGATGGTTAAGATACTCATCTTGACATATAGAAACAAATAATTACAGTAAAGAATTTAAAACCCCGCACCATCCCCGAATTGTGACTCTCCGGGGTGGAGAAGTTAGCTTCAGAAAGCCCACATCACCCGGCCCGTCTTGCCAGCTGCCCGCACTCGCTCAGCGAGACCAAGAGCGGCAGGACACCAAGGGCAGGCATCTGAGAGGGGGATGGGAGGGCCCGAGGGTGGGAAGAAGTGGATGAGACCCGCTCGCCGGGCTCTGCCTCCAGGGGCTGCCGGCCGCGGTCCAACCTCGGCGGGTCGCTCCGGGGGAAGGCGGTGCCCGGGCGGGCCGTGCCGCCTCCCCCGACCAGGGGCGACCCAAGGGTCCCTACCACCACCAGCGCCCCGTCCTCGCCGCCCCCCAGCCCGCATCCTTGGACGTGCTGCGGCTCCGGGCTCTGCTTCCGAGGACGCGCAGCTCCGGGAAGGGCAGGTCCCCCCCCTCCCCGCCCCCGGGCCGGCATGGCTCGGGGGAGGTGCCGGCCGTGCCCCGGGCTGGGGGTAGCGCAGGGGCGGGCAGCGGGAGGAGGCGAGCTGTCCGAGCTGCCGCGGGGAGGGGTCACCTGCCCCGTCCGGAGCCGGCCGCC
The DNA here is from genome assembly GCF_965231255.1 of Vanellus vanellus. NCBI lineage: Eukaryota > Metazoa > Chordata > Aves > Charadriiformes > Charadriidae > Vanellus > Vanellus vanellus. The sequence continues at coordinate 10,833,077 of NC_138922.1, forward strand.
GGGATGCCGCCCGCCAGCGCTGCCCGCGCTAATTGGATGTTCCCTGGATGGAGGATTTCCTCCTCTCCCGGCTGCGGGAGTCATGAAGGCAGGCTGGGCTGCGCTTGAAACTTTGCCAAGCAGCAGCTAGGTTTAATTTCTTTAAGGATCTGGGGAGAAGGGGGGTTGGGGGGGCGGGGGCTGGAGGGGGGGACCGTTTCCAAGCATGGGAGACAGGCTGCCGGAGCCTCACGCCAGCTCTTCCCCTGCTGTGGCTGCCAGCTCAGAGGCGGAAGAAATCGAGGTGCTGGACTCCGAGGATGTCCTACCTATGGCCGCAGAGGATGTAAGTTTCCTTTGCTCGGTGACTTCCCCCCTTTCCCCCCGGCCGGGTTAATCGGCTCAAGCTATTTATGGATGGAGTCCGGGATGGGGGGAGGAATGGGGCTGGTGACCCTCAGGGGCGAAGGAAAGCCTCCGTTCCCGCCGCTCTGCGCGCCCCTCGCCGCCGGCTGTCTGCGGGCTCCGGCAGCCGCCGGGCCGTCTCGGTCCCCGCGGCCCCGGCCCCCTTCTCCCTGCCCCAGCCCGGAAAGCCCCGGCGGCAGCGGCCCGGACCGTCTGCCGGTCCGCTTGGTGTCCGCGCCCGGAGCCGCGCCGGCGGGGAGATGCTGTCTCACGGCCGGGCAAGGGACAGCGGGGCCGCGCACAGAAGCGGCTCCAGAGGCTGGAGAGGGGCTGACGCCTTGGCTAGGGGGGCTTCCCTGGGGACAGAGAGCTTTTCCAGAGTCCCAGCCGCTCGGAGGGTGACAGATGTGAAACGCTATCGGGAGCCTGTTCCCTTTTCCAGCCCCCGAGCAACAAACAGCCGAGGAAGTTTTTTCCCCGGCTTGGCAGGGCTGATAGCTTCTCTCCACCCTCTGAGCTCTGATTGCACCTGAGGGTGGGATAACTTGGCACCGGGTCTCTGCCTCTGCTCATCCAGCCTAGAAGGACACCAAGTGGTCCTGCGTGCTTTGAATCTGCTCCTGCCAGGCTGAGCAGCAAAGCCTGCAGAGCTGAGGCGGTAGTTCTGCGTATACCGGTCCTGGAGGCAGCGGCTCACTGCGCACCTGTCTGGGAGGGAGTGAACATGAACAGATCCTGCATTCCTGGTGCATCCCAGGACCGCTCGCAGCTCTCCTTCCCAGCAAACTCTGCTGGGATGAGGACTGTGCAAAGCGCTCAGTCTGCAGAGGTTTAAGAGCAGGCTCTGTTCCTGCCTGTGGAGGGATGAAGCAGTGATACTAAATGTGTTTCTGAAGTGGGCTCTGTATCGGGTCTTGCACCGGTATGAAAGGATGAAATGGACACTTGTGAAATAGGCTTCGAGCAGTGGCACATCCTTTTCCCCCTTCACTTTTATGACATTGCTGGAGGAACCTGCCTGAGGCTGCTTAGGGGCAGTGCCTGCTCCTCATCCCCAGCCCTTCCTTATGAGTCACCTAGAATTCGGTTGCTGTTGGATTTTCCTCCCAGAGGGCAGCGGAGGAAGTGCAGTTGCCTGGTAGAGCTGCATTCCCCAGGCTGTATTCCTGAGCGCTGTACAGCCAGGAGGGAACGTGTGATGCAGTCTGACCTCTGCTCCAACACGGCCAGACAGTCCTAAGAGGAGCACGCCTGACCCAGGGGCACGTGTAGATGTTGCTCAGAAAGGGTGGCTTTCCAGGAGCTTTCACGGTCCAGGGTTCCAAATCCCTGTGCTTGCTTACCTCAGACTGTGACCTTTTGTTCCCTGACAAATTTTGTGCTTGTCTGGATGGTCTACAAGAAAGATTTCCTGTTGTGATACACATGGGCCCCTTGGAGTTACTCCAGCCTCTACATGAATGCAACCATTAGCAATTCAATCCTGCCAGGGGCCCGGGAGATGCTGAAGTGCTGAGTGCCAAGCAGGATTGGGCTCCTAAGACAGGAAAGAGACGATGGGCTTTCCTTGGTGAAATCTAGATTCTCATCCTAGTTCTGCTACTGACTTGCTGCTTGACCTTGAGGTAGGACAGCTTGGGTCTGGTCCAGCTCACAGTGTCTCACCATTACTTACACTGCGATCTGCATTGTTATTTGACTCTGGTACCTTGTTTTCTGCAATCAACAAAATGGAGCTAGAGCCCGCAGCTGCATTGGTTATGGGAAGCTGCTGAGACCTGGCAATAGATGATGTGACAGAAGCCTGAGGTATCGTTTATCATCTGCAAGTCGGAACAGCAGGAAGTGGTGTAAATGCCCTCATCCTCCACTGCCAAGATTTCCTGCTGAAACAAGCAGGCTACAGAGCATCATCCTGAAAATTCAAACTGCTTTGTGCTGGGAGCGTGCCCCCCTGAGACCTAACTGGGGGTTGATTTTCTGTTGTTACTGTTGCATTTGAAAGCTCTATGCAAGCTCTCTGGCTTGGCCAGCAAGAGCTGACACAAGCTCAGTTCTTTATGTGTTATTAACAGCAAAAATATTACGTAGTAGAGGTTTGGCTGTCACAGCCTTGACAGTGTATCACAGTTCAGCTGTGATGTCATTACAGTTCTTGGAGCAGTGTTCCACAAAACTAGGATTCAGGCAGTCCCAAAGTGTTTTGTTTAAAGAGCTGGGCTGATTTATGATGATAAATGGGAGTTTATAAATGGATAGAGGCATGGGGAGGAGGGGAGTCAACAACTTAACTGATTACATGGAATTCAGTGGCTTGATATCCCACTCTCTCTCCAGCCAATTCTGCTTTAGATCTTCCTACCATGTGAAAGAAAACGTTCTTCCAGGACTAGATAAGACTCTCACCAGAGCTCTGCTTTGCATATAGCACAGTGAGGAGATTTGCTTGTATGAGTCTGATGTTTGTTATTCTTCTCATTTTGCTTTTCTGGGAAGGTGAATGGGGCAGAAGCAAAGTGTTGTGCTGAAGAGCACTTCAGACAGGAGAGCTGGAAATGTGCAAGGTTTTTTCTGCAGACCCCAAGCCAGTGGTTACCCCACTGTTGCTCCATGGAAGTTGCTCTCTTCTCAGCTGGCTCCCAAATCCAGGAGAGATGAGAGACAGCCTTAAACAATTCATTAGGAATTTCCTCTGTTCCATGGGACTGTGAGGCAGCAAGCCTAGGGCAGGGAGGTGATTTGACGTCGATCTTTGTAGAAAGTATAAATCGGAGCCAGTCAACAGCTTGTTTTTTCTGTTCTCAAGTGACAAGGACTTGTGGAGTGTTCACATGGTCGTCTGTTGAAGTGGAGCTTCTTCCTATACAGAGCTTTTAAGGCAGATCTGCTAGAACAAAAGTTGTGGGGTAAATTCTTGTAATGGGTTTACTCCAACCTTCCCCCCCTTCCACCTTGTGTGAGAGAAATTACCTGTTTTTCAGATGTGGACATGTGAGGCTCAAAGAACTCATGGGTTATCAAAGACCTTGTAGCAAGTCCCTTGCCAAAGTTAGGAGCAGGCAGTTGACACGGCTCTGACAACCCAGCAAGGCGCTCTGTGGGTCAGCGTTGGGCCACAGGACTTCAGACAGCGATCTGAAAAAACATTGCTAATTCTTCTCTCCCCTCAATATACACCAAGCTTTCTTGATCCCTGTGAGTAAAAAAGCCTTTTATTCCTTGCTTGCCTGCAAGTAGACAAAGCGGGAGAAAACAGAATTAACACATGAATGTTCTGAGTTCATCCTAATTTGGATTTGTAAATGAAAACTGTCCTCCCTGTGGTTGGTAGATTCCCCCTGCCTCCTCCCCCGGAAGGGTAGGTGATTCTGGGATGAAGAAGGATGTTGGAAATGGCACTAAATCATTTGGTTTTTTCTCTGTTAGAATGTACTTCTACAGTTTACTGCATGTTAATGCCATTGCTCTTAAACCTTCTTTTTCTTCTTTTTCCTCCCTTATGCATTGCCTCTCAGCACTGGAAAGCCCTATTTGATCAGGTATGTGAACAACTGATGTATTGTCTGTCTTGTGAGCAAGGAGTCTAACCTCCAGTTAATTTCCTCTGTACTGGATTTTCCCCACATTTAAAATACAGCCTAGGCGTAATGTGCTCCATGCTCCCAGTTCCCAAGATGCTGGTGTGCAAGTGATAACTATCACTACTGCTTTGGGCCTTTCTCTCAATTCCTCTTCGGAGTAGCCAGGGACAGAAGACTGCCCAGCCTGTCCATCCCTCCAAGTGCAGGGTCTGAGCTGAGGTGCTGCAGCAGGTGCTGTTTGCTGCCACTTGCGCTATCCTTGCTCTGTGGATTAAAGGATCTTCTCCTCTTTGAGGCAGGCAAACTAGGACCTGTAAAACCAGCACTGTGTTCTTTGAAATGGCTCCCCAGCTGCTAAACTGACTTCTGCAGGGTTACATCCTCCAGGGGAGGACCTGCTGCTTTAAACTTGCACAGAATTGGCAAAGTATCTGCTTCTGTACCAAAGAGTGTGGTTGTATCAGGTAAATGCTTTGGGTCAGATCTGTAGCTGTCTGAAGTCAGCACAGCTCTGTAAAGCTCTGCTTTATAGCTGTTGAGAGTTTGGGTTGTGGATTCTACTTTGTAAATTATGCTTTTAGCTGCTTTAACTGACATGTTTGCTTTGTGGTATTCTTTCCATCTGCCAGGTTGAAATGCGCAGCAGCTATAAACTGAAGGATTTTTCTAGGGTTGACTTGCTTCTAAACTGTAGCACTCTCTTGATGTCATAAACTTGTGCTGGTGTGTGTGTGTGTGTGTGTGTAAATGTCACCTTCTGTAAGGGAGCTTACTCTGCTGGCATCGTCCTGGTAATACTAAAGTTCGGATGGGATTTCGTCCCTGCTTTATGAGGCGATAATCTTGCTTCTGCATCTGGCTGAACTGCAAAGCCAAAAGCTGTGGTGCAGTCTCTGGGAAAGGATGCCCTTGGTACCCTGGGGGTCCTGTTATCATTCAGCTAATAACTGGAATGCCTGTTTTGATGAGTGATCATTTATACCCAGTTAGCTGTGACTGCTAATCCACATGTCTGGACTGCAGTATGTTTGTTGTTGTACAATCAAGCAAGCTGGCAGTTGGGAATTATATTACCGTAATTGTTGATCACACCTAAACTGTGTGGTGTATTTGAATCTACTGGGACTTGTAGGATGTGCTGCCACTCAAAATGTGGACAGAAGATAAATTGCTTGTGGTCTGGGCTGAATGTTTGTTTCAGCCACTTTGAATTCTCCCTTCTCTCAAACGTTGGCCTTAATTTGGAGTCTGATTCTACAAGCATCCTTTGAAGTCATTGAGACCTTGTGGGATGGGGCTCTTGGCTGGTAGCTACCTCAGGCTCAAAGAGAGGAATCTGTAATTTCCCACTGGACTTGCTTGAATAGTAGATGAGGGGTTTTTTCCTTCTTTTTTTCTTTTTAAGGGAGGGGAGAGTTTGACTGTTGGATTTACAGAACATTACCTCAGTAACAAGGGAATGGGCTGTAAAGGCAGACCTTCAATAATTAGCTATGTTTCAATTAGGGCTGCAGCTGAAATTTAAGCCTTGTCTGTAAAGCTTTATTATCAAAGAGAATGCAACCTGTGACAACTAGTTCTAAGTCCTGAATAAATCAATAATGTCCTCGTTGCCTGTGGGCAAAGCCAAGGACCTGCCGTCTTCCTTGAGCGTTGTATCAGCCATGGAATGCAATTAGCCCTACAGTGAATTGCAAGATGCTGTTTGTCATGGAACAAGATTGCGATTCGCAGCAGCTCTGTGCTGGTAGGAGAGGCAAGTGTTTTGTTTAGGTCTTATTGGCATCCATGTGAAACATGAGCACAGTCTTAATAACTAGAGAAAGTCTGCGTGTTGAAACTCGGAACAGTTGCAGCTCTCCCTGGGAGATATGACCTGGCCTCATGTGTACTTAGAGTGGAAATGGGTGGCCAGAGATTCATGTGCCCTGTGCATTTGTGATTCATGGGCTGGGACTGAAGTTTGATGGCCACCCTCTCAGCTGAGGCACGTGAGCCTCTGTGTTGAACCACCTCCCGGGAGAGCAGCAGAGCAAGACAAGGCTCTGTAGAAAGTGTTAGGGCAGTTGGGAATTCACAGGCTGGGAGTCTGCAAGTCTCTTGTTTCTGGGTTGGTGGAGTATGACAGAAAACAGTGTGAGGGAGGGATCAGCACTTTTCCCCCCTTACCTTTGGGGGGTGGAAGTAATTCTTATTTGTGTGTGTTGTTTTGTTTTTTTTTCCTGTGGGGAGATATTTTTTTAAATACTTTTATTTACGTTTACTGCCAAAAAAAGCAGTTTTCTTTTTAGACATACAAAATTAAAGGGTTTGGGTTTTTTACCCTCCCCCCCCCATCTTAAATTAAAAATTCAAAACAACTTGATGAAAATTGCTGCTCAGCCATAAAGCAGTGCTTTTTGCTTGTTCATTTTGGGAGAGAGGAGTCACTGTCAGTGCTTTCTGGAGGAATTTTTTATTTGTTTTTGCTCTGTCACACTGGGAACTGTCAGTGACTCAAACCAGTATCTCCAGCCACTTGCAGATTGCTTTTTTTTTTTTTTTTAAGAAGTAGAAGAACTTTAAATTTGGCAAAAAGACAGATCCAGAACTGCTTGCTTGAGGTTCAAAGAAGCCAATCCTGACTACACTGAAGGGAAGTACCAAAATTCCTCCTGCATTTTGTGGGGTCAGCACTTCCGCCAAGAGTTTTGGGAGCAGGAAGACTGGTGGCATTTCAGTGCTGCAGCCAGGCAGTTACAGTACAGCTGCTGCTTCATACTGTGCTTGTGAGATGCGTTTTTTATTATGAGGCCATGGCCCTCAGGCAGCTTTAACTCACTTTTATATGGGAACTTTTATAGGGATTCATACATTTATTTATTGTGCTCATAAACACCCTCCACCCCCACACACACATTAGCTCCGCATCTGCTGCCTTCTGCAGAGCCTGCACAGTCGCTGAGCATTCCATGCTGTCTCCATGTGGAATCCAACCTCTGAACAGAGCAAGGCATTGCCGTTCTCCATCCCTCTGCAATCACTTGGCATTTTCTTCATTTGTTCTTCACTGGCCAAAACCCCATTTTTTTGTTAATCTTCTGGTAGAGTTAAAAATGTGACAATCCCAGGAGCAGGTCCTGATGGTTTTATACTTCTCTGTGCTAATAAGATCCCCCGCTAATTGCCTTGCATGCAGACATGAGAACATCTCACTGTCCTTGTTGAAGCCAAGTTATGTGATGGTTAGAGTGAATCTGCAGATGAGCCTCCTGAGGGGCTATTCCTGCTCTGCTATGTCCTTTCTGGGGCCTTGGGTGCCCTTCTTCGCCTCTGTGTCACCAGTGCCCCCGCTTTAGAGATGACTGCAGCTAATCAGTATTATCCAGCCCTTGGCTGTGCTGTGTGAAAGGAGCTATCTAGGAGGACGACCTTCATTACTAGGACAGACCTGCCTTCTGAAGGTGGCTTTTAGCCTTTTTAGATGCCAAGAGCTTGTATCATCTTCTCTGTTTCCCCAACCCCGTGGCTGCTGAGACTTCAAGGGTGAATTAACATTATCAGCCCTCATCTCGGAGTTGTCACTTTTTCTCATCTATACTCTGGTTTGTAGTCATGACAACAAACTTGTTTTAAATAGACACACACAAAACTCTCCGAAAAGACCCTCCTCACTGGCTCAGCACCTTGATCCTATTGTTTGTCAATCCAGGCTGTGTTTTTGTTGCAGCTGCTTTAGATACCCTGGATTCCTTCCTGAGATTTGTACGTGGGTGTGATGGCAACAGATGAGTTTATGGGGAATGCAGAGAGGTGCCAAGTTACCCAGTTTGTGTAGGCAGCTAATGGAAAACTTGAGCTCAGAAACAAGGCTGTAGAGGTATCCTGGACCAGACATACACTTACCAGGAGGAGTTCAGTTGCTGACACTACCAGCAGTGGGTGCAGGTGAACCTGCTCTGCTCTGGTCCTGTAAAACATTAAAATATACTTGCAAATATGCTGACTTGGCAGCCTTCTTAAATCCAGGTCTGGTGCCTGCACAATTGAAATTGCAAAGTAATCCATAAAATCAGGCCAGCTGTGACCATGGTTGGTGGTAACTGAGAAGGGCAATTATTTTGAACTCAGTGATCTTTTATGTTAACTGTGTCCCTTTCACTGAGTAGGCTTTTGCACAGGCAGGACAAGCTATTTCCCACACTGTAAAGGAAATTCCAGTTTGTTTACTGGGGCACTGTTGAGCAAAACATCCATCACACTTCACTTTGAAAAGTTTCCTGACTATTGTTGCTGCCTAACCCCTGCTGGTTGTGGCTGGAAGACCTCGCCAGGCAGGTCTCTCTGAGCTCCAGGCAGTGGTTTGTGCCTGGAGATTTTACCACTTTCTCTGACAAATTCCTTGTGTCTTACCACTGGTTTGTGTGGGTCACTGGGAGCAGAGGAGCAGAAACTGCAAGATGAGGAATAGGAAAGGATGGCACTGAGAGCAGCAGAATAGGCAAGGGGGTTGAGCACAGGGATGTATGTGACCTTCAGGTCCTTGCCTGAATTTGGGACTATTGCTGCCTTTTTAGGTTAGTGTTTGTTGGGACATATGTCCACATTTAAGTAGAGTGGTGCTGCAAAGAGGACGTTGTAGGAACTAGAATTAGGAAATAGCCATAGTCTTTTTACTTCATCTCCTAACGTGAACTGGAGAACCAGAGGTGCTGTTGGGAAGAATGCTCATGGTGATAACAGATTAGCATCCAGACCCTAAAACCAGGGTCTGCCTTGTCTGCTATATTAGATGCTTCTGTGACCGTGACAAGAAATTTGCCCTCTTCTGCCCCTCCACCAAGCTGTGCATTGTAAAAGGGAAAGACACTTTAAAAGCTACAAGGGTCTCTTGGCAATGCATGGAGGGGGTTCTGCATCTGCCCCATGCCTTGAAGTCTAATCTCATTTACAGTTGTCAGCGTGGGCTGCTGGAGGAGATGAAAGGCAGAGGACAAGGAGGGAGAACAGATTAGTCTCGAGCAGAGGGCACTGGGAGTGCACCTGCCTCTGCCCTGCTACCTTGAGGAGGGGCGGCTATAGCAGCTGGGCATGTGTCATCTGCTGCTCTTTGAGGCGCTGAGCCATGGAGCACACGATTAATGACTCAAGGGGCTGGGCTTTTGTGAGTGATAAAGCTCTGGGATTTAGGCAGGACTCTCGGGCCTTTTTACTGAGCAGCCCCATCACTTTACATTTCTCAAGTGGTGTTTTGGTCGCAGTGAGCTGCTGTCTGTGGCCACAATGCTTCCCTTTCTCCTCCCTCCCCAAACTGGGCTGACCTTTGTCATGCAGCATTAACCCTTTGACTCCACTTTGGGTTATGGGGTTGGGAAAAAAAAGAGCCTCCCTTCAAATTCATTGCCCTGTGGACAAACTTGAAGGGAAGAATGGGCTAGGAGGAGAGGTTCTGTTTTTGCTGAAGGAAATTGGTTTGCTGATGCCATCTGGATTATCAACCCCTTGCTGCCTTCTGCCAGAGGCTCTTTTGAATACAGCAGCCCCCAGGAAAGAGGGGAGGGGAGTTTATCCTTCCTTCAGTCAAGGAGGGAAACTGAGGCATTAAGCAGCGAATAGATATCTGAGAGACTATTCCCTCTGCAGGGTAATGCCTTCTCTTTTACTCTGTCTGGATTAGCCTGCGTCCATCCCCAGTGTTGTTACAGTGGATGGCAATCTCCCAGCACTTCAAGGGTTATACCCAGATTTGGTTTTTAGCCACGATACCCTGGAGTGATGGCTCAGCATGAAAAAGCTACCTGGACATCATTAATGATCTTCCTGCCTCTTGCAGGATGAACACCAAAAATTCCCTAAGTTCCTCCTTAATCTTCTAATACTTCTGCACACTGAACACCCGCCAGCTCCTAAGCTGGATGTGGATCTCTGGGGTTGTCTGTATTTACACCTTCCCTGCAGTGTGAAAGGTTTGTGATCAACTACCCCATTTCCCCTTTCCCTGGCTATTCAGATATTATTCTTTCCAATCCCACCAGCCTGTATGCGGACTGTTGGCTTTGCGTAGTACAAAAAGTTGGGAGTAGACACCATCAATATGAACCAAACATAATCAGTGTAGCAAACACAGCACTGTTAAGCTTGTGCTGGTAGAAGTAGGCATGTCCTGAGATGTTTCAAGTAGTCATAACAAACACACCGAAAAGCACATGGAGGCTGAGTCAGTCTTACACAGCTCGTGAGGTTACTGGCAGCTTGATGTCTCTAGATTTGTAAAAGCTTCAGGAGGCTTCCTACTCATTACACATTTGTGTACCTTCCATGTTTGAGATGCCTGGAAACCTGCAAGTTAGAGTGCAGCACCTGAAAGGAACAGCAAGCTGCATTCAGACGGTTGTATCTCTCTGCTGCCTCCTGATCCCAGCTGTAGTGGGAGGCTACGATAGCGTATGCTCTGCCATTTCAGCTGAATATGCAGGATGGGTTTTAGACACATAGATCCTTGCTAATGCATTGTTCTCAAATCCTGTCTTGCACATAGAAAATCACTGAAGCAATAAGAACATTTAAGCCTGCATGTTTAAGAAGAAAGGGGGAGAAAAAAAGCTGTAAACACAGAGTGGATTGATGCGGTTCTGCAAATCAGCTGGTGCATTGTTCTCTGTGGCTGTGTGCTCTGTTATGAGAGAGAAGGGGAAGAGATCATCCTGTCTCCAGAGGAACAAACCAGCTGCTTAGCGAGTGGAAGCAGTTTGGAGGTGCTTTTCTATACCATCATCACTTATGCCTGTAACATTTACAGGACTTTTAAAGTTACTCTCTGCCAAACCTGGAAAGCAAGTGTTTCTCCTCTGCGGTAGGAAGTATGATGTTCCCATTGCCTTCCGGTATTTGCAGTCAGTGCAAATGTACCAGGGCACATTTGCAAACTAAATGCAGCAGTGGGAGTGTTTGATAGCAGCCAAGGAAGCTGTGATCTCTTTCTGCCTCCTCACTAGGCATTGTACAGTGTGTTGGTCTGAAATCAGCTTGGTACCAACACACCATGAGACAAAGTTGATGGGGTGCAGGTGACGGGATGTTTTCCTGCACCCTTGTACATACAGGCTGTTGAGGAAAGCTGATCTCTGAATGCTCTGGATTTTTATGTGACTCAAACCTTGCAGCGTTTGCCTGTTCAAGCTGTAGCACTTGGGACAGTCACTTCTTTCCCTTTCCTTGCCTAATCTCCTGAGTGGTGGTATCCCCCTGATTGAGCTACTTGTGGTGACGCTGGGAATATTCTGTCACTAGAGATGATATGTCTTGGTGAAATGTGTAGTGAAAGTCCTGAATGTTTGTGTGATCGCACCTGTCCTGCTACTTGTTTTTGAGATTAGTCATGATCTTCTCTGCCCTGGACCAATTCTGATTGGCTAATTGTACTTCTCTCACAGTAATTTCAGCTGGAAAAGTTGGCTTTTACTTCCTGTTTTATGGGGTGAAGATCATCAAATGGAGTCCATGAAGATTTGGGCATCCAATTCATTGTAAGCCTGTAAAATATTTCTTTTGGATGCTGTGTTGGAGTAGAGGAGCCTGGAGATTGGCTTCTGCCTTGGGCTGTCCCTGGGTTATGTCAGATGTTTTATGGAAGGGCTGCTGTTGTGCTCTCATCAGCTGCTCTGGGACCATCCCAGAACTTCCCAGTAGGAACTTCTCTTCCTTCTTTAGAAAGCACAAACCAGTAAAGAATTGTAGATTCTCTGAAAGTGACCTTAATTAGCAGTGACTGCTTATTGGTGTCTGTAGTGTGGGGTTGTTCTCTGTGCTAGAGAGTCATGAAGAGAATGCACAGAAGACTCACTTAGAGTCATAAAATGGTTTAGGTTGGAAAGGACCTTGAAGATCATCGAGTTCCAACCCCACTGCCATAGGCAGTGACACCTCCCACTTGACCAGGTTGCCCAAGGCCACGTCCAGCCTTGCCTTGAACGCCTCCAGGGATGGGGCCTCAACAACCTCTCTGGGCAACCTGTTCCAGTGCCTTACCACCCTCAGAGTGAAAAACTTCTTCCTAATGTTGAATCTAAACCTGCCCTCTTCCAGTTTGAAGCTATTCCCCCTCGTCCTGTCGCTACATGCCCTAGTAACAAGTCCCTCCCCAGCTCTCCTGTAGGCCCCCTTTAGGTACTGGAAGGCCGCAATAAGATCTCCCTGGAGCCTTCTCTTCTCCAAGCTGAACAACCCCAACTCTTTCAGCCTCTCCTCACAGGGGAGGTGCTCCAGCCCTCGGATCATCCTTGTGGCTCTCCTCTGGACATGCTCCAGCAGGTCCATGTCCTTATGTTGGGGACTCCAGAGCTGGATGCAGTACTCCAGGTGGGGTTTCACAAGAGTGGAGTAGAGGGGCGGAATCACCTCCTTTGACCTACTGGCCACGCTTAGGATGCAGCCCAGCGTGTCTACCTCGCCAAAGAGCTTGGTATCATCGGCAAACTTGCTGAGGGCGCACTCGACCCCACTATCCATGTCGCCGACAAAAGATGTTGAACAGTATAGGTCCCAGTACTGACCCCTGAGGAATGGCACTCGTCACTGCTCTCCACTTGGACATCAAGCTGTTGACCGCAACTCTTTGAGTGCGACCGTCCTGCCAGTTCTTTATCCACTGAGTGGTCCATTTGTTGAATCCATGTCTCTTCAATTTAGAGACCAGGATATCTTGTGGGACAGTGTCAAATGCTTTGCACAAGTCCAGGTAGATGACATCAGTTGATCTTCCCTTATCCACTGCCTCTGTAACCCCTTTGTAGAAGGCCACCAAATTTGTCAGGCATGACTTGCCCTTGGTGAAGCCATGCTGGCTGTCACCAATCACCTCCTTGCTTTTTACATGCTTCAGCAGAGTTTCCAGGAGGATCTGCTCCATGATCTTGCCAGGCACAGAGGTGAGACTGACTGGCCTATAGTTCCCTGGGTCTTCCTTGTTTCCTTTTTTGAAAATAGGGGTTATGTTTCCCCTTTTCCAGTTGGTAGGAACCTCATCAGACAGCCACAACTTCTCAAATATGATGGCTAGTGGCTTAGCGACTTCATCTGACAGTTCCCTCAGGACCCGTGGATGTATCTCATCAGGTCCCATGGACTTGTGCACCTTCAGGTTCCTCAGGTGGTCTCGCACTTGATGTTTACATACAGTGGGCGGTTCTTCATTTTCTCAATCCTCGCCTTTGCATTCTGTGTCATGGGCAGTGTGGCTGCAGTCCTTGCCAGTGAAGACTGAGGCAAAAAATCATTGAGTACCTCGGCTCTGTCTCTGTCCCGGGTAACCAGTTCTTGCGTTTCCTTCAAGAGAGGGCCCACATTTTCTCTAATCTTTCTTTTTTCACTGACATACTTAAAGAAGGATTTTTTGTTTGTCTTGATGTCCCTGGCCAGATTTAGTTCTATCTGGGCTTTAGCTTGTCTAACCCAATCCCTGGCTGCTCAAAAAATTCCTCTGTATTCCTCCCAGGCTACCTGCCCGTTTCCACTCCCTATAGGCCTCCTTTTTCCTTTTGATCATGTCCAGGAGCTCCTTATTCATCTATGCAGGCCTCCTGGCTTTTCTGCCTGCCTTCCTCTTTGTAGGGATGCATCGCTCCTGAGCTAGAAAGAGGTGGTCCTTGAATATTAACCAACTGTCTTGGGCCCCTCTTCCCTCCAGCACTTCATCCCATGGCATCATACCAAGCAGATTCTTCAAGAGGCCAAAGTGAGCTCTCCCAAAGTCAAGGGTGGCCAGCCTGCTGCGCACCTTCCTCGCTGCCTCGAGGATCTCGAACTCGACCGTTTCATGGTCACTACAGCCTAGGCTACCCTTGAGTTTGACACTGTCTACCAGCCCCTCCTTGTTGGTAAGAACAAGGTCCAGCATCGCTCCTCTCCTCGTTGGCTCCTCAACCACTTGGAGAAGGAAGTTGTCCTCAATGCAATCAAAGAACCTCCTGGATTGCCTATGTCTGGCTGTGTTACCCTTCCAATAGATGTTGGGGTGGTTGAAGTCACCCATGAGAACCAGGGTCTGTGAATGTGATGCCACCCCTATCTGTTTATAGAGGGCTTCATCCACCCAGTCTTCTTGGTCGGGTGGCCTGTAGCAGGCTCACACTGTAATGTCCCCTGCTCCCGATTTCCCTTTAATTCTGACCCATAGGCTCTCAGTTGGCTCTTTATCCATCCCTAGGACTTGGACCTTGAATTCCTTCAACTCTAAAACTAAAACCCCAGCACTAACAAGACACAGAGAATGTGTGTATTTTTAGTATATGTTCCTGTTGCTTAGGAACAGCTGTCTGCAGTGACCCTGTGTTGCTGGTGAGAAGACTAATGATGTATGAAACTGATGTTAAACAAGCAAGATCAGTCTTATGCCTAGGAACTGTTCTTCATGTTCTTTGATACTTGACATACTCTGTAAGTAGTGTATACTCTGGAGTTTCCCAAGTATAAAAATAAAGGAGGCTGCTGGAGGCAAAGCTGTTTGTGACTACCATCAAAACTCTGGTCTCATGCACTTCAGGGCAGTGTTCCCCGAGGAAGCATCTCTACCTCTGTGATCCTTCACTATTAGGTACCAGTGATCATGGAGACCCTGATTTGTGTAGCATACTCGTTTGTGATGTACAATTGTAGTGGAAGTGATTGCTGATGACAGCCTACAGCCAGCAAGACATAGTCATGCTTACTTCTTGGCAGAGAAAGGATATAAAAGGTGAAAATTTGAAAGTTGCACAGAAACTACTGGAGTACTTGATCCTGTGTGCTCTGACCTGGTCTAGCAAAGCACTTTAAAACAAGTGTGACAATTGTCCTGGGCACATTATATGTCTAACATAAACTGTACGTTTTGCTGGGGCTGATACCGGAACAGTGTGTACCCTAAGGGATTTGAAGAGCAAAGTGGGTTTTTAGTTCTGCCCCATGACTCTGAAACAGAGCCAGACAGTTGTTTCCCTCCACCAGCTTCCTGCCATTCCTCTCACGTTTATTTACTCTAATGCTGAGAAATAATGGGAAGTGGGCCTTGAGCACCTTTCCTCACTGCAGGCAGTGGCCTCCATGGAAGGATGTTGGTTTTTAGCCTTGTTGTTTGCATTGGGGAGGAAAATGAAAGTGTTTATTGTGGTTCCTTCTTCCATTTGAACTGCTGCCTCTTCCCTCAGCTGCTCCCTCTTGGTTGCTAATAGAGGAGTTGCTTTTGCACACAGTCTTGTTATCACTGGATTTATGTCTCTGGGTTGTTCTCCTCCCCATCAGCAGGGAAGGCACAAACATTTTTCCTTCGTGTGTCCTCTTTCAATAGTACTTGGGTTTTGGAGAAATGTTTGTTTTGCATTGATTGGTGCATTTAGGCAGCCCCTTTGGGGCAGACTGCTGTGAAGAGCATGGGAGATGGTCCTGCTGCTGTCTTTGGTCTCTGAGCTGTGCTTGGAGACCATGGCTGGACGAATAACTTCCTTCCAACCTAAATAAAGTGTCTGAAGAATCTTTATTGAGCTGCATGTTTTCTTTATCACACCTGGACTTGCCAGCCCTGGGAACTATTTGGGGATGTCTTGCGTGTGTGCAGGATTGCTCTTGTGCCTTCAACATGTTAAATACTCTGGTATTGTCTCCTCTAGAGCTCTATAAACCAGAGTGTGTGTTGACTTTTTTAGACGATTCTCCAGTGTTGGGCATCCCTACCAGAGGTTTTTGCTCTTGCAATGCTTTTCAGTCAGTCTGTATCCCAGAGGCTGTCGTGTGCTGGCTTGCTTGCATGCTCTTCACCTGATGGGAACCTCCTGTCTGTATTCGTGGCCTTCTGCAGGATTTGGAGAGACCAAAGCCATGTAGTCTTATGAATTAGTGCAATGGACAGTTTATCTACCTGTCAGGCGGGACAGGAAAAAGCTTTTGTGGTGGAGAGAGCAGCGGCATAGCTTCACACTTAACTGAGTGCTGAACCTGGCTGGGGTGTAAATGCTGCACAGTCCCCTTCAACAAGACAGGTGCATGGGTTGGCTTCTCCCAGGGTGGTGATAACCAAAATGTCTCCCAAAGAATTGTTGTATGTGTTGGAAACGGCATCTTCCAGCCTTATTTCCTCTGTGGCCCATGAGCTGAGAGCTGCTGTTGCTGCATTGATTTATGGGATCCTTTAGAGTTGGTACTGGTGGACAAGACGAGCTGGGGCAGAAAGTCATTTGCCAGATGCTGATTTATGGCCCTAGTAAACAGTCCTGAAAAGCACAATGAGAATTTTCTGGACCTTATGTGGTTCCAGCTGACTGGAAGCTCCAGGCACCTATTTGACCATGTGGAGTAATAAAACTGTGAAAACTAATTAACTTTGGGGCTGACTGCAAAACAAACTAGTCCATGCAAAAAATTACTCCACACTTTCAAGCAACAGTGACTTTATAGGCTGTATTTAATGACCAAGCATGTAGTACAATGTGTGAAGTATGCTCCTTTTGCTGACTTCTAAGGCCATACAGAATATAACAAGCTCTACTGGTCACTGAGGATGTGAATACCAGCTTGGGATAATGTTCTCTTTCATACTTATTAATTATATACCTGATGTGTGGATAGAGGTTTGACACAAAGCTGCATTGGATGGTTTCTTGTAGTCTAAAACACCCTGAATTACGCACACCCAACCTGAGCTGAAGCAGTTCATTCAAGGAAAAGACGCTCTCCGCAGTGAGTGCTGTAGTCTTTCTGAGGTCATTCTCTGCTTATGGTTTCCTGTGAGGTGTAGCTGAATGAGTTTTTTCCCAGTGGGAACACCAAGGTGCTTTTCTGACATTAGCATGCAAAGAGAGTCAGCCCTGCTCAGGGCCTGCCTCCTGTGATGCGGATGCTCTGTGTGTGCCAGTTGTGATGGTGAAGGGATATTTGAGTGCCCTGGTATTGTGTTCCTTGCCAATGACAAAACACTTGTCGACATTGATCCAGCCTCTGTCATCCTACACCGATTTGGAGGGAGGGAATGACTGGCCGTTCTTCCCACTTAATCAGATTACTAAGGTAACCCTCCTTCTGTCCCATCACTCCTGTGTTATACAGTAGCCCTTAATACTGAACGTTTATCTGCTTGTATTGTTAGAGTCAAAGCTGTGCCTGATGATTCCAATTCTCCTTTGCTAGGATCTATCAGTTTAGCTGGTGGCAGAGCTTTGTGTAGAGCCTTTGCTCACTGGGACATATGATGCAGCTTTGCTGTTTTCTGAGCAATAACTCATCACCCCAAAGAGCAGAGCTGGCATAGGGTGCTCTGAAGTAAGATATGCAGTTGTTTGCTATGTTTGAGCTGCACAGGCTTGAGCTCTGGTTCCTCAGAAAGCTGCAGGCAGTGCATGGCCTGTCCTCTCCCCCTGTTGCGAAGAGAAGAAAGGAAGGTTGAATATTGTTCCAGGTCCGTTTGTTGCCCCGCTATGTGACTGTGGAATGAGGGAGCCTGGTCTGGAGCTACCTGCTGTGGGGGGAAGGTTGTGTGCTGGCCAGGTCTATCGCCACACCTGGGTCATGCAGAGTGTGTCTCATATCTTGGTAACACGTTTGTCATTATTGCTGATACAGGAGCAGGTATTTGGAATTTGAAAGAGAAACCATCTCAAAGGCAGAAAAACTGTGATGTGAAGAGATTTTTAAAAATATTTTTTTAAGTTATTTTTAATTTTTCCACCTTCTGTTTCTGATGGATGTGCTTGAATTGTCATGGTACTCAGTATGAGAGTACTGGCTAACATGGGTCTATCCCAAGCTTTGGCTTTCTCCACTAAGCTAAGTATTGTTGCAGAGCTATTATTTGACCTAAAATAAGTGTGTGTGCATACTTGCTGCTGTAGAATTCTGCCTTTTCATGCATCAAATCAAGCCCCTGTGGATTTTCACCTCCCTCCCAGATCTGGCAGACAGTGAAAAAGGGAGCTATTTTTAATCTGAAATGTTCTGTGTTTCAAGTCCAGAGTATAAAATGTCAGGAGAAAAACTACAAGTTTCATGGCTGATTTGCTATAAAACTCCTTGTCTTTAAAGGAATGATAAAACTTCCTACAGGAAGGGCAAAAGTTCTGAGTTTTGGAGTTATGGGTCTTGGTTCCTTTGAGAAACTGAAAAACAGTGGCAGTTACTGTCCTTGGATTGAAGAATTAATTTACCAAGAAGGAGCAACAATTTAACAGAGGAGTCTAGCAAAGTTCAGTGTGGTAGAGCTGTGTGAAGAGACCCAGTTCCCCTCCAGGAGGGGAGATGATGGTCCCTGGGTTAGGAATCATTTGCCTGAAACAACATTTCTGGCAACCAAAGAGATCAGCATTACTAGTAGAATGGTGTTTATACACTTTTCATCATCTTCTTGCTGTCACTGCAGTTCTATCATCTCACTGGAGCTACTGCTCCATCTGTCCTCTTTGAAAGGATGGCATGCGTTGTCCAGGAGAGAAGATGAATTTCTGGTCCAAGTGTTCTACCTGCCCAGAAGAAATGGATATAGAAAAAGTTTCTTCCTTTCCCCACTGTATGGGCGGTTCTGTGCCTCAGGCCAGTCTGATAGGTCAAAGGGGAGATCACCTTCCAGAGCATGTCTATCCTCCTGTGCTGACTGTCCTGCACTCAGGGATGTAGTGACAGGGACAGCGAGTTGTTTCCACCAAGGCACAGACACTTGTCTAAGCAATAAGGGCTGAGACTGCTGGCTTCTTTTTGCCCTAAAGGGAGGAGGAGGGAGAGAGGCAGAGCAGATCTGACCAAACAGGCAGGGTTGAGTTGGGGAAAGCAGCACACTCAGTTTTGCAAGGTAGGCTGAGGTCAGGACTTCAGGCTAGGCAGTATGCTGGATGCCTTGGGTGTGACAAGAGCAACATTCCCTAGTCAGTGCTGAACCCTGTCCCTCTGGCACTGGTGGAGCTGCTTCAGTGCAAACCCCAGCTCAGCTTTCTTCTGGCTCCCAGTGCTGAAAGGGCTATTCGTGACAACCCAAGTGATCTCTGTGCTGGTGGCCCCTTGAGCTGGGACAGCCCTCACCTGCCCTGCTGCAGCCTTGGTCAGCCCAGAGTTGCAGCTAATGAAACGGAAGGTAAGAGGAGCTCCCTGCAGTTGTATGGGAAGATTTTTTGCTGAGTAAATTTCCATCCTGATTACCAACCAGGCAGCACCCTGCAGACATAGCCTTGGTCTTTGCTGTAAGGACTGTCTAACGCAGCCCATTGGTCACAGCATCCTGGCACTTGGTAAAGCCTAATGGGATGGCCAAGTTCTGAGCCCAGCAGACCACCCACAGGACTGCCCTGCAGCATGCTCCTCTCTTTTCTGCCTGGTGTAGCAGGAGAGCAGTACTCATCTCCTGGGGCTAGCTAGATCATTGGTGCCTCTGCCTGGCCTTCATCTCACTAGTGTTGCTCACCAGATATGTCACTAAGCAGCAGCAGAGAGAGACCCAATGGCTCAGATCTGATTAACCTCTACAACTTTATCCTGCGACTTAATTGGATTAGCTGCAGGGGGGTGGTTTTGCTGTTGTTGCTGGTTTTGGTGGTTTTTGTTGGTTTTTTTTTCCGTAAACAGGTACTTATCACTGTCACATCTGATGCAAGCAACAAGTTAGAGTAGCAAGACCTGTGGATAAACAAGTGGTATTTGCTTTTTCCCCACTGCTCAACTAACGGCTCCTGCCCTTCCTTTCTGAAAAACTGCTGTAGCTGATCCCTGTGAGATGGGTCTGATTAAGCCCTGCAGTTGGATCTCTTGGGAGGTGTGGGTCTTGCCTAACAGCCTGGCTGCCAGACCAAGAGTCCCTGATTGCTATCTGCAGTTTTGTCACTTCTGGGAAGGATTTCTTCTTACAAAATGTTCAAAGCAGTATTAACGTTCCATGTTCAGTTTCTTTCGTCTTTTCTCTGAGTTTTTCAGTTTCCTTCAGGGCCTGATTCTTCTGCACCTTAGGATTTTTGCTTGTGTCCCTGCAGTGGCTGTGGGCTGTAGGGAATTGACCTGTAGGGAATTATTCAGCACTGCAATAGCCCTTCATCTTTAAGGACTTCAAAGCTCATTCTCCAGCATCAGTTTATTTAGTTTCACAGCTGGGAACACGGAGTAAGGAGATCAGTGTTCATATCCTGTTACAATGGGGGACAGGCTGCCACAGACCTAAAAAAGGAATGGAATCCACCTGATCGTGGGATTACCCCTCATTCCTCAAGCTGCTGTCTACCTGCCTGGTCCCCAGTTGAGAAAAAGGAGAACAAGTTTACAGGAGACTTTCTCCCATGTCTGTCCTTCTGCCTGCAGTGCCCAGTTACCTTTCAACAAGCTTAAAATAGAAGCCTTTCTCCTTGCCGTAGCTCTAATTGGCCCTGAATTGGGCACAGGAGAGGGTCATTCACCTCCCTGGGGTAATAGAAGGGGTACATGCTGCTGAGAAGCTCTCTCTTGCATCTGTTTCTAGACAGCTGTGCACAAAAAGAGTGAATTGTAGGTGTGATATCAGAGCATGGCTCTGTTCCAGGAGGAATAATAGATGTACCAGCACCCTCTCTAGCTGTTACAAGATCAAAAGTGCTGTTACATTAAAGCTGGTAATACTTGCCTGGCTTGGCAAAAGGGCTGAGAAATTGTTCCAGGGTTTTAATGTACATTCAGATAAAGTGCCTTCCATAGTGAGGATCAGACCTTTGAATTTAGTCCATGTACAATAGCATGGGTTTTAGTGACCTGGTGAAAATGTAACTCCAAGGAATTCCCTCTTTCCACAGGGCTTGAATGTGATTCAGTTGTGAACGCTGTGTGCATCACAGTTACTGTCTCTAAGTAGAGTGTTCAGTGCTTCATTGCATCTGGGGTGCATTTATGGGGTGTGCGGTTGTCAGGCATGGTCTCTGCTGCTGCTCATAAAGAAAATGTGATCACTAAGTTGATTTATGATGGACGTTAGCTTCCTTTTTCAGATTTAATGTATTCATGTATTTTGTGTCCACTGGCCCCTCAGCAGCTCGCAGGCTGGATATGTAAATTCATAGCTGCAGAGGATGATCCATTAATAGGTGGAATTTGATGCTCATAAAAATGAATGCATTTAATGTTGCATGGCAATGGTTTTCTTGAATTTTTAAGTTGCCTGAGGATCTCTTACTTGGAATTCTGTGGCTCAGGCTATATTTGTTACAAAAGCAATACAAATGGAGAGGCCCTGTGGTTTCAGAGGGTTGGCTATTCTTTTGTCTGTGAGTATCACTTACACATTTTCTGTATCAAATGTTATTCCAAGGAAGCTGTGAAAATGTGAAATGCAATGATATCTGAAAACAAAGCATTGCAGTCCAAATTCACTATGTCCGCAGAAATATCTGTCTTTGGAGATTTGTTCAGATACTATTTTTCAGGAAAAGCCAAGTTTTAGTAGATATTTTTTCATTATTAGGCTTTCATGGAGGGATGTAGAGGACTAAAAGGATTTGGTGGGTCATTAAAATAAGTACAGATCTTCCACTGTGGGGTTTTAAACACAAGATGAAATCCTGGCCCCTCTGAAGGGGCCTCATTTGCTTACTTTGGGCCTCATGCTAATTTCACTACTGATTTCAGAAGGGCAAGGACTTCCCCTAATTTTAATTTTACAGTGTTTCTTTAAGCATGCAGACATAGAAATATTCAATTTCTTTTGCTGAGGGTTTTATTAAAGGAAGCTCACACAGCATGCACCCCTTCCATTCACATGATAACTTTCATTGTTCAAGAACAGGAGGTTACAATGATCCCTCAGATATTGAGAGGCTGCACTCTGAAAACATTGGCACTTCTTGCTTTTCCCTTTAGCACTGTAAGACAAATACTTCAGCTCTTCATCACTTCTGCAAGCTTGGGCTAAAGGGCCAGTAGCAAATATGCAGAGAGAATATTGTGGTACGCACCATAAAGTTGTACCAAGGAGAAAGGAATATTCGGACTCAAATGATCTTTTTTCCTGAGGCTTCTATAGTTTATTTTAATTTTTTCTAAGGTGAAGTGCTGGATCCAAGCCTTGCTAACATCCAGCATCTTTCATGTCAGAAAAAAATTCTTTGCTAGAGTCTTCCTTGTCCACAGCCTCTCTAAATGCCGGTGATTTCAATGCAGCAGAGTTTGGCTGTGGAAAGTCTATCCTAACTGTAATACTGTACAACTTTGTGGGTAGTGCATCCATCTGTGATTGATCTCTTCTCATAAGAATGTATGGCAGGGTTAGACTGAACCGTGTCTCCGTTTTGCAGCCTGAGGAACTGACCATGGTTTGGTATGTTTCTGAGAAGGCAATCGAAAGAACCAGATTTGCTAGGTGGGCAGCAGGAATAGAACCAGTGTGAAGTACCAGTGTGGGGTGTCTGGGGGCGTGGTTGGCACCCTCATGGAGTTTCTTCCCTGCACTATGGTGTTTGGAAAAAAAAAAAAAGAATAAAATCCCCTAGAGGCAAGTAGGGGTGCATGGTTATGATGTATTGCCTCTGAAGCTAGCTAGTTGTGATTGCAGGGATTTACAGTCTGCTGTGGGTTGATATAAGCCCATTTTTCAACTTGTAAAAAGGCTGCTGTGTTTGCTTGAAGGACAAGTATGCAGGCAAAATGCAGCTGCTTTTCTTTTGGGGGCTTCATCTCTCAAATAGTCAGTGCCCTGCATTCTTGGAAGTCCTATCTCAAGTTGGTGAATTCAGTGGCAGCTGAAGGTATTTTGCATCTTTAGGTACCAGTCACTCTTTGGGGCTCCGGAAGGCAGCATTGCACTGTGGATGCTTTCACCAAGCCGCTCTAACCACCAACTCCTTGTCAGGGAGCTCAGGCCTGCTTTGCTTGGGCTGGGCTGCAGCACACAGCTCTGCACGCAGCAGCCAGCTCCTACGGCTCAAGGGTAAAGGAATGGTAAGACGCAAAGGACTGAAAAAGACCTTGAGAAATTTCCCCGTTAGCCCCCCATCACAGATCAAAGTTATCCAGACTGTTCCATTTCCTTGGTGTAGGAGGAATTCTTACTTTCAGCTTGTCTGAGACCAGGTTCACAAGGCCCGGGAAGAGAAGAGTGAATGGAGAAGCTGTTCACCAGGATCTGCTTCTTAGGGTGTCACCAGCTGGCAGTTTCTGAAATAGTTTTTACTTTAGCTGCCTCCAAACTCTGTAGAGGCAAGAAGTGGAGCAAGCAACGCTGGTCAATTAAAATGGCCATATAGTTTTCATTGCCATAATGAAGACTAATGTAAAGTTAATGATTTTATGCAACAGGACAGGCAATAATCTCATCTAAGCAACCTAGTCTGTCATACTTCCCTACTTGCTACAACAAGCAGTTATCTATGCAGTGAGATTTTCTAGCATAGGAATGCTCTGGAAAGAGTGTGCTCTGTGTTGAAGATGGCCATGGCAGTTGGACTGGCTTACTTTCTAGCTATGTTCACTCCCTTGGTTAATAGGTGGAGGCTGATGGCCAGCTTCCAGTTAACACAGTTATTTTGCTAGCTTACATGGTAACGGCAATGAAGATCCTGCTGTTGCCTAAATAATCTTATTTCTGAAGAGGGATTCCGCTGAAATCTTTCTGTGGAATGAGCCGAACCAAAACTCTAGTTTCCCCTCCATGCTGGGGAAATACTCAGACTCAGGGTGCAAATCCTTAAACCAGCAGTAGGTTTCTGCCTGTCCTGCATGGGACAGAAATACTGCTGAGCCCAAAGCAGCTTCACAGCTTCCTTTCTAGTGAGAATAAGCACTGTGACTGACTCTATCCCTGGCTTACTACTGTCTCTGGGGGTGCAATAGATTTGCTGTCCCATGCATGCTTATGTGTAGTACTTTATTGCGGAGCTGATCAAGGCTAAAAATCTTGCCTGTGTACCTCCTGTCCAGCTCCTCGAAGTTGCTCAGTGTGATGAGCACAGCCTGGTTATATCTGTTCTCCATCTGTCCCTTCCTCCCTCATCTTCACTATCGTTAATTGTTAGCGTCTGGCTTGAAAGATTGCCTCTTAGCACTGTGCTGATAGGATCTTTCCACAGAGGATTAAGGCTGGAGTGGATTGACAGGAGACAGTATCCTTGCTGTGGGAAGTTTGCCAACTGTGGGTGGGCTCAGTGCTGCTGCTCTTCCAGTTACTCCAGTTCATGTCAGGACATAGGCAAGAGTCAGTTGCAGCTCCGTGCCCCCTCAGTGGGGCCAGCTGGCCAGATGTGGCCTGGTGCACTGTGTGCTGGGTTTGGGAGAGGCCTCCTGCACCCAGCTGCTGCATGCGGCCTTTGTCAAGACTTTCAGTCTTTTTACCTCAGCTGCACCATCCCATGGAGGTGATATCATACCTGGCTCATCAGCTGGTTTCCACTGTGCAATCACAGTGCTTTAATCAAGGATGTGGGTAATGATAACAGCGTTGTGGGGGGTGCTGGCAGTGGGAGTTGAGATGTCATTTCTCACTGTATCATGCTCCCTAGGTAGCTAATGTGTCTGTAAATCTCACAAGTGCTTTCCTGTAGCTTTGCTTTCTGCTACTACCTCAGCTGCCAGGATTTCATGGGACACAGAGCTTTTGGCAAAAGCACAGCTTCCTTTCCTTGTAAAGGTACTTAGTATGTATTTCCAGTGCCCTGAAGCGTAGCCAAGGGCCCTGCTAACCTCACTGAATCCAGGCCCTGAGAGATTATATTTATTTTTGGTTTATTTGATTTGCTTTCCTGTGGAGTCTGTGTTTTTTCCTGTACGTGCACAGGGAGCAGGGAAGAATCCCTTGGCATTTCGGAAGGTAGGAGTTTCCCATTACCTTGTTGGTCTCCTGATCTGCTCCTAACAAGACCTTGGAGACACTTGTTGCTCTTTGCCAAAGGTGATCTGTGTCATGCAGTAACCAAAGAGTGTCTGTTACCTTGCAGGGACAATCTGGGGCCTGGAGGCACATTTACTCCTTGCTGGCAGTAGCACAGGTGATGACTCTCTTTTTCCAGGACAAACTGACAGAAGCTTTTTGTGCTTTGAAGCTGTCACACCAGGGAGGGTTTCCATGTATGTTGATGCTGGCTACAGCTGTTGCAAAAAAGTAATCTTCCTTCTCCCAGTCTAAAGGAAAACCTTTATATCCAATCTGTCTCAGACTTTAAATGTCAAAGGTAGCCAAGTAAAACCAGCAGAGTTCACACCAAACGGCTCAATTTTGTGGGCTTCTTGGAGGGAATGTTAAAAGATGTTCACAGGGTTTAGAGGCATTGTTGGTTTGGTTTTTTTTTTTTTGTATGAAAATCTCACTGGCTGGTATTCCCATGTCACTTTAAGCCGTTTGAGATAACATTTCTTCTGTTTCTTTCATTAAAACAATTTTTATCCTGACTCGTGAGACTGTGCAAGTAGGAATTAAAACACTGCTTGGTATTTCCTTGCCCATCCTATCTGTTCATCCTCAAATCCTTTCAGCTTTCCCCAGCTCTCCCCGCTTCCCTCCCCAGCTTCCCTTGAAGGGCTGGGAAAGCCAGCGCTGGCGCATTATGTTGCCTGTCTGATTGTTGTGAGGTTGTGTTTGTGCGGAGAAGGTCACGAGACAAAAAGACCACCAGGCAGGGGTGGGCGGGGGGTGTTCAGTCCCTCTCCATTCAGTCCTTGTGGCAATGGGTGGGAAGACTCTTGTTTGCATGACAGGATTTCAGGGGGCAATTGCTTTTTGTTTAGGTTTCTTCCACGGCTGCTGCATGGGCCCTGGAGGGCTACAACAAAAGTAGAGCATATATATGAGATTCGTGGGGCTGAAGCGTGCTGAGATAACCAAGAGGCAAAGCCGCCGGTGCAGGAGTGACTGGGCCAGAGCCAGCCACTGTGTACTTGCAGCCTGCAGACTGTCAGCAATGCTCTGGGTGGGGTGTTTGTGCTACGTCCAGTCTTGGCTCTGGTGGGAGCTCCCCTTGGGTGTCTGAATGCTGTGGGCTGAAATCCTTAGCTGCATAATTGATCTGGGAGTTTTCTGGCTGTGGAATGAAGGTTGTAGTGCAGGGGGACAGCTCCACAGACCTACCACAGTGGCTGTGCTTCCCTGAATATTTTTGAGACTTGCAGCCACTAACTTTTATGTGCAGCATCTGCCTCCTTCCTTGCCTGTCAGATTCATGCTTCTGAGAGCGTCCTTGCATTTAAACAGTGCTTACTTCCTTATCATCCCTCTGAGAAGTGGAGCTGCTGTCCCTCAGTGCAGCTCTCCCCTCACCCCCCATGCTTAGAAAGCAGCTCAGTCTACATTTACTAGTGTGCACAAAGGCAAACGTTGTCAGGGACTCATTGTAACTGTCCCAATTACCCTGAGTTCATTTGCATAAGAAGATTGACCAGCCTGTGGTAGTGGCTTTGCCTTGGCTGTCTGATATGGGACACCTAGATTTGGGAAGCAGAAGAGAAGTAGAGTTCCAAAGCTGGGTGTGGGATGGGGAAGGAGTGACAGTTTTGGTCCTAGCAGCATGGGTGCTACAGCAGCCCTTCCTGGAGGGAGGATGACTTGGCAGCTCCCAGCTGCTGGCAGTGCAAGGCTGTCTGATTCAGTTGTAATAGCTGCCAGTTTCCCAGAGATGCAGATTCAAGGAACCCCAAGCATGCCTGAGCTCCTGGCTGTCCCATCTGAGTAAATCCTTCTCCTGTATAGTGTTTATGTGTGTATTTATGTATTTATTTTTAGTAGGTATTGACCCTGCTTGAATGCTTTTAGACTAAGCAGTGACCTGCCTTGTGTTGTCACTTCCCTCAGGCACATGTAACCTCTCCTCCTTGTGTTTGGATTTCTTCCAGAGAGCTAGCCGTTCCTGCAGGCAGGCACTAAAGGGAGAGGAAAGCAGCTGGGATGAAGCACAAGTCAGGAAGCAGGCTGAAATGGTATGATCTCTTGACCCAAAGCAATAGTTAGTGCTGTTAAGATTTGCTCGCACTGCAGCAGCTGCACAGCTCCCACTCCTTCCACTGAATTGAGAATTATTCGTATTCTCTTTCCCTTCCCCCTGTGCCATATGTAACATGATCTGCCTGTGCCCAGACCGGCAGATGGAAAAGCAAGACACTCTTCTATTTGCAGTAGCGGTTTGTCATGGGCTCAACTGGCCTGTGAAGTTGCAATGCTCAAGCTTGTCAGCTTTGGGAGAGCAGCCTTTCTGGAGACCCTTACTGTCCCTCTGCCACTGCTCTGTGTGTGTGTGTATGCCTGTGCAAATACACATTGATCTCTTCATCTCCTTGCTGCTTCCAGGAGAGACTCTCACACTTGAACATCTTTTCTTGTTGCTTGTGGATATCAGCAAGCTTAGCGTACTTACTAGGGGTGCTTTGACCTCTACTCTGTCTTAACCCTTCCTTAAAATTCCCCCTTCTAGCATTTGGCAATTTCCAATTTTTACTAGTCAGTTATTAGGTGGCAATGTAGGGAGTGCTTCATAGAGGTGGCTGGAGCACAGGCAGCTCATCTCAAGTATAAGTAGTATTTTAAGCCTCTTGCATCCTTGGGTGAATTACTTTGCCTCTCTGCTTTGAGTTCCCAGTTCGTAAATTGGAACTCTGTTTACTGAACCAATGACCACTGTGAATCATAAAGAGCAAAAATTATCATTTCAAAATGCACCCTGTGCGAGAGACACGATTGCTAATGGCCAGATCCCAAGTCTCTGTCCTATATTTGTGGACCTCTCTGAGAGGCATTGATTATCCAGCCCAGATTTCTCAGGAATTCTTTTGCTATTTCTTTCGTGGAGTGGGGGAGAAATCCTTATGTTGTTTCTCAGATGAGTTGCTGCTTGTGCTGTGACTCCAGGACACTCACAATTTTCACTGAAATTAACTGCATTCGTATTGTTATGTTTGGTGCAAGAAACATCAAAAAGAAGGGAGCAGAATCAGAGTCTGAAGTTGAGGCACAAGATGGGCCCTTCATGGTTCCTCTAGCAACACCTTAAAAGCCAGTTTGTATGTTTGACTTCCCTGATGTGTTGAAAAGGCAGAGTAGGGTCAAGTATTAGATTTAAATTTGTTTTCCTTTCCATTGTGTTTGTTTTTGAGGGTTGTGTCCTACCTCCTAGTGGATTTCTATGACCTCTCAGTTCATCTTGTGTGACAGTGGAGTCTATTTATGAGCAAGCGAAACGTGAGCTCCAGACACTGAATTAGCTTTTAAATGGTTGTTCCTGACAAATATGAAAGATTTTCTGAGCATGAAATAAAGGGCTATGATTTAAGGCCTTACACTATCCCTTTTAGAGTGAGGCATGGTATCTTTTGCTTTGCAGTTGGGAAAATTCGATTTGGCACAGGATCACGTGGGGGAGTAACTGATAGACCTAGGAGGATAACAGATACCTTGGCCTGCCTAAATCTGCACACCCCAAAGGGATGGGAACGTATCCAGTTTCCAGCCCGGCCAGTGATGTTCAAGTAATAAGATGTATCCTTTCCAAGTGCTTTATTTTCCCCAGCTGTGAAGCGGGTGGAGGTAGGTGAATAACGATATGTAGAGTTT
Organism: Vanellus vanellus; assembly: GCF_965231255.1. Lineage (NCBI taxonomy): Eukaryota > Metazoa > Chordata > Aves > Charadriiformes > Charadriidae > Vanellus > Vanellus vanellus. The sequence goes on from NC_138922.1 coordinate 10,861,508, forward strand.
TGTTCACAATTCCCCAAAAGATTGCAAAAAATGCTTCTTGTTTCCCTTTGAGCAAAATAGTTAATTTGACTTGAGCCGAACCATCTGGGCACTCTGAACATAAACATAAATGGCAATTTTCTAATGAAACATTTTGAAAACTGTGATGTCCAGTGTTTTGGCCTTGTAGAATCTGAGGGGAAACTTCTTCTAAACAATCAATGTTCAAAGCTAAGGCAAATTCACAGGAAGTCTTGGCATGACTGAAATCTCCAAGTTTTTACTTGGAAAAGTTTTGTTTTGAAAAAACAAATTATCCTGGCTTTAGAAATGGGGGGAAAGCACTGCTTTGCAAATGAGGGGAACACTGATGATAATCAATGTTTCCATGTCATACATATAAACCTCACCTTGTCCCGCCTTTAGGGTAGTGTTACACTTGCATCTCTTGGGCTGCTGCTTGTAATTACCCTGGTGCTTTATCCCATCAGCTGTTTCCATGTCACTGGCTCAGTTTTGCTACAACTCCTTTAGGGGCCATCTGGCATTTGGTAGCTGCTGTTTGAGTTGCTCTGGGTTCACGAGAATTTGTTGACTGGGAGCAAAGAAGGTGCATGATGTTGGAGGGATTATACAGGGACAGACGATGGTAACACTGTCTGTTCCAGGCAGCTTTTCTGCTCCTGGATTAAAGTTCATGCTATGTTACTTGTCTCTCTCTCTAAGGCCTTGTCTGGTCTATGTGGGAAGCTATTCTGGCTGCACTGTTTCACTTTGTGCTGCTGAGCTCTCTCTCTGCCTCATTTCTCCTCCCTCTTTCCCCTTCCATTCAAGCGGCATCTTTCAGTCTTCCCCATTCAGGGCTGTCTTTGCTCTCTGCCCTGTGTAAAACTTCCATGCCCTCCCTACCATTCATCACCTCTTGCTCATTCACCTTCCTGCTTGCCTTCTTCCATTCATCTGGGCTTCCTCTCAGCCAGTCTGGGCTGCCCTCTCCTCCTGCCCCTTCCGCCATCCTCCTTTTGTGTCTTTGCACTCCCTTCTCCGTGATCATCCGAAATGCAGCAGCCTGCAGTATGCTCCATGAGGATGCTCTGCTAGAAGCTGGCCCCACTTGATGGGCTAATTAATCCCCAGTGGAAGTCGGGTGGGATTGTTTTGGGTGGATTTGTCTTTCTAGTTACCCTGCAGGTGAGAAGATATTTTTTTTCCTCTCCCTCCCCCCCCCCAGCTTCCTTGAGATACAGCATGATGCATGAATATGAAGAGTGTTGCTATTTCCTAACCTTCTTTTTCAGTCTGTTCTTTCTGTCTCTCCCTCCTGGCTTGTTTCCCCTTTGTTTGCAGTGGTTGCAGCTCTCAGGTGACTGTTGGGGGGGGGGGGTGGTGTCATTTTGATTTCCTCATTCCCGAGGAGCATAACATGCATTCTCTTAATTATGCTGGCACTCTAATTATGGTTGTTGCCTGTGCCTTCTCTGCTTCCTTCTTCTAATCATCTGCATTGGGGTCATATCAGTTTTGGAAAACCATCTCTGCACTTGAGTATGTGTTTTAAGTCTCACATGGAAAATAGAGCTTGTGAATCACAGTAGTCAGAGCTTGTTGTTTCTAAGTCTCGATGTGGCCATGACCCTGTGCTTGTGAGGCAGACATGGCAAACATGAACCACAGGTCTCTGCCAAAGATCCCCCAGCCTGTTGTGCACCTGGTCCCCTACAGCTCACACCCGTGCCGGCAGCGTGCGGATATCCACCCATCCGATTGAAGGAGTGGGTCTCTTTGCAGCGTAGCAGGAAAACTAAGTGGGAGGTCTGCTTGCCTGTGGGTGCCCATGGGGTCTTCAGCTTTGAATGGTTAAACTTCATTCAAGCCAGTCTGTTCAAGTAAAAGGGGAATAGTAGAGCTTGGGAAGAGCACACAGGCTTGTCAGAGGAAGCAGGTGCTCTTTAAAGCATGTGTGAGCCCCGTATACATGAGAAATCTGATTAGTTCAGTAAAGGAGGCAGAAATGAGGTGGAGGCAGGCAAAAAGAGGGGCTCTGAGAGTGAGCGTGGGTTTGACTGACAGGAGGAGTGCTCTGTTGTGTGGGAGGCTGTGAAGGGAATACCCGCTGCTGTGTCCCCAGGCAGTAAGGAGCCCCTGATATGGCTTAGGCAGGGCTAGGCTCTGAGAGGACTTGTCAATGCTGGGAGAAGGAGCCTTTCCCCTGATAACCATCTAAAAGAGGGATTTTAAACCATGCTGTGGTACAGTTTATTTTCAGGCTGGTGAGTGTGTAAAAGGGAGTCCCTATTCACTGTGTTTGGGCCCCACAGTGACATTACACCTTGTCGGGCACAGCTAGCTCCAGGCCAGCCCTGCATTTTGTCACCTGCAGAGAGAACTGCTCTCCTCTAGCCACGAGGCTGGGAACTTGCATGGACAGCACTTCTTCCTGTGAAGTTAGTTGCATTCCTGTTGTGGAGTCTTTATTAAATCATGATTGACTTTAAAACTAATGACAAGTTTTGTGTTGCAAAGAGAACTCTAGAAACACTGTGCCTTGCCTTGCATTTGTCCCTCATATCCAGTAAGGGCATATAAGAAGCCAAAAATGCAGCTTTATTTTTCTGATTTGTGGTTGACTGTACAGCTTTGGTACTTGGAGAAAGCGCTTCTACCCTTAAACCAGAGTATATTTGACATAGCAGACACTGGGAAGGTGCAAACACTGCAGATCTTACCCTTACAGTCCTCTATGCAGGAAACCTGCAGTCTGGACGTCATCCAGGACTGATTTGGATGTATCTCCTAAGAAACAATGTGAACCACCACAGCTTCTGGCAGCCTGGCTCCCTACTGCAGTTGTAATCTCTGTGATCACCCTGGAAAGAAGCAAACCGGGATTGCTTGCTCTCAAGCATTTAAATGATAGAAGTTAGAGTAATAATACTCCCAGCTTTCAGCTCCATTTGGAACCAGCCTGTCTGGAGTAATTTTGAGATGGTTATGTCATTGCAGTGTAACACCAGGTGCCTACAAGGCTTAGTAGGGAATCGTGTGATACTTCTGTCTCCTCTTCATGAGGCTGATGTTGCCTTCTGCTCCAGTTTAGCTTGGAAAGCAAAGGAGTTTCTTTGGTAGCTTCTAGTCCCCATGACTGAGCAAAGCCAGATGTAAAATCTGTAAAAGTTAAATATGTTTTCTAGTCAGTTTAGTAGAGTTTTACCCTGCAATTGTTGTTCTAACCAGAACCAGAGTGGTTTGAATTCCAGTACCAGTGGGTCATTCTGGTTATATGTGTGTTACAGCAGTTATTAGTTGGGGCTTTAAATGCATCTGCTTGGCTTAAGTTTTTCTGAACCCTAAAAACTTGCAGTCAGGTCAGAAGGGAACTGTCAGGATTGTCTAGTCTCTCATGATGAAGGCCAGAAGATTTTCCAGGTGGTCTTGTGCTTGACCTTGGTCATACCTCATCTCCTAGGAAAACATGTAGAACTTCTGGTGAAGTTAGTGGGCCATTTCACTCGTTAATAGTAAAAATAATCAATTTATTCTAATCTAAATCTGCTCAGCTTTGACCTTTGTTCCCTAGATGAGATTATACCTTTGTCATAGTGGTGAATCCTGTGCTGCCAAATTTCTGTTCCCTTTGTGGTTCTAAGTCATTGCTTAACCTTCCCTTTCATAAGCTAATGAATTGAGCCTGTCAGTGGAGCCAGTCAGACTATACCAGTAACAAAGTGCCAAATGCAGAGGTAGCGTCACCTCATTTACAAACCTGCAGGTCACGTTTCCTTTTTTGAAGGCAGTGTTCCCTTGAGAGCACTCAGTGTAACAAACAAGGCTTCTCTTTTTTTCCCCCAGAGTGGCTGCTTCTGAAGATGGCATTCCCCATCCTGTAAGCTGGCTGGCATTCTTGGCTCCTGGCCACATGGCTTTCTATTTGTTTCTACTGTAATATGTATTGTTTGCAAGCACCCAGCTTTACCAAAAGACCCAGCTCATGCTTAGTAACTTGCTGCTTTAGCTCATCTGTGAGCATGGTGCAGAGTTATCTTATGCTTTCTCCCAAGTCACTAATGATAATTCTGTAGGGGCAAGAAAAATTCTCATGGGACCCCATTAGTGGCATCTCCATGTGATGGTAGCTTTCTAGCTTAATTTTATTTTTGAGACCTGTCAAATAGCCAGACTTTTTAGCATGTTGGATGTGTGACAGCCTGAGTTTGTGTCACAGTAAGTCCTCAAACAATGTTGTTGATGATGTCAGATGCCCTGCAGAAATCAGTTATACCAGCAATCTTGTCTTACGATCGGCACCAAGCTTGTATTCTCATCCAGATAATATCAGTTGGACATAATCTATTTTCTGTAGCTTATTCTGACTGATATTAGACCAGTCCTCCTTCAGTTATGCATTACTCAATATCAGTCATCTGTTCATTTGCTGTGGGTTGCTATTAGGCCAACAGGCCGCTTTGTCCCATGAAGTTCTTGTCACAACCCTGCAGTTTTGGGAGCTGTGTGGGTGCCTGTCACCGTGTTTGGAGAGGAGTTTTGGAGCCATGGTTGGAAGGGCTGCATTGCTGATTCAAAGCTAGAAGAAAGGTAAAAAGCATATCTTGGTGTTCCTCCTGTGAGAAACGCGCTCACTGTATTGAATTTTAGTCTGGGGCAAATTCGGTGGAGCAAAGAATATTTATTACAGCGCTGGGAGTTACACAGGGGGTTTCTCCTCCTGTGCCTCATTTTTCCCTTTACAACCGCTTGTTTTTATTTCGTATTCCTTATAATTATTCATGTTTCTTCTTGGAACATAGTTTGCATAGTCAATGAGTTTTTGGAACACGACCCACCCCCAAATACATAAACAATGAGTTCTGGGAATGCAACCCACCCCCAAATACATAGTCAATGAGTTCTGGGAATGCAACATGCCCCCCTCCCAGGCGGCATGCTTCCTCCGGGGTCTTCCTGATAGTCCATGGAGGGAGGGCCAAAGTCTTTATCACCATGTCCTTCTTGTGGCTTCTTCACTCCTTAGACTTCTGTGGTTATCTTAGCTAACTACACCACCCTTTGTTCTGCAAATTTTCGGTAGTTCTAACTGTTGCTTTCGTCTGATATCCTATTTAAAACTATCCCTTTTCCAAACGCATAGCAAGCACACACCCATCTTAGCTGAAGCCATAGCGAGCACACATTCATTTTTAGCTGAAGCAAAATTTTTGCCAAATTACTTATTACACTCCGGTGTTCCCAGTCTTGCAGAAAATCAATATGAGTACTGGCTTTTTAAAACCTTTTGGATGCAAGTTACCTTGACCTGCTGATTCAAAACTGTCTAGTTTCAGCAGCTGCTGTGTACCGTTCTCCAGAGTTACTGCTGGGACAGAAAGTGTATCATCATTATATGATAGAGATAATTCATTGCACTTTTGTCCAAATACAGAACAGAAACATTTCAACTATCCTGACTCTTTTGTGCTGGTACAATCTATGCTACTTTTTCCAGATGATACCAGACCAAAAGCCTGTTTTGAATGAGAAGATTCATCTGCCTCGTCTGTATCAGGAGAGACACTGCTGTGACAGGAGACGTTGTCAATAGCAGTGAATTTTACAGAAATGCTTGTGTACTTTGAGTTAACTTGGGGGTAAGCAGGGATCTGACTGCAGGAACTTGGCCTGAAATACAGCCCCAGCTGAACAGCTATTCTGACTGTTGTGTGTTGGTTTTATGTTTGGTGGTTGCTTGTGGTTTGTTTTTTTTTTTTCAATTTCCTCATAGCAATACCCATTAGAGCCTGTCTGTCTCCAGACTGTGAGGTTGACTGTGCACACTATGTCTCCTGTTGAGTTATATAGCCAAATAAATGCAGCATCCCACCCGCAGTGTATTGTATTTCAGCTCTGAATGAAGCAGCTTACGCATTATGTCCTCTCATGATGTAGAAGCACTAAGAGATGTAATTAATACTGATACTGAATTTTGAGATTCTCCAATAAGACATGACTAAAAAGACATAAGCAATAATTATGTGGTGGTAAATTAGAATATCATGTGTCATGGTAGTATGGATACTGCTGTTTTCAGCTTTTTTATTTAATGCCTTACACCATCCAGATAAAATAAAACCCACTTTTCAATTAGACTGCAGAGCTCATTGCCTCAGAAGATTGTGGAGCCCTAAAAACTAGAGGAATTCAAAAGGGAGAGCAAGAGATTGGGCCTTTGTACGTATAACAATTGCTGGACCAGTGCTGACAAGCAGATCTGGAAAGAGTGTTAAACTTCTTGCCTAAGGATTTAAGAGGTTTTAACTGTTAGAGTATGTTTGGTCATGGCAGTCACTAGGTGATCTCTTATAGGCTTCACCTTGTCCATAATCGCAGAAATGTGCGGATAGTCAGCACCAGAGCTGGGCTGGTGACAGAAGACACATAGCTTGCTAGTCTGGACTGTAACCTGCCCAGCCTGTTGCTGTAGCCGAGGTCATCTATCCAGCAAAATGTGCAAGGTGCCCAGTGCTGGATCAAGATTAAAAAATATATTTCCACCTAAAAAAAAAAACACCACTTTTAGAGTGCTTCAGCTTCTTTCCATTAGTCTTAATGCACTTACATAAATAATAAAACAGGAAGAAGCAGAGCTGGAGAAGTTTCAGTCTATAAACACATCTCTTTGTGTTAAGCCTTGTGGCATAACAGAGGGCATCTCCTGCCATCCATGCTGTCTCGTTAATCGTGTAATTATCTCCCTCACTTTCATTGCTGCATCTCCTTCCTTGTCAGTGCTGCTGATAATGGAGCTTCTATTTACCCTGGCTTCTTTCTGGGGAGCAGCTTTGGTTTCAAAGCCAGCACAGTGGCGTATTTTGAATAATTTAGTTCCGGGTGGCTTGAACACTGTATGTAATTCCCCAGCTGAGACCGGAGGCTGATTCCTATGAGTGTTCTGCCAGGTGGCTGATCTGGAGAGAGGCAGTGGGATCACACAGAGTAGTAGGTCGTTGAGACAGCAGAGGACTAAAAGCTAGCTCAACAGGTCCTGTGAGTGCATCTCAACTCTATCCTCTCTAGTGTCTTAGCAAGGACTTGCAGCAAGAAACCCACAGGCAGAGGAGGGATAGGGGAGTGAGTTGCATTAAAAATGTGTGTGGAGACAGAAACATGGATTATGGGTATGAGGCTGAGCATGATAGGCTTCCCCAGCAAGCTGTGGGTCAGAAATTGCTGGGGTTTCCAAATTCAGGATTTGCTTGGCCTATGGTGACTTGGACCAGGGGTCTGAACCTCTGTGGAGTTAAGTTCAGTGTGGTGTCCAACTGTCATTGGCTTTGGAAAGTCTCATATGTTTCTATACATGAAACGTTGACAGAAGGCCAGCTCTGTTCATATTCTCCCTGTGCTGCTTGGACTTGTGGCTCACTGATTGCCCTTTGCCATTGCAGCTATCATCCAGTCACGCTTTGTAAGTGCTCCATAAGTCTCACTGTACTGGATCACTCAGGCATAGGTACATTGCTTGTGCCTTGTAGATGGGGAAGTCAAGGCACTGCAAGAGGCATCTGGGCTCACTCCAGAAATCTTGGCAATACCTGGTCCCAAAGTCCTCTTTCCTGTCTGCCTAACAACTGAGCAGTGAAGCACTCCTGAATCTTTATTCTCCCGTTCATGTTGAATCTGTTCTTCCAGTGTCTGTTTAGATTAAGTGCTTTTGCAGAAGGTAACAACAGATGGGTAGTAATGTAGGTCCCTTCCTTGTCTTTGCGCCTAAGACAGTAAGAGAAATAAATTAGAGAAGAAATGCCTGTACAGATTGGCCAGATAGCTGATGGACATGGTCCTTCAGGCTACTCTGCTCTTCAAGGAAAAGGGAATCTTATACCAGCTCCATCTCCACTTTGCCATGAGCTGCATGCAGAGAGACAATTACTGGAATCCAGGTGACGGGCCATCTGTTCTGCAAATGCCTCCATGCCTAGGTGAACACTGAGCTGGGTAGCTCTGTGCTCTCTCGCTGCAGCTTTCCAGGGAGCGAGTCTGTCTGGGGGCTCTGCTTGGCAAGTTAGTGAGGGTATATCCTCTGTGCTTAAATGCAATCTGGCTTTTGAGAACTGGGTGCTGTTTCCAGCCCTTGGGTTCACCTCCGGTCAAAGCAATCTAACATGTGCTAAAAGCACTGCTGGACAGCCCTTAATCACTTTATATTGTCTGGGCAGTGGTGAGTAAATTAATTATTTAGAGGGGAAGGGAGCATGTGTCACTGAAGCCAGCACTAATGTTTTTACCACACATGTTCAGGCAACTCAAATTAGGTGACTTTTAATGGTGAGAAGCTGGATTTCAAGGTGGAAGTATATGCACTGGCCTTCCTGTCTTCTGGATCAGGGTTTCTCCTCTCATGTGCACCTCCCACTATTGGAAGAGAGAAGCAGGATCATTAAGCTGCTCGGAAGATCATCACCACCTGGCAGTGATAAAAGTCATGTTAAAACAGCCCCTGCTTTTTGCCCTCTCATTTGTATTATAAAGCAGATTTTCATCTTCTGCCTCATCGTTCCTTTAATCCTCATCAAAGGAGGAAAGGCTACATACACTGTTGTCACATTGTCATGTTGTTGTGATTGGGGCTTTTTGTTGGCTTTTTTTTTTAACCAAACCAAAAAAAAACCCGTCTCACCAACTCAGAGCATGACCCCAGAGACTGGAAAGGTAGAGAATGGGCTCTAGTAAGATGTATGACTATCTTGGGGAGGGTTTCAATGCCTGTCTTAAATGTCTTCTCACAGCTTCAACTTGGAGTCTGGCATTCCATGCATTGACTTGGAGACTCTTGTTTTAATGACCACATGGCCCTTGAGCCTGGAGATGGTCTGGTTGTTTCCAAAGCTTGTTAGCATCCCTAGATTGTGGATACTGTGCCATCTAACGGTCTGAGTTCAAATCCAGCAAAGCTCAGAGTGGTTTCTGAAACCCTTGGAGATGAACAATTTTGCACGTGATTGACTCCCCCTTTCCAGTGGGAAAGGGCCTACATGTGAACAAGAAGCAGGCCTACTGTTGATAGCTCCCTTCTGGTGGGAAATAAGGCAGGAGGGGACAATTTATTTCCATAATCTGCCTCCTAGTCTGGAGCGGAGCTGGGGTCAGTGCCAGGAGGCCTGACTGCCAGGCCGGTCTCTCCCAGAAGCGAAGATACAACCAGATCATAGAATGATTCAGGTTTGAAGGGACTGATCCAACTCAAAGCCAACTTCTAAATTAGATAAAGCTGCTTGGAGTCTTGCCCATTGCAAAGACAATTTATGGCTTGGGTGATAACTCCTCTTCATGCCAAGACAAAGCCCCTCAGTGGCGAAACCATGGGTGGTAGCATACGCTCTGTTCCTGCAACAGATCTGCAATCCTAAAGCCAGCCAAGGATCCTCACGTTATGCCCAGTTCAGCTGTTGACTCTCCAGCTGCTCTGATGCCCCAGAGGGCTGTTTGCCATGGGGGAGAGGAGCAGCTGGCTGCACTCTGTGAAATGTCTGTGTTTTCCCAAGATACCCATTGTCTGTCTGCAGCACCAGCCTCCACCCTACTTGCTCACTCAGCCGTGGCTGATGTCTTTAATTAAAGAGGAGGAACAATTTGAGATTTCATTTTCTTTTCTCAACCGTATTTCCTATTTCCATCAGAGTTTGCAGGGCCCCCTCCCGTTATTTCTGTCTTGGAGTTTTGCTGTGGGGCCTTCAGTTTGTGGAGTGTCTGCTCTAAAATAAGGAAGAAATATGAAAAAATAGCTTGTTTTGGGCCAGGGAATTAAGATCCTGGGTCAGATGGCTGCTACAGTCATTAACATATTTACATTTTTGCTTAAGAGCCTGGTTGAGGATCAAGGGAGTTAAGGATGATTGTCATTGAAATGTGGAGGAAACCTTGCATGAAATTGCTGTTAGTGTCCTATTGTTTGGGGGGGGGGGGGGGGGGGCAAAGGGCCTTCCTCATCCCTGCACCAGTTGTATTGCGCTTGTCTGCCCAAGTAGATAGGCAGAGTCAGAAGTAACTACACTGAAGGAAGCCATTGCGCTGACTTGGCTGCTGGGAGGCTTTGCCTGGGGAGCACTCCCTGTGGTGCTGGACCTGGGGCTCAGCGCGGCCATGCTGCTGGCTGCCAGTCATCGTCTGTCCTCTCGATGAGACAAAGGTGCTCGGCTGGGCTTGTGGGACAACTGGCCCTTAACAAGATCATCATGGATAAATACATGAAGCGTCTAGCAAAGGTCAGTTGCCTTTTTTATAATTGATAGACCCAAGTGTTTTGGGTGTGCCATCACATGCTTTTGCCATGTGTGGGGACACATGTTCTGCTGGACCAGCTCAACCCCTTGATTTTTGTGGCTAGCTGTGGTATCAGAAACAGGGTTTGAGGCAGTTTGAAGTGTTGGGGTGAATTTTGAGTGGTGTGTTGACAGATGAGATTTGTATATGCTGAAAAAATTTGTTTAAACATAAATAAGAGAACTCCCTTACAGCTAGGCTTTACAGTAAAACATTCTGCTCAAGGTTGTGGAAGCAGTGGTCTAGTCCTGCTCTGAGGCAGGCTTTTTTAGTTTAGATGCCAGTTGTTCATTGTTCACGTCTTATTCTTTCATGCTGTCCAGATCCACCATTTTAATTCAAACTTATTTCTAATTAGTATCATTAACTTAGTGCCAAAAGGAAATTATACATAGTAATGTGAAAGAGAAGAACAGGCTCCGTAGCACGTTTACAGTACTGAAAATACTAGCTACCTTCTGCCACTGCTTTGATTTTGGTGGGACAAGCAGCAAGACAGTGAGCTGAAGGAGGAATGATGGTGCCTATTGGTGTGAGAAAGAATCATCCTTGGAGCAGAGGCTCATTTGTAGCCACCAGATAGGCTTCAGCTGTCTGTCCATTTGGAAAACCAGCAGTCAGTGACAGGTATGGACAGTACTGTCTTCAGTGACAGGATCGTATCTGCTCTAGCGCTAGTGAGTCTGGAGTCACTAGTGTGTCCTTGTGGGCTGGTTTGAAGCTCTGAAGCAGTTGTGTAATTTCTGTTCTTGGTTACAAAATGTTTCTTTTTGGAATGCTTTAAAGCAGAACAGTCTGGGGAAAGTTGTTTGTGATCTGAGCTGCTCTTTTGTGCTTCGGGAGCCTGTGTGCTTCAGCTCTGTATCTCTTCTGCCCTTTGAAGCAATAGCCGTGTTCCCCACTGCTGTGGCTGTTAGTCTTTCCTACAAAGTCAAACAGTGAGCATGCAGCACAGGGGGAGAGTTCCATGCTTCAGTCACTGACCCTGGCCCTGGCCCTCAAAGTAGGGAGGCATTTAAGCCTTCAAGCAGCAAATGGTCTTGTCCTAGACAAGTTCTGACATCTTAAATGTCAAGATATAGTTAAAGTGGTGCAGTTAAGTAAGATGTTGGTTAGGTCAAATGTTTTCAGGAAACAAGGATGAACACAGCAGTATCTATGGGATTGCAGGTGTTAGATCCATTTGCTGAATGACTCATCTCCCAGCTTCTGCAAATTCCCCTTGAGAAAGGTCATCTCAGGTATTATGCTAATAGTACTTTATTTCCTAGGTATCTGTGCCTCTGGGATTGGGCACTGCACACTTAGGAAGGCTTTGGAGTCCCAGCAAGAGCCAAAAAGTATCAGAGCTGAGCCTGAGTGAAGTAGCCCTGATTTTGGGGTTGGTTTTAGAATTTGATCTGTTAACTTAAAGCATCAGTGTGGGCTTACTGGAGTAGGGGAGCTGAACTTCTCCAGGGATTAATATTAAGCCTTTGTTTAACAGTAAACATCTGATGAAATCCACCTTTGGCTCTGGATGCCAGCTGTCAGGAAGGTACATCCAGGCCACCTCGCAAGGACAGAACAACCCTTGGCAGAGGGTGGGGAGAGCGCCTAGCTCTGACTGTCCACAGGTCACTTGGTTTGCCTTGTTTTGTATAATCCACTTGCCCCAGCAGCTTCTCACAGAGGGGTTGCTGCTTTGACAAAATAGCAGACCAGCCCTGCTCCGGCAACGGGCTGTGATCTCCCCTCCTCAGGTTAGACAGCTCCTCCTCAACAAAGCAGCCCGCAGTAGCAGAGTCCCCAGGAGCCGCAGGACAAAGGTGTTCAGGTTGGAAGGAAACGGAGCCAGATCCTTGCACGTGTGCACTGCGTCCTCTAAACAAGCCACCCGTGCCTGAGGCTGGTCTGTTTTATAGCTGCTCTACTCACTGCAGAGCAGTGCCAGCCCTGCTGCTGGCAGGCTGCATCCTCTGCCACATCCCCCTTCTCACCCCTTCCCTTGCCAAGGCAGCTTTTACTCTGCTGCATCTGATCGAAGGCTCGGCGCCTGTTCAGCTTTTGTTCTCTGTTAGGAAAGAGCAAGGATTGTCAGGACCTTTTTGGCTCTGCCAAGGCCTTTTATGTCCCAAATGTTTCCATGAAAAGACTCCCTCCTGACCACCATGCCCCCTGACAGCCATTCAATCTAGCCAACAAGTTTGATATCATTATCTACAAAAGGAGGCCAGTGAGCACCAGGGTCCTCACAGCCAAGTTTGGGAAATCAAAGGCAAATCTCCCAGCAACAGAGAGCTGGCAGAGATCAGGCTGCACCACTGCTAGTGCGGGCTGGTCTGGCAGCTTGCGTCCACTAGTTTTCAAGGCACAAAAGAAAGGCGCTCAGCGTGGTGCCAACACTGGCTTTGTCAGGGCTGGGGCTGTGCCCGCCTGTGAGCTGGCAGCCCCTCTCAGAATGCCCTGGGGAGCTCAGTGTGGGTTAGAGGCCACTGGAAGCAGTTGTAAGTTTGAACAGACTTGCAAAGCTGTTTCTTTTTGATCAGTGGCATTTTTAGGAGGTGAACCACTTAGTCTGAAGGAAAACAGTGATGTTTTTGGTCAGAGTGGGATTTACTCCAGATCTCACCTGGGACTTTCCTTCTAATGACTCTGGTTTACATTCTGAAAATGGCATGTGGCTGCCTTGTCACTTTTATTTTGACATAATGTTCATCTGCTTTGCTCTCTGTCCAAAGACTTTTCTCCAATCCATCTTAAAATAGAGAGGTCTTCAGAAGTGAAAGTGCTTTACCATTTTGAAGGCATCTGTAGAGGTTATCTGGAAAGGTGACTGTGAAACACTGAGCGCAGAAAGGGCTTGAGGAGGGATGGCGTATTCCTGTGTTGCAAGCGTGTTAGGAAATACAGGAATAAAGCTGTTTCCAGTACATCTTATCTCACTGAATGCATCTCTTGTTTGCTTGATAGTCCAGATAGAGAGGGATATAAAAAATAGCCAAGAGGTAATGCAGAGGGAAGGAAGGTGAAGGGAGCTGACTTAGCGAAAGCTTGGGTGGAGACAGGGTGAAGGTGTGGATGATGGTGCCTGGGTTTACCCCTCTCTGCAGCAGGGTGCTTTGCGGTCCCTGGGCAGTGAAAGGAAGCTGGAGATGGGGTGACTGCAGGGCAATGTGTCACCAAAGCCTAGAGCAGCCCCTGGGGTCCTTGTTGGTCTACAGCAGCTGATGAATGCATAGGAGGGCAGAGTTGTGTGTAACATGGAATGGTTAATTCTGGCACTTTCCCCTCCTATCCCAGTTTGATCCTGACAACACCGGCTACATCAGCACTGAGAAGTTTCGCTCCCTTCTCCAGAGACACGGCTCGGAGCTGGACCCCCACAAGCTGGAGGTCCTGCTGGCCCTGGCAGACAGCAACTCTGAGGGGCGGATCTGCTACCAGGACTTCGTCAACCTGGTGAGTGCTCCGGCTGGCAGGGCCACTAGTGTTTGCTGTGCCCACACTCTGCATGGGCTTGCTGAAGCATTCAGTGGTGACTGAACTCTCAAGCCAAGAGTCACATTGCTGCTGATTTTTCCAAAAAACCAAGTTTGCCTGGGAAGAAACTGTGGGAGCTGTTGTAAGAGGATCATGAAGCAATAGCAGCTGCTTGTTTAGAGGCTTTTGCTGTCAATATCAGTTGGTAGCTGTTATAAGGAACCATTTGTTTGCAAGCAGAGGTTTGTCAGACTGGATGTCTCCTATTTTATCTAGAGATTACACCACTTCCAGACAAAAATATATAGATAATGTTGTGTTGACTTGCTGTGTGGTGTCATATTGCACTGCTGCAGGCATCAACAGCAACAAGGATAAAGTGTTTCTAGGTCGTGTTCATTTTATCCCAGGTAAGATGTATCAGACTGCATGAGTCACGATCTGGATGCCTCTCTATTTCTACTAATTAGTCAATTAGTGAAAGGATCTCTCTGTTTCTCGTCAAGGCAGTTTGGTGAGCCAACACAGATGTATATATGTGTTGTTAAATGCCTAGGATGGCCTAGAAACATTGTTTGCAAGATAGGTATCTCGAACAGCAGCTATTCCAGGGGCTTTGCCCTGTTCTTGCTCTGTCATTCTCCACCTGAGTCCCAGAAGATTTAGTGCAGCAGTAAGAGAAACCTGGATGACAAAGTCAATAAGCAGTGAAAGTCACTGACATCTCTAAGGTGACACTGCAAAGCTGGATGTGTTTGTGATGCAGAGGATAATATATTGCATCTCTGTCTGTTCCTGCAGTCAACATGGGGATTTGATCCCTCTATTTGTCATGGTCACTCATTCATGTGTTCTTGGTTTAGAAAGAAAGTGTCTTCCATATGTCCTGTCTTCACATTAATCAGAAAAGTATGATAACAGGGCACAGCTGTCAAGGATCCAAGTCACAACCTCGGTCAGGCTGTGGTCAGTGTGAAAATGAAATTACTGTGATGCAATGACATAAATCTGCTGTATCTAATCAAGGTGTCTTGTTAGCTCCTTGCATGTATTTAGGTACACAGTAAAATAAATGTAGCAACTATTAAATAGATCACAGTGAGTGTGAGGTTCTCCTCAGCTCCAGCTTAATAAACAGTGTGGTCAATGGTACTCTGTGGTCAGCAGTGTATTTATAGTAACAGCTGCTTATTCTACAGTTTGGTATATTTAAAGTACCATGCAAGCATTCACTAATTGACCTGCACAACACTTAAGTAGCAGGAAGAGGTATCATCTAATTTCTTTTACAGAAATGATGGCCTAGGGCCAGCCAACATGTTGGCAACAGGCTCAGGAATAGAGCTGGGCTTTTCCCTCTCTCCTTACTCCACTGTGCTCAGGAGCAGCACAAGCTAATGAGAGGCAGGTGGGAGGTGAAAGGCCTAGACATCCTTATCCTTTGGGGAACGGGAGATTGTGCCAGCTCACACCCACCTGATGTGATTTCTGCAAAATGGCCAATTTCCTTCACTACTATTGAATGATTCCTGTAAAGAAGCCATTGATTCTTCTGTCATCAGTCCCTTTATCCTCATCTGCATTTTTTCACTTTCTAATCAATAGGCAATGCAAGTGCCAGAACATTAAACTACTCACAAATGGCATCTCTCTTCTCACTTCTCCTCTATTTGCTATTGATTTCCAACATCCAAAATTTTTAGGGCTCCTTCTCTTTTTCTCTAGTTTCCTGCTCCCAAACCTGCCTTGTGAACTTCCTGATAGAAAGAAGCAGCACAGTTGACACAGAATCCCTGTGAAATTAGTGATTCCCTTGACTTTAGAGCTGTCAATCCTGGAAACTATGTGTAGTGGTGTTTAAGTACATGCTTGTACTTGGTGATCATTAGCCATCTCTGCTTTTTGCTCAGGTTAATTTGGCTGTTTCAGTAGCTCAGCAAGAATTGATCTGCACCCAAAAATGAGGGTGCTGGCTGTGGGGAAGGGAAAGGCTGACCTTTTACTAGATCCATAGAGGTTTTACAAGCGTGGCTCTGTTCATGTGGTATTTCTTTTCTCCATTGATATACATGAACAAGTATTCTGACGAGATCAGAGTATCTCATGGCCTTCCAAATGTGTCCAAGGTACTGAAACTTTGAGCAGGAGGTAAAATTGCGTTAATAAAACTCTGGCCACTGGAGAGGCGTTTAGGGGAGGAGCGGAGCTGGGTATCGGAGATGCATTACAGTGCAGTTGTCAAAGCAGAGCTGCGGAAAGAAGGAGACTCCTCTGTGTATGTGTGTCTTACAACCAGCTATTTCAGTTTCTTTCCAGGCATGGGGATGGAAGGAGCTGATGAGCTGCCTGCTCAAGCTGCTATGAAAAACATTAACTCTATCCCAGCCAAAACCAGTACAAACATGTGCTGTCTCACAGAATCCAGCAGAAAGTAGGGTTTAACCACTGGGCATCAAGAGAACTCTATCTTCAATGATCAGTTCCTGGGATATATCCTCTCTGTTTTTTCTCTCAGCTTTGCTAACATTGATAAAAATCAAACAGGGAGGGTATTCCCTTTTTTCAGCCTTGTAGAGCCCTTGATCTTTGAGTTCCCTGGAAGCGTGACAGAATGTGATGCTGCTTATTCTGCAAGGTGCTTGGCTACTTACTTCCTAGAGAGTCTGATGCCGAGAGACATTATTACTGACCACAGAAGCAGCCGAACTCTATGAAATTAATATTTCCAGAAGGCACTACAGGTCATAAATCTCACAGAGTAATAAAGTTAACACTTTGTTTCCTCCAGGGTACTGCATCTCCCAGAGAGGGCAGTAAAAAATGCTTGTGCCTGTATGATCCAACATCATTACCAAGAATTCTGCCCAATAGCAGTCCTTTAGCTGGGGATCACAGTGTCTGGGACAGCAGGCAAAGTTGTGTTATCCCCTGATGTGTGTTCTGAATGTATAGATGCATCAAAAATATAAATCTAGGACTTCTCACCTTAATAAGGAGACCCAGATATACCTACACAAAGCATATGCCTGTTCTCAACTCAACAAAGCAGCTTAAATTTCTGAAATGGAAAATTTTACAGGGTGAGAATAGACCCTAGAAATCACTCAGTAAATAATTTGAGTAATGGATGAATTTGGGGAAGCTGAAGACTCCTGGTGTGATCTGCAAACAGAATGGGCTGAAAAAAATCAGATAGGCAACTCATTGGGAATTATTTCTCCTCTGTACGTATGAGATTCATCTCCTGTAGCTGTAAAACACAATGCTGCAATCGTATCTATTTCTGTTTCTACACTGGGGTCTGCAAGAATGGCAGAAAGCAGATTCAGGTGGGATTTCTTATCCTGTGTCTGGGACAGCACAGTATAACAAAAATGTTTCCTGTACAAGTGGAGATGTCTTGTGCATTTCTGTTGTCTGGTTGCTTTTCTGCGTTGTGAAGAGAGATGCTAAAATCGCATAGTGAAAATGCTGGCTATGAACAGCATAGGCCATAGGAGGAGATAATGAACAAAGCTGTTTAACTAACTTTGCTACTTTTAGAGAGGAGACAAGCTAGGAGGTAATTATAACTGAGATGTTATTTGTCGGGATCCTTGCTGAGCAGCAGTTGCTGCTGGCAGTCCTGGACTACCTCGTATGATATCTTATGAACTGTAACACAGCTAAAGAGCAGAGCAGTGAAGCCCTGGAGGGACTCAGTCTCTTATTCGATGGCTAAACTCTCCTTATCTTCTCTGCCTTGGTATGTAGATTGTTGCTTTGGACAGGCTGGATCGTGGCTTTACCACCTCCTCACCCTCTTGATGTGTTCCTCTTCAGACATGCGAGCAGAGGCACTGGAGCTTCTGAGACCTTGCTTTGCTTGACAGAGGGGAAATATGGAGCCAGTTCAGGCTGTGGGTGGTATCTTATATTCTCTTTTTGTGAAAATCAGGTAGGTAACTTCTACCATTGCTCCGAACAAGGAAAAGATTTAGAGAACCTTTTGTTTAATAAAGCAGCTTTTGCTAGAAGAGTAAATCACAGCTTATACTGACACTAAAACAAAATCTGTTCTGCAGCCTGAGATTTCTCTGCCAGTGCAACTTTACAGATCACTGCTGAAATAAATGTGCAGTAAAAGCTGGCCTCAATGCATTCAGTGTGGTCCAGATTGGAACTGCCAGCATGGGACAAGAGGACTTGAGGTGAAGGGAATGTGTCTCTCCTCACATTCCAACACTGACACTATCCTGGGAGGTTCCCCTAGTGCACACTGAAGGTGTCTCTTCCCTGCTGCAGATTTCATGTTCAAAGGGCAGGACTGGAAGTCAGGTGGACCTAAGTTTTGTTCCTGGCTCTGCAAACGACTCATTGTGAAACTTGTGGAAGACTGTCTGTGCCTCATGGGTCTGTTTCTTCAAAAGTCAGAAGGAGGCAAGAGTTGCATCTCTTTGGGGGTTCAAAATTTTGGTAAATCAATGGCAATTCTCCGGTGGAAGAAGAGCCAGGTGCTGGGGAACCAACTCACCGATGAGGATTTGCTTGAGGAGCTGTGTGGGGTCTAGAAGAGCTGAGGATGAATGCTGTTCCCTGAAGGCAATGGTATTTCAGCATGTTTGGGAGGAATTTAGTAAGCTCTGAGATAGAGTTCATGTGACTTGGGAAAAACAAAACACTGCTGCTTCCAACAGAAATGTTTAGCTGTGGCTGTGTAGTAACTTGAAGCTGATGTAGCATCTCAGTAGTGAGCAAAATATATTGTGTAATTAAACACATATCCTTTTTTTCCCAGATTAAGAAGTAACACCTGCCTTGCTTTCCCCTGGGCCTGCTGGCTTCCAGGGACAGGCTAATTCTATGTAATTTTCAGTGAACAATACACATTTTTTAAGCACTGTGTAACAATAATCAGGTCACCCTAATCCAAACTTTGCTGGCGCCAGCAGGCTCCAGAGAAAGATTGCCTTTAGTTTTTGTGATTTCCTCTCTGGCTGGCTCAGTGTGCTGCCAGACTGCAAATCCTGCCTCTTCAAATAAAGAAATAAAACTGCAGATGCAGGCTAAGAAATCTGCAGCTTCTGCTCTTCCTCCTCAAGACTGACAGATACACAGATCTATTGGCCATCAGAGAAGGTAAGAGGGAAGATACCTTTGCAGTAGTTTTTTACTGCATGGAAGACGGTGGAATGTGATTAGCTGTTGGTGGAAGGCTGTCTTGTGCTATATGCTGTTGAGCTGAATGTTCAAGGGGGCAGTTATTAGGTTGAAATGTTGCTGGAATCATAAAAAAAAGATAAAATATGGGAGCTGAAGGAGATGAAGTGACTACCCAGTCTTATGGTCTGTCTATGCTAGTGGATGCTGTAGAAATACAAAGGATTTAGATGCTAGGTTTTCTGTCCTGGGAAGGGTGATCTGTGTAGGCCTTTGAAGAGAGAGCAGAACTGGCAGAAGGGATAAAATACTTTAAGATTGTGTTTCAGTCAACAAACAAAAACGGCAAGTCCAAAGTGGATTCTGGAATGTTATAAGTGGGAAACGAGCTGGTTGAATGGAAGCTTTGACTTGCAATTTACAGCTTCATCAGTCTTATTGCATGGCTTATCCTAAAGAAAAAATACAGCAAAACAATGAATTCTCCCTCTAGTTTTAATGCTTTCATAGACTTGTAAGAGTCTAATGCAATATAGAAAGATACTTAAAGATGCACTCAATTTAAGGACAATTAAATCTAAGCATGTGCTTAGCACAAGCTCGTGCCTTTGCACAAACCTGAGTTGAAGCCCTATGGGTGCAGAATTAGTGTGCTTTGATTTAATGCCGGTGTGTTGGGAACTTTCCCTTCTAGACAACTTATTTGAAAATTGAAGGATAAAACCTCTAAAATGCCATTGACTGTGTCATTAAATGGGATTCTTTGTTTCAGCCTATCAACTGTAATAGGAAGTGGGGAGTGAGGCTTTTTGCTCTTTTTCTTTAAAGAGCCAATGGAGTTTAATGAGATATTAAACTGACCTATGAAACTAGGAATTAGCAGTCTTGTTCCACAGGGATGTGGCAGTTTTCTCTCTGGACTCCACAGTGCTTTTCCCTTTGCTTTGTGAAAGGCACAGCACATAGGCTGGTAGTCATTAAAATACATGTTGTCTTAGAGGCTGCAAACTCTTCCACCTGTGAGAGTTTTTTGGAGTTTTTTTTGTGTTGTTCTCTCCCCCCCCCCCCCCCCCCCCCCGCTGGCCACTTATGCCACTAAAAGGGGGCATTAAAGCACCTTCTCTGACTTACAAGTTTTTCTTTTGCAGAGATCTCAGAGACAGCAGAACACACTACCTATCCGTAGTCACCAAATGAAAAGTTCATGTTGTTTGGGTCTGTGAAGGGACTTTTCCACAAACTCTCAACATGTTTTATCTTAACAGAGCAGAGGTGGGACTATCTCCAGCTGGGCACAGGACTTAGTAGGCAATAGCCAGCCATGTCAGAAGGACCGGTTCTGCAAAGTGCTGAACCCCTCCTCCTGTTCCCTTAGCTCCCTGTTCCCTCTTGCTGTAACTACAGCCTGCTTTTCCATTGCTTTCCAAGGTGTCAAAAGTAGCTTCTTGTATTTTTCTGAAGATGTTATTCAATAATGCATGCCTGGAAGCCATTTGTTCTTATCAGCTACTTTGGTGGTAAAAGCAAGGCTTGATTCTGTCCCTTGTGGGGACACTGTGTGTGCCCATAGATTTTTCATGGCCATCCTTTCTGCTTTGAAAGGTCAGTAACTCTTGCCTTTGCTGTTTCAGTGCTTGCAATGGTAACTTTTACTTGGTATTCTTCCTCCAACCTGGGTTGAACTGAAATGAGGAGAAACAGTGAAACAAGAGCTGTAGCTAGGAAAAGAGATAACTTTTTTAAAGGAGAAAACATTGAATTTTATCTTTTGACTTTGTGAGTGTGTATGTGACAGCACCAGGAGGCCTTTATTATCTTTGTAGAGGTGAGCTTTTAAGAAGTTACATACTGTATTCTTGTGGGGGGGGAGGTAAGAGAGGTCCTTTAAACGATGGTTTGGTTGGTTTTTTTATTTTTAATGGTACTTAGAAGTACTTTGTAGCACAGTCATAAAGTAGCTATAAATTCCACTTCCAGTGTCTTTGCACGTCTCTACTAAACCAGCTGACAGCCTGCATAGAAGGCTTAGGTGCACAAGGCTTTGCAAGAACTGTATATAATTCTTGATTACCTGGATCACTGAGAAGATAAGCAATAAAGCCTAAATCTCCAATTTGCAGGGGAATCCTCAGGCAAGACAAAAGTTTGCCCAAATTAATATCTCCTCTTCCTGCTAAATCCTTGTTCACTTTCTAGTGAGTGTTTAAGCTTAAAAGGCTATTGCAGAACAACTCAGGACCTCAGTTCTAGTGGTCTTGTCCGATGTTTGTTATTTTGTTCTCACTGTTGCTAATCTGGAAAGATTTGTTGCAGGCAAAGCTGCAGGTTTTATAGCTCCATTCCCCTCTGTGCTTCCAATTAGCTGTGCTGTTGAACCAGCGCAGATCTGCCAAACATCAAGAGGACTCCCATCTGGAGTCCTCTGGGATGTCCTTGAGCTTCCAATGGAAAACCCCTTTAAGTGCTCCCTGTGTTCTTGATTCACTGTCTTGGCTGAAAGTACAGGATTCCTGAGCTCTCTTTCTGGCCTCTCTTCAGAGGTGTAATAATAAATATTTAATTTAAAAAGGTTTGAAAATCTACTTCAGTATTCGATCTAATATTATGCTATTATGAGTAAGGAGGAGGTTTTCTCAAGAGATAAATCAGAGCACTCGTGATTGTGTCCTTATCCATTTCTTACCTCTCAATATATTAAAGCCCTTATTGAGGTGCAAAGTTCTCACTCCAAGGGACCATTTGCAGGGGCTAGATATGCCTCCTGACAAAGGTGCCTCACACTGCCTTCTTGTTATTTTTCTTCCAATTTTGGAGAAAACTGGTGATTATTTATATTCCAAGGGCCACATGCCTCTCCTGAGGGAGGGAAAAGAGCCATCAGATGGCCAGGTGAGTATCCTGAAACTTAATAACTGGGATACAAGAGCTGCTTTTGGAGTGCGTTCGGCTTGTACATTGATCTGAGTCCATTAGATACTGGCTACTCATAGCAGCAGCAGAGAGAACTTTCTTCCAAGTGAACTAGTCTGGCAAATAATCATAATGCCAATTAAAGTGGAACTTAGCATAGAAATTTCCATCCTTAACCATGATTCCTCAGCTGTTTTCACTCACATACAGTTGAAACTTGAGAAGCGTGATGTCAACTTAAATGGTCATTTTAATTAAGTATCTAAAATACACATGTGAGTGGGAAATGTTATAAAGATATTTTAAAAAAAAAATTTGCTTCAGAAAATTAAATCTGGAGTCACTTCAGTTCTGGAATCTTTCCCAGCACCAGTGAAAAATAGAACAGGTGTTGGGGGGGTTGACTTTTCAACCTTGCTGTGTTTTGACACAATGTTATTTGAACCAAAATGTTAGTCTTATCTGGCAAGCAGTGTTCTTGCAATTAACCTTGAAATTTGAATGTGGTTTTCTAATGGAAGTGATGGAAGGTCTAAGCCTGGCACATTTAATTGGAGTCCAGTCTAAACCTTGAGCAGGGAATACCCTTGTAATGACCAGGATAATTTATTTGGTCTCTCCCACCTCTAACTTTTCTTGAATCCTCAGAGTAACCTACTGCTTGGTCAGAGCAAATCAGGATGTTGGTATTTGCTTTTTTTCCATTTGATACTGTTTGGGAAAGTGCTACCAGGTTGGCTCAGAGGATGCAAACATCTGTGATAGATGAACTTGATGCTGAGCTGCGCGTTTTGGGAGAAGCAGTCTTTACCAACATTAGCATTTTGTAGCAGTGTGGAGTGAGGGAAGGAAATAAATGTGAATCTTGAAAGCAAAATTGATTGGAAAGGCTGCATTTGTAAGTAAAGTGGGTTATAAAACCGGAGCTGACAGAGGCTTTTGAAAAGCTTGTGCTAACTTATGATTTAGTGTTCTGTGTCTTGGAGTATCAGAGCTGGAGAGCTGAATGCATTGCCTGTCCCAGTGTTGTATGTGTTTAAAAATAGCCGTAGACCAGCCTCAAAGATGCCAATATATAATGGGCAGGAATCCACATTTTTCAAAACCTCCTGCATGAGGGTGAATAAAACCCATAAAAAGGGTACTGTGCCCCACACAAGCCATGAAACTGGAGCTGGGGAAATGCTACATGACTTGGCTATTGATTATCTGGGGCAGCAGCAGTAGTACAGTCAGCCAAGAAACCCAGAGAAATTGGTCTGCCAGTGGGAAATGGACAGTTTCCATTGCAAGTTGCAGATTGTCTGAGACTAGTTTTAGATTGGCATGTCTTCTGAACAAAAGCAGGGCATTGTACTTTGCCAAAGTTTGGCACTGTCCCACACTAGGTGGTAAGGACTCTTATCCTAAACTTTCACATTTTCAATGTTGAAGACAGATTCAGGTCTAAGTAGGAAAAAAATTTTCTTTCTGGCAGATGTTTTAAACCCATCCTCCGAGCAGAGCTGTAGCACAGCCTTGTTTTGTTTTGGTGTGGTAATACCAAAGGGCAGAGGTGGCAGTGCATGGTTACCAGTCATGTCAGCTTGGCTGTTTTGCAAGGGAAATGTCTTTCTCTCTGCATAACTTGCAGAAGCATGCAGGACTAAGGGACTTGCATAGCTGCAGGCAAGAATGACTAAGGGAATGTGTAGTTCCCCACCACTACCTTAATTCCCCATATATTGTTTGCTTTACCCATCTGCCTGCAGCTTTAATATCACTCCCATTAAAGAAGTCCCAGATCAATTGCATAAAGAGAAGTGGGGTGGGCTGCCCTGAGCTTTTGGAGCCGTAATAATGTGCAGGCCAACAATGGGACCAGTGTTCTTTCAGCTGATGATTAAATACTTGGCTCATAAATACCAATATTATGTAATTCTGAAATCAAGTCAGCAAATCATGACCATATGGGAGACTCTCTGTTTGGGTAGACTTGAGTCTTCCAAAGTCAGTCTGAGGAACAAAATAGGCTTCTCATCAAGAGTTTGTGAGAGCAGCGGTGGTGACTTAATCCGCTGTCTCTCCTCATGCCCATCATGTCCTAGCTTGAGATTAAAAGTATGATCCAAAGGCCTGTGGGGTTATGTGAGTAGGTCCAGGACTGTTGTGTTTGCTTAAGCTCTGGCAGTCAGCTGTGGTGCCCCTTTGGAGCTCATTGGTGTGACGGGCAATAATTGCAGGTGGGGACCAGCAGGATGTCGTCTTACTGAGAGGCCTAATTTTAGCAGGTGATCAGTACATCCAGTCATCCACATCTTAGTTGATTGTGGGGGCTTTTGAGCACACATGGTATGCTTCTGACACTCTGTGTCCCTGCCTCATCTGGGTGTAAAACCACACCAAGGCTATGGCATTCAGAGGGAACCTGGACCTTCTTTCCATATCCTCTGCTCTATAGGAGGCCTCACAAATATTATGTTCCTGCCTGAGACTGCAGGAGGTTTAGTTAGTACTGAGAGGTCTAAAGCATTAGAGCTGCAATTATGGGTACCAAAGGCTTTTAATTTTCTGGGTAAATTGAAATCTGTCTCCCATTGACACAACATCTACTGTTGCTGGTGGATGCAGGAAGTATCCTGCTCCTTGCCAGTATTGTTCCTTCCAAGGAGTCTGCTGGTGTGATGCAATCTGGGTAGAATACACTTGGTGCTGCATATCTCCATATGTTCTGCAAGACTGCAGCTGTTCACGACCTGCTCCATTTCATTTTCAGGCAGTTTTCTTGTTGCCTCTTTCAGCAGAGAGATGATGAATTTGAATACCCAATAGAGCCTACGTATATCCTGGAACAGGATATCCAGCTGCCGAAGAAGTTGAATTCAAAGGTCTTTTCCATCTCTGAGCATTTTGATCTCATGATCTCATATCTGAGTTAGCCATAAATGATTTCTCAGTAATTTACGTTAGTTTGTATTGACAAACGCTAGAAACGCTTAATCCATTTATAAGTTTATCTGTGCCTATCTCACAGTATCTGGGGAGGGCTACCAAAAATCAACTAGGAGGAAGAGGCTGTGCTTGCTACTTACAGGTGCGGTTGGTGTGATACATCTGTAGCTGTTGTTGAGAGAGGCTAACAATGGGCAGTGCCTCATAGTGTATACAAATAACCTTGTTGTGTGTTGAGGCATACAAGGTCTTTCTCTAGCAGTCACGTGTGCTCCCCAGAGAGCTCTCACCATTTTGCCCAAGGGCTTCCCTTGCTCTTGTAATATCAACATTTACTGCTTTCCTATCATTGCCAGATGAAACAACTCTTGGCATTTTATCATCCACATGTAGCCGGAAACAACCAATATGGAACACCTTGTAAAAATAATGGGGTGTGAGAATAGGTAGTTGAGCAAACAAAGCTGCAACTGTCTTTTATCATTCCTTGGAGGAAATCACGTTGTCATGAGCTTCCATTTTAGCTTCTATGTGGGGTGTGGAAGGTCCTGTGTTTTATTTTCCTCTCTTGGAGGAGGAAGGCAGAGCTTTCTGCTGAACAGTAGGGCTCGAAAGCAGTGCAGCCCGGCGATCAGAGAAGTTGTGCAGCCTGGATTCTTCTAACTCTAGTCTATGGCCTTGAGCAAGTCACTTAGTGTTGTGAGGTCCAGTTTCCCACCGCTCCAGGGGAGCCAGAGGCTTTGTTCATCTGAGGTGCGACTTCCACAGTGATCCTGCAATATCCTGCTCTTAACAAAACTAAGATGACCTTTCCCCTCTGTTTCATTTTCAGTATGTTGAGGGACACGTTCAGAAACATCATGCTGATGAATTTGCCCTACCCTGGCTGTTATTTGAGCTCTTCGGGCAGCATTAGCAGCAATGCAGAGCAGGACACTGGACTGACAGGGCTGTGCTGAATTCAGGTGATTGAACTGGGCAAGTCCCTTTTTGCTATGCTCAGCAATAACAAATGGGTTCAGTGGTGCCTGTGTTAGGATTCGCTGCTGAACAAATGCAAGGAAATTTCTGTAACGAGCCTAGCCCAGACATGAACATCGTCAGCCTTTGGAGTTTTCCTGCCCATCTGTCTCACCAGACTCTGTAGTGATAAGGGGATCATCCGCTGAGGGTGGTCAGCACGTCTTGATGCTGAAGTGCAATGATGATTTTTTTTGGTTGACTCTGGAAATTATTATATTTTCCACTGCAGCACTGCAGCAGGGAAAAGCACTGACCATTTTGTGGTAGGCAGGAAAATCATACATATGACTAATTAGAATAAGCATATCAGCAGCTTGAGACAACTGTTCGGTATCTTCATCTGTAGCAGGCAAATGTATAGTTTCAGTCTGAATTTGTTCTTGTCCACAAGAGTTGTCGTGGTTTGAGCTCTTAAACAGGACCCAGGACAGCAGTGAAGCCAGAGAGAACTTAATGAACTCTGTGAGGGAACATGCACGGTACATCTCTGACAGACTGCTCTGAACTAACCTGCAGTGAAGCTTTCTTCTGTGGACATGATGAGGTCATTAGGTGGCTAAAGGTACCTTTTGAAACAGAGGTGTGTCTGTCACCTGCCAAAATGCGTCTCACAAATGCTAAGGAAAGCCTTACACCTGGTGGGTGTTTCTCTATGAAAATGTTGTCTTTCTGTATGAGCAGGCTTTCTTAATGTAACAGAAGATTGCCAACAATTTTTTTCCCCCTCATCTTCCCTAGTTTTAGATAAAAGCTTTTGGATTATAGACTTGAGATGACTGGAAGAAAGATTTTTCTGGACAGATATTTTTTTTTTCCTTCTTTGCCTTTTCTGCTTCTTTTGCCAGAAGTGTTCTTTCACAAGTGTTTTATGAATGAGTGAAGGAAAGAGAAAGCAAAGGAGAAATACCAAGAAAGGAGAGAGTTTTTAGGGTAAACTGTTTTCTCACTAAAACAACTCAAAAAGAGCAACAGCAAATTTTTCCCCAGTTTTAAAAAACTTTAAATGGATCAATTCCCTGTCAGTGTTGCTCACATCAGTGAATTTCTGCATTGGAGGGACAGGCTGTAAACAGGAGGCGAAGGAGGGATGGGCAGCTGCTGGGAGAATGGGTCGCAGTGCCATCACCTCAGATGGCCCCTTTGCCTTACTCCAGTGATTAACAGGAGGTGGCTTCCTGCAGTGATTACTGTGTTTTAAGCAGCTTGGTCCAGCTTGGAACAATCACCCGGCTGCCTGGGCACTGAGAGCACAAGCTCTGGGCTTTGCTGTCTTTGGGATATTAGCTGAAACCAGTGTGATCCAGGACAATTGGAAGCCAACGCTGTTGAACATCATCTCTTATTTGGTTCTGGGAGACTCAAGATGCTGGTAGTTTCTGAGATCTGTTAGCAGCTCTTCCAGAAGAAGGGCCGGGCTGTCACATTCGTTTTGCTGCCTTTTACTGTAAAAGGTCCCCCTATGGTGGTCTTTATGCATAGTTAGCCTTTTCAGCCTTCCTGCCAAAGATTCAGCCAGTACAGACAGTGACTCTAATGCAGCAGGTTGTTTGACATCAGGGCTAATTAGCAATTATCCAAATCTTGGAGCAAGCTCTTTCAGACCTGGGGTTTTTTTTCTTTTTTTTTTTTCCCTAAGGAGGCGAGGCATAAAATTCCATCTACCTAATTTGCAAATGCAATTGCTTTAATTATGCATCCAAATTGGGAAAGTGTAGGCTCAAAAAGATAGGTAGCTAATTCCATGTATGTAAGATGATAATGCATATACAAATTAGCTGTATCCTCCAAAGCCTGCACCATCTCAAAACCTGCCCCCTCTGAGGAAAACTGTTTTAAAAGAATAAATCCTTTCTTCTTGCAAGTTTACAGCGGCTAAGACAGCCTGTCTACCAGTTTAGTTTGTTGTTTTGTTGCTGTTGCTCATGCAGTTTTGTTTTACACAAAGGAATAACTTTCTTTGCCCAGAGCTAATTCCTGCCAACAAGGACCAGAACACAAGAGTTGGATGCTGTGAATGTACCTGCTGCTACATTCAAGAAATTTTCAGCCCCAAGAGATGACAGGTGCAGGGAGGACACAGGAATGTGGATTTTGATAACTGATGGTGAAGACAGTGGATGGAAGGGTGGAGAATGGGCCACAGAGGTCAGCCGGGTGCGTCAGCAGCCTCTTCTCTGCCTTGCCAGTGTTCTGCCCTGACCTCATTTATTGGCATTGTCATAGCAGATCCTGGTACTGGTTTTCCTTGCACCCCATGTATGTCACCTCATGATCATCCTGAGACTTGGTTTCTGAAGCTCCAGCCTGTTGGTGGTTCTCCTGCCTGCCTAGGTCTGGTGCTGCCAAACTGGCACTAATCTCACTAGATGGTTGTGCCAGGTCCTCATGGTTTCTTCCTTTTCTTTTTTTCCAGATGAGCAACAAAAGGTCGAATAGTTTCCGCCAAGCCATCCTTCAGGGGAACAGGAGGCTGTGCAGCAAGGCACTGCTGGAGGAAACAGGGCTGAGCCTTTCGCAGAGGCTGATCCGGCATGTTGCATATGAGACCCTGCCACGAGAGATAGACCGCAAGTGGTACTATGACAGCTATACCTGCTGCCCTCCACCCTGGTTCATGATTACCATCACTATTGTAGAGGCAAGTACCTTAATTTCCTCTTTCTGGGAACCTACCCCACACTGCCAAAGGCTTTGCTGGAACATGATCAAGGGCTAGTGGGATTCATTTAAACTTGGACAAGCATGAAGCTGATAATCATTTTGGCTTACCTGTATATGTGTGTGTAAGTGGAAACCATGATCCTATCTGTCTCCCAGTGTGGTTATTAGTCATTGAAACAATTTGTATATGAAACTACAGAATTTGGGAAACTAGAGCAAAACTTTCTGGGGAGTGAAAATCTGGACAGTTCTAGGGAAACTGGTAGTTCAAATAATGGAATTAGAAGAAAAATTCCTATGTGGTTACCTCTCTTCTGTGAATGGAGAAAAAAAGGAGGTAAGAGAAAC
This sequence comes from Vanellus vanellus, assembly GCF_965231255.1. Taxonomy (NCBI): domain Eukaryota; kingdom Metazoa; phylum Chordata; class Aves; order Charadriiformes; family Charadriidae; genus Vanellus; species Vanellus vanellus. Next base: position 10,890,275 of record NC_138922.1, read on the forward strand.
TGAATTAAATATTCTGACCTGCTCATCTGTTGCCCAAATGAGATCTTTGCACAGTTGCTGAGTAATGTGCTGGAATAAGCACAGGGTATATAATATGGCACTGATCAGTAGGGTACTGAGTTCCTCTGACTCAGTGGCTGATGTGTTACAGAAAGCCACATACAGAATTATACCAATGTGTAGCAGGTTCCTCAAAACAGGGAACTTTCATGCTGTGTGAAGCTGTCAAATGGCAGAAAAATTATTGTATGTTTGACTTTTTTTCTCCATTATTTTAATCTACAAAGTGCTTTTCAGTGAGAGAAGGCATTTACTAACCAAGGAATCTCCCTGCTCTTCTAGGTTGCCTTTTTTCTTTACAATGGAGTGGTATTAGACAGATTTGTGCTGCAAGTCACCCACCCCTTATACCTGAAGAACGCATTACTTTACCATCCTCAGCTCCGTGCTCAGGCTTGGAGGTACCTAACCTACATATTCATGCATGCCGGGTGAGTACTTACAAACTGCGGAGATTCCCCACAGTTCAGGTTCCTCAAAGAGAAGGAGGAGGAAGAAGCAACAGAATCAGCTCAGAAATCAATTTTAAAAAATCAATTCTAAACTGCATATAAAAATCTGAAGCTGTTGTGGAGTGTTGAGCAATGAAGGGCAAACCTTTGCAGCTCTCTGAAGGGAGGAGGCAACATAAGGAACTTAACAGATGCTGCTCTTCTCCCCAGCAGTGTTGTGACCACACCTTCCTCTTACTATGCACTTCCCTGTGTGTGCTTCCTAAAACTCACCAGATCGAAGCTCAGCATCCCTCTAGAGGAGTTGTGCAAGTGGTAGAACAAGTCTGCAAAGATGCTGGACTGGTATTTAAATACTACATGGTGTGTTCATGCTAAACTCCCTAGATGAGATTCGAAAAGTCAATTAAATTCCCTGATCCTATGGCATGTCATCACTTAGTAATGTTGTCCCTTCTGTAGGGACTGAGATAATGCCTAGAAGCCTGAATCAAGATTGCACTCCCATTTTGTATGCGCTGTACAAACACCAATGTTCCTGAAGAGCTGATAATCTCGACTGACCAGATGGACAGAGAATGGTCCATCTAACGCAAAATGAAGGTACACAGTAAAATGAATCCTCCTTCATCCTATGGGAGGTATGTAGCAGAATTGGGAAGAGACTACAAGGCGTGGGGATTCTAACTCTGTGCTTCCTGACTGTGCTAGTCCTTCCAAGATTCAAAGAGACTCGATTCTGTGATGTCTGTGATGCCATGGTGATGAGTGAGTGTCACAGGAAAGTTCATCCCTGTACAAAACACTCTGAGTAGTTTCTCAGATCATTATCTTCACATGTTCCTGGCATATAATTGCAATTTTCTTTAATTCTGTCATTGAAAAATCACAGCAACAAGCTTTTTAGCAGTAGTTTGTAGTTTGAAACTGGATAAAGACCCTTTGTTCTTAAATAGAAAACCTATATTCCCATCAGTCAGTGTTCTCCTATGAAAGGCCAGAAAGATCAAGCTGATCTTTTCCTTTTTCCATGTCTCTGATGGAAGACATGCCAGTGTCTCTTCTCTGGCATGGAATAACTGCCTCTGTGTGTAATTGCCCTTGAGGACAAGATGTGCCCCAGATCTCTGGATAAAAATCATAGGACCGAACAGACTCCACCCAAAGGGACAGTAGGAAAAAAAATGTATAGATGAAACTTCTGAATGTGGCAACATCTGTACTCTGTATGCAAAATCCCTCCGAAAAGTCCACTATATAACAGGTTTCAATCTGCAAGTGTAGACTATTGGGCTTAGCCGTGAGGCTGGTTATATCAAATGAGAATTGGAAATTTCCATTGCTGAGGATGTGGGGAAAACTGGGCTTGTGAAAGGAAGAACTACTTGATTTTAACTAATATTAGCTAATTTGTATCTGGGTTTTCTTCTGGTGGTGGTGGTGTTCTACTATGTCTCAGGCTTATTTCACATTTGTGGCTGGCTCCGAGTTGAACAGTGGGGAAGGTGGTGTGCAGGAGACTCATTGTTTTTGTGATGGATTCCAAGTTCTTTAGCTTCATAGCCTTCAAAACAATGGAGAGTCCCACTGGAACAATAAACCCCATGATTTATCTGCAGTATCTGGAGTTAGACTAAATGTTCATTTATTGCTAACTTCTGTGTGTTAAGCTCCTTTCATATCAGGAGAAAAGATAAATCTTGGAAAGGTAATAACATTTGTTAGTGGAAGCCCATCATTCTCCCCTCATTTTCAAATGAGAGGCTAACACAATGCCATGGGGTCTATTGTTATCCTGTTTCCAGCTGAGACTTTAAAATGTTAATGTGGACTGCTCCTTAATTTAGTGCACTCAGTCTGATTTTTTGAAGAGCAAGTGACAGCTGGAAGGTGTCCGAGAGGACAGCAGTTGCTAAGGCTTGGCTTGCTGTTCCTCTAGAAAGATTCCAAAAATGTGTGTTGGTCCTGATGGAGGGAGGCTTTGTCAAGGGCTGAAAAGGCAGGCAAAGTTGTAAATTCTGCCCTTCTGCTTTCATGGAAAGCAGATGTTTATTATCTGTGGCCCACGCATTTGTAACACTGCCATAACTAATGACTTGCCTTGATGAACAGTCCCATTTGTTTGGTCCTGGGGAAGGAGAAAGTCTTTAATAAATCAATGAAATTATCATTTCAAGAATGACACATTCAGCACTGGCAAAGGCTAATTATATTTTATGGGTGCCTATTGACTGTGGAGCCTTCAAAGCTCTTAGCATGATGGGGAGAAGTGAATGGGATTGCTCCTGGAAAGTCTTTTAAGAACAGCTGTGAATCAGAACAATCACTTTAGAGTCTAGGATAAACTTTACCGAGCCCTTACAAAAGCTTCCTTTGGAAAATAAGACCCAGTGCTTTGTGTGAAAATGTCAGGTGCTTCCTCATGATGCTGACTGTGTGCCAGCCAAAGCTTCTTCCCTCTTCTCTGTAAAAGGGGACTTGGAAGCTTTGACTCTTTTCTGTGATCTTAGTTTGACCTTTGCTGGTTGTTCCTAATTTAGTTCCTAAGTTCTCTGAATATGCAGGGTCAGAACGGGTGCCAGAATATGCCCATACCCAGTGGCTTCAAAAGTCTTGAGCAAGGTAATAAAAACACTTAGTTACATGCAGCAGTTTCCCATGATGATAAACTGCAGTGCTGAGTGTCTCGTGCAGAAGAGAAATTTATCCTTGGAGAGAAATTCAGTGGAAACAAACCTATTAAGATATCCAGAAAGGACTGTTGCCTGCAGTATCATTTCTTGCTTTTTTTTCCGGTCCAACTTCAAATTCTCATTTATGAGACTGTTCTGTCATTGCTGCATCTCACCATCATCATTTTTCTCTGATGTATATGGGAAATTGCTATGGTAACATGAAGAAAGACCGAAACCGTGAAAATGCACGTAACTTAAACCAAAGATTGCTAGTAGCTGTCTGTGAGCTACTAGGATGTAGACTTTCAATGCATTAGCTATTTTGTGCTCTTTCCCCAAAAAGATGCTAGCCTTCTGTGTTAAGGGTACTGCTGTCTCATTTAGGTCCACCTGCTTTGTAAGCTGACTCAGACACTCTTCATACAGAAAGCACTATACCCCTGGGTCCAGCGTGATGTGGCCATTCAGCAAGGTCACAGTCCTATGAGCCCAGGGTAAATCTCGGACACTAGCACAGTGCTGAGAGGGATCCTGTTCAGGGGTGATTACATCACTGGAAGATCCTGCAGGTGGCATAGACATGGGTAAATATTTGTGTAGAGCTTTGAAAAGCAGCAAGACAGTTTTGTTAAGTACTATTGATTAGAACAACAAAGGGCTTGCTTTGAAAGAAAACTGGTGCACTGGGGTCTTTACCAAATATGTGCCTCTTAGCTGTCACACTACCTCTAGTCTGCAAGTGGTCCTGCACGTCCTGATGTGCACAGCAGAGTTTTCTACAAGACTAGTATCAGCCCAGCTTTTCCCATTGTGTTCAGTATGAGGTTTTGCTATTAACTGTAATGGAAACCAAGGGTAGGTGAACAGAGAACCTTGTCTCTCACTAGGCACCTAACCAGACATAAAATGTCCTCTGACCTGAGGCATAAGATGCCTCCCATTATGACCATGGTCACATTGAAGCAGGCGCAGCAAAAAAGGATGAGGGTCAGATAGCACAAACAGTAAACCAGCATTATGTGTCACAAGGAAACGGCAACTGTCTTGGGACTGCTAGGCTTGCCTTGCTCTTGACTTAGTATCCACTCCCCATCATGGCAGTGTAATATGTGCAGGGAAGGGCTGTATCATTAAGAAAGAAGAGAGGAGCAGGTCAGGTTTGTGGCTTCTGTTCCAGACTCTGCTGCTATCTTGCTGCTTTTTTGGACAGGTCATTTAACTTCTTCAAACCCTCTATTTAAAAAAAACAAACAAACAAACAAAAGGAAGTGTCACTAAGAGAACCAAACATCCTATGAGGTCTTTGGCTGAAAGGGCCTGGGTGGATATGAAAAAGATAATGAGCAGCAAGGAGGGAAGAAACATTGTAGCTCTCAGTCTTATTTTTTTCAGGAACCATTGTTTTTCCCAGTGTTACAATCTACTTTCATGAAGCAGGTACTATTTGATTTCCTTTCCAAGATATCTCTGTCTCAAGTATAGAGAAGGGAGACAAAGGCTTAGAAAAGAGGACAACTGTTGTTTTTCCTTGCCACAGGATAGAACACCTTGGACTCAATGTTGTCCTTCAGCTCTTGGTTGGGGTTCCCCTGGAAATGGTGCATGGAGCTGCGAGGATCAGTTTTGTGTACGTTGCTGGAGTTGTGGCAGGTAGGTGACACCTCTGGATGCCCCAGATGGAGAAGCATCTGGAAAAGGTCTGTGCTGACTTTTGTGTAGGAGAAATGTTTCATGATGTTTGGATGTAGGAAAAGATCAGTTACTGATCTGTGAGTTGAAATTCTTTTGGAGGCTGGAAGTGGGAAATACACTACATCCATTTCTAACTAGCCATAGGCTCTATGTTTAGCAGACCTGCTAAAAAAGCACCAACCACCTGTTACTTTAAAATTGCTTTGCTTTGGATGGCCTTCCTGAATGTGGAGGTCATGCTGTTCCTCTCCTCTTGTGTCCCACAGAAGCCTAGAAGAAAAGTGTCATCACAGGCATCCCTACTTGAAGAGTCTTTTTTTTTTTTTTTTTTTTTTTTTTTTTCCCCTCCCAGGTCCTTTGTCAGTTCTTCTTCCATTTGTCCTGTGCTGTCTACTTTCTACAGCCTGAGTAAGCAAGAAGTATTCAGTTGTAGGTTGTGAGCGGTGCACAGGAATCTGGAAATTCATTTAATCATGAAGCCATGGGGTTTGGTTGATTTTTCTTTTTTTTTTTTTTTTTTTTTTTTTTTTTTAGTTTGTGCTGTATTCCTTTTATTTATGTTTGGCATTTCGAGCAGTTTGGAGGTGATGGAAGTTAGCTGATGGTAGATCAACATCTAATTACAACAGGAGGACAGTGTAAGAACAACCAAGGTCTTCACAGTGGAACTCAATGATTGACTGCCATAGTTCAAGATTTATGGTGATTTTTTTTTTTCCATAATAAGCAGATAAAGCCTCTGTAAAATGGGCTGCATTGGGTACTAATAAGTTCTACATTCCAGTAGAGAGTCTGTGGAAAGAGTAATTGGGCTAGGACACAGGACTAGGCGTGGTACAAACCCAATGCTATTTAATGCAGAGAAAGGAGTTAGCAGAGTTTCATTTTTTTAGACAAGCTGCCACATCCTCACAGACTTGCCTTTCACACCTTATGACCTGTAAATTGTGGAAGTGCCAACTGGAAAGGGAAAACTTTCCTCCGTAGTGCAGGGTGGAACTACAAATGTGACCGGACAGTCCCACACAGAAAACATCCCATGATACCCTTACCTGTTTGAGTTGTTAGCCAATTATTAAACATGTTTTATTCTTTGACATGTGCCAGGAGAGAGGGAAAGAGGCATACTTATGCTGACGATCTGGCAATATAAAGATAACACAGCTCCTAAAGAATCAGGAATAAACCCTAAAATGTAGACGGGGGCAACAATGGCCGCTCCCTACTTTTTTTTTCTCATTTATCTGGCTTTACTAAGACGACATGTTGAGACTGAGATCGAGACACTGAAGGTATATGCTCAGTACAGTGTCCAAGGACTTAACTGCAAGTTCTTACTACTCCTTTCTTAACTTCTCATTAACTTTTTCCTTAATGGCAGTGTTTAAGAGCTGTGATGTCTCAGGGCTATGCAGTGAAGGAGGGAGCTATCAGCAGAGTTGGCTGGTGGAACCTCAGCACTTTCTTGACCCAGAATCAGCCAAGCAATTAGCAAAGAAGTTCGTTAGATTCTGTACTACCAAGGACCCTCAAGATTTGCCATTGTGTCTTTTTCCTATTCCCGTTCATCCCAAAGATCATCTTATCGCTGCCTTGTGACACCCAAGTCTGCCTTTGTCGCTCTATCCCTTAAATTACTCTTAAAGTTTGCAATTAAAGGAGCTTTGAGCAGATCCAAACCTCCAATTGGGATAAAGAGAAGCAGTGTCTATGTTTGGATGTATTGTTATGAGTGGTGCCTTTATGTGACTGACCTGCCATTTTGCTATCTTGTGCTTACTGCCTCCATCCAGGTTATTTTTAGCTAGTTTTCCTCTGAAGTTTTATAAGTAACTGGCTGTGCTTCAATCAAAGGCCTCTGCTAAGTTACAAGTACCCAGTTCCTTCTCGCTGTGCAAGTATTTGTCTTGCCAGCATGGGAGCTACTTCTATTTTATCTTCAGGTGAGGAACAAGACACAGACATTTTTCTCTTTTGCTTCTCTGTTGTTTTAATCAGGGTGTAAGTGCCTTTTTGCAGCATAGGTTTGAAGATATGTTGCTGCCTTGCTTGGCTGCTTTTGAAGTAGGTGCAAAAGAATCAATCAATCAGTGTCTTGGCATTACTACATGATTGAGTTAGCTTTATGAGTCAATCGATCCCCTCCTTTATCTGTATATTACTGACCTGCGGCGATTAGCACAAAACAGGCAGTAGCAGGAATGTAGGGTAGGAGAGAGCGTGTTTATTTAGCTGGCAATTGTCACAAACCCTTGCTCTTTCTCCCAGGGTCCCTGACAGTGTCAGTAGCTGATATGACTGCGCCTGTGGTGGGCTCCTCTGGAGGCGTGTATGCTCTTGTCTCAGCTCACTTGGCCAACATAGTCATGGTGAGTACCAGGACGACTGTGTAACCTCTTCGGAAGTGAGCCAGGTCTGGTGGCCCAAAGGGATTGAAATAGGGCCTGACCCAGCTGTTGGTCATCCAGAGCTTGCCTCAGTTAAGGGTCTTGTCTCAGTGGTGCGGTCCTGGAATAGAAGTGTTACGCTGCAGTTGATGGCTTGGTACCCTGATGGCTGGGTGCTTGCCAGGAGAAGTGGAAGGTGCTGGTAATCCAAGAATTATCGGTGTACTCTAGGCTATAAGCTCACCTTGCAAGGGCTGACAAATGTTTGGAAAAGAAGGAGCTGACTGGCTCTGCAGAAGCTGCAGACTTGGTTGTGTCTGCATGTGCCATGCAGTGTTAGCAAGTACCTAAGGAAATTTAGTATTTGAATTTGTATGCAGAATATCCCTTATCTCCATTTGTAAATCATAGAATTGTCTACGTTGGAAGGGACCTTTAAGATCATCGACTCCAACCATCAACCTAACACTGAAAAAAAAACACTACTAAACCATGTCCCTAAGCACCACGTATACCCGTCTTTTAAATACCTCCAGGGATGGCAATTCCACCGCTTCCCTGGGCAGCCTGTTCCAATGTTTTAAAACCCAGACTGAAGCTGAACCCTGGGTGTACTAGTGATGCGTCTTTTTGCCGTTTCACCTCATGAAATACTTTACAAAATTCAGTAAATACCAGCATTGTCGTTCGTCTAAGATCTGGAAACAGGAGCTCATCCAATATCCTCAGCTAGGTGGTGCCAAAGCCCAGCATATCTACCTGTGTGACCCCTAAGCTGACCACTGGGCAAAAATGGCTTTGCTGAGAGACCTGGTTTTGCTGTGATTAGGATTCATGTGTGGTGGTACAGGGCTGCATGTCTGTCCTGCACCAGCAGCGTCAGAGCAGAATAACTGTAAAAATTATGGTAATGCGTCCTCCGCTGGGGTCTGAGTGGGAAGATAATGTGAGTCGGCTGCAGTACAGACAGAAGATCTGTTATATGGGTGCTGGAAAACATGTGTGTGTGCAGTAGTACTTGTGTCAAGCCTAAAAGAAAACCTTGTATTTAACGCTTGTATGCAGTGAAGTCAGCAGGTTCAGGCTGCAAGCCACAATGGTGCTGCTCCAGGCAGCCTTTGTAGCAGCTGGGAGCAGGGAAGTGGGTGTTTTCCTGAGCAGAACAGGTCTCCTTTGCTGTCTTCAAGATTTTTGGAGCATGAATGAGTTGGGGGCTGTTGTCCAAATTAGGACAGTTAAGTGGCTGGCAGAGAGATAGGGAGTGGAGGAGAGGGGCTACCCCTATACCACAGGGTTTCTACTGGGGAAATGCCTCCTTATATGCAGTTATTTTCGGTACAGTTTTGTTTCCTGCCACTGGGCCAACAGAAGTAGGAGGGAGTTTCTTCTGTCTCACAGAGTGGTAATGCAGACATGGGGTTTCTTCACACCGAGATTCAGAGGGGGAGATTGGAAGAAATTTTGGTTTGCTTTAGAGGAAGAGGCTCTACCAGAGGTGTGTGGAGCATCTTCACCAGATATTTTCCCAGACTTCTTAAAACATTGCAAAGTGGCCTGTCATTTTGCTGCTCGTTGCCCTCCTTTATTTAGCAATTGCTGCCTTAGCATCTATATTTCTCTGTTATCCCCTGCCTCTGTTCTCATCTGAAATTACTTTTACTGCCTTTCCCATTCTGGTGGAGTTTTTTCTGCTTTTCTTTCCCCCTCTTCTCTCTCTCTCTGCTCACTTAGTATCTAGGTGTGATGCTCCCTCATGCTGGAAGACATGCTGGCCATTTGCTGGTAAAGCACAGTCTTGTACAGGTGCTTTGAGTGTGCTGGGAAGAGGAGGGACTGTTACAAGGAGGGTCTCTTGAATCTTCTGTTCCCTTGTGCCTCCTGGTAACAAAGGAAATGAAAACATTCTTGCTTGTAAAAATAAATATTCTTGGAATTAAATATATAAAATAACCATCAGTGGGAAACAATAAAGCTTGTCACCCTAAGGAAAAGAGTGAGGAGAGGAATTCAAAACAGCTACATGGAAATGAAAACTCAAGGAAGCAGCACAGTATTAATCAGCATGAGTTCAGAGCCTTCCGACTCTGTTAGGTCTCTCTGTGGAAAGAGAAAATGAGTTACTTATTTTGTAGAGATTGTATTTTTGCAGTCACAGAAGTGATTTACAGACAGAACCCACATAAGATGAATATATGTAATATGTATTGCGGAATATGTCTTCAGCAGGCTGAAAAGTCACTGGGTGCCATTGAAGTTAGGCTGAAGAGTTTCCAAGCTTTTTTGTTGTTGTTGTTCCTTCAGTGTGATGAACACGGAGTTTGTCACAAAAAGCCCAGATAGCTTGGTATCTCATACTGCTTTCAACAGACAAAATTTCATTTAGTGACTTAATAGTAATAAAAGTGTTGTGATACACCTGAGTTCCCCAGAACACGATCTCTTCTTCTGCTTGGAAATTTTGTGCGAATGGAAAAGGAGGAATTTAAACACTTCTCTCAGGATTTCTGACTATCATTCAGAGATTCTTATTCCACTATATTGATTAATGACCAAGCCTGAAGACAGAGGAGCCAAATCCAGGCTATCTTATGGCACTGTTTCCTTGGTATGCTTTTATTGAGGTCTTTACTATTTGTGTGTGCTCTGCTGAAGATGAGTTGCAGAATTTCAGGGACCCAGAGGTAGTGCTACAGGGAGTGCACTGGCAAAGCACAGTAGGGCTTGAATGCACTGAGAAATTTCCTGGTAGGTGACAGTGTTGGGCCTCTAAGTGCATCATGATGAGCTGTGTGATGTTAACCAGAATGGTGCGTGTGTTGAATGCTAGGTACTAGTTAACATAATTTTAAGTGACGTGGTCTAATACAACAGAGTTTTGCAGTGTAGGTAAATTCAATTATTTTCAGAAGTCAGAATTTAAAGTGAAATATCATACTAACATGTTAAAAATTAGTCTGTCTGAAGAACAGCAAATGGCAAGTCCAGCCAAGGACCACACTACACCAGCTGGGTCTCAAGCAGGGAAAGTCAGTAGCACTGCCAGGCAAAGAAGTTATAGACTGTCCATAATTTGGACACGTCTGCAATATATCCTTTATGATTATGTCTTCTGGGATTGACAGAACTATGTTTGGTGTGATGAGTGGAAAGTTCACAAACAGATGGCAAAGGCAATGAAAGGGATTTGTTTCAAGGGATGGTCGTCCTTGATGCTCTTCCAGTGTAGATCTGAATGTAAAATCCCTCCAAGTTTGCATGTGGCATCACTTTGTTTTCCTTGTCTCTTTTCCAGAACTGGTCGGGAATGAAGTGCCAATTCAAACTGCTGCGCATGGCTGTTGCCTTGATCTGTAGTAAGTATCATGCAATACCTGGCACACATGCAATCCTGTTTCCTTTATCCTTGTCATAAGAGTTCATGCTGATTCAGAGAGTATTGACTTTGCAGCAGTTTTGGTAGGAACTTGCAGCTGGACCTTCTGGCAGCGGAAACCACATCACTCTCAAATGCAGATTTTTGGCTTTCAACACAAGCATTTGTAAATGAGGATTTGTTGTTAGCCAGCATCTGTCGCTTGTGGCATTTGTGAAGATCTGGGACTTAAACGTCTCATCTTTGAATTTGCTAACAAGCAATGCTTTCGTAATGGTAATACTTAGGTTTCCTAGAGCATTTCCTATCTGGGATGGCAACAGCATTATACACACATTAATGAATTACCTTCCAGTCATATCCCTAGGGTGGCACGATAAGGGAAACTAGGCCATGTATTCATCACAGACAATTGTCTTCGAAGTCTAACTCATTTGTTTTTATGGTTCTGCTATACGTGTTGGAAAGCAAATATTCCCCCACCTGTCTACATTCCCACGAACCCAAACCACTTACTAACCACTGGGGAGACCTCATGTCTGTGTGCCGCATCCCTTACATAGCCATGGCCTTCCAGCTTCCTTATTCTCACCATACAAGGCAGTTTCTTCCTCTCCATCTTTTCAGGGATGCAGCGCTGCCTGCAAGATGGGCTTAAGAAGGAATAGACCTAGACAATTAATTTCTTTTTCCTTCTTTGTTCCAGTGAGCTTTGAATTTGGAAGAGCTGTGTGGCTGCGATTCCACCCTTCTGCTTACCCACCGTGCCCACACCCCAGCTTCATGGCTCACCTGGGAGGGGTGATGGTTGGAATCACCCTCGGTGTCATCATCCTGAGGAACTATGAGCAGAGACTCCAAGACCAGACTTTATGGTGGATTTTCCTTTCTATTTATGTCATTTTTGTCTTGTTTGCCATCTTCTGGAACATTTTTGCCTACAGCCTGTTGGATCTAAAGCTACCTCCCCCTCCTTGAAAACATGGGACAGAAAACTTGAGAGCGGAAGTCATCTGTCAGCTATGTTAAATGAATGAAGATGGAGGATCTATTTTTATATTTAACTTAAGCGAGGATGATTCTTTTGAATACATGTTGGAGGGAGATGCTTAAAGATCTCACAAAAGAATGGGCTGATCAGTTTGTGCACAAATCTAGCGGGTACTGTAATGTTGGCTGGCCTGGACCCTGCAGTTTCTCCACCGCCAGGGCTCCTGTTGGGTGGCTTGTACCTGGGCACTTATCACTTGGTTTGTTGGCACACATCAATATTTTGTATAAGATATTTGTATTTTCCAGGTCAGTGCTGGAATTATGGCCAGTTGTTGAACAAATATCCTCAATGTTGCTGAACGCTAAAAGGGAAAAGAGTAGACATTTACTGATTAGACTCACATGGTACTCACAAGACAGCTTGGGTTTGGTTTCTACAGACATATCTGACTGTTCAGCTATACCAGTGCCACTGTCTAATTACTTGAATGGTTCCTAAGATATTTTAGCCTATGGTGACACCTGTCTTGTGCAGCTTTCAAAGGAATCAGCAGAACTTGATCACCCAAAGTGATGGAGACTGGTCTTCAACTACAGGTCAAATGAAATTGCACTATAAACCTTGGGAACTCTTAAAGTGTTGTGGTCACCCAGCCAGAGGTGACTTTTACTGTGCATGTTTCACTTGATTTTTTTGTTTTGTTTTGTTTTCCCCCCAGCCTGCTGTGGCTAGAAGGTGTGACTGGGATTTCTTTTTTGAGGGATGGAGAAAAGGATGGAAAATATTCAATTGTGTTTTTATCAGCTGATAATCAGGTGCTGTTTTCTTTTCACTTTGTTTCTGGCCACCTGGCCTGCAGTGAGCTCCTAGCAAGAATCTCAACTCTTCCAGCAGGTTCTTGCAAGAAAAGTGGGACCAGGATCACCTATAGCAGTGCAGGGTGGGAACTATCCAGTCTTTACAGCCATACAGTCTGTTTGGAGCCAAATCTGTCCACTGAAGTCAGTGGAGTTAAATCAGGTTGTATGTAGCACTGGTTTCCCACTGAAGTGGCAACGGTGTTACAGTGATCATTGTGAAACTGATAAAACTGGTTTTAAAGTGACTGCTAAATTTTGAGGATGCCCCTTCATGATGGAATGGACGTTCGGGGGCTCCAAGCAACAGTTAGTTGCAATGATGCCTTTTTCTTTAAAGTTGGTCAACCCCCGGTTTTGGCAATCAGTAACTGGTCTGTAGCACTGTCCATACAGCTGCCTGCACGGACCCGGGGACTAGACTGGAACATCTGTAGCACAAGCAGTGCTTGTAGGTACACTTCTCTCTATGGTGCTTATGTTATTTTTCTTCTCGCTTTAGAGAGCTGCCAAACTACAGTCCAGGAATGTGGATGGCCTCCTTTTCTCTCCCTTTTACCCACCTAGTATGATGACCTGGATAAAGCAGCCATAGGAGTCTCTCTATACTAGCTCCTTTCTTCCTTTTTTTACTATTTGCATACTAGTGCCCAGGCACCAGCCACCAGAGCCTTCCACAGCATATCTCACAGGCACTGTAGCAGCTGGATTTGCTCCGTAGCAAAATGTCTCTGTATCGTGGGCTTTATTCTCTCAGCTGTGTAATCAGTGCTGCCAGATGATACCACAAACTGGTAGGAGTCTGTCTTTCTAGAGGGGCCATTCACAAGTGCTTATCAGCTGCCCCCTTCTTTGCCTCTTAGGGGAAAAATCTCTCTGGAAGGGTGAAGTTTTGCTCCCACAGTATGCACTAATAAAACTCCTGTTGCCTCGGGGAAAGGGAGGTGGGAAGAAAGTAAGTGTTTCTATAGCTTGGAATAAGCCTTACCTGCAAAAACAATGTTTGCCACCTTTGTGCACAGGAATGTGATTTCTGACGGCAACTGCACCTTTGTTGTACTGCATGGCTAGTATGTTGCTCATTGGCCCTTAGATCAGAGAAAAAGAGGAAGAGATAAAGGTCAGAGTTCTGTTCATTTTGGAGGAGGGGTTGGTTCCCTGTGCCATTTTACCTCTGCAGTTTGGGTTCAGATCAAAGCAGTCATGAGAGTTTACATGCATCATTTCAGGTGCTGGCCCAGTGAGTTTCGTAGCGGTGGAGATATCTCCCTGGGGAGCAGCAGGCAAGCAGGAGAGCGGGGAGTTAAGCATGGTTGACACATAAGGAGGATATTCCTTTCCTCACCTATTGCTAAGCCTTTCTAATTACAGATGCCTTTAAACCAGAGGTGAGCAGAAATGGGAGTTCCCCTGGAAGTTTTAGGAAAACTTTGAAAATTTTGTTACACAATTTCAATCACAACAAAACCCAGATATTTTTTTTTTTTTAAATAATTTACCGGAGTACAGTATGCACCGATTGACTTTTATTTTTGGTTTCTCAACTGAAAGCTACTTAATGCCACCAGTTTCTTCATCAGCCTGACCCTGGCAAACAGATCTTTGCCGCTGCTCAGGAGTAGGAGGGAGCTGAACAGATTAATCCAAGCACCCTTCTTTGGTCCTTTATCCATAGATGAACATAGTTTACCTGAACTGGTTGAAAAGAGCTCTGAGGTTGAGCTTATGATTTGTTCTTTTAAACTGTTATTCACCTTTTTTACTTCCATGCTGTGTCCCCATACCCTGTTTGAGCAAGTCTACAAGAAACCCTGGGGATCAGAAAGGCCAGACTTTAAACTAGTGCTAGATTTATTGTGGGTGAAGAAATTAAACCCTCTCACATTCCTGCTACTCAGAGCCAAAATCTCTCCCCATACATAGAGCAGGCTGTACACAGAGTCTGTTGTCTGCTAAGAATCTATCAGCTTATGGAGTCAGGAGCGGTGCAAAGTGCTGAAGCTTTTATAATTCTTTTTTTATCACTAAAATTATACTGTGAAAACTTGTTATGTTTTTACAGAGTATCAGGAAACCCAGTTAACGTTTTCTAATGCACTCGGGAGTGCCACAGTGCTGCAGCACCAGAGAGCTAATAGCAAACAGGCTTTTCTTTTACCTCCAGATGTCCTTGAAGCTGCTGGCTTATGTCAGAGACGAAATATTCTCCATTCTGGTCATTTGTGGTTCTAACTTGTCACAGTCAGCAATGTGTTCCTGAAGGAGTCTCCGCTGAGGGACTGGTTTTGGTGATTGTTTTGGTTTTATTTCAGCTGCTGCCAGGATTTGATCTCAGTCAGATAAAATGTGAATCTGTTGAACCCTATGGACGTGCAGTGCTAGAGCAAAAGGCAAGGACTGTTACCGATGTACAGATTTGAACCGTGCACATTAGAGGAAGTTTTTTTTCACTTGTGTCCTTGAGAGAGGACACAACACCTGGAAAATAATAAAAAAAAAAAAAAAAAGCTGCTGCTTCTGTGCTGGACTTCCCATTTAGTAAGTATATTGCAGTACTGGTCCAGTGAGGATGGGTGTAGGGAGCAGTAATGCAGACTGGGAGAGCCTGGGGGGCTGGTTGTAGAGCTGCTTCAGGGACATCTGCTGGCAGCACGGCGACAGCACCGATGGCGTCTGGCTCTGAGCCTCTTGCTGATCCCTCATCCCAGAGGAGTGGCTCAGACAGCTGTGGGGAGGAAGAAGGAGGAGGGGAACCAGGTAGCTCAAAGTCCACGGGGCTTGCAAATTGCACCTTTTATTCCTAGATGCTTGGAAGCAGGTCGATATTAATTTTGCATGCATCGGTACTAATATAGGAAGGAAGAGGGGAAGCATTGTAATGGAGTGATGGGAGAGGAGGTTACCAGAAACAGTCTCTGAGTGAGGTGTAGAGGAGTTGTAAAAATGCTGATGAATTTACTATTGCTGAGTTCTTAAGACAACATCTCATGTCACTTTCTCCCCATCAGTCGATGAGGAATCTTTGCACTTAGGTGGCATATTGTGATTCTTCACTATTTGCTCCTTTAGCAGTCAGAAGTATTTTGTCAATGGGAAGGGAGAAATTATTGTTGTCTGAGGTTGCTGGACTAGAAATAAAGCTCAGGGATTCTGTGTCCCAAGACCTTGCTCCTTCTGATGGGTTGTACTGCCTGTATATTTTAAATCAGATTAGATCAATTTGAACTGGGTATGAAGGCTGGAATCTGACACACTTGGAGCTGGTACTAAAATAACAGCTATCTGCTGACCTTACAAGACAGTTGCTGTTTCGTGCCAATATTTAGTCTCACAGGATCGTGGGTAGGACTTTCACACATACTTCAGTGAGTAAAGAGCTCAAAGTCTATCTGTTTACATAGATTCAAGCTCAGCTCAATTGCTTTGGAAACCCCATCCACTGACTTCACCCAAAGTGGAACTGGAGAATATGGATGCAGTTCAACACCAGCAACCTCTGGAGGCAAACTGGGATCTAGAGAACAAAGGCCAGCACCTCTGGAGGTTTAGCCTATCTGAATATTGCTGCTCTTCTCTTTCTTTTGTAGCAGTAGCTGCTCTACAGTGCTCTTTCATAGGACTCAAAAATTCCTTCTGCAATCACTGATGCTGAGAGCTGGTTATAATGGAAAACAGTGCATTTTGCAGCTCTATAAAGAAAGAATCACACGTAAGACAGAAACCAAGCTTGTTTAAAGGTAAATGTATTTTTAACATCACCATTGACCATTGGCTCTTGATTGGAAAAAAGCTTTCTAATGAGGTATTTCTGAAATGCCAGTAGTAGTACAGAAAACTTATGTTTCAGGGTACTTTACAACACAGAGCACAAAATATTCCCTAGGCCTGATTTAAGTAGCAAAAATACCTAAATTTCCAGTGAGCTTAATAGGTAGGTTAGTCGCTGACTGTCTCCTGACTCCCCCACAGTGTTTGTTTAGTTTGCAAATAAAGCTAGATTTATATAGCTTTTCTTTTGCTTACACTACTAATGCTAACAACACATCCAAATGTTAAAAACAAAGCACTAAACGATGTAATTTTCTGCCTTAAAATACTGAACAAATCTTACTTTCCCGTTAAGGGCTAGTAAAACAAAATTATATTTGCAAGGTAAGATGCTATGGTATGTTTCCAAATATTTTTGTATTGTGTACATTCTGTATATTTTTGTTGTAACAGTATTATTTGAGCACAGAATCCATTAAATTTTTTTTGTTGGTGGGTTTTTTGGTTTTCTGGGTTTTGTTTATTTTTTTTTAAGAAAATCAAGCTGCTTTACATCACATGCCAAAAAACAATCAAGAAAAAACTTTCAAAGAGAGTTTTGTAAGTTTATCTGTAGTTAAAGCAGTATTTAACAAAAGAGCAATTGGTTTTGAGCTCTGCAATGTAATCTTTTAATAATGACTCATGTTTATGTCTGTCTAAAAGCTAAAGGGGAAAGTGAACTGCTGCTTTATTTCTCCATGAGGTATAACAAGGACACAGAACTGGCTTGTATTGGAATTGAGGTCTTGTCCCACTATTTGACAACTGACACTTTAGTGCAGTAGTGACCTCAGAACTGCAGGGAAGTTGATGACCAAGTACATTAGACTGTTTAAAACTTTTTATTGGGGTGGAGGGTTGTTCTCTTTTAATGTCAGCCTCTACCGAATGTCTTAAAATCTCAGAGCCAACACATTCTCATCTCAAACTGATTCCTAAAACTCTCTTCAGTCTTAAGGCAGTTTTATTTCATACTAATTAACAAGTTGTTTATCTAGTAACAGAAGAACAAACTGCCAATTTGAAGCAAAATGTAGAAACTAGCTACAGACTTGTTACCTATGTTCTCTTACATAAACAAATATGATTAATTCATTTACTATGATTTATCCAGATGTTTGTACTTCTTTATACATTAAAACAAAAGTAACCAGATCTTAATGATTAGATATGATCACTTCAAAAATATTTAAAACACTTAACACTGAAATGCTTGCCAGGTAAGGGATTTGTGGGTTTGTTTGTGGTTTGTTTTTGTGCAATAACTGTAAAAACCAAATCTCATGATTTCCTCAGAAAAGGAGCAAGTCATTTGGAGAATCTGGTAAGTACTGAAAACTATGCAGGAATTTGTATGATCTGCTATTTACACATTTAAAAAGCTCACACTGCTTTATCTAAAAAAGAGAAAAGGCAGATGAAACTGCAACTTAGGTTTGATTTAGCTAATACTTTTAAATATAAATTAAAAATCCTGCAGTAGTGAAACTAAGCTGCATGGAAGAAATTAATGATTTATGCAATACCCTCAAACAAGTACAGAACAATTAAGATTATTTTAAGCCACTGATGTTTCTCTCATGAATTCCTCAAGGACAGTCACTACATTTCTGGCTTCTGGCATTTCGGCATGTTCTACTTTAACAATCTTCAAAAGGATGTCTCCACTGCCACAGTTCTTTAGAAACATGTAACACTTGAACAAGGCATAGTGGTTCATTTCAGCCTGGCGGATAAACCTCTTCAGGTTGTTAATGTCTTGTATAGCCTGGGAAAAGAGTAACAGAGCATCTTCTTATCCTTCTACACGGAAAGAAAACATACTATCATGTGGAAAAGCGGAGGAAGAATAGCAGGAGAAGCAAAAGCATTTCCAATAAGAATTTTGTATTACTACTCAAGAGTAAACTAATAATTGAGTACTGCCTTTGATGTATATTACCATTGTTACTATAACAATGCAAAATGTGTAGACACCACAACTTGATCATGTCCAAACTTATATCAAGAGTTCTCTTATGACAGATCACCTAAGAAGTGTTAACTCTCTTTCCATGTTACCCAATTACATGATCTTGTATGTGCACAGTTCAAATTAACAGTATTTTAAGGAAAAAAAAAAAAAAAAGTGGTTTTTATTTTAAATATGAGAAAATGTCTTTGGAGTACTCATGGAAGAAACTTTCACGCTCCTTTACATTCTGGTCTTGTCAACTACAGTAAGCCAGTCCTCAGCTTAAACTTCAGAGTTAATCAGCTAATGATGTATAGACATCGTAAGTAACCTAAAACTTTTCTTTGCTGCAAAAAGAGTATTTTCTCCCTCAGTAACCCTGACGTCTTCTCCAAGTCTTTAACATATATGAACAGGTACCTTCAATTTAAAGTTTTCCAAAATCTGCCGGAAGAGAAATGGATTTCCACCTTCAGCACCATTCACAAAAGCATGCATCCAGTCTTCACAGAACCTGTTGCTTCCTGTTAAGTGTTCAGGAAGACAAAGAAGAGATGAGAAAAAGTAAATAAGCTCGACATAAATATATAGCTGCATTCCCCTGATTTAATCACTCTCACATAGTATACCTGCACCAGGAAAAACAATACGTGTGGAAAAGAAAAGCAAACATAGCTGGTGATTACATGAAATTCTGTTCTGGTTGTTCAATCCCTTTTCACAGTATTTGTCAAAAATACAATAGGAAGAAAAAAGTTTTGCAGCTTCCCTGAAGTGTACAAGTCATAGTTTCATGGTCTGCAAACTAAACGCACTGTGGATTTTATTATCAACCATTTTCAAACCAGAGTTCCAGTACATCAGGTAAAACAAACTACTCTGCTACCTCAGAGGAAACCAGGTGTTATAGTTTCCTGCCAGAATCCAGACTTTCTGGGCGTGCACCTATGAACTTCTGAATATTCTCAACTCTCAGCAGCTGAGAGAGACAAGTGGGTAACATGAAGAAGTATTCACAGCTGTAATCTCACCTGCATTATGCAACTGAGGCTGAGGTCCACTACAGTCTATAATCATTGACTTGTGCTGTTCCTCAGTCATGGCAATACACAAGGAGGTCATTGTTCCTTCCTGAACAAGTCCTTGGAGGCTGGCAGCTGCCAGAAACCTGACACGAAAAGCTCATGTGAACTGCTTGTTTCTTTACAGTTCCGTAACAGCAAGAACAGGAGGGTGTCATACACAAAAGCCAAGTTACTCACAGGTTCCTTGGTCTCAAAGTATCTTTACCTGCTGATGTCTTTTTCTGTTCTTTCATCTGCGTTTTTCAGTTCTACAGGAGTATAACTCAAAGCCTTAAAACAAAGAAAAAGGCAAAAAATCTGGATGCAACTTTGATATTATTTCTGTTGCTATATTGCAGTTACTAGCAATAAATACATAATGTGATACTTGAAAAATTGTTCTTTTCAGAGAAAGGGTAGAAGCTAAGGGAATACTCCGTATTACAGTCATTGCAGCTGGTGTTGCATTCAGAAGAAATACAGCAGTTAGTCTATTTGCTATTCCTTCCAAACCCTCCTCAACCTTGGGGACTAGAGCTAGGATTAATTTATTTTCTGTTTCCAGTTAATTATATGAGGCACATACACAATATAACATCCCTTTTGGTTCAGAGGAATTATAGTAGGGACAGTTTACTCACACTGTTTCTAATTTTCTCATTCTAACTTCAATTTGGACACTACTATGTAATTTTAAATGAGTTAACTATGAAAATTGATAGCAGAAATTGCTATGTGCTTCCTTAGCAATAAAGCAGGGGAAAAGTACTTGCCCTGAATTTAAAAAAAAAAAAAAAAAAAAAAGAGAGAGAGAAACTTGTTTTAGTTATCTAGTTTGAAATACACTCACAGCATGTAACAGAAAGGCGAGTTTCTCCTGGAAGAGCTGTACTACCCTCTGAATAGGGCATACGGCATTCTCAAACCAGCTTCTCAAGTATGGGTTAACATAGGTCTCCATGGTTTTTTGCTGTAACAAGTTGAAACATTGAAACTTTAACTACAAATTAGATTCCTACACAAACAGAAGCCTATTAATAATCTATCCAACCTAAGATATTTGGATGTCAGATCCTTAATTTCAAACCACAGTAGACTAAAATAATGAGTTTGACATTTAAAGCCACACTTATGTGGAATATCAGCAATGAAGGGCTTTGCATTTTAATAAATAGACAGAACTGTAATATTATGGTATATACTGAGCAAAGACCATGCAACAGCAGACGGGATGAGACAGAGACTTAAAATGCATAGTTTCCATTAGAAAAATTGTGACAAGAAAAACACTAATAATCCTTCCTTAACATTCAGAAGTGATAAGAACCTAGGTGGACATTGATAACTTCCCTGCAGATCATTACTTTTTATTAGTCGTTCTTCTCTCTGAATTTAACTCCATGTAACCTTTAAGAGATTTATAAGTGGCACAAAAAAGCCCCCCTCCCTTTTGACTTGTGCGGTCGATAGCACTTTAGACACTATCACTACAGTGAATTACGTATCTCTCACAGTGTTTCATACTAGTACTTAAAACACCTATTTTGTCTCTATAGACTAAATCTTCCAGATTGTCTTACTAATTAATTTGCATAAATAGTGATTTTCACCACTTAAAAAAAGTTAGGCCTTACCTCCAAATCAAGATTTATCTTCAGACTTTGAATGTATTTGTCCAGCTCAAGTCTGAATGTATCTTCTTAAGGAAAATAAGATGAGCCAGCAATGTGCAATCACAGCACAGAAGGCCAACCGTATCTTGGGCTGCATCCTAAGTGTGGCCAGTAGGTCAAGGGAGGTGATTCCGCCCCTCTACTCCACTCTCATGAGACCCCACCTGGAGTACTGCATCCAGCTCTGGAGTTCCCAACATAAGAAGGACATGGACCTGCTGGAGCATGTCCAGAGGAGAGCCACAAGGATGATCTGACGGCTGGAGCACCTCTCCTATGAGGAGAGGCTGAAAGAGTTGGGGCTGTTTAGCCTGGAGAAGAGAAGGCTCCGGGGACATCTTATTGCAGCCTTCCAGTACCTAAAGGGGGCCTACAGGAGAGCTGGGGAGGGACTTTTTACTAGGGTATGTAGTGATAGGACGAGGGGGAATGGCTTCAAACTGGAAGACGGTAGGTTTAGATTCAACATTAGGAAGAAGGTTTTCATTCTGAGGGTGGTAAGGCACTGGAGCAGGTTGCCCAGAGAGGTTGTGGAAGCTCCGTCCCTGGAGGTGTTCAAGACCAGGCTGGACGTGGCCTTGGGCAACCTGGTCAAGTGGGAGGTGTCCCTGCCTATGGCAGGGTGGGTGGAACTCGATGATCTTCAAGGTCCTTTCCAACCTAAACCATTCTAAGATGCATCAGTTAAGACCTGCATTTTCCCCTTTCAGTATACGGCTGTTACTGACGTTTTCAGTTACTGGAAGGTGTGCATAAACGGGCTGATTTCGAGTAGGAAACAGACAAAATGAGAACATAATTTCTACATCATCTCCCTCTACACACAGATATAGAAAGTTAAAGGTAAGGATATAGTTCCAGACCTTTCTCTGAGCCACCTAAGAAACAAACCACATATTCTGGAGCACTGACATCTGATTCCAGTGTTGCCATTTCTAGAAGATTTTCTTGTTGGAAACGACAGTAATAACAACCAACTTTATATTCCGGTATGCTATGCAGAAAAAAAAAAAAAAAAAAAGAATTATTACAGATACTTCACAATAAATAAGTACAAAAAGCAGACATGCATATTTCTGTAAAGATTTTTCACCCGCTAGCACTGGTGGCTCCTATGGTCATATATAGAGCTCTTAGACCTCTTTTTTCCTCTGTGGTGCGATCAGAGTAGTTTAAAAGGAAATAGTCATAAACACATGTAGTATTTTTTAAGTGTTCAAACAGTAAATTATTTACTACAATATTTTTCTCAAAGCTACCTAGACAAAGAGGAAAGTGACATTGTGTAAAGCTGTTACTAACAGCAGCAATAGACTGAGAACATGGAATCAGGATTAAACCTAAGTACAGCAGCAGATGGCAAGATGTGTGATGCTGCCAATGTTTCTTACAGTTTCTGATTCTCAAATAATTTTTAAAATTTACCTCAGCCCCACTGATGCTACATTTCCCATTCCTTCAAACAGGGCTCCTTTAGCAAGACGCTTAGCGATAAAACTGCGCAATTCAGTCTCTGCTTCAGCTGGTAAGTTAGTGTCCAGCAAGGATAGGCTTTAAAAAACAAGAAGAAACAGTTAGCAAAAAGCAAACGTTATTGTTTTGTTTCTCTGAACAAGTGAAGAACCACCTGCACCTAGAAGGGGGACCACTATGATCTCTCTTTGGCTTACAGCTAATTCACTCTGTGACTTCTGGCCCATCAGAAATGCATTTGGTGGTTTGCCCACGAGACCCGAATTCTGGAGTTGTGGTGTCAGCTGATGCTCAGCAGCTATGAACAAGTCACTGCCCCTCTTTGCTCCTGTGTTTCCCTAGTTGTAATACAGGGCAACAATTCCATTACAGTGCTCGTGGAAAGATAAGACATCCATTTAAAATCGGTTAATAAATTTTAATTATCTACATGAAGACCTAAGTCAATATAGAAATGTCAAGTATTAGTAGCAAAGAAAACAGAGTTCAAACTCAAAGATGATAGCTTATGTTTAACACGTTATTTCAGTGCTGTAATTGTATCCATTCAGTAGCTATTCCAAAAAAAAGCACCCAGGGGATTTCAGTATGCTTTCACAGAGGTTTCTGTTTTGAAGGGACTTCAATGTACTTGCTTACTATTCACTCAACAGAAACACGGCAGAGGCTCCAAAATGGGATGTTAAAGGCGATTATGTGGTTCTACAGATTGGCTCTACCTGAAGTCTTCTGTGGAGGGTGTCTCTGCAGCCGCAGTGCTGGGACTGACATCCCTACCGCCCGCTCCCGGCTGCGGCGACCTGAAAACGAAGCCATTCTTAAGATTGATGCTGCAGCTGTAACGGGGGAACAGGGACTGCAGCGGGGAAAGGTACGGCCCGAGGGCGCTTTAAAGCAGGAGCAGGGAATAAAGCGAATTCAAGCAGCTGGGAACTGACAAGGCCTGGAAACGGCCTCCCCGCGGGGCGGCCCTGGCGCCCACCCGCCTGGCCGGGCCCCGGCCAGCGGCCTCCTCACCTGCAGCCCCGGTAGCCGTAGAGGCTGTGGTAGGTGCTGCCGTGCCGCTCCGCCCGCCGCTCCTCGCCCGCCCCGCCGCCCTCCTCGCTGCTCTCCAGCTCCCGCTCGTCGCCATCCGGCAGCGCCGGCAGCATCCCGGCCCCCGCCCGGGCCGCGCCGCGCCTCGCCCCCGCCGTCGCCGCCGCCGCTCCCCGTCCCGGAGGCCCGGCAGGACGGCGGGAGGGCCGGCTTCTCCCCCCGCCCCGAGTGGGTGTACCCACGGCGGCGGGGAAGAGGGCGAGGCGACGCGATAGGCGACATCCTCACCCAATCGGAGCTGTACCGGACAGCGCTGAAATGGCTCTCCTTACTGCAACTCCTCTGTTCGTGTAATGTACTAAAAAACGGCATGTAGAAGTTGTAGTACCTATATCTGTACAGATAATCCTTCCAAAGCTGCTCACTAACTTAATGGCAGGAACCGCTCGAATCACATTTGACAGGATTAGCTGAGTGGCCTGTTTTTAAAAAGCCTACTCTGCTGCTGAAATGCTTTTCACATTTGTTAGGTCAGCCTTGTAACCAACAGGCAGTTACTGCCGTCCTAAGACTGGCCAGTGAACTTTTTCTGGATTTCTATAAATCCGTTGGGAAATGTAAACATGAGATCAAGCCCCCAAAGCAGCTTTGTGTATAGCTCTAGGCTATAAACTCATTTTAACAAAGTAAAAGGTGTTGACATTTCATGGGATTGTTACCCAAGATGTGGTAACATCCTTCTGATTAAAAAAACCCACTAATTTAATGTACCTCTGTAGCTTTCCTTTTCAAAAGACACCTGGCCTTTTATTGATTCAACTTAGCTAAGGAAATGGTCGTACAACAATGCCATAAATAGATGGTAGCAAGGCCTAAATTGGAGTCCAGATACTTGTTCTTGTACGTTTGCACTAAATGGAAGGTATCTCTTGTATAGTGTTCAATTTTTGATGGACAGTATCTTCTTGCAATGAAAACAAAAGACTACTGAGGCCTGCAGACGGCATGAAAAAAATGCCATCTGTTGCTGAGTCTCCTGCTCAGGTTGATCAATATACGAGGTCTCACAGTTCTTGCAGACCAGCGCTGAGGGCCAGCTGCAGGAAGCCACCAGGTCTCGGAGCTGGGGAGCCACAGGGACACCCAAGGGCTGACACAGAACCACCAGACGATGTGATCTAACAGAGGGACTGGCCTGGGCCAGGCACGGGAAGCTGGAGGAGGAGAGGGCTCAACACATTCCAGTCACTTTTACAGTGTTCTCGAAGAGCCAGGCTCCAAGGCCTGTCAAAAGCCAGCTATGCAGACACAGTCAACCACCGCCAAACCACCGTGTAGAGCGACTGCTTAAGAGATACCGGCTTCTTGCCCAGTCTGATTTCGTAGGCAAAAAAACAGTTTCTGCTTGACATTATACCCGAAGACAACAAACACAACTGGGTGCCTCAGATAACTCAACCCGCTCACACCTCCCACGGTAGCGGCTGGCCCAAAATGGCGGCCAGCCACCACCGCGAGGCACCATGGGACAGCCCCAGGGGCGGTGGGGACACCCGGGAGCCTGTCACGTGGTCAGCTCTCCCCGCCGCGGTGCAGGCTGGGAGCTCGGAGGCGGTGGCGCGAGGAGGGATCGTGGCGGCCATTTTGTGTCTGCCTCGCTCGCTGCTGTGGAAAGGCTGTTGTGGGCGTTGCGGCATAGGAGGGAAGTGCTCGGCTGTCTTGTTTCTGTGTAGGACGGGGGCGCCGCCACCATGGGCCGTAAGAAGAAGAAGCAGCTGAAGCCTTGGTGCTGGTATCCTTCTGCGTGGGGCGAGGCGGGTGTGGGGATTAGGTGGGGGAGGGGAGCGGCCTGGCCCGGCCTGGCCGGGTTTCTGTCCCGTCCTGTTCTGTTCTCCGCTTCTCGCCGTCTTGGGACGGAGCGCGTTCCTTCTCTCCATCTCTGTTACGGTTTGGCTCCGTGCTTTGTGCGGTTCCGTTTTGTGCTTCTCAGCGCGGGGATGGGGCCTGGTCCGTGCCCTTCCCCTGCTTCTCCCCCGCTCCCCCCCTCCGCGGCCTAGTCTGCCCTCTCCCGCCTGCCTCGCTTGAGGCCTCGGCCTCACGTCTGTTCCTGTAAAGGCGGGGCAGGCCGCCGTTCCTCCGGCCGGCTGTCCCTGCCGCTCCTGTGTACAGGCCCGGCGGGATTACCGAGATCGTGGGGAAAATGGAGAACGGCCTTTATTTCGCGGGGGAAAGGGTACTAGCAGAAGAAAACTCTGTCTCTGATAAATAGAGTTATTTAAGAAGTGGGGAAGATATGCTTAAAATAGGCTTTTTGAAAACTTGGGGGAGGCTTTTCAGATTTGTAATTGCTGCATCAAAACCACATAGAATTTCTCAGTAACCGGAAATACCGTTGGCTTTTTCCTCACTCCTTCACAATCTGCTTTTTGTTGTGGGGGTGTTTACGGATTTGCCTTTTCTCTAAAAAGTTTCTGCCCAATCTAAAATTGTTTAATAAACGAATTTCTAAGTTCCTCTGAGATGTTTTTTTTTTTTTTACCGTTTTATGTTGGAAGGCATCTATGCTTCTGTTTTAGGTGTCAAAGAATTGATGGATGACTGAAGAAGGAAATAAATTTTTAACTGAAAACATTTGCTTTATAAATGTTAGCTACTGATAGTTGTCATTAAATAGGCATTACAAAGTATTTAGCATCACTTCCCTTTTGTGGATTTCAAGTCTACTTCTTCAATGCCTTAGCAACTTTATTTTAATGTACATGTATGCGGTGAAGGAATGAATCCACTTAGAAATAACTAGGGCTTGAAAGGCACGTGTCAAAGAGTGTGGAATCAAATCATGATTCTGATTGTGTGCACACATCTGTCTGAAGAGGGAAATGCTGAATGGTATGAGGGAGAGGTGTCATTTCAGACATCACTGAAATGTCTGTCGTGCTTTGAATGCTTCCTATGTTTGGTTGGTTGGTTGGTTTTGGTGGTTTTTTTTCGCGTTAGAAAAAATCACAATGATGCTAATTAACTTAGTGTTATATAGAAGATAACTTTCAGGATTAAATGTTTCCTTAACAGTCTTCAATAGGTACTGTAACAGGGATTTTGATGATGAAAAAATCCTTATACAGCATCAAAAAGCAAAGCACTTTAAATGTCATATATGTCATAAGAAACTGTATACAGGACCTGGTTTAGCTATACATTGCATGCAGGTAAGAAATTTTAGACTTACATAAGCTTTTCTTAACAGTATCTAAAGTCAGAATTAATACTGAACTTAAAAAGGGGTTTGGGGGCTTCCAGAGTCTTAAAAACTGATGAGAAAAAGGCAGCGATGGTCTGTTTCCAGAACAGGAGTTCTGCTGTGTCAGCAGTCATGTGGAGAGTATGCAGTAGAGTTCTCTGCTGTCATTTTTGAAGTGTAGGAGGAGGGAAGAAATTGTATTGTTTTGGTGTTCAGAAGACAAGTTTATATAAACATTTTAGAAGCTAATTGTAATTAACAGTGATTAGAAGCACGTATCGAGAAAATGCTTGGCCAGAGAGATTATTCCCAGTAAGGATGTTTCTCTTCTATCTTGAAACTGGATGAAGAACATGTAGACTCTAACCTGAATTGTGGTCAGGAGGATTTTTTTTTTTCTTTTTCCTTTAGGTACATAAAGAAACAATAGATGCTGTTCCAAATGCTATTCCTGGAAGAACAGACATTGAACTGGAAATCTATGGCATGGAGGGCATTCCGGAAAAGGACATGGAGGAACGGAGGAGATTACTTGAACAAAAAACTCAGGGTAAAGTGTAATCTCACTAGTTATCTGTTATTTCCCTAGTCTGTTTCTTACTGATACTAAGGTGTGTGATGCAAATTTCAATTCTCAGAGGAGTAAGGGTTAGGTTTAATGCATTCTCTAACTGCAGCTCTAGACACTTGCCAGCCATGAGGAGGATGAGAGCTTTTTCTTTTCCGGTTCAGAAATAGCTGCAACAATTACCTACTGAATACAGGGATGGTGATTTTATTTTTGAGAGTAAGGGGAGGAGGGGCTAGGGGTGTTACAAGCCTGATG
The DNA here is from genome assembly GCF_965231255.1 of Vanellus vanellus. Classification (NCBI taxonomy): domain Eukaryota; kingdom Metazoa; phylum Chordata; class Aves; order Charadriiformes; family Charadriidae; genus Vanellus; species Vanellus vanellus. The sequence goes on from NC_138922.1 coordinate 10,917,841, forward strand.
ATACCCAAATACTTAGATTTCTTTGCTGTTTAAGTATACCTTTGTCTGAACTGCTTTGGCTTATTCTGGACAGCATGAGAGTGATGTGAAGGAATACCCCTGTTTATGTTGAGGGTTATCACAGTATGAGCCACTTTCCTTCCCTTTATTATTGTATATACAGGTAGGCTGAGTTAGTTTTTCTTCTTTGTAATTCCTTGAATTTTTGAATATGCTGATAAGATCTGAATTTTCTTATTTTTGTTCCAGCTAGAATACCACAGATAAAATTAATTTTGTAGAATGTCATCTGCGTTCGGTCTGACTGTATACATTATGCTCTTTAGCAGAAAGCCAGAAAAAGAAACAACAGGATGATTCTGATGAGTATGAAGATGATGAATCTGCAGCTTCAACTTCATTTCAACCCCAGCAAGTTCAGCCACAGCAGGGGTACATTCCCCCAATGGCGCAACCAGGTTTGCCTCCTGTGCCAGGTGCACCAGGGATGCCTCCAGGTGAGATGGTGGCTTCTGCTAGTTGCAGAAAAGCTGAGTAGAGACACAAATTGCTGCTTGTATTCTGGAATAATAATCTGCCCTTTTCTAACACTGGGTGCTAGAGGTCACAGAACAGTTTTGTGAGTTGCACATAAGCAGTTTCTTCACTTTCTTTCCCCGTTCTGTGTGTGCACACACATCTTCTCTTGTGAAGTACATTAAGATAGCTAATGTTTGCATCTAGATTGAAGGAATGCTAATATGGTAGTAAGACAGATTAATACTTTAAACATAAGTCTACCGATTATATTTGTTTGTGGTATTTTGTAACAAGATTTTGGAAACAGGGCAGAAAGGCTGCCGTATATCTAGAGGTTGCTGACATAGAGCAAGCAGTTTGTACCCAGGCGACAAATACATTGAGGAAGGAATTTTGGTCAGTGACAGTGAGCAAAAACTGGTCTCATGAGATTTTATGTGATGATAAGGAATATTCTTTGGCGACTACTAAGTAAATTTACACAGTCTTGCAGGACTGAGGACAATGAAGCTAAGTCAGATTTGCAGATAATAATTTTATGTTGCGTTGTTTGTAAGCAGCGTTATTCCAAAACCCCAATCTTTTAGAGCTTCCTGTAAAGCATTTATCCAGTCTAAATTTATTAGATTAGATTTGTTAGTGATTGTATGTTGTCGGAGTTGTTTAAAACTTATTTTTCTTTCAAGGTATACCACCATTAATGGCAGGTGTTCCACCTATGATGCCTGGAATGCCTCCAGTTATGCCTGGAATGCCACCTGGGTGAGTAGCAAGGAAGACTTAGTATTACGTGTTCGTACTGTGTGTTTTAAACTGTCACAGAAAAAGTAAGTTAATCAGAAAAATGTACATAGGTACCTGTGAACTCTGTAACTTTAATATTAAGACTAACCAAAGAACTGGATGGCTGTAAACCAACATTAAAAATATGGCCAAACTGTTGAGTTTGTGTATAAAGTATGTTGCCTTTCTTCTAACTTTATTAAGTAGTAGTATAATAACTTAAAGTTTTGTTGTGTTGGTTTAGAGCCTTCTGTGAACCACTGTTCCTTTGTGTATTGCACATATGTTGTGCATCTGGTTATCAGTCATCAACTTAACAGGAAAAAAATACTGGATAATTTAATTTCTTCTTGTATTTTGGGCAAAAGTAATATGTTGATTTTTATGCTTGTTTGGGGTTGACATCGTACCCTAATCACAGTGTGTTTGGAAAATCACAGTTAGATTTTTGATTTTGTCATAAATTTTCACAGATTACATCAACAGAGAAAATACATGCAGTCATTTTGTGGTGGAAACATGTAAGCATCTCATTAATGTAATTCTAGGTACCTTCATTATGCCATTTTATGTCATGTTTTTGATAAGCTTGAAATTGTGTTACTGAAAACCTCTGAATATTGCCTAACAATTTGGGGAAAATGTCTAATTAGGTTTTTTTATTGTATAATAGCTGAAGTTTTTTATGCTTTATTTAAATAATATTACAAACCTCCAATGCATTCTACAAAATAAGGACCAAATAAACCCTTACGGACATATAATGTCTCTTGAACCAGAGTGCAGCTCCATGTGCTCAGTCCTTTACACTGTAGGGCATGCTGCAGGAACTTTGTTTCTAAGTTTTAAAGTTCACTGATGTGAAAGGTTGTTCTCTTCTGAGACATAAGTGTTGTTTTAACAGTCTTTGAATTTAAAAATTGTGTCATAGTTGAACATCTTGTGGATGCTCATCATGACTGTAGCTTTTCTGGGTGGAAACTGAACGGAATTTTCTGAAGCTTGCTGGTGCTTAGTCCTCCTTAAACTCTTCGTTAACTTCAGGTGAATGTAATGTCATCTAGTAAGACACAAATTAATTTGCCAAAAATTCAGTGCACTTTCATTTTGGTGAAAAGGAAGAGGGGTAGTGTTACGTTATGCTTTTACCTAGCCTAATCTAAAATTTTGCTTGCTTAACTTGATGATCTTTTGTTTCAAAATGAGCAAAGAAGAATTAAGACCTAGGAAGCAACTTTGGGTTTAGCGTGACACCAGTTCAAGCACTATCCCTTCAGTTTCTCAAAAGGTCATCTTTCTGATAGCGAGCATCCAGCACTTTTTTTGGGATCTAATAGATAGTTGTCAAAATGGGTGGCAAGACTGTTTGCCTTCTCCAGACATTAACCCAAAAAGGGAGAGGTGGTACTGTGTTTCCAGTCACTGTTGCTTCCGCATTGGTTGTTCCTTTTGCAGCAGGGGTAGACAAATTGAGAAGAAAAATAAGACTGGGTAGCAATTTGCTTTGCAGAATGAATGCTCGCCTGTTTATGATGATTTGTTTTGATTTTGAAACAGCAATGGTGAAGGTTTCTTGACTTTGTCATACAGATAGAAACTGCTTCTTAGTGGGGTTTTGGTGGGTGCTTGGCTGCTACATATCTGCTTATCTTGCTGACTAAAATAATAAACATTCTTTTATTTCCCTAATCCAGCTTCAAGTATCTGGAAAAAATTAAGCAAACTTAGCTACGCTTGGTTTGATCCCTGTAAAGGAATCATATGTTCATCTGTAGCTTCCCAATTTAAAGCACTTACTGTTGTAGACAGCTTATTTTTTATGAAGTTGCAGCCCTGTGCAGGAGGAATTTGCTTATATTAAGGGTTGTATGTATAGTTTAGACGGGGAACATATATTAATTTGTATTGTGGTTTAGTAGGTAAGGATAAAAGGAGTCATTTAGATGCTACCTTTCTGTTAGGAAATACAGACCAATTTTTTTCAGTAGCAAGGAAAAAAAGCCTGTTTTTAATACGAAGGAAAAATATGCCATAATAAGGACTTCTCATTAAAAAAAATAATTAAAAATCTTAGAATAGCGAATATTTACCGTAATTGAAACTCCAGAAGCTTTCTTATCCTGTGGTCTCTGCTCTGCTTTTATCAGTATTTTGTGGATAGTTTTACAGATTTGCGTCGTCTGCAATTTTAAAGAGGAAGGAGAGTATGTTAAAATAGTATGAGGGTGCTATAACCACAAATAGACTTACGATGTCAGAAAGGAGTAATAGCAGATGTACAGCGATATTAGTGTGATTGGAATCAGCTGGTTTTCATATGTTCAAATTTTCTGAGTGCACCAAGATGAGGTTCTTGGAACACTGTGCTCAAACTAGTAGCCTGAAATAGATTTCAAGAGAGACACCAGTTCTGGAAATCCAATAATAGTGGAAGTGAAAGCTTGATAAATTAAAGTTCAAATGGAGGGGTTTTTTGGTATGGTTTGTTTTTTCTTGTGGAAAACCATTTCTAACTGTGGAGTCAGATGGTTTTGAATTGCTTCTGTTCAGAGCTTCTTGAAATTATTTACCATAATTTTTCTATCTAATGCAGGTATGTGCCAGTTGTCTTAAGAGTTTATCGTGAGTGTTCGTACCAGTGTTTGTTTTCTGTTTAATAGGATGATGCCGATGGGTGGAATGATGCCTCCTGGGCCCGGAATACCACCTCTCATGCCTGGTATGCCACCAGGTAGGTCAGGGTTGTCAAACTCACACTATGGTGAGAGCTAAATTATATTTATTTCCACTGAGATTTAGGAATTATATAAAGAATATACAGACATATGCCACCACCTTGGTGTGGATTGATTGCCACAAAAGCCACTCTTCTGCATAGGTTGAGGGGTTGATTTATGGCTTTTGATGATAAATAAGTAATTGTGTTTGGTGCCATTGTGAAGGTAAAAAATAAAATACAGTTTTCTCTTCCTATTGCACTTTCCCTGGCTTTTGTGTTGCCTGGTTTTTCTTTATCCCTTTTTTTAATGTCTGTGGCTGCTGCTGGAAAATTGTAATGATTGATAATGTTGCGGGAAATGAGAAATAAGTGTTGGTGACGTACCCACGTAATGAACCTGCTGTGTGAAGAAACTAACTGGTATTTTTGTCTCTTAACATAGCTAGAAGAGTTGTTTCTTGAGCTTGTGCAGCTCTTAAGCAGCCTTAAGTTCTGAGGGTGTTCCACCTGACCAGCAGCTATGTTGTGATGGCTTGAGATTTGCTGGTTTGCCCACATTTCTCACTGGAGGAGGAGGCGGCAAGCCAGTAGGACAGTTACAGCCTAGTTATCCTGCACAGTTATATGATGGAACCCATGAGCTGTTACCTTCCCATCTCTGAACCTCTCCTAGAGCCTCGCACATACTAAGTGCGTGTATTGTGTAGCCTTGTGTCACTGTTCCACTGTGCTAAAAAGCCACAGGCAAAGCTGGTCTGTGTTTTGGTCAAAGTTCTGATGCTGTTTGTAATGGCCTCATCTTTTGGATTTGGTAACAGTCTTACCCACACATTTGGCAGTATAGATGCAGTGTGTTGAAAACTGTTACTGCATTAATTGCATTGATTTATTGAAAGCATCAAGTTCCTCATCTTTGAAGCTTTTGTAGAAAACAGAACTTAATTCAGTATTGCTCTGAAGTGTTTGAGGTTACTGCCTGTGCGTGGACATTTATTGGTGACTGCTGACAGTACCCTTTGTTTTATTTTGCTGTTGCCTTAAAAATACTTCTTCCTCTAGAAAGACACTGTTTTAAGGAACACTGACCTGAATCTTCTAAAGGAATATTCTTACTTCCTTCAGCCTGATTTGTTAACGATCCTTTGTGGCTTGTAGGTATGCCACCACCTGTTGGTCCTCGTCCTGGGATGCCTCCGATGACGCAAGCACAGCCTGTTACAGCACCAGGCATTCTTAACAGGCCTCCAGCTCCTGCTGCATCGGCACCTACCCCCCAGCCTCCAGTTACTAAACCACTCTTTCCAAGTGCGGGGCAGGTAAGGTACCTCATAGCCCAGAATCTATTGTTACATTCTTCAAATTGCCACTGTTTCAACAGTGTCTATTCTTTATTATTAAGGCAGCCCAAGAAATGACTGGTTAAGTTTCTTGCTTGTGTTGATTCTTAAGTTTAATTCAGTGTAGTGCTTGAATGAATTTTAAATGATTCTTTTGTTTGTCTTGTAACAGCCATGAAACCAGACAGAAGTTAAGTAAGCAGGGGGAAGAAAAGAGTAGGCAGAACACTTCTTGAGTTTGTGCTTTGGGTGGGTGAAGAGACATGTTAGTCAGCTACAGGAATCTGATTGCATGGAACTTTACCTAAATTTTCCAAAGTATAAATCTGGATATGACTCGTATTCTCCTGTTCTTTTCATAATGGGCTCTCTACTGATAGACGTACTAATTTATTCTGTAGTCTTGTTAAACTGGGTAAACATTGCCTGCATTGGGAGTCTTTTTACTTTGAAAAGTTAAGGAGTAAGTTGAGGTAGCAAAAATGTCTTAAATGTTTTGGGGGAGTAAGTGGGGAATTAATAGTGGCTTGTGACCTCTATGCTTTGATTGCAGTTGTGTATAAGTCCTGAAGTTTTTACTTGCTTTCAAGTACGTTGCAGGAACCTTCATAGTATACTATTTGCATTTGGGACTTCTGCAGGGAAGATACTTGTTTACAAATACAGTCCTTTCGTAAGAGAGGACTTAACATAAGAAATCCTTTCATCTGGATACTTTCCACCCATTTGTTTGGAGACTTTTCACTGTTTCCTTTCTTTTATGCTACAGATGGGGACACCTGTCACAAGCTCAAGTGCAGCTTCCTCCAATTCAGAAAGTCTGTCAGCATCTTCTAACGCTCTGTTTCCTAGCACAGCACAAGTACGCAGGAGGTCACAGTTGAAAACAAATTGCTTTGCAACTTAACCCTTTGGACCGTTCTGTAAAACCTAAAATTGACTAAACATCTTCAGATAATTTCTGTTACATTCCTGATTATGTTTAGCTGGTAAAACTGCAGTCTCCTTGATTGTGAGTTGCATCTTACTGGAAATAAGCATGTCAAAGTGCCCAATATTTCTTAGTGTGAAAGAATGAAATGTTACATCCTGGTTCTAAAGGGTTAAAGAAGCATGAAAGCAGTTAAATGCATTTTAGTGGGCAGTGGTTAGCTTGATGCATGGTGAAGGCTTTTTAGTTTATGTTGTTTAATATGGTACATCATAATGTAGGGAATTTTGTAATTTGCATTATGTGCAAAAAATTGAAATATTTTTTTGATTGGAAAGTTCAGGTAATTGTACAGTGACTAGAAACAAAAGCATTCTCTCATAACTAAAGCTTGCTTTGGAGATTGCTGCGTCTTCAGAGAAAGCTTGGTAAAGCAAACCTTTCTTGTCTACCAGTTTTAATTTAAGAAAAAAATAGCAAAGATGAGATGCTGGAATCTGTAGTGGACCTCATGTCTGTCTTCGGTTGATTCTTCATTCGCACACAAGATTAAAGATCTATAGAGAGACATAGTACTTTGTGAAAATACTGCAGTGTATTTATAGAGAGAACGCTTAAAACAAGAACCATGACACAATAGAGCTTTCTTAAATATTTAATTAAAACATTTCTTATATAATTAATTGTAATGAGTACTAACACCGAGCTGTACTGTAAACTAACGGTTGCTAAAGTATGCAAATACTTTAGGGAGAGAACAATGAATTTATGCTTATAGGCTCTTAATAAAACAGTAATTTAGGATAGATAGACATTTGCCCAACTGAGTATTTGAGATAAAAAATTTTATAGTGGTTTTTTTTTTGTTATTGTTCCTTTTTTCTAGTTGTGGCTTTTGACCTGCAAATTTTAGACTTTCCTCTGTGTGTGTGTGTGTGTATATGTGTATATACTGGATTTTATTTTGTCTTGTTTTCGGTTGCTCTAGTATGCAATAAGGCTGAACTTTACTTTTGTCAAGCTTGTTTTAATTATGTATCTCACTGGAAGGTTTCAGAGCTCTAACAGACATCATTTAAGTTTTCTTATGCTTTGAGAAATAAATATTGATCTATCTCTGTGTTTCACAGGCTGCAGCAGCTGTTCCAGGTCCAGTCGGTACTGATTTCAAACCTTTGAATTCTACACCTGCAACAACAACAGAACCCCCAAAACCTACATTCCCTGCTTACACACAGTCTACAGCCTCAACCACTAGCACGACAAACAGTACTGCAGCTAAACCAGCTACATCTATAACAAGTAAGCCAGCTACCCTCACAACAACCAGTGCAACCAGTAAGTTGATCCATCCAGATGAGGATATATCACTGGTAAGTTAAAATATTTACATTGTCTTATTGAAAAATGCAGTTTATGCTGATATATCTGATTAAATAGAATTTCTTCTATGCTCTGCATTATCCATATTTTACTAATGGTGAGAGTGCAAACTGCAGAATTAATGTAACAGAATCCTTCATCCAGAAAATTTCTTTGATTGCAAAGTGATGACTGGCATATTGCAATGATCTTGCTGCAGATCTAAGACTTATTTTTGTTGGTGATAGGAAATTACTCAACACAAAATATAATTTGGACTTTTTCTACGTGTAGCTTAAGCTTGAAGTTAAATAGATACAGCTAATGACCGTAGGACAAATGACCATAGGACAAAAGACTTAGCAGTTTGAAGTGGTCTTGGTGCTATTACAGCAGTCAGCAATCTAGGATTTATGGATGAAACAAATTGAACTTAATTTCAGTTCAGATATCTTTAGATTTGTGTTTGTCTTTTTTGTCTCAACTTGTTATTCAGCTGAGGGAGGAGGAGAATTTGTGTTGCTGCATTGGCCAGTATTAATACAGTAACTTTGAAGGAAGGGGGAAAAATCCAAATGTTATTGTGTAATGTTACTAGTAGGAGTTTTTGAACCTGTAAGGTAGTTGAAATAGTTTAGTACCTGTAATCTGCTTTGTTACACTTTTATTTACTTTGCTTATGGTGAGTTTAGTCTTACGATGTGTTACGGTTGTCAATTCCTTGTTTTAGGAAGAGAGAAGGGCACAGTTGCCTAAATATCAGCGTAATCTTCCTCGACCAGGACAGGCTTCCTTGGGTAATCCACCAGTTGGACCAATTGGAGGTATGATGCCACCACAGCCAGGAATTCCTCCACAGCAGCAAGGAATGAGGCCTCCCATGCCACCTCATGGTAATCATAATTTTCATTTTCTTGAAAAGATTTGTCTTTGCTGTAAACTTTTTTAAAACTTTAAGTGGCATATACTGGCGGGGGGGGTGTAGCTTTTCACAAAATGCAACTTCTAGCCGTTATTTTAGGAAAAAAAAAAAAAGGATTATTTGCATCTTAAATGTTCTGTTTATAGGTCAGTATGGGGCTCATCACCAGGGCATGCCAGGATATCTTCCTGGAGCAATGCCTCCATACGGTCAGGGACCTCCAATGGTGCCCCCTTACCAAAGTGGACCTCCTCGACCTCCAATGGGAATGAGACCTCCTGTAATGTCGCAAGGTGGCCGCTACTGATGCTACTACACACGCTCTAATAGGTTTGGAGATTAAACCTTTTCTCATCTTGTGCTGTTAATATAGCCGAGCTTCCGTCAATTAAGGCTTCATTGTGACTTTAAAAAAAATAAGTATCTTCCCACATGCAAGGAGCTATTGGACATTCTTATTTTACATGGGAAAAATTATTTGGAATAATAACAGGAACTTTTCCTGATGTTGCAATTTATACTGTATGGCTTCTTTTTCATGTTTCATCTAGGTTTTTAGAAGTGAAGTATAGTAAATATGGTTCGTTAAATTGTGAAGGCGCTGGAATTACATGAACATACCACCTTAAAGGCAAGTTCTGTAACATTACGTTGCTATTTGTGAAATGATGCCTTCACAGCACTTCAAGTGCTGTTGGACTTTATGTCCCCAACATAGTTTGGTGAGGGCTGTAACTGTTCCCAACTACTTGTACATTTAAGTCTGAACTTGTAACAATATTTAATGTATGTAGAGTTCCTCCTGTTTCAGGGTTTAAGTAAACTGACCCACTAAGGTCGTGTGACTTTTCTGTACTGTTATAAACTTCATTGTAATAAAAGAAGAGAAAAATTTATATGCCTTTTTATTCATGACCAGCTGTGGACAACTGCCTGAAAGGTTTGTACAGATGCATGCTGTGGTAGCTATTGGTGTAATGAACACAATTGTTGGTGCTGTTCTGATAAAATCTGAATTCCTTGTTCTAAAACTAAGTCACTCCTTAGCTGTTCATCTGAGTAGACAAAGACCTGTACACTTATTAACTGACTCCTCAAAAATGAGGCTGCAGGAGGCAGATCTTAACTCTTGGTTGTAACTTCTCTTAATGCATATGTTTCTTTACTCGTGCTTTCTTGTCCTCAATAAATTTTAAATGATTTCTAGTCCTGGCACTTACTTGTAGGATGTAAAAGTGATTCCTCTGAGATGCATCCTAGTGCCAGATGTGTCCTGTTAGTTCATTCTTCGACTGACTCTTTTTAATTTGCAAATGCATATGAATTTCAGGAGCCTTTTAGATGAAGATTTCTAGAAGCTTAGGTGCATGTCACATGGGTGAGTGACTTCCAGTTGATGTTGTATTGAAGTTGACCTGCAAAAGAGAAAAAGGAGCTTGATTTTCTTCTCAGTGTAGTAGGAGAGACAAGAGAGGCAGAAATAATATGTTATATGCTCTATTTTTACTTTAAATGTTCAGAATTTCAGATCTCAACAGTGTCTAAAAGATGAACCATTTGTTATGTGCTCTGATCAAGATGTTGGCTGAGTTTCTTGAGCCTTTTAATGAATGAAAGTGTCTAGAGTAAGAGACCTGTTTACCAGTTCTCCTAATTACATTATCAGAGAGAGGTCTTCCCCGTATGAATTAATCGTTTGTCTGTTTCTAAGAGTAGAGTGATATATTACTGCCAAGTTTGTAATTCTCTGAATGTTTAATATCACTGTGTTAGTTTTCTGTATTTCTAATGAGAATGAAAATGTAGAGGGAGACTTCTTGGAGGGAAGGGAAGTGAGAGCTTCCCTGGTCTCTTCACAACAGGGGAAAAAAAGGAGTGGTGAATTTTTCATTTGCAGGTCAACTTTAAATACATGTTCCAGCCTCAAGCCTTATCTGTGCAATTTAATTTATGGGGATATCTCTTCCTTTAGGTTAGGTTAGAAGGATTATCGGCATTTTTCTATCAGTTTATGTTCTATAGATGATTTTGTAGATGGTGGAGGTTATTTTCACTTAATTATAATACTGAGCATTTTGGCTCTTTTTCTTGAAACTCTTGGGGTTCTTTTAGCTGCTTGTAAGTACTTCATGCGGCTTTATTCTGTACTGTCTCTTAATAGTTTGGAAATACAGTACAGCTAAAATACTACGTTCTCTTGGCTTCAAACTTGGGTCATGAAATAGCTGATAAAAGCACTAAAGCATCCAGTACACAGTAATTGCAGCTGAATGGCCTTAGTTAACCATTAAGAATTGTCAGGCGTTCTTCTGAATTGTTTGGCAGTTTTAAGACCATAACTCCAAGCCTCTGTTGAGAAGCAGTTCTCTCTGATCACTGGTATCTGCTGATCACCTGTCAGATATGCAGTATTTGGCTTGCATATGTGCTGAGTGGGCCTTGATGTCAGATCTTTTGTTAGCTCTTCATCTTGCTTTATACATAAGTCTAACAGATAAAACTGTTTTGCTTAGGCAATGCTTTTGTACTCTGGTTTTCTTCTGTTTTTCTTTATCTAATAAGGATGATTATATAACACTGGAGAGATTTTTACAGCGTCTTACATTCATCTTTTTTGTAATACTATACATAAAGTTCATACATTATAAATGGATCTTAATTTCTGCTTTTAAAACTATAGAACTTGTTGCTTTTTCTGAAGATCATATTGCTGCTGTAAGGGTGCTTTGCCCACCCCAGTAAAGTAAATACCTTCTCCCTTCGGTGTCTTTCTGTAACTCATTGGTATGTTGTTTTCAGACCCCTACTTCTCCTGGGATAAATACCTGAAAACCTTACTGCATGTACCGTTAACTCAGCATATTCTGCAAGTTGTATTAATATAAGAATTTCCCTCTTAAATAGTGAACGCCTCATTGTTCTGATAATGGTACCATTTTGTAGCTAATACTACATAGACTTGTAGCTTGGACACGTTTTAATATTGAACTTTGCTTAGTCATAATGTTATGGTAGTCCCTCAACTAAGTACTGCCACATATTATTCATATGGTACTCTAATCAGCAAGCAGGTGAACAATTTTTCCATGATTTTTCACGTGGATACTTACTTTCCTGCTCCTGTCATTTCTGTGCTGTGAGAGCTGTGATGTGGCTATCTTTGGTTACTCTTGTGTCTCGTGTGTACTCTTCTGTAAAGAGGCGGGTATTTCAGTGCATAAGTTGTCTGTTCGTCCCTGCCTTCATTTCTTTGGATACTGCTTCTTAATGTTCAGAGAGTTGGATTTATGGTGCATTTTCCAAAAAAAGAGGAAAACTACGTTGAATGTAGTAACTGCTTGTGTGAAGACTAAGGCTTGGTTTACAGTACAAAGTTTAATCAACGTAGTTGTGCCAGCAAAATCCCTAATGTAATGCAGCCATGCAGACAGCTTTTTGCTTCAGTTATAAAGGAAAAATCTTCCTCTGGAAAGAGATAGCAGAAACTTTTAGGATTACAGAAAAGCATCTCTTTTATATCTGTTGGAGGACTCTAGTGCTATAATTACATAGGCAGATCTTTGTTTTTTAGTTGTTGCCTAAATTTGCCATGGCAAATCTTGCAGTAAAATTAAAACTTGGAAGCGGATGTTGATCAGTCTTTAAATTGGAATGTAGTGCAAAAGTTGAATAAAAAAAAAAAAAGAAACAGACTGCAAGAACATGTTCAGACAGAGGTGGGAAAATATGTTTAGCAAAATAGTTAGAATTTATGGCATCTAGCACTTGTTATAAAGGTTCTAAATTCCTTTATCTCAATATCATATTGAGAAGCTGATCTCATACCTGCTGATTTTTAGAGCAAAAGGGATGAGACTGGCATGAAAGAACCCTGGAAAGGCCCGGGCTAGTTCTTCAGAAGCCTTGATATGATTGGTTGGTACTGCCTGTAGAGCATCTTTCTGCCTTTGGCAAAGGTTGCTTTAAATAAAATCTTGAAAATTTAACTGGCTCATATGGACTAAAAATGTCTTCTTCTGGACTTTTGGATTTATTTATTCTTCCACAGATGAGATTTTTAGGTGCTGAAAATAAATTTGAGGCTGGGATGTATATCTAATAATTTCAGTGGATAACTATTCCTCACTCTGTGCATGCATGGGAGTACATAAACAAGCTTCTAGAAACGCATTCAGCTGCACCTGCCTTCTGTGGTTTCTACAATTATTTTAGTTTATGAAGCTCTTGAACAGTATTTACGTAGAACTGTATAACTGACTTTCTTAAAACTTGGACAAATTGAATGGAATAAAATAACCTGCAGTTATTTTATAGGAATCAAAGAATTCTGCATATAAGATAAAAAATGAAATACCAAGATCACTTCAGTTTTATAGACAGCAAGAAGGGCTTTATGACTCTTCAATTAAATTGAGACTGATATACCAGTCTATGAGCTGGGGCTACAATTTAATAGGGTAACTAATGGCACTATATAGTAAATATCTTAATAATTGTACTGGTCTAACTTCTACATAAATACTAAGGTGAGGGTGAAAATTTTCAGTGGCTGATGGAATCGTTAACTCTGCTTTTTGTGAACTAGTACAGTAAATACTATCAGTTATGGGAAAAATGCCCCAAGACATCAGGCTTCTTTTCCATTGATCAAGATACAAAGCAAAACAAACTGTCCAAATCAGAAATAGCTACCAACTGTAAAAGGTTTTGTTTGGGCCTAACAAAATAGGTGCTGTAGCAGTCATTTTCTTTTGTTTGCTTGATCACTGGAATTTTGTTAACTTTGAATGCATGTCTTTCACTTAATTGGGTCATGTTTTTTCTAAAATTTAAATTTTTCTTCTTCTTATAGCCCTGCCATAGGACAGGCTGAGGCAGAGTCTCAGTGTTGCCCTGTTCAGTCTGAGGCAAGTGGGATTTATTTTATTCATTCTGGGGGCTTTCACAGCTTTATAGCTGTTGGATATTTATGTCCCCAAACTTGCAGCAAGTTTGGTGAAGGCCCCTAAATTTATTTTAATTTAGGTTTTTTATTCTCTTTTGGTAGATGGGCTCTATATTAATATTTATCTTTTTATTATCATTGTGTTTTTAAGATTCTTAGGGGGAGGGAACATGTTTTAAGATGTTTGGGTACCTTTTCTCTTAATGGAACGCGTTTTCCTTCAAGGCTGCTCAGGTAGTCCTTCAGCCACACTGCTCCCCTCCCTCTCTTCCCCTGCATTGCATTTGTGCTGTATGTGGTTTCGGTAATGTGACTGTGTAGTCTCTGAACTAGTGGCATGTAAATGTCAGTTACCAGTGTTTCCTCTTCTGGGGAGATGCGTCTGTTGAAGTGCTTAAAATACTGAGGTTTTTACTAGTAGGTGACATTTATAGTCACAAACTTGTGTAGCCTAAATTACAGAATACAGTTTCTTTAGAGGAGGTTAAGATGTTAATACCACTGCATATGTGAGCTGCACCACAACAAATATTAATGTAGAGCCCTTTGAAGAAATAGAGATTCAAGTTGGTAAAGTAGAGTAGAAGAACAAGAAATCGAAGCTGCAGATTTTTCAGTTTGTCGGTTTCAGGGAAAACCTTTTCATCAATCTTTCAAATACATCAAATTTGGTCTATTGCAACAATACTGAAAATCATAGCACTTTTTTGACACCTTGTGGAATTCTGTTGCATATTCAAAATTTGCTTACATATACACTTGCCTGAAGTTCCTTCTTTCACACAGTGACTAGCAAAAAATTCTACCCTTTGTGAAGAAAAATGAGCTTTAGTGTTGCTACTCACTCTGTTGCGGATATGTTGGCTTTGAATGCTTGAGGTTGCTTAAAGACAACTTCAGCTTCAGAAGAACAGGTTTTGTCCGAGGAGGCCTTGCAGCCTACCAGCAGTGAAATAGCAAATTAACAAGTCTTGGAGTCAGGTTTTATAACTTTTTAAAATTTTTGAGATCTTTTTAAAACTTGTGATGTTTTTTAATGATCATAGACTGTATTTGATTTCTTCAAGATTTTGCTAAATAATCAGCACTGATATGATTTCCAGTAATTTTAAAGGACAGAGTTGTCGTTCTTAAATCAGTTAAAAGAGTGGATTTCATGTTCCTGTTGTACTCTTCTTGTTTGTACTCTGCCCTCTGCATTTTTCCTGTACAAGCCCCCCACCCCACCCCCAATTGTTTAGTCTGACTGGAAAATTGACATCTCTTCTATTAACTGGCTCAAAATTATTATTGACCATGGCGTTACTTTTCTGATTCTCATTGTGGTGCTACCGTTGATAACAGTGAAGATGAGAACGATGCTTCAAGATACACTACTGCAACTAGTATTTGTTTCACATATCCAGTCTATAGGAGCGTTTGGCATAGTTCTTATTTCCCAAGAATATCTAAGGAAACGGTTTAACCAGCAATAATATGCAGTATGACTTGTACTTGCTTTAAGTATCTGAATGTGTTAGAGACTCAAAATGAAAAATAGGAAAATTTCAACTGATACTGTACTTTGTTATCAGTTTCCATTTAAGACCGATGCAGCACTAGGTAGTTTTTATCCAGCTGCTCGTGTTCAGCTTGTCATCAAGCACACAGGTGCTAAAATTCAGATACATATGCTGTCTTGTGTCCAGTGGAGCATCCTACTTAGATCCACACTTGGGTTATATCTTATAAATTGATACCCTGGTGAGAGCTAAAAGGTTTTGAATTTAGAGAAATTGCTTTGATCTGGTTTTGTTGAAGATAACTAGGTTCGACATGTTCATGGAAAAAACGTCTCCAAAATGCAGTTCCTGTTTTCATTGTGCCATTGCTTAAGCCCTGTATGCTAATACTTTGGAATATATGAACCACTTCTTTGTGTTTTGACACGTTTTGTGAGCAAAAGATAGTATTTCTTAGCATCACATTGCTATGTATAGCTTGTTTGTTTTTTTTTCTTGAATCTGCTTTTAGACTATTCCAAGAAGATTCAGAAGTAGATAGTGTGAAATTAAAGATGCATTTGACATGAAGACAATTCTGCAGGGTGTTATGAATTAAAGGGGGTTTTGACTCTGGGTTTTCCCGCTACGCTGTAAACACAAGTTGTAATTTCTGGTGGATAGTTCACACATCCTTCACTTCCATCCTTTACATTCCTGTCCATTCTGTAAGTCTCTAAAGGGCTGGACAGGACAGGTCTCTTTCTGTTCCCTCTTTGGGAGTTGGTAGATTCAGCAGATTACATTCATGTTACTGTGATCCATTACCACAGACTAATGTTTGTCCTTAAATTTGCAGCAAGTAATGAATGATGTACATTTTTCCTTTTGCCTTGTGTTTTTCCTTAAAGGCACCTGTGCAAGTGCTGCTGTTTTTCTAGTCACAAGGATTGCATAGTGGGTCTACACTTTTTGCTGGGAGTATCTCCTCAGCTGTTAGGCCAGCTGGACTGTAATCTCTTTTAAACAACTTGTAAAATTCTCATCTAGTGCAAATAGTTCATATTCTGCTCTTTTTGTGAAGTTCTGTTAGTGACATTTTCCTACCTGCCTCCTCGTGTGGATCTAAGGGGGATAGTTAAAAAAAAATTTACACTGTAGACAAAATATCTTTATTTTGAGGGATGGTAGCGTGTTTTTACTGACACTCCAGTATTGCAGCTCTCAGTATTGCAGCAGTCCGTGAATCACAAAGTTGCACATCTTGCTGTTTGTGGAATTTCTTTTCTAATAATGATGGTATTTTAGTGACTTGACTTTTATAGATAGTAATGGAAGTAGGTGTTGAAGAGGTTGGGGTTTTTTAAGCCTAAGTAGAGTTACGTGACTTTTTTTTTTAAGAGCAAGAATTACTGATAGTCTGTTAAATTGGGTGAATTTGCACCCACTGTTTTTAACAAGAAAAGTGAATGGGAGATGTGGCAAATAATGTACCACACATGAAGTTTGACTTGCTTTAGAGTTGTGTGGTGAGTTCATAACGTGTTCTGTGCCTTGCCTGATAAAGACTGAAGCCCTTAAATATTCTGAGGAATAGGCTACCTCCAGAAGAAACTTTTTTTTAATTGTTTATACTTGCAGTCAAAATAATCAGGCCAGTGAAATACCAGTAGTGACTGGGTTCTGTAAAAATGCATCTGTCAGTGACTACCATATTTTTCTGTAGTAGTTGGGGTAGGTAGGTGCGAGTTCAGAGTAAGAAAAGTTTTGAGGCAGCCTCTGAAGGGATCAAGCGATTCTGAAGTGTGCTGTATATAACATTTTTTTTTAAGTTCTGAAAAAACTTTGTGATAGTTTTCTTATACGCTGTAAACAGCAGCTTTTTGCAGTCTTTTGTTTGTCAGCACGGATTCTCATTAAGGCTCTACTAGAAGAAAATACAGCTCAAGTACAGTATTTGTAGATTGTGTTGTATAGTGAATGCATTTTTACTTTTGTATTGTGAAGGTCTGTTTGAGGGGGCCAGGCACTTCAGCTTGCTGCTTTTTCAGACAGCCATATCGTGTCTTGAACCACAGGATCCAGGATGTTACGCTCAGTCGTTTGTTCTTAGCATCTTCATGAGTCAGTATTGACTGTCCTTGGTATGAACTGTCTCTGAGGGCTGGTAATTATACACCTGGTCACTATCGTAAATAGCGAGGCACTTCCACCTTCTGAGCAAGTTTACAATAACTTGTTTTATTTTTATGGGCTTTCTTGCAGTAGGAACTATCAGCAACACTGCTGTTGTAGTTAAATTCATCATCATTATTTCAACTTCTGCTGCCCTTAGCCAATACGTATAAATGGGTTTTACTAACGGCAATTATTGGATTAGCAGAAATTATGCCATACAACCAAAGGAAGCTATTTCACTGTCTCCCAACTTAGGAAATTACATACGTTTTGAAATGAAGATGTTATGCAGAGCTTTTTCTTTTTCTTTTTTCATTGAGTTATTTGCATATGTGTTACTTGCACTAAATTCTTTAGCTTCTTTCCCATAAATTGTAGTGGAAGAAAATACATTTTGCTCTTTCATTTGTAAAGTCTAGAATAAGAAAACACACTCTATGAGACTGTTTAATGAAGGAACCTGGCATGTAAGTATTGTAATTTCCTTTATGTTTGTAGTAGACAACAGGATTGCCTTGTGTAACTTCTGGCTTGTGTATGAAAAATATCAGAAAAGTAAGGGCAAACTGAAAGTAGTTTTATAGTTGCCTTTACTTCATATGCTTTTCTTAAGCAACAAATTGCAGTAATTGAAGTTTGGCAGCTTTTTTAATGAAAAAACTAAATTATGGGTTAAACTCTTTGGTTTAATACAATTTGTGTTTCTGTTAACTAGCAGCAGAATTTCAGCATTTGCTACTTACTGGTAGAGAAGAAAAATTCCACAGCACTGCCAGTACAGGTTAGTTTAATCTGTAAGTACCTGATGTTCCTATTTGAAATAATTTGTTCAAATGATACCACTTAAATACATGAGGGGAATTTTGGTCTCTGAAATGTGAATGTATCTGTTATCTACTACTGTTTTCAGTAGTGAGTGAACATCTAGATTTTTTTTTTTTTTTTGAAGATCTGTAATGGTTTTAACTACACTTGTGAGTAGGTAATATCTGCAAGCACTTGTAAGGAAAATTTAATACTGTACCTTAACAAATAGCCATTGGTGTTACTGAAAAGCATGAAGTTCTAAAGTTGAAGTCACTTCTTCAGTAACATGCCTATTATAAAAGAGCCTGTTTTATCAGTGAACCATTTATAAGATACTGTATTTATTGTGTTGGGGAATAAGCATTCCTGTTTGCAAGAATCTGTAGCAGTAATGTAATCTTTCGGTTTTCTTTAGCACTTGCTAATTACTGTCTCCTACCAACAGATGTTTGCTTTTGTTAGGCCTGTAGCCAGGAGCTTGTTCTTCTCTGACTTTTATTTTTTGTTAGCCCGTTTCAGCACTTTAGAGGCTACCTACAAATGTGGTTTTGCCCAGCTGTTTTTGTTTGCCCAGCTTACTCCAGAGCTACTGCTCTGCCTCTGTTCTTTTTTCTTCTGCCCTATTCCATATTCCTGGAAAATTTGGAATTTGATTTTTATTTTATAGAACATTTTACACCTTAAAAGAAAAGAGGAGAGATTCTTTGTGATTGGATAAAAGGTGCAGCCTTCTCTAGAATAGCTGCATACATTTATTTTTACTTAAGCTTTGTGTACTTCATCCCTGCATATCAACATGGGAGATAAAGACTTTCTGTGCTGTAGCTCCTAGAATAGTTTCACAGCTGAATGAGCTGTAAAACTCTGTGCTTTAATTCACTGCTCAAGGGCATGTTACCACAAGGTGAATTTGAGGAGCTTTTGACATCATTGGTGGATAATTATATAGGAACCTGAGTATTGGAAATATCATACTAGTGTGGTAGCTGAACAGACACTTTAGTTTTGTCAGCTTATCTGAATGGTCTAGAGTAGGTTCCAGCAGTATTGCTTATTTTAGAATTCTGAAATCTTACATGACACTGCAGAATTCATCGTACTAACAAAAAGTTTCAAGGGGATTCTATCTTCCCAGGTTTTAGAACAGTTGCAGTTGAAGCCCATCTCTTGGTATCTTTTCTACATCAATTCTCAGTCATTCACCCTAAATTGCTTTGTCTGCAAACCTAGCTACATACAAACTTTTGAATAAGGTTACATAGGTGTTTCTCCCTAGAAGAAAGAAAAAAGGAAAGTTTATAATAAAATTTTAACTTATCTTTGCCTATATATTTTAATGGCAGATGTGCATGAACAGTAGGGATGCCTTGCTGTGAGGCCATTCTATTAACAGAATGTATGCATCTTTCTTTTAACTTCTGTAGTTGACCCTAGCTGATACTTAAACCAATGCTCAGTAATAAGTCAAAATGAGTAACTGATTGCTTATGGCTGCTGAATTACTTTGAAGTCTCAGTTTTGACAGTGGTTGGATGCTGACCTGCACTACTTGTACACCAGCTTGGCAATCAGTGGGTGTAACTAAAGAGTAGTGGTGTTCTCTAGTGTCTTATCAACAAAGAGTGTATTTATCTGGGGTAAATCCTAATATGAACTCTGCTAGAACATCATCTCTTTGTGAAATTTTTAATGGCAATTAGTGACAGTACTTTTTGGTAAAATTAAGTTTATTTTCTTTTGAGATAGGACCAGAACAATACTAGGAATCTGAGCTTTCATAACCAGGTGAGGAGTCTTAAGTTGTAGCTGAACTTCTGATACACCGTTAAAGCAGCTGTCCAGTCTAATGTGGTTCAGAAGTCTTCCTTCACAGTTCTGATATGGTATACATGGAACAGTGAGTCAGTTCACGCTATTTCCTTTAGACTTCTGCTTAATGACTCAGAATCACCCCTTCAGAGATTCTGGTCATTGTATAGCAAACCCAAAGTCCAGACTGTTTATAGTAACTTCTTAAAGTACCTTAAAGCACATGATTGAATTATGTCCCCTCTCAGTTGCAGTACAGCCACAAAAGTTAGTGTGTCATGAAGGTTTTTTTTGGTACCTTGATACTGCTTTTGTGTAAGTAGTATGAAAGGGATGGGATCATTGATCTTTTCAAAAGACAGGTGGCAAAATATTGATACTGAATTTAATTCGAGAAATTGAGAGACTGGTAAGTATGTGCATCACTTTAATGCATGCAAATAATAGTAACAGTAACTAGCTTAATTTTATAGCATTCATTTTACAAAGAAGATTCAAAGAAAATATGGAGTTATCATTTGCATCCATTGGGAACCTTCTATGAACTGTATGCTTCAGGAACGGATCACTGAACATTTACACGTCTGTAATGTGTGTCTACCACTTTGTAACAGTCTCTGATTAAACAGAAGTGAACCACTATTTCTGTGTATTTTTTTCTCTTCTTGAGGACCTATTTAAATCATTATTGCAATGAGCGTTAGCTGTTCCAAAGTGTAAGTATAAAATCCACATTCATTCATGTTAGGTTTAAATAACTTTGTACTAGCTCTCTGTTTTAAGATAAAGCTCACATGCATGAGTTTTTGCAGTTTATAGACAAAGTGGGTTATACCTGGAGACAAGCAAACCTGTAGCTTCCTTTTGCTGCTGATCTGCTGTCCTGCTAAACTGACTGTATGGGGAAAAAAAAAAGTTTGCATATCCTGTTTCTGCTCCAGGTTTGAAGCCATCCTTATGCCCCATGCTGGACTTCAGAAACCTTCCCAATTAGCTTTTTAAACATACACTTGTGTGTGCACGCACCCCCTCACACTTCTCTCCCTCCACCCCTTGCATCAAGGGTTGGGGACAGAGGAGGTTTTCTCTAGCACTCCAGCTCTCTTCCTGCTCAGGTGCTGTCATGGTTTGCACCTCCAGTGGACCTTCCTAGCTTATCTTGGGGAACACTGCCTTTGTGCTTACCCCCTTTAAGGTTAAACTTAACCCTTAAGCATTTGCTTAACCCTGGTGAAATCTGCCAGCCTGGATTTCCCATGCAAATGTGCAGCCCTCCCAGGGTCTACTTTGCTATTGTCGCCTGCCTTCCTTCCCTTGCCTTCAACCTGGGAGATACGAGTATTGCCCAGCCAGCAGTAACAAGCTTTGTTTCTGCTTCCTCAGGCCAGAAGGTGAAGGCTTGGACGAGATCGAATAATCTTTGGTTTCATCTTGTTCTGAATTCACGGTGGCTTGCAATTCCTCTTACAGTTTTTGGCTATGCACAGATCTTGACTGAAGTTGGAAAAGCAAATCATACCTTACTACTGTTAGAACTACATCTTCAGGTAGGGTAATTAAGCTTTTGTAGAAATGGTAATTGTTCCTAAAGGTTGTTTATTAGTTTAAAACTTAGAGTATGACAGGTTTTCTGGAAACTTTAGTGACAATATAGTATCAAATAATGTGAAAAAACAAGAATAACAAGCGACTTTATTATTAGAAGCTTAATGTGACATGATGTTTGCAGATACAAACTCCTTTGCATTTTTCAAATTAGTAAATCAGGCTACACATATGCATATATACAACAGACAAATCTGAGTCTTGTATTGTGTGGACAGTTCTTGGATAATGCTGCAAAAACATTTCACCAAATGCAGGAATTGTTTGGACTATGAAATTATAACAGCACTTACAAATAATCTTTTGTCATCAATATCTAACTGCTCATGTGTCTCTGCACCCTTCCCCCAGATACAGGTATATCCATTATGGTTTGTAATATTTACATGGAGAAGCAATGTAAGAGTGATGTAAAATTGGAGACCTGTTTTTAATCAGTCCTGATGTTTGCAAAGTCAACTTACAAATTGTTTACTTTCTCTCTGTGGTTTTATACTGGCTGTTGGCTTGCAGTTGATGGGTAGATGTATTTCAGATGTGGTACGTGTTAGTGACCGAAGTATGTTAGAGCCAGTGTAGTATACATGTTATAAGTTGACTTAAACTTCTTGTTGCTGATTCAGGAAGAAGAAAAACCATACAGTTACAGTGGACAAATTCTGTTATTGATCAGGACCACCCAGAAACTAATTTAAAATCCTAATCTGACCTGAGAAGAAAGGGATCCCCACTATACCTGTTTATTCTGGAGCTCAGTTCTCCGAATATTTAGGGGTGGGGAGGAGAAATGGTCTTTGTCTTCCCTGCGCCATCTCCCCGGTGCCCAAGCAAATATTGCAATTATTACTGTCTTAAGTTTGAAATTGTGCTTTTGGTGTCTCCAAAAGTATCAAAGGTTTCCATTTCAAGGTATATTTTACTAGTAGGTTTCAAGTTTTTTTAGATACTTGGTCATTATTGTGGTAGTTAATTGTGGTTATGTTGCTCCCTGGTGTTCAGACAGTGCAGTGCGTTTTTTTTAAAAATGTGGCAATTTCATTGCTGTATCTGCAAAAAGCATGGTAGGTGCTCCTAGTTTACTAAATACCTTGTATTCTGCTGACAGTTGGATTATTTTTCAACCTCAATATTGAAAGCAACAAGACCATTAAATGAAAAGCCTAAATAAAAGGTCACATTTTCATTTCCAGG
Organism: Vanellus vanellus; assembly: GCF_965231255.1. NCBI lineage: Eukaryota > Metazoa > Chordata > Aves > Charadriiformes > Charadriidae > Vanellus > Vanellus vanellus. The sequence continues at coordinate 10,940,430 of NC_138922.1, forward strand.
GGGCACTGAATCACGATGGAGTGGCAAGATAGGAAATTCTTTCACATGCCCACGTATAAATAAATTTCTGTCCTTGGTCCAACCAGAAACTCTTTTGAGAATGTCACGAATCTCGCCTATATTCCATACAGTTCCATGTAGCCATTTCATCCTCCTCTCATCCAAGGACCCACTAATTAATTTTTCAATTTTAGTTTTGTGCACAATCTTACGTAAGCCATAACCCTTTCCCAGAAAAAAGTGAGTGTAGATTCTTTTCTTTCTGGTAGGAACATCTTTCATCTTGATGTCATATAAACGTTTCAGGGTTTGAAGGGCTAAGTTTAGAATTTCATCTTTTTCTGGATTGGGCTCTTTGTCTAGTGCCTCATCTGGCCAGTACAGCAAGGTGAGCAAAAAATAGGCACTTGCTGGAAATGGTCTTTTTCCTTTAAAAAATCTTATACTGAGCTCACGAAGAGTTTGCACTGGAAGAAGTTTGGCTGATCCTGGTGCTAAGCATGCTAATGTGATGTGGCACAAAATATAATTGATCAGATCGTTGTCTTCCAGCCTGTCCCTTTGGGGGTTTTCTGTATAGAAACTAAGGATCTTTTCTATCTTTTCAGCTGACCTATTCTCTTTCTTATCTGTTAAAAAAGACAGGATATTAGTGACGCTGCCTCCACCGCTCTTATAAATATTCATGCGTCTAATCAACTGGCTCTCAGGGCCACTGCTTTCCTCAATAAGTGATGTGGAGATGAAGAATTTGGCATATACCTCTGACTGTCTTTTCAGCCATTTTCTGGGATTATAGATTTGTTCTTCTTTTTCATCTCTTTCGTCTTCCTCTTCCTTCTCATGGGTTTTATCTGTTTGGAAATAACTTAGGTCTTCTGAAATCCATTCCAGAGCATTGTACAGGTTCTGGCGTAAGCCTTTTAGGCGGGAGTGAAGCCTTCCCCATAGTTTTTCTATGTCTTTAGGAATGTAATCTGTGATCAGGTATTTCACAAGCTCAGAATATTCCCCCTCTGGACTTCTGTGAAATACATGGATTGTGGACAAAAATCTAAGAAGACGACATCCTACTTCTACTTCTCCAAAATAGCCAGCATTGTTCATACTGTCACGTTCTGCTTTTGCAGCCTGTTGTGCAGCCCTGAAGCATTTCATAGCTTTAAGAGCTATCTCTATCTTTTGAACGATGCTTTCAGGAGTGTCCTCCTGTGTCATTTTATCCACAGTGAAACTAAACCATTTCCTGTAGACTTGACCTTCTGTATCTAAAATATAAGAATCATTTGGCAAATGAAATTTTGCCACCCCTGCCCAATATTCTGCATCTTTAAATTTTTCATTGTTGTAATGCAGTCTAGCAAGCTGCTGGGCAAAAAAAGCATCTTTTCCAAGGAGTTCATATGCAGCTTTTAAAATAGCTATAGCTTTTTCACAGTCTTCAGCTTTACAGACATGTTCAATGAATGGGGAGAAAAGAGTGTCAGTATTGTCACCCCTGCTTCTTTTATCACGTCGAATAAACAGATCTCTGATGAACTTTATGAATTCATCTCGTCCAAATCTGTTTCCAAAGAGCATCTTTTCCTGAAGAAGTGTCATTGCAAGTTGACTTTGAGGTTCATTCCCTGAAAGCTGATGCAGAATTTCTTTTGCAACCAGACAGTGTATTATCTGAACAGATGAAATATAGGTGGTACTTTCCCTTAGCTCAATAAAAATCATTCTTGCTTGTTCACTCAAGTGACTTTTGAAATCATATGCTCTTGATGTTCTTTCTGTATATACCCCCAGTCCCAGAAAAGCCTCACAGTGTGACAATGAAACATACGAATTAGGTACATAAAAATTAAGCAATGCCACATAACACATCAAACGTGTATCACGAGAAGAACGGTCTATGTCTTGCAATATGTGCTGTACAAAGTCTCTCACATATGTTTCATTGAACTCCTCACACATCAGGACAAATGTAAGTATGAATTCTGGCTTGACATCTTTCTGCTTCAGTTTTTCAAGTTTAGTTCTGAACAGACTTTTTTCTGAGTCTGTCAGTTTGTGAGTGACAGCAACTGTGTCCAGTGGAGAGGCCTTGCAAAGCCTTTCAGGGTCATTGGATCGTCTACAACACAAGAGGATGAAGTAAGGTCTGGGGGAATTAATTTTCCTAGTTGCTACAGCATCTATTAACTCATACCTTAGTTCTTCTAAATAGTCTTCATCATAATCTTCAATCAGAAGGAGCACAGGAAGACAATGACTGATTTCTTTTTCTTCATACTCTCTAAATGCAAGTGCATGCTCACAAACAGTTGCAGGCGAGTATGAGGGTTTGATAACGGCACATCTTAAGTGCTTTCTTCTTTTCCATAGAACTTGTCGTGCTATTGTGCTTCCACCACTTCCAGGATGATGAAATATCTTTAGTTTAGCCACAGAGCAGTTGTGTCCACTTCCTCGTAAAATGTCATCTAGGAGTTTGCTAGCATCCTGACATGCTTCACGTTCAATGATTTCCCCACAGCATCTTTTATCAGCAAGCCAGAAGTTTTTCCAGATGATTTTTCTCCCTCGGTAAAAATTTTGTTCTATTTCTTGTATTTCTTTTTCAGTCAAAAGATCTAATTTTATATCATCGCATTGGTCAACACAAAGGATTTCAAGGGAAAACAGTTTCTCTTCTTCCAGTGAGGAAAGTGTACATACCCCTCTAGTGGAAACTGGCAGATGTCTGGGTTGTGCCATAGAAGGCAGCATAGCTTGAATCGTAGCGTCTACGTGACTCAGTTTCATACCCACAATGCTGCATTGTTCCAGTGTCTCAATGCTGCAGGATGTCTGAGCTAGGTTAGCCCACTTCTCATAATTTTCTCTGGACTCTGCAATGCAAACGATGTACTCTGTGCCGTTCATCTCTGAATAGAATTCCTGAAAAGTGTCCACAAGTGGTTTCTGCACTGGTGATAGCAATAGGAAAAGCACAATGAAAGACCGCTTTGGCAGGATTTCATCACAGATACGAATAATTGCTTTCTTAAGGTAGGTTTTTTTCGTTCTAATCCATGTATTTTCATCACAAGGTTTTTCATCCCCGAGGAAGTCGCTGCGCCCATTGCAGAATATCCAGCTGGTCTGATCAAACAGGCTCGAGTATTTCTGAGAGGGAGGGCAGCCAGTCTTACTTTCATTGGAAAAATCTGGTAAAAAATAAGACCTTGTTGCGTGGTGTTCTTTGTACTTGCTATATAGTCCTGACACATTAGAATCTTCGTCAAAGTCAAAGACGCAGAAAATGTTCAAGTGCATTAAAAAGTTGATATAGTTCAGATTATCCTTTTCACATCTGTTTGTGACAAGGATGTACCGTAAGGAATCATCTATATAGCTTTTGCCATCATTTAGTAGAATTGATAACTTTCTTCCTAAATTTTGAGGTATTTCTGTATGTACTTCTGTGCTGGAGACCTCAGCTTTTTCTCTTTGAGCATCCCTGTCTTGTAACCCCATATAAAAAGCAAATACATCATTGTGCTTTACAGGTTCAGACTTTGCTCCTAGTCTCTGGTAGAGAGTTGGGTCTTTTGTCACAGTCACCTTCTGGCTGTCTTCGTTGTATTTTGGCAAACAGACTTCAAAAACTCTGTTCTTTACTAAACTCAGTGTTGGTTCAATGTCAACCTCCACCACAAATCTTTGTTCCTGAGAGTCTTTTGAAATCACTTCAACAAAAACAGGTGGGTGAATACACTTCCTTGCAATTTCTTGCACATTTTCAGCAAAACATTTTTCTATATAATCTAATGCATCAACGTAGTATTCTCGCTCTTTGACCTTTATGCCGATGATCTGTCCGTGTTTCCAACCCTTATCTGCAACGCTGTCCATGATACCGAAATGTATGGTGCCATTTGTTCGAATGTTCATGCAGGCTGAAGCAAATCGTATCACTTCGCAGGCAAATTTTGATTGCAATTGATTTTTATTCAGTTCTGCAGCAATGGCAAAAGATTTGTATTCATGGCAAGGAGCGATTAAATCATTGACTCCTGATTCTGGAACAAGAACTCTGTTTTTCACATATTTGAAATCAGTATTCTGACTTCTAAATGGTCGACAGTTGCTGAGCTCTAAAACTTCATCAGTACTTTGAAGTTGAGAGTTGTTACTTCTCCTTTGCCTCTTGCCAGTAGTGGCTGTGTTGTCTCTGCTAGCTTTATCTACTGGACCACAACTGTCTCCACTTGAAGTTCCTTCAGCAGGGGCATTTCTGGGTCTGACTGGATCTGTTTGCGCATCAGTTTTGTCAGACACTTTGCTGCTGGAATGCTTGGCTTGCTGTTCATTTTCCTGTACCTGCAGAAGTTTGTTTCTCTTGCAGATTAACATGTGGATTTGGCCTCCCTTCATACCTATGTCTTTGAGGAAAGATTCATCCAGTTCCATTAGCACTGGACCTGTCACTTCTTCCGCATATAGTTTGTCTACATACTTTTTCTTGATTCCAGTAGATTCTAGCCAGCATTTGACATCGTTCTCATTCCATTTATTCACAGGTAATGTTTTGTCATCTAGAAGTTAAAATTATGTATTAGTAATACAAACTAAAACCACATGAACGTGCTTGACAAGACATTATAGTCCTTGCAGAACTGGCCACGTTGAGTGCTGGATGGTTTTCTTTCTACCAGTCACAGTGAGAGACTGTGTCTTAACTTCTCAAATGTCAGTTCTGATGGCTAAAAGCATCCTGGGCCTTCATCAAAAGTGGTCCTAAGCAATGGTACAAGACTAATAAATCACTGAAGCAAGAAGCCATGAAGGGGGTTTGGAAACTGCCTTCAAAGGCAGTCATGGAAGTAACCCAAAATGTTTTTTGAAGGGAATGATGTGATGAAGTTACTGGAACTAACAGGGGCTGAAGTCTCTAAACTAGAGACATTTGCATGGGTCACTTAACCACTTGAGTGTGTTTATTTTCTGCTAAATGAAGATAGCGTCAATACAAACCAGAAGATGATGTTAGGAGTACCCATTAGTTCCCCATTAGACGTGAAACCTTAAAATGCAGACATTAAAAAAACAAATTGCTACATATAAACTACAAATTTTCTGAAAGCAACACATACCCATTGCCTTTGATGAGGGAAATCCTGCTGTGAACGAACCAAAATCCTAGAGGGGGAGAAACATAACTGTCTTCAGATTCACAGTTAACATTCCTGTGCTAGTTGACTGACTTCTTGTGTTTTCCCAACCCTGCCCCACCTTTTTAGTCCAAGGTAGTTTCTGTCCTGCGAAAAGCCCAGTCTTGCCAGCTACACTGCTGTGCGTCTGTGCTAAGTGACAGCAGGTGGTCTTGCTTCAGACACGCGTGTGCTGGAGAACCATGCGCTTACAGCTGTGCCCATGTGCTACTTCTGTCAGATACTGGAAAAAAGGAGGGCCAAAGCTACTCTATCCCCTAGGTTGCATAAGTATCTTGCTTTTTATTCCAGTCTCTCCCCTTTTTTCCACCTGCCCCCCCACCCCCTCTGTTTTCCTCATCTGTTTTGGTGCTCACTGGATTTTTCTGCCCAAGCCAATAGATTTTCTTTCCAGTGGGGTGTCCTGGCCTGATACGTGACGTCCTCTGCCTTGCCTAGGCCCCATTTACAGAGGTACAGAGAGGGGCTGCAGCAGGCATAGCTGGTTCTGTACAGCAGGAGGAAACATGCTCAGTATGACGGCTGAAATCTACGATTGATTCACACAGTCAAGAATAACCATCCATGAGGTATGGACTAGCCAACAGCTAGTCCATCACAGCAAACAGGGCATAGTAGTGTTGATGCTTCTCTTACTGTAGTGTGAAAGCTCACGTCTGTGCTGGTTCAGTAGGTGGCCCTAGCTCCATCCATGGAGCTTGTGATGGTACAACAAGCGATGCTCACAGCTTCTGAATTCCAAGTGTAAAAGGAACGGGAACCAGTGCAGCCAGCATAAAAGGCAGATGTGGGGCTCCGTGCAAGCTCCAGCAATGTCTGAAAGTACAAAGGTTTAACTGAGGGAAGGGGACAAGCGCTTGCTCCCCAGCACCACAGCTGGCAAGAGATGAGCTCAACAGAAGGTGGCGGTTTGGGGAGATACTGGGTTTCGTTGCAAACTATTCTTTGATTCTAAAGAAACTATGCAGGGCAAGTGTGTACTTACCGTTTATGCAGCTGGTCAGCCCTGTAGAAAGCCTGTGGGCTGCCCGAAGCACCCGCATGCCCGAAAGCTTTGGTTTAAGGGAGTGGCGCTAAGGGGAGAAGGGAGTGGCGCTAAGGGGAGACTGGTTTTGGGCAGCTCTGCTCTGCCCGAGCACGTGTGAACAGGGCTGGAGTCCGGTTCCCACTGACTCCTGGTGTCGCCTCCCCCGAGAAATGGGGCTAAAAATGTCCCTGAAATACTGACCGCTCCAGTGCCTTTGGCCACCACACCGCGTCGCAGAGCTTGTAGTGACCCATTCCCCCCGTCCCCGCCCGCGCTCCGCTTTTGCCACGCCCTGCTGTGTCAGCTGACGTCAGGCGGCGTTTCGCGGGAAAACGAAACTTAACGGGGAATAGAAAGTGGAGGAGGAGCCGCGTTGGGGCGGCGGAGGCGCGCCGGGGCGGCGGGTCCGCAGAGCCCGGTGGCGGAGGGGGTCCGCTCCCACCTGGATTGAAGAGCTGCCCCGGATTTGTGGTCCCCGTAGCCCACGTGCGCCCGGGGGGGCCCGCGCGGGCAGGGAAGGAACGGAGCCGTGCGTGTGTGGGGGCAGACGTGTCCACCCCCTCCTCACCATCATCACCCCGAGCTGCTCCGACAGTTTTACCCGTGCTGAGCAGCTCTTTCCCCAGGGGGCCGGGGTGGGGGGACACGCAGAGCCAGGAGCGCAGCAGCGCAGGAAGAGCTGTGCTTTTCCGAGGCCTGCTACCAGTAACGTCCAGACTGGGAATGCCCCCCCTGCTCCCACCTCCCCGTGCCAGAGCAGCACAGGGAGGGCTTACCTTGCAGAGCCTGTGGCTAAGAGAAGGGTCTCCAGTGCTGCCCTGTCAGATCCTGCCTGCAAGGAAAGTGCTTCCAAAGGAGGTGAGGGATGGAGGGAAGGTGCTCCAACCTGCTGCGGTGCCAGGCCATGCCAGACCCTGGCTCAGCAGCACAGGCAGGAGTCTGAGCCCTGTGGGTGTTCCTGCAGTGCTCCTCTGGGTCTCTTATAGATGGCTCTACTGCTATCTGGCAATAAAAATAAAAGGGGAACTGGTTGAGAGTCTTGATACGCCACTAAAGTCTCCGCCCCTTTCTCTGCAGAGCTGGTGTTGCGTGGTGCTGCCTTCAGGCCTCCCGCACTGGCCTGGGGAGAACCCCTTGGGTGGCTGCACTCCAAGGCTATGGGCCGTGCCCCACCGCAACAGGGGACGTGTCAGGGTGCTCAGGCAGGGGCATGTTTGGGTATTACTAACCTTTTTTTTAAAATTAGGCAGATCCACCAGCCCCACCCCACTTATTGCCCTCTGTATCAGCTACCTCCTCACTCCTGGCCAGCTCATAAAAGTAAATAGTGAAGAGAGGTTGTCAGGCTCATGGAATGCAGTGACGACTCAGCCCTCTGTCATGCTGGGGCACAGGACAGCTGTACTGATACTTGCGATGAGGTATGCTCTCAGCCTTCCCTGCTCCAGCCTGTCTTACAGGCTGGCTTTTTTTTCCTGTAAACCACGTGGTCATTTATCAACTTAGAAAAAAAAATATTTATGGGCATATCCGTACTGCACAGCAGTAGACATTTTTGCAGCATACACCCATTCCAGCAGTTTGAGCTGTTCACACCAACATGTAAGTGGCTGTTGCCAGGGGACTGTTAGAATAACAAAATGAGGCTCTCGGCCCTTCCAGGAGGCCCTTCAAGGTGGTGCATGGGGCGTGTAGTGTGTGTGTGTCCGTCCCTGTCCTGCCTTTGATTAGCAGGCTTTGCTCGGGCCCCTGGGGCGGCGCAGGATGTGGCTAGCACAGGATGTGGCTGGCCCAGGCCCAGCGCAGCTGTAGGTGTGTCGCCCTCTTCCCCTGCTCACCGTCTCCAGCCCTGGGTCTGAGGGGTCCAGCCTACTTCCTCAGGCACACATTGTCACTAAAAGTTGTGAGTTTTTTAATCTGAGTACACGTCTTTATTTAGTAGACCTATAAAAGAACTTTACATGAGAAGTACAAAAATATGAAGTAGGCTTTGAATCTTCTTAGGTAAAAGTACTGTTTGTTTTTTTTTTTCAAGCTTTAGAAACATGTCACTTGCACAGTTGGCATCTTAGGTAAATTGCTGTCATACATTGCAAAACTAGGAAAAAAAACTTCTTGTAAAGTAGCTCCAGAAAAGTAGCTGTATGTACCCAATCATACACATTACTGTCAATAATTTATTAGTTTAAGACACAAGGACACAGTCATACAAATTCCCACTTTGTAATTTTTCCTTTAATGAATTCCATTGAAAGATGCAGTATCACTTTCCTCTTCCAGTTGTTATAATATGATTAAATATAAACATAAAAACCAATTAAGAATTATTTGGTATGCTTTACACTTGTACCACTTGGATTTGATACTACTTTGTAGTAAAAATTAAATAAATATAAATACGTTAAATAAATATATTGTAAAAGAACACTCCACTTCTAGAATTCAGCATTTCTTCATCCTTTGTGCACTCTTAATGCTTTGTCACAGCTTTAGGGCCAATGAAAAGAAATACTGCATCTTTAAAAACATAGGCTCACTTGGATGGAATTAGCAACCCATACAAACAGAAAACGGGGTTCCTTTACAACTTTGTCGCACCCATTAAAAACACTGCCTCAAACGTCACTGTTCCCTACATCTCTCATTGTTTCCTATTTAGCTCCTTTTTCCCCAGGACTCACCTCTGGCTCTGCAACTGGCGACCCTTCTCTGTAAGATAAGGAACACTTGCAGGAAATAAATCATTAGCCTCTCTCGAGCAGCTTGCAGCTGACATCGGTGTATTTTTCTGAAGTTACTTGTGTAGATCTATTCTGATACTGTGATTTAAGTCAAGGACTGTTCAAGCTCTTCTGTGAATACTGGTTGATACTTAAATAATATGAGGCTTATTTTCAAAGTAGGCAAACCTTTAACTGATTTTTCAAGTCAGTATTTTTTAGAACTTCATGGTATCTGTCAAGTATGAAGGACTAATTTTCCAGGGTAGTACTGATTAAGCAGAAATTATACACTCTACTCTTTCTTGAATAATCATAAATGATTCCCTTTACAGTCACTGCGGTGTGCCTAATGTGGCAGTAGTGCAATGGCAGGTTCTGATGATTTGCTACAACTAAAAGGCTCCTTTTGCAGATCCCAGTCCCTAGTAATTATATGATTTCAATCACTGTAATTTGATTCCTTCTAGCAAAACACATCACTTGTAAAATCACGTACAGTACAGGGATATCGGGTGACAGTTATATCCAGCCTGTGCTCTCCATTTTCACTGTCTTGAAAACTGCCTTGGAATAACTCCGTCACCAGGGTTCATTGCTTTTCTGAAGTTACCTCTCGCTCCTCAGGCTCCTACCATCTCCTGATCCAGCGCAGGCAGAGGTACAAGGCACTTTTTGGAAGCTTGGTTTCTTCCAAGTTGAGAGAATTCAGCTCTTCGATCCCACTTTTCCCTGCTAAAGTTAGGCCTGTTTCACAGCCCTGTGCTTGGAATATTGGTCCCAGAGGAGAAAGCTCCATCCCTCTCCTCTCAAACAGCATCTCCTGCAAGGCTCAGCTTTGCAGAGTCCTGGTTATAGTAATGCTGAAATAGTCTTTCTTGGCAGCAGATATGCATAGCATTGTAGGTATGGAGGAGCAGGTGAGGGAAACGAGCTGTAAAGTAACATACAAAATCATCTGGGATGGAGCCCAGGGTCTCCTGCACTTCGGGAGGCAGTTCTCTGTAATGGTGCTTCTGTAAAGGAAAAAAGAACAGGGGAAAAGCTCACTCAGAGGATATGTGTTCCAGGATCAGAGCTCTCTGTCCAAGGCGCGCTTTCATGGTCAAAGTAACCTCCCATTAGCCTATCGTAAAGCAGCTCAATACCTAAAACAAGGTAAGACAGACAGAAATAGACTGGCTGTGGAATAATTGCTAAAATGATCATTGTTTGCACATTAAGAAAAGGTATAAAATCAAAAGGTTTCTAGGGTAGAATACAGCTGCAGCTGGTATGCGAAGAATCCACTACTTCTGCAATTTCGTGTACAATATTGCTTGCAAAGCAACACAGGGGTGGAGTGGAATGGAGATTCTAAGGCCAGACCCTGTGATAATACAGCAGACGGGAATGAGATGGTTCTATGGAACTGATAAGGTCATAGGCAACAAACAGCAAAAGGAGGCAGAACCACAGCATGTGTGTTGCTTACAGAAAGAAGTCCTTTACCTTATTTCTCATTGCCCTCAGAAGATCCCGTACTGAGCCTCCTTTATACGATCTGAATTTTCGAAGATCTACAAAAGAAATTACAAGACTTCTCTTTGTGTTTTGAGGCAATTTTAGTTGCTGGCCTCAAAAGTAAGGTATGTGTGCCTACAGTCACATATCCTTATAGGTATGTTTCAATATATAAACACATACTTTAACTTGAAGAAACACTTTGCTGACAAGTAAAGGTCATGTGCCCAGACTGAGACAGTGTTACCCTTACTTTCCTGTCCCAGTAAACCGGGAACAGCAACATGTAACTCCTTTCCACTCTGATAAAATATCCATTACCTGTCTGAAGAGGAACAGTGATGTGCTCTCTCCAGTCCATTTTCACCACCTCTCTTCCGCCTCTTTCTAATTGCTTGACTATTGGACCATCTAAAGATTCTTTCTCTATCCGGTCACTGACATCCTGGAAGAGACATTCAGATTATTTCCAGCTTTATTTCCAAGCTTTTCCCAATAATTTAAAATTGCTGCTTCTGGCCAATTACAGCCCAGTCTGGTAACAGAGTTATGATTCTACTTCATGACAAAATGCAATTCAATGGATTATGCTCGGGACTGGGGATACAGAAGTTTCTGAGACCATGAGTTGTTTCACCATCTGCCAAAGCCTTTTAATCACAGAGTACAAGGTAAGGCTGGAAAGAACCTCAGGTCCTCAGCCAGTTCCCACTCCAGATAGGATTAAGTGTGCGTACTCACTACAGTGGGCTACCCTGTTCTTGAAAACCTGCCTGGCAAGATGTTCTCCTGCATTGCTGCTGTAGCTGCTGGAGACATTCCTCACTCCAATCTGATAACATCACCTTCTAGCCCCGCTATAAAAGATCTTCTGTAAGACTAAACCAATTTCTTAAGAGATGCCACCTGGGTATTACAGCTTTTCTTCTTCATTCCTCACAGTAAGGTTGTGGATTCCATCACCTGAAAGATCCACAAAGCTAGGAGAGACTGAATTTGAGATTTAAAGAATGTCTACAGGACTCCTTAGAACTGAAAGGATTGAAAAGGTCAACACAAACCTGAAAAAACTGGAGCTGTTTTTCTAAACTCCAAAAGAACGGGTGTTTTAGCACACAGCTGGCAGACGGACGTTTCTGAGGGTCCATGTTTATCATTTGCTCTATTAAATCACGAGCAACTATGTCTTCTGCAAGGAAAAGGGTGATAACTCTTAGGCTGTAGGGAAATCTAATGTTTTGTACTTTAGAAAATTCTTATGTTCTCTACTTCCTCCGACATGATCCTGAACACAAGCCCCACCAGCTCAAGGACTGCCCTCATACATATGCTGGGCAACCACCAGAAGGTCAGTAGTGTTGAATTGGTGCAATTACAAAATACATGAAATAACTCTACAGTCAAGCTTGCAGAGTTCCAAATTTTGTATCCCAGACATGCTTTGGGGTACTAATTCTAAGAACTTTAGGAGCTTTATTTCAGGAGTACGTTAGGAGTACGACTTTTACCACTGCAGGTTGGGAATCACTGTGGGCCATAGTTCTGTCATTTCTGTTGGCATTTTAACACCCATGGACAGTTCAGTAACTGCTGTAGTACTTTATGTTTACTGTGCTTTTCTTACCGTGCCTCCCTGCATTTAAAGACTCCAGGCTGTATGCACCCAGCAGAATGTTGGCTTGCCGCTGTAGAGATTTGCCAAAGGGATGGCTGCCTTCAGATACCACATAATAAAAGACACAGCCAGCTGAAAAGATGTCCACGGTATATGTCTGCAAATAAACAACCTTTAATAGCACTAAAACATTTTTTTTCCCCCTGAAGACTTTGAGCCATCATCACAGGGTAGTTATTTTGCACCTAAGAGCAGAAGAAAACTTTTCAGAATCACATATTCAGCTGCAAGCCAGCATGAATGTGGGGTGGACTAGATGACCTTCAAAGGTCTCTTCCAACCCAAACTGTTCTGAGTCTGTGAACACCCAGGCATGAAATACTGCATATCTTAAGGTCTGACTGCAACACTGTGCCACCCATTGGTTGTGCTGCCTTCTCCCGGGGGAGATGAAGACTTACAGGGTTCTCTTTGCAATCTTCACTCAGCATCTCTGGGGCAATCCACCCTTCGGTCCCTGGCACACCCGACCGACGGCTAAAGCTGTGCCTGCCCACTGCCAGCTTCTTGCACAGGCCGAAGTCTGAAATCATAGCTTTGACTTTCCCATGGGCGTTGGGCATCGAGATGAGGATGTTATGGGGCTTCAGGTCCCTGTGGACTATTATAAACACCTATTTACCCACTCCAGGCAATCCCAACGATATTTGTAAATTTTTAATGTATTTGCATAGTAAAACTTTCACAAGGCTGAAACACCGTTCGTTAAATCGAAGTCCTAACCTCAAACTATTGTTTTTGGTAGAGGATCATCACTGTTTTATTCCATCACCACTAGTCATCATGTTTTATATGACTTCTATCCAAAAAATGCAGCACCCTGAACAAATGGTAATGACTAGCTTTACTACTCCAGTGCAGCAGAATGTTACAGGTGTCAAAGGACAGACACTATTGCTGCCAGCACTAGGTGGAGCTTCTACAACTCTCCCTTCTAGGACTGAATAAACAAGCTCCCAGCACCAGACCCGTTTCACTTCTTTTTTTAGTTAAGAAAATGTACCACTCTCCATCCAATAATGAAACAAGAGGCATTCTTACCAATGCTAAGGGAGTGCAGGTAAGCAAGACCAGATGTTGTCTGTTGCAGGAGAGTGATGGGTTGTAAGCCATGGTGACTGAAGGCCTTCTGCTCTACATACTATAAATTACAACAGAAAACCAGAAGATTCAGCTCATAACATTGTTTATCATTACCCTCTGCATAAATAGGAAGTATATCCCCTTCAAAAATAAGGTTAGACTGTGTACATTGTGCTAGCTGGTAACACACAGCAAACAGCCTTTGATTTTTTTTTTTTTGGGGTGAAGGTGACGATTTCTAAAACGTCATTCAGAGCTATAATTATATAGCATTGTGCCCCAGAAGCAAGAGTAGAGGGTCTTCAACATCCAGATGGTAGGAGGGGGAGGATGACTAGAAGGGAGTCCTTCACAAGAAGAAAAAAAAAAAAAAAAAAAAAAAAATCAAAGGACAACAGCTTCTGTCTTTAAACCAGTACAGGGTTAGGGATGTCTTTCTAAAGGTCTGAAAACACCCTTGTTGTAGGAAAACGTAACTACTAACTGTCACAGAGGTGATAGTGGGAGTAACTAGAACATCTCCTACAGCAGGCACTTCAGCAACTTAAGCTAAGGGAAACTGAGGGCCTTCCAGGGAGAAGACTTAGACAAATTCTGTAGGTTTGCAAGTGACCCATCACCTCCTGTAAAGTGGCAGCACACAGCTCAATGGCTATGTACTGAAACTGACGGTCCTTCTCCGTGCAGAAATACCGGATCACATTAGGATGCTCATCTGACTCCCGCAGCAACTGTACTTCACGGTCTGCAAAGCTGAAGCACTCAGGAAGAATTCTTTTCACTGCAACATCTCGGTTATCAAATGTCCCCCTACAGACAGGAAGGAAAACCACATCATCCTTTTACACTCTGTAGACAAAGCATGTACAAAGCGAGTGACAACAGAAGACATTTTACGGGGGCATATTAAAGCATTTCTCATGCTGGAAACAGATACATTCGGTCATTAAACATTTCTAAGGGAAGTAAAGTAGTTTTTGCTAGTGAAGAAATGCTGCATGGAAATATTCCAGACACATGCAAAATACTTTTTCAAAAGTTTCATTTCATATGTTTCATTTAGATACATATGTTTTGTTTGTTTTTTGTTTTTTTGTTTTTTTGTTTTTTTTTTTAAAAAGGCCTAATGCAAAGAAGACGTTCATTGGTCTGTTTAATGCTGAATACACATTTTGTCTTCTACCTGTAAACAATTGTCCCTTCAGCTCCATGTCCCAATACATCTTTTGGGTTAAATGAAATCTTGCCAACCACCACTCTGTTTGCATCTTCATCTGAACAAAAAGCAAGAAACAAGGACTGGTTTAGGATGGGTCAAGTCAGCCTTTTACAACTGCACGTAATTCTGCACCAGGATGTGTGTGTCTCTTTTTGCTCATGTTTAATTTAACAACACAGATGATCAAAATTAATGAACATCTGCATTTTGGTACTCACGCTGAGTAGGCAAATACTCTCTGGTGACCAAATGATCCAACATACCGAGTCAAACACATTGTGTAAACACCTGAGATAAGGTCTGGAAAGATCATGTCTCAAGACAGTGTAAGAGATCAGTGGTTCTCAGCAGACAAAACTCTTTCTGGAAAGTTTTATATATGTCTTGTTGAATTTAGGAAATGCTGATTGACAGTTATGGGAGTGGGTTTACTAGCAGGTCCCCTGAATAGCCTTTGAAGGGACAAAAGAGTGCACAGGAAGATAATAATCTCCATTTCTTGATTCCAGTTAATCATAATAATACATATTTTTATTTAAATTAACCTCTCCCTACAGGTTATAAGAATGTACTGCCATGGACAACATAATCTCTCAGACAACAGTTCTGAACTGGATGTTCTTCTAAAGTAAATAATCCTGCTCAAAGTCAGGGCATGGCACACGTCCAGTGTTTTGCAAATGGTCGGACTAAATGAGAATGATGTATCTGATCTATGAAGTATCATCAATAAGTATTTTAATTGTGCTGTATCATCATACAGACTTGGGAAATACAGAGACTCACAATAAAAGATACTGGACTAACTTTACCTCCCTCTTCTTGCTCAGTGGAGAGACAGCTCCCGACATCAGATGTGGAGATGCTGGAATACGCAGAATGGTTTGATGCTCTGGGGGACATATTTGGTGTGCTGGTAGCTGAGCTCTCTGTCCGTCCATAGGAGGTGTCCAAGAAATCTGCTTCTGGGGGTAGATCACTGGGAGCACGAAAGGGCAGCTTCTGTTGCTGCAAGAGCTGTATCTTCTCTTCCAGCTGATGCTGCCTCTGTTGCTGCTGGTGAACACTCTGTGAGAAAGGACCTCAGTTCCATAAGTGGAGTGAAGCTTCTTACAGTCATATCACAAAAGGGAGCTCTATAGCTATTGGGGTAGCTACATCCAAAAGGTGGGAAGAGAACTCTCTTGTTACGGCACTATCAGCCAAGTAGGCTGGGGAACTTTCACTCACACACTTTCAATTTCATTCTGCACTTCCATTGCAATGCTGAGAAATCACACTGTTTGGTTAATATGGCAAAAGCTAACTGTTACTACGTTAACTGTCTTTAAGTCAAAGAAGGATAAAGGCTTTGATCCAAAAGCTGGAAAACCTGACAGTGGTTCAGGTGAGGAAGAGAGGAGTGAAGCCAACGGCATTAAGATCATGTCTGTGAAAAGAGTAACACATACAAAAACCAGAATTGGTGGCATAAAAAAAAAAATATCTCCAGAGTTGGCACATGTGCCCAGAGAAATCACTGTTATGTCAAGTTTGTAGCCTTTGCTCCCCCTGCACATCTGTGAGGAGAGAAAAACCCTGTAGTGTGTTACATTCTAACTCCTGTATCATTTCTTGGGCTGTCAAATGTTCCTGACTCTCCCAAAACTCAAAAGCACATCAAGCTAAGTCAGCATTACCATTGGATAAGTGATGATAAAAGCCACCCAGCCTACAAGCAGGAAAGTGCTGAGAATGATGGTGGCCATGTCTTTCAACATGGAGTCCACAGGAGCCTCTGGCCGAGGGACAGGCCGAGCAGGTTTCTCCTCAATATCCTTCGGGACAGCAGGAGGCACTTCTGTTGAGGAACCTTCAACTATGTCAATAACCTAAGAGGCAAAGAAAACTCTGTTAGCTCAATATTTTCATGGGTAATGGAGCATTTAGATGCTAGCCTTACTGCTAAATCATTTTTAATAATTTCTAATCCCGCCAAAGTCAAAGAAAGTTTTCCATATGGGAAAAAAAAAAAAATCAGCTGAAAGCCCTAATTCTGAAGTGAGGAATGACACATAATGATACCAGTGATTCCACATGCTAAGTACATGAAAATCTGACACAAAAAACGTGAAGTAATTCCATGTAGCTTTTCTTCCAAGTCCTTCCCCAACTTCTACTCCTTTACATTCTTCAATCATCCAATAAAATGATTATGCTCTTCACAAACCTCTTCAATAGTGGCTTTATCAGAGTCAGCTGGAATCACGTTTTCAGGCCTCTTAGGTAAGTTGTTTGGGAATTTCTCCAGGATCTTTGTAGGGGCAGATAATGGTGTTTCATGGTGCCCTTTAAATAAAACACATTTGTTGAAACAAAAAGTTGTCCCTTTTTAGGAAAGATATCCTTAATTTCAGCATCTTTGCTGATTTACAAAAGACTTGAGAACATGTCAGAACAAAAGCTCAAATTAAAACAATTTTTCCCTCTGTTCTGCCCAAGCAGTCACAGGTATAGTGATCACAATCCTGAACAACTCTGCTCAAGCACTGGCTGTGGATTTGGCTCCTGACCATTAGAGGAATGCACATGATGCCTCCTAGCTGGATCACTCTCAAGGCAGTTTTGCTTTGTGATGTGGCCTTGAGATGAAGATCATGTTTGAGATATGAAATGGTTCTGAAGGGAATGGATCGCACCACGCAATAAGGAAGCAAGAATCAATCCAGCACGCAGCTACAATTGCTCTTCACACTCCTTTGGCTCTTGCTAGCCAAGTAAGTGAGAAGAAGGAGACGCTACTGCGCTCCCAGCTTTTGCAATTGGAGTAGACAGAGGAAGACTCCTGCTTATGTACAGAGCAGGAAAGAAAAAGGAGAGAAAGATTGAGGGCACAGGTCATTCAGCGCAGAGGGTTGCAGAGGAATACGAGCTGTTTAAAGGGAGCTGCATGACGTACTGCAAGAGCAGGACAGTATTAACAAAGAAGGATCACAGGAAGAGAAAGGCGGCAGTTAAAGACACTGAAAGTTACACCACGTCCCTGCCACAGAGATCCTATGGCATCTATCACTTAATTATAAACTTGCATCAGAACTTCAGATAGTTCTTCATTTTTGAAGCTAAATTGTAAATGCCCCAAAAAGTCAATTCCAAAACGTTGGGATTTGGGACAGACAGGACAGGCTGATCCTTTATTAATATTATCTTCAGCCTCTGTGCCTTAATGCTCCATTTGTAAAATGGGGAAAACATGACCACCTGAACAATATGATGAGAATTAAAGTAACATTATGCACAACAACAAAAAATCCAAAGGAACCAGAATACAATATTTACCGTAAATAATAAATTATCTATACTCCTCTCTGAAGGAGAGGGCAAATAAACAACAAACTACTTTCCCCCTAGTGAGCTAAGCACTCTTCATCCTCTGCATCCAAGAAAGGAGGGGCCTTGGGAAAAACAGTATGCAGTCGTATCCTTAAAGACATTAATCCATGTGCAAATGAAGACGAATTAGAAACGATTACTAGAATTCAGTAATTATTTCCTGCGTTTAGGCAGTCATTGTGACTGATTTACAGCAGCTGAAAAACAGCTCTGAGGCTTGAATTAGCATTGTCCGCCAGATGGCAATGTGATCCTGCACGAGCAGCAGACCAGGGCCAAGCAAGGGACCTCGGATACCTATTAAAAGCCAGTCGTTCCAATAGCTGAGTTTGTTCTTTTCTTTCATTCTGCCTGAAAACTTTACATTCGTACTGGGGGTGATAACACACTCGCCATTGTCTTCAATCGTGACTCCTTCTGTTTTTGGACCCTCTAGTAAGGGTATGGCACTGCCGCGGGGCTAGAAAGAGAGATTATTGTTACAATTAAGGAAGCACTGTGTCCCTATAATATTTAAATAGGCAACTAACTAAAAAAAATGGAGGTCAAAATTGGTGGACAAGCAAAAATTACTGGCAGCAAAGTCACTGTAAGTAAACACTGCCATTATGACCTCAGCAACTGCTTCAACAACCTTGGACATTAGACCTTCTAAATTACCTGTTGCCTAGGAGATGAGATTATGCTCTTTTTTTAGAAAAGTTAAACAGGATCTTTATTTCCTACCTGGACAGCCACAGCGTGAGCAAAACAAAACTATGATGCAGTTTCCCGTCTATGGGGAGTTGCTTTGATGAACAAACCAGCAATTTTAACAGTAACCACAATGCACCAACAATACCACATAGCAACCTCTGGTCCACTCCTGCTAAGTTTGCCTGGCACAATTCCTGATGAGCTACAGTTATTTCTTTGCAGCATTTAAAGTGATTCCTGAAATATGGTCATGCAGTCTAAGGCTTACTGTTAATTGTTTCATGAAATATTTGATATGCACTTCTTGATAGCAATCTGCAATTTAAAACCAAATTTCTGTAGATGTACAGCCTTCAGTGTTTTATTTTCTATTTTAATGGTATCCCTTTGCCTCTTTACTATGGCAAAGTTGTCTTTTTTTTTTTTAATATATTTTTATGTACGTTTCCATTTCGACTTTTTTTTTTCTTTTTAAACTCAGGACAGTACCAATTCTGTAAAGGCATTTTTCAGCAGGTGTCATTCAACTCTTGCAGCTCCCAACTTACCACAACAGTTACTCCTTCATGCACCATTGATGGCGATGCATACAAACTTGTGGAGTATTTCCCTACATATAGAGTTGGTCTGGAAAAAAACAATAAGTGTTAGAAAGAAGTAGACCATCTTAGCTAAAAACTTGGCAACACAATCCTGCAGAACTAAAGCATGAGTTTCTCAAATCATCAATAGTTATATCTTGAAAAGCCTGGATCTGTAAAATTAAGTACTGCTGTACTATGCAGCCATTCTTTTTAATTATGAAAGCATTACTAGTTGATTATTCACATCACAATTCCTCATTTGAAACAACTCGCGTCCTATTTCTGCATTATTCAATTACTGGTATTAGCCAAAATGCCATGCAAATTTTTTTAATGTGAAAGGCTCCACATAATAAAAAACAACTCCATTTCACGTAAGAAACTGTTCAACACAGAACATCTGAAAAAAGTTATGAATATACATTTCCTAAGTTTACAGTAGGTTTTCTGTCTCTGCCTTTAGATAGTAAAAGATCAAATACGATATAAAATAACGGCTGAAGAACCAGAGCGGCTTTTATGTATTCTTTTCACCATCTTGAAATTAGCAGAACAATCTTGAACTGCATGTATATAAATAAGGCTTTAATGATGAAGCTCTGTCAAACAGACAGTGAGAACAACAGGAATATTCATGCTCACGTCAGTTTGCTCTTGGTCTCTGTTTCCTTTGGGAAAGGATATTTCCACTTGGTAATGTGGCCAACCTCCCCAGACATGAACGTCAAGTATCGCAGAGTTTCTATCCCCACATTAGTGTGCATAACTTTCCGTAATCCTTCACGTTGCCAGATGTAAAAAGCTACCACAGGAGAAGCATAATTCTGAATCCACAGTACGTCCCCAGATTCACTGTCCACAGTCACCACCAGTCCATCTCCATTAGACACAAAGTGGGACATTTCTACAAGATACAAATATATAGGAGATTACCTGGATTGCTGCAGACATCCTATTGTAATAATAATACATATTAACAGTTGCAGCCTTATGTTACCTGTGGAGTCCATTACACCTTACATTGCAAAAGGATAGTTGACTGGCAAATCAGTTGTCAGAATTGGGTTGATAAAAGTTCAGTTGCAATGCAATAGGACTGCAATAGCTTTTTCTGAGTATGCACCAGAGTTTAGGTTTGCTTCTTCTCCTGCCATTTGTCACTAAATTTTAAAGACCCATACCTTCAAGAGCTGTACCTTCTTAGATTCAATTTACCTGAAGCTACCTACCAGGCTCTACATATTATGGCATGTAAAGGATAAAGACTGGCAGATACATGTCAACTGCTTAAAAATCAGACAGACAGCTTGACTTATTAATTCTAGAAAAAATTCAGAATATTTTTGCCTGTATGCAAAACCCATGGCCAATACTGGGGAGAAAAAAAGACAAGAAAAAAGAAAGTAATTAAATTCTTACTGTATTTTATGTCTTCATCAGGCAGAGTAGCTGCATAATCAAAATAGGTGGCATTCCATCTCAGCTCCTTCTTCTTGGTGTCATACATTGTGATCGTGTACTCTGTTAAAAAATATACAGTCTGTGAAGCAAAAAAACCTATGAGAGAATAGAATCAATCATCTCAAATCTGAGACACTCTTAAAAACACCACACACCACTTACTGCTCTCTGCATTTCATTTTCCCAACATTCCTGATAAATAAACATTTCATAGCTGTTAAAGATAATACCTGATCCACTCATATACTGATCCACAGGAATCTCAAAACAAGCCTTGCAGACCAGCATTTTGTCTTTACTGCACAGCTTCTTCTGATGTACTTTCTTTACTTACAAGTTTCCAAACCCTGCATTCTAAAATTCAGCATACTGTGTTCTGTAACTGAACTATCACATTAAAGAATACATTAATGTAGAGGTTAAAGAACAAGTCTATAACACTTATTCGTTTTTACTAGTCAACACCTATATGGTGTTGGTCTAATTTTAACAGTTATTTAGAATATCGCATTTGTAATTTCAGTGGATATGCTAGATCTCCATTTTTTTTAAACAGTTTTATAAAAACTGTATGTTTCGGAACAAACTTGGGTTCACAGCTGCTACTGGAATGCACTGTTAAATAGAATATAAATGCCACTTAGTCAACAAGAATAATAATGGACCATGCCTACTGCCAAAGTTAAAAAACCCCACAGTATCTTTCTGCTGCTATTAAGAGTTAATAATCTTTCTGCGTACAGTCTAAAAATCATAACTTATAGAGGTTTTTCTAAGAAATAAACCTGAAAACGTGAACTGATCACAATGTCATTTGTTATGAGCCTAAACTTTAAAAACAACGACAACAACAAATTTTCTTCTAAGCTGCAGAAAAAAAATCATATGACCTGTTCTCCCAAGATACAGGAGGGATGTTGATGGGCAAAGACTTTCTGCAAATGAGGAAGTCAAGGTTTGCTGTTTCTCCCCAGTCATGAGGTCAATCACGTACCAAATATCCTGCTTTTTACCTGAAATCATAATTTAAGCCACATTATCATTCAACTCAAAAATAGCACTTCCATCAAGCTTTTCAGTCTTCTTTTTTCTTTAGTAGGCTCGTGAACTTAGCACGAATAAAACATTTTTAATAAAACAATTTCTCATGGTCAGGTTTAGTTTCATCATTTAGCACTACTGGCCAGTCCCAAATATTGAAAAGAAAATCTAAATACAACATTTAGAATGGTAAGTACTATTGGCTGAACTATTTTTTTCACATTAACAGAGTTCTGAGTGTAGAAGATCCTGTGAGCTAGCAGAAGAGGAGACTGAAGTGCTAATGTTGAAGGACAGTAGGTAAAAAAAATTAGGAGGGTCTACACATTTCAAATTGATTAAGGCCTGTAATCCTAACATCCCACTCAAGACTATGTGAGCCATGACCTTAAATACTTCTTTGACACTAACACATATTCGTTCTGTTTAAAAGCTTCAAATAAACATTTTTCACTCCCTTACTGGAGAGACACAAAGTGGAGAACCAGAAGTAGGTATTGGCCATTCAGGAGATTAAAAAAACAATACTGAGTTCATCCTGATCCTTCACACATTTTACTGTTGTGATAACAACTGTCCTTCCTTCTTCCTTTCTCCTCCCAAATCCATCTGCAATTAGAATGAGTCAGGACAATGAGCCATAAATTTGTTATTATTTGTAGTATAAATGAACCTACTGTATCTCTGATAACGGAGGATGTCTAACTGTGTTGCAATGGGATTTCTAATTTAATTACAATTGTCAGGCAGGCAATGATATTTATAAGCCTAAGAAGATTTTAAGTAGAAGTCGCTTTTTGTTGAGAAACAGCACTTCAAGAAACCAAAAAACCCTTTACAGGCTATTCACTGCTTAGAAAAGCTATTTTCTCCTTCAGGAAAAGTCTTTGTTTTTTAATATTCAAGCAGTAATTGAATTCTATACTAATCGGACTTTCTGTCATCAGAAAGGTCCATGAAAAGTCATAATTAGTACCCAAAATAAAGCAGTTATACCCAAAATAAATCCATACAGTCTGTCTGGGAATCTACATTTTGTACTCACTGAGCGTATTACAATCTAAGAGAGATTACATTTGACTCACCCATGTACAGGATCCCATCTGAACTGCGACAGGGAGATGCCTGCACCAGCTCTGGGATAGTAAATGGAAGTTTCTATGGAAAAAAAAAACCACAATAAAAACTTATTCACACTGGTATGAGTGTCTTCACATTGGTTCACAGAAAAGGGCGGTCAGAAAACTTCTGAAATCTCAAATGACGGTATTTTATTGTTTGTATTATTGCAGCACCTAAGAACTCAAAATTTCAGGTCAAGGCGCCACTCTGCAAACTCAGAACAGAGAGAAGTCCTTCTCAGTAAGTTTACAACAGGAGAAATGCATGTAAAATGGAAGAGCTACTTGCAGCTGAGAGGTTAGGAGGCCAAGACCCTCTGGTTTTAAGGTCTACCATCATCACTTATAAACTATCTGGGCTTCAACATACCTCTGTTTAATTGTCTCACCTGCCAGAGAAAAGAAACTTGTGGGAAGCCAAATATTTTATCTGAGTATCACCACAAAGTTTAAAAATAAAAGTCAAATGTTAACTAGGATCTGTGAGTTACATGGATTGGTGGCTAGTTGGAAAAGGTTCAGCATTTTTGTCTGCTAACTAAATCTAAAGGTGTCAGCACAGAATATATATTAATCCTACCTTTTGGCAGATGGTTTTAGAAAATTAACTATTTGTGCTAAAGTGACATTTCTGATTCGTATTATTCCAGGTACACATTTCCCATTAAACCATACAGAGGTTATTCAGTAATTGGATAATAGCACATAAATTTTATTTGTCATCATCATCAATTTTTTAGCGAGTTACAGAAAAATAGTACAAGTGGACAAAACGTGTTATGGATATTTTCAAGCAGAAATTATTTCCTGGCGATAACAAGAAAGGTGGCAGCTTTCTGCTCTAAGAAAATAAAGCATGTTTTCACTCTGCAAAGGTGCTAGCAGCACAATGTAGGGCACTGTCATTCCAAAAACTTGTATCCTAACATTGGCATGGGCAGCAGACACTGGTTTTTGGCTAGTCTGGATCAAGCTTTTCCAAGAAACTGGTGCATTTCCTTTGAATAGTACAAAGCCTGCAAAAGTTTATAGTACTGTCAGGAAAGCAGAAAATTCCCTTGGGGACTTATCTTTCATGTGAGTCTGATTAGGGCACTTTTCTAAAGAATTATCAGAGGAGAGAATTTAAAAAATATACTTACAGTCAAGCCTTCGCTATTCTTGCCACCAAGCGTATACAAACTGCCATCATTTGGGTCTGGAAGAAATGCTGGCCTAGGATTTAAGCAGCAATTATAAATGATAAAAAAAGTACTGTGCTTCTCAGGAACAGGAACGCAACCATAGCCCATACTGGCTTTACAGAAAAGTTCCTCTGACATTAAACTTCTTACATTGTATTATCCATTTTTTGAAGTTTCATTTATTAACTGTGACAATGAAAAAATATAAAGATGTTTCAGAACTGATATAAGATTACTAATACATTTGAAAATTCAAAGATCTAAATGTGGCATGCAATCACTTGGGTGAAAGCTTTTAAACAAGATCTATATGCTTTTAAAATGCCACACAATTAAAACCAAACCAAACAAATAAACAAAACCAGAGAAGATAAGGAATGCAAGAAACAATACAAGAGTTGCCAGAACTAAGTAAATTTGAGAGGTAAAGGCAACCCCCCACCCAAACTACAAAAAAAGAACAAAAACAAACAAACCCCAACATCAAAAAAACCCCACACACACAAAAAAGAAAGGATGTTACCACTGACTTCAGAGACATAAAGTTAAAGCCCCAAATTTTCCAGTTAAATGGGAGATTGCTATGCTGGAGAAACTACTCTGAAGTAACAGCTTGAGTGTTTCATTTGAAGATTCTGGTAGCAGTGGTGGCTGGAGTTTCCTATGCTTCACTATTTTTAGTCTTTTGTTTGAAGAGAATAAGAAGTACAAACCCCAGAAATCACTCTCTAGCTGTTTCTGTCCTTTTCAAAGCTGCTCAGTGAAGATTCTAGCACAGTTAGCACACTTGATCTCTAAACCTAAGCCAGGGTTTGAGAAAACAGTCTGCAGACAGGACATTTCTTCTTAGCACTACAAGTAAGAGAATTATATGCAGCTAATTATATCCTTTCTGTATCTCCTCTCTAAATCATAGAATCATAGAACGGTTTAGGTTGGAAAGGATCTTGAAGATCATCGAGTTCCAACCACCCTGTCATAGGCAGGGACACTTCTCACTAGACCAGGTTGCCCAAGGCCACATCCAGCCTGGCCTTGAACACCTCCAGGGATGGGGCCTCAACAACCTCTCTGGGTGCCTTACCACCCTCAGAGTGAAAAACTTCTTCCTAACTTCTTCCTAATGTTGAATCTAAACCTGTCCTCTTCCAGTTTAAAGCCATTCCCCCTCGTCCTATGGCTACATGCCCTAGTAAAATGTCCCTCCCCAGCTCTCCTGTAGGCCCCCTTTAGTTACTGGAAGGCCACAATAAGATCTCCCTGGAGCCTTAAATTGACTTATGCAAGGTATGCAACTTTTCTAGAAAATATATCATTTTGGTTCAAGTTAAACCAAATTTGAAGATGTCAGTGAAAATTGCACAAGCAGTAAATGAGATAAAGGAAACAGACTTACTCTTCCACATGTATTGGCACCTGGAGTACAGGATCTGCATAAACAGAAAAAGAAAAAGTCATAACACTGGAATTCAACTCCTTGAACTCACTAGATACAGGATTAAGTCCGGCCTGCAACAACATGCTCCTTTTTGAAAGGCTGATGCACAGAGTTTGAAAGGGGCCATCTCTGCAGCCTCAACAATCTCCTGTTTGGTCGTGAAACCAGGTTTGTAAAATTGGAAAGTACAAAGCACCTGAGAAATTTTAAACCTTCTGAAGTCCTTTGCTCAGTTTTATCCACACTCCTCCCCAGCTGCCCCTAGGAGGAGACTTGGAGAAGACAGCAGTACTGTATTGTATCTCAAGTTTTCTCCTTATGTGTCACTTGGACAGAGAATATAGAGTCTGTCAGAACTGCCTGTATACGTGTCAATATAAACTCTTGCTTCCGATACGCCTATGAGATCACTGGGTACTGGCTGCCCAGGAGGCAGCTGACAATAACTTGCAGCAACTGCTTTCAAAGTGCAGGCTTCAACTTAAAAAGAAGCTACAGCTAATGGAAGTGAGCAGACACTGTGAATACAGGGATACAAAAGTACTTATCTCGATATTTTTTAATCTGTATTTTATGAACATTTGCTACTTTGTGTCTCAGGTACCTCCTGTATCAGGCAGGTAAGCATATGCTTTCTAGATACCTTGACATTTAATTTAAAACATAACATACAAACAGAAAGCCTAGTGCTACACCTACTGAAATCAATGGGAAGACTGCCAATGACTTAAGAGCAAGACTCCGACACAAGTCAGGAAAAACTTGGTTCCACTTCCTACTCCAAAATAAAACCTCTGTGATCAGCATGTCAATGAAAAGAAAAACAGAAATCTGCCATGGGCTATACAAAATTATCTCAAACCTCATTTTTCACTTAAATAATCTCCCCACTAAAATTTATCCAAGAATCCACATTACATAAAAATCAAAAGGTTTGGAAACAATCTCACAGTAATTGGTATTTTGAGTGATCAGAATCACAGTTTAGCTTTCATCAACAAAAAGAAGGTACAACATAAAACCTGACAATGCTAAATCTAAATCATTACATATTAAAAGATAAATTAAGAACTATAATTTTATTTTAATGTAAAGTGATGTGGCCTCAAAATTACTATCCGAGGCCTCAAAAAAATCCTGAATCACGGGCTTTTCAATCCACAAAACCACAAAAGTTCCCAGATTTGTAGCACATACTCTACAGCTTCCAAGAAAAATGCGTTTGCTCATTTCTGGGTATATTGGCAGAAAATAACTCAGAAGTCAAGAGGATGCAAGGGATCTTCACTTCTGCAGCAGAAATCAAACCATTACACTAGAATAAGCCTGAGTAACAAGATGAAAGATGACCAAGCAAACATATACTGTTTTTTCACCTTTTCTGTCTCCATGCAAACATTGTGATGCTACAGGAAGGAAATAAGAAAAAACCCAATGATGTTTTGAGAGCCTTTGATTGGGAAATTGGCCCAGATTCTGGACAGCTTAAGCTTACTGTGATATTTGCAGAGCTAAGCAAGAGGAGAACAAGAAATTCAGGGTTCATTACATGGGTCTGACAAAGTCTCTACCACTCTGCAGTATACTGCACCACACGAACTGCTGGGTTTGACGATAACGGCCTAGCAGGGTGTCCCTTTGTTTTTATATAATAGATTTAAAAAACATAAGAAACTCCTACCCAAACAGATCTCTAAGAGCAATGCAGCTGAAAACAGTAGTCACCAAAAGATGCATATACAATATCAGAGAATATGAGGAATAACAGTAAAGCTATTTTTATTTCCATCAATATCTTTTTACAATAGCAAATACTCTCAGAGCAGTTTTGTTCAAAACATAACTACATATATTTTTTTTTCCTCTTTACGCCTAAAAAACATTCCAGATACATCCTCAAAGCAGCCAGAATAAACTACTCAAAAGTATATTAAGCTTCTGGGAATGACCCAACTAACTGAAGAGGGAGCAGTGCTCTGCTCAAGCACCAAATCACACAACAACTAGCAAACTGCTCAGCGAGCAGACTTGTCAAGTTTCATGCTTTACCTGCTTCCCCATCACACCACTGCACTGGCATCTCCCGCACTGGCAAGAGCAGAGTCAAACACAGTCTTCCCCCACATCACAACAAATTCCCTGCAAAGCTGTGTGCTGGCTCTGGGACGAAACCCACTGGAGGGCACAGACACAGCCTTGTCATGTTATCTTACACTCGGAGCCTCATACATAGGGCAGGAAAAACACCAAGATAATTTAGCTGGTACCCCTAAAGGTCTTAGGCACTGACATGTATTCATAGAAGATGGATAGCAAGAGTAATTTTTCTCTTAATGATGAATTATCACCATTACCACTGTTCATTGATGTAAGATGGGAATGCTATGCAAGTGTAGAGCTCCACATTATAGCATAAACTCCATTTAATTTATTGAGAATCCAAGTATACATCAAAAGGCCCTAAGAATAATTAACATTCAAACAAAGGAGCTAAGTGATTCATCGTTATGTATCTGTCTCTACAGACCACGCTGCTTAGTCAGCCTTTAGTCCATTAACTACATCAAGCAATTCATTTCTATCCCTTGTGTGAAGAAACTGGTTTCAGGATATGTTGGGATCGCCCCACTCCAAAATTAGAGTTGATTATATGCCAATTATTTCCCAGTGTTTGCTTCAAGTATTCCATGAGCTTTACAATATCTAATGCCACACATGGTGACTTACAACATCATCTCTCCATTACTAAAGAAAAGCAAGCAAGAAAAAAACATTAGCTGATCACTATATACAGTGGTTCAATTCTATAGTTGAATTGTTAGGTTGAACTACTAAAAGCGAACAGACATCAAGTTTATAGACTCAGCGTATCCATAAGTCTAGGTGAAAAGAAGAAAGAGACATTAAATACCACAGGCTAGAGTTTTAATAATTATAAATGCTTTGTGGGAAAGGAAACTCTCACAGTTTTGTGAAAAAAAAAAAAAAAAAAAACAAAACACAAAACCAAAACAACAACAAACAACAAAACAAAACAAAAAACAAACAAACAAACAAAAAACAACAACAACAAAAAAACCCAGCACAATAAACCATCAGAAAATGGCACCTGCCTCAGTTGAAGTAAGATTTAATGCAAACACTACAAGCATTGCTAAAGGCAAAAGCCAAATAAACTTTGCAAGTCTCTTGATGAACTGATTACTCGGAGTGTCTCACTTGGTAAAAAATAAATTGCCACCTGTGGTGACGACAACAATTGCTTGACCAACAGTGCTTGAACAACTTTGTCCTATCTAGAAACATCTCCTCAAATGATCAGCAGTGATAACAAAGCTCTACAACTTGTTTTTGAAGAGATAACAGACTGCATATACATTAAGTAAAATAATGCAGGTTGTCCTTAAAATGACTTTCTAGTCAGCCTAGGCAAAGCATAAGAAAATAGTTTCTTGTCTTTCTATCTTCAGAAACTCTTAAATTTATTTTTAATAAAAGGACTTCTTATTCTCTGAATTAAATGGAGGTGTGAAGTTGTTATATGAAAATACAGTATAAAACTAGTACTATCTGAATTAAGTTCCAAATTTTCTAACTGTGCTGTTACTGACATAACATAACACACACTCTGCGGTAGACTGGGACACAATGAGATTTCCTCAAACATATTAGTATTTCAAGTGTGGGGTTTGGGGTTTGTTTGGTTTTTTTTTTTTTTTTTTTCAAAGAATGCTCAGGAAAACCTTAACAATTACAAGAAATTTCAAAAGGTAGATTATGTTTTCTAGCAACTGATCCTGGTTTGTCCGTGACGTTTTCAGGAGAGCCTGGTTAGCAATGCTTTCCTAGAGCTCCCTCTCTGCCCTCAAAATCCAGAGAATAAGAGTAATACAGTGTTCTTGGACTAACAACTTGTTTTTACTTAATTTTCTAAGACTGGGCAATCTACTTTTACCAAAAAAAAGTGCTCCACTCTGCTCCAACTGTCTCAAAGGTCTGAGAAGTTTTGCATGATTTTATCAACCATGTAAGTACCATAACAGTGAAAGAACAGACACTTATATGCAATATTTACTTGCATTAACCTTTTAACCCCAAGCTTGTATATCTGAATGCTGTTGGAAAAATGTCCCTTATAACAATTTCATCCTACACTTCAATAAACAATGCCAGGAATCCCATGAATGTCTCTTCAACTTCTGTAGTGAGTTTTTCTGAAGCACTCTTGCATATCAGATGACATGAATGAAAGCCTCAGGACAAGTTCCAAGCTGTTCAGTGTGTGCTGTACAGAACCATAATGCTCATGAGAAAGTCCTTAAACTTTTCTTTAGTATCATGTCTTCAATATCAAGAACAACAGTGCTTCATCACAAGCAAAAAAAAATCCTGCTTTTACTCGTTTTCTCAGTAACTGAAATTTGATTTACTAGCAATGATAAAAAATGAGGTAGATGGAACAGATTAAGATGTTATTACAAAGCAGTAGGAAATTTTTTGGTACTTACTAGCACATGAACTATAACACTGATTATTCTGATGGCTTCCTGCAACATTTAAGTGCTGCATATAAACTGTTAGAAAAGATTTAGTATCAATATTTGATTCACTTCCATGCATGAGGCTATTCACAATGAGTGAACACAAACTGATGGAGTAGTTTAGTTTCTGAAGTGAAAGGAATTCTCCTTTCACTACTAGCACCATCCACCTGGAAAAACAGGCCGTGGAGAGCTATTTCTCGATACTTTTAGCTACTGGGGTGATGTATTTTTTCTGATTTCTTTAACACTCTCATGATCTTGAACTAAGGTTGTAGCTCTGTGAAGATACTTTGAAGACAGACAATGAACTCTTCACATTCACTTTCATGTGGTTTGGGACATATTCCAACTTTATTTCAAAGTTTGTTTTGAAATAAGAACTCACTCTGAGATAAAAAGAGAATCTTGAGTTTAATTTATTGTTGTCAGGTCTTACAATAGTTTTCATATGCTTGAATACAGACTAGAAAAGAATGAGTCGTCTTATAACTGAAATCCCCTTTGGCTCCCCAATGGGTCAAAAGGAAAAAGTTCTTGCAAAAGTCAGAGAACTGAGGCCTTATCTTCTCTTCAACAGCTCAGCACTCGAGTGCTAACATGCTGAGACTGGAATCACGTAATCCTGCTTTCAAAATTTCCCTGAACTGCAATTCCCTGTAATTAGGTAAGTCATTCTAATAAGCCTGATCTGTTCCAATACGAACAACAGTGATAATAACAACTGAACAAAGCAGTAAGTATTTCGTACCGGAAGAAAAACTTCACAGAGAAAACGTGATAAAACTGTGACAAAAATCTATCTGCCTCTCCCTTAAGCTTCCATTCCCTGTACCAGAGGAAAAGTCAACTCCTTGCCATGTTCTACATAGAGCTTTTGGTATGATATCCTCTCCCAAAGCTTTCCACTTTCTAAAATAAGAAAACAAAGATGTCGAAACAACTATGGAGTAGGGAAGGGGGTTGGGGGCGAGTTAGGAAGCAGGACCCATCCTGTAAACATCTCCAGTGCTGAGGGAAGATTTGAGTTTTCTGTAGATACTTCCACAGGTTTCCAATTTGTTTTTCCTGCAGCTTCCACTAAGGCAGAGTATGTTAATATTTCTTCCATTAAAACCCTACAATTCAATACACTCTAGCTTTAGCTTTCTGATCTGATAATACACATGTGCATAAACAAGCACATGCACACACTATTAATAAAATTATTGCCACTGATACTTCATTAAATTAATTCAGCAAAGCATATTAATGCCCACAAGCACAGGGAGTTCAAGGGCATCAGTAAAATAGAAATACCATTAAAAAGACTGCTAATACCTCTCCTTTTCATTGTGGGACTTCAAAAAAGTTATTCTGTAAGAGTTGCAAAGCTTTCATTTTCACAAGTTAATAAAAAGATTTGTAAAATAAATGTGTCAAGAAAAAAAGAATTAAAAGGACATCGATCCTAGATTATAAAGATATATTCTAGAACTCTAAGAGTTTATTCACAAGTACAGCCGTTACTAGAAACTTGTTAACATAATGACTGTCCAGTAATTTAGTAAATTATTGGGCTCAGTTACTCTTCCCTGAAATTAAGATTTTGACCTGGCAGCAGGCAGATGTCCCAATACAATTTTGGTTGCATCATGGCCAGAAAATATTTGTGCCTGTATCATTTACTTGTGAGTGGGCAGAAGTACACGACACATTTCAGATGATTCTGAAATAATTCTAACCCGTATTTTGCATACATATATGGAAAAAAGCCATATATACACCTTTGGAAACTGTAACCATAATGCTAAATATAATGCATTTGACTTGTCTCCATATTTCACAAACACGTGATAAGATAAAATCTGCCCTTTGACCAAAAAACAAGTCTTTCTTAATGCACAAGATAGAGTTGTACATTTCCATCACTGTAATGTGTCCTTAGGTAGAACATACAAAACCAATGACTGAAAAGAAGAAGTGGGAGATTCTGAAACAGCAAATGAGTAAGTCGCTGCCCCACTGGAATGAGCTGGAAAAAACGGTTTCCTGAGCAGAGGCCCTACCATAAGATTTGCGCTAACGGGCCAATTTAAAATAGTGTCTTCCCTGCCTGCTGTTGCAATTGTAGTAAATGAGGTTAGAGGCACTAACAAACTATCCTCTGGATTTTGCTGAAAAGAGCACTGTAGTACAATTGTTTTGTTTTGACAATCCTTATTAATTTACAGCTATGCACAAAGATATTTCTTGCCTGGGAAAAACCGCTGTTAATAGAGCAGAACCTACAGATCTCAGATTTGCCCTTTAGAATCTACATATTGCATACCATTAGTAGGTACAGTCTTCATATCTTTGTCTTATCATGACTAGTCCACACAAGTCCATAGGTTACGAGTAAGGTACCAGAAATCAAAACCTTTTGAATTGATTGTGAGCCATTGTTTTTCTTTTGATTGCTACAGAGAATTTAAGATCACAACAAAATTTCTGCTGGCTCTAAATCTAGACCCAAATCTGTATATATTATATGTTCTTCTGGCAAATTACTTTGAAACAGTTCTTAGCAGAAAATCTTTTAAGGAGCTGGTGAATGAAAAGAAAGAGATCGCTTTGAACAGTACAGAAAGACACACAGAAGTCAGAAGAACAGAGAAATACTCTGTCTAGGAGTACAGTTCGAAACACTACATTCTTAACATCTCAAAGTTCAATATTCTGATCATTAACCCAAGCTCTTGAGCTAACAAAGACAGACAGGATGATTTTTATAAAGATGTGAGGGAACAGGACAATCTTAAAAATCACATTCTTAAAGCTCACACTGAAATCAGAATTGTAAATATAAAGTCTGACATTAAGGAGAAAAGTATTCTACAGATTCCATCTTGTCAATGGGTTTCTCATCACCATCTCTATCACTGTCTATTTTCTTACCTGCATGTAAAAGCAAGCCTACAGTGCTGCACCCCTGTACCTTTCAAAGAGATCTATAGGCAAAGACAGAAGACGACTCATTTCCAGCAATTCTGGGGAAGATATTTCACAGAATCACAGAGTTTCAGAGTTGGAAGGGACCTCTAGAGATCATCTAGTCTAACTCCCCTGCTAAAGCAGGATTGCCCAGAGCACATTACTCAGGACTGCATCCAGGTGGGTCTTGAAAATCTCCAGAGAAGGGGACTCCACAACCTCCCTGGGCAGCGTGTGCCAGTGCTCTGTCACCCTCACCGTAAAGAAGTTTTTCCGTGTATTTGAACGGAACTTCCTGTGTTCTAACTTGTGCCCATTACCCCTCATCCTGTCACTGGGAACCATTGAAAAGAGCCTGGCTCCATCCTCCTTCAACCCACCCCTTAGATACTTGTAAGCATGAATAAGGTCTCCCCTCAGCCTTCTCTTCTCCAGGCTAAAGAGTCCCAGCGCTCTCAGCCTTTCCTCATAAGGGAGATGCTCCAATCTCTTAATCATCTTAGTTTCCCTTTGCTGGACTCGCTCCAGCAGTTCCCTGTCCCTCTTGAACTGGGGAGCCCAAAACTGGACACAGTATTCCAGTTGTGGCCTCACCAGTGCAGAGTAGAGGGGGAGAATGACCTCCCTCGACCTACTGGCCACACTCTTCCCTATGCAGCCCAGGATTCCATTGGCCTTTTTGGCAACAAGGGCACATTGCTTGCTCATGGATAATTTATTGTCTACTAGGACCCCCAGATCCTTCTCCTCAGAACTACTTCCCAGCAGGTCCACCCCTAACCTATACTGGTGCTTTGCATTCTTCCTCCCCAGGTGCATTTCATCCTAAGTAATCTTACTGAGGAGGCTCACCAAGTATCTTGCTAGTGGCAAGTGCAGAAAACATGGGAGCCTATGACAGTCACCTAGAACTGACAGCTCCTTTTATTGATCAGAGATGGCACTAAGAGCCTATTTAGTCCCTGATCTGAAGTGTGTGCCACACCCTTTCACACCAGTGTCTTTCAATACAATGTGTTTTTCTGTGGGGCCACAGCAGGAGCAAAGATGTCTCAGAAATTTGGGGGGAGGAGGAGTGTGGATTCTCTATAAACTTTCCAACCATACTCCAGCTTTCCATGGCCCAGAGAACGAGCAGCATCAGTTACCCAGCCACTGTCAGATCCTGTCAGATAGTAGTACTCATCAAAGCCAACAGGAAATGAAGGTATTAAGCACCCTCAACAAGTAAATCCACAACCTCACTACATATAACTGCAGGGAATGCAGCTTTATTTCTGAACTACTGGACAGTCCTATTACTAACTGACCCATTGTTTTTGCCTGCTTTATGGGGAGCACAAGTATTCAGACTGTCTTCCTTGCCAGCACTACATGAAGGCAGGAAACCCAAACATGTTATTGTGGTGATAACCACTGGCCTATTTACTCTGCATACCTAAGATAAGCTTCACTGCTAAATTAAAACAAACCACACATGGCAAGATTTCCACATTTAAGTACTGCCTGATAATGAACACCACCTTGTTTTTTCCCCAATGAAAATAAAATGTATATGAATTGCCCTTTGTTAAACACCTTTCTGCTCAAGTGCAGTAATGAAATGTTCTCTTGCTGATGAATGCTGCTGCAACACTTTGTGTGACCTCCACAACTTCTCAAAGCACATGAACTACAACACATGGTTCATTGTCTGATAATCAGGGTGAAATGACACCTGCAAGAACACCGCTTGCAACGCATGCAACTTCCCACTGGGTAATTCTCTATAACAATATACGCATATTGTTGCCAGAGAGAGTACACCGAACAACTGTGTTTATACACTAATATTAATACTGAATTCTGCACTATTAAATCTCTCTAGGGATTTAGAATAGCAAGATTGTAAGGACTTTCATGGACTATTAGTTTCCAACACTGTCACATCTTTGTTGGGCTTCCCACCCGCAGGATGATCACCAACAAATACAGTTTTGCAAAAATAAATAAAACCCCTCCAATTACAAATTAATTTACCAATTTATATCTACAGGCCGTTGTTTCATGTACACTTAACTAAGTTAACTCGTGAAGCATCTTGTAACAATGATAACTACCACTAATTTTTTTTTCATTGACCCTTGTGTGCTGTTCTGTTACACAGAAATAAACTAATGGGCAATAAATGCTTTGCAAAAAGCAACTGAACATACTTCATGTACATAAGATGCATAATAATGCATAGTTAGTTGCAACATGAGAAAAAGAAGTTCTATAAAACTAGATTATCCAGTCTGGCAGTTCTACTGTACCAATAGTAGTTTTGCAACATTTTTTTTGTTAAACAAGGGAAGTTTCTTGAGCAATACACTCTGACCAAGATCCTTTTCATTACCAAGTGCCTTCATTTCTTCCTCAAAAAAACCTCTTGGCACTTACTAAGTCCAGCTGCAAACAAATGCCAGTTATGTTATCCTTCTAGGACAGGACTATGTGGTGCATGCTCATGTCAGTTGAATGACAATCAAAAACCAGTAAGCTTCTCTTAACACTGCAGCAGCCTATAGCAACAATAAAGGAGGAGGCTGATAACTTTTTTTTATTCAAGCCTGTTTAGGGAAAGGAGAGGTTTAAATTTAAAGAGGAGACGGGGAGAAAATGTAA
This sequence comes from Vanellus vanellus, assembly GCF_965231255.1. NCBI lineage: Eukaryota > Metazoa > Chordata > Aves > Charadriiformes > Charadriidae > Vanellus > Vanellus vanellus. The sequence goes on from NC_138922.1 coordinate 10,975,900, forward strand.
TCACAGCTATTAACCAAGATCCTTCAAGAAAATACTTGCTCCTTTTTACTCCAAGAGAAGTTACAAAAGCATTCTTTGCTCATTTATGAAGTTAACTTTTTGTCTGGTAGATTTGCATTCACATATGAATGGCTTCACAAATAAGAACAACCGGTTTGTACTGCAGACATCAGATACGTACAATCCATTTCCTACCATTTCAGCTCACCTACTAAACTGCCATGAGGTTTAAAAATAGAGGACAGAATGATGCAATCACTGCGATTCCTTTCCATTTGACCTGCTTTCTAATTTATTTCCCAAAGAAGGGAAAGTGCTACTATCACTTCTGCCATACATAATGAGAGTCCCACTAAAACAAATTTGTATTAAGTAGTGAATTTTTCATAAAGATAGAAAGAGCTCTCTTTGCTCAGTAACTAAAATTACAAAATCACTTCTAGTCACTGAGCACGTTAAATTTCTTTACAGAAGTGCAGTTATTTTATTTAAAAAACTGTGCTGTTCCTAAATGTCTATTATAGAGAAAAAGACCCGAAGTTTGCATGATATCCACTGCATCAGTGAATGTAGGGTATTCCAGAGACAGAATCATGCAAACTCTTTGCCACCAGTTCCACCAGCTGACACCCTCATTTGACATCTATTCTGTTCTATGCTTGCTTATATTGTGTTCATTCCCATAAAACTTGATACCTATCAATTACACCACCACAGCTTAAACATTCTGGCAAAAAAAACAACCAACCAAACAACCATAAACCTGGAAAAGATCTGCAAGTGAAAATATGAAGATGAACATGACTCCAGAAACACTGTAGCTTAATTCTGGAGCTAGAGCAAAAAATAAGAAAGAAAATGAAGTATTCACCAGGCCCTACAACAGTTTGAATTATCACTTGATTTGACTGTTACTACCGTTCCTGAGTAGAGGGCACCAGGACACTTCCTACTCACCTTCTTTTAAAGTCCACTTGATCGCTCCTGTCCTCTTGCTGACAGCGTGCAAACTTCCATCAAGAGTTGAAACAAACAACAGTGTTTCTGGCACAGTTACTGAGCTGGTGTTCTGGAAAAGAAAAACCCATACACTGAATGTATTTATGTACTACAGAGTTTACTCATAACTGTCATACAGTGCATTGCCTAGGACATCATCCTTCTTTTTAATCGCACAGACTGGACAACTTTCTTGTCCCTTTGAATTCAGTGATTTTTTGGGGTTTTGGTTGTTTTTTTTTTTTTTCCTGTCACTGCTATGGAACTACTTGTACTAGAGTTAGGAGAAATCAGAGATAGGGCTGATCTAGGAAAGAACTGATACAAAGACTAACCAATAAGATAGCTAAGGTAAGGCACTTCAAAGCAGTTCAGAGAACCTAAGCGTTAATGTCAATGCATGCTACTACCAAGTAAATAGAACATACTTTTGCCAAGGTTTAGTCCCCTTAGAGATGAAAAGACATTGGACGGGTAGAAAATAGATAAATAAAACTGAAAGGTGATCGATATTCTACAGGGCTGATGGCAGCTGAGAGACAGGCTGGAGCTGCAAGCATGTAAGCTGTCTCTGAGCAAGGGCAAAATATTTAGGATAGACGCAGCTTAAAGGCTGGAGGAGATCCACACTCTTAAGCCTCTTAATTGTGTTTTTGTACCTCATGTCTCCCAATACTGTATTTCTGCAGTAGATAGTAAATAACACTGTTTAAGAAAGTCGATATGTATTAGCACATCCATAGGTATCTCCTAGAAAGCACTCAGCTGCAGGATTCAAACCTTACTTTGACATTCTAGTTATTCTGCCACTGGGGACACATCACTGTATTTATGTGTATGGGTACAGAGCTGTTTGGTGCCTGCTGTTATTTCTACAGCACAAGCAGCTTCCAAGCCTGGCTATTGCAGAGCACATAATTCTATTAAAATGGCACCACACAAACATCGAGGGCTCGGAACTATGTAGTTATCACAGGAACAGTAAGGCTAAGTCCAAGGTGTTTCATTGCACAAAGCACAAAAACCATGTTAAATTAATGTATTTTCTCTTCCTGCCTAAAGATGATCCCACACTCCCTAGGACCAACTCATTTCCATTTACCAACTCTCAAGTTATCACTCAAGTAACTTGTCATTTGTGGACTGTATCTGCATTGCTCATCTGCGTGCCACCTGCCACGTCTAGGAAGTTTCAGAGTTAAATATAATTCTTAACCTACCACAGTTCACAATATGAAAGTGTCTGAATGTTACATAATTAATGTCTTCAATGACTTAAATTGTAAAAAATAATTATCAGTCATGTTAAAATTATTGCAAAGCAAAATACACAATCGCCAAATTAAAATGCATGAGTATAACAGTACCTGTTTCTTTGGAAAACTATACATTTTTAGTGCAACTCAACTAAAGCATTAGATTCGCAGGTAAAGCATAAAGCTAAAAGAATAATACAATAAAGAAATAACTAGCCAACTTTCAGGTTGCACCTACAAATATTAAACACGCTTCTTTCCAGCCAAAGGGAATACAGCTGGAGCAGACAACTGTAAAACACACAGTGCAGAAAAAATGAAAGTACAAATCAACAATACACAAACCATAGATCAGAAATAACCATAGATCAGAGATACAGGAAAAAAAGACGTATCTTAACACATAAATATAATTTTCATTATCTGGTGTAGATAAATTATACAGGCTGCACAGAAGTCTGCACTTAAATAAAATATTTACAGCTGCATCTGGAACCAAACTTCGCAGTGTTTGTTCAAACGGGGACACTGAATAACAATTCCTCTCATGCTGGCCCATAAAGCATGCAGCTCGAGATGTTACTAATCAGAACTGAATTTAAGAGTATCTTTCTAGCCCAATGAGCTGATTTGTATGTTAGAGCAAAGAGAAGCTGTATTATAAAGTTATGAGTTCTCATTCTTTAGTAAAAATCATTACTTTCGTTAAACTATTGTAGCCACTGTATCACAGTAATTCATAAAAATTTTGCCCTTTAGGTCTTTTTGTACATGATCTCCCAAAACAATTTAGGCTGCCATAGCTGATTTATAATCATCTAGTCCAGTCTTCCCATCTTCCTTAAATAAGCATTTAACAAGCCAGATCCACTGATTCTGCAACCAGAAGGGGAAGACACAACTCACATTCCATTATCACATCCATTTGGGGCTGAAAGCCATCTAATTCTGAGGCTCAATCTGCCCCCCTATGAAATTTTACTTTTTAAATCTGTCATTGCCTGGCTGCCCGCATAAAAGTATCCTTGAACAAAACTGAGAAGGGAGACTTTGGGTTGTATTCTAGACATCTTTATAGCTGCTTTCATGCAAAAGATATGGCTTATTTGCAAACAAAGAACTGCTTCCTGTATAACATTTTAATAATCTAAGAATTACAGTAACTAATCTTCCTAGACACTAACTGAGCAATGTCAGTGCCCCTCACTTCTAAAATATTATCTTGCACACAACTGTCAAATTCCCTCACTCTTATCACTGGTGTCAGGCAATGCATTACAGCGGTGCAAATGCAGACTTATAATATGAATATTTTGAGTGGCTGTGAAGTGGCCCCCAAAAGACACCAGTTCAAGGAATGTCAGGCGGCTGAAAAAAGCTGCATTTGAACAGGTTTCTTTCCCTCTGCGGGTCAAACTGCTCTAAAGTTCAGAAAAAATAGAAGACTTGCAGATTGAACTGATCTCACCACATATAAGCTATTTAAGCATGAAAAGACATCTCAGTTCAATAATGTACCAGCAGTAGGAACGACTATTAGGAAATCCTCCATATCTTCGAACATATTCACCGTGGAGTTACTTCTTCTTTGGGTGATGCCAATGGTATATAATGTTTATGATTTTATTTTCAGTCTTTCTGAATTCCTTTTACAAGTTTACTACTGCAGTGGAGCTCAATTCTGACTTCTTTCTCTGGCTCCCAGAGTCTGTCATTCACAAATTAAGGGCATGAAACTTCACCACAATCATCCTAGCTTTCTGCTTTGCTTTAATGTTCAACAAACAATTGGGATTAACAGAACAGGGAATTGTCTGTTTGTTTTTCTTTCCCATGTAACCGAATTCACCTCTCCCCACCCGGGTAATGGTGGGGGAACACCCTGACATCACACAAAATGCCGGCTAACTTCTGACACTTATTTTGAACAGGGGTTAGACCTTGAGACATAACTGGCAGCAGTCATCCTCAAAAACATATATACATGTATAGCCACATACTAGTCTAGAGACAAGCATGCAGCCATGACTAATCATTCTGCTTGCAAGCAATTAAGAAAGAGCAAAAATTTCAAAATTTACTGAAAACAGTGTTGTGATGAAAACAAGAAGCAAAGGATGGTGGTCAGAATTTATTCCAAACTAACCTTTGTGCAGTAATATTTTGCACTCATAGACTGATTTTCACTTGAAGTTCTCAACACATTTTATGACAAAAAAAAAACAAGAAAAACAACCCAAAAACCCAAAACAAACCACTCAAACTATCCTGGGTAACAGTGATTCATGATAGGTAAGTAATTTCTTCCTCCTATACACAAAAATGTTGAAAAGTCAGTTTACTTTTAAGCTAACATATACTTAATGCACACACACATACACACAAAAAAATATATATTTCCAGGCTTTTGTTTTAGATAAGATGTAACATTACTTTATTTCTTTAACTATTACCCGAGAAGCTTTGTAATAAATGAAATAACTTGAAACCCCCAATTGCATAAAGCTGTCTGCAGGGCTCTGGGCTTACAAAATAGAAACAGAACAAAACAAAAAACATGAACTAAAGACACTGAATGAATATTCCCACTCTGAATTTCAACTAATTGCACAAACAAACTGTGCCTGACAGGTTAACTGTGTTTAATTACTGTCTGGCATTCTTAACTGCCAGATGTTGCCCAACATCAGACAGCAGGTAGCCGTTTAAAGCGCATACTACACATCTGTGTGAGTTCAAAGAAGAAATCACAATGAACTGCAAAATTTGAACAACTTCTTATAAACTGCTTTTTACTCAGACTTTTGACAAGCACGTTTCTGGTTTCTCATACCGAACAAATGTGCATTTTCACTGCAGCTGCACTCACAAAAAAACCCCCAACCCTATTCCTGAGAATTTAATTATTTTTCCATCAGATTCATAGTGAAGGCAGAAAATATTTTTAGACAATATTTCAGTACAACAATGTATACAGCATAAATCCTGTCCATTATACACCACAGGGTACACAAGAAATACCTGTTTCTTCATGAAAATCAATCTACCCTAAAGCTGCTCTATGTACAAAAACATTTACTTTAAAAGACTGGAAAACATTTACTTTAAAACTGGAAGTTTGCTCTCCTATCAAAAAAGACACACCAAAAACATCCATTATCCAAACTGATAATTTTAGACACCGCATACAGTGAAACTGCATCTAGAGTGAAACACAGTAAGTTGAGCAAGAACATACAACTGTTAAAGGCAGGAAGTGAAAATTATTGAAGTTCCTTTAAATTACAGGTGGGAATGACACAAAGAATGTAATGACTAGTGTTGAAGTTTATTTGCAAATAAAATACAACATATAGCAAATCCACCACATCTTCCATGGATACAGACTAAAATTGCTTTTCCAGGCTACTTTTTACTCTCTGCACAAGTTTTTCTTATCTTTTACCTTCTTATCTTACAGAATCAGTATATTCTCCACAAAGCATGTTCTCTTCCTGTCTTCTTATTGAGGAGTGAAAAAAGTGTATATCATCCTCACAAAAAACATGGCTGTAAAATAACCACCATGATTACAGTTGCATATCAAATATCAGTAATACATAGTATATGGAACACTACTTGTTGTAGATCTGTAGATTTAGCATTTTCATATTTAACATCCAAATATGTATTTGTTGTGGCATCAAGGCTATAGAAATTATGGAGTGAAATGTGAGCTCCGAAAGTCTCATCAAAACACCAGTAACCAGTATTATCTTCCAGATTACTGACACTTTAGAAGGTTGCTAGCACTTGGGACCAAACAGAAAGTACTAGTGTGCAAAAAGTTCCTCTGCACATTGTGCAGTCACCGGACTATGAAAACTTTTCTGTACACCTACCCTCCAGATCACTTACAAGCTGAACGATAAAGAAAGAAAACCAAAGCTGAAGAAGCTATTTGCGCAAGTGAAAACCAGATGAGCACCTGAATGTTGCCCGCAGGCAGAATGACCTAGAAATTTCTCAGATATGACTAAGATCATGAAATTACAATAGCTTTTTTTAAGCTTTTAAGTGTAGTACCCTTGGTTTGGGGGGGAAAGTGCCACTCCCATCTACCATTTTTATGGTGCCTACCACCACTTTGTGATTAACAGGGAGATGTGAACTCTTCCTGGGATGACAAGTGCTTATGGCATGCGCAAGCATCAGGGGAACAGAAGGGAACGGCGCTCTGGAAGAGGCTAGCAGGGCTACGCAGCCAGAGAAATCACCTTCTCTTCAGAGGGCTCTGGGCCCAGTTCTGCCCACTGCCCAAGGGTTTCACTAGGGCGGAAATCAGCATGGAGACACACAGGTTTCCCTGACAAAAGGATTCTGCTACATGCATGGATCTTTTCCCTTCAAAATACAGTTGGGCAGCGTTGCTGCTCCTGCTAAGCTCATGCTCTCCACTCTAACTGGTTTTGTCTTAATACCAATTTTTTCTAATGTTTTCCTTTGCCTCCCCCATAAGTCTGCGTTTAAGTTTTACTGCTTTTGAAGGGCTTTCTTATATTCAGCCATCAAAGTCGCATTGATGTGGTCACTGCAACCCTGTGTCAAAGATACCATCTTCTTTCGGTGAAAGACTAAACATAGGGAAAATTTCATTAGTTCTTCCTTTACTTCTAAAGTTTTATTTGAACACAGACAAAATACATCAAATACTCTATGTTAAAAATCTTCCATTTACTCATACTTTTCAAAGCATATGATATCATGCAGTTGAGATCAACCAGCTGATTGACACACTGACACTGCTGAAGCTTGTCACCTAAGTTAACAAAAAAAAGATGAGTTTGTAGACTTTGCAATGCAATATTGCTAATTTATTTTGACCAACACCTACAGTACTAACCTGAAGAAAAGGCTAGGGAGATAGTATAATAGTATGAAACACGGTTTTATTATTTCAAATTGCATAAAACAATAGACAATAATTACTGGTGTTTCACCCTGACTCAGAAATAAAAACACTTTTATTAGTCACTTTTATCAGTGGCTAGAGACTGCAGTATCAAGGTTTCAAATACTCAACAGACTTTATTTTGAACACAAAGCTTTATAATTAATTGATTAATGGATTAATTAAAGCCTGGAATGAGCACTGTTATGAAAAGCTCTGAAAATTATAAAAACCTGAATGTACAAGCCAAACTTGCTTTCATTTTTGCATGAAGCATGTAAGAGCATTCTCTGCCACAAAAACATAATAATCTCAGTCCTGAGATAGACTCTTTATAAACACTGGTGTACAGAGATACTGCTCTCCCTGCAGGGGTGGGGTCTCAACTGTTGTGATGCAACGCAAATTCTTGAAAAAGATTTTTATTTCATGCTGCAAGTTTATTTCTGAGGAGATACAACAACAGAATACAAGAAAAATATGTCAGGACATGAAACAGCTAAGCAAAAAGAACTTAATTTAATGAACAGAGAAAATGAGACAGAAGGAAACCCTGGTTTGGGTATTCTTTTATTTTATCTGAAACTGCAATAATGTCTATTTTAACAACTACTCTCTTTGGAATTCAGTGAAAGCTTCCACTGCCTTGACAGTTTGTACTCATAATAATCTTCCACATCAACAGTGATGTTAAGTATGTATGATGTTAAGGATTTACATTATTTTGAAATTACTTGGGGATTGCTTTAGAATTAATTTTTTAATAATTTAATTCAAAACACAGATTTTCAAGCTCTCATTGAGTTCAACTTTGACAAATGCTTTAAAGTGCTGACTGCTGACAATCCGTAGCAGCCTAAAATTTGGGACTAAATAGAAAATAGCATTTTTAAGCTAGAACAGAAATATACTATCTAATAGCAATACCATTTTATAAATAGAAATGCCCTTCATAAGTACTAGTTAACACTCGCATAAGAATCTCCCCCTCAATCCAGATCTACTACATCTTTAGATAAAATGTTTTAGAAATCAAAGTAACAAAATGACTCAAAACAATTCTGAAGGACCCACGGAGTCAAACGTAGGTCAGTGAAAGCTGTAGAACAAGTTCTGGTGTGTTTGTATATGTCTATGGTACAGTTCAGCGTCAAAGAAGATATTATCATCGTTCACCGCAACATTTCAAATTTTTTTAAGGGTTAGCAGAGCAATGCCCTATTTTGTTTTACTGTGTTACATGAAAACAGATCTCCACAGGAAGAATTTCTTCCATTAATGTATCTGCTTAAAGCAGTACTTTTGAAATGCAGGTCACCAAGTATGCACAAATCCCACTGAAGTCAGTGGAAACAGCAGAAAGAAAGAAAAGCAGGCCACTCAGTTCCTTGAGGTTATCGTTCTGTAACCTAGAAATATGTTTTGCTGTGACAGTGATACCACAAGAGGTTCTTCAAGTATGAATAAAGAACAGGAAAACACTTCATAGTGACACTGGATGTGTGATGGTGTGCTGCTGACTCTGAGAAGTGCTACTGATTTCATAGAAATAATTGAGTGCTTACTAGTAAATCACATTGCCATGTGTTACCAGGTAATAATTTTCTTTTCTAAGTCTTAAGTAGGAATACATATACACTGAACTTAACGTATAAGGTCTGATGGATGACAAAGGATGGATGGTTTGCTAACTATAATTTACATCTTCATAATTTCTTTGGTAATGCCTAGCTTACAAAACAAAAAAAGTTGACAAGATATATAATCACTCAAGGAAAAAAGTTCTACATTCCTCACTCCATAATTAGCTTAATATATATCAGGCTGTACATTTGCATTTTACTAAAAAACTATTAAAAAACAACTACAGCACTAACAGCACCACTTTCCTCTTAATAAGGAAAGGTCTATACCATCATTTACACTACTGGAACCAGAACTGGTAAACCAATAAGGATGCAAGGCAAAATATTTTTAAACATTAGGGCACGCTGCAAGCAATTGGCATATTCATCACAGATAGCGTATGATTCATTACCCTGGTTTTGACAGCTATCCTCTAATTACAATGCCAGGCTAGAGGCTAAACTCACCATGCATAATAAAACTACGCCATGAAGAAACTCTTTCTAAAATTCAATAAACTACCAGGGGGCAGTTTTTCAGTATAATTAATAACAAAGTTAAAGTACCAAAGAGAGCTGACAAAAAATAAATAAAATCTTCTTTAGAAAGTGAAATCAAATCTACAGATCTTTTCATCTTAAACTAAATTCCAACATGTCTTTGTTAACTATTTCTCATCAACACTGTAACCTAGTTCCAGCAACTTTTCATTCATATGCTCATTCATACTAGAATAGGAAAAATCGCGAGGTCCCTCCAATAGGAGGTCTGCTCCAACTGTCCTCTGACTCGACTGAACTTTGAGTGGTGCTCTACACCATAAAGCCCCAGCTAAGTTTTCAGATTTGGGTCTCTCTGTAAACCCAAAACTCACTACAACATTCACAAGAACACCAGCAAACAAAATTAGTAGAAGAGCAGAGTTATAAACACATGAACTTACACTCCAGGATAGAGCTGTCATAATTTCAGGTGTGTAAGACGAGTTTTCCTTCCCCCCCAAAAAACCCCTAAACCCATACTATTTTTTGAGTGACCAAGGAGATCTACAACTGAAATAAAACACATAGATGTTAATTAACATGGTGATTGAAGACGTCTTCTTTAACCTGTGTCAGACGTCAGAAGGTTTTTTCATTCCTATCAGTTAACTGGCCAAACACCTCAGGCTGAGATAAAGAAGGAATTAGAACAAAAGACATCTGGCTAATGCTGGGGTTTTCCCATGTCAAGAACAGCCCGCATGTGCTGCCTGCGCACACCGTGTAATAGAGCACTGAAACCAGTCCCACTGGCTGCAGGAGGGAACAGACCCAGCTTCTAAATGCCAGTTTAATCCCAGAGAGGTTGTTATTTTTGACTTGCACTGACTCCACGTTAAAAGACAAACAGGCAGAGTTTGGAAAGTCCACAGCTCACAAAAACTACAGAGAACTGTAAATCAGTACTATATAATATTTATGGTGACTGCTTATTTACTGACACCTCTACTGCATTTCTCATTGCTGTATCTGAGATGTCACCCTTTAAACTGTGTTCCCATACATTGCTAGGGCAATTCCAAGAGCTATATGCTGTGTCACTTAAATAATATGAAATAACATTTAATTTTACAAAGAAAAGACAGAAAAGGAAACCCTTGTATGAACATATAAATTGTAGGAAAACAATATTCAAGTTGGGATATAAAGTAACAAAGAGTACATTTATCAAAGAAAATCCAGAGCAGCAGATCACTAGTACACTTAAAGGAAATCCATAGAAAACACAATCTGCAAAATCTTCAGGCAATCTCATGTTTTTCACGTTACCTCAATACCAAGAATTGTATGCCAGTCTTTTTCATGGGAATGTATTACTCAAGTGATGTTAATAATTCTAAATAAGCCTTCCCAGTTAAATAGGTTAATCACAGGTGAGATGACTGTGACTAAGTTCACAGAAACTAAAACTAGTCCTGAAAAGGGACTGAAGGACAGAATAGATTTCAACTTGGAAGTCACGGTGAGGACTACTGCTGGCAGAGCAGAAGGACTACGGTAAGAGCCGAGAAAAGAAACAGAGAAATTGAGAACCTGAGATCAGATACTGATCTGAGGTAAGATGGCAGGGCGGGGAGACCAAGAGGAGAGAGAAATCTAGAGAAAAAAGGGGCTGAATTCTACTGGGATCCAAGTCTAGGTTTTTGTGACTATGTAAATAAAATTACACACAGCTTAGTAATAATCTGTTGATTCGACAAGTATTTTTAGTATTTAATATTTCTTTGTATTCTCATTGACTACTATATTTAAAACTTCATGACGTGCAAATCAGTGTTTTCCCTGCAAAATCTGAACTCCAAACCTGTCAGGACCCTGAAGAGATCTCAGTCCGACCTTATAGTCAGACTAAGACAAAGTCATTAGCACTCTACAATAAAGATTTTAAAGTAACTTTTGTTGACAGTCTGCATTTCATTTTTTCCAGTTTCCTAATGAAGTAACAACACGAGGTATGTTACACAGCTTCACTACTAAATGTATTTGCTTTTAAAGAAGGGGAGTGGAGCTATCATATTCCAGGCGAGAAACAAAGCCTTCAGCTTTGCTTAACCTGAACTATAACCCCATATATTACACCAGCACTTTCAGGTAACAATGAACGATCCTTCAAAGAACATAACCTAAAACTTTCCTCAGCTACACTTTAGCATAATGGAAACAGTAAATGTCAGCTGGCTTTTTTATTGTCTCCTGATCCTGAGAATTTACAAAAAAGATCACCTTTCACAACTGAATTTTTGAATACTTAATTTCCATCTCAGTACAAACACAGCAGACAGCACCCATTTTAAAGTACACTGTTGAAATTTATTACCTCCATACAAATAATCTGCTCAGCATTCCATCTGCTTTGCACCAGTTTCCCTATTCCCTGTGCTTTTACTGCTCCATGCTTCTTATAACCAACCTGGTTATTTCTTAAGAGGTTTTGTAGGGTGGTGACTTGTGCACTTTGTCTTTAGAACTGTAGTCTATTTTGGATACCAACCAACCATATGTACATTTAGTGTACATTGCTACCTTTGGTCTGGAAACAGAATGATCAAAATGCTGTAAGACAGTATACAGGGTATGCGGCTAATCGTTTGTATTTGGATATCAACATATATACAAGGTGGTTTTCTTTCCAGAAAGAAAACAAGGCCCTCAAGTTATGAGGTTATGAAGGGAGAGCACAAAGATCTCCTAGCACGGCTCACTAGTTCCTCTATCCACCTACATAGTTTCAGCTCCCAAAAGTTTCTTTGTCCTACTTTCATGGGTTACTTTATGGGAAATTAACTGAGGTTTTATATTTCAAGGATTATTATATACGCTACACGTTCAGGTACGGTGTTAGGTGCAACAACCGACGGCACAGAAGCAGGTACACAGCTGTTGAGCTTGGATCAGGCTGGGACATTGCAGCCCCTCACCCCTGCGCATACACAGACATAATGCAAACTTAAGGCAAAGCGTCTGGCAGGAGCCCACCGGGGCATTCGTGGGTCCGGGCTCACCCCCACCCTCCCCCCGGCTCCCCTCTCTGCCCGCAGCGAGGGAAGCCGGGGGGTGTGGGGGTGAGCCCGGACCCACGAACGCCCGTCCTGCACGGAGCGAGGCCTCCCCTGGCCCTCACCGGCTCGGTCGCCCCATGCCCAACCTCCTCCGGCCGCTGTCCCTGCCCTCCGCCCCGGCCCAGGCCCAGCGGGCCGGCTCAGCTTACCCCGGTCCCCGATGACAGCAACACCAGGCTGAGGAGAAGAAGACAGCGGCGGAGCGGTCCCATGGCTGCCACCCGCGGGGGGCCCGGCCGGCTTCCCCCCAAACTCCTCCCCACGCGTGGCGCTGACTGCCGGCCGCAGCGTGTCCGGCGCTCCCCGCCCGGCGGGGCGGGGCCCCCGCCGCCGAGGGCGGGAAGCGCTGACTGGACCGCCTTCGGCCTCCGGGAAGCGCTGACTGGGTCCCCTTCGGCTGCCGCTGGCGAAGACCGCTGACTGGACCGCCTTCGGCCGCCGGGGCCGCGGCCCAGGAGCACGGAGGCGGCCAAGGCAAAGGCCCTGCGGCTTTGTTCTGCGACCGGAGTCTCTCCGTTTGTGCTAAGCCCCGGCAAAACTGCAGCCTGGCCCCGGGGAAGGGGCTCGGCTAAGAGCCCTTGACATTTTAAATCGCTAGCTCGATGCTGCTGGGTTTTTTTGGTTGGTTTTTGTTGTGGGTTTGTTTGGTTTTTTTTTGTTTAAATACCTCGTGGGTAAATTCAGGCTTAACGCATAGCCTCTCTCCTCCAGCACCGTCCTGCCCCGGTACAATTTCCCTATTGATTTTTCATTTTCAAAGCAGACTGGGCCAAATTTATTTGGCATAGCTCCTGTTTTTGACAAAGTTGCTGTTGGCCGCCATGTGCCATGCAATGCCTTAAATGCAAAAACTAAGGAGGTATCTCTCGGAACCATAAACCAGGTCCAAGCTCCTTTGAACAGATAAAAATAAACACAAAAAAATACCAAATCCAATGGAAGAAGCTTTAAAAAGAAGAGAGTAAACTTAACACTGCTTGGCAAAGGCCTAGCTGTCAGATGCCTATTTATATAACAAAGCCACTTTGTCCTTGCTACATATTGTTTGCTTTTAAATACTGATATCGTTAGTGGAGCTGCAGAGCACAGCGAGTACCAACTATGCAATAGGCACATAACAGATCAGCTCTGGCAGCTCCCTCTTTTAATAAGTGTGCCTCTGATTATATGGGCAGGAGGCAGAATTATGATCTAAGCCGCAAGTCTGAATACATAAAACCATTCCTGAGCTACGAAACACACTGTTATTCCAGTTCTCCAGTACTGACAGACAGGTTTCTTTACAGTGGTCTTGGATTTGGAGCATTTGCATCACTTGATGAGCAGCCCGCCTACCGCACCGCTCTGTGCCACGGCAATGGCTGCGCAAACACTGCCTGTGCCACTACCGAGTTGCAGTTGTTTTACTCAAGTCCCTCCAAACAGCCCGGAGGAAGGCAGGGTCAACATTACAAGCAGGGCCTGAGGCGGCAGGAGGCATCCCGGGGCTGGAAGAGGAGCGTTGCCGTGTGCCCTCCCGCTCCCCAGCACCTCTCCTCAGAGACTGAGAAACCACCTCTGAAGTGGGCAGCCCTGAGGTCCGAGCGGGGCCTAAGCTTTTACCTTTTTAATACTAAGCCCTATTTCTTAACAGCAACAAAGTGCTAGAGCGAGCTACTAAAAGAAAAGAGTGCTATTGTTTCTGAAAAGGCGAACGAAGACGCCGCGGGAGCGCGGGCTATCCAGGCTTTCTCAGAGATGACCACCCCCGGCCCGCCGCCATGTCAGCACTTGCCCTTCCTCAGGCGCTCCGGGCAGTAGCCCCGCCCACCCTCGCGCGCAGCCGCACCCGGATCAGCACATCGTGCCCCCCCCTCCCCGTTTGAACGCTATTGGGCGAGCAAAGGAGGGGCGGGGTGCCGTCGCTCTATAAAGGGCTGCGAGGCGGAAGTTCGGCCTTTCTATCAGTGCGGTGGGCGACGGTGAGCGTTGGTGGTGGGAGGGCCGGGCTCCTTAGACACGTGCGATTGTGGATCTGCAGGAAGCAGACCTACCCTTTTCCCTCCGTGTCTTACAGGGCCCGTGTGGCGACGGGTGACGGCAAATAAAGCTGTGTGCTCCCCTTGAACGTCTCCGGCTGCTTCTTGCGCGCGTGTCCGTCCGTTCCCCGCACTGCCTTTGACCCGGCGGCGTGTCCCGCCCGCGGCGCCGCCGGCCAAGCAGCAGTGCTAGAGCGAAGCGCTTGTTCATAACTGGTGCTGCTCGGCCCGACCCGGGTGGTGCTTTTAAAAGCAAGCGACAGTTCGTCTGGGCGAGGCCTCCCCCAGCCGCCCCACAAAATGGCGCCGCAGCCTGACGGAGAGGCACCGGGTGCTGGTGCGGAGGCGGTCCCCTGGCCGGGGTTCCTGCACACGGACGGCAGCCCGCGGCTCTCGCACCTGGCGTGGTACGAGAGGAGGGGGCAAATACGGGCATGAAAGGGGATCCAGGTTACTCGTGCTCCATCGGTTGGTTCAGCGGGACTTTAACGCAGCCCACGCCACTGCATCTAGTGTTCCTGCAGTAGCAGTAGGGGACATAAAGTAGCTAAAGTGCTGCAATCACTGCCCAGCTGTTGCAGGAGTAAAGCGCTAGGGTGAAGGTGAGCTAGCTATAAAGCAGGAAGCTTGTCCATCTGTGTTGGTCTGTCTTTATGCGCACCGCTAAAGAGAACATGAAACAGTGGGAATTTGACTCCAGTGATCTAAGCTGCAGCTGCTTGAAGGGCATCCAGCTTTTCTGTCTGTGTTCGTGTTGTCCTGCAGGCAGAGAGGCTGGAGTTACGCAGTGTTTCCTGTATTTAGAAAAGTTAGGTGTATACCCACCCTGTGACAGGATTGGGCAAACAAGAGTAGTAGCCCAGGCCAGGAAGACAGTAAAAGATGCTTAAGCTCAGAGAGGCTTTCACCACCAAATCTACTATGAAGGGTACCTCTGTTCTCTAGTTCCTGGTGATCAAGCTTTCCACAGATGTGCAATGAAAAAAAATACATTTTTAAAACATGTTCCTAATGTGAAATTTAGTTTCACTACAGTAAAACTATTCAATTTAAGCTTTTACTTTTTAGAGCTAGAAAGTCTCAGTATTGGTTAACCCTAAAATCAACATGCCATAACGACCATGTGCAACTATCTGAAAAGCAGATAGAACGCTATGTTGTCTTATCAAGTTGCCTTTCTAGCGAAGTTTTTGAAACAACTTGCAGAAGATAGTGGCTAAGCGCTATGTACAAATAAATTTCAACTGAGTAATTGTTTGACATGGGATAAATTTATTTAATAAAACAAAGCAAGCAGATTGGAGTTACCCACAGTTTATGAAGTGCAATATGACAATCTTGTGTAATAATTCTAAATCTGTTTACACATTAGTGCATCTAGTCCTTTGACTTTAGTTATTGCACATAGAAATCAAATCATATAAAAGACCTGCGTACAAGACATGCAGACTTCAGGAAAGGCAATAATGCCTACATAATCAGAGCAAACCCCAGAATATACACAGCCTGGAATGGTCAAGGAGGACTTCAGGTAACAAATATAACCTACTAATATTTCAATTAAAGGTAACCAAAAATAGGTGTTCAAATATAGAATTAATTTTAAATATATTAAATGCTAGTTTTCTTTTATGTTTCAGGCAAGGTGCTGTTTAAAAAACCTTCAATATAATAGCTTCATTTAGAGATGGTAAATCATCAAGTTACACATGGAAATTTTGATTTACATCAAATGTGACAACACAACGTACAAAAAAGTTCTTAAAAAATTACTTCTAAAAAAAAAGCAAATCATGTTATAAAAGGAGAGCCAAAACTCACCTTCTTCGTAAACTAAAATGTTTTCTGACATCCATGAACAGTTGGCAACACTGAATATCCGAAAAATATTACATATGTTAAATAGTGGATATGTAGTGTTCAAATATTGGATTTACTGCATACTTTGAGTCTTGAATCATCATACCAGATAGAAATAAAAGGCAGTTCCCCCTCTCCCCTTAGTTTTGGCCATTAATTAGCAGAAACAGTCTTAATTACATCGCGATCAGCTTGAATAACTGCAATGGTTGAATTTCTATTCCACAAAGTCCAAGAAACCAATGCATGGGGGTCAAAGTCTTTCAGTCACAGCTGTTTTCACAAACATCAAGCGATTTGACGTCTGGAGTTGCAAGGCTGTAACATGAGAATTTGGTCCCATGCTTCGCGTGTAAACACAGTGCAATGGAAAAGAATCACAGCAACAAACTCTTCTATAAGAAAAAACTTGGTGTGTGTTTCACTGTAGCAAGAGGCTCTATACACGGTAGGGTAACTAAGTACTTCTGGTCATGTGCAGTATTGATATTTTATGTGTGTGCTCATGTCTTTATAAACATTCAGAATTAATCATGAACCAAGGTGATTGTATCTCACTATAAGGCGGCTTGCTATGGTTTGGTCTCATGGCTTTACCAACTTTTTTTCCCCTCGTTTACAAAAATCGGACAGTCCCACTTTCACTAATAGTTGTGTGTGTTTTATGGCTACTTGCTTCCCAAAAAAAGCACAAGTTTTGTATGAAAAAAGTAATATGTATATACCACATTGAATCACAATATTACCTATACATCCAATTTACATTCTTTTATCCTGAAAGCATTTCATATTTCGATTGCTTGACACAAGCTATTGACTGCAGAAGTGAAAGAACATAAAACAGTTCATTCTACACCTCCAACTGCCTGAGAAAGAAAAGTATTCTTCCAGTTTTATAAATTCATTCCTTATTTAGGATTTTTTTCCATTTGGCACGCAGTTCCTTTGCTGCCAAACAACCTTTCAATGCTTTAATGCACATTAACGTAGCATGAAAACATAAGCTGAACAAAAGGTATGTCAACAAGCTCCTTGATCTATAACAGTTAGGTTCCTCCTCCCTCCCCCAAAGAACAGGTCATCTTAGCCTCCGAGTTAAAATCCTGATGGCAGCCAGTACAAAAATAAATCAACTGCTTAACAGAATGAAACTTCATGTAGCTGAAGTACACAGGAACAATAACCAGGCAAGTGAGCACAAAGGTATGGTTATAGGCAGTCCTTGGGGAGGGGGAAGTGGCACAAGTTAAGGATGAGAACTACAGCACAGTTTATAAAACCATGAGAATAACTTTTATAATACTGTAAACTGCAAGAGTCTTCACATGTCATGGTTGATCTGGGGCCTCCGTGATCAGGTCTTTAGAAGGGCACATAGAGGAGCGGGGATCCATGGCTGAGTGCATTAAAGGAATATAAACATCATCCATGTTTGGCATGACGAAGATTTTCTGTGAAAAAGATGCAATTAAATCAAGTTACATTTCATATGCCACTTGAAAACTCAGTTTTCTGATTTGTTTAGTTAAAAAATGCAACAAATTTCCACATAAATGGTTCTTGAGTTCAGTATTATTTGAGTCAATGCCCACGCTGAAGCCCTATGGTGTCCATGAACTCAAGCCATTTAGTTGTGTTGCAGCTATAAATGAAGCTCAGAAATATGAAGATCTCTGCACTTTCCATTCAATTGAAATAGCACTACAAGAAACATACCAACACTTCTTAACTCTGCTTTCTCAGTTCTTACCTATATACTTCCAATCTGTACTTTTTACGAAATAAGCAGGTTTGATTTCTGGTTGATTGTAGAAGTTGGGCTCTGGAATGAATCTGGTCAGTAAACTGAAGTATTTGTAAATTTGAGGGTTTCTTCCTATTTTGCACTGTGGTCAATGTGATTTTTTTAAAAATTATTTTATTTTACAGGAAGTAGTAACAGGACACCTTACTGCCTCATCTGTTCTTAATTCCAGACAACAGTTTGGCCCTCTATCGTCTAAGAACACCAAGGATTATGGTTTTATTTAAGTACTACAAATTCTGACATGGTACCTATTTCAAAGAAGTTGCATTTTTGGCTCTAAAAATCATTCTGACAAGTGCTAGAACAGATTTCCATCCAGGTCTACACATGGTCTTGAGACCATCCCAGAAGTCAGTTTCAGCTGAATTCTTAACATCCTTTCTACTGAACAGGAGCAGTGGAGGATCCCAACTAGCCTTGAATGAAATACGAGACATGCAAAAATTAAAACCCCACCGCTCTAA
Organism: Vanellus vanellus; assembly: GCF_965231255.1. Taxonomy (NCBI): domain Eukaryota; kingdom Metazoa; phylum Chordata; class Aves; order Charadriiformes; family Charadriidae; genus Vanellus; species Vanellus vanellus. The sequence goes on from NC_138922.1 coordinate 10,994,461, forward strand.
TAGACCAAAACTATCATTAATAAAACAGAAATGTAAAGGAAACATACCTGAAACTCTTGTTCAAGTTTCCTCTCTATCCAGTCAGTTACATGAACCAGAGTCACTTCTCTCTCACCAAGTTTTGGCCGAGCTTTTAACTCCAGGTAGGGAGGCCTTCGAAAGCCGTACCTGAGGAGAGAACACACAACAGGTTTTATTATAAACTCTCCCATGAAGCATGTGCTTAAATGTGTTAACTGTCAATATTCTCTTAATAGCAGTTCCTATCTCGTTTACAACTAGTTTGGATTGCACCTCTTCCAGAACCCATTTCAGCCTTTTTTCTTAGTTGCAATTCCTTGGGTTGCACACACCTGAAACATTGCCCACGTCTGCAGTAAATTCCTCTTACCATATCCTGTCAGTAGGTGGAGGTGGAATGTTAATTACTAGGGTTCCTCTGCACTCTTGTACTTCAACTGTTAGCAGCAATGGAGTATTGGAGACCTCTTCAATTTTCTTCTTAATAAACTCAGTCTCTGTTGCTTTCTGAAAGTATTTTGACTTAGTAATTTTATCCACAATTCTCATGATCTTACTTGTCCGGTGTCCTCCGACATACCTTTAGATAGAGAACATCAAAGTAATTTTCTTAAACCCATTGTCTGCTAAGACACCCAGGGATTTCCTATTGAATTATTAGAGTTTTTGATATAAAAATTCTGAACAGGTACAAGCAGTACCTACAAGTGCCCTCACACAGCAGCCATACTGTGTCAGCTACAAGCGTCTGGCAGAAATTCTGTCCAGTCTGAACACTCCTCCTTCCCAGATGGCATTCGAAATGCAACATTTCTAAAAACTGCAAATATACTTGCATCATTACTGCCAGCAAGCTGGCATGAGAAATGACAACGTGTCTATTACCGTTCTAACAAAACTGTGAAGACACAGATGCACCAAGACATATGGACGTATCAGCATACAAGGTCCAACTATCACGTCTAATCTATTTAACAGTGTGTGTCAAACAAAAAGGTTTTCATTTCAGGTATTGTAGCATTTACAAGTATAAAGGTGGTGAAAAAGAAGAGGAAGGCAATTTTGGCAGTGGGTGAAATGATATTCCAAAAAAGGTTAACTATGCCTGCAGAAAGAGGCCACTTTTACTGGCAGTAGTGTCAGATGGCATCCTCACTTTTAAACCAGATGCTTTAAGGACCAAATATGTCTTTTCTCACACCTATCCCATTTCAGAAATATCACACATGCTATCCTTAGAGTATGTATTTTCACATACTATATTATACCTAATTGTGGCTCTTGATGTTCTATAGCAGAGATAGCCTTGCTAAGGAAATAATATTTTCCTATCCTGAAAAAAAATTAATGTTTATCCAGCCTTTTACAGAACTTTTTCCTTAGCATGAGATACGACAAGAAACTCCTCAGCTGATACAAAAGGAGTGAATTAATTTCAACTTTTGGATTTTACACTAGCTGTAACTCTACGCAGATAAAGTAGTTACCCTCTCACCAGATTCTGTAGTGATAATAATAAAGCTTTCTGAAAGGTGTAAGGAAATTATTTCAGTATTTTACTAAAAAATTCTTTGTTCTCCCTCTTTGTCCTTAAGAGTTCTTTATACGATCTACATATTTATTAAAGATATGAAATTAATCTATTGAAATAATTCCAACAATTCATCACATAGTTTTCAAAAAGTTTTAGAGTAAAACTACAAGGAAACTCCCTTGAACATTTTGAATATATCATGGAGCCTTTTGGTATATTCACTGTAAAATCACAGACGTGTTCAGACATTGAAAACATTGTAATTGTCTGAGACATTTCAGTGTTACTACGGATTTCTCATTGCATGGCATAATTTCAATCAGATGTAAAAAGAAAAAAAAAAAAAAAAATCAGAACAGCAGCCAAAACAAGGAATGACGTGGCAAAACTGATGTTAGGAAATTTTCTTTAAAATTATTGCACAGCATCAGAGGGCAGTATTGCACAGCCCAGACACTTAAAGCCCTTCTAGGGGAGAAAAAAAAAAAAAAACAAAAAAACAGAAGAAAACAAACCACGCAACCATGAGCAAGAAAGCTAGGCTTGAATAACAGTTGTTTTCTTAAAGAAAAGAACATACTGGAAATAAGGGATCAGTATGGGTATAATACTTTATACAAACAAAGTATTTCTAGTTCACACACAAAATCCCGTTCTTGGCTCTGCTACCAGGCAAGACACGCTGGGGAAGGTCCCCATAGGTTCTCTGGCCCAAAGACTTGGCGCTTTCTGTAATCTAATAGCAAAGGAATTGGGAGGTGTCAAATGGAGCACTGTACAGGTCACTCTGCAGGAGTGCCGTATGGTGAACACTGCTCCAGCATGGTTAAACACTCAGCAGAGCAGCTTCCTTTCACTCTGTGGTACATGGCTTGATTGCTGCTCTTTCCTCTAGAAATGGGTGAGTTGTGTTTGCTTAATTGCTTCGATATACTCACACTCTGACATTCTGTGTGACAATGAGCATTACAGGACTGGACCAAGATACTATTTACACTAAGTCTGGAAACGCAGCGGGGAGGACAGGATTAACACACGCTATGTAGACAGCTCACCCTTCTGCTCCTGGAGTCACCTGCTTCTCTCCTGCCAATTCAGGAGCATCATCCTCTTCTGAAGACCCAGCACTGGAGGATTCCTCATCACTGTCTGCAAGACAATACGCCCTTGGCCTGAAACTGAAACAATGCAATTTCCAGGTCAAATGTAATATTCTTAAATAGCTATTCATCAGGTACAGCTTTGGCTGACATTACATGCATTTCTATTGGAGACTAAAATGTCCCCTCCTCTCTCTCTTTTTTTTTTTTTTTTAAACAAACTATCTAAAAAGAACAAAACGAAAACCACTGAAGGCAGCTTGTCAGAACTAGCTTCCCAACAGAAAATTTGTTTTCTCCAGTGGAATGTAAACCTGCATAAAAGAAGATGGAAGAGAAATAGCTATTCTACATAACTAAATCAAATGTGGAGATTATTTGAAATACATTTGAAAGTCTCTCTGTGGCTGCTCATGGCTTTCCATGCAAGTTGAACAGCATGTAGACTGGACAGGGTCTTTTTGTTTGTTTCTAAAACTCTTGACAAAGACATGCTTTTAAATTGAAAGGTAAGAACATGCAATTCTGTCTTGTACTAAAAGCAAACATAGGACTCCAACTTAAAATGAGATCATCTACCAACTGAATCCCAGAATCCCTTGGAGATGTTAACTGAGCCACTAACATGTCTACCTTATCTTCACAACATATATACCTTATCTTCACAGCACTTTTACCCCATCAATAAATTCCATTTTGTCTGCTCACACATACATGCAATTTTGCCGCATAGACCTATCTCCAGCAATGGTGACAAGGGCAAAGCACAAGACAGTCAGATCTTTGTCATCTGGCTCCAAAAGGAAATGCACAACACTCACACTGGCAGAGCGAAGTTGTCTCAAACTAGCGAGTCACCTTACTGTAGAGCTACAGTGTGTGCCATCACTTACCGATTTTGTGCAGAAACAAATGCAATTTTATTAACAGAAGGCATCTAATGTAACCCTGGGAAGTAATATTTCGTAGGTGTTTTGCAGAGATACTTTTGACCCATACAAACTTAGGCTATAATCTTCCTTTAGTATCTTTGCTGGAAATACTCATTTCTCTAATGTATTTGCAGGGAAACTGACCTTCAGAATTGTGAATTTTTAAGCTCCTCACAGTGAATGATGTTTACAGGATTTCAGGTTTTATTTTGCTTTTTTCTGAAGAGAGTCCAAGATGCAATAAGGCAAAGAATGCCATGGGGAGAAGAGGGGAAAAAAGTAAAGTAATAAAATCAAACACGTGCTGCTCTTAGGATACAAAATATCAGACAGTAGTAACTAATTCCTAGACGTCAACTGTGGAAGAATTTATGTACACAATCACAGAAAAAGTTTCAAATCTTTAAAGCGGATTAAAATTAGGGAAGGATATAGTGAATACACTTCCGTATTAACAGATCTCTACTGAAGGCAAGAGCTTGAAATGGTTACACAACACAAGCTTCTTGGTTTTAGCACGATTTTAGCCCTAGGGACTATACACAGGACTATAATATTCTACATCTTGTTCAGAATACAGTTTATAGATGCATTTTCTTTCTTTTTGTCTGTGTTCCTGGAAATTTATTTGAAGCATTTAATAACCTCACACAGGGCATGGACCAAGGCTAGTCTGCTATTCTGTACATAGAGCAAACTGTTAGTTGCTGCATGAAGTCCTAACGTAGAAGGACAGTTCAGGTACACCTCACAGCACACAACACTCCTTCCTAACTGCCTATTTAGGAACTGGAGCAGTGATCCCATGGCCTCCCCACACTTTTTAGAATTTGCTACCCAGGCTATGGAATCAGAATCGTAAACCTCTTTGTACCCAAAGATGCATTTTGTACCCGCAGAAGAGTGAAACAGCACACCAAACTGAACCACCTCCCTGAGGACTCGGGGGGTGGTGGATGGCTCATGTCACTGGCCCAGATAGCAATGCTGGAACTGTTTCTCAGGGAGAAGTTCAAGTTTTTAGGTCAGATTCAAACTACACATTTTCTACCTGGGTGTGACCTCACTTCACTTTCCCGTGCACGTCATACCACCCAGTTCAAAGCATGCCCAGTGCATTTTTAAGGCTCTCAAAGGTGTCACCTTCTTACAGGAAGGTGTTTTATTTGCCCGGTAATGGGGCCCTCCAAAGCGCCTCCACAAGCACGCACTGACTGGCTAAGACCACAAGATTTCCTCACACTAAACAAAGCAACAATAAATAAGCTTGAGTGAGATTTCGGGGGATCTCTGCATACAATGGACTATTTATATGACACAAACATTGGCACAAAACCACTTTGGAGCTACAGTATTGTTCCTGAGCAGATTGCACAATATTTTATGAATTGCCATTTGTCGTTCTGTTTTTACATGGTACAACACAGCAGAAAGGACTGATGGGTACGAAACTGCAGTAACTTTGGGTTAGGCTGCCTGTATTTGCCTAATCTCCAGTATAGTAGAACCTGCTACTGTATTGCAATTAAATAGTTTTCCACCCTTTTTGAGAGCTGCATTTTCCCAAGAGTGCATACCAGACAGCATTATCAAACTGTGTAAGAGCACACTTCACGTGTATTTCAAACAGTAATGCAGCAGCAACGATAGAATAGGCTGCAACCATTTGTCTCGCTTTACACTGACAATATCCAAGGACAGTTAAAACTCAGTGCTGTTCCCCCCCCTCCTTTTCTGGATGAGCAGATGCCTTCCACATGCGTTTGCGGTTACTGCATCTCACGAGGCGGTTTGTTCTAGACTCTTGAGGGATCGAAATGAGCGTAAGCAACCAACACGCATCACTTACAGACAACATGATCGTGGATGCAAGCACATGCACAATAGCTTGATTTGTCACAGAAATTGTCAACGGATAATTAAAAAACCCCAGTAAAATTAACTAACACCATGGAAAGCATAGATGAGAATCAAACTGTTCTACAGTACTCAGTCTTTAATTTGTTTGTTTGTTTACAATATCCAATTGTATTTAAGAAAAAAAAAAACCAACAACAAACAAGCAACCAAAAAAATGTCATTCAGATGAGAATACATCAGACTGCTCTTTATATAAAGCTGACAGAGTACCTGGCCCTGAGCATTTGAAACATCACAGCCATGTGCAGGGAGCAATACAGTTAATGGTTATACCTTCAAGTAATTGGTTGCTTAGCTACAGACATTTACATTTGCGTTGCTGTGGGCCTATTGCTCAGCTAGAATCAAGCTGATTTTTAAATATGAAATCAATGCATTAACTAATTATTTCTGAGGCCATTCTTGCACTGGACAGATATAAAAATACACAAAGAAGATCCTGAAGGGATGAGGAAGAAAAGCAAGAATTTGATTTGTATGGACATTTCCTTCTCTATCCCCAATTGTCTGGGTGGACAAGATTAAAGGGATTAAAAAAAAAAAAAAAAAAAACCAAACAAAAAACACATCTATAAATTATACTGATGTAGATTCAGAAATATTTATTTCAAGCAGCGACAATGAGAATCTAGGTCAATTTTAAATCCTCTGAATTTCTACCAGCATATGAGATCATTCAGCCATTAGTTTTTTTTACATTTATTTTCTTGTCATGACTGCACTGTAATGTCGTGCTGCTGTAAGTATTACTCGCTGTAAGATATCTCAGAATAAATGGTCAGAGTTATGACGTGAGTATACAAAGCATCTAGTATCTTAATTCTGAAAGACCACAACGTTTTACTTATATCTCAACAAATGGCAGGATTTAAAGAATATTTTCTTGATTTGTTGGCAGTGGTCAGAGATCACTTATTGTTCAGCGACTGCAGATTTCTTAAGTACAAAGAGAATACAGCACAAAGAGAATTAACATTCCACAGCTGTCAGGATGGATATTTGACCAGTGTCACTCACCAGGTTAATACAAATGGACAGATTAATGAAATTCAAACAACATCATAAAAATGAGGGAAAGCACAAATGCAAGTTAGGTAAGTTACAGTATGCGTGTTTTCTAATTAGTTCATCTATAATGCATTTCACTTAGACATAGCAGGTAAACAGATGCAATAACGCTACTGGAAAGTCTTTATGTAACAATTACAGCCTATTTACCTTCTGTAGTTGATTACTATTACACGGTTTACAGCTGTAGCTGTACCATCCTGTAGTAGCATGTTACATGTGCCTATCTCTATATCTGCCTGTGTGTATCTCCAATATTCAAGTCTTACCAGATAAGACCCCAAATAAGGCATAAGACAAAATAAATTTTAGTCACAGAATATTTTAAAATCCTACTAAAATATATATGCAAAAAGATTGTACTACAAAAGCCTTTTATTAAGACAATTATTGATGGTGTAATCAAACATTAAAGTTGCACAAAAGGCCAAGTTCTACACTCACATGTATGCAACCCTCCCCAACTCCCTTCAGTCTACTGCAGAGCCAGAGCTGCATACACACAAAGAAAATGTCACTTTTTCACTATGAAAGCTCTCGCTTGATTCTACCATTGTAATACCTTACCCTTCTTTGCCAATGTCTCCAACTTTAAGGGCTTCACCAAGGGGCTCTTTACCAAGTTTGGTCAAGTTCATCTTGGTCTCTAGGGTCATTAGAAAAGATCCATTGTAGGACATTTCCAAATCAATCCAAAGCCCTAAAATTAACAACAAAAAATGTTATTTTAAGAACCGTCACAATCACTTTATTTTAATGTCAAGCCAAAACTTGTTTAAAAAAAGTTTATACATCTTACTTTTTTGCCAACCAATTATGTCATTAATTCACAAATAATTAAAAGCTTATCAAAGCAAGTCTTCTGTTCACATTAAGCTTACGGAACAAAGTTGAATGTTCAGATATGAATCAAAGCCATGCTGAACAACAGATTGGTGAGTACACCTAATGATCTAAAAAAAGGCGTGTGATTTGTGAATACCTAAACTGCTTAAGAGATCTCAATCAAGATAAAGAAAATAGAATACAGACAGGGATTCACTTCAAAACAATTTACAGTACTGCTCCAAGCCAAACAGTAATAGGGACACTCCTCTCTACTACTTATGCTGTCCAAATGAAGCAAAACTTGAAATCCCAGAGCAATATTGCTTGTCACACATCACAACCTCTAGTCTCTTTTTCTTTCAACAATGGTGTATCAAAGAAGTATGAAAAGATTTGCTCAGGAACTCAGCTATAGACATTCATCTTGTGACTCACAGCAAACAGGGTCATTACTTAGAACAATTCTAGATGTGTGGTATTAAGTTAAATCCTATTGTCTGGGCAGACTATCACTTACTGCCATCACCAAAAGAATGATCTTGGGAATAATAGCAAGATTAGGTCCTGCCTCTTGAGTGACACCCTGCAGTCCCATCGAATAAAAAGCGCTGTAGGGTATTTGTGATCCAGAGATTAGAAATCAGACGTTACTAAACACAGATTACGCATCTTCCTTTTCCAGACATCACAGCTGCACACAATATGCCCTACCAGTATCTGGCACATCAACCACTAATGTAGTCTACTTTTATTTACTTATTCGGAAGCAATTAACAGTAACTACTCTTTGGGTTTGATTGATCTAGAAAGACCACTTGTGATCTAAGACGACACACTTTTTCAGTTAAAGAACAACTAGTTTGCTTTTCCGCAAAAACATATCAGAAGAATAGCATTGCCCACAATCCCACCTATTTATATTAACAGAAATACACACAGCTCCCAAAGACCAGGACATTGATGCACTATGACATTACAAGTTGGAAGCAGTACTGAAGGCAAGCTGCTTCTTTACTAACCCAAATTATTCTTTTCCATCATACATTTTTTTCTACTGCTGTTCTAAAACAAAACACAAGAACTCAAGCGCAAGTTTATATGGATTTTTCCTCTTTACAGTAATGAAGTAGCAGTAAGATCATCAGAAACAAGAAAACAGCTAAACAGACCTTTTGGATAACCAATGAGTCAGCATGCTTCAAATGTCAATGTTGTTTTAACAGTAGATCAAATTAAGCAAAGGATGCCATTACTGAGAGGGAAAATTCCTTCTGGCCAGAAAACATTCATATGCATTTTCCAGAGGGAAAAAGAGAGGTAGGGGAGGGAGAGTGGGGGTGAAAAATTGGGCAGATGGTACAATTTATTCAGAGTTATCTGGTTCCCTAGCTTTGACAGGAATACAGTAAATAATACAGCATATGCTGTCACCCAAATAGGACTGTATTAACAGAAACAATATTTTTTTCTAACATTGTCTGTTAACAAATTTAGTTACTCAGAGGAGCCACATAATAAAAAAATACTTTCCTTGTAATCAAGCACTGGTAAAAAAACATGGATAAAACAAAACCTCATCACAATTAGCAACTGCATTCTAAAGCCTCACAAAAAGCTACCTGAAATTCTTAAAAGTGTTCGTTCTGGATACTGGCCTGAAGTTTTAGGTTGTTTTGTTTTTTGTTTTTTGTTTTTTTTTTTCATGTGTGGTTTATTCATAGGTCAACTTACCAACAAATACATTTATCCTTATGAAAACAAGCATTTCCCATTATCATCCCCTTACTTATTTATGTTCTTTTAAGTACAATAGCAAAACAAGTTATTCCATTAATTAGTCACTGCAGGCTCTTAAAAACTCAGATACTAAGAGTTCACATGTCATTCAACAACATGAAAGAAGTTACAAGGATTACAAATTCTACCATAAATGTTTGCTTGTCACAGTTTAACTGACAAGAAACTGAAGGAGTTAATTGTTCTCAGTGCTGTTGTTGGCAATTAATTGAAGCCAAGAGTTCAGCAGTCTCCTAAATCCCATCTCATGACTTAGAACTACAGTCTTTGGTTACAACTAAAGTTATGAGAACAGAGAAAGGAATTAAAAAATGTTTAAATCTAGGCAAAGGGAAACACTTTGACCAGAACCCCAAAACATAAATTTGTTTAAAAAAAAAAAAAAAAAAAAAATCACAAAACCACTTGGCAAGCATCATACAGGTAATTATTTTAAGAAGTTTTCACTTTGTTTTCTGTAACTCAAAACAAAATTTCTACAAATGATGAAGCCACTTCACTACTGGGAATGCTGGAGGATGTTCTAAGTACTGTGGAAAAATCCGCTGTCCCACACAGGAAGCATATGACAAAAAGCAGCAATATGTTTTAGTTCCCTGAATACCGATTGCACATGAGCTTATTCCATCCATTCAATTTTTATTTCTCTTAAAAGACAGTTTTTGTTCCTCATGACAACCAAACAATTTGCTCTTTTCAAACATGCTTTGTTTATAAATCTCAGTGGAAAACATACTTTCAAGAAGTTTAGAGCGAAGTACCCAGTGTTATAGAGATAAGGCTTTTCCCCCTAAAGTTGTAAGTCTTGAGTGAGATAAGGGCAAACAACAGTGTTTGCAAACAACAGGCAGCATTAGTTAACGCTATGCATGTCCAAGAGAATTTTAATAATTCCCCAAAGTCTGTTTTGTTCACACTGTCACAAGGGAAAGGTTAGAGCTTACTAACCTTCTCATGCTTTTAGTCAGTTATTTGAGTGGCATAATGCTTTTTAATATTAGTGATAAAGTTTATTTTTTTCTTCCTAAGTTTCATGCATCTGGTATTCTTGCAAAAGTCTGATGTTAATTGTTCACCTGAGTTAATGAGCACTGCAGTAAGAGTGGCAGACAAATGAGTCTTACATCAAAACTACAGTTAAATAAACCTTAAAAAGACCAGGTCCAAACTATGTATGAGCAAAGATGAAGCCTAAATTGCTTCTAAGCAGAAACTGGCCCGTTATCTAATACTGTGCACAGCTGAATTCCACCACAAATTCTCCATCCTGGGGAACTACTGTTGCTTGACCATTAAGAACAGTGAGCGGAACTAAGATCTTGAAGAGACAAACCACCCAAGTGAATAGAACCCCCCCTCAAACCCACTGAGTTCAGCACTGCAATCTCCTCTAGCCAGCACTGCAGGAAAGGACATGGTACCATATACCTGCTGTGTGTTCAACATCCTCACGCTCTGAGAAGATACTACATAAAGAAACGTGATACTCTGTTCCTCACTTAGAAACACTGTGCACAGGAGAGCTAGCGAAGATTGATCCTGTTATGATTTGCAGTTAGTTATCTCTTCAAGCTTTGCTCTGTCCATGTTTATTGTTATTGTTCTAAATATGCTATTGAGACTTGAAGTTTGACTCGTTGCTGGCCTGTAATTTAGAGCCTCTCCAGAGGCTCTTAACAAGTATTGTAAATTCATGAAAATCCTGCCATCTCACTACCAGTTTATTGGTTTTAGCACCATCTAGAAATTATTTCGATATCTTCATCTAAGAGTTAAAAGAGCAGTTTAAAACAAAACTAAGTTGTTTGCCATGCAATCCATAGCTGCACCTCAACAGATCCTCCAAGGAAATATTTCCCTTTAGACCAATTAGGAACTTCTCCACGTTCAGTTAGATAATTCTTTTCCACTTCTCCAGCCCAGAGTAACAATATGGTAATAAAAGAGTGAATGGAATGAGACAAGACAAGCTAAGAAACCCTTAATAGACTCAGAAACAACTTAAAATTAGAAGAAAGATGGGATATCTCTCTCTTCAGCATGCAGAACAAATACTTTTGAAGCTAAGAAACATTAACCCAACTTTGTGAAACTACTTAAGTGACAAGAGTATCCTCAGATATACTCCTGTGACCATATGCAAGCTAGAAAGAAAAGAAAAAAAAATAAAACAGTCCTGATTCATAAAGCAGCAGTGTGAAAGTTATCCAGCTTAAAAAAAAATTCCATATTTAACATTAAGAACATAAACTGATGCTGTATTTTGAAGTTTCTTTTCAAAGCAACACTGTATTCTCGTTTTCTGAGTTATTACAATTGTACTTTCTGAATCACTGTTTTCAGAACAGCGCAACTTCTCTTGAAGAGAGCCAAACCTGGTTCCTGCTACAGTACAGAATCAGATCAGTCTTAAGGAGATGTGCATTGCTCTCTGTAGTCCATGACAGAGTATCAGATACAGGTCTGCATCTCTGTTGCCTACAAATTTTAGTTTAGTTCAGTAATTATTTCAAGTGGAAACACATGATCATATTTCCATATCTTTAGAATTATATTTATACCAAGCCCGATGCTACTACTATTGGAGATAAACAAATCAAAATTCTGTTCTCCACAGGTATGAAGGCATGAACCTGGCAAAACCAAAAGAGGAAGCATGTATTTTACCTCTATGATCAACATAAGGTTTGAAGGCTTGAAGGATCTTCGGCACTGCTATCCCCATATCAAGCTCAGTTAGAGTTAGCTCATTCATGAAGTATGGCAGCTGAAAGAACAGAATGTAAAAATCAAATCCACGTTATGGAACCAAAAATGATTGTTTCCTGAGAGAAGAAAAATCATTAAACTTAAGGAATGGATTGAGCTGAAAATTCACCAGTGAAAGAAACAAACACAATTACACAAATGTCTTGCAATTTTAGGATTTTGCAGTTATCAGTTTCAAAATAATATTTTAGGGAGAGATTCAGCATCTGAACTTGGAATGTTTTTAAAACTATGCTGAAGTTGAGATGCTGACCTTAAACCTCCAGCATGCTTTTTAGTCAAAGCATGTAAAAAGCTCAAGAATGAAGTGTAAATCTTATTTTACTGTGAATAAAAATCAAAGACTTCTTTGGATTTTAAATTTAATCACATATTTTATAGTTGCAGTTATATCAACATCTCAGCTATTTTTGTCTTTGGCAAATTCTTTCATAGTACATTAGCTTTTAAATCTGTATCATAATTTTACTATAATAGAGGCACAGAATTACAATGATTTGTGTATCTACTTACTGTATTTCTAATTGATAGAAATTCTATCTCCTGTGAACAGACAGTGCTTTAACCTATCAAAAATACATCCATTCCCCATTCCCAGTCTTCCCACTTAAACTGTTTCCAGTAAGATGTTTGGGTACCCTGCTGTTACAATTGTGGAAGCAGCCAGGGCAGAATTAGGTTACTGCTTATTTTCAAAAGCGCAAGCAACACTATCTCACAGCTGGTGCTGGCAGCTAAATTTCAGAGCTTTTGTCAGCAAGACTACATCTTCCTTTGCCTTTAGGAACAGGCAAACTCCTCCCCAAACATCAGGAGCTAAACAGCCCTGTGATTAACTGCTGCTGTTCAGAAGTTACAGAATGCAAAGGGAAGACCCAGAAGTCATTCAGAAGCATCACTTCTCCCCTCACCCTTTAAGCTTATGCAGTTGATGCACAATTATATCCCATCACCCCATAGGCAGCGCTTTCCCTGACTGTTATTCCCACTGACCTCTCCTGCCAGCAGTGTGTGTCTGAAGTTAACAGGAGTACATTAGAATTGTGGTTCCCTGATCTCCTCCATCTTAAAGGCAATCTACTATTTCCCAAAGCAGATTTCATAACTTATAAGCAGTTCTATTTATCCTCAAAGTAAATACAATAATACTTCTACTTTTTACATAAAAGCTTCACAGACACAAATAGTTAACCCAGCAGTAGTTCATTTGAAACTGAAGCAGCAAAGTTAACATGTAGAGATCCTACTGTGAAATGGATAGCAAAGCTGAACTGGAACTCTGCCTCACCTTATTTACTTGTCTTTTACATACAGGTGAGAAATAAGTGTTTCTCCTACCATTTTAAAACTCAAAGACTATGTGTTTGTTTTCCTCCATAAGGAATATGTAGTCCAGATTAGTTACCTTGATTTTGCTAAGTTTCATTTGGATCTTCTTTGACACTAGATCAGACCAGTACTTTTCTCCTAAAAAATCCCAAAATATTCTTCCAAGCAAAGCATTCACCCAGGCCTCCTGTTCTTCTTCTTCAGCTTCCACGTGGGCATCTGGTAACTGAAAACACAGAGCAGGTTATTCAGCTCTATAAATGCTATAAGCTAAGGTCAGAAAAGGCCTCATTTACACTGGGAAGTTCAGTGTTATAGCCCGGGTTATCTAAGAACACTAAATGCTCAGCACAGATAGCAGCTTTACAACCACATCAGCTGGCCTGACATGAGCTTGCTTGTCATCATCCTGACATGCAACAGAGTGAATGAGACCACATAGATATAGATTAACCTCTGGCAATGAAATGAGAAAGTTGTAGTAATTTAACCTCTGGCAGAAAAAGCAGATAAGCCCAGAGTGTGCAGACTTAGAAATGTGCCTGTAGTAGAGGCACTCTTCCCAACAGGATCTAGAAGAACAGCTACTCTAGTCTTCTTTTGTTTTATTAAAAAATAGGAAAGCAAGACCCAATCTTACATCCTTAAATCCAGTTCAGAAACATCACAGATGATAAACAAATGCAGTAAAGGGAAACAAATTCTTCCTTCCAGTGTTTGTATATAGGATTCAGGAAACCATATTGTTCCTTCTGCTGCATTAAAGGTTTTGTTTACAGTCCAAGAGGATTATGTCTTGGTCTCAAAACACTTTGAGATATATGTTCAGATGTTGCATCACTGACTATAGACATGAAAGCAAAGGCAGCTGAAATAATTTTGGGTGCGTACTATCATGTATTTAATTAAAATCAGGAGGTTTCCGTGATGGAAAGACAACGTACTTAACATCTCTCAACTGCCTGCGATGAAAAGAGGATTTGCCTTTCATTATTACAGGCAGAAATCCTGAAGCCAGCAGAAAAGCAGTGCTTTCTAAGAGGAGTCAGGTAGATGTTACAGTTCTGAATACCAGTTCTTGGCAACGACTGCTCCCAATGGCTGCAGCCTCACGCACGCAGAATTGCTGGGTTAGTAGCTTCTGCTGTGACGCAAGTTTCCTGCCAGCACTGCTGATCTATTTATAGAATGATTTCTGACACGTGCCAGATTCAGCAGCAAATTCATCACTGCTTCAGGGGTTGTCAGGGGCCAGAATATCCTTTTTCCTGGGGGAACACAAGATGTGTTTATTCGCATGCAACACCATGGCACACTACTCCTTTCTGGGCACTGTATGGAAGTCTGGCAACAAAGATGCATGACATGAATTAAATGAATGGTGATCATACTTAACATTAAGGATCCATTTTATTAAGAGTGTCGTACTTAATATTAAGGTTCTGTTTATTAAGAGTGATTCAAATGCAGTCCAAGAGGCCAAAGGAATAGTTAGTTATAGACATTGTTTACTCTTACACTGCTATGTACTACATAAAACTAACACGTCAGCCATTTAGTATTGCTTTAAAAGACATTTAAAAAATGGAAGCCATACATTCCATCTATCTATGCCTTATGTCTTTTTTGAGCAAGACTGTCCAAATCAAGCTGTAGTCTATACTATTTCTGTCCCCCAATCAACCCAAGCAGCAGTTATACTACAGTAAAAACTGTCCCACTGTCATCAAAGCCACAGGCAGAAGACCATCAGATACATACTAAAGGCAAATTCCTAAGCCTATTCACAGCAACAAGGCCAGAAAGTCACTCTTGAGAAGAACTAAAGAGGTTAAGCGCTTTCTGAAATGTGCAACAGAAAAAGAGTTCTCAGGTCCAGGACAAAAAGCACTGTTTCATGTGAACCAGAGTGCATGACCGAAGCCAAAGGTGGCACTGAAAACGGATTTTATAGTCTAATATCTGCACCAAAAAATTGCTACAAACAGCATCCAACTTATACTTGTGTTATATGACAATTCTGTCCCAATCAGGTGCTCACATGCACTGAGGAATAGTAGAAGGTGTTTAGCTCCCCACAATCAGCAGAAAATGAAGGTCAATTTTACTACCAAGTACCAAAAATTCCACTTAAATTGTTTCAACAAGCCAGGACCTCAAAAATATGCTTTTAGTTCCATCTACTTTAGTATATACACAGAAAAAAAAAAAACTTTTAAATACTATTGGGAAGTGAGGTTTATGGAATTTTGGTTGTTTTTTTTTGTTGTTGTTTTAATCTTAAGCATAAGATACAAGCTCTTTTGGGACCAATGTTTTTTAGGACACACCTGTGCACTCCTAATGAAAAAAATCTACAGCCATATTGCCTTCAGCTGTACAATCTTCTACATACAAGACACTGCAAAAGTCAGAAAAACCACAGACGTTCAATCAACCACAGACCAAATCAATTAAAAATGTGTATGCTACGTTAAGAAGAAACTGTGGTAAAAAGGGAACTGGCAAGCATGAAAACCAACACTTACTTTATAAAAAGTTTAGGCCCAACCTGTAGTTGAAGAAATCAATTTTTCTTTCTACATAACTAATTTTTAAAGTAGTAGTTAACAAGATAAAATACATCACCATTACTGATCCGTCATCTGGGGGGAAAAATATTACCTTTTTCACAGCTGTAGGGCTGCTATCTGCACTGAGGACTGGACTACCTGAAGGGCTTTTCTTTTCATGCGGAACACACTTTGCCATATAAATATTGTAGTCCAGAAGCATTTTCTGCCGCACATTGCCAGCCAGATCCTTGTGCTTCGTCTGGGATGCCATTTCTTCTGCGCTTCCCTTGCTGCTGCTTCGGCTATGTGTGAGAACTCCAGATTGACTATCGGTTCTACTGTGCGTTGGCAAGATCCCTAAATTAAAAGGAATAATATCTGTTTAACAGAAAAGGAATCTGACAGACAAATAGCAGAGTGTATGATCAAACACTTAAAGGAACAAAACTAGCTTACAGATATAATTCACTCTGAAAAAAGACCAGAGTAGCACTTTCTCATTTTGAAGGGTAAAAGTAAAGCACGCAGTAGTGGAATTAGGTAGTGGTCCTAAACCCAAATTAGTCAATATTTGGTATGACTCAGCACTCAGCAGGATGTGGGACTGGAAAACTCAGCTGATCAATAGCATATTTAAATATGAACGCTCACATATGTACAACATATGGCAGAATTCCCAACAGCCCTGCTGGGAAATGCCTAAAATAAAAGTCAGGTGATTAAAAATGTATCTATAACTAAATTTTTTTTTTAATTTAATTACAGGCTGTTACAATTAAAAGGATTGTCAAAAGCTTGTAACTATTAGAATTTTAATTAGCCATTCATTTTGCATATGCATTTCAAAAAGTTATGTGCCAGAAATAATGATGTTAACCAATTTTTAAAAAGCTTCTCAGCAAATAAAGACAGAAAAGCATGAGTCATTCAGATTTAAAATTATATCAGAGGACGGTTTTAAATTAATAGTTCAAACATTGGATCAATACTGTAGAATGTTTGTTGGTCCAGATATATACTTTTTATTTAAACATAAAGTGTTTGCTTGCAACATTAACCCTTGCAAAAGCTCTTTATCCTTAGAGTGGAAGGAAGGATGGAAGATGAAGAACAGGTAATAAGAGGACTGAGTCTAATACTGCAAATATTTACATCAGTTCCAACAGAACAGAGAGGGGAAAAAAAGGATTGAACAATTCTTCCTAAAATAAATTACAGGAGTTGTTACAGTCACTGAAAAATAGTGAATTCACATAAAATAGCCTAAAAATAGTAAGAATAGTTGAGGCCATATAGCCAAATATATAGCCAAGAGAGGAAAAGGCAAGGTGGGAAGGTGGGAATGAGAAGCCAAGATAAGGAGCAGAAGAGTGTCTTTAGTATTATTTGTCTGTAAAGATCACTATGGCTCCACAGTTGCTATAACTACCACTGGGAAAACATAAGTTTGGTTTGTTTCCTTTAATAGGCACTTTTACTCGAATACGAAATTTGAATACCTGGCTTGCTCCCGCATAAACTGGATAGCTTCTTTGCTTCAGACTTCAGCTTGGATGCGAGAAGGAACCTTCTGAACCATTCCTCCTTCTCCCTACCAGTCCTTCCAAAGAGATAAAGCACTTGATCCTTTTGGCTAGCGTACTTTGCTCCATCCTGAGATTTCTTGGATTCTTCATTGTTCGAGTCCACTTTTTCAGCAGATAACTTTTCCTCTGTGTTCTCTTTATCAGTCTGGGCCTTAGCCATAAAATCATCTTGTCTAGCAAGTTCAATGCAAATAGGGTACTTCTTATTCCAAATCCGTTTTCGTGCCAGACTCTTAGGAACCAGGGAAATCTGAAGGATAAACAAAAGGGTTAAATTAACTTATTTTTCAATTGTATCTTCTATGTTTCTGTGATCACATAAAGAACATAGGAACAAAAGAGATACAGATCCTACATTGGATCTGCTGAGTTTAACTGACTCTTAACTTATTTGTTAATGTCCAACTTACTGATGTCCAATCCACTGCTGTCACTAGGTCTTTGGTAAGCCTTGAAATTAAAACAAGGACGACTCAAGTAGCTTAGACTTCTACAATCATGTGGAGAAACTCAGTTTTAATTTAAAAGATCTTATTCTCATAATTATGCAGAAAAAAAAGAAAAAACAAGAACTTTATTTCTGTGACCATGGGGTAGGCAATGAGAATCTAAACTGAGCTTTAAAACCCCATTTTTCAGGCCCAGCACATGAAATTGAGTGTTTGAAGTTGGCAATAGTCACAGAGTATGTGAGAATCAAGGAATAAAAGTGATTTTATGCCTTTATTTATAAATTGAACTCTAAATTCAGAATATTAAGGGAGAATTGAGACAATGCAAGCAATGAGAAGAGTAGTAAGAGTTAAAGATTGTAATCAAGAGGCTGAACTTACCCGCATTCTCCAAAAATTGTGGGCAAATACCTTGAAGAATAGCCGTAATTTGCCTATTATATTCAAGGCACCAGCACTTTTGCACCCAATTGGGGGTGAGGGAAGGAGGAAGTACTGGAAATTTTTCTAAGACACCATGGAGAACAATTGTCAGTCAAGTGCTCTTGTAGCATGTGATAGCTTTGCTTGTCTTCATTATGGGAAAACAAATCTGTAATAGGCAGGAATCTAAGTTTTTGTTTTATCTTTTTCACTGTCTTCCTTTAATGGAAAGCAGAGCTGACAGCAAGCTCCTTTTGCATCCTGATCGAGGGAAACAAAGGGAGGTTTTCCTCACCGTCGCCTTGGTCCATCTCTCCCTCTAACTACCACAGTCAATTGAAGCATAGTTTCCTCCTACATTTGTACTGCCAAGGCCCTCTATTGATGCAGCATATTAAAAAAATCCATTCTTTTAATAATGGAGTATTGATGTATTACTTAACACAATGCCAATGGAATCAACTTCACATGGCAACTCTTCAAAGATTTGAGGGAGGCAAATAATATGTAGAAAACCTCTCCCAGCATTATTCTTGATGCATAAATCCCAGTGTCTTTCCCTAGACAGTGGGTACCAACAGCAAGCCGTGCCTGTTCCAGCCACCTCCTGCTCTCCTCTTTTACATCCACATACAATGTATGTTCTCCATTCAAGTGAAATGCAAGTGTTGTCTGAACTGCCCTGGGACAGAGACAACCACCAAAGATTATGCATTTTGGTATAAGCTTCGGAACAGTCACACAGTAATCTAATGTACAGGGAACAATTCTCTAAACTCCCATGTGTTAACTTCTGCTTTGAACTGACAGAGGAAAATCATGCTTTTCCTTTACTGTGTAAATATGTTCCTTTTTTCTAAATCCTGCTTAATCTTCCTCCCCAGCACAATCTTTCGCAAGTTAGTCACGACAACAATTTTATTTACATAATGACAGCAAATGAAACTAGAGGAGTGAAAAAAATCTCAAAATTTCAAAAAAGCTTCAAAGTATTGTTTGTTAAAATCAGGTATCAGTAGGCACACTTACCTTGCTCTCTGTAAGTTCATAAATTTTCTGGCTGACATATGTGACTTCAGGCTTTGGCTCATTGTACACAGCCCTTCTAGAAATATTTTTATTGGGTTTTGAAAGTCTTAACGTGCTTCCTTCAAGTCGCACATAGACAGAGTGAGTCAACGTAGCATGGTATGTTTCTGGATCATAATTATAAATTTCATTCATCCATCCCTAGAGAAGAAAACACTTTTTAACAGGCTTTCAAGCTGCTGGAAAACCAAGTACAGCATGTACATCAAAGTTTTAAATAATTACCCAAGCTTTTGCCAAAGTTATGTCACTTACTGTACAAATACAACAAAGCAGCAAACACCCTAAGTGAGGTAGCACCAAACAGACAGAGCATGAGATGAGGACTGTATCCCAAGCACACAATTATTTTTCCTGAGTAAATAATTTTGTGTGCATAGTGCAGTGCTCTTCCACTTCATCTTCACGAAACCCTGCGAGATCTGCAGATGCAGGCTCGCTGGAAGAGCCACAAGGCAGCCAGTAAGGGCATGCTGCAGAGCAGCCCATCTGTTACAGCAAGCACAGACATTTTAATCACCAACAGACAAGGCACAGCAAACAGTCTGTCTGCTTATAGACAGCAGTGACATTTTAATCACCAACAACTAAGGACTAAGTGGAAGACCACAATGGAGTTTGTTTTAATGTGCCATCACCGTTTAACATCATTTAATATGTTGTGTAACTGCTGAGTTACAACACAGGAGTCCTACGTGTGGGGATTAAATTTCATTGGTTTCTGTGCAGTGAAAGAAACAGAAAACAAACAAACCAGCCCTGCTATAACAAGCCCGTAAGTGCTGACTCTAACCATGGGGGTGATGTTACTCCTCTTCTCTAACACCTGCTTACAGAAAATGAAAGATGATAAATGGGGCAGAAGACAAGCCAGAATACTCGTTCAAGGAGGACAAGTTTTCCTCCTCTTAACCTGCCCTACAACATACTTTGATAATTACTCCTAACTGCACAACAAAACCTTAGTTTGGCATACTCAATATTCATTAATGTCAACAGAAAGCAAAGAAGATAGGCTTAAACAGATATACCCTAAAGCATAAAGTGAAATGGCATCTTTATAAATACCTAGGCAAGTATAATAGGGGAGGAGAACAGCTGCTGCTGGGAAGTGGGTAGAGCTGAATGAGCATCCCTAGTATTCTTCAAAACAAAAAAGTTGTAACTACCTTATGCAAAACATCCCAGAAATTACTGCAACATTCTAACTTATTAAAGAAGTTTCCACCAACACATAGAAATGTAAAATTTATTTTAATGCTCATTTACTTCAGGGCCTTATAATTTCTCAAAGTAGACAGCATACACCTTTCCTAGTGCCATAGTAACAGTGATATCTATGTTTTGCTTAGTCCAACATCTAGCTCCATTTTCACAATAAACCCTGAAAAGCCTACATAAATTAGCGTTTCTTTTATGTTCAGTACAGATTAAGTCATTCATCTTTGCTCAGCTCCAAAGCAGACTATCTCTTTTACACACAGAAATACCTATACCAACACGTGGTCTCTGAAGAAGCTTTGCATTTGCGTTTTTTGCTTACACTGGGTTATATACAAATACAATGCACGAGGAATTTTCTATAAACCATCAAGGTTCTGCACAGCAGGGATGATGTATGTTTGAGCACATCCCATTTCCTTCCTAGAAATTATTAAGGCAAGGCATCTTTGAACAGACAGCAATTAATTTTCAGTCAGGAACTCCAGCTGGACTTAGTGAAGCACAAGGACATCACGTGAGTTGCCTAAAGCCACCATGAGCTGTGCAGAACTGGAATATCCATATGGCCCACAGATCTCTGGAGAGACTCCCACCTGCCCCCCCAGATCAGATCTCCGAGCTATTTCTATCTTGGACATCGAAATCTGGAGCCTGCAGCTGGGCAAACGTACAGATGAAAATTTGCTGCCTCAGAAGTTTATTGCCTTCTCCTGTAAGGCTGTTCAGCTGAAGACCACACAAGCTGAGAGAAAGGGATACGTTGGAAGTGGATCTTTATATAAAGCTTAGCCACACAAGCCCTTTTTATAACCATAATAAGCTATGAAGCTATTATTTTCAGTAGGAGGGTTGGAAACGTCCAGGCACGTGTGGCACCCAAGAAGGAAGGTCAAACTACATTTGATGTTTCCTTAACATCCTGCTCAAGATGGAACCAGCTGGAGTTTTCTGACACCAGCACTTGAGCTGAACAGAGGACATGTAGCAATGAAAACAAGGTGTGATTTACACATCATTCTCTTGACTGCCATGTACCATAGTAAGAAGTAAAAATGAACGCAGCTTCAGAGATGAAAAGCCAAGAGATGAGACACAACATGAACACCTTGGGACACACATCAGATGCACAAGCTTTGCTATACCTTCTCAGCAGCTATACGACCGTTATCCAATACCCTTACAGTCATGTTTAATTTTATTCCTCCAGCACATACTGAGATGCCATAGCCACATCTGTGATAAAAAGGTGCACGACCCAGCCTACATTAAGTTATTTAACCAAGTCCAGTGAACCTCTGGTCACACAGGAATCTGAATCCATCCAGTATATCATTCACTAGACCAGCACCTTCCCTATCCCATTTCTTCTATAAACAGTGCCAGTAACAGCCTTTCTGCCAGATTTCCTTATGCTACACAACTAAACAGCAGAGAAGAGAGCCTTTTGAAGATCACCACCTTCTTCCCAGCAGCAGCAAGACACACTGAATTTAAAGGGCAAACCCAAACAGTTTGTATAGTCCCATTTCTCTTTCAGCATTTGGGAGCCTTGGAAGGTCCCACCTGCTTTTCTGATCCCTACCATGCGCCCAGGCTTTCCACTTCAGACAAATGGATTAGCTGTATAATCTGCCAAACATACAATTCTCAAACCCCATACTGCCACCTCCCCTGCTCACTGTAAGTAACAAACCCAAGAGAAGTGCAAACGCTGCTTCTCATAGCACAACCATCAGGTTATTAGTGACTGAAGAACCTGTCCAAGACTTTTAACGATTTTGAGCTGCCTAAGGCACTGACCATTCAAAATCTAGAATTAACAGAAAATAAATACGTTTATTGCCTGAAGTACCAGCCTACTTAGCAATTTCTATACGAGGAAGAGATTGGCTGCTTCATGTATTTGAGGCATAGGCCAAAACCTGAAAGATACACAATTTTGAATTCAAATACTTCGGGTTTTATTTTCAGACAGTACCTAGCCAACAGTCAGTATGAAAGAGGTACCATACTGTATTACTACAAACCCTCCTTGTACACAAATGTTTAGTGTCCTAATTTCTAAGGATACATTCTTTCCTTTTTGCACTCAACTTTCAAGCTATTATGTAACAGAGAAACATTGTATGGCTGAGAGTGAAATCACAGAATCGTGGAACGGTTTAGGTTGGAAAGTACCTTGAAGATCATCGAGTTCCAACCCCCCTGCTAATACTTCATCAAGTGATGATTCTTCACTCTATTAATGAATCCGAAAACATGTGCCAGTTCCAGGAATTTTTTTCCCCCATATATCTATCAACATTAAAGGGGGAAATTACACCATCTGCCTTCTTACTTCAGTCATTTTCATTTTTGTAAATTGTTTCACCTAGCATAAAAACTATTTTTGAGGTTATCCAAGAAACCCCAAAATTCATTCCAAAGTTCCTGCATTTTAAGAGCAATTTTAGCAGAAATACCTCCGCCCCTCTCTTTGCAAAACCAAATTGGAACAAAAGATTCACAGCCTACGGAAACCGTTTTGTAACACATCTAAACAGAGAAGTTATGTTACCATAACGAGCTAGCAACAGATGAATTTTCCTAAACAACAATGGATTTCCTTGTGGTGGAGAGAAGTGACTGTATGATGGGTCTTTCTTGCACTAGCGAAGTTGTTAAAATAAAAAATTTAGTAATTCGGGGAGGACAATGACCATAGTCATATGCCACTCTGCAGTTGCTTGCCATTTACCCTGATCCTGTGATCTCCAGTTATAAAGGTCAGCAGTTGCTCTGAATTCTCAGCTGAAATTCGGAGAAAGCGCCTCACCATCAGACTGGTAACTAACCTGAACAAGTATCTGGTGAGACTATAGGGCAGCATGGCTTTTACAGCAAAGGTCACAGTTACTGTTCAAAAACCCACATGCACGCTAACAGGATCTGGCCCGTTCGTTAGACAGCAGAGACTGAACTTCTGGCTTTCAGACCGCAGCGTGTCACCTCTGCCACAGCAGCGCTGCCAGCTAAACTGGCCCTCGGGGAACCCACGGGTCTCTGGAACACAGGCACTGGCATAACATGGCTTTAACCTGAGAGGGGAGGCTGGGGGGAACTGCAAAAAGATCCTCACAAAGGACCCAGAGGGCTGGGGGCATAGCCCAGGTCTGCAACTAAAAATAAATAAAAATCATTACTTCTATAATATTTTCAAATACATAAATAAAAGAATCAGCAAGTCAACTTCACAATACAAGCCCAAATCTGGATTATAGCTGCACCCAGAGTTTCTTAGTGATAGTAACAGATTGATTAGTATAAATTATCATTAAATGATATCATCAAATGCTCCAGCACCACAATTCTTGAAGGACTGTTGATCATTCAAATCAGACTAATTGTACTAGTATCCCTCTCATTACCAGTATTTTATAATACTTCAATTGTATTTTGTTTGATAAACGGGGAAAACTGTAATGCAGCTTTTTGAGCTTGTATTGACAGGAAATCTAAAGACACAAAAAAGGTCTAAGGCAGGCAGAAGTAACCATCACCTTAACTGGAAAACATGTTTGTCTGCCAGAGGCCACTATCAAACATGAAATCCCCTGAGTGATATTCAGGAATAGCATGCTGGTAAAAAGCCTCCTTTTTCTGTACAGCTGTGGCTCAAAAAGCTTCATTTCTCTAGCAGGCACTGCCAAGACAGTCTTCTCATAAAAGTTCTTTCTAATGGAAAGGGTAAATTTATCATTTCCATTTCAGTTGTTACTTAAACCCTTTTGTATCAGCCAGCACCACACAAGGGAATGCACACTTGAGAAAGCCAATAAGGTAGTTAGAAAAACCTAACGCATTAAAGAAGGAAAAAAACAACTGTGGGCAGAGAAAAAAAAAAAAGGAAAAGGAAGCTAGAGAACTGAAGACTAAGGGAGTAAGAAAATATACGTTGAAGATGCAGGGGGGTTGTGTGCGTTTTCTGGCTGGGTGGTCAGGGAGTTCTCCCTCCAATACCATAGAATTGAGTGGAATAAGTAAGTGTAAAAAGAACAGAAACTAAAAAAAGTAATTTGATTCAAATCTACAGAAGCACACACTAACCAGCACAAAAGTGTTTTATTCTTTCACATTGCAAAGTAACAGTTTGGGGGGAGATGATATTAATGTTCAGGTATTTTGGCACCTGCTGAGGGGAATTTGCCACTACTTCTTGAAACCAGGGAAATATGAACTTCTCAAACAATATCTACATGGGGGAGAATGCACATGTACTTGTACAAAAATAGCCTGACAGTATTTTGGCAGAATCCCAGCTCCTAGAGCTCCATAAAGGGATCTTACTCATAGCATTTATCATAATGGCACGAAAGCAGTTCAGGCCAGAATACCAGGCCAACAAGTCCTGAAGCGAGCACCTTTATGCAAGAGCATAAAGTTTGTTTTTCCTATATTCATGTGAGTTTTATTACAGATTATGCCTCATTTTTCAGAGGATCTAAACTGTCCAGTGCTCATTTTGACAGAGGCAAACAGAAAATTGTTGTATGATGTGGTAATAATAACTTGCAATCTGCTAAATCACGTTACATTTTCTTGCGCTACAATATGGGAGCTGAGCTGGTTTTTAAACTCCCAAAGCATTAAAAAGCCCTTTTACAGGGCTTTACATATTAAGGACAATTGCTTTGTGTGTTAACGAGCACAAGAAATACTTATCAGGTCATATAAAACATTAATCTACATTCATACAGACTTCTCTGCACAGTTCATTGCTTGCCTACAGCTATTCTCATAAACTGTATCTCCTGGTTAAAAGCATTAAAATACAGTTTAAAGGTTCCTGAATTACAGCTAACATCTCAAAGAGCCAGCTCAACATCAGCCAACAGTGAGTATCATGATCCTTACCAGCTTTCATGTATCAAGGCAAATTTAGACGCAGGGTCTCAGCACGCAATTAACAAGGACAGAACTGAGTTTGTCAAGATTTGTACTTGTAAGCATCAGGTAAATCGACTGGGCAGACAGAAGGGTTCAGTCTGCATTCACAACAGCAAATAAAGACCAAAACTCATACCATTCAAGAAAAAAAGGGAACATCAAGGGAGCTAGCATCAGGGCTGGTCATGCAATTGTTGCCCGTATTCAGCAAAAGTTGGCTTTTATATCCCATTTCTCTAACTTTTCAGTTACCTAAAGATAATGGGATTAGCTATCAATACACTATAGATTCTACAGCATATAACCAATACTGTCTTAATTTAAATTCATGCAACCTTTGTGTTGTTAAACAACTGGAGATGCACCTTCAGAAAGCTCAGGATGGCTTTAATCTTTATACAAATACAAGAAAGCACTCACAAATACTCAGATAAGCAAGCGACATCAAGTGAAGGGTGTACCACTATCATTCTGAAATGCTTCTGTTGCACATCAGAAACTAGTAGATGCTTTATTGTTCAGAATTCTGCAGCTGGTAAAATATTCTTTTAATTCATCAGAGATGGAGATTAGGAGAGGGAGGACAGGGACAAAGAAGAAGCCCAAAGCTGCTGAAGTAACTGAGTGGTTACACAGATCACAACTGGACAGACAGCAACATGCCAGATGTACGAAGCGACTGCCATTTGCAGTTGTGAACCAGAAGTGGAGATGGGGAAGGGCAAAAAGGAGGGAGGATAAATTTTCTAAGAGCTTGATTTAAAACACAGCTCTCAGGCACACGTTTTACTGAACTGTAATCCATATTATACAGTACAGTATTCAAGATATCAGCACGCAGAACCACAGACATTGTAACCCATGAGTATGTCCCTTTCGCCACTCTTCCCATTCTAACGCTAATGTTTGAGGAGAATCCATATGCTCTCCACCTATCTATGCTTTACTTGAACACAGCGCTTTTGAATCTGCTTAGACTGAACAGACAAGACAAAGAAATTACTGCCTCGACAGTAAAATATCCCAGAAAAACATCTCACAAGGTGCAGCTTCAAGAACAAATGTTGTTTTACACGCTAAACTCCAACACTACTTGCTCTCAGTAGTTCAGCTGGATCATTTCAAATCCATCAGCAAAACCATTTGCCCTTTCACTTTTGAAGCAATTCTGGTTTTCTACTAATCCTTAAGGACACTAAAGTCTTACATATTCTTGGATACTAAACCATTTGTGCCCCTGCCAAAGCTGCCTGACCCTAAACCCCTATTTACACATGGGGATAATTCAGCTGATTTACACCTTCAGAATAAATCCATTTTACTACTTCTACCCCAAGTAATGCACACAGACACACACAAAAAATGCCATGACCTCACCTTCAATATTTCAGGTTCTTTGATGTCTAGAGCTCCTGTATTCCATTGTTTTCTCATACTTTTATGCAATTTGAGATATTCACGAGTACGTGGAGTAAGAAGCCAAATCACACAGACAGCTATCATAAATCCAAGGGCCATTCCAAATAAGAGTCCACTTAAGTAGCCAGGGAGAGGGATAATAAAGTAAGCATAAACTAACAGTGTTAAGAAGTATAAAGTTTTCACTGGTATTTCAGGCTGTTGCACATCTAGATTATTTTCATCTTCACTACTAAGCATAGTACCATTTTCCTCAGTCATCTCAGGATCGAGCAAAGTTTCAGTAGGTTTATCAGTTTTGCTTTCAAACTCTAGCAAGGAAAAGTCTTCAGAATATAGTTCACAAAACTCCTCATCCTCTCTGCTTGCTAGTGCAGACAACGAACATTTTTCAAGTACAAGTGAAGTTTTTGAACTCATGTCCTTTGTGCTTGCAGACTGAGAGCTTTTGGTCTCCGTCTCTTTTGCATGTTCCTCAGCCACCTTTGACTGATCGTTCTTATTCAGGTTCAAGTCACTTCCATAGAAGTCCCCTTCAGAATCACATTCTTCTTCCTTAATGCTGTAGTTGTTATTGCTTTCCAAATGGCCATTCAAACTGGAAAGGTTTGAGAGTTCTGAAGCACTTGAAGATAAGGCTTTGGGCCTGTGGCTACTACTTTCATCACCCATTATTTTACTGAGCAGCTGAAAAGGCTCATAGATTACTTCAGAAAGGCGTCTTTTAGTATCTTCAATTTTAGCCTCCATTTCAGGTACTTTAAAAAAGGAACGAGTGTCAGAGGGAGATGTTAATGGAGATGAGGGGGCAGTTTTAGAATCACCACCTGTAGCTCGAGGTTGAGTGAACTGTTTGAACAGATGCAAGTTCAGTTTTGAGTCGGGTGGCCTGTAAGACACAGCTTCAGATTCTTGTTTAGAAGTGTCTGTAGACAGAGATTTCACTAAGGTTTTCATTAACTGTCTATGTCGCATCGGTGGGGTGGGTTCTTTTGGTTCCACATCTGTTGAAAGGGACTTGACTAAACCCTTAAAAGGCTTTGAACTAGAAACTGTGGATGATCCACTAGAGCAGACAACTGATCTGGAAGGGGATGAGGATGGGGAAGACGATAGGCTGGATTTCTGTTCCACAGGTGGTGGTGCACCTGATAAGCTAACTGTATGACATGAGTGTGATGATGGAGACAGGACTAGTGGCACTGCACTGAATACTTGGGATGTGGAAGGAGAATCCATCAGCTTTACAGTTTCTGCAGTTGGCAGAACTGCAGGCGATGAGGACAGTAGTGATGCAGAGTTGGCCACGTTAAGCGAGGTAGCTGGACCAGAAAAATCATGGCCGGTATGCTCAAAGCAGAGGTCTTCCTTGGCTTCAAGTGCTGTTACAATGCTTTGGTCATCTAGTTCCTCATCAAGAAATTCCTTGAACTCCTCTTCCTCCTCTTCTTCCTCCTTCCCAAATGCAGAGAAATGAATAGTGATGGTTTCTCGGGAGACAGATCGTTGGACCTGCACTTTTGGTGCTGACTGCCTTGAGGACATTTCACCAGTTTTCTCTGCATGGCTATTGGTCTGACTTGTCATTGCAGGTCCCAGAGATGTCTCAGAGTCTCTGGAAAAAAAAAGAAAAAGTAATACTATGTTAAATGCATTTTTTCCCTCTTCAAACACCTTTATTTTCAAGAGTTAAACCAAACACAAGAGACGGGTTATATGCAACAGGTCAGTTGAAAATTAAAACACTCCGGACATTCTTCATTTAAAGCTGTCTAGTCAAATTATGGACTGTTCATTGCATAAAACATATCTGTATTTTAATACCTCCTTGACATCTGCTTAACCACCTCATTCTCAGTATTATTAAATGCAAAAACAGATTCAAAGACAGACAGGGAGAAAAACATGCTTAGGACAACCGGCAATCATGGATAGGCATGGAGTGCATTACCAGATCCTCTTAGATGATCTTGAAGGAAGAAACTGACACAATTTTAGGTAGAGGGAAAAAAAAAACAACAAAAAAAAAACCAAAACCACCAACCAAAAAAACCAACCAACCCACACACCAAAAAACAAGCAGCAGAAGATACTTATGCTCAAAATTATAGACCTAGGTTACTGTTTGCTAGTTAACATATTTCCACAAAGCACAAAATGGCAATACTAAGTGCTGTGCTGCTAAAATTACCTTCAAGTGTTCTGAAATTGTAGTTCATCTCTGATGCACCACCTTCCTATTTTCCCCACTAGATGCACTTCTGAGTTCCAGAAGCCCCACCTCACCCCAGCATACTGAAATTCTTCACTCCTAACTCTCAGTTCTTTTTACATACAATAATTAATGCTTTCTATTTCTTTTAAATAAAGCAAATCTGAAACTCAAAGCAAGGCCAGAAATATGTAAAAGTGTTCATTTGGGGAACAGTTCCTTCTCTTGTATACCTGTTTGAACTGTTCTATAGAAAGTAGAGATTTAAACTGTATTTTTATCATGTGTGTTATCATGGTTTATGGTTGGACTCAATGATCTTAAGGGTCTTTTCCAAGCTAAATGATTCTATGCAGTCTTTGTCTTTCCAGGTTTTGCAAGCTATGGACAAATGATCTGGACACACAACAGTCCAATAATTGCACGCAAAACAAAGCATAATTGGACAGAACTTAATTTTAGAAGTTATCCTCCTCAATTCCAGGAATAGATACCCTTTACAAATGTAATTTAGCAGAATTCCCAGTACAGCAAGATGAACATTTCAATACATTTCAGACATTTCAGTAATGGACAGTATCAAACTAGCTGTTGTCAAAGACATGAGTCAGACTTCTGAAGATACAGCATGTTTGAGATCTACCTCAGATAACATATGTACCCAAAGAATTTATTACTGCTAGCAGCTTTGCTGTAACAACGTGGAAGGACACTTCAGTGGAGGCAACTGTTCTTCTCACTGATACAGCAAAAGTAGTTTTTGAAAACACTGATCTCTGATCAGATCAGTGCACACAGGCTGCTTATGCGATAAATACATACCTGCCTTTTACATCAATTATATCTACACATTATTTCAAGCATTTTATTGATCCATGAAAGTGGACTTCGCATATATTTACACAGAGAGGAAATATCACACATTTAACCAAGACACAAAGATGGATCAGGAATTACAAGATTAGCTCTGCCTTTCCGGCTGTGAGGCAACACTTTATCTTCATTGTCAAGGCAGCAAGTTTACCACTTCAGTAACTGAATTATTTTTCAGAAGCTGTTAAAATGCTGTAATCAAACTGTCAAGCTGAATTAATGAGAGGCCTTTGCTGATGTTTAAAGAGCCGTTCAGAAGAATCATTATGTGGTGGTGAAGAAATGTGCACTTCACAGTTGTGATATCAGATTGTGTTATCTAGCAAGCCAATGCCACCTGTTCGTCATCATCTTCCTACTAAAGGCTGTAGCCCTTCATACTTGCTAATGGAGCTGTTCATGTAAACATTTTTAACCTGTCAGTAAAATGAGCTGGGTTAAACATTTCAAAATAGCAGATCTTTGCTACCCAGCATATCCAGTAATGTTGGAACAGAAACGAGTACCTGTCCACAACTTCCTACTCACTATAGTTGTCCATTTTATGGCTCTTAAATTGTTGACTAGTTTATTCCTTGCTTCTAGCATTTGCGTACTTCCCAATCAGGTTGTACATAAGGAGCTCGACTCCACCCTGCTTCATGCAAAGCCTCCAGAAATTTTAATTTCAGTTTTCAGTCCCAGTTCTGCTGCATATGTCAGGGAGCCAGTTTGGGTTCAAAGAACCAAAAGAAGCTTTCAGACCCTAGCCATGCTTTCACTTGACACCTAATCATTTGACAAACTGCTTAAGACACAAAAATCCGTGTCAAGATCTGGCTTCAGCTTTTGTCATAGAACCGTTTCCTTCTGTCCTCCCCCAAATCCTTCTGACATATCAAAGTAGCAGTATTAAACGGAGAACCCACTTCCAGTGATGGATGTGTACCTCCAGCCCACTTAGGACTCAGTAGACTGTTAACTTTCCTGCCATATCTGTGGGTCAACTTGTTATTTACCTCAATAGTAAGAAATCTCAGATATTCAGAAATTTAGATATGCATTTATCAGTCATATGTGTATACAACTTGGTGAGTGTTACAGTTGGTAAGAAACTTGATCTTTCGTTTCCCTGTTGGATTAGCACACTTGGGAACCACCAGCATACAGAATCCATGCTTCTTACGGACACAGTTCCATTTCATATAGTTCAAACTGCAAATTTCCCAATTTTTTAGAAAATGCACTGAAATTTAATTTGGGAAAAACTACTACTAGACAAGGTATGTATCCAACCCTGTTTCTATTTTCCTAGTGCTGGGCCATCAGCTATCACACATCTCAACATTTTATGCCAGTTGTGAAATTGCAAAACTAGCAAACCGAAATTTGAAAGTACAAAAACCCTACATATCTTCCAGAACATTACGCTATTACACCACTATACACTAAGGAAGGAAAAAGCAAAACAAAACAACAACAACATAAACCCACCAAAACAAAACCACCACCACACAACAAGAGCTGCACTTGCACACAATGCTATTGGCATCAACCTGTCATGTCTGACTTTCTCTTCTGCCCATTCAGCACTAACCAGGTCTCAATAATCTAGTAACACAGGAGAAAATTAACTACTCTCCCCACTCCCAAATAACATTTCTAGTGTGTTATCTTCGATCCACTAGAATTCTGCTAACCAAATAGCTCTTTAGCACACTATGTTTACACTGTACAGTTAAGTACCTTGTGTTTAAACACCAGTTGCCATGTTGTGCTAATGCAGTGCTAATTACCTGAAGCAGATGAAGTTTACTTGCACACACCAAATGTACCGATAAAAGATTTTACTGCTTACGGAACAAGCAAGATTTTTTTTTTTTACATCAGGAATAACTAGTTAACACAGAAAGGAAGGAAACTGTTGATTAGCCAATATTTGCCTACCCTTAAACATGTTAATATGCCATGAATTAAGCACATTCTTAAATCAGCACTATCAACAGAGCAGCAGCAGAACATTAACATAATCCAACTGCTCGACTTTGGCATCCTCAGCCCATGACTTACAAGATAACTCTGTAGTATCCAATGTCCTCAACATCTGGCCCAAGCTCCACAGTTGAGAGGACTGGTTTCCAAGAACAACCATTTCTATTTGGGCAAATAATAATTTTTAACCTTCTCTGATCTTGCTGGAACATTCTAAATCAACCCTGTTTATAGGTTGTTTTTGCTACAAGGCAGTTCGTGCTTTTCTCAAGCACAGCTGTTCAAAGCTGTATCTTGTATCAAATTTTCAAACAATTGGTACATTAAAAAAAAAAAAAAAACAGTGTACAACACAGGAGAAATACTGTAATGTTATTTACTTAAGAGAGCACATGTGTTTTGACCAACAGCAGATATTTCATTACAGACATTCTGAATATCAATTGGAATTACAACAGTAGTGCTCTCCCTACATTATTCCAAACTTTTAACAACTCTAACCCCTCTCTCAACACACCAGATATCCTACTGTGAGTAACTTCTTCCTCACAAACACCGGATAGAGGAGATTTTCCCCTGCCCTGAGCAGGTCTATGTTTCCAATCCATTCCTGAGCACAATTTCTCTTGTTTATCGCAAAGCATTTGGAGGTTCTTTTTCAAAGTATATGTTGAGAAGCTTTTCCATAGTGAAGACAACAATAACATCACTGGCTTCTTCCACTCCTACCACTACTGAGAGCTCCTCCACTAGGTGCTCAGTTTTGACGACAAAGATATTTCATCAGAGTCTTGAACCATACATCTTTACCCCTTAAATCATTCTAACAGATTCACTTCTTACCAATTTCCAGCTACATTCTCCTCACTCACTGCTTCCTCTTTTCCTACACCTCATCTCTCCCATCTGTTTGAAGACCAGGCATTCCCAACCTCCCCATCTGAAGCAGAACAACTCTGAACCAACTGTTTGCAGATTACATCAATACTTTCAGAAATACACATTTTTATTCATCCTTCTTTTGAAAGCCATGCTGTCCCCATCTTCCCTGGATGCCTCTCTAGGGCTGGTGGTTTTTTTTTTGGGGTTGTTGATTCTGAAGCTTTATTTATGTGGCAGGCAGGCCTGAATAATAATCTTAGATCCTCAAGCTTCAAATTATTCAAAACAAACCTGGAAGGGAAGGAGGCTGCTTGGAAAATAATTTCATTTCCCCAAAGGTTTGAACTTCAGATGCTTTTGCAGGATGGAATGAGAGCGCTGCCAATTAACTACTGCCACCTCCCCTTCTTCTGTTAAGGTACTGCACCCCCATCACCCACATAACAGCAGTTTATAATCCTCACCTACAGGCATTGCTTTTAAACTGCTACAACAACAGGAAAGAGCAAGCCAAGCAAACAGCGCACGCACGCTGCCTGGGAAGAGAAAATATGTTTTGCCCAGCTCTTTCCTACCGAGCAGCAAGGCAGGGCAGTGCGGGAGCTGAGGACATGTCTTACCCAGGTGACAACACGTCTCCACCACACCGTGACGCACCAGCTGATGAACAGGGACACCCAGGGAGAGACCAGGTGTTGGGCAGCGCTGGGCCAAGTTAGGCCACGACACCTTTTGTAAGTGTCGCTACAGTGACATGTGCTCTTACCTACACCAGGAATGACTAATTGGGAGTGTTTACGGAAATACTCAAGCAATCTGTCCTTCTGCCCAGCAGCATAAACAGCCCTCTCCAGAACCAGCAGTCCCTCTTCCTTCTCCCTGAAGCGGACAAACACACACTCCACCCTTCTTAAGCTTAGCCTCAGAAAGCACCTAATTCACAGCGCTGAGAAAATACAAGGTGCACTGAACAATTTAGACAATTAACTTTATAGATAAAGCAAAGTAATTATTTTCACATTAACAATTTAGAAAGTAGTTCAACCAATACACAAAGCAGCCAACTAGGAACTAACCTGAAAGAACAAGTCAAAGTTGCATACACCACACTTCTTTTATGCACCCATAGCCAGTTCAGTTTAGCTACGTTTACTAATTAAAGGACATCCAGTAGTGCAATTCAATGTTTTTTGTAATTGTTCAGTTGGAGAAACAGACAGGTTGGGTAACTAAATTCACACATATTGCAACAGCCAACTATTCCAATCACATTGCTATTACTTAATGCAATGTCTACACAAGGGGGAAAGGGTATGCAGCATTAGTAAAAACCTTTCATAAAAATTTGCAACAAGATTCAAAACTTGTCAGGGTATTTTCCCCTGCCTGCTGCTACTAAACACAAACTAGAAAAAACGTTTTCCACAAAACAGAAATTCCTTTCCTGATTAAAGAAAAAGTCTTACAGGTTATTAAAAAGCATTGTAATACTTTCCCCAGTATCTGTCAGTTGCATCAGAAGAACAAGCCCTAAACGCTATTCAGGAAGCCACTAATTTGATTATTGATAATGCCACAATTTGACTTCATGCAGATTGCTATTACTGTTCAAAGGGAAAGATGTTTCTAACTGGTCATGTCTCTGCTTTCCCAATAATCCTTCTGTGCCACCACTCTTTCAACAGGCACCTCCTGCTTTGGCAAACTGGCAAACAGACTGGGGAAAATAGGACTTCTTTAGGACTAACGGGGCTCACTATTATTTTGTGTTACTCAATAGTCATTTCCAAGTGTCAGACTGAAAGCAGATATATGATTCATACTATAATCTATCCTCCATTTGGTAGGAATGAGTAGTGGTGTATTTGTTTAAGACTCTTTACAACATTTATGTGGTATAACGGAAGAGCTACAGAAGATCTTACATTAACATAGACAGAACCACCTTAATGCATTGAGCCACTGTTCCCAAACCAGGCTAGAAGCATGCTAAATCTTTCCCAGTTTGGGAATACCTGCACAAGCCAATATGACATTCATACTTGCTCTCAGAAATTACAAATTTCAGTTGACTTACTAGAGTCTTAGCCAGTATCTTCCTTCTAACACCGAGGCTTATGGGAGGAGTGTCGGTATTCTTTATACTTACTTAAAATAAACAACAGAGCTTTCAGCATCAAACAAAATTCCTTCTGTTAAGAGCTAGAAGTCTTCATTTCAGATCCTTCAAAACAAAGCGCAATACTAGTGATCCTTATCAGTTACTGTCTTTATTTAAGCAAAGTTTTAAATATCAGAAGTTTACATCTCCAATAATCTGTTACCACTTTCCCATAGAAGTAGTCTAGAAAGCAAATTCCCATGTATTTAGCCCACAATGATCTCACTGAAACAGAGATGATAGATACTGGGACATTAGCTGTCATGTAAACTTCATCCCATTCAGCAGATTTATACCATAAAAGACAAAACAGGATAAAAAAAAAAACAAAAAAAAAAACAAATTTCAACATCCATCCCTATCCCCATTCAAATTTCTGATTACGACGATGAAATCCCCCTGGTATCTCCACAAGTTAATGTATTCCATGGTTAACACCTATTATTCCTTTTACATTCACTAGGCATTACTTTTAAATGAACTACATAGAAAGGGCTGGTAATTACCATTACACAATCGCCTTGTGAAACCATTGTGTCAGGGATCCAGTTACCCAGCCTACAGATAATACTTTAAAGCTCATTTTCCAACAGCATAAGAAGGAAGTTTTGCTTCACCTTTCAAGCTCACGCAACTGGATTTAACATACAGAGGGGAGAAAGAGAAGAACAAAAATTCAATAAAAAGTGTTTCAAATTTAAGCAGAAATGAAGAATTTTGTATCAGTATCAAGTACTATTAAAAGAACGTAGTCCAATGTGTTCAACTTAAGTCAACACCAGGATCACAGCCAGAATAGATCCTGCCCCCCACAATGTACTATAATATATACACACACACCTTCCACAGCACATACCTCTTAACAGAGGTCAACCAGGTTATCACAACGAAGCTGGTTAACAGCTAAAATACCTCCATCAGTTCTCTGAGCCCCATAAAAAAAAAAAAAAGATTAGATTTTTGTGCGAATGCCTTTAAAGTAAGAATAATCCCAGTTAAATAACCATCATTCAAGTACACTTAGGTATATTTAAATGAAAGATCCTAAACAAGACTTTAAAGTATTGTCAATGAGACCATATTTTTAATGAAAACTGTAAATCCAAAGAGACAAATAAGAGGGGGTCTTTACTGAAGTCTAGGACAGAAAGGTAAAGTAAAATTGCAAAGGCAAATAAAGAATCTTCAAATTCACTGGAATTATTTTTGAAGACAGGCATTGCTAATAAGGTCCTTAATACAAGCTTGTATTTACAATGTTTCAAAAATAATCAAATAAAAATTGTATAATGTTAGCTAAGCAAGTCTATTCTATATTAACATTTTCCCCAAAGACCTAAGAAAGGTCAGGTACCCCATTAGTTTCTCTACCTTCACCAATAAAAGCTTAATTATTATTCTTTCCTATTCTCATTCTGTGGCACATCACTCACACCAAAAACTTCATAAATCTGCACTACAGTTCAATTTTGACAAACACAAAAAGGTGAGCAGTTAAAGGTTGTCCAGAAACTCAGATAAATTTAACTTCTTCCTATTTAATACTTTCCTAAGACTGAAGCGAAGCAATATTTATAAGAAATTGAACATTCCTTTAACAGAAGAAGTTAAATCAAAGCTTAAAACAAAACACACAATAACTCATAGAAGAACAGTAAAGAGTGGGTAGAGTCACTTTATTTTGCTACATACTGTGACATTTATTCTTTTAAAAAAGAACATACAGTAACACAGAAACAGTAGGAGCTTTCTGCAAAGAGAGAGAAATCACAGTTGCAGGACAGGCTCCTCGTCCTTCTGGCCCGCAACCTGAAGACCATGTTCACAGAACAATGTCTGTGCTCTGCTGGACTTCAGATGGAAGGTATGGTCCCAGAAGGATTCGAATCCAACGAAGCAATGTGCGTCAGCACAAGATTAAGAACAGGGCAGCAGCGAATCTGCTAAAGTGCAAGACAGAAAACTAGCTAGCAATACACATAGTTAGCACAGTGCTTCCAAGCTGCTGGAGCTGGGAGCTGAAGCCTGTCAACACTGAGGCAAGAAGGACTTCTGCAGTTCAACCAACCTGATGACATGCCTAGACAGAGGTTGCTGCCTTGCCATTACATCAGTGGAGCACTTTTCAATCACTATAGGTCAAATTTTATTTTGCATCAGAACTGCTTCTCTGAAATTCAAAGGAGAAGCTGGAAGAGGTATGGAGTGAGTATTGGTAAGTTGAGCCCAGAAACCGGTTCTTAATGTGCAGCTCTTCAAAAGCTGAATTTCAACACAACCTCTACTAATATTTGCTTCCCAACCAATTGCAATGCTACTGGTGAAGCTCCTCAACACTCTAATACATGTTAGTAAAGCACTGTGAAAAGATCTGCTGTAATAACAAAAAGTTGCTTTTACCATATCATCAACTCAAACTATGATTATTTTTTTTTCAGGTTACTCACACACTTTCAATAAGTTATTCCTCTGCTCTTTCAGTAGATTCAAACTGCACCAGACTGTAATTTCATTAAAGAAATGGCACAATGAGAACAAATAAAAATTCTAGCACATTAAACTTTCTCCATTCACATGTTCTCCTCCTATGAAGAACTTTATTCTTGTTTCTATATCATTCATAGTTGCAAGCAACACATAGCATGTTTTCCTTCCAAAACACTCAACATTGAACAGTTCAACCTGGAAGTTCCCCAATTCCCACAACAGAACATAACAAAATAATAACAAAAGCACAATCAAATTCCCCCCTCTCAGCCTCCATCATGGATTTTGGAGATTTAGTCATTTCCAATATCATACATTGCTGTCTTTAAAAAGTACATCAAAATACTTATTTTTCCAGGTAACTAGTTGCTGGCATCAAAATTAGCCAAAAACCTGATTTGGTCATTAGTGAGAAGAGAAATGCCCCAGAAAGACAAAGGTTTACAGATCTAGATCTGAACGTCCTGCAGTAATGGATTTAGAAATAAATACATTAAACCCCGAACATACTCACAGGCAGAGAGAGGCAAACTTTTATCACAGTCTAAAGCCAGCTTTTTCCACTTTTCTAAAACTGCTATACTGCCTGGCTGAAGCACTCTCTTCAGAGTCACCCTGACAAGCCAAAAGAGAGTAAAAAAATCCACTGATCCGTTAGCAATCCTGAGCAATAAATATATAACTGCTGTGTTTGTTCTCTTCTAAAGGGAGGAGAGACTAAATCAGAATTTGCTGGTGCTGCAGAAGTTCTGCAACTCAACAGAAAATGTTTTACTATTACAAATACAAAACATTAAAAGCTTACACATAAAAAATTACGTCCTATCAAGAGGGTAAATAGTGAGGTAGAACAT
Source organism: Vanellus vanellus (assembly GCF_965231255.1). Lineage (NCBI taxonomy): Eukaryota > Metazoa > Chordata > Aves > Charadriiformes > Charadriidae > Vanellus > Vanellus vanellus. The sequence continues at coordinate 11,032,873 of NC_138922.1, forward strand.
AAAACTATGCAGCGTTGTAACTCTCTCCCTCTTATCTCAGTGGAAAGAAAAAGAAAAAAGTCAACTCCTCATTAATCTGCTGAAAGATTATCTAAAACCTCTGTGGATTAGTCCACAGTTGAAAATACTGTCCGTATCACTGATTAAATTAAAGGTCACTATAAAATCTTTGGGGGAAATTTTGACTGAGTGACTTATAGACAAGCAAGTTTCCCAAATGAAGTAAAATAAGCTGCCTTGAATCCTAAATTAAAAAGGGCTTATCAGAATTGTATTACAGGCTCATTTTTCCCTACAATTCAAATGCACATCAATAGGTAAAACTGCCTACAGGTAACAAGCGAGTGTTCGAGGATGTTTTTACATTTACATTCATTTCACTAACAAAAAAATTCAGTCAATATGCACAGCAACTGTGAAGTTAAAACAACCATCAAATACCTTCATATGAAAACAGCAAAAAAGATATTAAAAATAAATGTTTGTCCACATGTAGCTAAACACAGATACAAAGATGAGCAGCACCAATTAGTAACTCAAACCTTAGGTGTCCATGTTAAACGTAGTTATGAAAGATCACTAAAACAGGAATGGAATCTACAGATTTACAACCACGCCCCATTGCTATCTAAAGACATTTTTTTTTCAATGGATTTTTAATGATTCATCAAATCTTACACTTCATACATACAACCTTCATTCTAATTTCATGTTTTGCAGAGGATTAGTATGCAAGGCAGAACTAGTGCTTTAAACCTTTTTTACCCGACAGGACAAAACACAGTACACAATCACGGTTTCTTTATTTCTCAGCGATGTTTTCAAAATTAGAGAGTGGGTATTCTCTGGTTTAATCTTATTTAACTAAATACGACTAAAGAATTTAATACTTAGAAGTATTTAGGTTTGGACCAAGCACACACCCCTAAGCAGCAAGGTAAAACTTAAAACAAACAAACAAACAAACAAACAAAACACAAACGAAACAACACACAAAACCACCACACCACATAAGAAAACAACTACGGAACCATGATGGACCAGTGATGCCACATTTATGTATTTTACTGTCTAGTCATATTCCAAAAAGTCACAATGGCAGAATCATAGAATCATCTAAGTTGGAAGGGACCTTTAAGATCATTGAGTCCAACCATTAACCTAGCACTACCAAGTCCATCAGTCCACCACTAAACCATGTCCCTAAGCACCACGTCTACCCTAAATACCTCCAGGGATGGTTATTCAGCCACTTCCCTGGGCAGCCTGTTCCAATGTTTGAGCAGAAAACAGGCCCAAGGAGGGGAATCTTTCCATTCTCACAGACCAACTCAAACAAGTGGAATATCTTGGCCACACTGCACACATTCAATGAGTCCTCTTCTCTACCAGCAAAGTCCTCACAACTTCATGTACACAAGTGTCAGCAGGACTTTTTGCCATCCAGCAATCACACCCATCTGTGAATGTGTCTTTGCACGTGTATTGGGAATGGAAGGGTCAATAGGTAAAAGAAACGTCTATGCTATCATCTACAGAAGGTTACTCACTTACACTGATGTCTGTTGGGTGGTTTTACCAAGGTAACTTCAGCCAGAAGCAGCACATTATCTCCAGCTCCTCCAATACAGCCAGGTCATTGCTGTTGCCTTTGCAACCACTCTAGATCCTGTTAGAAGTGCAGAAATAAAGAACTCCCTATAGAAATATGGATAACTTCACATGCCTAGGACCTTGGCATGCCCCAGGCACAATGCTGTCATTATCTGAATATTATCTGGTTTCTGATCTTTCTCATCCTCCAGCTCCGGTGGTACTTTTTCAACTTTTGGATCCCCAGGCTGTTGGCAACAAAACAACTAATCAAACCAAAGCTACTTTCAGAAAGCTTAAATTGTCTATGGGAAGGAGGATGGCTACCTCTGCATTTAATACAAATAAAAAAGTATCCATACCTAACTAGAAAGGCAACTGTACTTAGCACATGAAAATTAATTAACCTAAGGTACCTGAAGATATGTAGCAAACTACAACTATTAACATAGGAAACTACTGTTAGAGGACACGTTGATGATTACATTTGCTTACTTCCTCTCATCTCATCTACCTAAGGAAATCAAAAAGTGTCTTTGATAAATGCAGAAAACACATTCCAGACAGAAGAGAGCAGGATTTCTCAGAAGCTTTTGCGAGCATAATCCCTAGAGGGTCCAAAGGACAGAAAGAAAAGGTCAAAAAATAGGACTTCATAACACTCAAGTCTTTCAGAGTTGCAATAAAGTTTGAGAAGTAGTGGGACAGAAGTGATTCAAAAGTAATTAAACCCAAAAGCTAAACTGTTCTGAAAGGTTTCTTAAAAAAAAATCTGTTCCTAGCACTTGGAGAGGCAGTCTTGCCATAGCTCTATGCCATTCATTGAGTAGCCTTGTCTGTCATTGGATTCCATGAAAAATTAATGGAGAAAGGTATTACCAGCATTTCATACTACCTGGAAACTGCAAAGGCAAGAAACATAAACCAGCACAATACAAGAAAAAAAGCCCTTCGTGATCTGATTTTGGAAGGAAATGGCTTATGGACTAGATTTCCAGACTTCCCTGAAAGCCCTACGCAGGTAATCATGTTATTTTGCATCTCAATATTATTAAGAGGGTGAGAAAAATTTTGCTTTAACTTACCTCACTGAAGAGCAGTGTTCACACAGCACTTGGAACAAGTAAGATCATACAGAATCACTAACTTCTTAAAACGGCAATAGCAAAGACTAAGAAGCAAGTTAAAGCAGCTGAAGAATCACACAACCCGTCTTATTCTAGCAACGACTGTGCAGAGATCCTAAACTACTAATAACAGCTTCTATGCTTTAAAATCCTTTAACTTCTTATTCATAGAAGGATCCATAGAAGGTTAACAAAATGTAAAGTCAACTATGAAAAAAAACTTGTCCCGAGAATAGCAGGAAAACAAAATGTCAAACTCAGAATTGGCAAGAACCAGACATCTCTCTCTGCTTAAGGCAAATTTCATCTCATTTCATTCAGATTTATGTTCAACTCAAATACCTAGAAACTAAAATGCAAAAGTTCAGCAGCACTGTAGCTTTCCAACTGGAGAATGCAGTGCAGAGTGATGAGGACAGGAGAACACCCAAGATTCTGAAATTTTCCCAAGACCGAAATGGAACCTAGATGGCCCCTAACAACCTGAATTTTTCACACACTAAAGACAAAGTTTTTGCTTATCAAAAAAAAAAAAAAAAAAAAAAAACCCCAAAAAAACACCACAACCCACACCAAACACACAACAGAAACACTGTCAAACCTCGATGAGCAAAGATATTAAGTGAGGCTCAATTAAAAACATTAGGACAGACGACTCAGACTTTCCCAGCTTCCCAACTATCAAGACATAAGAGATCTTGAGGTTTTTTCATCTTCTCAAAAAGCTTCTAGAGCCTTGCAACTGTCATATACATTTTAGTATAGTCTCTCAAAGATTTATTTTGCATTGAAGAGTGGTTTAAGCATTTTATGATTAAAAATACTGGCCTATGAGACAGACAGACACAAAAAAAAACCCCACTCAAGTGCACAAGGCCAAAGCAACCATAAAATTCCTAGTCATTTGATTACAGTACGTTCAAATATTTTACAAAATACACAAAAGTATCAAGGCAAAAGAAGTAGAAATATGTGGCAAAAGCATTCACATGTGTGTTCTCATTTAAATATGTTTTCTTATTTTTCCACACATTTCAAGGTGTACACTTATTAACTGACAGATGTTGGCAACAATCTTCCCTAGACTTTGTTATCCAGAACTTGGAAGAAGTCCCTGCCAAAAGCGGGCTACTAAAATCAAAGCCACTAGCTTGATTTGCATTCCCTTCCACTTCTTGCATTAGACATAGAAGAGAGCAATAGTTAATGGATCAGTTTAATATATTAAAGCTTTCTAGTGGTCTGGTGGTTTGTTTTTTTTCTTTTTTTCCCCAAGAGCAATTGAGGTAACTCCTATTTCTAAAAGCTGCAATACATTTTAATTGCAACATACAACAGATCGATTACAGATTGCCTGACCTTAACAGCTACTTTGCAGGCTTGACTCTTATTGAAATCAACTGAGTCAGAAAGCGATGAGCACCTCCCACAACACATTTTTTTAATCCTAATTGCTAAGAAACTATGGCAGGTAGACACGTGAAAGAAAATTCAGATTGCTAGCGAAGTTGTTTAACAGGATCATTTTACATAAAAGTAGATATAAGGACACTGTATTTTTGAAAAAGAAAATCAGTATACTGTGATGACAAAGTGAGGTCTTTATGCACCTTAAAGACCTTTTGTTCACACCCTTAAGCAACAAGATTATGAGACAAATCTTCGTAGTCTGTTTTTCTTTCTCAAAATTTGAGTACCATTAACACGCCCAGAAAGATAATTTGTCATGTGAGTACTCTCAAAAAAAGTAAACAAAATAAGATTGGGAAGAACACAAAGTGCTCTACCCTTCTCTTTTTTTCAGCAGCATGGATCTACCCCAACATGGTCTTTCACTGTGTGAATCAGGCCACAAACGTAAAATAAAAAATAAATTTTAAAAAGCCTCTAAGAGGTTTAAGTTAGTTAACAGTTTTCTGAACTTTTCAGCACTCCTTGAAAAGCGTTGTCACGACCTCTGGTGAAAAGTAGTTTCCAAAGATCAATAATGCACGAAGCAACGCAGCCAGCCATTACTCATTCTCTCTCTGCTCAGAAAGCAGTTATTTTGTATATTATATGATATAATTCACTCATATAGCATGCAGATACAGACATAGGTCCTCATCTTAGTGGAAAGCAGACCTCAGGTAGACTGGTATGATGGGACAACAAATGAAACCATTCTTCCAGGCCTCTTTATTTCAGAAATGCACATACTAAATTCTGATCGGCTATATAATGAGCTGTAAAACACGCACGCAGATCTCACTTTTGCAAACATTAATCACCGTTTGTCTCCAGGAATTTCATCCAACAACCCCACAGGCTGAAAATGAAAAGGTCAGAAGGTGGATGTCTTGTAGCAATACATACCCCAGTTCCCCAGTTGCCTGCTGAATTCATAGCGCAATCCGAAGAAACAAGCTTAAAAAAACTTTAAAATGCATCCATTTTATTAGGAACCCCAGTTCTACTTTAAATTCCAGTAGTATTCATGCAAGCTCTCTATTACCATTCTCCTTTGCAGTTACGTCCCTGTGAAAAAAAGGCTAAAATGTTCCCTTTCTCATCCTATGATATTTGCTATTCAATAACAAGGTATTATCAGTGTTACGTTTGTCCAGCAAATGCCTTCAGCACTGGAAAAACGCCTACTATTGCAGACAGAAATAATGTCTATAGTCTCAAACACTTGATAAAACAGGTAAAAACGAAGGCACTCCACTGTATGTGGGTTACATTTTGTGCACGCATATGCACAGAAAGAGAAGTGTCATTAAAGTAGCTTCAAGGAAATGAATTTTAGGTCATCAATTTTAAGGTCTTGATTTGCTGGGAGATAAAAGAACAGCAAAAGCCACCAGATGGATTCAAAAGGGCAAATGGAATTGTCTCTGAGCCATATCCTGCCTTGTTCAATTACATTATTATGCAGGCAATTCTAATTTCAGGCATATGGCAACGTTCCTATATATATGCTTAATAAATCCACCATGTATTTGTTTATCAGAGTCAAGCAGCTATACAAGCTCTGAATTACATACGCTGTTAATAAGTTAGTGAGCGCATACATACTCACTTCCTCATACATCACCATACAGTGGGGTGTGGCTGTTTAAGTGAGGCTTTTAATTGCTGAGAGAGGTCAAGTCAGAGAAGCCAAGCATGGGTGGCAGCCACAGTTGTTTTCCAGTATAAGGTGACAAAACAGCGATGACTGAAGTGCAAGGAAGCTGCACCCATCCCTAAGGAGCTGTCTCTGCCATGCTAAATATAACGAAGGCTTTAGAGACAAGATCGGTTGCTCTTTTGAGGAAACTGAAAAAACAGTGCAAGTGGAAATCTAGACATTGAACGGAAATCTTTTCACCTCACATTCATCACACCGCGAGACAAGCTCCCCTCTGTAGTGTCCACACCCCCTCAAAAGTTCTCCTGAACTCCATGAAGGAGTCAGAAGTGTGATCATAACAGACAATGCCTTCTTAGTGTGAAATCTGAACGGATCACACAAATCAGCATTTGTTTGGCTTGGGGTATTGGAAGAGGAGGGCTGAAAAGCCACTGTTCACACCATACCTATTTTGCAACTAGAAAGAAATTTGCAGGACAGTCAACTCATAGCCGTTTTCATTGGTAAATACACTGCTTAGGGCATCTGGATGCAAGAAGCAAATTTTTTAAAAAAATATATCCTGAGAAAGTAAAGTACTAAACAACACTCACGGTGCAGCACAGTGATTTACTAATTTTTATAATTTTAATTGTGAAGTTATAGCTTGATAGAAAGAATAATAAATATCTAGCTAGAATTTTTTAAATCTGGCCAATAAAAATGAAACTGAAAAGTTGTACCGACTGATCAGAAAAGCAAGTGGTTATAAAATCTGTTCAATACTCAAAAATAATTACCAATCCACATCTCAAAGCTTCACAACAGAAGAAATGGAAATCCATACAACCAAATATTTATGCTCTTAAATACAACACACTTATAAAATAATCTTTTCAGGCACTTGCAGAGTTTTCTACAAGTGTTAGGCACATATCTTCAGCTTGCCTGGAACCTCTAGACAGTGTTAAGGCATCTTGAAAAACTCAGCCTGTTGTCATAGAGGGAATGCTAACTGGAATTACAAAACAGGAGATAGTTCGCATGCACAGCTGATCCTTTCTCCATGCACATCTCCTGTTACTTACTAAAATAACAGATAAATAGAATAGTAGCAATTTTACTTTTTTTTCCATAAACATACTTTTGTAAAATTGTCACGCATTTGCTCAGAAGGTTTCTTAAAGACCTGGCAAAGCCTTTATTAACTAGCACATTTTTGGGTTGACAGACATTTAGAATTATCTCCCCCTTAGTTCTTTCCCCTTCTCTCAGTTAATTTGTTTAATACTTCAAGTCAAGTTGAAAAGGAAGAAATGTGAAAGCGATTAGACAAAAAGAACTGTCACTGAGAAGGTCTTACAAAGATAAGTCTTATCAAACTTCACAGCAGTTACAAACAAGAGAAGGAACATACGGATCACTTTCATTTACCACCAAAATACATTTATTTATGCATTCAACCCCAAACATTACACAAGAATATTAGAAAAGAAAGTGAAGCAACTCTGGGCAACAGAAATGACAGATATGTATTAAGCAAGCAGAATGGAAATACCCGGCTTGGAAGGCAAGAGGTGGGAGGTGACCAGTGGGCAGGGAGCAGGGGGCACGGGAACACTATGGGAAGTTCGGAGATTATCGTTTCTGTCCTCAGCCAGAGGATGCTCTCGTAAACCTGGCAGAGCTCCACACAGGCAGGTTCTCGATACTCAGAAGTTTCAAAAGAGAAGGTAACACAACATACTGCAATTACAAGCTAAAAGACAGAGCACTAAACCTAGATGACAACTTTCACTGTCTGCTTTTAGTATCACATGTTAAGCAATACTTCCTAATCAAGCTACCACAATCACAAGTGTGTGAGTGTGACTATCTCCCTGCCTCTCAAAGAAGCCTTTTTCTTTGAGCCTGTCTGGGCTTCTAAAACAGACATTTTTATTTCCTCAGTCTTAATCCTGACTTCCAGTGAAATAAAATTATTTTGCAGCTATTTAATTTCAGCTCAGAACTTCATTGCAGCTCATGACAGGTTGCATTTACATTTCAGTCCTCTGTCATCTGCTTTGAAATTCCCAGAATCAAAGGAGATAGTAGCTTGATTTGTCCTTATATTTTTGCAGTCCTATTTTACAACAGAAATATAATTTAAACAAAACACATGAAATCCAGAGTAAGATCTAGAGCCTCAACATCTCCCAGTCCTCTTCATAAGCTACTAAAACCCAATATAGCAATTTTTAGGACTCAAACTCTTCCTTTAGAAGAGCACTTCAATTCCTGAATATGCATTTTCATACTCCTTTAAGAGATCCTCTTTTAAGATTGACCACCCCATCTTCTCACAGCTTCAGTGTAACAATCCTACACTGATAGGATAAGTGGTTCAGGACATGCAATACGTTCACCAGCACTAAGGGACATTGTTATGCAACGTTCCTGTCATCCAACACCAGTGGGGTCAGAGAGCATAACTGTTTATAAACCACAGGGACACGAGGTAATGAATATTAAAATCCAGTTCATACAACAATTCATTTGCGCTACCCTCCTGGCCTTTATGGGAAAACACCACTGTTTGCTACGTTTTATTGATCTTCTGTTATCCTTTGTCCATTAGTCATCTTGTCTTTTGGAACACTAAATTAACCACTGTGCTATGTAGTGATTTGGACTTTGCACAGCAGAATAACACACCTTGCTGTTTGGAAATGAGAGAGTTAAAATAAATAGGAGAGAAGGACAATGAACAGAGAGTTAGGAATTTTGAGGAGCAGGAAGGCAAGGCAGGCAAGATTAGAGAATATACCCTTTTTTACCAATATATTCTCCTGTCTCTCCAAAGACACTAACAATCAGCTTCATCACAGACAATAGTTCTGAGCACCCAGAGAATAAAGATGACTGGTAAATAACCTGACACCTTGGAACTCCTCTCCTCACAGGGGGCAAAGCAGGAAGAAAAAACATGTGCAAAACTTACAGTGACCTACTGCATGCCACAGATATTTCAGCTGCTCTAACCTACTCTTGTTGTCGACACTTGCTCCTCTGCTTCCCAACTCCCAAGACTTCCAACAGGGGCCTTGGCTAACACAGGAATTTTTAAGCAACTCCTCTCAGTTGCCTTAATTGAGAAATTTCAACCTAAGGCACTTGCTTTTTATTTTCCAGAGATACTGGTCATCAAGGACTCCATTAAAGCAAATGGTGATGCATCCGTTAATCGGGTTGTAAAAGGGATACCTCCATAGCCCTGGGGATCCAAAATAATTCACTACTGTAACAGCCTTGCTTCACAGCAAGAAACTACAGAGAAGGCAGATAGCACAGGAACAACAACACAGGCAAATACTGCATTACAGAACTGGTCCGATTGGAAGTCTTACATTACACTGGGCATAGTTACTATGGTTGCCAAAGGGAGGGGATTTTGCTCTGTAAGCACACTCAAAACTCATGACACTAAGTTACCATGTGGCAGCCTCCAGTGCAAAATTACTCCAATAAAGGGCCTGTGTGAAAGAACCTACATAACACCTTAACAGGCTTAAAATTTCATTTGCCACGTAAGTAGGTACTTTCGGACCTACTCTATGCAGCTTGGCCCAAATCCAAGCAACTCCATTCACTCACAGTTCTTCTGAAGAGGTAAGTGCTAACTCTCCATGTCATTAAACCTCAGTCCTCACAATGCTCCTGAGTGAACAGGCACACAGAGGCTAAGGCCACTGGGTGAACTTAAATGTTCCTTGTACATGTGCAACCTTCATGTTTTGTCGCCTTAGGCAGGAATGAGATCTTGACCAATAATTATTAACTTTCTGCCTTCAAACTTCTGGGCTTGCCATGTTGACATAAGCTTAAAAAAAAGTTAAACTGTCCAAGAACAGATAATTCACAACTCTGACAAGAACAGTGGGTCATATATTTCTATGTATATTTCTATGACACAATAATTGAGATTGTGTCCCACACATCCAGAAAAGAAGCTAAATTCAACCACTTGTAGTACAAAAAAGAAAACCCAAACCCCTTACTTTGTGGATCTGAACCATCTACCACGATCATCTACAATAATGAAACAAGTGGTAGATTTTTTTTTTTAATCAACAATCAACAACAGTTTTACGCATACCATAACGATATGCATCAGTGCACTGAAGGAATAAACACAGAATGGGGAATACTGACTGATAATCCTAAAGCTTTCACTATTTACCATACTGCCTCTGAAGGCCTTACATCTTGTGCTTACACTAGAGAGAGATTTGTGAGGGTCAAACTTTGCTCCTTAAATGTTAAATATTTTTTTCCTCAAGTTATCCATGATTGCGTTACTTAGTGAATTTAAAAAAATTGCTCCCAGATTGCACGTGTCTTCAAATTTGCAGTTTCCATTCCTTCCAGTCAGCCGTAAGAAAAAGATTTTGCAAATACAATCTTGTTTCTTTTCCAGTAAGCCTAATGAAGATGTCAACTCCCCTACAGACCTGCACAACAGAGGCATGAAGCAACAATAGAATACACTTAGAAATAGTGAAGCAACAATAGAAAATACTTGACAACTGTCTCCGTGTCACAAATTTCACCAATTTCTCAGAAACACAACATCAGACAGGAAATAGCATATCTGAGACAATAAGAGACATCAATGAAAAGGTCCCAAGAACAAAGAAGCCTGGCAGTCCTGGAGTTTGTGCATTGTTTCCCACCAGTCGAGTCTCAGAAGAGTTCTCCAGAGGACCTCTTTAAAAAATAATAATTAATAAAAAAAAATCCTGCCTAACCTAGTTGAGCAATCTCATTTTTCCTCCTCTTCTTCATATCCCTTCCTTCCCTCAATACTAATGCTTAATTCCACAGCATATAGTTGTTTGCTTATTTCTCAGAACATGGATCTAGCCTTCCACTAGTCCATGCTTCTGTCCACGCCTTCACGTCAGGATGGTTTGAGAACTGTGAAGATGCACAATTCTTCTTGGTTCAACAGTTTGCTATAGTCCTTTCTCTCACCACACAGAGCAATTCATTCTAAACACCACCATTAAAGGACTTGTATATGGCACACTAACTGATAAATCTCTATCATAAAACAAAACGGAGATTAAGATGGAGCTAAAGTAATTAACAGCCTAGTATACCAGAAAGTATCTGGTACACAGAACAAACAGCATTTTCTATCTTCAAAGTACACTGCTGAAAAACTAAACTAAAAGCACATACAAGATTCTTCTTTACAGAATACATACTCCTCTTGAATGGCTGATTAACATGGTTCCTGTAAATCCACAGACAGGACACTTCAGTAGATACCTAAAGACACAACTTCCCATGTCAAGGCCTCACACACACGTAATGAAGGCTAACACTATCTTACAAACAACATACTTCAACAGAATTAATTCCCATAAGCACTATTTCTTTCCTATGAAGACTTCTTTTGCACTACCTCACATTGTGAACATTGTAGTTCCCATATAAAACTGCAAACTGTGTTTTCTTAACTTAACAAAACTTTGGTGAGCTACACAAAGTTATGAGCTATCTCTGCAAGAGCTGCAGATGTTGTCAACAGAGCAAGAAAGAAGAGACTACTCAGTGGTAGCCTTCACCTCAACTTAGCTTTGTAAAACTCAGGAAGAGGTTAAAATAGCTGAAAAACAGTAATAATCAAAAAGCCACTTGGAATAAAAGTTTTTTCTGCAAACAAAAAAATACTGGAAAGGAGAATTAGACTGCAGGAATCAAGTCTAATAAAAATCAATAAAGCTACTAAACTGCTCCCCAAATTCTATTTTAAGTCTCTCCTTTGACAGGATGCCTTAAAAAAGTTTAATTGTATTACTAATGCACTGAAATCACTGCCTGTTCATATAGTCTGTTTCCTTCATTTAGTTATCCGTTGCCTCTTGAAATATAAGCTTTATAGAGAAGAGAGCATCTTTTCTAATCACTGTACAGCATCTTGGTAAAGGAAACGTTTTTCATGAATGGGGTTCCTAGATGTCACATACCAGTGCAAATAAGTTGATGTTTTCTCCAGAAACATACGTAAAAGTTTAAAATACAATAAAGACTTACTTTCTAATTTCCTGGAATTTTAAAATCTGACAAAGATGTTGCCCTACAAGTATCCTGGGACTTAAATTTATGCTTGTCATTTCTCCTCTATACTACTGTTGTAGAACCACAACATAATTTATGTTGAAAGAGGCCTCTGCAGCTAGTCTGGTCCAACCTCTTGCTCAAAACAGGGTCAGCTTCAAGCCTTACATCAAGGAGAGAACACCAGGAATAAGGTCAGTTGCATGCAGCATTGCAAGTTTGGTTCCAACCGTCAGAGAACTTGGGCCATCAATGCAATGCAGTTTATCAAAGTTTAGGATATTTTGTATGGAGACTTTTCTTTGAACGGGTCTCTCACTATCTAGCAGGCACAAAGCCAACACTGCCTTACTTAACTGCCTCATTTGCCCCTTAAGTGCTGCATTCTTCAGCAGTCCTGACATATAGTATCATTCTCTCAGTATTTCACTATTGAACCACCCTCCCCCTTGAAATCACAACACATCCTTTCTAGTATCCACTTTACATTACCTAGAGTAAGAAAAGGCATTGTTCATCCCCTTTATTGGGCACATGTGGCACCTTATGCATTTCCAGAGTTGATTTCTACTCTGAATACATTACATCTCTTCTAATACTAAGTACACACTGATGAAAGTTCACAGTATTAACTCTTATCTTTATTTCTCTAATCTCTAAGCCTACATTATGCTCTTATTTTCCAACATACATTGTCATCTGATTGTTTCATTTAGAGCAGTAAGGGCTTCTAGAAGGTGATGCCTTTATTCAAGGATAAGTATTTTAGAGCACACTGAATTAACATTACTACTTACTGTGGACATCTGATACCACAATTTCCAGCTTGCCAAAGGAAAAGAATAACAATCCAGAGATTAGATGGACTTTTCCAAGCTCCAAGACTGTTTAAAAACAGAATTTATTTACCCTCCTCTTCGTTCTTTTCAATCCTACAATTTATCCAAATAAACAAGCTTTCTTTTTCTCCAGCTCCTGGGCAGGTATCAGCTACACTCTGTGCACTCAGCACCACAATTGACTCATCTCACAGGTGGTAACAGGCTAAAACTCAGTCCTTGATATCACACAGAGAACATGACACGGGAACAGCAGAACATAAAACATATCCTTATGTATGTTCACTGCCACACTTGCAACTGATCACATGCGCACTCACACAATATAACATTGGTGGCCTTTCAGACGTGCTAGACAAGATGTATTCTGATTTCATCTAATGGATTTGGTTGAGTTTGCACAGAAAGGTGAGGTTAAAACAGCACAATCCCCAAATCTGTCAACTAACAAGCTGTTCGAATACAAGTCCTCTAGCTACATGATTTTAAACTTATTTCAATTACATTACTCTTTTATTTACTAGATAAGTTTCCCTATCTCCCATTACTTTGCTTACCACCACAGGGAAATTACTGGCATTATAAATTCTGCCTAGGTTTCCTGCTCCATATTCTTTACTTTGTCATACAGTTGTCTTAGAAGTTCTTCAGTTACAAACAACTAAGCATTTGCTATTAATATCTGAAACTACTAAATGTTGTTTTCATGCAAAAAGAAGTATGGAATTAATATATGTACTTTATTGGGCTGTGTCCTTCCTCAAGTTTTCCCTTTGGATTTCATCAACTGATTTTCTTTTCTGAAATAATAGCAATACTGGTCATTTAAAGAAGTTCTTTGCATGGACCAAAAGCAAAGTTCACAAGAGAAGCACTCGGCTTACCAATGCCATTCACAGGGGATACCACACCCCAGGAGAGTCTAATGTAAGACCTCTTTGAACACAGAATTACCTTCTCGGTCTTTGCTTTGCTCAAGAGAGAAAGCACCTTACCCTACTCTGCCTTAGAAACGCTGCCTCGAACCTCATTATATACTTGGTGCCACCCACAACAGAGGCAGCTTGTTGGATCAGCTTTGAAGTCAATCAGAACAGTAACCTCTCATACATCATAAAAGGACGTGATATCAGAGTCTTTAAAAGTCAATTCTAACATCAAAAACATTAGTTTACTTTCTTTTGCTTAATTTAAAGTGCTTTTACCTCTAATTTAGAACATTTTCATTTCAGAGAAAATTGAAACAGGGTACTCACTCGCTCTGCCTGAATTTTATTCAGAGTTGAAGAACATGAGCTACTTCTTCTTGGAAAAAAATATGCCCCTGAGACTGTGAGCCTGCCTTGTTTTTCCCGAGTTATGCAGGCAAGATCATCTTGAAAGAGGAGTTGTGTGAAGAGAGAGGAGTATGACAAAGCATCTTAAGAGAAGATAATCTTACAGCACTGAAGTCTTACACTAATTTATCTTACAGTTACAATATGAAAGTTACATACAAAAGTTTAAATTAAACTCGGCTGTATACTTAACTCCCTTAAATTATACACAGAAGTTCCTTGAGACATTTGCTGACAGATACAAATCACCAAGAAGTTGAGCACAGACATTTGGAAGGAACTTTAGCACAGCCTGAAGAGACACAGTAAACGGATTTAGACATTGAACTGCAATAGAGAGATAAAATACAAACGACACCGAGAATTAAAAGAGAAGCAAGCAGAAACTAAAGAGCCGACACCTAAGACAAGACAGAGGAAAACAATTTTAGGAGACAGAAAAACTCTCCTTTGATGCTGAAAGCCAATTAGAAATCCTCCCCCCAGTTCCAGCGAGAATAAACGTTACCGCTGTTTCCTCTGCTATTTTCAAGGTACCACTTCTACTTCAGCAGAGCTCCTGCCAAACTGCGTACCCCGCCTCAGCCAAACCTGTGTCTCAGTTACACCCGTGAAGGGGACAGTAACTCTATCCCGCCCAACCTCGCCCAACAGTAAAAATAAACCCTCCATCCAGCCTCGTCTGACCTGCCCGCCCCGGCCCGGGCACGGCTCACCCCGAGGCAGTCGCCCCGCAGCCCAGGACCCCCCCGGGGCTCACCGCGGGCCGGCCCCGGCAGCAGCGCCCGCCGGCCCCTCACGGCCGCCATCAGTCCCTGCCCGGCTCGGGGCGCCCCGGCAGCCGCCTCCCCCCCACCCTAGGCCGGGCCCGCCTCCACCTCCCCTCGCCGCCAGACACCCCTTGCCTTCCTTCCTGCCTGCCCCCAGCCCCGGCGCAGACCGGCGGAGCCCGCCGGGCTCCCGCGCCTTACGCCGGCCGCTGCGGCGGTTGCTTCCCGCCCCGGCGGCTGAGGCGAGGAGCGTGGGCGCTGCCCGGAGCGGGCCGACGCGGCGCGGCGGGGCCCGCCCTGCCTCTGCTTACCTTATCCGCGGCTCATGGCACTGCCCGGCGCGGCCACGGCGTCCCCCGGCCCGCGCCACCAGCGCCGCGCCGGGCAGCAGCGAGGGGAGGAGAGGCGGCGGGGCTGCCCGGCGCCGCCAATCCGGTCCCCGCGGTGGGCCGGGCCTGCTGGAGCCGCCGCAGCGCCGGGCGGAGGGGCGGAGCGGGGCGCGGGGCCGCCGCAAACGGCGTGAGGAGGGCCGCGGCCTGGCCGGGCGTGGGGGGACGGGGGCGGCCGGCGGGGCTGCGGCTCTCCGGGAGGAGGGAGAGAGGGAGAGAAGAGGCGGGCGGGCCCGGAGGGGCTTGCCCCGGGAGGGAGGAATCGGCCCTTTCCCTCCGGCGGGCAGCCCGCTGCCAAAGTTTGAGGCGGGCGGTGAGAGGTGACGCAAGGAGACGCCTCCCCAAAATGAGGGGCCGCTCGGGGAGATAGTAACCGGCCAGCACAGGGGATGGGAAAATCATACCCGTGCCCGGTGGCTCGGGAAACGTCCGCGAATGACGAGTGCGCTGGGGGAAGCAAGAGCGGGTTTTCTGGTAAAGGCTGTGTGCTGGTTTTGCAGGTGAATGTTTACTGCTGTCAGCTCTGGCTGAATGGCTTCATAGAAGGAGCTGCAAGAAATATATATGCAAGCAGACAAAATAAAGCAGTTTGGTACCTGAGACGTTATACAAATGGCCAAAAATTATCTGCTACCCAAACAGCGTGGCAGTTGTCTGAGGAAACATACCCTGTCAGAGGTCGTTCTAGTTACTCTTTACATTTCCCAATTTGAAGCAGACTGGGGGGGGGCGGGGGGGGGGGGAAATTCTCTCTGTCCAAAGGTTGTTTTCCCAATAATGTTCTCATGCAATAAATTACAGCTTTACCACTGCTTTTACCCTTCACTTAATTGCTCTTGCTTCTGAAGATGGTTAATGAGATTACAACATCTGCACTGGGTCAGAGTGACGGTGGCCTTAGTGACCCAGGTTTCTTTAACTGCGCCATAGATTATTTTGTCTGTGTGAATTCTCACTTCTCTTCAACAAGTTCAGTTCAAATTAAAACATGAAGAATCCTACAAGATCTTTCAGACTCTGTATCATACCAGTGTTCAGATTTATGATGTTTATGAGGTGATGAGGCAAAAGTTAATTTATTTACTAGCCAACATCTAGGGGGATACGTGAGCAGAAGTCAAATTGCTCCAAACTAGCTAATGTAAAGAATTAAATATTTTCAAATAGTTTACTATCTTATCTAGAGCTATAGCTCCGTCAAGGTTTGGGGTCCTGTTAAACGAGGCATTATATATATGGTAGGTAGTAGATTTTGTGGTTTAAATCAAAAGTACATGCAGGGAGTACTCATGCTGCTTCTCTCTACATTTCAGGGACAATTCAGTGCTTGTGGAAATGAATTATTGCCAGGCATCTTTGGGTTCTTCAAGGCTCTTAGTAGCTGTTTTTAAAACCAGGATTCCTGCATGTAACTGTAAATTCAGAGGTACCGAGAATGGTCAGCACCCGGCAAAATCTGCTTCAGTGACGAAAGGCCTGAGCTCACCAAACGAAGGGGCAGATACTACAAGCTGTTGGATGTTCGAGCAGTAAACTCAGCAGTCTTAAGTCTCCCTGAGTTGAAGGAACCCAGCAGAAGACTGCATTGTGTGAGTATCACTGCATCACCTTTATTTATTCTGCAGTCTTTTTTTTACTTAAAAAGGCAACATTATATTTTAAATATACATACAAGTGTACTCAATCATCTGGGACAGGGTTTTTTTCATAGCTGTCATTATCTATAGGCAGACCTTTGAATCATTATAAAAAACTGATGTTAGTGTTTCCAAAGTCTGAAGATAAGATAATGGTTGTTTTCTTAACATGTTGTCCACACAGGAACAGAGACTGTGGCTGAAACTGTGACTGACGGATTGGTTTGAGCTGTCTTAAACTATAATCAATTCACTAGAATTTCTGAAACTGTTTCTGCCCTCTCTTTGCACCTAACATAGGCAACATACCGCCTAAAAGGGCTGACCTCAAGAGAAGTATTTTTGCACCTGAAGGTACGTGCTTAGCAGAGCCTTCTTCCATAGGGCGATGGATGCTGAGCACAGGCTGGAGCCACCCACTGGGAAGAACTGGGCATGAGCTGTGTCTGACCAGGTTACCTGCCTCTGAGCTTCATGGTGTTACGGCCTCTTGGGAATCCTCTTCTAAAGGCAAGTCCCAGTCAGATGGAAGAAGGGAAAAAAGAAGAATCTCTGCATTTTTGAATTGTTCAATGCTGTACGAGAAAATCCTTTTGTTGGATAATTTATCTTCCACCCATCCTACAAAAAGACAAGAGAATAAAGTAATGCTTATTTATTTTTAATATTTCAGTATCCTATGTATAAATATGCATTTGTTCTGAGAAACAACAGGCCTGCAGGGCCTAGAAATAGATATCTATAGTCAGGAGCTGCTTTTGAAAAAAATTACTTTAATCTTTTAGAATATGTGAGGGAGACATTTAAATGCCTCTTAAAAGCAGTGCTTGAGCAGGCTGGAAAATAAGAAATAATATTTCTTTCCCAGAGCTACTGTGAGGCTCAGTTAATTTCTCTGTAATGCCCCCATCAGAATTTCACAGCTTGGGACAGTTTAAAGCTTGTACTTTTGTGAGAAAAGAACATTATGTGAGATTTGGGTTTCCACATGGTTTTCCCAAACCTCTTGTTGCCGTCAGATCTCCTGGGGAAGACCCAAGAACTGCAGGACAGGCCTGCTCACAATTTTATGCTGAGAAGCTTTAAAAGGAATGAGGCAGCAGCTGTGCCTGAATACGTGAATCTTGGCATACATAGTTTTGTGTGTGAGAACAGCTTTACTGTAATTTTGTTTGTTTGGTATCTGTACAATATTAAACACAATGGAAGAGGCTTAGCACAGAACAAACAAACAAGCCCCCCAGCCCACTCAATGTGTACAGCAACCCAGCAAGCACGCAGAAGGCCAAGGCTTCCCAGTGGGCTTCAGCTGGTTCTGACTATGGGTACGGAGGAGAGTAGGAGCTTCCTGAATGCCACACTCCTTCCATAGTGCTTGTGTGCCCGTCTTCTGCTTGTCAAACACTGAAATGACAGTGTTCACAGTGCATCCCAATTCTTTCCCTGCCCAATGGAAAGAATGTGTATGGAAGGGGGTATTTGGACTTAAATTCTCTAAGTTGCAAATCTGCCCATCTTGGCCTCCAAACCATCACTTCTCACCCACCACTGACCCCAGCCCTCCTTGTAGAGCCTCCCCAGCCAGTGCTCTGAGCCCAGCTCCAACCTTGCTTCTAAAATCCCCCTGGGACCTGCAGAAGCTTCGAGCTCTTGTTGCTTCCTGTGCTAAACCACATTATTCTGTGTTGGGGTTTTTTTTTGTATTGCTGCTTCATTTTTAGAACTGAGCTGAGGATAGATCTTACCCTCATTTGTCCTTGTGATCTTCTTCTTTCCCCCTCTTCCTTTTTTTTTTTTTTTTTTTTCCCATGTTTATTAAAGGTTTCTAGATTGCCAAGAATCAGTGGAGAACAGTTCTGTAGTACTCCTCACATCAAGTCCTTGAACATGTTTAGAGAAGACACATTTCCAGAGCCAGAGGAGGTTCTAACTTCCACCTATCTCCCTGCAGCTGTGGGCTGATGTAGTGGCAGAAGGGCAGCAGCATAGGCTGTCATGGCTGCCAGGAGGTCAAGTGGACTCACAGAACAGGCTAAAACAAGGTCAGCAGGGAGTGCAGAGCTAGAACCCTGCTGCCAAGGTGACCCTCAGAGGCAGACCTGTTCCCAGGGAAGGTGCTTTGCAATGGAGCCTAGGTCAAACAGTTTCCATGCTGTGTATTTGCACTGGTGTCTCTCAACCTTGATGCTTCTCACATAGGCTAATCTCACCCCTGACACTGAATCCAGACAGGGAAAATGGCTGGTGCATACCTATGGCAGTGGTGCCATCATCCCTGGGGAAGAGATGAGTCCATGTGCCATGAAGAATAGCCACGTGCATGCTGCCAAAGTCACATGAAGGTTGCAAGAGCTGGTATCTGTATTTCAGTGTACCTGGCAAATGCACAAAACTCTAAAAGCCTGAAATCTGATCTGTACATGATGGAGAAGTCAATACTCCTCCCTCCACAGAGACCTTTGTGAGTTAGAATATACGCTAGCTGAGTGCTGGAGTACTTCAGAGTGCAACTGTGACAAAATACAAAGCTGGGGGAAGGTACGGGGGATACAATGGCACTATTCTACATTTTGTCTGCACAGGCATTGCCCCAGAAATCCTTGACAGTAACATCAGATGCTACAGACAATTTTCTATTAATCAGGAAAAGGAAAGCGCAAAATAAACAGCAAGTGTCCTGACCTTTTAGCTGCCAAATCATTCACCTATTTTAAATCTACAAGTAAATTTAGTACTCCTGATACAGAACAGCTGAAGCTACATATTTACACCAGGCACATGCACTGCAACTTTTCCACACACAGAGCTCTACCACAGGAACATCAACACCAACCAGCAGTACCCTTCTTCTCTTGCCTGGACAGATGCTGAGGTTCTACACTGATGTGCTTAAAATAAATGGTTGGTAAAGAGAAAAGAGCACTGACTGTAGACTGGAAATGAACAGCAACCTTCAGATCCAGAACTCCAAACCAACTGTCCAATATTCAGGAGGAGTGAGGTCCATAGTGTTTTGGGGTGTGGGGGTAGGGAGGAAGCAGAATGTATGGTCAGGTCATCTATGATGATTGAATTGTCCCTTTTCTTCACAGGAAAAGTCAGAAAAATTAATCCAAATTAATGACAAGTGTGACTTGAAAGTGGTTACTGAAGTTACACTGGAGTCCTGCATTGAATGCTGTTACTCAGAATTAAAGTGGCCTTCATATGATTTAGCTTTCTTTAGTTTCAGAGTGAAGTACACTAAATCAGACTAATGCCACATAATTCTGAATATGAGTATTTGCATAGGGTTTAATAGAATTTAACTAATCTACTTTAGAAGATAATTCAGGTAAGGTTTCCTGAGTGTCCCCTTCAAGGAAAGACTGACATCAATAGATTTAATGGGAATTGTTCCTGGATCATGTAGGCATGAGGTCAAAACATCAATACCATCATAAAAATAATGTCATCTTGCTCAGATGTCTTTGTTCTGAGAGCATTAACATCTGATCCGGAGCTGAATGTATACCTGGTAAAATGGAATCAGAAATTGCAGCATGAAGTGAACTCTTACTAAAGAGGGATAAAACAACAAAGAGACTTTAGTTTCTCCAGCTGAGATGGAGCACTGGCATAGATGGAACCCCGAGCAGGGCATTTCCCATATTCTGAAGGTGCAAACAACATGCATTGTTTTCGCAAGGCTGATATCATTTAGGCTGTTGTGCATATCCAGACAGGGCAATTTCAAACCAGAATGTTGCTAGAACCCTTATTTACATGAACTTTGCCAAGGTGTCAGGAACTGCAATCTCTGCAACAGTAACTAGTAACATTTAACTGAGCAGTAGCACCATTGTGGCTCATATCTGCCTATCATAGAATAAACCCAAATGTCTATGCGCATCAGTCCAGCATTTTGGAATAAAACAGGGGCCAGGGGCAAGGTCTTCTTTTAAATGGGGCAAGTCAGACTCTGAGCTTTGCTGAGGAGACTGGGCTTAAGCAAAGAGAACACAAAGGTGTGGTTACACCCCGGAACAAACAAGAGTACAGCTTTCAAAGCAAACACAGGACTGATATTTTCCCATGTTAAAGAACTGCCTCTGACAGAGCATTCAGTACTTGTCCATTCACACAAAATAATCACAGCCAAGATTCAATCCTTCTCTTCTCTCCCTACAACCAAACAAACACCAGTGACTGCTCTGTCCTGGCCCATTTCTCTCACTGATTTGGAGCCAGCCTCTGAAGCCAAAAGTTCTCAGTGACTCCACAACTGAATTCTTGTTCTAGACTTTGCATTGTCCTTCTCTCTGGCATTATTAACTGTACACCACTTTAGGATGAAAACCTCAGCAAAGAGACATATTAAATTGCATCTCACTGTGCAAATCACTCAGGTATTCTAAATAGAGAATCTGTGCTCCTTAGGCTACCTATTATAGGCAATGGCAAGGGACAGGCACTTACAAAAGGCAGTTCAGAACAGCTCTGACTGTACTAGAGAGCAGAGTAGCCTCTTAGCTCAGACATCCAAGGTAGATGTCTAATGAGAGGCACTGAGAATACTCCAGTCAGCTTCACTTTGTAATTTTAGTGACCTGGTGCATAATCCAGTCTCCAAACCTGCCCAGCTGCCATGACCCCGCTGCTCAGCTTCCACAGTCATCTTGTATTGCTACCTGCTGCAAACAGCATCATGCTGTGCAGCAACAACTGGCTCCACATGACCTTGGTTTATTTTCATATATTGGAGCTGGTCCCTGTTGTTCAAGAGTGAGTCATGTCTTGTTCAAAGTATCATTAAATCTTTCCACTAAACATTGCTCGGTAATCTATCCCACCAGAATTCTTGAGTCAAAGTTTCAAGTACTGATAGATAATGTATTTTTCACGTTAATTCAGTGAGATATACTAAGGAATCTGTAAGTACATGCACGGTCTGCTCTGGGGAAAAAAACTAAACTAAACACTATCATACCTTAAGCTTTTAGAACATCAAATCCGGATTCCAGGCAATATTAAAACCTTCCAGATTTGAGTAAGATTCACCAGTCAGTGCTGCCTTCTACTGCATTTAGACAGATAATTAATCTTGATATTCAAAGCCTTCCAAAACTCACGTTTTAAAAATAGCAAAATGTATTTCTTTTGAAGTATGGGCTTGTTACAGCTATTTAGGAACCTCTTACTGAACTCAGATGGATCTTGAACCTCCCCTGGGGATGGTTTAGATGTCGGTGTTCATTCATTAACAGATTGGAAACTGTCCAGGACAATATTGCAAGAAAACATATGATGTCCAGGCTTGCTTTCTTTCTTAAACAGGATTTTCTGTGCAAGTCTATACAAATAAATCCAAGGTTAAATATGATGAGTAGGGCAAAGAACACTGAGAAATTCAACCCAGTATTAGCAATGTATACTGCTTATTGGTCAACAGGGTATTTCTCTCTAGTGACAAGGGGAGCATATAGTAAAAAGTTCACTTCAGCAGTGACAACCTCATCTCGCCCCAATTCCACCACATATTCCTCTTCCTCTCCACTGACAGTAAGTGTGCAAAGGTCTTACTCTTCATCAGCACAAAGACACATGCTGAGTATCTAACCCTAATGCCATCCAGACACAGGGTTCAGGCAAAAGCTTATGACCCAAACAGGTTTAATGTTGCCTTTCATTGAATGTTCTTTTGTATAAGAAACAAACAAGCTCTCATACAGAAGCAGGCAGCTGAAACAGGAACAGCCACCCTAAGAAAGAAGGCAAAAGAACAAACCTGGAAGAGAAGATAATGCATTCAAGGTTTCTCATGACTGAAATGTTGGGCTTTGAAGATGTGGGGAGGAGGGCAGTGCTTGGAGCAGCTGTGTTCTCCTATGGTCTGACAGGAGCAGCCTTCTCTCAAAACCAGGCAGAACCAGATAAACTCTACAAGAACGACCTTGAGAAAAAAAGCTGGTGGAGTGCTTCTGGATAAAATGCTGGCTGAAATGATTGAAATCGCACGCAGAGAAAGTGTCTCCTATTGTCCAATTCCTCTCCTGTCCAAGGAAACAGAATTTTGTACTTTCTTTGCAAATAAAAGGGCTGCGTCAAAGTACCTGAGTGATCAATTTTGTCTGCTATTAGAAACAATGCATTGGGCCTAAAGCCATATAAGTGCTTTGGTCAAAGATGGGGAATAAAATCTCCATTCATTTCCTCATAGAAAGGCAACGACTTCATCCCTTTGACTGCAGCTCCACAGAGCTTGAAAAGTAAGGATGCATGAAGCGTGATTGCTATGACTTACTAAGTACAGAACAGGGGACGTGCTGGGGATGTGATGACTGCTGACACCCCTTTGCCCTCAACCTTGTCTTTCACTGACATAAGTACAAAGTAGGTGTAAAGCAGTTACCAAGTCAGCCTAGTGGTTTTGCCCTGGTGGAAATGACTCCAGAAGACACAGCAATTAGGAGAATCAGTTGGTGTGAGCACACAGCCCTATCCATGTTTGTATGCAATGAAGAAAACACAGATGTGACCTTTGTCAGCCAGTCAGTGCACTAATTAGCATCAGAGATAATAACCATTAAACATGAAAATCTGACCTATATATGCTGCAAAAGAGGAAAAGGCAGCAATTTGCTTAAGTCTCTATTATACTGTTAATGATTATAAGGTGAGAAACTAGACCATAATGCAGGAAACTTGTAATTAAAAAGCATCAGTTATCATTTTCTCCTTGTAGGGGACATTCCACAGTCCCATTCGGTATACAGATAGACAAGTAGGATTGTGTGATTCATACTGGAA
Organism: Vanellus vanellus; assembly: GCF_965231255.1. Classification (NCBI taxonomy): domain Eukaryota; kingdom Metazoa; phylum Chordata; class Aves; order Charadriiformes; family Charadriidae; genus Vanellus; species Vanellus vanellus. The sequence goes on from NC_138922.1 coordinate 11,056,556, forward strand.
CTGTCAGAAAGAAATCAAGTCAGCAGGAAAAGATCAGCTTCAGAAAAAAAAAAAAAAAAGAAAAAAAGCAAGGAAAAGGAAATAAAGATAGTTAAAGAAAACCCTTTCAGCGTTTCTTGTTTGACAAAGCACAGGTGTGTTTCAGGGTTGTTTTCTAACAGGGCAACCTTGCCTCCCTCCAGCAATGACTAAACTGGATTTAAGCAGCGTACACAATGTTCTGAGGTTTCAGGGCTGAGCCAGCTAATACTTTCAGTCATGCTGAACATACCATCCTTCTGTAGAGATCAACCAGTCCCCGAGGTCCCTGGGAGGAACATGAATCTCTCTTCTTAAGTCTGCATATTTCCCCTCTCTGCTCCCTTAAGGTCTCTGACTTCCAGCCAAGGGGGACAGATTGTCTGGAGGCTGTTACAAGCTCAGCACCCACAGGTGGAACCAGTTTTTTCGAGAGTGCAAACGCATGCTGTAAGTACATTTAGATTTGTTCTTCTAGCCCTGAGGAATACTCCGAGTTAAGGGTTGAGATCTGTTCACCAAATTTGTCTGGGAATTGCAGCCGGAGAGGCAGCTCACTCCTGTTCTCTTTGTCTGTATGCAGGCATTTCCAGGAGTCCAGGGCAGTACAAAATGCTAAATTCTTATCTGGAGGCCACAGCTCAAGTGGTGGTGGCCACATGTGGTGAGAGTTATAGAAGTATCAGGCATAGTAGGTCCAATTTGCTTGTGAGGAGCAATTGTCATTAATGGCCAACGTAATTGAAGCAATACAGGCCATCTAGTCCGGATCACCTGACTGGGTGATACGGACACAAGCAGTGGGTAGAAAATTTGATCTACTATTTTGCATGCAAGGACTGCATTTAGACACTCTTGGCTGTACCTCATTCCTCTGCTATGGATCACACAGCAGAATCACAGCTCATCTCCAGCCACCTCTGAGCTTTTAGCTCGTAACAGTTTTTGCAGCTTTTGGCATTCCTACTCAAGAATATCCTGCTCTTTAAAGCTCCTGTTCCTTTAATGATCATAAAGTTGAAACAAAAAAAATGTAAAAAACAACTCAAACAGTAATAAAATCAAATCTAAGTTTTGCATCATGGATATTTTGTGAGATTTTCATTATTACCATGTTTTAAATAATTTAAAATTATTCAAAACCAATCTATATTTCCTATTGACAATCTCATGTTAATTTAATAGCCTGGGTGGCTGTAATTTTCATTAATTGACTTACACTCTGACCGCATCTTAATAGACTTGACAAATTTTTCTTCCATTAGACTCTCACAGCCTATTAGCAAGCAGGGTTGCCAAGTTTACCCCTTCCAGTAATACCATGACTCAGCCCACTTAAGAAAAAACCCTTATCTTTGTCCCATTGATGTCAGCCTCTCTGTCCCCTCCACTCCAGAGGACAGACCAGCAGCTCTCATGTTCACTGCCTTGGAAGCACTTAATATCCCCAAACAAAGCAGAGTCCCCGAAGGGAAAGCTGGGGCTGGAAAGTGTGATTGCACTTGGGAGAGGACACATTTCCACAACTTACTGCTGTTTGGACCCTGAACTACCCCAGAAGGTCCCACTAAGGAAGAGCCTGAGTGGGTGGTGAAAGCCACAGAAGAGTTCAGACATTTGGCATGGATTAGTTCCACGAAGACAGCAGTCAGTCAGGGCTGTCAGTTTGGCAGGTCTGAATAGTATGAAGTTCACAGGCGAGACTTTTCTGCCCTTGTAGCACTGTCTCATTGATTTGCAAAGTGAAACTGTGTCAGTTGCAGTGGAGACTTGGCTCTGCGTGTAGTTAAAAAATGAATAAACAAAAAGCCAGCACAGAGGATTTTAAGCCAAGCCGTCCCTATGCAAATGTTGATAAGTGCTTTGTGGAAACAGGCTATTTCAGCAGTCACAGTTCCTCTGCAGGCACTGAACAGGGCTTGGATTATGCCTGCTAAATAACAGTGTAATACGATGTTTTCTTTCGAAAACACACACTCAGTATCATTGTGTGTTAGAGCAGCTATATATCAGACAGGCTCCTTAGCGCATCGTGACTACATGTCCCCGTACAGGACTAACACACTGACAGCAGCAATTGAAATGAACCTATTGTCTTTTTGGATCAACAGTACTGTTACCTGCAAAAGTGTTTTTTATTAACGCGCATATTTTCTACTTCTAGTGGTCACAGAACTACTGTAAACACACGAATGTTCAGGACAAGCCACCTCCACAGCACCAATTCTGCCACAGCACGTTCCCCAGAGCATCGCCAACACCATGAAAAGCAGAGCTGTTACGGTGACTGGTCTGATGGGTTATTTCTTACCAAACCTTCCACAGTCTGGGGAAGTTCTCTCCCCCAGTCCTGCTCACTCCCCTCGGTCTTTCCTTTCATCTCCCTTTCACTTTCTTTCTTCTCTGTAATAAGCCTTCATTCCAAGATCTCCTTTTATGTCCTGAGTAAAACATTAAAACGAAAAGACAACTACAGAAAAATCAGGGCAGTAATCAGAGGATGGTGACCTGTCACACTGGGCACTTCTGGGTTTTGTTCAGTGAAAAAATTGTCACACTTTCATTGACCAAAAGGATGCCCTGGTTTCATCTGGCACTCTTATACATTCAAGATTGCACAAAAATATATCACTAATCTGTTAATTTCAGAACCACATTCTATCATTACCATAAGTAATAGTTTATTTGTGGAATTACTCCTTAAATGATACCTTTGGGATCTGAATTCCTCTTAACCTCAGGAATATGCTCAGACCCAGGATGCTGTGTCAGGTCCATTTCTAACAATCACCATTATGGCTTCACACACAGTTCAATGCTACTGCAGATCCCAGGTTGATGAGGGTGTATTCTGAGTGCCTTTGCAGTGGCTACCTAGACCTTTGCTGATTTGTGCTAAATCTTTCATTTCTGTTTCATGCTGTTATTCTGTTTGTCTGTCATCAGACTTTGCAGGTGCCTTCCTCCCCAAAGAAACTGTGATTTCTTTTGCTACTACATTTAAAATTTAACGACAGTGATTATTTCCTGCAATGGTGAGAATTTTTTTCGGCCTTCCCACTCAGCATGTCTGTGGCTGGTAAGAAAACAAATTACCTGTATAAATACAAATGCTGACATTTAATTGAGGCTTCCCATGCAGGCCGCATTCTCATGATTGCTAGACTCTCTAAGCTTTTTTTAATGGGAGCACCTATGATTTGGAGTGGAGCATTACAAAGTACAAAGACAATAAGCCCCATTCTTTGTGATTCTTTAGACATGACAACTTGCTTATTACAGTAAAAGTGATGTTTATTCTGCTTTCATCAGTCTATTCAGAAAGGCCTTGAAATTCAAAATAACAAACTGTGCTAGCATTTAAAATACGTACTGATAACTTTATTACTTTGAGTTTGATTTCAAGTTTAATTGGTGGGTTTTTTTTTCATTTCATACCTGTTTTTCTCAAACTTATCTTCCTTTGCCTGTACCTGCCCTCTCCCTCACACCAGAGCGGCTGCAGCCAGTCTGACAGCATTGCTTCCCCTGCCCTCAAAAGCTGGGGGCTGATGATGCAAGACAACTTAGTGATGAATTGCAACATGAAGAACTTTAACTGAACCAAGCTCACAAAGATACAGTTAGAACAAGCACATAACACCCCAGAAAAGTAAATAAACTTTGGGGTTTATTCACCCGCTGATGAACAGGATGTTTATTCTGCACAGAAATAGTGCCCCAGCATTTACAAACAACTCACTAACCTACGCGAGAAAGCAGTCACAGTTGGTAGGTTTACACCGCGTTTTGAAAACTGTTCTTTAAGAGTGGCAGAGGTCCGGACGAAGAGATCACACGACTGCAAGAATAAAAGTCATAAAGCTCAGTTTACTCTATGCGCGTAGACGTAAAAAAATTAGAACCTGTCGCAGAAACCCGGGCCGGCCCCGCAGCCCCCCTCCCCCGCACACCAGCACCCTTGCCTGCTCCGCCCGAGCCCCGCAGCCTCTCGCACCTCAGGGACCATCCCGGAGGCAGGAGGGACCCGTCGCCACCCCCGTCGCCCTGCAGGTGGCTTGCCACCAGGGGTCAGCACCGGCTCGACGCTGGCTCAGCGCGGCGCCGGGCCGGGGTCCCTCTCGCCCCGGGCACAGGCGACACCAAAGGAGCAACAGCCGGACAGGTACACTGCGGGCCCCGTGGCCCTGTCAGGTAGTTTCCAGCAGGAACCAGGCAGCACATCATCACTGACCTTTCCACGAAAGGGCACTCAGGAGGATACTTGCATTAGCCAAGAAAATAAGCAGCTGCTAGTTTGCTGGAAATTAAAAAAAAAAATCAACAGTGGCAAGGAAGAAGAGTCTATAATTTAAAGCATTTCTGCGTCTCACCCCTAAAGCCTCTGCTCTGCAACAGTAAAAATATTACAAAGTTAACCAAGCAGGGCAGTTGGGGCAGGTAAAGCTCTCTCTCAACATGCTCAGTTCAGGCAGGATGCGGCACTGTCGGTGGCACTGGTCACAGGAGACATGCCACAAAGGGCCTGAGGATCTTCCACCCCTTTTGGCTTCTCAAAAAGTAAATATTTAGCGACACACCTCATTTTGTATTTGCTAAGCTGAACTTGGTGACAACGCAGAAATATGAAATGGTTTTTGGTTGTTTTTGAATAACATTGTTTGAGCTCTAATCTGAGCTTTAATCGGTTTCAGTAACAGATTCAAGTCCTATTTCTCAAATATTTCCACTGGGATAATGATGCTTGTTTGGCATTCAGAAGACATGCTCATAACAGGACATTTGGACTCCTTGTGTAGCTTGTTTATTTCATGAGCCCATTAACTTTGTCTTCACTGGAGATGTCTGCTGATCTAATGTCCCGTACTTTAAAATAGTTTTGGTATATCTGCAAGACAAAACAGAAGTGCTCAAAGCAGCGCACAGCACTCTAAGAAGTGGATAGTTCAGATACGTTTCAGTAGGGCAAACAACTTTTATTACAGGCTAAATCAAAAATAGTTTATGATTATTCCAGCCAAGAGACAAGCTGAAACAGATCAATGCATTGTCCCACCACTGTGCCATCATGCCCAGATGACATTCTGAAACTTCCCAGAAACTAGTGCTTTCCTGAGCTGTGCCAGGGACTGTGGAAAGGTTTCTGGAGGAACTTTTACCTTTGTAATTTAGCAAAAGACTTATGTGAACGCAAGCACTGCCATGCTCGACTCTTAAACCAATTCAGTGCATTTACCTGCTGCTAAACTGGCTCATGACAACAGATGTAAGTGCCTGGAATCACTTGTTGCAGAGATGACATCTTCCATATGTAAATGTATACAATGTATCTATATGGTTCATCACTAATAAAAAAAACTTACAGGTATTCATTTGCAAGTGGTCACTAGTATGAACATGCAAGATCCAGTGCAAAGTTCAATTCAGAATTTTCTTTATTAAAATACCTTTTCACATTCCTTATACTAATGCATTTGTATGGACACTCATGGGATGCTAGAATGACTGTCAACAGAAGAATGCTGTGAAGTCAGTCATTTGTGAAAGGCTTTTGATACAAACAACATTTGCATAGGGAACAATAAATTAGAGATATTAGCCAGTAACTGGAGATTGAAAATTGAAACATCTGGAATGAGGATATAAAACCCTTTTGTATTTCTTGCTGGTTTTGCGTCTTTGATGCAATACTTAAAGCAGTAACTATATATGTATATACAAATCCATGTCCCGTCTTTCACTGTTTTCTAATTGAAATGAAAACCTTCTTACCTGTGGCCCAGATCTTGTAGTAATTTAATCTGCAGTAAGAAAAGGAGAGCAATTGCAGTGTCAAAGACCAGCTGGTTAAGGGGTTGGGGATGGTACTACTTCTGTTTTGTTTTGTGTTCTTTTTTTAAACTAATACAACTGAGATAAACATGGGCTGCAAAGATTAGATCCAGGTCCAAACTGGATCCATGTTAGCGGTTTATCATAGTACAGAGAAAAAAGATAGGTATGGAGTTCCATACTGGACAAACTGGACAAGTACGACTTCATATCTCTCCTAAAATCAAAGGAATAAGGATTATACATAACAGGATTTTCAGGTACAAACTCACTGACTTGGGTGTAGTATATCCACCCATTCAAGACCTATACTTTGCGTCATCCAAAACAACTGTGATGGGCAATCATTCCTTGAAGAACCATCACATCAAACTAACCAACAAGCATCAGAACTTTTAAAGGGGAAAAGCAATTTAGCAAAGAATAAAGAATATTTGTGCCTCTACTGATAGAAGCACTTGGGAAAGTACTGAATCTCTGAACAGTTATTCAAGTTTTTACAGAGCCCAGAGCTCGCTCTTCTGTTAGGCCCTCATTGCAGTGCAGCATCCAAGCGAGCTATAAATTAGCTGGCTCCAAGACCAGTAGCAGTCCAGCTGCTGCAGCACAGGGAGTTCAGCACAAGCTGCAAGATCATGTCAAAGAACATACATGGCTGGCCAAGCTGTGCTGAGCTCTAAGCTGCCACAGTAGAGTGTTACTGATAACCAAGTTAGCTAGTTTAAAGCAAGCTTAGATATTTCTACATCCTACTAGCATCACAGTAGTTACTGCACTGTAGAAATGTACTTCCTCGGCCGTAGCTTCCCCTTTTATTTCCTCAGAGCATCACAAATTGGAGGCTAGAAAGGAAAAATTGCATTAGCAGGAGAAATTAAAGATGGGAACCTAGGTCAGTGGTTTCTACAGCCACTTTCCTATGAGAATTTTTATTTGTAATTGTTTCCATTAAATGCTTTAGGAACATCTCTATTGTTCCCCCTGAGGAAATAAACTTTGAAATTAAGAGCCTGGCAAACTCATAAATAAGTGCTGCAGAGCTTTTGAAACTTTTGCAACATCTTCCGTCTTGGCTTGTTTTCTTCTCCCAGCTGATGTTTGAGATGATGTTCTAAGTAGCATCAGGATGCCCTTGTATTCTCTGTTGGCAACAAAATCGAAAAAGAAAAAAAAAGGTATGAGTATAAATGTCCCCCTGCCATCTCCTGTCCTTTTTGATCAATACAAAAACTTTAAATACAGTAACATATTCCTTAGAGCACTGTACAGTAAGCTAATAAATACTCACAGTTCCCTGGGGAAATATTAGTATTATCTTCATCAGAAAAAAAGGGAAATAAGACAGCGAGAGATTTAGGTTAACAATTACAGGCTAGACTGCAATACTGTTACTCACCAATATCTGCAACTGGGCTTTTACTGATAAAAGTCGGATTCTTATGGGAACTGCTGGCACTCAATGAATCTGAAAGTCAGATCCCTTATTTACTAGTAGATGCCCAGTATCCACAATTAGGCCCTGACCTTCAGTCCCTCAAGAATGAAAACCTTTTCCTAAGAAGCACTTGGGTATCTCAACAGCGAGCAATGCAGTGTTCAACTTTTAGACACCATGTTCCTACCAGAGTCTGCTCCTTTGAATAGGTTATCTATTCAGTACACAGCAGGGACATAGAAACCTGGCACTGAGAACCACAAAAGGCAGCGTGCAGATAGAGGAGTCCTCTATGCCAAGCAATGAGCAAGGACAAAGAGAGAACCTAAACTTCATTGTCTTTACATTATATATGACAGAAATAATTCTGTCCACTGAGGATTCACAACTGTCAAGTCTTTCCTGACACCCGTTGCCAAAGCAAGTCTTCTTCCAACAAATATCTGCTAAGAGTACATGGTGGCCTCTAACCTAATAGTTCAGCTGTCAGCACTGAGGCGCCTAATTCCTTTTGTGGACTTACCCCCAAAGGATTTGCCCCATGAGTCAGAGGCAGGAATTCCTGGTTTATAATTCAATGTTTATTTCAGAGTATCACCTTGTTTTTCATATCCTGACTGCCTGAAATCCCCCCCAATTTTAAATGGACACATCCTTCATCTTCATTTCCTGTCTGAAACTGTTGTGCCATGTTACTGTGCACAGTTAGACACATCCCAGGTCCCCCTTCAGAGCCGGCTATGTTGTGCTGGCAGCGTGAAGCAACTCCTCTAGCACTGAGAATCTACAACATACTTTTAGGATCACTTGAGTAAGATGAGAAGGTAGCTGAAAAAAACCCCAGAAATTTCTCCGAATAGATTTAAATTGTACAGGTTTCTATCTCAGAGGGTACATTCTGAGGTTGAACAAATAGGCAGCCAAAAGTACACTATGTCCTGACTGAGGCTGCCAGTCCTCATGTACCCCTAGGACAGAATCAAACAAACAAACAAACACACACTTCTAAGAGGTAATAGGGGAGGAGAAGATATGAAGTCAGAATGTACTGTTGAGGTAAATTTGACACAATACCAATTAGTATTTGGCGAAGTGGCTATCTCATTGTTAAGATATTTCCTTCAATATGTTTTCAGAAACTGGGACCATTAAATAACTTCGAAAGATTGCCAGCTCTGATTTCAGGAAGGAAACCTCCTCCCAGTTCCTCTCTAAGTAATTCATTTCTTTTGCAAATACTTCCTATGGATGGCATTTAAGATACAAATTTCTGAAACAGAGGAGAAAGAGAGAAGCAACCCCCAACCTAAAACTTTGGGTTCATTTCTAAATGACCTAAAAGTCCAAGACATTCAGGTTCAAGCAAATCAGTCAGAACCTGTACTACAATTGAACCTTTATACAATTCAAATAATTCAAACTTTAACTGATTGTTTCTCTAATGCACCACCTTTCTTGACATAATATGAACACTTTCAATGCCTCTGTGTAACACAACACTTATTGTCAGCACACAGTGTTTACTAAAGCCCTCAGCTCAATTTTGCAATAGTCTCTCAGTGAAGATGAAGCAAAGTTCCTAAATTTCCATGCTGGATTATATTTATTCTGACAGAAACTATGTAGGGGCAAATGTACAAGAGCAGGGCTAGCACTCATTAAAATGATTTGCTTCATCCCTCTTTTCCACAGTGCAGTACTGTTTTGCCTGTGACTTGTGGTAGATCACTGCAGAACTGAGTAAGTTAACAGAGTTTATCTGAGGAGTGGAATCCATATTGTTATTTGAATTTAGAGAGTGAAAAGGACAGCAGGATCTGGTGTGGAGTCCCCACCATCATTAGTAAACCAAAAAGACTGCATGTCCTCTTGTCTCTGAAAACATAGCTCTTAGCAAACCACTTCTCTCTCTGCTGTTGTGCCCTTTGTCCCACACTTCTGGAATACCTATTACATCCTAAACAGAGTCAAATTCTACAAGTTTTTTGACAGGTCACCATAGCTAAATAATCCATCTGGCATTTCATGTGATTAAGATGCCAGCTGACCAGCCTACAGCCTGAAGGCCGCCTTTCACTCACAAATTAAGAGTAGCAGATTGAAAGTAACTTCACCTCTGAGCCAAATACTTAATTTGGCTATAAAGAAGCAGAACAGCTGGGGAGGAAGTTTAAGCCACTTGATCACTTTATAAGGAGCATTTTCCTTTTCATGAGTAGGATCAACAACTCCTCTTTTGGACCAAACCTCTGAGGTACACCACAGTTAAGCATTGTGTGAAAATGAGCTACAGAAAAAAACAGTTGCAAGAAAATAATGATAGAAAGCACCTCAGTAGCTCCCTGCCTCTTCTGTACTTATCTATGTTGCCTGAAAAGTGCTGAGAGGCAAATAGGGGAGATGGAAAATCTATAAAGAAATTTATCTGTCCAATCAAACTTTAGGTCACTTGTCTAGAGAGTTCAAAAGAGGGATGGTGCTGCTTTTTGTCACAGGCTTTATTGGGAATAGAAGTGGGCATTTAAGAAGCAGATGGCGATCTATTTCTTTTTTTTTTTTTTTTTTTTGCTATGTCCTTTAAAGCACTAATAATTCAAAAAAAGGAACAGTTACTATGTTAAGTACGTGAACAGTATCTAAGGAGGGGACAATGTCACAAACGTGAACCAAGTAAGGCTACTTTTAGGAAAATGCAAGTAAGATGTGCAAGTGTTATAAAGCTGACTCTTCTTTGGGGTGTTTCTGAAAACAGGATTAGTTTTACAGAGTAACTAGTTTTATTACTCTCCTACTGTTAACAGGAGTTTGTACAGACAACACAAAAGAAAACACTGCCCTCAGCTGACACTTTTCTCCCTTGAATCTAACATTATCATTGATTGCCTGGTTTAGCAAGCTTTAGTAGCCCAAATAATTATGATGAAAGTGATTTACATCAGGTAGTCAGTGTATTTTCACTGAAGCAGGCTCATTATACTTCCATGGAGAGGTTTTTTTACTCTTGGCCACAGGAAAAGAAAACAAAAAAATCTTCATAAAACTTTAGTCTTTCATCCAATGTCCATTGTAAATGATGTAGGGTGTGGAGAAAAAAAAAAAAAAAAAGATAAAAACTCCTCCCTGAGCTTACACCAGATGTCTATCACAGCCACTCTTGACCATTTTTCCTTTTGTGTCAGACAGGGACAAACTTCTGTGTGACTCTCCAAGGAGGGTTCAGCTCAATTTATTTTTAGAAAACTGAGAGCAAAGAATAAAAACAAGCCTTTAAACTAAGAGAGACAATGATACTATAAACCCTACTGGCCTGTTAATATATGTCTGTTTATTGTAACACAATCTGTGACCTTCAGCACACTGCCAATGTCTGTAAATAATACAATGGGCTGCGTTTTTATCCCATGGGGATGTGAGTGCTGATGGAGCCTTTCAAAACTCAAATGGATGCCATAAGCTGACGTAGACTGTGCTATTGTGATTCTTATTTATGAGTCTTTCTCTCCCTCTTTTTTTTTTTCAAGTACAAGTTCCAAAGTCACAAAGTGGATGGCAGAAAAAACACCCTTGCTGCCTGGTCTGATGTTTATCTAACATCTCCTGAAATGTATATTCCCCGCCTCTTAGATCTCTTGAGAGCAAAGTAACAGCTCATTCAAGACATTTATTCTTAAAAAAAAACAAGAACAAAAAAAGCCCCAAACAAACAAACCATGTATTTTTTCACTGGCTTCTTAGCCCTATAAAGCTGTTCACCACCTACAGAACCTTCACAGAACTCTTAATTGTTTAGCTGAGATCCTCCATATATGGATGGTACTATTCTCATTTCTTGGTTAGAGCAGCATAACTCTGACATATCTATGTATGCTGATGTAAAAAATTGCTTGCCTTTAAAATTTCTTACAAGGTCTCAGTTTTCACCACCAGCCCTTAGAGTCATCCCACTTGGTATACCAGTGGATGAAAATGAACCCAGAAGGAAAGTGTCACAGACAGTGAGTGAGCAGAAGTGACATCTGCCAGAACTCAGGTGATCAGCCATTCCTCCTTAATTTAACTCTTCCTTTCATATATTAGGAAGGACCTCACTTCTCTGGATATTCCAATCACAGAATATACCTGGGTGCATATGAGCAGACACACCCTGAGGAGATTCACTGGCACTAAATAACCTATAGATTTCACAGATGGAACTGGAACAACAGCTGTGTCCCCTGTGATATATTAACCAGCTTAGCAAGTTTTCATATGCAAATCTTGATTGCCTCAGGTCCATCAGGAACCTGAAGCAAGCAGCAACCATCCCCAACCTTCTGTCACTCTGTCAGCATGAATATTTGTGGCACATATCCGAAGCTGTGCAGGCATTCAACACAAATTCTTGAAAGATTGGTATTTGTCATCTACCTCCTGTACCAGCACTACTAAACAGCAGTCAGTTAAACGGACTGTTAAAGCTGACCATTCTATAAATGTAGTACTGAGAGCCTGATTAGTAAGAATATATATGAAGGGATTGCCCAGTAGCTGTCCAGTAAAGGTCTTGAACAACAAATAAACAATTAAAATGTAGCGACACTTGAACACTATCTTAATAGACACAATAACCTCAGTCCAATTTCCCTATATTTAACTGCTTACATAAAATACTTACAGAATGCGTGTTTTCCACAGAATCTGCAAAATAAAATACAATGTATAAATTATGAAATGACACATTGCAGAGTGATCAGTTCTATGTTCAAGAAAACTGACTTTTATGTTTAAATTAACTTTTTTTGTTCACCTTGCAATGATGTAAAATTGCTACCTACGTCTAAGGTTCAAGTGCTGGTCCTAAGAAGTATCCAAGCACTATCTTAATTGAAGTACATGGGTGGGACCAGACATTTCAAAGATCATGTTGAACCGTACATGTTTGACAGCTTTCCTGATTATGGTTTAGAGCAGAAGTCTCTACTGAGAGCACAAGCTGTTACTGGACAAAAAGAGTCTTCCTTTTAGAGACAAGTTCTCATGAGCATTATACTTCCTCTTCCAATTCCTTGCCAGGAAAATAACGTACTGCAGAAATCCGGTATAGGATAAAATTTTCAGAGCCAAATAAGATCCTGCGAAGACACCTGAAATTTTATTAATAAAAAGATGCTTGTTCCCAATGAAAGTCTGAGACCCAGCGGGCTCTATTCATTTAGAATCACTGAACTTTAAGATTAGATCTTAGGCTCTTTTTTAAAAAAATTGATTTAGTGGATTTTATTCAGAAGTTTCACAGAATACCTTCAAATACTAAACCATAAATATTTCTTTGTCCTCTGAAAGTAAGACAGTTTAGAGACATGAGGAAAGTAACTTCTCTTTTAGAAGAGGACTTCAAGTCTGGTTAAAACTGCTCCTTTGTATGGTCTGTTAAGGTATTTCACACATGACAAAAGTAAGTGCTGAATCTCGAACGGTATTTTCTTGGAAAGTATATAAACATGGGATGTCTCTGAATCTATGTTTTTTCAAAGTTTTTTTTTTTAAATAGCATATAATAAAATCAGTCCTCCTGTAGGCTGAACACATGTAAATTTTGAAAAGTTCTCTGAAATTATTAAATAAAGGATATTATGAAAAGTAAGATTACCATAAATAAAGATCTATTAGAAACTCACTTGCCAGCCAGCAGAAGTAATGAGGAAACTGAACACACGTGAATCTAACTTTACAGATAACAGCGCTAAAATCTCTTTTTCTCTCTCCTTTATGATTACATCCATTTGTGGTGCAGTTAAGCTCATCCAGGTTCTACCATTCACATTTTTATTACATTAGGATTGTGATTCTGCTTCACTGAAAGCAGCACCATGAGCACAGTATACAATCAGGCTGCAATTTCTGAAACACAGACTACCTAAATGTCGCTGGCACTGTACGCTATGAGTTTTCTCCAAGACAGTTCTACCCAGAACTTTTAGCCTAGGAAAAAGATTAAAAACTGAGGTGACTAGAGCACCTTATACCAGTGCATAAACTTAATTTCAGTATAAAAATTATCTCAATGTTTGACAAGATTGATCCCTATATGTTCAGACAGTTTGATAAGAAACAAAACAAAAAGTTATGTGGGAAACACATAAAAGATTTTTGTGTCCTGAAAGCTGACAGAAGTGAACAAAAGCACTGCTGACCCAGTGCTACATCAAAGCTTGGCTTTAAGTGGACAAAACTATATGTGAGGTTTATAAAGTGAGGTATTAACGAGCTGTAGTTTAGTCCTCTGTCACAATGTATTGTGCTTACAGGAAGAAGGAAATGAGAAATTTTGTATAAATTCCAAACTTCAAACAACGGGATGTTTGCTACCCCAAAGCTACTAGGTCACAATAACAGATATCCCACCTCCTTGTTATCTGTCACCCAGATTCAAAATAGAGTGGCTTTCTAACAAAGTATCCTATCTCTACCAAGAGAATGTCATAATTTGTGTCCTTTGAAAGTGCTGCTGGAAGGCTATATGATTTCTAAAAGGTACCAGTCAGGTAAGCCAAAATGTAGCCTCTAATGAAAGCACAATGATACAATGCTTTTGCTGATTCTTTGTTAACATCAGTCTTTTCACAAACTTTTTATTTCATTCTGCTAAGAATATGAAGTGTTTTTTACTTGAAACGCACTGATTTTACTATGATGAAAGAGAATAGAGAGGCTTTCAAATACTAACAAAAACAGGGAAATGAGATAGACTGGATTCTAGTCATATACAATTCATCAAGCTTCCATAGCAGGGCACACAAGCAGCTGCATATTTCATGAAAGGAATCAGAGCTGAAGGTCTGGTGCTGGTGATTTCTAAAAGATTCCCAAGTCTAATAAAGGTAGGTGTTTTTATGGATTTCTGATGGATTTAAACTCTTGCTATTGCTTTTAGTTGATGGGGTCTAACATTCAAAGAACACATTTTAACAAAAGAATACATTCATGGCAGGAATTTAAGACACTGTCATCTCCCCCTCCTCTGCCCTTTCTCGTTGCTAGAGGTTATAGAGAAGAGAATACACGCCTAAAGAGTTGCAATTCATAGTCTATCTTAAACCCATCTCCAACACTGGTGAAAGCTGAGATGCTAGATTATCAACTGAAGATGCTGAACTGCAGACACATACCACATTCTGCCAAGCCTTTTACTGGAGCAGTAAACTTGTAATGGAGAATCTTGGCAGGCAGTTTGGGAACGTATCTTACATGGGCACGCACACAATTCAGCTTTGCATTTTAGGTTCAAGCAAGGTCGGAAGCTCCCTGCATATTTGAGTCTTACTGAAACCTTCTGGCTTTGCCTAATTTTTGGCTGAAGCTATTGTAAGCATTTGGCTCTGGAATCAATGTCTCTCAGGTCCAGGCTTTGGTATAGAACATGTCTTGAAACCTAAAGATCCAAAGAGTTTTTATCTTGGAGAAGGGAAAGGTTATTTGCACAACTGCAGACTGCATGCAGCTCGAATACACTTATAAGGCCTGAGTTTTGAATAACATAATGAATCCCTAGACCCTGTGAGTTTTCTCCATACTGGAAAAGGCATTCAGTGGGAAATTCTGGCTAAGTACGGAGGTGTTAAGCCTGAGGCTCAGTAGCAGGAAAGTATTTGAGCAGATTTCCTGATTGCTAGAACTGATTTCTAGTAGTTTGTTCCAAACCTCTGAATGCAATGGGGATTTCTCATGCTTCTTTCCACTGGGATATATTTATTTTTCCATAGTACATTGTTGGTTGCAATAGGATTCTTAGAATTTCCTGTCTCGCCACTGCAGTTGCTTCCAAGTGACCAATTCATTTTTCCAGGCTTAGCAGCATAAAGGCTGGCTCTGCATTTTTTTCACTAGATTTCCATTTTCCTGATAAGAAATTAAGAATAGTTATCTTTCGATAAGCCACCATGAGTTCAATTCAGTGCACGTCAAGATTAGTTCAAAGCCTATCACTAGCTTCTGTGAGCTTTGGATCTGACACAGAGCAAAGGAGTTCACTGACAGAGCAAGAATGTACTAACACATTGTCTTCCACAAGAAGTGCCCTAGAAAAACGTAAGGAAACCTGGAAATTGGAGTTGGCTCTAGTCTTCTCAGCAATATGAACAGAACTGTGCTACCCCAAGAACTGGGACCAATGTTGAGGGAAGCGGTAGAGCTGAGACAAAGAACCAGTACAGAGATGCTTGGACTTCCTGACCCTACTGCCTCTTGGGAGGATGAAAGGTGTGATGGAACTAAATCATTCACCTAAAAGAGCCTCCACCCACCCAGCTGAAGTTAGTATCTGACACATCCTGACCCCTCCCTCAGGAAGAGCATCAGCTGCCAGCCCAGCCTGCTGGGACTCCAGCACAGGCAAAGTAGGCAGCAGGGCCACAGTCATTTTATCATTCTTGGCAGTCTGTTGATTTAGACAATTGCCTGTTTTGCTTAAGTCTCGCACTGTCTCAGTTCTTTCTGAACAAAAAGCAACAGCTCTGGGACTGGGTTGAATATTCCTGACTCCCAATATACTTTGACCTTTTCATAGAGCAACCAGAGAAAGCAGTATTTTAAGGAAATTAGTTTATCCTGATAGGTGTGAAGGACTTTTAGACAAAGGCATTATTGACCTGACTAGTACTAATTATAACCATTCCCCAAACTGCCATGTGGATGTAAGGTTTGATTTAAAGCTGAGGCTTGAAGCTTTAGGTATTTTATGTAAAATACTAAAGTAACAGCCTATTGCTGTAGAAAAGACTTTAAATCAATACCTGTGTGAACCTCCCAAATACAAAATCTTCTTTCTCTGAATTAAACTAACCTTTCAATAACAATGCAAGGACAACTTCAATTTCTTTGAGTTGCTTCCAGAGACAATGCTAGTGATCAGCATCTTCCTTAAACCTCTCATTATATCAGAAGAAATCTAGCGTACAACTAAAGAGACTATCATTCTCTGTCTACAGTACAGAGTACAGTACAAGTGTTTGACTTTCAATCAAAGTACGCCTGACTAGACTTGCATATTGCAAACAACCCGCTTTTCCTACTGTTAACAGGTTAACTGTAGTTAACCACATGCAGGTCTTTTGCAATTTGAAATGTGCATTTGACAGTTTGTTTCTCAGACTCCTGTCAATCTTTAATGTAACACCTCTTTAGGCCTCATACTCAGAATAAGGAAAGCAGCACAGCAGATAGGATGGGAAGTCTTGCCACAGTGTGGTGAAGACACTCAAATGATAATAATAGGATATAACATATCCGATACCAGGAAAATAAAAAGAAAGGGAATAATGGCAGATGCTCAGCACGCTGCCGAAGGCCTGGGGCTTGGGAAAGGTCAGAGCCTTATCTGCACTATGGATTCGTTATTTGAGATAAGGACAAGCAGTAGCTGTAGAACTCAAAAGAGAAGTTGGTTACTGACATGGCATCTGTTGTACTGGGGGAAGCGGTGAGAGCCATCAGAAAAATGAAGAGGAAAAATATTTTAGCTCAGTCACAAATAATTGCGTCAGACATAACAACTACTGACAGCTCTTCAGCTTCCTCTCCACTGGGCACAATTTCTATAAAGCACAGATAACTCCTTGAAAAGACAGAACTGCTTATGAAGCACTCAATTCTAATTAAACAAACCCAAAACACAATAGTTACCTAAAACCAAATAATAATAAGATCTTACATAGGTCTTAGGTGTTAAATCTGTCAAACTGTGTAGCTGACACCAATTCCCAAATTAATGTGATTTCGCCAGAGGACATGTTTGTCTGAACCACTGACTTCCTGGAGTAGATAGTACTCTTGGGCATTTGCTCAAAAATCTCAAAAAATATTCAAATGTAGTGAAGATCATAATGGTAAACCAACTTCTGCACCCACTGGTAACGTTCAGCATCTTTCACAACTGGACCTTAATATACTTATATTAATATATATTAAAGTACTTAAGAAGATAGATCTATTTCCTAGGGATCCCCCACTGCATTTATACTTTACCACCTTGCTATCACACAGCCTATCAAAAATCAAAGTAAACGTTACATTTAAATAGACTGTAATGTAGCTATCCAAAGCAACTGTGATGCACTGCTTATCTAATTGAAACACTTTTCCTGTGTATCAGTCAGGAAAAACAGACGTGATTAAAACAATAAACTGTTACTATGTTTCCAAGAATAACTGAAACTGTAGAATGTTATGCATAAAAGAGCAGGTGGACTGCAAGATTAAGGGGCGTTTGCATATCATCTGGCTAATTCACCTCAGTCTTTCAATCCTATCTCATTTTATTGCACTTCCCACTTCATGGCAAGTACAGTCTTATAAGTGCTTTGAATTATAGTTCTGCTGTACTAACCTTGAGTTTACATTACAGCTGACAAGACATCCTTCTAGTATATAACACTTTTCATTATGTCAAAAATCGGAATGGTGAAAGGTGTAATAATCAGCTTCACACCTCGGCAGAAAGCAAGCGAAGGGTTATACAGTCAGCTTCTGCAGCTTGTTACAGGTCCAATTCACGCTCACTAGAAACGTTTCAGAACATTAGTGGCCTTCAGGTTCAGCCCTGAAATGATCTGGTTTTTTTCCCATGATGCTGCCAGGTGATTCTACATGAAGTGCCTGCTGTAAAGGATATTCTGCTTTTCACTGTAAGGCTGTGAAAAACAAGTACAACGCACAGGCTCAGCACCAAGCCAGGAGTCAGGATTCTGAAATTCTGTTCCCAGTGTTGTCACTCTCTAAACACATTGCCTTAAACAAATGACCTAATCTTTTTGTTTATTCAGCTGTAAAATGGAGATAAAAATTGCCTTATATGTCCTCACTAAGGGAAAATTAAGTAATGTTTTCTAAAGTACTTGGAGACCCTCACAGGAAAGATGCCCTAGAAACAGAATACTGTGTTGGAGCAGGTGGGAAATTCATTATAAAACAGAAAAATAGCAAATTAATACACAATGATCAAAAATTATAAATGGCACACAACAAAGCCATGTGGTAACATGGATGGGGACAAAACCTGAACACTTTACAGTCCTAATATTTATGAATCTAGACTTCCTAACACAAAGAGAGGAAAGGAAATCCTTTCTGATTTAGTCTTTGACAAACTATGCAAGAATGCTTTTAACCTACTGTCTCTGAACTCATTACTGCCAGAACATTTATAGACAGTAATTGCCAGTAAGCTGCTAATGCCCACATACAAAAGCCTGTATTACAGGAGGTGGAATGGTAGAGTGGCTGGCACATACAATCTGAGATGATCTTTGATGGTGCTTAAAACAAACAGCCCATCCCACTCAAGCGATCATATTGCTTTAAAGGTTTTTAGAGTTTTTTGTTGGAGGCTTTATAGATATTTGCTGGGGTTACATCCAAAACCAGTGTAATATTTTATAACACATGGCAAACATGCTCAACTAAGAGGAAAAGTGTTGTTCATGAGCAGTTTCAGATAACACAATATAGCATCCTAACCCCAAACAGGGCATGTTCAGCTCCAGTTCAGGTAAAGATGTATGGCCCAGCTACATAGCAGATACAGTGAAAATGGGCTGATGAAGTAGATGTTACAAATACTAATGTCACTGCATTAAATATCATTGGTTTATGAGAAACCATGAAGGTGTATGTTCCTATGTGACTTGGATCTCTTTTTTATGGCATTTATCTTCTAAAGTGTTCAGTCACAAATTTATCCTTAATCTCTATACGAATGCTTCCTTTATGTGTTTAATTTTTCACTAGCTTACTTACCATTATTAGCTTTTCTGATTTCACTATAAACTGTTTCAGTCCCCTTCTGTACAGGAGCTGGAAAATGTATTGGCAAAGAATCAATTTCTTTTCTTTCTTTTTTTTTTTTTTTTGTTTGCCTTATGAAAACTCCTTAAACAAACAGAACACACTGTGTTACTTTCAGAGGAAGTAGTTACATAAGCAGCAATGAGCCTGTAGAGTCTGTATGAAAAAGCAACTACACCCCTCCCCAAACCCACACTGTAAGGTTCTGAGAGGGAGGTGTCTCTCTCTCCCTCTATACAAAAATGATGATGAAAAGAGGCTTCCCTTTCTAAATTTTAGTCTAACATTCTAATAATCTTCTGAACTTAAATTGATAGTGCTTTAATTTTACAGAGACATCTACCACTAGAGAAGAGTTTCTCTGGATCACTTTGAAGAGTTTCTTCAATTTGTTCGAAGTATTTAGGAATACTAGACCTGAGGAGATCTATCATTTGGGAGACTAACTACACCCCTTTTGGCAACCAGCCTGATTAAATTTTATGGGCACAAAAATAATGTAATTTGTTGTTCTTTGTGAAATGTCTTAGAAGAATATTTGCAGGTTTCACACTTCACAGTTTCTATTCAGGGGCTATCCAGGAAAGGTCTCCTCTCAGTTCCCCAGCATGGCATACTCTTCCATTAGTGCACTGAGATCAGGTGGACATAGCAGGAGTAAAGGCTAAGAAGGCTTGTGGAAAGATAGAAAATAAGGAGAAAAAGCAGCTAGAGAAGATTTTTGCCTCCAAGGACACAGCTGGGATACAAATGCAATGTTAGTCTTAGACACATATTTTTCAGACTGTTAAGTTTACAAATAAGCCCCTGTAAACCTCTGCTCTTGTATGAGATGGAAAGCAAAAAGCTATTCCTTTTTTGCTATCTGACCCCTGTGAAAACCTATCCACTGAGTTTTGATACCAAACTACAGACACTTACCCCAGTAGGGAAGGGGTAGAGCCTTATCTAAAGGCCTGAAAATAGCAAGAACTCAGTTTCTCTATGGTCAGTGTAAGCACAGCTCTGGCTAGTAGGAGATTAGAACAATTTCCTTTATTTCTTGCATGGTTTTAGATTAAGAATCCCTGGGTTACCACAGCAAAGCAAAGTGCTCCAGAACTCTGTGCATTTAAAACCACTTTCCTCGTTTGGTATAAAGGACTATGCAGGCAGGGTCTAGGAGCTTGCTGTTCAAGGATCTCAAAGTGTTTTAGAAATATTCATTCATTTCAGTTAAACTGAGTCTCTTAGAAAACCCCAGAATTCTATCAATATCGCCTCCAATTTCTGTGGATCTTCACTAAACCAAGAAATTAAATTTTCCAGTTAAAAAAAAAAAAAAATATGGTTGTTCCCTCTCTGCAAGAAAATGGAAAGAAAATTCACATTTCTGGATACATAGTCCTCTACTTCAGCTATAAAAAAAAAACATCTAAAGAATTCAGACATATTGACCTGCAGCCAGACTCAGAATCAGAACTCTTACTGTTCGCATCGCTCTGAAGAACCTAAGTGTCTCCGGCACCACATTCTAATTTCCCAAAGCTAGTTTCATTTTTTTTAAAGTTTTGTTAAGCATCTTTTAAATGTTGGGAGCTAACTCAACAGAATTGAGTTACAAAACTGCTATTAATTTTGACGACAGTAGGAGTTACACTTCACCGAGTGCCTAATCACAGCTCTCAAATTTGCAGTTTTGGCATGAACTTCCTTTGCAAAATAGCCTGAAGATCTTGAAGTGCATTGCATATGCTTACGGACTCTTGCTTAAATGATCAATTCAATTTCCAGTGAAGTAAGAAGTAATCTTCTCAGAATTTTCATGAGAGGTAGTTCATTTTGTTTGGAACAATTTTTTCTTAGCAGATTACAGTCCTACGTCTACTCCTGTTGACTCTGTGGAAAGACTTGGTGGGAGGCATTTCCTTAGCCTGCTTTTTTTTTTTTTTCAGACCCATTTCATTAAATTGTGATATAATGCCACTGCCCATGTTATTTGCTTTGTTAATCTTCCAAAAGTCATCTCAGCACTGAAAAACTGTGCTAGGAGAAATTACTTGGATGATTTGACATTTTGTTCCCACTAACTTTGTAATGTTGCCACCCTGCAGATAACTAACCAGCTATAAAGGTAAAAGCAGGAGCATGTTCTTACTCAGCCATGATTAGCGGTTTCTCCCTTCTCACTTTAGGGAGATTTCCTGATCTTACTTTAGCACTGGCCTTTGTTTTTGCTCAGATTAACAATAAAGGTTCTAAATCAGTTTGCCATCTTTTTGCACAACCAAGCTTTAGAAAAGATAAGCACTATATTTTTGTCAAGCATATAATCTCTAAGTATTCAATTTAATCATTCTCTAGAACCACCACCTCTTTAAATATCAAATTAACATTCCACTATGACTACCCCAAATAAGAGCTGGACTGTGTAGCCGCAGCTCTACCTCACATTTGTCTAGATTCTCCACCCCTACTTCAAAAAGTAGGTATGAAGTTATTCCCACATGGAATTTTTAAAATAAAGCAGTGAAAATTTGCCTCTAGCAAGCTTACCACTCGCTATCAGTAACTCTGTAATGAACCCTGCTTTTTGTTCCTCACACAGAAGCATAGTACACAAAGTTCTTGATGCACTAGCCTATTTGCCATTATACTGCATTAAAAAGTATTTCAGAAACGACCAGCTAGTGCAGACATGGCTGGAAAAACAAGGCAAAACCACTGTTTTCAAATTTAAGTAGTTCTTTACTATCAAAGACAAGATGTACATCCTTCTACAATTATATAAACTTGTTTTGAGGTGGCATTCAATTATTCCAGATTCACAAAAGTGACATAAAGGCTACTGTTATAGCTTAGATACTGCAGTATTTATTGCAGTTGTCTTTCACAATACACAAAATATGATTCTCCTGCTCCTGAGATGAACATTAGCATTGATCTTGACAACAGTGGCAGGAGGAACAAATGGTTGGGAAGATAAATCAATTTGAAGTTAGTCCTGAGAGACCAAGCAAATCTGGAGTTCCTCAAAAGGCAGAAGGAATCAGACTCTATGTGCAGCCTGCTGGATGAGCTACGCATGCACAGAGAAAAGGTAAGTGTGATATACTTTATCTTCACTCAGGAAACAGGTGGAATCAAAAGAGGTGCAATAGGGATTTGGAGCCAGGTGATAATCTGAAAAGTCTGTTCCCTAAGAAGGACTGGTCATAACCACAGACAGACATGAAAGAATATTATTATTTGAAACAAAACTTGTACAATTAACATCAATGTGGCAGTCCTATGGCTGAATTATTTTTTGAGGGTGTACCTGATTATTACAAGGGTATATAAAGAAACTAGACTTTGCTTCTTTTTTCCCCAAGAATAAATCTCATCCTGTTCTCATTGTGATAGGCAGCGCAGAGCTGCAATAATTAGTCTTGCAACTTGGTTTCCTACAACTCCTTCCATTTAAGCAGCATCCTCAAGATGCTCTGAAAGATTAATGCATTAAGTACTTGCATGGCAGTTGCCATTTACGTAACCAAAGCAAGCATTTGCTAAGCATTCACTTGTCCTGGGTGCAACAAAAGAAATAGATTAGGGAGCTGTCATATCTCAATATACCTGAAGCTCAGCTCAGTCTCATAAAATCAATTAGTGCTCTGTACATCATACATAGGTCTGTAACATGAGACAGAATTCAGTTAAAACAATTCAATCTCATTTACACGCTATCTTTTAAACATTATTTTGCAGTTTGCAGTTTAATGGGGTTCAGTCTACATAGCATGCATACTATCTTATTACTCAGTCTGATATAATGGAATAGTGTTATATACCAGGAATGGGAAGAAAAGGCTATTTTTAAAGATGCTGATCTTGCATTTAATAGGGGTTTTAATTTAAATAATCATGCATTAATATATCTTTACCATTCTACACCATTGTATTGTGTAGTGCATGTTCAGAAACAGCTGGAACAATTAAGTATTACCCCTATTCTGAAAAAGATTACAACTATGATATCTCAGTGCAGAATTTAGCGGAGGTGGATAAATAGCATGCTTAGAACATGGGGAAAACTCTGTGATGAATGAAACCAGCAAATGAAAACAGAGAAAGAATAGGAAGATTGGCTGTTTCAGGACAGCTTCACTGCCAAGCTTGAAGAGCGAGCACTTTTGCACAAACATCTGTATTACTAAATAAACAATCATGTCTTTGGTCTCTGAAATAAGCGAATGGTCCTTCCTACCAGGAAAAAGCATATTTGTCTATTCCTTCCTCAGTTTGCTTCTCATTCAGCTAACGCAATGAAGCTAGAGCATAGCATAAATATCTCTTGTGGGGTTTACTCACTCTTAGCTACTTGAAACATTTTGTAAAATTTTGAAAGATTTAACAGTTTTAAACGCAAGGGCATCATGATATCACAGTTCTCTAGATGACACAGGATGATTGAAGTATGCATTTGGGTCTTGAGAATAAATTTCAGTGGATATTTCTCCTTCAAGGTTGCAGAGACCTGTACCTTAGCCTCATGGTATGAGGTCTGGTTACTGTTACCATAGAACTACAGGTAGGAGGCCAAAGTTATCTGGGCATCAATATTCTCATTTCTCTGTTTAATGTGCCACAAAATCCAGGATGGACTCCAGGTCTCTCCAGACTGAGAGGCTGTATCTACACTGGTCTTTCTTCCTTCTCTATCACAAGTGAATTACAGCTTTGACCCTTCCACCAGTTCCTTCAGGAGGAAATTCCACTGCTTTCTGTTCTCTCCATTATCCTACCCCATGG
This sequence comes from Vanellus vanellus, assembly GCF_965231255.1. NCBI lineage: Eukaryota > Metazoa > Chordata > Aves > Charadriiformes > Charadriidae > Vanellus > Vanellus vanellus. The sequence continues at coordinate 11,080,434 of NC_138922.1, forward strand.
CTAACCTCAAATGGCTCTCAGTGAATTTGGACTCTATAACATGAAGATTCACAGCAGGCTGCCTTCTGCTCAGAGCCACAGCTCCAGCTGGGAGCCCTGCTCTGCACAGACCTCATGTGGATGGGAAGGGCAAGTGCATGAGAGGATCCCAGCAGAAGAAGGGCTGCAGTGAACAACAGCATGGTTGCCAGTGCATTATCTAGACTAAGGCACTACTGGCATGAAATTGTCATGCACACAAAACACAACCTGCTCTTACAGTCACAGGTGCCAATACCAGTCTGGTGTCAGGGAGTAGCAACATGCCCGGAGTTGCTCTCAAAACATAACCATAGAGGCCAGATAGTTTATTACCTCTGTGAGGATCGAGCGTTGATACTTCAACTTCAGTGTACTCCACCTCAGCACTCTCAAGGTCAGGTCCTGCCCCAAAAATATCAAGAAGATGTTTCTTTGTAGGACTGCATGCTTCATTTGAACTGTGGGCCTGATCCTGCTGCCACTGAAATTAATGGACAAGTCCTCATTGACTTTGACAGGTGCAGGATCAGGCCCTACTTATGGCAGATGTAAATTATTCTGCTAAGAGTTGCAAGGCTAACCTATTCCTAAGGGTCATGACAATCTGAAAGGCAGTAGACCAACTCAAGCCAAATTTCTGAAGCTGTGGGACGTGCAAATTGTGCCTAAACCTCTTATTTTCAATTTAACACCTTCAAAAGTGGCACAACACAAACGGAGCAGGGAGTTATATAAGATTCTATCATATTCCTGCTCCAGCTCCAGCTTCTCTCTCTTCTGTTTCTCTCCCTGCCATTATGTTTCCCTCCTTTTCTATGGCTGCTATGGCAGGACACTTCCCATTCTCCACTTTCCTCACATTTACAGCCTTCTCCAAGGCTTTCGTGGCCTCCCTCATCACATCTCATGCTCTCAATTTCTGCTTTGCCAATAAGCAATTTCAGCACTTTTATGTTGCACTGCACAAGCTTTCCATAGAACATCTCCACAACGGCAACCCAACTTCCTCCTCAAAATGCTTCTCTGCCACAATGCCCACAGAAAGCCTGACAACGATCAGACCTGATTTACTAAGACTACTGGCTGACAAGTACTGGCTACCTGGATACAACAGACACAAGAAACAGCTGTTGCTTTCTACTCTGTCTTTTCCTTAGGGCGGAGATGGTTTTCTACTAGATTTCTGTAAAAGTTGGAAGGAACCACAAGAGTCATCCAGACTGGAATCATGCACAATTGCTTGTGGATTTTTTAGAACAGAAATTAGAGAAAGACCTAATGATTAGAACAGCAAAGTTTTGAAGCAGCCTTCCAACAACATTGGTGAGAGAACAAAAAAAAAAAAAAGCCGAACAAAACAAAATCAGTGTTTAAGGTGGCATATTCATTAACAACAAAGTTTAAATGACATGCTTCCTACAATAGCAGTGAGTCTGGATGATCAATACAGCCTTATGTTCCTATGTTTCTGCTGTCTGTACGCTTGTTTTGCATGAGAATCTCTCTAGTTCTAATATGATTTATTCAGGCCACAATGGAATAACTTCCATGCACCAGTCTATAAACTCCTTCCTTTTGCTTGCTGAAGTAAAAGCTATTCCACACAACTGCAGAACAGATATGTTATTTTCAGAGGTATATGAATAATAGATTTGTTTTTTCACATCTGGTAATGAGATATGCAACAGCCTAGTTGGTTTTAATGAAGCTGCCCAATCCACAGTAGGTAAGGATTGAACCCATTTATTTCTGGCACACATGCAGATAATTAGACCAGAGCCCATTTCACCTGAAACGGGTAGGATACAATGAAAAAAGCAGGAGTCATTAAGCTAGAGTTTCCAAAGGTGGTTTCCAAGTTTTCCTGTAAAATTAACTTATTGCAGCACCTTTCTCTTAGTTTTGTCGTACAATGCTGCCCAGCATACTCAGAATTCCACCAAAGAATTATCAATTAGAAATTCCTGCCATCTTTGTTGCATACAGGCTTATGCAGGAGTCTAGTTCCATGCTCTGGATTAATTTTAGCTAACTTTGATCTTTAGTTACACTAGATGCCTTTGCAACTATCTTTCAACTCATGTTCCAGTAGACAACCATATCAAAATGTACTATAAACCATCACAAATGGCATCTAGCCCATAAGAATACTTTCACATCAGTATAAAACAAAAGTATATGGGATAAAGTATGCTTTCAGATGGCAATAGACACATTTTAAGTACTTTTCTTTAACTGAATATCTTAAAAACACCAGTCTCGAAGAATATTATGTGCTAGACGATGCAGTACTTGATGACAGATTTTAATGAATGTATATATAGCCCACATGGTGTCTCAAGGTATTTGGCAGGTTATTTTATTCAGATTTCATAGCAGATTATTTCTAGGTTTAATGTTTAAATATTTCAAGATCTGCAGAAATGAAGAAAGGGCAAAGAAGTAAAAGAAGCAGAAGTCTGTAGCAAAGATTTTTTTAAAAAAATCTGAATATTTGTTGTATAGAACTTAAAATTTTGAGTCTAAGTTGTATTTTTATACCATCCTTCATTAGATGGCCTGGAATCCAGCACAACTAATTACACTTCACAATGCAGTTGGTAAATGGGTCCTATCATTGTCATTTTGCATGTAAGGAAAAAGCACTAAGCTCAGCAAAGGTAAGAGTCTTCCCCACCATCAAAGAGAAGGGAAAGGACTGGACCTATCAAATCCTGATTGCTACATTAGAAAACATCACAACTTTCAACTATAAAATAATTTTTAAATCTATTGTTTAAGTATGAAATTACCTTTACTCTCATCTGTTGATTTCATGTGATTTTCACTGTCTTCAATGTAACCTGATCCTAAAATATTAAAGCAAAAGTTGAGCTGACAAAATATTTATTATAGCCAATCAAATATGAGTTACACAGCTGCAATTCCTATCATCATTACATTTATTTACATATGAGAAATTCTACTTTTAGATTCACACCTAAGACATTCATATAACACAGGTGGGAAGAATGTGGCATTTTTAAATGATCAGCTAAAAACACTGAAGGGGTAACTTTGTTTATATCAGGTGCTCTAAACAACATGTCCACCTATCTTTGTAAAGTACATTGAGATCCTGGAATGAAAGGTGCCCAGTCATGACAAGTTAACATCGCTATATTGTGGCCAGATCACAGGACCATGTGCCACAACTCACATTTCCTCTCTGAAAAAATTTTCTTGCAGCCGTGTCAAAACTGAGACAACCAGAAAGTAATTTTCTTTTACCGTGATTTCTCCATCTGTAATATTGTTAACTGATTGCCTGGTAGAAGTGTCTAAGCAGGCTTATAAACCAATCATTGTATAAGTCATGCTCATAAAAAACTGTACAAAGACAAAATGATAGAAGATACTTGGGTGAATGTTATTGATATTCCTCTGTATTCCACTGGGCCCCATCCAAATAACCATGTAAGTCCAAAACTTTAAATAAATGTTTGATTAAGCCAAACCACTAACAGTCTTGCAGCAAAATATCCAACCTGAATAGTAGTCTCCATCATTGTGCTGTCTTGTCAGTTTTTCACTTGTCAAGTTTGTAGCCAAGGCAGAACTGAAAAGCAAACCAACAAAAGTTGATGTAATTATCCAAAACCAGTCAATAAAAACAACATGATGATATGCAAATATCAGTCATCGTCTAGGCTGACTACCACACATTCCTAACTATTGAAGCTAATGCAAATTTTGCCTTCATCTTTAAGAGAAGCACAAGCAAACTTTAAGGTCAAAAATGTTCCCTCTTGCATTACTCTTCTTTAAGACCTCTGTATTTTTAACTCCATATATAAATGCATAAAAGTGTAGACCTGACATTCTTCTATTTCTCTTAGCTGGCCTTTTTTTTCTATGTTTAGAGTATTTCCTCATCCTGTTGTTGTGTTAGCAGGTGGTACATGAAGCACAACCATCTATTGTCTGCAGGTGTGTGCCATAATGAACTATATTCATATGGTGGAAGGTCTCCAGCCCTTTAAACAGAAATACTTCACCATTATTATAAAGCAAGCCATCTTACCCAGACATCTCCATGGATGGTCCTTTGGCTTGACAGAGAAAAATAAAAGCATTCATTAATAGATTACACAAGTAAAAGTATTTAAAAGTAAAAAAAAAAAAAAAGTTATTATCTAGTCAGAGTAATTTCTCTTGGCTATCACAAAATTAATTACTTATATCCTGCTTATCACCCAGGTCCCTTAAATGCCTCTTTCACAGAGAACCTAAGATCATAAACCCCAGAATTTAGCCTGGCCAATTTAAGCAGTCTGGGACATCTAGATACTTCAGATTTTCCCAAATATTTTGCAATGTACTGCATATCACAGGATTCTTGATTAACCAGATTTATTTATTTTCAGAAAGAACAAGATCTGAAAGAATACCTTAATGATAAAAGACAAATCCCTAAGTGAAATTGCATTACAGCGTGGGAAGAAAAAAAAAAACACACAAAGAAACCCACAACCTTAAATTTGTTTCATGAGGACTACAGATGTACCTCAGTAATGCACAAGTTGGGATCCCAAATCAAATTGTTACAGCTCTATAAGGGATCAAAAAACTCCTCAGGGCCTGTCTGCCTCTACATTGCATGGGGCTGAATTCCAGACCTAGGACTGCATCAAAACAGTGCAATTCTGGTCTATCTCCAATAATCTTTGCTTCTCTAGTGCCCTCCCAGCACCATTAGTTAGATGCTCCCATTCTGCTCTATGTCCTTGGAAAGCTTCTGCACACTTGCAGCTTAATTTGGGCCACCCGTCATTTTTAAGTAGATCTTTAGGTTTTTCAAATTGTATTTAGTCATCTCCTGAAGCCTCACACACACAAACTTCTGCTCCTGAAACAAATGCAAGGTTTTAACTGTAATACATTTGTCACCAAAGAAATAGAAGGGAACCATTCATTACCCTTTTTCTTCTTCCACAAAAACCACCATAAAGTGAGGGTTACTGCTCCTGCAATAGGTATTAGGACAAATGCAGCAATGATTCCTTTCTGCCAAGATGCTAAGATGACTGGAAATAACAAAGACATGTTTTAGAGAGTATGTACAATGACAGGTCATCATTACCAACTTCTGCAGTTCCTGAGCTTTCATTTTACTACAAATTGGCCTTCTTACACACTGGAGAAGAACTTAAAGGAGACTTGAATGCATAGTTCACTAGTGAGCCTCTCCTTTGTGACCAAAAACTCAGCTCAACAACAGATTGGTTTTAGCTTGCATCTGGCTCGTTTGGCTTTTGAGCATCCCTTAAACTTTTCTATGTAAGTTAGAGAATCTCTGTTTATAAATGGATCTCTCTGTTTAACTTCTGACAATGGTGGAAAAAAAAAAAGGGAGTTACTTAGTAACATCCCAGATAACATGACCTCACCTGTCATAATGACATAGCATGCAGTTTATCACAAAAGTTAGCTTACCACTGATGGTTATTGGATGGCTTTTCACATCCACATTAGCTCGATTAGAAGCCATGCAGTAATATGTCCCTGTGTCCTGCCTGTTCATTGTTTCCTTGCGCCATATAACTCTGTCTGCATTTTCACTTTTTTCAAACAGAAGAACTTCACGATCAGTTTTTCTAAAAATCCTGAAGAGGATTGGCCAAGATCCTTCTTTCACAGAGCAGAGAAAAGCAGTCTCACTGCCATCTTCCACTTCTCCATATGGAATACTGCCCAAGCTGGCATTCCGGATTGGTACTACAGAGGAAGGCACAAAGAAAACAAATATTAGCACTATTAGAAATAACTTTGATGACAAAATATTATATTGTAGAAATACTTGGTTTAATGCCATTTTACTTAGTTAAACAGAGACCGAATGCACAGTATTAAACTTTCAGAACAGTCTTTGCCAAACAGCATCCTCTAATAAATATTTTTATACGCCCAGAAACAGAGAGGGCACTCTGAAGAAACAAAGCAGACAGAAGGATACTATATCCATTCCAGAGAAGTCAGTCAGCCTCTTTTCTTAAACTCCTTTGGGTGCCCCTCAGGCACTAACTTACAAATTATTTAATTTTCAAAAATAATACACTCAGCAGTTTGATAGTGTAAATAATTATAGTTCAATTTATATAGCTATGCTTTCATAGTTATGTAGAGTTATGATATTTTATGCTAACTGTATCATGTGTCTTGTAACCTTTAATATACAATAGTGACTATCAGCAGATACTGGATCAAGTTCTTCAAAGACATAAGCAAGTCCTGAATTCTAATGGTTACAGAACATAGCAAACACAGTGAGAGAAGTTAGCCAAGATGATACAGGTTTTAGGCTTGCTGTTTTACAAATTAAGTATATTAGCATATACAGAGCTAGCCTAGGAGCAAATGAGCATCAGCACTTACAGTGACATGGGGGAAAATGTATGTACATTCTGTGATGCAAGGCATGTAGAATGTTAGTAGCTTCACAAAATGTTTGGGATATGAAGCATCTGCTTTGCTAAAATTACTAAACAAAATTTCTCTGGAAATATTATAAATGTGTTCGGGGCAGGGTCATGGATAAGGCAAGGCAGATGTAAAGGAGGAGTCATTAAGGCAACACTGGCACAGAAGCAGAAGGAGGAAACCAAATCTGATATGAAAAGATGCTAGTCCTGAAAGCTGTATTTGTATTAGACAGGAAGCAGAAAGCAGATTTGGATAGAAGATGTGGGTTACTGCGACTGATCACATGACAGAGAGGATTTCTCTATAAAACATAAGTCTTTTTTCAGACCAGGTACAGACAGAAAGGTCAGAATACAGACAATTCAAAGCTGCCACCTCAGGCAGCTTTTATAGACTGCAGAAGACTGGCTCACCAGGCTCCAAAACGCAACTTGCTATTCAGAACTTCCAAACAGTGTGACAATATATCCTGAACCACTGCTCTAACAGCTGGGATACACTGGTTCCAGCAAAGAAATACCCACTTGCTAATGGACTAAGATTATGCTTTGTATTTATTTGTTACTTGTTATTTCAAATTACCTTGGCTTTAAATCTCACTGGATAAATACCTTCAGAGGTTTATAATTCAGCTTTTCTCTAGGGTTGGCAAAGCATATCCTGGTGGAACTGATTAGCTTAAGGTACAGTCCTACTTCTATAGGCTAGGCAAATGCAAATACTACATGCAAAAAGGCCTGTTTGGGGGCTCAGAGAGTGGAGAGCACATCCCTCAACTGTGCAATAATCCAACTGACCCAGAAGAAATGCAACAGTTCTGAATGTATCTGTTCTAGTCATATACAACTCAATGTCAAAACTCAGAGACCAGCCTGTTAACCACAAGTTTATCTTATCAAAACCTACACAATTTGGGTTCAAGCCATGACACAAAACTGAAAACTCCTTGGTAGAGAAAGATTCTCTCTTCTTTTTAATAGATCAAGAATAGACTACTTCTCTGGTCCTAGACTACTTTGCTGTAATCAGGTTAGGCAAATCTAAAATACTGCCGATACGTTCAAGAAAAGTAGCTAGGAGACAAAGTTAAAATGGATCCTCCACCACCAATTCCCTTACAGTCCCAAAGAATTCTATTTTTTTTCCAATAGATGTATGTGGTTACTATCTGGTCAAATTATATCGACATAGGTGTCAACAACATACACAGGATACACAGCTCTAATTATCTTTCACTACATATTGCCAAACCACGACCAAAATATTCAATTTTTTTTTTACATCAGACTGACAAAACTGACCAACTCTGAACAAAGTAAGGTAGAGGTGACACTACTGAGCAGACAAACATTTTGAAGACGTTACAGGCAAATTATTATTTCCTGTAATAAAGGGTAAATACCTACAATTAGTTGGTTCCTTCTGTAGACTAAGGGTATTCTCAGGAGTCCTCCAGGAGCAGCAGCACAATCAGTGCTTTATTTCCACTTGGGTAGGAGAATATTATTTCTGCTTACCTCATTCACTATTAAAGATGAACCCCAACAAGACAGTATCTGTCAACATGAAGCCTACAACTGTTAGGGACCATCATCTAGTGCAGAAGTCTTCAGTATGCTTCCTCAAACAGATACACTGCTCTCTACTATTGTTTAACTTAGATTTTCAAATTAAATTCAAGGTCCAACCTGTATCTTGGGTACAGGATACCCAAGAAACTTCCTTAGGCCCTGTAGCAAACCCTATTGTTAACAAATAAGTTCTTGGGGCACAAAGGGAACTGCTTGTGATGGGGACAGAACATACCTAAATCAATGACAGAATTTTCTTGAGCCAAACCTTTGAACCACTAGGATCTAAACCAGAAACTGTCACATGAAACCTCACTACCATCTGCTCTGAGTACACCAAACAAATCTACAGAAAACAAGGTACACTGGTTAAAAAAATCTTACCCAGACAAAACTCTCCCTTATACACATAACGACACGGAAATCTTCACACACATGTTTTAAGAGTTACCAGCCCTGACACTGGTCTTATGTGGCCTACTACAGAACTCTTATTTGCTTTGGTTTCTCTTCATGTCTGTCAATAGCACATTTGCAAATCACAGCTTTTTCACTTGCATTCCCCTTCTTGGAGTATCGCTAAGTTTTAGATAATTTAGATGGATTATTATTATAAGTGCAGATTTACATCTTTTACCAGGAGTAAAATTATAGACTACCTTGAATATCATTATGTCTACATTTAATCCAGTCCTGTGAAAATCAAACACGAAGAAAATGGATCCGGTCCTGAAATTTTAATCATTAAATTTTACTAAAACAGCTTCTATAAGATTCCAAGTCAGATTTGTTTTTAACATTAAAATAAACTCAATTGTAGTTAACTTGATTCAGATTACTACCAGGATTTTTACTTTAGTGACAAATAATCTGTGATACCAATCTCCAACTATTTGTAATTCAAATGAACAAAAATTCATAAACGTTTCACATCCATTTTGCTTAGTCCATCATTTGCTGATACAATTTCAGAAATCAAAATATGACATTAGACAAAAAGAATTATTAAACAGACTTACCTATTACTGTGATGTTTAGAATATTGCTAGTTTTCACACCACTGGAGTGATTATTTCTAGCATCACATTTGTACCCTCTTCTGTCATTTTGTCTAATATTTTCATCCAAGAACGTAGCATATGTGTCATTAATTACTATTTTCTTAACTTCATTTCCTTTGTAGAATGTGAATGTTATTGGCGGTGTTCCCATCACTGAACGGCAGATTAACCGTAGAGGCTTCCCTAACACCACCTCTGGCAAACCACCGACAACGGAAAGAGTTGGCTTGGAGACTGGAGCTAAAAGGGGAATAAAGAAAAAAAATGTTGCAAATTACACTGCATAAGGCCAAATGATACAATATTATTTTATATAAAGCACATAAATATACAATATTTAGCTAGTTTGCACACACAGTTTATATTGGGAAGCTCTTCCTCATTGATAGAGAGGAAGCAGGGGGTGACAAATAAAACAAAAACATAGATAATAAAACTTAGAAAAAAATAGCACACAAAGAGAATGTAAAGAAAAAAAAAGGATCAGTGACACAGCTGTGGATCATCCAAACGCCGGAACTAGCTTTGACCCAAGGAGTAAGTCTGTAGAGCAAAAATATATGCAAGTACCATTGCATGTATTACCTGAGATGGATCCTGCAGCACCTAATCAGGGACCTCTGTTTCTGCAGCACAGTGAATCACAACCCAGTTAATCCCCCTTTACAGACTTGAGAACCAACTGTGCTTATTCCATGAGAGGGAAGGAAACTAGTGTGTTTATAATTAGTGTGCTGGTGAAAGGGTTGTATTAATAGCTCTTTTCTGGAGTAGAGCTATCCAGATGACCTCTGGCTCTCATGGCTTTCTGCCTGGAGGGTCAGGGGAGGGATTCAAGGCAGACACTGACAAAGTTTCAGACCAAACTGATGAGTGAAAGGTTTGCAGAACATTCCCAGCTCCTGCAAATGGTAATGAATGAGAGTTTATTTGGCACCTAGCAGAATCAAGGAAACAGAAGGAAGACATGCTAACTTCCTTCTCCTCGGGCTAGCCCTGAAAAAGTCTGACTTGATTGTATCACGATAGGCCAAATCCTCTACAGGTAAAGATTACAATCACATCTCACAGAAATTCATATTGCAAGAACTAATAGACACCCTGCTACTTCATGGACTAGAAAATGATTCTGTAAATAGATGTGCTTATTTATAAGCTTATTGTTTTGTTTTATTTCCCCCCACCATTGGGTTCTAAGGCTCTGTATCAACAACTCACCATAAACATTTATCCTTACAGGTTTGCTTTCCTTGACTATTCCTTTTACTTCAGCTTTACAGATATAGGACCCAGTATCATTTACATTAACTCTCATTGTTAAGTTTCTAGAATTTTTCAACCAGATGTCTCCATTTGAATTTTTCCGTAATATAGAGAAGTTAGCTTTCCGAAAACCACTAATGCTGCAACTCAAAGTTAATTCTTTATTTTCATCCAGCTTATTCATAGAAGCAGCCAATATTGGCTTGGGGAATAACTCTGAAAGATAAAAAGAGAACAAATTCAAATTGAGCCTAAAAGAATAGAACTACCTAGCTCAAAGCATACAGAATGAAGGCCATACTGAAAGTTTACAATCAGGAAAAAAAAAATCATGCTATTTTAACATAATAATATTTTCAGGGAAAACAGAAACTTAGCAATCACTTGAAACCACTTCTCATATGTGTTATCTGAATGTATTATTTTAGTTGGAAAGTATTGGCAGGCAAAAATCAGAAACATTTCAGTTTCTGATCTATATCTAAATACCTTTTAACTTAAGGAAAATTTACACTTGGATCTGGAGGTTACACTTGGATCTTGAGTTTTACCAAATTTAAATTTAAATATTAATCTATTGAGTAAAATCGAAGATGAACAGAGGTGTTACCTGACACTTCAACATTCAGTTTGGTGGTTTTAGATGCTCTCCCTTGCTCCACCTTGCACAGGTATTCACCACTGTCCTCTAGAGTAGCTACTGCAGAGTATTTCAAAATTTTCTCATCTCGTACACTATTCAGTATTGTTTTGTTTTTCTGGAGTATGATTTCAATGCCACGCATGCGGGCTACCACAGTTGAGCATTCAAACTGTATTCTGTCTCCTTCTGTAATATTATTTGAGGGCTTGGCACTCAGAGTAGGCTTTATAAATGGTTCTGCAAGAGAATGCATATAAACTCATGACCCAACTTTTTAATTATAGCAAGCAAAGAAATGTAAAAAAAACCAAAAAGCTAAGCAACTTACCCCTCACTGTAACAAGTGTTTTGTTGCTGTGTTCTGAGTTTTCAAATTCAAGTTTTACAGTTCTCCTACCAAAGCAATCAAATTGTAAAATATTATCTCCCTCTTCAACAGAAAATTCCACTACAGAAAAATTTCTGTATGGTTCAAACACATGTTTTTCTTTAGGTGTTGAATTCATCTTTATCTTTCGGAAAAAGAAATATAAAGGAGGTACTTCTTCTGGCAGCTCACAACGTAATTTCACAACATCACCCTCTAACACTTCTTTTTTCTCAGCAGTCAGGATTGGCTTGGTCATTCCTTAGAACAGAAAACAAGAAAAGAAATACAACAGTGAATAAACCTGAAATGAATGCTATCTCCAATGATGATGGTAGTGATTTATGCTAATGAACAGATGCAAATAATTTGCAAGAACTGAGCTTTTGAAGAAAATTCTTTTGACGTGTGGGTACATGCCAAGGCACCTTCAGAAGAACAAAATGTCCCTCGAGAGGGTAATACAATCTTGATGCAATGTGTGAAGTATGAAACTTGCTGTTTTGAAGGCAAGACCACTTCCTCCTTAGCATTTCCCACTGCCACTCAGAAATGAGCAAGGGAGGAAACTAAATGTCATGCCACCTTCTGGACTTAGAGGTGCAGGCTTCTGAAGAAAAATTACAGGCCCCGCAAACTCCTGTAATTAATTAATGCTGAATGAATTCTTTCCACGTTGCTTTTCCAAGGGGAAAAATGGCAAGAACATGTGGCTAGAAAGAGTATAGATAGAGGTGCCCCCTGTTCTCATAAGAGATGAAAGAACAATACTGATGTAACATTGCCTACAAAAGTAGTCCACAGTCCATGCTAGCTTTGGCAATGGCTATTACAAGGTGAGAATCTCTCTACTTCATTTCCAACTATTCCAGTAATCTTGCCCCTCCCACACCATCATGTTTATGATCTATAGGCACAAGCTTTTGCAACTAATACTTTCTCCAGTCTAGGGAACAGAGGTTCGGGACAGAGGGTATGGCGGCACAGGAGGCACAGATTGCATTCCTATCACTGATCTGCCAGGTAGCCTTGGGATAGTATTTCATTTCTGTGCCTTAACATTGGGATTTAGTACTAAACTCTTGTAAAGTACTGTGACGTCTATGGATAAAAAGCACTTTGCAAGATATCTTATTTAGCACTGACTGTTATTACTTCCCCATGAAGCTTGTTCCCTTTTTGTATCTTAGAAAACTGCCATGTTTGAAGTACTACTCACCTGTCACCCAAACATGTAAGGAGTTACTAGATTTTGTCTTTCTGCCTGCTTCCACAGTACATTCATAGTCTCCTGTATCTGACGATCTAGCCATAGGTATTTCATATTGTGCATCTCCTTTGTCTGATACAGTCATGAACACAAGCTTGCCATCCTTAAAAACTGTAAAATTATGCTTCAGCTGGAAATCGGTACTTTTGCTAATATCAGCATGGCAGACAATTGACATCGGAGCTCCATTCTTTACTTTGACAGATGGCTGAACCTTGATTTCAACTGCATTGAAAGTAAAAACTGGATGGAAAAAATAAAAAAAGAGTTATATTTATTTTCAATTAGTCCAACATAATACTGTTATCTCAGGCTGCTACACATTAGTCATAAAAATTAATTAATTGTACCCTAGTAGCAGGTGTTATAATTTTTGTGATCAGATCTCACAGATGTTGACAGTGGTACCAGCTTTACCTTCCACTGCACAGATATATTAGTGGCAACTACTGATTGTCACAGCACATGCTGTCCATCTGCTCAGTCTTTGCCTTGGGGAACTGAGACAATCATTGATTTGGCCATGATCGTGGCCAAATCTACTAAATTCCCTAGAAGACACAGAGGACGCTGAAATAGGTTTGCAGCTACTTCTTAGTTTTCCTTATTTCTCATGGTTTGTTGTCTTCAACTCTAATTGGCAGGAGATCTGAGAGGTGAACAACATTTTGTATTTATACTTGTCTGAATAAACTGAAAAATGACAGTAAAATCCTGATTAGAGTTGTATTAAACCCCAAGCCAATTCACCCCCAATTAGCAGAAATCCATGGAGTTATCCCAGTATTTTTTATCTGAAAGTAAGGTAAGGGTTATGTCATTCAGCAAATTCCACTTTAAACATCCCCACAAGCTTGGGAGAATCTTAAATTTCTAGTTTAGGATAACTAGAGTGTAACAGGAGATATTTGGGTTCAAGTTTTGCAAGCAAACATCCACATGCCTAACTTTACATTGTTGGCAGTCCAGCAATCGTACTCTCAAGAGTCCATAGCAATCATACCCTGATTAATTCAAATACAGAATCACATGCAGAAGTAATGCTTTCAATTAGTTTAGCTATATTAGTCCCTGAAAAAAATATATTGAATAAAATATTCCTATTTAAAAAAATTAATTGATAAGCACTTTAAGAAATAAAGTTTATAATAGCATTAAGATATATACAGTGCTTCTGCGTTTATAACCACAACAATGATAACTAATTTGTAGCTTAAAATTTTAAAATTATTAGAATCCTGGTATAATTAATATTTTTATTCACACAACTAGATAAATAAGTATAGAGAAAGATTTATGAGTTCATTCACTTTGTCTTCATTTAGAACTTACAGCTTTTGGGTATGACCATTTTGGCCTGGATTTGTATTAGAAATTTGCTACTTTTCTGCATCTAAAGAAGTCCCTTGCCATGTACACTTACCAGCTATTTATAAATTGTCCTTGCTAGAGAGAGTTTTGGGAATAAAACCAATGCAAAAATTGTACATTTTTTTGTGTGCAAGTAGACTACATGACAACAAGAAGCAAATATTTCTCCCTCGTGATGAAAAAAAATGAAGTATGCAGAGTGTACGTGCTGGAAAGTCAGCAAGATGATAACGTAAAAAGTAAACTCATTCCTTTCAGAACGCAAGTTCTATACTCTGCTCAGACATGAGCTTTTCTTTTGCAAGAAAAAGAGCAAGACAATGCCCTTACCTTATATTCTATAATTTTATCCTACCTCCTTGCTTGTGGGCACGAAATGGTTTGTTAAAGACCAAACTAAAATGCTAGTAATTAAATTGCCTCTCCCATCTTTTCTCTTGTATGCCTCAGTAAAGCAAATTACTCTAGGAAAGATTTCACCAAAACACTTATTAAAGTACGAGCAGCACATCTCTCATTTAAACACTATACCAAGAAACACCACCAAGTAATACCTTTTTTTTTTTTTTTTTTTGCATGGCGAAATCTTGTACTGAGCTACAGTACAGCAAATCCAGATAAACTCTGTTATGGATGAACTCTGTTATGGATGCACACCAACAACTGAGGAATTAGTTAAATTACTTACTTTAAATTTGTATGTGAAGAAAACCAACTATCATTACTTACCTTCCTCCTGAGTATAAAGTTCTGAACCTGGGAAAAAATGAAAAGAAATGTTATTTTCAAAGTTTACAGATTGAGAGACAGCAACGAGAAACAGTAAAAAGCCCCAACCAACCCCAAACAAACCAGAAACATATGTACCCACCCAGACATTTAGTTATCAAACTTACACTGCAAGAAAATCACCAGAAGAGCAAGATACATCTCGTTTCTGAAGAACAGACACTTAATTCCAAAATAAAACAATATTCATCATCAGAAGTGATGCCTCCAGGTACCAAAAGCAGGTTATGATTTTTTCTGTTGTTGTTTTATGGAAACAGATAAAATTTTGCCATTAAAATTTGTAAGTTTTCCCAGATCTTCAACAGAAACGGGCTAGATCAAGTAATCGTTCCCATTACTGGAAACTGGAAATGGCAAACAATGAGAATCTATCTGCTGCTCACAGGCAGATTACTGTTCAGGAAGTGACTGGACTTTTCCTGAGGGCGCCACCAAATGCATTTGCTTTGTTTAATTTCTTAAGGTGTATTAAAAAAACAAGAAGTTCCAATGACATTTATCCTGCAGTTCCTGTCAATACGGGTATTTTTAAGTCACGATTAACCATTTATGAACACAAATTACCTTCACTATTTGACCTCAGCAGTTCCTTGAGCAAATATTTCCCTTCATCCTGACACGGAGAAGTGTTTCAGAAAATACATGTACATAATGATTCATTGTTCCCCTTTACCTCCCTTTCTAGGTCTCTCATCTTTGCTGTGGCAAAGAACAGCTTTACTGTAGGGTGCACAATAAATTCAAATTATCTCAAAAACCATAGTTACTGTTGTGTTATACTAGAATATTGATGGGCAGACCTCTCATACTACCATCATATGTAAAAACCACAGAACTGCACAAGATTTTATTTTATATAGTTTGGACAGTGCAAAACATATACAATCATAAAACTTAAACCCCACAAGAAAAGAACCAGAGGAAGTTTCATTCCTCAGCAGAAATCTGAAGCAGCACTGGCACAATCTGCAATAGAGAATACGCTGGAGCAAGAGTTAAATCTGCTAGTCGCTTGACACTGTTTGAATTCAGGCATCCCTGAGATCCTCTAACCTTTTCTGAGTTGCTTACTTTTTTGCAACGGTATAAGTAGCCTGACACTATGATGGCCAAGCTGAAATCAAGGATGATTAATTCTGCATCCAAAACACTGAAAGCAGAAATTAAGCAAATGTGATCAGGGGAGGAGGAAAAGTTGCAAAACATTCTACCTCAGCATTTTGCCCTCAATTTCCACTGGTATAAATGTCTGCCTGAGATACAGTAAGGCACTGATGTAAAATACAGAACATTTGATTTACTCAATTTCCTGTAACAAAATTGAGGTTTTTTTCTGATTATGCATGAAAGCCACCATGAACACCAGTAAATCAGTAGCCATCAGCTTTGATTTAGGCAAAATTGTTCTGAAGAACACTAGTTGTGAAAAAAAGTAAAATGTAATAATTATCAAAAATCTTGTTACCGTGACCAGTTTCTTGATATTCAGGTGGGGAGGGGATGGGAGAGATGGGCAGAACAAGGAAAGCAAGAGGATTACAGAAATACTGTCCTGTCTACTACCTCCTCTTCTACTTTTCTTACTTTGTATGAATGTGCTTTTAATCTTAAATAATCTGACATTGCAGAAGTGGCAGATTTAAGCACCAATTTCATTTTTCCAGAAAAAAATTACTCTGTAACTTTAAGGAATTCAATGTTCAGTACCTTTCAGTTGTTCAGGATACTCCTTTCTCAGTTACCAGTCCTCTTTTAAGTCAGACAGAACTCATTCCGCTTCAGCTTCTGACTCAGCCTACAGGCTTGATAAAGTGAGTTGAAATCATGCCCTTCAAAAAGTGTTTCTCAAGTTCTGCGTTTCAGAACTCCCTAAGTAGTGATTTAGTTATTCTTGAAAATTGAGTGCTCGACTCTTAATCCCTTTGATTCTTTCCTTTGTAGGCAGAGTCAATGCTTTCCTTTACTTCTAGTGACATTTTCCAAGCTTGTTAAAACACTGCTTAAAACAATACTAAATACATTCACAGAAGTCTATAAATGAGACATACAGTTCTCATAAGCTTCACTGTTTATATGAAACACCTTTTTTCTTTTCTCCTGGGGTCACTGAAAACTGTATTTTTCCCAAAAAACAATAGTTTAAAGCTGTAAGTGTACTTTAATGCTTGTATGACACACATAAGTGTGGTATTTTGCAGGAAAAAACAGGAGGGGAAACACTCATCTGTTTAACAATGTATCGGCAATATGAACAATCATCTATCTAGCTATTTTGCAGGGAGGGAGTACAGAATGGCACAATAGTCATAGCAGTGAATGACTAAGAAGTAAGCTGGTTAACTAGCAATAGTATTTGTTCTGCTTACTCCAGTCTGTTTGAAATACACCACCAACAAAAGACCGATGGTTTGGCTGGTTGCCAACAATGGTCTCCAGAGCCAGGTAAAGGAAAGGGGAGGACGGCACATGGCAGGTGGAGAACAAAGGTAGATCAACTTTTGCTATTGATAACAAAAATTAGGAAGGAAGGAGATTTTCCCCTTCCCCCTTTCCCCATAAAAGAATTCAGCAGGACATACAAAGCTCAGCAAAACCACACCAGTCTTTCCCACGGAGGGGACAAAGGCCACAGCGACGGAAGGAGAAAGTATGTGTGGGCCAATACCCTTCAGAGTGAGCCAATATGGTTGAGCTCAGAACCAGGCTAGTTTCAGAATCAGATGGAAAGGCCAGCTTTTAGGACAAAGTGGGTCAGAAGCAAGGTTTAATGGTGCCAAAACCTGAGACTGTTGTGAGATGTCACTCCCAAGTGAAGGATGTTTCCATAAGATCTCACAGGCCGATTAGACTGTCATATTCTTGATAGGTCCTCAACATTGCCCTAGAGAGGAAAATCTAGCTGGTATTGACCAAAATCCAAGTAGTAAATTCAACTGCAGGAATTTAAGCAAAAACATCATGAACCTTGGGAGAAAAGCATTTCAAATGCAAAAGAATGCCTCGAGACCATCTTCCATTGTTAAACTGGAAATCATATTGACTTAAAAGTACCTGTGCCAGTAATACAGCTGCATATTTTCCTAACAGTCATCTTATTATAATCTCTCAAAACACGTTTTTCTGAAATATGTAAAATCAAAGTTATTCTAATATATGTCATATAAAGAACTCTATTCAGTCCCTGTCATATTTCTGGGAAAAGCAGGATTGACCTCAAAAATGCAACACACCTTCTGAGGCAGACAGAATAGTCATTATAATCTGATGCAATATCCTTTGAAACCTATAGGAATCATTACATTTAATCTACTGCCCAATTAATTGGACCCTTAAACATTAAAGTTGTGCTCATCTGGGAATTCATGATCCCTGTTTCTGCTGGATGGATCCCCCACTACTTGCTTACATATGACATTTCCTAAAACCCATCAGTTCTGTCATCTGAACAGAGCTTTGCTTAAAATCAGAAGCAAAGCCTATTTTCCTAACTAAGGGCAAAATGCTGAATAAGATTTTCAAATTTTTCCCTCTGTGAATACAATGTTTTCAGCCAGTCCCTTATGACAGGAAAGGAAGCCAGGAGTTCACACCACATTTCAGCTGTTTGTTTTCATTTGCTTTCCAGCCGGCTGGCATGACAGTAAAGAGCACACCACAGTGCCGATCTTTAGGACTGACGTCTTACTTCCTCACGGAGCACACGCTGATTCCAGCAAATCTTCTGGGGCCCCTAAACTTTGTCTCCTGGTCTCAAATGCCCAGTTCCTGATGGCAGTTTACTTTCTTCAGAAAAGATGAAGTCTTTACATGTGTTGCCTTCAAATTCTATCTCGCTGATTTATCTTAACATAACAAACATTCTGGGGTCATCAAATCTTGCCCCTGGTAATGGAGGTTCCACATAATTTCTTGTATAAGTTCACTGATTTTAAAAACAGTTAATTGCTATAGAGGTGTATCTACAAATGTTTGGGTTTTTTCCTAAATCTTATTTTTAAATTTATAAAAATTCAGAGATCTGTGTCCATCTATACTGAAGTCAACGCAGGCTTTCCAGTAACTAAATCAAGAATAGAAAAACAGCTCTGATTTCTAATCCTCCAATCCCTGACATGTATAATCATTTAATCGTTTTGGCTCCTTACAACTGTGGACTATTTTGCTTAATTATTACTATTATTACAGAATAGTCATAGATAATAGAATTATAACAAACATTGCTGTTTTCACAAATCTAGACAAATCCCTGGGGAACTAGGAATGAACTGAGTTTGTTCTACATATATTTTCAGGGTGTATTGTCTTATCTTGAATGTGGGACATTTGCATAATTTGTCTTTAGTTTAAAAGTGTCTCTTAGTACCTCCCTAGAGAAGAATAAAAAATTAATTATATGCCTGGATTTGAATATTTACAAAGAACATCAAAGAAATTAACATTTTTTTCCAGAAGTCTAGAATTTCTACAGTTTACAGAAACTCTATAGATTGCTGAAAGTTCTTACTTATCATAATAAATTACATTTCACAATGGCACCATCTACTGGGAGATGACCACTACAGTGAAGCACACTGTGGTTCCCTCACTTCTCTCTTTTGCAATTAGATGCTTCCTCCAAATGGCAATATAAATTAGATCTGGAAAAGCAACTGAAAGAAGCAGGAAGATGATAATGAGCAAATATCACTGAGGTTTTCACACTGAAATATTTTTTTTAATACAACAGGAGCTAATCATGACTATTCGGCTTTACACTTCCTTACTGATACGGTGCAACATTGAAAAGAACACTAGGAATCTGAAATCTTGACTTCTCTTTCATGTAGCACGCATTTCCATGTACCTTAGAAATTGATTTAGACAAAGGAGAGAAATTTCTTCTTTCAGACGTGTGAAACCTATTTGTTGGCTTACATTATGATCCTGGTCTCTGATACCACCTCTCAAACTTTCTTTGTTCCAGTAGTGTGCATAAATGACTGATTCTACACCTTAAGGACATTTTTAACTGCTGTCTCCTACCGGGTTAACAAGTTCCTCAGATTAGAAACAGACATCACAGACTGTGCCACTATCACACAGTGTGCTTATCTGGCAACATACCAGAATTCGCACTTGTTTTTCTTAACATCCAGCATTTCTGGATGCAGCAGAAAAACAACCTTGAGCTCTTCAATAATATTCATCGCAGAGTATGGACAGTGCCAGAGAAAAGGTCAGAACCTTCTGGCTGAAGAGAGAATTAATTCTGGAAATATTTTTCCTTCATTGTACATTCCCATTGTTCTTGTATTGCTTGATGATTCTCCAAGCGTTATTCCACATCAGTTTCATAAGTAAAATTCAGTTGGTAGTCACTCCACAAGCTGATCCAAACTGACAGAAAATCTTTCAGCAGACTTTAGACAAATCAAGAAGAAAAATTTATGTGCTTCCTGACCTGCAGCAGGTGTCCACACACAGCCATTGCTGCTACTGATAACTTCTGGTTACAATGCCCAAAGGGGCAGATACTCCGCAGAGTACACAAACAGAAGTTTGAAAAGGGCTGGAAAACAGACATAGTCCTGGCAGGTTTCTTCTTTATTTTCACACTTTTTGAATACTTAACACACTGAATGAAAAGTAATTAAAAAAAAAGTTAATTCTTGTCAGAGGTGAAGAAGTTAAAATTGCACCTATGAGTTTGTAAAGAAGGCTGATTA
Organism: Vanellus vanellus; assembly: GCF_965231255.1. NCBI lineage: Eukaryota > Metazoa > Chordata > Aves > Charadriiformes > Charadriidae > Vanellus > Vanellus vanellus. The sequence goes on from NC_138922.1 coordinate 11,100,960, forward strand.
AGAGCATAGTCTGCATTTTTCAACCTGTAGTTTCTCATAGCTATTCTTGAATGCATTTGTCTGGAACACTTTGCAGACAATGGTGTCAGATTTATCCCAAGAGACAAGCATTAGTAACTTAAGGTTTTTGTGCCTCAACAAAATTTTTCTTTTTCCTTTTTTTGGGGAGGAGGGAGAGTAGTGGCAGAGGGAAGAAGCACCATTTTAAAATATTTCAGATTTGGGAGCTGTTAAGTTAACCAAATTGGGTACCCAAAAGTACCTTTCACCTGCTGACATGTTCCTTGCAATTTGCAGTTCCTTGAGAACCATTCACATTCAGAACCTGAGGATCACTGCAAGAAATTTAAAGCTATCTTAAATATGCATATAGAAAAGATCCTTTCCTCTTTCACTCCTACTTGTCCTCTAGAAAAAAAAAAAAAATCTTCTCACAATCAAATACCAGGCAGTTAAAATAAGCAGCTGACTTGCCACCACAGCCATTTTGAGTAGGAGTGTAAAATTACGGTATTCTGTGATGATCTAGCCATATCAGTAAAACCTTTTTGCAGACAAAACAGAAGTGCTTAATTTAATTCATCACCAGACATAACTGTCAGTATATGGTGATTTCTAGCAAAGCCTTCTGCAGACATCTACTGTAGCAGACACTCTTCCAGAATGGAGGACCTCTCAGGATGAGAAACTGGGACTGGGAGTAACTTTTATAATTTTGCTGAAACATGCAAATTTCCGTGGAAGCCTACAATAGGACAGATACAGTGTGAAGCCTTCGCAGCCTTACTACAGAATGCTATCTCACACTATTTTCATTCTCAAGTCAGAGAATTGACCTTGTGAATGAAAGCTCAGTTTGGCTTTTATTCTCTTCCATCTGCTTGCCTGAGGCAGAATATTGTCACAGCACCAAGTGATACACATCTCCCTTTCAGACTTTTTAACTTGTTTTGGCTGGATGATTTCTGTTCATTACTTTTTGTTAAATTTATTCAGTTCTTCCTACATATAGAACCACATTAATTCCAGGCAGGAAAGTTGTAAATCTAATAAAAAGGGAACTCCAAGCTCACACAATATCTTACTGATGCTACAGAACTCTACGTATACATGCTGAACTGATCAACATCATATTAGTCCAAAATCAATAACCAACTCTTCCAGAAAAACAACCAACATGCAAGTAAACTTTGTTTACTACTATCCAGGTCACTCTTCAAATGACTAATGTGCCAGTTAGTATTCAAATTTATTCAAACCTCACAGAAAGGTAATGCCAAGGGCTAATTTTGCCTTTTTTCCCTGTTTCACATTGATAATATGGTCAACCAGATGCCATACGGACAATAAGGATGCTGTTGTCCTTGCTGAAAGGCAAAATAAGACAGTAACATTTTGCCTCAGAGTAATACTACAGGATTTAAACAGGCTCATTCTCTTAAATTTGGGACACTTCCAGCACATGTGGAAAAAATACTGCCTTAAAGCCTTTTACAAAGCCACCATAAAGATGCTACCCACCTTCAGATCTGTTGAATACTCATCACAATTACATCCACATAAATCAGCAGAAATTAAAAGCGTTATTCCAAGAGTAGTGCTTGAGAATACGAATGCATCATTGGCATGCACAACGTGCAATCCAACAGTCCTTTGGATTATGCTTTAACAAAATTCTAGTACATCCAGCCCTTCCTTGCTCTATAGGACTGAGTAGTCAAGTAATTTTTCCTGGAAGCTTCTTCATATTGACCTAACTTAACCATTTACGTTATGAACTTCACCTGAAGTCCCATTTTCTAACAAGTATGTGTTATTACTCCCCTAGTGGTGATCCAGCGACTGCAATCTGGCTTTTACACAAACTTGATCAGTAAGCCTTGGCTACCAAATCCTATCACAATGGTTAAAAAATCTTTTTACGTAAGAAGTGTCTCTATTAATGCTCTGCAAAGCAAGTATAGAAGTTGAAAAGTAAACAGATATTTGAGCAGATGAAACAGCTAGGCACAAGTATTGGACAATTAAATGAAGCATGCTTCTTCCCTGTAATCCTATGCCTATAGCTGATAAATAGGATCATAGAAAGGTTTAGGTTGGAAAGGACCTTGAAGATCATCGAGTTCCAACCCCCCTGCCATAGGCAGGGAAAGGATGTGTCAAAGAAAACATATTCAGTCCTATTTCAGCCCCTAAACCCAAATTTCAAGGAAAAAAGCCAAACAAACAAGCAAAACCCACCAAAACAAACATTAAGGACATAGATGCACCAAATTGCAGGACCTTCACCCGAGGTAAGCGTGAGAGCGGGGCTGCTTGGCGGGGTCCAAACCAGCAAAGAAAGCCACAGAGAGCTCTGGAAGTGCCCTCCTCCCTTCCCAGACAGAAACCAGAGCTTTGAACCAGCGCCTGCCTTCCCCAGGTACCCAGGCCGCACATCCTGAGGGGACCAACCAAGCTCCCAGCGCACACGCCATTTAAAGCTGCTGTACATGAGAGCTCCTGGTGACAACTAAACTTCTCTTTTTTTACGGACAAACCCGATGACTATTTGCCCTTACACACACAAAATTAATCAGTAAATTAGTCAGTAAAGCATTCACTCCCGGGCAAGCAACATCAGCGGGCCCCTCAGTGGCTTTGCAGAGCAGAGGTGGGAGGCGGCCGGCGGCTCCATGACCTCGCCAGAGACCGCGCTCAGCTGTGTGTGAGGCAGCCGCTGCCCGCAGCCCCTCCCGCCCTCGCACAGCGGGCCAGGCCGCCCTGCCCGCGCCTCAGGGGAAGGGAGGGCGGCCCGGGCTCCCTCACCGCCCGCAGCCACCGGCGGACCGCCGAGAAGATCCGGAACCGCCGGCGGGACCGAGGGAGGCGGCCGCGGGGGCTCCGCGCCACAGCCCTCAGCAACCTCCTTCCCGGCGGCTGCCCTGGGCCGGCCGCCCCCTCCTCGTGATAGGAGGGTGCGAGCCCGCGCTCCTTTCGCGGCTTTCGGGACACCTCTCCCCCTCCATCACCCGGCTGCGAGCGCCTTAAGGGCTTTTCTTTGTGGTTTTCTGACAAAGAACGGGCTCCCACAATAGGCAAATGCGCAAGCACTCCCGGTTCTTCTCCTGACAGCTTCGTTTTTACACGTGCTTCCTGCCAGCTGCAAAAAAATATTCCGGTCTTGTGGTTAGTTGTCAGCATTTCCACATAAGAAACATTTGCAAGGGGAGGGTGAAGGTTGTCTTAAAAGAAATTAAACAAAACAAAAAAAAAAGGAGGAAGGAAATTGCATGCAAAATTCTGTGAGGAAACAGACCAGGCCTCGGGAGGGATTTTGTATTACACAGGAGAAGAGGACAGACTCTGTAGGGCCTTGTCTTGTTACCTTCAGAAACTGGAGACAAAGAAATAAGGCAAGGACCGCAACAACACTGTTAAGGCATTCTCTGTATAAGTAGTTACTTCTTCACATACAATAGGGCCTAGAGTTCTTCAGAAGGTATTGCCCATGTATAGCTAAAGATCACATTTACTTTGCCCAGATGATGACAAAAAAAAAGGACATCTACTTGCTGTAACAGTAATTATGTAGCTCATTTTTTTTTTTACTCATCAGCTGACCAAATTATTCATCAAATTTGTTTCTGCAATGGTGTTGAACTCAAGTTCACGATGAGATTTGTACCTTCTAGTACAAAATCTTACTTCCTCACAGCTTAATTATTGAAGTTTGACCAAAATATTTCTCTAACAAGCTGGTTAGGTATAAATAGTTATTAGCATCTTAAAACATTTATAGATTTAATATTTTTTGGACTTTTTTTTTTTAATTATAGTGCTTCTAAACAAAAACAGTAGCACGTATTCCCTGAGTCTCAGCCATAGGATAACTTGCATTATCTCTAGCGGATGTGTGACTGTTTGATATCAATAAGTGATCTCATTCCCTTGTAAGAACAGTGCAGGAAAAATTATATACAGTCTTGCACGCTGCATGGCAGCACGGTTCTACCACACAGTGCTCTGACATGCAAAAACTGCCCATTATGTCAGCTACATCTTAGAGCAACTCTATGCAACATATAGTTGTATCCCAAACTGCTGATCCTCACTCCACAGCTTTTTCATCTGCCCACTGATCTGTCTGCCATAGGCTAAATGTAAGTGGAACATTACCAAAGTCTTTTACACAAACACCAGTAAAGATGAGCACTGTTTCCATATTTAGGACTTCCTCAACCCCTACTGCCACTCCTTAAAGATCTCATTAGTGTAACTCCACCAGCTGTCCTGCTCAGTATCAAGAAAATGTCTTTTCTCACAATTCTGCTGTTTTCCTACCGTAAGCCAAGGACATACTTCTTACATATTACAAATCTTTCTAAACAAGATCCATTGTTTCTTGTCTGAAAGCTTTCTTTTCTTCTCTTAGTTCAAATGTCTCAGCAGATTCAGAAAACTACGGGAAATGGCAAAGGTAGGTTCTCTTTTTTTTGGCTTTAGGTTATGTGTTGAAATCAACTGTTAACAAAAACAATGGGGGAGGGATTTAAAAATGTCCAGAACCTTCATGTAAAATTAAGTCTTTTGTCAGTTTACAAGTTTGTATACAAAGTTAACTGTCTCTTTACTGACCTGTAAGTACAGTCAAAAATGCTTTTAGTTGTTTTAATGTTTTAAGTTGTTAAAACATATTTTTCCCCCCCTCTAAGTGTCATAGTTTATCTTAGTAATGACTAGCTTATTAACATGCTCTATGAAAAGACATTACAAGTTGTTATTACAAATTTATTTGTATAATCTCATAAAAGCAAACTAGTTTGATAGACCATCAACGCTCCTGCTGCTACTATTCAAAAGTTCAATCTACTTACACAAGGTTAATTCTGCCTTTTTACATATAGCCACAAGTAAAATACTGCTTTGACTTTCAGGTTCACATGCTACCTGCAAACTAGCATATAAGGCTACTTTCTCCTACAATTAACATCCCATAATATTTATGTTTATTTTTTATACTTCTATTGTTTTTGTTGCTGTAGCTTAAAAGTATTTTTGTTAGTTCATCCAGATACATGAGTTAGCTTTGTGTCTATATGCTCTCTTTTGCATCAAGACATCAAGTGTTTGAAGCTGCATACTGATTTTGAAAAATACAAAGTTGTGTTTCCCGCTACTGAAAGTGGGAAAAGATATAACCGCCCTGTTTCAAAAGAAATAAGGATAGCCTTGTCCTCAACATATCTGGGGGAAAATCTGAGAGTTTCTTGGACGTTAGGTGCAGTGAACTCACTCAGAAGTTTCTTCTTTCCAGAGATGCTGTCCAATCCCAGGCTCATACCTGTTCAGAGGACTTTGAATGTAGTGATGAACCAGAACGTGAGCCTCTCCTGCCACTCAGACTCTGGATCTCCACCTGTCAGATACACATTGTTTAAACGCAATCAGAAGGTATCCACTTTAAATAGGCCAGACTTGACCCCTGGTTTGTTTAACTTGACTATTAACTCTGCCAGTGATGTGGGTGAATACAAATGCAAAGCTGAGAATAACATCTCCAGTGGCGGAAAATATAGCAACAGTCTCAACTTCACCCTTATAGGTATGTCTGGCTGTATACCTTCTCAGCTCATTTTATTTTGGGGGCACATAGCCATGCAATGTATTTGCAGCAGCAGGAACCAGGGGTTTGTTTGTGGCAGGTACTGTTTTGGACGGCACTGTGCGCCTACCTTGATTGCGCAGCTGACTTTACTGCAAATCCCTCTTATTTTCTTAAGGGTCAGCAGTGCTATTCTGATCTGGCTCGCTGAGCCCAGCATCCTTGATGTCCATCTCATTTGCCAATGCTGCTGCTTAACTCCCAGTCTTGCTTTGGAGCTTGTCCTGTACTCAGTGATGCAGTCCTTCCAGTTTTCTTTTTACAGAACCAATTTCCAAACCAGTGCTGAGCTCACCCACCTCTCAAGCAAAGAAAGGCCAGAATGTGACCCTGTCTTGTCTGTCGGAGAATGGCTCTCTTCCTATCACATACATATTCTTCAAAGGAAGACAAAACATCTCTCCCCCAGTGAAGATGCACAAGAGGGAAGCAGCTGTGATTTTTCTATTTATCAACTCCTCTAGTGACTTTGGAACCTATAAATGCAGAGCTGAAAATAGCTTTCGCAATAATACAAAATACAGCAACAGTTTCAACTTTACGTTAGCAGGTGTGCATGCATGAAAGTTTACCACTCTCAATAAACAGGGACCACACAAAATTCAGAATGTTGTAACAATGCAAGCTTTTAGACAGAAATTTTGTTCCTCCAAGGTAATGTTCAAAATATAATTTTTAACAATACAAAAAATAATTAGTTTTTTTAAAGTAATGCAAAAAGATTGAATTCCATGCAGCCTAGAAAATAGAAGTTGAAATGACCATACAGGATGACTCACTTTTACAAGAGACCTCTTGTCCACCTTGGAGAGAGTCTAGTTTCATTTTTCTCTCTGGTCCTATGAAAGAGTTTACTGGCAACAGCAAGCTCCCTTCCTTCTGCTGTGGTGGTGCACACTTGGGACTCTCGCAAGTAGTTACATTAACCACAGTTAATCCAAAAGCTGAAAGAAATGCAAGTCTTGATTTTAATTTACAGAAATTACTTAGAACATGAAACAACATTTCATTGCATAAACACCTTTTTTTTCTTTTTGGCAGAAGAAAGAAGCCATTCTCGGCCCCTGATAATTTCTCTTGGGCTGATCGTGCTACTGTTCCTAATAGGATTTGGTCTGGCAATTCAATTTTTCATAATTCCCTCATATAAAGCAAGTAAGTTACTTGAATGTCTGTTTCATTTTCCTCATTTATGTAGTCAATACATTTTGGTGTGTAAACATCTTGTTACAAGTAAAGTTATGCTCTTGGTATTTTGGGATGTTGTCAAGTCTCCTCTTAACCAGCATAGGCAACTTAACAAGACATTGACAAGTCAAAACCTCTCAGTTTTGTTTTCAATGGCAGGTTTGGGATGGGGGAAGCAAAGCAACATCTAATCTAATACATAGAAATGTTAGAAGGAATTGGATCTCATTGATCTTAGTAAAGAAAGGAAGTTCTATCAAAAATGCCCTTTTTTGGGCATTTTAATCATGAAAATAACATTATCTGAGATCCCTACGTATTAAATATCATGTAGCTGTTTATTTCCCTCTAAGAAAAATTGATATATGTATATAGGCATGTGATTTTCTTTTATAATTTGCAGAAAAAATTAAGTCTACTAGGTCCTCAACTGGCCTTACTTCACCAGGGAATGCAGAAGACTCTGAAAACTACATCATATACACAGAGATTGGTAAGTTCATGCTACTCCCATGCAGTCACAAAACGTACTTCCGGGAGTTTGGTTGAAGAATGCTGTGATACTATTTGTAGCTCATGTGGGCAAATTTCTTCAGGTACTGCAAAAGCAGTGGAAGCGGACACCTGCTACCACTCAGTCAGTGAGCCAATACTCTTACTGACCGTGCCTGGCAGAGGCATTATTTTTAGACACTCAGGATCCATATTTGGCACTACCTGTCACTCATGCAACCAAAACTGCAACTGGTTAAATGAACTGAAATTCTACACAAAAATCTACTGTAAACAGAAGTGAAATGAAGAATTGCATTTGGCAACTCATGGCGAGGACTGAAATAGCCATTACAGAGGAAAAGAAAATTAAAGGCAGTAAGTACATCAGAGGTGCAGTGCCCATTTACTAAGAAACAAAGTGGGCTATATGCAAGTGTAGCAAAATAACTTACGTAGCTCCTGCATTCTGTTCAAAATTGTTCACGACACAATAGTTCTTTATTTCATGTTTCTTAACTTTAACAAGACTCAAAGTCAGTTCAAACTGAAATTATGCTAGACAACAAAGCAACTGACCTATGTTAAGACATTATACTACTTCAACTGCAGAAAATACACAATAATGAAGACATTACATGAAAACCACAATGCCATTAACTTGTAGTTTTCTACACTTGCATTATACATGAATGCCAATATTTTCAAGGGAAAAAGAAACCCCCAAAACAAACCATCAAAGGTATTATGTTTCTTGTTTCTAAATATCAAAAAAGGGATCATTCTCTCTGAACAAATCTGCCTTCTCGTTGCTGTAGGAGACAGGTAGGATTCTAGCTGCTCTGCCACATTAGCTCAGTGCAGCTGTTCATGCCAGATATCAATCAGTATTCTACCCACATAGCCTGCAAGAACAGTGACTATAGCTCTGATAAGACCTAGGAACGATAAAGCATGGTAGATTTATACTCAATATGGAATCTTGCTGCTTTGTTTCAAGATTATTAAAAAAAAAAAAAACATCTGGTTATTCTTTTGTAATTAACTTCTGTTCATCATCTTTAATACAGAGCCTGTTAAACCAGAAGAAGAATACATCAACTTTTCTGTTCTTAGAAGAGAAGATGAAAAAGGTGAAAACCTCAAGCTATAATCTTGGAACATCTGATGCGCACAAATATGGTTTTGGGGGATTTTGCTGGGAGGAGGCGGGGTTTAGATAGTAGCAGTTACATACATCACCATTGTATGACCCAAAAATTCAAAAATTAGTGACCAAGTTGCTGATGGTATATTAATTCTTCTACTGTTTATCTGCACCCAAAAAAAAGGAATTATGAATTATGTTATTCTGGCCTTTAGCAGAGAAGACACCATGTGCTACAGTCTATTCAAAGGTCCTCATGAGAGACTGAACACAAGGTAAGATCTCTTTTGTGATTAAGTTAATCACATACTTTTAAACAATCTTTCAGTCCTCAGATGTGGTAAGTACCACCAAGACTGCACAGAAGGAGGTGATGTTTAGATACTAGTTTCCTGGCCTAATTATTTTGTAGACAGATAATATAGCTCATTCTCTGCTAGCAAGCAAAATCCCCAAGTCATAATCTCTAAGGTCTTCAACTTAAAAGAAAAAGCAGAACAGATAAAAATTGGAATTAACAAAGACCCAAACAGCAATCCCATTATACAAACAGCAGCTTATTGCCCAACTAGCACCATAAAAAAAAAAACAAACAAAACAATGCTATGACAGGTAAGATCCTGCTGGACACAATATAGTCTGGCATTATATGCATCTGATGCATAAATAGAAGTAAATGAACGATGTAAAGCTTTCACCCAGACCCAAGTTCCTGTACAATTAACAATTCTGAAATAGAAACTGGATTGCATGCAAACATAAGATAATCAAAAGGCCTTGGTCAAGTATTAAAAAAAAAAAAAACACAAAACAAAAAACATCTCAACTGTGTTGTCCTCTTAGGCACACGCTAGAGGATCCACATTTGGCCTCTGTACCTGCAGCCTAGCAGCAAGGATGGTAATTTCTCACTTCAACATTACTTCAGCTCTCAGAGTAGGAATAGGATGCTAAAATTAACTTTCAGGACAGTTAACTCCAAAACAAATTCTCCATCCTGCTATGGGCTGTTACTTAGATGTTTCTGGGTTGTTTTATGTCATTCCATAGCCAGCTTACGTAGAGCTCCATGAGTTCAGGAAGTCACACAGCCACACTATGCTAAACTTTGTATTGTATCTAGCATAATTACACTTTGCAGCAATTAATATTATTTAGTGTATAGCAGTTACAAATAACCCATTTATAGTTAAATAAGCACCACGTTAACAGCAGAAATTTTTAAGGCAAGTTCCTATGTTACATGACATTGATGACCATCAGTGGCTGCGTGCCTTATTGTGCACACCTTAGAGCACTTCAATACAGTGATGTAACAAGCTGTACAGCATAGCAAATCTACAGACCAGAATCACTCAATTTCATATCTATGCAAACTCTTGTATCTAATTTTGACTACAACAATCAGCTATATGATAAATATGATCACATATTAGTCCCTTTCCACCATTTTCTATGCACAGACATTTTTTATCCACAAAAATGCTTGTCAAAAGCAATTTACAATTTATTTCCTATTCTTCTTGTTACTCTTGGTATGTATTTCTGATTTTTATGTTTAGCAAGTACAAGATGAAATAGCTTAAGTGTTGAAGAACTGAGGCCATGTGATTAAAATACATTCCTACAGACAGCAGAAAGATACTTACTGGTGTTATTAAAACATTTAAGTTTTGGAAGTCTTAGATCAAAAAGATTTGATATGAAAAATACCATTTTCCAGAAGAGACCATAATTGTGTTGGCAATACACAGGTGAAGATTAATTTTTACATTAGGATGGGGTATTTTCAATAAGATAGTAAAACAGAAGACATGAAAAAGAATATGGTTAGCCCTGTGAATGAGGGACAAGTTTGTTTCTTCCCTCTTTTCAAGGTAACCTGGAAGACCTAGATGGCCTAGATTTCAGAAAACAGGTGCACCGCCAAGTGTTAGCAGAACTATTTGCAGAGAAACCACAGAGTCCATGACACTGTAGAATTCAGTTCAAGCACAGATGTTTACGAAATTCCTTTTATTTGACGAATTTAAGTTTACACATTTTTGGCTGCTGTTACATAATTAGTTAAAAAGTCCTTGAGCCTAGAAATGTGCATCATTTCCTTCATGGTGGTGTCTCTGCTTCTCAGCTGGACCACTCCATTCTCTAGGGTGGCATCAGTTATCAAGACCGTGAAGAGAACACTCATCTCATCGTACCTGCAAGGAAAAGAGCACACCTATTACTGCTTTTTGTGTATGAAAAAATCAGATAATTTATGTACAAATGACCATAAGCTGTAAATATGCATTTTGCTGTACTGCACTAAGTTCAGTGTGAAGACACCTGTTTTCTTGTTGCCCTTCACTGCTTTCATGATTACATTTCTTTAAATTATTTACTTTAGTACATAAAAAGAACGTTATTTAGTGACCTATTACAAGAGTATTTTTGTAGAAGTAGAATATATTTTTCTTCTGTTACTTAATAGCCAGACTTACTTTGAAGACTACTGCACATGAACGTATGGGGAAAAACAGTCATCAATATGCTCAAAATTCACTCCCGATCAACAAATCACGAAGCCCTCAAATGGAACAGCAGTTTCTGTCTGCACAAATAATTCCATCACATACGCTAATGGTAATGGTTCCAGACTCGGAAGAACTGTTAAGTTCAAGACTAGACACAGTGTTCTATCTGAAATAGTACTTAGAAATGAAACACAGAACCAGCCCAGATGCAAGAATGGGGGGTGAGGGTGAGAAACAGTTTTGCGAGCTTATGACTCATCTTAAGAAATTTATTTTCAATAGGAGAGTCTCTAAAAGGCATTTCACAGTTCCAGAGAAACAACAATAACATGTGAAAGGCTTATACTTCACTTAATTTTAAAAATGAACTATCTGACATTGCTCTTTGTAATACAACTAATCAAATACAAGTTTATGGTTTGGGATACGTGCCTTCAGTCATGTAGTTACTGCACTCGATGACTTCTTACTGAAAACAGGCATATTTTCGCTAGTCCACAGAAAGTCATATTTCACCTTCATAGTTTAATTTACAAAAGACTATTTCTCCTTACTTTGTATAAAGCTGTTCCAGAGATACCTGCACGGTTTCAAGATAACCCGGCCATACGGAAATTCTATTTTCTGACAGTTCATTGAACAATCCTTGACAAACCTGTGTTTATTTAAAAACAAAAGTTAAAAGACAGACTTTGGGCATTTGAAATTCTTTACAAAGAAACCATTAAAACTCTAGTATGTGTGGTATTAGCATTCCTAGCTGGCGTTAATTTTCTGGCTGAAAGAATCTCAAAGTAGAAAGCAGCTTGGCAATTAAATTTCCATTTCTATTTAAAAACATACCAGTGTAGTTTTCCTCCCTTCTTTGAGGACTGACTTAATGACTGACTTAAACAAAAGCTTTTAAAAAATCCTTCTGAACATGTGACCCATGCATTAAGCTAATTCTGAAAGATTAAGAAGTGGAGAGGGATTTTGTTGTTTATTTTCCTTAATTTTGCATGGAACAAATATCAACTCTACTAATAGTACTAAAAGCAGTGTGTTAACGCAAGGAAGGCAGCTACTACCCAGTGTACTCCTTTGACTATGACTCACAAGCTGCATAGCAGAAGCACAGTGAAATCTGTACAACCACGGATCTCCAAGAATCAAAGCAGCAGCGTGATTTTCCCCAATGTAAACAATGTCTGAATTGTAACAGGTTACATGGAAAGTCAATACTCAAAATACTTTCTTACAACATACCTGTCTCAGCTCTGTTGTTGGACCTTTTCCTACATCCAAGGCCACTTTAAGAGGTGCTAAACAAGGATGAAGCTTAAGTACCTAAAAATTTTACAAAAAGCAACAGATTACTAAACGTATTTAGTGTGAAATTCTAAACAGAACTAGGAAATACTAATTTTTATACTACTTTTTTTTTTTTCACTGAAATTAAGGTTCTAAATATGCAAAAATTTTCTCATAGCACAAAATCCTGAATTAGGAGCAAGCTGTATTTTATAACTAGCACACATGCCAGCTAGGTTAGCATGGCAGAAATTAGTCCATTTTGGCTGAGCCTCAGAAAAGAGCTGAAGTTTTGTTAGCAGAGCTCCATCATCTTTAATGGAGCCAGAGCTATCAGAGACAGTTACCATGGTATCAGAGACTGTTACCATCCAGTCTGCTGCCTGTTCTTAAAGGATGTTTGATTAACAAGTGCTGTCTGAGAGTTAGCACTCTAACTCCAGAAAACAAGGGTAAAAGTAGGAATAGTTACAGTCCCACTTTTTCTACTCTTCTCAGCAACCTTCAAATGATGCTGGAAGAGACAAACTCCTCTTTCCCACAAACAGCAGCTACATTCCAACTCCTCTTAACTCCTTCACCACTTGCAAGGCAACTGCCTACCTTCCCATCAGAGAGAAGGTAAAACAGGAAACATGACCTCAGAATGAGAGAAAAATTGCTTATGTGGGTGAAAAGGATCACAGAGGCAATCCCGTAGGACCAGCCTATTGCAGCCAGTGAAAATTGTTCTGTCTGCACCTCTTGGGAAAGGGAACAGAGGATGGAGATGTGGAAAAGGGAGATATTTCCATGCTTGAATTCACCACATTGTCTGTGGGGTTTGTACTTAAAGCTGCCTCTGCCTTATATCATCCGTTCTTCCTTACACTTTCTACAGAAAGTTACCTTTCTCTGTGAATTTTTCTTTTTTGTTAATGGATTTTCAGCTAGCTGTAGAGAATCAAAGAGATATGCTAACACTCCTCGGTCCAGATTTCCACTCACAGACAGAACATGAGGAATAACATTCTTCCTTCCATCTCGGCCCTGAAGAGACAAAAAACCACAAAGGGATACCTCAACTATTGTCTCAAAGGGCCTTTTGTTTACTTTAAATGTATAATGAGACACTGAGCTCAAGCTCCCTTATTACATTAAAATACAGTCCCACATATTTTTAAAAGTTACCAGCAATCTTCAAAGTGTAACTATAACTAGACACGACTGTAACACTGGGGAAAGCAGACAAGAGCAGGATGGGATTACTTTCTTGTCCTGCCTCTCTGATCACACATTGAAATCTACGGCAAATACACTCAAAACTCTGCATTTTCCTTTGGCGGTTTGTAGCTTACTTTCCAGTGACCACAAGGATCTGTCCCCATATTCTCAGAAATCACTACATAACCCACAGTTTCATAGGTTACATTAAAGTCTTCTGCCTTCTGGATAGAAATAAGCTGCAAAACCAGGAAAGGCAGACAGGACTGTCCCGAAAAGGAGAAGGTTGCAATTTACTGGTAAAATACCAAGTTACTCTCATTTTATCTGTTCAGTCTGACTTCAAACATTGCCATTCGCTAGAAGTTTGTCCCTCTCCAACATATTCAGTGGAAAGGTTTCCCTCTGGTCTACTCCCCCTTCTGCGTGTGGTAACTTCTATAAAGGCATTTGCAGTGTTCATAATCCATGAATCCACATACACTTCTACATATATGGAATTGGACAAGCTACAGAAAAAAAAAACATTTACAGATTCTTTTTGATACGAACTTACTGCAAAACACAGACGGAGTTTGTCTTGACATCTACTCACAGATAGAGGTCATTTCTAACTTTGAAGAATTAACTCCTTGCAAAAAAAAAAAAAAAAAAAAAACCCAACCCAAACCACGATTTTATCTGCTTTTGAAAATTAAGGTCTGACTGTAGAGTACCAATTGTACTGTTTTTACAACAAAAGAACAAAAAGATAGTCACATGCTAAGCAACTGGACCAGAAAAGAAACGCTTTCTCTCACATGTTATCATCTTTATAAAAAAAGTTTTTAATATAGTAAAGCTTACAAGTAATTTTGAACTATCCCCTGGATACATCTGTAATAGTTCAGTATCACCGAGGTTCTTCAGTGTTTCTATTGTTTCTGTCCCCCAAGGAAAGCTGTAATGTAAATTAAATCCTCTTCTTCCTTCTTCATCCTGAAAGTCACTGCTGCTGAAGTTAGATGGGCCTACTGCGAACTAAAAATTAAAAGATATAAGAGGTGATCACTACTGCGCTGTACTACTACAAAAACCAAGTCTGTAATGCAAGCTGATGTCTATGATTTTCAGCAAAAGATTTTTATAATTACAGCCCAAATCTCTTTGTTGTTTTACAGTATTTTGATCTCAAATCACTTACAAACACAAGACATTTGCCTTTCTTCAAGTCACATTACAAACTACTTAACAGGTCTGTCATAAACTTAAGTATGAAATACATGTATTTCAGTGACAAGAATACGCTAGCAATATAACACTATAAAACCGATCAGGGTGTCTATTCCCCCCCTCTTGAGATATAAAGGAGCAGGCCAAGATTTCCCATAGGTGCGCTGCTGTTACCTTTCTCCACCATTGCAGCCTCTGGCGTAACCAGTAATCAAGCCACTGTCCTGCAGTTCTGGGAGAGCTAAACCATGCAAGCAAAGACGTGGTCCTTTCGCCTATTCTTTAAACAATAGCAAGGTCAGCAAGTTAACTCCTTCAAAAATAACAGGGAAAAAGCAAAAGACAGTATTCAAAAATAATCCAAAAGTTAAACAAGTGCAAACAGTTGGTTTAAATATGGAAAGGGATTAATCCCTCTATTACTCTACCTTACAGGGGTTTTGTTGTGTCGTTCACTTTCTGGAATAGAGTGAAAGCATACTCCAATTTGAGCAAAGCCACAAGGCAGTCTTTTGTTCACCAATTCTAAGCAGCTAACATATTGCGCCAAAGCACCTGTCAAGAGACAAATAACTAATTTTAGCAGCTACAAGAAAAATTTGAATTTTTTAACTTTACTGAGAGTGACTGTAGCACGATACACAGCTGCTTAAAGGTGCGGTACCGCTACCGTTAATGTTTTGCAGAGATTAGCTCAGCAGTCGTCTGTAGCCTGATTGCTCCGGGTACTTCGGCAATTGCAACTTTAATGTGCCTTTCCCCTAATTACACAGGAAAGCATCCGATGCGCACTTCGGCATTCATACTGCTCAGGTCCTTGAAAAGGACACAAACTCACAGCACGCAGATCAACTTTCCCAGCGCTCTAACGCAACTGAAAATTCCCTTAAATGCAGCTGCTTCACTCGCAGCAAGAAACACACGAGCAGGCGTCCAGAGCTCTCCAGAGACCCGCCTCATCCCTGAGGTGATGGGGCTCTGACGCGGGACGTACCGGGAAGCAGGCTCTCACGAAGCATCCCCGCGCTCCCTAGCACTTCTTCCAGAGAAGGACCGCCGTTCTCCTGGCTACAGCCCCTGCCCCGGAAGGCTTCGCGCAGCGTCTCCGAGTGTAGCAGCCGGAGCCCCTGCCCAGCCCGAGAAGCGCCGGCGGCGGGCGGGCCGTGGAGGGGGGCATCCACCGCCAGCACCTGCTCCCGGAAAGCCAGCACCGAGTCCCACCACTGGGCCGCCAAGTTGCTCCGCAGCGCCGCGCCCAGCGGCCCGAAACCCGGGTGGCAGCCGCTGAGGTAATCGCACCAGGGCAGCGCCAGCCGCGGCTCCGCACCGCCCCGCAGGAAGTGCCGCCGCCAGCACACCTCCAGCAGCTCCTCCCCGCCCGCCGCCTCAGCGCCGCCGGCCGCTGCCACGGCGTAGAGCCGCGCCGGCGGCCCGACCTCGACACCCTCCGCGACCCGAGCGGCGGACGGCCGCTGCCTCAGCATGAGCCGCCCCCACGGAGCGCGGCCACACCACTGTCCCCCTTGGCGGCAACTCAGCGCCATCTTCCTCCCTCATGGCGGATGGGGGTGGGGGGGAGGGAGCGGTGTTGCCACTGCGCATGCATAACATCTCCAGAGGAGCGAGCGAGGACACGGCGACCGCGCACGCGCGCTGGCACTCGCCGGCCGGCCGGTCGGGGCCGTTCCCGCCAACCCCGTCTCCTCCTCAGGGGCGGCAGCTCCCCCGGGCCCGCCGCCGACGTTTCGTGTCCTCCAGCCCAACCACAGCCGCGGTACCCTGGCCTCCCCCTCTCGGACAGGGCAAGCCCGGGCTCCCTGGCACGAGGGCGGCTCTGTGGGCCGGAAGAGGGGGGAAGGGGGGTGGGGTGTGTGAGGACCCAGCCCTTCGCTGTCACGGGAATATATTACAGCTGCACAGGAGGATTTCTAGAGGAAAAGCCTCTACAGATCTCACAGCAGCCATACAGGGTTTTGTATGGTCTGAAGCAACCAAGAGCGGAGTTCAAGCCAACGCGTTGCTGCAGCACCGCCGGGGGCGGCTCTGCTCGCCAGCACGGCTCCAGGCCGCAGCCGAGTAGTGGAAATTTCCATACGTGCTTCATGACGGGTGTGTAGCAGTGCCAGAAGGTGGAGCCTAAGAGAAGAGGAACCATTCTGCGAGCTGGCTGTCATGAAAGATTTATGCATGTGAAAACCCAGCGAGTTGGAATAATCTCAGCGCTGGTTCTTCACTGCACAGCCCCGTTCCACAGCCCAGCAGGGACAGACCCAGAACGGAGCAGACATGTTAGTAGGCCACTGGGTCAGCTGGAGGAGTTGCTGCTCTTCAGTGTAAAAGTAGCACTAGGTACAATTTTATTTCTAAAGCAGATTTGCCATGAGCTCATTTTTGAGTATCTCCAATAATATTATCAGAGTAATTTAAACAGAGCTCTTTTTTTTATCATTTTATGTGCAAATGTTTAGAGGAGTGCCCACCTTACACCAAGCAAGACCCTTCACCCTCAAGGAGCAGTTCCCCTAGATGCTCCTTTGGTGCTATTTGAAAACCCCAAAGGCAAAAAAAAATTCAAGACCTGATAAAGAAACACTTCAGTAATGCGCATCACATCTCTAGATCACTTTTGAGTCTATTATTGCAGCTTCTAAAGGTAGCCAATTTGACCACATAATTACAACTTACATCCACTAAGAATCTACAAACAAAAAAAATCTGTACTAGCAGTCACATGGCACATCTCTTCCCATGATTTCCCAATTAAGTTTCCAAAACACATTTTCGACCTGTCTGATTTGCTAACACCTATCTGGGTTTCACTTTAACATGAGGCTGGTGCTATCTCCTATCTAAAGGGAGAGAGGCACTTTGTTCTTTGCATCACTGTTAAAGACTGCAGTCAGTCATTGTTAATGTAGAAGCTACAAGTTCACCTTTTTAGTGTAAAGTTTTTTTAAAAAAAAAAACCCACACAAACAATCTTTCCATGCATTTTGTTAATTACCAAGTTTCCAGGTCAGTTGCCTAAAGCATGTCATATTTCAAAGATAAATAACCATCTACTTCCTTGTCGTCAGCACTGAGCAAGGGGGAATGCCGCAAAGTCAATTAAAACCTCTTTCACCATTGCCAACTGCAGTTTTAGACTCAAGTGTGGTAGTATTCCAGGACTTCAGCTTAAGTTTTCATAGCAACAGTGAATGACCACAAAAGTACCATCAACTGATAGAACTCCCCAGAAAAGGTAGAAATACATAATTAAGATGCAGGTTAGGCTGTGGTTAAGAACATCACAAGCTGAGCCTCAGAGGAAAATTATCACCAAGAGTTAAGCACAGACTAGCAAAAAACATGAAATGTAAAAGAAATAGTCTGACATAGGCTCAAAATAACCTAGACAGAATCTTGCCGTGATTCTTGCTGACAGATCTATACATACATCAAGCTGTAGTTGTTAAGCACTGTTAAACTTGAAACTAATCATTGTTACTGATAAACAAGCAAGAGGAACTGAAAGTCAGTATTAACTGGAATCTTAATATACCACACTTGAAAGCATGAAGTACTTTAACCCCAGGATCAATTATTATTCCAGCTATGGTCCTAGTCAAGGAAATACTGTTGCTTAGCTCAGCATGGGTGGTGTTTTGAGATTAGTCATTTGTGTGTACTGCAAGTCTTGGGGAAAAAAAAAAAAAGTCCATGAAGTATGTTCATGGATTAACAGCCCACTTCCCGCCCCCCACCTCCATAAAGAAATCACTGCTCAATACCAGTTTAAGTATAATTTGAAGTTTTAATACTAAGATCTTCCCATTTCTCTGAAGCTCATAGTAAGCCCGCATGCTAACTCACAAGGCCTGACAGCTGTAGATACATTACACTCAAGCCTAGTCTGCACATATGCTCATGTGAAGGCAACAGTTACGGTGCTGCAAAAGCTTCCTACGCCTGTAGCAGCTTGTTAGCAACACCACTGCAGAGTATTGGTTAGCAAGACTTTCAGCTACACCATTACTCCAGCAGATCTTTTCCAAAAACTGGCCCTATGCTAGGGAGACAAGAAGAGTACTGTTTCCAACAGTTACTTAGAAGCCAGCTTTAGTTTTCTTCCCCATCAAAGCAGAGCCTGCCATGCTAAGCAATCTAGCCCAATCAAGGCAAGGCTGTTTTCTGTATAAGCTTAAATGTTTAATCAGACACAGTTGAGAAACCTTTCTAGAATTTAATATAAAAACATTTGACATTCCATTAATGTAAAGTTGTGCACATGTTGAGAAAATTGCCATCTGAAAGAAAATTCGGTCTTCAAATATCTTTATTGGAAGGCCATGCACTGCCTTCTGTTACTGTATTTCAAATCACTGTACATTTACTTTGAAAACACTGTCTGCATTTTCTAGTACAAAAAACTAAAAATTGTTTCAGGAATGTAGAGAAATATTCAACTTAAATAGCGAAAAAGTGCACCATAATTACTGCTGCACTGCAGTCATTTCTGCATTTCCCATTTCTTAAATAACTATCCTGTTTTGATAACACACAATATAAAGAGCAATTATGAAAAACTGAGACATTTAAATACACTAAGTTATTGAGAATAACTTGTCGGCATTGGGTAACCTATCATAGGAGCAGCACCAGTGGCAGGATATGCATACTGCTGTTGGTTCATGCCATTGTGCATATTTGCAATATTACTTCCATACTGCTGATCATAGCCATTCTGGTAAGCTCCTGCAGCAGGGTTACCAGCCCTGAAGCCAGCCTGCATGCCTGCAGCTGCAAAGCCATTTCCAAAAGGTGTTCCATTACTGAAACTCTGGGCACTGTAAGCCCCATTTTGAGTTTTTGCTCCAAAGTCTCTCTTTCCTAGTGCACCATAGGTTCTCTCAAAGTTCTCCCTCTCTCTAAAACTACTAAATCCACCCCTTTTGCCCGCAGAATATCTGTCACGTCGATCACCTCGGGAACGACCTATTAAAAAAAAAAAAAAAACAAACACAAGACAGTTATATATATATCACAGGCTGTATTTTACAGAACGCCAAATGAGTTCAGCTAATAAGAGAATAGTATTTCCCTTTCTGCCCCAGCAAGGCCAACCTACTATAGCTTAGGTGAAGACTATTTTGATAGAGAAAGCCATCTAACCTACAAGGAGTCATATATTCTCCCCTGTCCCAACAGGACACTTACATCCATTTCTTCTAGCCATGAGAGAAGGCCACAAAACTGAGCTCTGAAGTGTTTATTTCAGAGCAAATCCTCAGAAGTGCATCGTCTTGGGCCAGCACTAGCCACAGGTGCACCACAGCATGAGTGTGGAGCATCCAGGGGGAAGGGGAGGATGTTGGTTTTGTTATTGGTGTTAATAAATACCTTTTCAGGTCACTGTAACTGGTAGCTAGACCACCTTCCACATCCATTTTGGAGAGGCTGGAGGTGGAATTTGAGTTTCCATATTGTTCTGAGAGGAAAGCTATGCATATGGTCAAGAACATTACTTACCTGAACCTCTGTCTTCAATCAACTGAAGCAATTTGGGGTTGATGGCTTGATTAGCCTCCCGAAGCACAGAGATGAGGTCATTTACTTGCTTAATATTGTTAGGAGTAAAGAATGTGTATGCTGTGCCTGTTTTGGTACTGCGGGCAGTTCGTCCAATTCGGTGGATATAGTCCTCTGAGGAGTTAGGGTAGTCATAATTGATGACAAATTTCACATCTTCCACATCTGTAAAGTGTTGCAGTGTGGCAAAAAGCAAGGTACAAAGTTTTGCACACCACAACAGCCAAATCGAAGATAAACATTAGACAACAGTACTTTAAAGGAAATAATGGCTGCAAAGAACAGTGTTAGAATTATCCATTTCTGCATGAGTATCGTGGAAGAGAAAGTTATGCACACTCCGTCTGTTCCCGTCTCATCACCCACCCTGTGATCCAAAACCTTACCATAAAGGAGTATGCATTTGCTTGTCATTCCCAACTCAAGAGTCCCCTTTACAAATCATCAAGTGACATCTGAATGCTTCTTGCAGTAGGGCCACTAAAGCTCACAGCAGCCTCTTCATGTGCTCATTTGAGGACCTTAGAGTAAAAACATACAAGGTCCTTCACATACACACTCATTAGAAGCTCAAAAAAAAAAGGGGCCACACTGCTCGTCTTGCCAAGACCTTTGAACCGCAGCTGCAAGAAAAACATACCTGTCCCCCCAAAGTCACCAAGTTGTTTTTATGCACTGTGTCTCGTCTAGGCAAGCGCTTCCAAGAAGCCAGGGTTCACTTGAGAATGTGTCTCTCTCTGGCAGGTCTCGACATGACGACTATGTATAGGTGGAGGAACTTCGACTTTCAAAGGCATTTGAAAAGCCATTGCTTTCCTGCCCCACTTGCTAAAGTGAGAGGTGGTCTTTTTCTCAGATTTCATGTGCCAGTACTCACCAATTTGTACAAGGCTTAGTACATTTTAATGCTGCTCTCTCCATTTCATGGTTGAAAAAAATTTCATTGACCATTGAAGTTTGTAATTATTTTCTTCAACATTTCAGCAAACTCACTGAAATTCAAAGACCCACAGATCACAGCAGACAGTATGCACAAAACTAACAGTACTGCACCATGGCAAATCATGCAAAGCATGGAGAGGAGAGAAATACCAGGGCAAAGTGAACTGTGAATGAAACTGCTTATTTCATGAGAGAACAGTTTATGGGGTAGTAGTTTAAAGGATGATCTTTGCCTTTTGAAGATTACTGGCACACAATGCTCTCAGCTTTCACCTCTCTATTTGACTGGAAGCAGCCAGCCGATCACTTCCACTAGTCCTCCATCCCCCTCGAGTCCTCCGATTGTCATGCCTAGGCCTTGCCACAAAGACTGCACCTTTATGTGAAGAAAACTTAGAAAAATGCAGAGGTTAAAGAAAGCAATAGACTTTCTTTAAATAGCTTTGGGCAACTGCCATTACAAGTTGTACTAACCTAGACCTCTGGATGCAACATCTGTAGCAATCAGGATTGGTGCTTTTCCATGTTTGAATTCTGGAACACAAGCAACTTGTCAGTTTCTTCATTAAGTAACACAGATCATACACTTGTAGAAATAGCTGAAATACTCACCATTTAGAACCCAGTCCCTCTCCTGCTGACTTTTATCACCATGAATACCCATTGCTGGCCACCTGAAAACACAGAAATTGACTGACCTCAGAACATCCCTCGAGTAGTTTCATTAATCAAAGACAAGGCTACTGGCAATGTGCGAATAGCTTATGCAGTTAGTTTTAACACTTCAACTGACACCTGGTGTCACTGTATTTGACAGTTCTGGCACCACAGTTGGTCACTCATGAAGAATCAAGAGCGATATCGAAGTTCAGGACTCACCCATCTCTCCTCATTTTCCTGGTAAGATCATCACACCGTCTTTTGGTTTCCACAAAAACAATTGTTTTATTTTCCTTCTCACTCATTATTTCTTCCATCAAACGAATAAGCCTATCATGAAAAGATGATAGTTAGAGCTAGGATTGATTTATACTGTGCAAGCCTAGTCTTCACTGCTTGATTTTTTTTTTTTTTTAACTTTTTTTATTAGTCTCAGACTGGTGTCAAAAATCCACCAAAAACATTATTTCACAGTTCATCTAAAACTAAATCATTAAAAAAATGCTTTGTCGCCACTAACTTACTTGTCATCTTTCTCTACATCATGACACACATCCACAATCTGAAGAATGTTATGATTTGCACTTAGTTCTAATGCACCAATGTTGATGTGTACATATTCTTTCAAAAAGTCTTCAGCCAGCTGTCTTACTTCCTTTGGCCATGTAGCACTCCACATCAGAGTTTGCCTGTCAGGCTGCGGAAAACAACTAGGTCAGTACAAGATCAATACATAGTCAAATGCCCAACCAAAAAAAATACCCAGGCAAGCCTGAAAAAGTTATTTGCACTGCCCTTGCTTCAATGAGCATAGTGGTATTTGTTTCCATAATAGCAATAAATGCCTGAACCATTTATACTCACTCTTATCTGATCCACAATTTTTCTGATCTGAGGTTCAAATCCCATGTCAAGCATCCTATCAGCTTCATCAAGAACAAGGTAAGTGCACCTTCTGAGATTGGTCTTTCCAGCTTCTAAGAAGTCTATAAGTCTTCCAGGTGTTGCAATGCAGATTTCCACACCTAAAAACCAAGCAGTAAAGTCAGCTGAAGTAGTTTTCACATTGGCTCATACAGAGATGCATCAAGGCTTATCCATACCTCTTTCCAAGTCACGAATTTGTGGTCCCTTTGGAGCACCTCCATAAATACATGTAGACTTCAAACGGCATGCTCTGCTATATTCAGCAGCTACCTGCTGCACTTGCTGAGCCAGCTCACGAGTTGGTGCCAACACAAGACACTAGAAATGAGATGCCCAGCTTTTAGTTCAATACTTATTGGAAGCTTCTAGTCTGACACTAGTTTTAAACAGAAAGGTTGTCATATACTAATTACTTCAGTGCCAGAATGACAGAAGTGGATTTAAGCAACCCAAACCAGCAAACTAAATTACTTAGCATCTCAATTACCACCAAACATTAACTTATGCGGTGTGGTAAGATATCTGAAAGTCACTAGCTTCCAGGAGATAGCAATTTCCAAAATGGGACATCTAGCCATGTTCTGTACAGTTTTAAGGACAATCCAGTCACAGCTTATGGAATGTTTTTTGGGACACTACCAAAACATGGAACCACTTTAGTCATACAGAGAAACACAATGCAGCTGTGTACTCCTATGAGGATGGACAATCAGACTAAAAAAAAAAAAAAAAAAACACAAAAAAAACACAAAACAAAAAAAAAACACCCAAAAAAATCATGTTCCCTACAAATTAAGATCCTTTTTTCATTTAGGAATACTCACAATAGGTCCATCTCCTCGCTCCAGGAATGGCTGATGATTTATATGCACAATAGCAGGCAACAAGTACTGTTTGGAAGAAAGGAAAGTCTCATTACAATCTCTTCCCAAAATTGTTCAGCCTGCACTAAGCCAGGCTTACTTTCACTTCTGAAATCCAGCAGTATTTGAGGCTACAATCGAAACTTACAGACAGTGTTTTCCCTGATCCGGTCTGTGCCACTCCAACCATATCCAATCCACTCAATGCAACTGGCCAACCTTGTGCTTGAATAGCAGTTGGTTCAGTGAAGTTCTGCCTCTGAATTACTTCCATAACATTTGCTTGAAGAAAAAATTGAAATTTATTAACTTGCAATTTGCCTTAAGCCTAGAAGAATGACCAGTACACTAGTCTTCACTTACCAGGAAAGTTAGCTTCATAGAAGTTTATAATCGGTTTTGGACAGTTATGGCCCCTAACTGTGACTTCTTTGCTTGATCTGTACTGTTCAACTTCTTGCTGCGAGATAAAAATCCCATTATTGGCAATAAGCTTTGATACCACAGTTATCTTTTTACCCTATCCATGCCTGTTGGGCCCCATGACCCTCAGCATGTTTGCACTTATTTGTTTACTTTTGCATGAGTTGGACAGGGTACATACCACAGTACGTCTAACTACATCAGGATGTTCTTGATAGAAGTTCTTCTCAAATTTGGGCAGCTCATCTAAATTCCATTTCTTTTTTGTAAGTTTTTCCCCAGGGTTTCCAAATTTCTTCCCAGAGAGTGGTCCACCTCTACTTCCTCCAAAACGGGGGGCTCCAAACCTAGAGAAGATCAACATAGAATATCAACATAGAATCCAACAGAAATATTTTAGTCATCTTATACAATTTAACCACTACCTTTGCAGTCCACCCTGTAACTTTACTATTCAAATTTATAAACCCCACCTACAGGATACTGAAATTTCAAAAATACTTAAATTGCAGATGCCACAATCTGCCTAGCTGCAACTCAGATTCAGAAGCCAAGGTAACACCTATCTTTGCAGCTTCCATTAGATGAACTTTAAAGGCCTAATTGCAAGTTACAACATAGGCAAAGTACGGACATTAAAACCTTCATATTGCCCCACGATCAAAATGGTTTCCCACCCAAGTGACACTCCCATTGTGTGTCAGCCTGCAGAAAGTGGGCAGGAGCTGTTACGAAACCTTGGGTTAACTTTCCTATAAACCGTTTTCTCGTATCCCAAAAGATACCGACTTCTCTCAATAACGGTGTTTTATGAGGCCACGCATTTTATGTTACCATTTTAGGTTAGGTCCCTCCGTTCAGAAAAGGCTCATCTCGAAAGCCTGTCCGGGCAGCCTTGCGGCGCAGCTCAGAGCAACGCTAAGCCCCGCACTGAGGGCCGCTAAGCTGGATCCGAGAGCGGGGCTCCCTCCCCCACCCCGATCGCTCCCCGTTTTCGGCCGGGCAAGCGCTGGGAACGATCCTCCCCAGCACAACACAGCGCTCCCAGAGGGGACCTGGCTGAGTGGCCGCTGCTTCCTGCCAGCGCTGTTTCCTTTGTCTCTCATTTCTGTCTACGCCACATTTTCCAGCCGCTGCCATTTTAGAGTCTGAGCTGGGCGGGGGAAGGAGGAGGAGGAACAAAGGCAGCAGCCGGCATTTTGATTTCCCCTCAGTCACCGCATGGCGGGGCCGGCCATTAACATCCGCTTACACAACACAAAGCGGGAGCCGGCCGGCTTCTGCCAGCGACAGCCGGAGCCGCCGTCCCTTGCGAAGGGGAAGGGAGGAAAAGGGAACCGCCCTACCGAGAACTCCCCAAGGCTTCGGCATCGACGAAGCGCCCGGCCAACCCACTGACCCACAAACCTCCAGCCAGCCCGCCGCTCCCCAGCCCACCCCCACTGACGGGGGGGGGGTAAAGGGGGGGGGGGGGCGCGCGAGGGGGAATCGAGCTCTGCGTGGACCATCCGTACTCGGGGGGTACGTCCCCGGAGGAATGGGAAGCCAGTCTCGTTGTCCCCCGCAAAAAAAGCACCAACCCGCGTTCCTCATAAGTGGTCACACACAAGCGGGGGTTGCGCTGAGGCAGATGGACTAAGCCCCGTCACAGATCGCGCAGCCACCCACGCACAACGGCCGCCCTCGCCAAGAGCTCCTAACGCCAGCTCCCCTCCCCCAGCCTCCCCTCGCGAGCTCCGGAGACCTCGAAACGGCAAGAGCTGAGGAGAAGGGCTCCAGGGCCCAACCCTCGCGACTCGCCGCCATTTTAAACGGCTAAAAAAACAACCACCGTCGGTCTAAGAGTCCGGACGCTGGCGGCGGCTAGCGCCGGCCGGGCCCCCGGACTCACCCTCTATCCCTGTCGCTGGAATACCCGGGCATGGTGATGGTGGCGGTAGGCGAGACGATCCCGGTCACTTAAAATAGGTGACGAAAGGTTGGACAGGATCCGCCGTCGTTGATGGGGGCCACTGAATGTAGAGCGCCTCGCCGCCCGGATGCCGGTTATATAAGGAGGCCGTGGGGGCTGCCGGGAACCGGCTAGTGACGCAGGCGCAGAACCCTCCCCTTCTCTTATGTAAGCGGCCCGAGCTGGCCGGAATCCCCGCCCCCTCCAGTGTGGGTGGGGCCGCCGCTCGGCCGACTGACCGGCTTCTGCGCTGGCAGGCGGAAGTTCCCCTCCTCCTTGGGGCGTGGCCTCCGCTGCCGTCACTGCCCGCAGCGCCCCGCCCAGAGAGGGCCGTGGGCCCACCGCCCACGCAAGGAAGGACGCGCGCGGCCGCGCATGCCCAGGGGTGCGGGCAGGCGGCTGAGCTGCGGCCTAGTCGTGCCGGTTCGTCCCCTGCCTGAGGCCTCTCGCCGCTGCGCGGCTGTGGATCTGCCTCGGCCCAAGGGGAACGGGGATTTCAGAGCCTCACAGGTACTTACAATGGCTGTGGAAAGCCTCCTGCAGGTGTTCCGACAGATAAAACCCAGGCTTAAGTGGAGTTGCCACGTTTTAACCTGATAACTTGAAGGAATGGTAGATTCAGCCACACACCTCCCTGGGATTTTCAAGAGACTGAAGAAGTTAGTTGTGCAGATAGCCACAGGTTAGACACAGATAATTATCATAGCAGATTATTAAATGCCACTTTGAGCAGTGCTTTTAGACAGTTACCCATTGCCTGGACACTTTTATAACTATTAAATACACGTGATGAGAAATAGTGACTATTTTTATCTTTTGAAATTCCTCAACAGGGCTAGTAAAGCAATTCAAAGGTCACAAGAAGTGCACCAGTGCACTGAAGGATAGGGCTGTTTAAAAAGCATGTGTATAATAAACAAGAAATACCTGATACTGTGTTGCCTATCTGCCCTATTTTGCCAGCTTAAGAAATAACTTGAATGTCTCACTACCTGGGGCTTTAAACACACAAAAGAAAAGGTGAAGCTTGAAACATAAATATGAGCAGCCATATTGCCACACCACCTGCTTTAAGCAGTGGCCAATGCAAATGAAAACAACATAAGGAAGAAGTGTCATAACAAGGCTCCATTTACATCCTCCCACCTTCTTGCAATCCATGCTTTAAGGCTTTGCTGAGACAAAAATAGCATAACTGTATTCGATGGCCATTTCTTCCCTTTTTTGTTATATTTATGCTCTTAGCTTCTAAGATACCATGACTGTGTTTCACGGTTTAATTGTTCGCTACTTGAAAAACATTCCCTTTCATTTTCAACACATTGCCTGGTAAGAACAAGGGGCACGAAACAAAATGAGTTATTAGAAATGGTGAGTAATAATTTTCTATTTATTTATAGCCTTTGTGGACATTAATCTTTTCTAAGTCACTCCTTTGTAAACCAAAGCTGCAGTCTATCTAATTCTTTCTCCTTTAAAAACAATTCCACGCATCTGATTATCCTTACTATTTTCTCTTTATTGACAAGAAATTCACAGTATTCAAGATCTGGCCCCCTTTAGATTTACATAATGAAAGCATCAAGATGTTTTTGATGTGTTGTGGATTATTTCCTAATGATTGTTTTCCTTTTTTTTTTTTTTGATTGTTGCTAAGAATGGAGCAAGGTTTTCAAAGAATAGTACTAGATGTTTCCATGATCTCTGCCTCAAACGTAACACCTAAGTTAGGCTTATCTTTGTTTATGAATAGCCACAGCTGTTCCCTCTTCAGCAATTTGGAATACCACCTTGATCAATCACTTTTTCTTATTATTAATTTGTTATTTTAGTAGCACTTAAATTTGACTAGGTTCCTTAATGCTATCCTTGATGCCTGCAAATTTCTAATAGGGGATCCTTCCCAATTTTTTTCAGTAAGAGTTACTGATTTAATGTAGCTTGTTAAAGATTTTTCTCCCTAAACGCTCCTTTTAAGGCTCTGTATCTACTAACCCTATAGGCTTCCTGCTTCTGAGGAGTCTGATAAAGGTTTTTGCAAAGGCTGTGAAAACAGCATTGTCCTATCTTTTCTTGTTCTTGCCTATTACATTTAGCCTAACACAGCTTATTTTGATTACTTGGTTTGTACATAACTTAGTGGTTCCTGTTATTGTGCTGTTTATCCTTGCTAAGGTTTTAAAGAATTTGAAAGACTAAGCAAACACAAAACCTCAGCTGTCTCGCCTGCATGCATTTAGTTTGCAAGTAACTCCTCTTTTTGATTTCCTCTTTGAAAAAAACTTCCTCATTTTTGTGTTCCACCCTTTAAGTTAAACAATATTTATTTTCCTGTTTTTTTCTTACTTTGAGCCAACCTACGTGAAGGAAATCAACACGGCTTTGCAGAGCTGTGTTGTGTTATCAAACTGAAATCCATGTTCTAGTATTAGTTTTGATAGTACTGATGCGTATTTGCTTATATGCGTAAAAGCTCTGTTGTGTTTATTAAAGCGGTATGTGCATTTGGATTATATATCTAAAAATCTTGTCTGTAGACTGTTAGAGCTAACATTCTGATGTTTACTTGCTGCCAGTCATTATTCTAACAGTCATAACTGGGATCTCGGCTGCTTCTGTCACACTCCAGGAATTTAAGGATAAGGGGCACCATTATTTCTAGTTTTGCATGACTTCATTCAACATGGAAATTCAAGAATTCCTAAGGACCTTGGAGTACTGTTGCTCAGTAAGGATGGTAATACACTTTCACCATCCAATGTCTCCAAAACCGTGTGCGCTAGCGGCTAGTAGTACAGTAAGTTTCACTAGGCAAAACCTTCTAAATCTTTTAACAAAGGTTCTAACATTCCTATTGTGTACAAAAGCTGCCACGTCACCCCACCTTTCCCAAGCAGACCTACATCACCTGCCAGTTCAACACACGCTCTCCTCTGTACCACAACCCCGTTAACGTAAACACCATCTCTGCCTCAGGCCAGGCCTGCAAGGTCAAGTGCTGTAACCTTCCCTGCCCTGCCGAGCCTAGCCCTCTCCCCACCGAATTTTGCGTGTGAAAATGCCAACAAACGCCTCCCTTTCAGGGTGACGAAGGCGGAACCACCCTATGCAAACCGCCACCCTTTCGCAACCCGGGGTTTATCGCGCCGCCATTTTGCGCCGCCAGCTGACGGTGGCTGCACCAGGGCGCGGGAGAGGGGAAAGAGGCCACGTGACCCGCGCTGCGGCGTGGCTCTCAGGCACAGGCGCCCTCTCTCTCCCCCTCCCTCTCCCTCTCCCCCGTTTCCTTGACAACCGTCCCTTCCGCAACCTACAACAGCAACACCCGGCGGGCAGTGCAGGAGTGCAGGCAGGGGGAAAGCCCCACCCCTTCCGGCGCATTCTGCCCAATCAGCGCGGAGGGGCTATTTAAATTCTCCGGGGCGGGGCTGTCCGTATTATCCGTTGGGGTGTGAGGCGCTGCGCCATGGGGAGCGCCGAGGAGAGAGGTAGGGGCGGCCGGAACGGGGGTTCTTGAGGAGATCGCCCGTTTCCGAACCGTGGGCGCCTCTCCCTCGGGAATTCGCTGCTCCTTATGTTAACCTCCCCTTCCCCTCCCCCGTCTTTGCCCCTCCCCTCCCCCGTGACCCTTTTAGATTGATAAAGCTGGACATGAACAGTAGCTGAAGTTTTCTAAGACGTATCAGCCTGACGTGCAGGACATGCTACTTTAACCTTTTATGTACCTGAAATTATTAAAATGTTAGGGTAAAGTTTTTCTGGAATTGAAGAGTAGAGTGACAGAAAAGTAATACTCCCCGTGCACAGAATACATGTTTCTGTTGTAGTAATGGTATACTTCTTTTCCTTCCAAAGATGACATCCCTTCTCTATTAATTTAAGGTCCTTGATAATACTTGATAAAATGCTTTGTTTGCAAAAGCAACGTGTAGGGGGAAAATCCAACCTTAAGAGATTGCAGGCTAATAGAGGAGAAGGCTTTTTTCTTCCAAGCTGATATTTGAATTGTCTGATAAGGAAGACTATAGCGGATATGTGTACTTCAAAGCACTTTGAATTCAGGACTCAAAGTTTGGGGAAAAGAAGGCTGTTTATAGAATCATAGAATGGTTTAGGTTGGAAAGGACCTTGAAGATCATTGAGTTCCAACCCCCCTGACATGGGCAGGGACACCTCCCACCAGACCAGGTTGCCCAAGGCCATGTCCAGCCTGGCCTTGAACACCTCCAGGGATGGGGCCTCAACAGCCTCTCTGGGCAACCTGTTCCAGTGCCTTACCACCCTTAAAGTGAAGAACTTCTTCCTAATGTTCAACCTGAAACTGTCCTCTTCTAGTTTAAAGCCATTCCCCCTCGTCCTATCGCTACATGCCCTAGTAAAAAGTCCTTCCCCAGCTCTCCTGTAGGCCCTCTTTAGGTACTGGAAGGCCACAATAAGATCTCCCTGGAGCCTTCTCTTCTCCAGGCTGAACAGCCCCAACTTTTTCAACAACCCTCAACGCTTTTTTATGCACACTTCTCATTGTGCTCAACATTGCATGAAGGTGGTGAGACCAGCTCTATATTTTTGTAATCCCTAAACAGCAACCTTGAATTTAGCTTTCATGAAGAATACTTGTATTAGCAGTTTTGTTGCCTGAGAGTATTAGGGAAATTGGGCTTGTAAGAGAGAAGCTCATATTTTTCAAAGTGTATGTAATTTCTGATTCTTGATAAAATAAATCAAAGCTTATTTTGCGAAGTCCTTCAAGGTCTGGAATTCCTGGTTATGCAGCCAGACAAGAATGTCCTTTCCATTATGTGGAAGTAATCTGCCCAGCCTGTGGTACTTCAGTACCCTTCAGCTCTCAAGTCTATGGGCTGTGACTGTGCACTTGAACAAGATACTGGTGTGTATATCATTCCTTGCTCTGTCCATGTTTCCATCTGAAGTATGCAGGGGATGGAGCAGAAAGCATACAACATGTTCAGTATTTTGGGATGACTGGGATACCGTGACTGGGATTGACCACTTACAGTGGAGTTAAAGACACTTAAATGGGTTCCGTATTTCACTGTAGCTAACCATGTCTTTATTTCTGTTTTTTAGTTCTGACATTAATGTTTTACTTCTTAATAGATTGGATTGATGTTGCCAATGATCTTTTAAGGAGCTGTCACATAAACCAGCACATAAAGCATCTCTCTGAATGTGGTGCTGATTTGTTTGTTCATCTTTATGAATCAATCTTAGGAGAAAAAGTACCAGGTGGGAATAATTTCTAAACCTGCTTTTGTTTATCTCTGTATATTTTGTAATGAACAAATTCAAGTTTGCAAAACTTACTGCAGATTTAGGGTTTTTAAAGTATTTGTATCCTTCCAAAGACAAACATGTAAGACTGTCATTCTTAAAGAAGATTTAAGTAACATCGGCCAGTTGTTTGTGTTTTTTTTTTTGACTGCTATGAATGGCAGCTATGAGGGGAGTTCATTAGTATAGCTACAGCAGAACTTTTTTTCTATTCTAAATTAGGCCTTGAAAGCCATACATAGGCACAATACTTTTGAAGGGTGTGAATTGGCTCATTTCTCTTAAAGAAGTGTTAATACTGAAGCCTGTTTTCATAAAATGCTTAATACATGTAGTCTGCTAAGAGCTAAGCTGTGATTTGACTGTGGTATAACCCGACTCCACTTGACTTAAGTGACAACAATAAGCAAGGGCTATACAATTATCTATTTGTTTGCTTTATGGTAAACTGTTGCCTTTGGGAAGCGTTATCCTACTTGCAGAAGATAACTGCAAGAGGTAACTGGCAGCTATTGGTGGTAGGAGTCCTTTTAAATGTAAGCCCAGAACTAAAAATAATGTTGCTCCCAATTAAGTAGAATGTGTTGCAGTCCAACTAGTCACTGACAGGGAAGAAGAGACCTTAAGACAAACTGCAGTTCAGTTTGACAACCTGAACTAGATGTGTGCGCTGGGAGTGAAGGAGGAAAAATAGCTTACTAGTCTCTATTCTTGAATTTAATACTTCAGCTGATAAAATTCTCACATCTTCTAGTGGGTCTTCTAAGTTTGTACTCAGTATTTATAAAAGACTTCATATGACTGTAAACTATTTGGGCTTTTCACCAAGTACAGAAGGTATTGAAAAAATACTAACTTGTAAGTGAAAGTTCAAGTAGCTTAGTCAAAACATCTGCAATAAGCTACCCATTTAGATAGCCTAAAATTTATTATTTATTTAAAATAGATTTCATAGCTACTCCTAGAAGCCAAGAGGATGATGCACATAACGTACAAGCAGTAATTGATTCCCTGGCATTGGACTATTTACAGGTCAGCTTGTCACACATCACTGGTAAGTACTCATTTTAATGTACACAAACACCAGCTGAATATCCGTGTGGTTTAATTTAAACATTTTATAAGAACCATATGTTATAAAGCATACCTACATACTTACATGAAATGTCTTTTACCTATAGTGAATGTCATCAAAAGACTGAACCCTTGCCTTGGACATTAGGTTATAAATTTAAACAGCGAGCAGAGAAAAAATGAGTCATTTTGTATGACAAAGACCTGTAAGAAATGTTAAAGTTGGCAATCAGTTATACTTCACTTGTCTGCCAAAGTGTTACCTGGAATCTGTTACCAGCTCAGTATTTTTCTGTATGCAGTTAAAGCTTGGAGACTTGGTTTTAAAAAAAGAGCCTTAAATTTCAAACTTGTTATTGAATTTTAAAGTCAGCGAGTAAAGAGTTGAACCATGTTGCGTCTGTCCTTTGTACACAGATTAGAGCTTTCATTGAGCATATATGCATATGCTGAACATATGCATATATGTATAGTCTCACATAACATAGCCTGCAAAGAATGAAAACAGCTTGCTTATATGAGCTATCTCTTTCTAATTTGGCACCTGTACAGTATGGCTGGTATTTGTAATCCTGCCTGCCAGTATGTAGACTTGGTTCATGCTGTAGCTAGTATGTATAAGAAAATATTAGATACCAACTATCCCTGAAAATACCCCTGATTTTTTTTTTTTTTTTTTTTTTTGTGGAAGCAGGTATAGCATCAATAAACTTTCAATTATTAGAACTGAAAATATGTGACTTCAGGAAGCTTTTAAGGTACCTTAAGCTTACATACATAGCCATAAATGAGTGACCAGTTGTCTTCTGAACTGACACCCTCACAAGAATTTCCAAGCATTCTTCTCCAGAAGATGCCTGCTTTTGAGAGTTTTTTTTTCTTCTGTGAAGTGCTAATTAATATGTGGCAGTACCTTCTCTTAAGGTGAGAACATTGTGAAAGGAGAAAGGGAATCTATCAGAAACCTCCTTGAAATATTTGATGGTTTGTTAGAATATCTTACAGAAGAAGCCAGTGAATCTTCGCAGAATGGAGGTGAGTAGACAGATGTCCACGCTTAAGTTCTGTTACTACTATATTATGGACAGCTTACTTTTCCTGTTTGTCTGCGATTGAGTTAGCTTGCTGAGGGCTTTGTTAGGTTCTTATGACCATAGTTCTTGTTCATGGGTGGAATACAGTTCCCATAATGGGTAAAAACTGTTTCTTTGCTGTTCCCCTCACTAGCACCTACAGGGAATGAATCCGTTGGAAAATGTAAGCTTTGTGAAACCCTGTTTTGGGATACCCGTGGTGTTTCCAATGTAGCAAAGATTTATTTGCCTTACTTATGACCTTGACAATGCAGAAGAGAGAGAATGAAACTGACCACGGGTGGAGGAAATTTCAGTGGCCAAACCGAATATTTACATTTCTTATTTTCATAAACAATAATAGTAAAAGAGAATTTATTTTTCCAAAAACTTCTTAAAAGACAAGAATTGGAGAATGTAATCTTTCCTCTTCATTCTTGTGGCAGAAACCTACTCCAGACAATTCATCCTCTGTTAGTATGTTGCTTTTCAACTTGTAAGTCAAATGATTTATGGTTAGGATTCAGAGAGACAAATGTTGACTTTAATTGGAACAGTAAGTGAGCACTGCTTTTACTTACTAGGAGACAAATGGGGGTGACTGAAGCTTTCCTGTGAAGTGGGTCTTGGAAGCAGATCCATAGTAGGAGCTATTTTGAGGAAAATGCTCAACAGGGGAAGAGAAGCTACTCAGCCCTTCAGAGGCATTGTTACTGCAGACTGAGTACTGGTCTTCCTGTATTAAAGATAAGAACTGTCATCACTGGCTGTTGTACCCTGTTGAGTAAAGGGGAGAGCACTTGGTGGTTAAGACAGTTGCCTCCTGTCCTTTTTCACTGTGAATGGCAGAAAGAGGGCAGTAGCATTTTTTCAGTGCCTGTACTTCTGCTTTTCCCTCCTCTCAGACTGCCAGTACTCCTACCCAATAGGTGTTAGTGGCTCCAATTTTCTAGTTATAAGTAAAGGATTTAATTATTTTGGGGAAGAAGAAAGGAGTTGGTTATAATTGAAACAATAGGGTGTATGATAGGTTTATGGTCAATTTTGAAAAGCAATACAAGTTGCTCCCCCTCAAGGAGGGACATTAGATGTCATAATTTTAGATAACATCATTATGTTTTATTACATTTAAACTGTTTTGTTGTTATTGGCAATAATAAATGTTAGTTAATAGGTAGAAGTAGCTTTCCTGAAAATAATTGCCTCTTCTTTATTAACAGATGAGGTATGCAATAATGAAATTCAAATTGCATCTCAAGAGCAGCTGGAAAGCAATGCTGGTCAACTTAAGCAACCTTCAATATTCTTATCAGTTGAAGGGTAAGAACATTTCTGAATGTTTGCATTGACAGAGTGATTGACTATCTTTTTGTGTATCTGTACAGTATCCAGTAGGGTTTTAATAGCATGCAAGTAGGAAACATACTGATTACATATGTCAAATGGAATGTGAGGTACCTTTCTCCTTTAGTTGAGCAGCAAGAGGGCTAAAATTAGATCCAGAACTTTTTTGTTCTTGAGGAGTGCTAATGGCATTTTTTTTCCCCTTAAGTTTACTTTGTGTGGAATGAAATGAGTTGAAAACTTTTTCTCAGTTTTAAATGACTGCATTTTAGTTAAACTGCATTTAGTTTATCTTTGTGGTTTCTACATTGGTTTGTTTTGTAGAGCTGGTCTCTTACGTCCTATGCTAGCCAGCTGCCTCAAGAAGAGTTGCCACTCTTCTGCAGCTCCATCTTGTGGGCTGAAAGGGCAAAGACTTTTAGAGTAAATATTTTATGGTTTTATGTTCTTCTTAGGTCCCAGTCAGAATTTTTTGTTCCATCTTGTGATGCAGATGGATCAGAATCTACCAGTGAATTAATTAGACTTGGAGATACCGCTCATTCATTTTCCAAGAGAGACAAAGGTAAGTTTGAGTGAAAAAAAAAAAATTTGAAGACTACTCTGTAGTAACATTTCTAGGCTTTTTTGTTGTTTCTTTTTAAAAAGTTATTTCTTTCAGACAAAGACTTTAAAAAAAGTCTTATTTTACAAAAAAAACACACCTCAAAAAACCCCCACCCCACAACAAGCAAATGTAGCTGTAGTTGATCTTGCTGAAGTTAAAATTTCTTAAAGTATTCCAGACACTGTTTTTCATGACTCTTGAGCTACATTATTTGGATAAATGTTTGTTTTTTAACTTCTAATTCAGTATTCCCTACAAAGGCATTTTATTTTGTTCAATAGCATAAGAGATTTCTGAAGCCTTTAATTTATTTAATTTATTGCAGAGTAAAATGTATTATTTAAGACTGTAAAACTATTAATAAGTTCATTCTTAAAGAAGGCTTGTTAGGAGTGTGTGCCACTTGAAAATGTGTGGCTCTGTAACAAATAATGCGCAGACTACTTAAATGGAGTCCATTCCTGTTTCCTATTTTCCTATAAGAATATTCCTATTCTTATTGGTGATTAATCTCTCCAAGTAGAGGCATAAGGAAACATTATGAATTTTGTACTGAATGGAATTACAAGTAAGAATTTAACAGACCTATTTTGATCATAGTATGGATTGTTTAACACCGTGTTATTAACATACCAAGCATGAAAATTGTCCATCTAAACAGTTCATAGCAAGATGCTTTATAGTTCTTAATTTAATCTTTTTCAAATACCACTTCTAGAATTCCAGTTGCCAGAATTGTTACCACCAGAAAAGGACAAGGGAGTGGAACAATCTAAAAACTTAGAAACAATACCTAGACAGTTCTCTGAAACTGAAAGGGCTATTGTGAAGGAAAAGGAAGATGGTGAGTATTCATTCTTCTGGTAGTTAATCTACCTGATTTAGACTAAGGGGCATAGGGTAC
Organism: Vanellus vanellus; assembly: GCF_965231255.1. Classification (NCBI taxonomy): domain Eukaryota; kingdom Metazoa; phylum Chordata; class Aves; order Charadriiformes; family Charadriidae; genus Vanellus; species Vanellus vanellus. The sequence goes on from NC_138922.1 coordinate 11,137,286, forward strand.
TAAGGTTGCGTAGAGGAGAACCTTAGTCATGGACGGAAACACTTCAGCTATATTTTGACATGAATAATTTTAAGAAATTTTATATTTTTATGTCCCAAAGTATGCAGACTCCATTATCTGGGGTATTTTTTGCTTAGCCAGGATTCAGCTTCAGCTAGGTTGTTTCCTTTTGTGATTCAATCAGCAAAATACTAAAAGTAAAAAGTCCTTGTGAAAGACCCTAGCATCCGAAAGCATGTTCTCAAGGGAGCTTTCATGCTGTCCTTAAGGGCAGATATGGATAGATTATATAGTGGGTGAATCATTCTGACAGGTGGCAGCCGTCTTCTCCAGTTGTCTCTGGCCTCTGCTGGCTATGGCTCTGTCATTACTTAGACTGTCTGTACACAAGCAGGCATTCCAAAGCATGTATCTAAAATTAATAGCTACACCAACGGGCTATGAGAGCAGTATATTCATATAAATATATACAGACACAAAAACCTTGGTGCTCTTAGAAAAGTAGTGAGACAGGGAGGGGCTGCACTATGTATCTCTGTAAACAGAAAAGTAACATTGTAAGGCTTAAAAATGTTACAATACTGTTCTTATGCAATCCAACAAACACGGTAGCTAACATTAGATATTTAGATACTTCTATCCAATATGTATGGGGAATATATGAAACTAACATTCTGCTTTCACAGATAACACTTAAACTTCAAATTCTTCACATTTGTGTCTTAAGGATCAATGGATTCTGTTCATACTACTGAACCTCAAAAAGAAAGTTTGAGAGCCAGTGCTACAAAACTTGGGGAGCCTATACAGCAAGCTATTCCTTTGCTACCACCATTTCAGCCTTCAGAAGCCAGATCCCATTATCCTGGATGGAGAGATTATCACAGCTCAGAGAGCCAGTCAGCAGCTTTTGCTAGCAGTCAAGGAGTGAAAATTCCTACTGTAAGTAAAAACCTATCCTTTGATTTTTTTTTTTTATTTTTTTTTTTTTTTACTAATCAATACTGCTACTGGCTTTCATTTTAAAACCTTCTACCGTACTTGCAGAATGGGAGTAGTTGGTCTCTAAAGAACACTTCTGAATATGTCGGGTTTTATCTTCAGTTCAAAGAATTTTGCATTGTGGATTCATTCTTCACTGAGTGTCTAGAGAGGAAGTTAATTTGAGGGACGTGTTCATTTTACACACATATACATATACATACACATCTCCATAATCAATGTAACTACACAGTTTACAATACAGTAAACAAAATAATTATAGTGTATTTTTATTTATGTATAAAATCAGCATTGATTTCCATATGCAGACAAACCTGATGTATGACCTTCCTTTCAATACTCTCCTGTGAATTTATAGAAAACATGTTGGTTTTTATTTCAGCTTGAAAAGTCACTTACACAAAAATCTGAAGATGTTTCTGGTAGTCTTCCTCTGTCAAGGAAAATCCCTGGTGAGAGACAATTTTTCTTCCTATAGGGTAACACTTAAGTGTCAAATGCTGCGTTCATTTTTATTGGCACTACAAGAAATATGGTCTTGAAACTACTAGTGCATTTATTTTATTTTTTAGTTTTTAGTTCAGCCACAAGTTCATATTTTTATCTGTTTTATACAGAAACAAAAATAAGTTACTTTTAAGCTGTTCGCTGTGCTGGAGAAAAATAATCTGTGTCCCCAGTTCAACTCTTTTCTTAGTTAATCCAGTTAAGATATACCTATACTGCAAAAATCTTTCCTAGCAGGTAACTGCCATGGCTTGAGCTTATTCTGTGCAGAGAAACACAGACCAAACAAGCCAGTTTCAACTCTAGGAAAAAGCCATTGACTCCTATTGTAGTAAAGGTGTAGAAGCTAGTTTTCAGTGCTTATTTTCTCTGTAGCCTGGGAAACACTGCTTACCTTTCTAGTTTCCATAGCATTCCTATAACACTGAACATTCAAAACTTACCAAAGAAATTACCAAAATGAATGTCACAACTGTGTAACCACAGTTGCTTTGTCATTCTGTTCTCTTTGAATAATTTGATTCCGAATGCCATGGATCACATGTTTTTTGACTTGTTCCCCATGTTAGTAGACACAGTGCAATCTGTACCATCAACTAACATTTTCCTGTCATCTACATGTCATCTGTTTCTGCAGTGGAAGACAAGGTGGTATCAAATGATGCTGAGGACAATGTGGCAAAGGTAGATGTTGCATCTTTACCTTATTTGTGGAAGTTCGGTTGGTATTTTTGGATTTCAGCCTAATTCTCCTGATACCTTGTGGCACTTCTGGGCTTTTTTCAAACCTGCTTTTGGCTTGCTTTCTTCAATATACAATCAGTGATGCAAAGTTGTTAAAAGTATGACTGTGTACAGTTTATAAGTCACATCAGTTCTCTCTAGAGGTGTTTGCTCCAAGAAGTATAAGTGCTAGTACCTATAGAGTTCTAATTGATCACAACCAACCTGTTACTAGTTATCTTAGTTTTAATCAAAGATATATAAAACATAAGAGTACAGTCATGTCCTTTCTCTGAACTGTATCAGTACTCTAAATTAGTAAGAATTTTGGTCTTCTGGGGTCGTTCAGACTCCAATAAAATTCATATTTTGCTCCCTTCCTAAAGATCACTGAACTACCTGGCTATATTATTTCATTTTATTTCCTTGCATTGTCCTTTGCTTTTCAAAAACTTAATAATGCAAAACCCACAAATTGATCAGCAGATGCCATTCTGTGCTTCTAGAAACATATCTGGATAGGAAGTTCCTTGCTCTGGAAAACACTACTTTTTTTTTTTTGCCTTCTGCAACCACTAGAGGTACTCACAGACTTCATTTGTTCCAATAGTTTCAACAGTCTTTACTTCTACATTGTCTGTTTAAAACATTGTCTGTGTTTAAAACTCATTTTCCATTGGTGTATTTGCAAGTATGTGCATGCCAACCCTGAATTACTCCAGTTTGAACAGATAAGTTACCAGGCAGTACTGAACCAGTGTAACTAAATGACATAAGGACGTTAAGTGTTTTCTTTTAGTTTGCTGTGAATTTCAGCTTAGTCTATACTCAGTGAGGTTCAGCTTACGTGTATTACTTGGCATTAGTCCCAGGCTAATGAGGTAGTATGTTGGGATACTCTTATAACTTAACCTAGACCTTGTTCTTCTGATTCAGTGGTTTAGCTGTAGATGATTCTTAAATTGCTCTTCTGTATTTTTGCTAGTCTGTTTCTTTAAACATCTAATTCTCTAAAGCACGCTGTCTTCAGTTAGGGAGCTGGACATATAACTACTTTTACATATACATACATATATAAAACTATACACAGAATGTATACAACTTCTCTCTATATAAAAGGTTTTCCTATAAAAGCTGTTGTAGGATCTCTCTACTCAACTGATCTATGTTATTTCTGAGCTTTACTGTGAAGATCTTAATAAAATCTTAATTTATTCTTACTCATTTTCCTAGGTTCCATGGGTATATGGGCCTTCATCTGCTTCCTCTTTACAGCAAAAACTCTCACTACCGGCTGAACAAGTAACACGAACTCCAAGACCAGACTCTAGGTATCTGCCTAGAAAGAAAAGGCAAGTTCAGTTTTTTCGATACTGAGCCAAGCTAGCAGTTCTTGCATACATGGCCACCCAGGCGCCCCCACCCCTGCCTTTGAGATCTCTCCCTCCTTGGCTGCATGACACTGAATGATTAATTTAAACAGAAAGATTTCCCGTTTCTCCTGACATATACGTTTTCTTAAATACAGTTATAGGCATTTACATGTTCAGCTTCTACTTAATCCTATAAAAGTATGCTCATACAAAAAGTGAACTGGAATTGTATGCGGTAATGCTTATCTTCAAGTTTTTAGAATAGAAATGAAATCTCTGTTTTAAATTTTAACAGATATGGAAGTTCTACCACAGATTCCCTTGAAGAGTCTCTTTCCCACAGAACAACAAAGGAAAAGCTATCTGAGCAAGAGCTTCATAAAGTGTCAGAAAAACTCTCTTGCAGGTTAAATGAACTAGATTCAGTAAGTGAAATCTGTTCTTTGTTGTATCTGAGCAATCTAGCCTTAGTAATGATAGTGGAGAGAACAAAAATATAAATTTAATATTGATGAAAAAGATATCTGCAACTAATACCTGAATTTAGACAGTTCTAAATTTTGAATGAACTATTGAACCTGACCCCCAAAAATCTGTCCAATAGATGTTGAAGAGAGCTTTGGGTTGGCACGCCAGAGAAGAAGAGTTGACAGATGAAGACGGCCTGTCTCAGCACAGTGACAGTGTCATGGATTATTGCCGAAGGAAAGCCGAGAGAGGTAACAATTCTTGTGCCAGTTAAGTATTAGGATGGAAAGGAGTATTAAAAAATCCTTCTAATGTAAAGCTGATAGTAACTAACTATGAGTAGTTTGGTGTAAGTTGAACTAACATTGTTAGTTCACTTATATTTTGTCTTGGATCTAAACCTGAGCAACAGTAACAGAATTACAGTTAAGTTCCCATTTAACACTTAAATAGCTATGGTAAAACTTTACTAAAAATACAAGGCAATCACAGCTGCAGTAAGAAATGTACAGAAAGTGAGGGGAGGGACAGAATACAAGCTCATTGCTAGGACTGTGATTCTGAAATGAGGGCCTGCTCACAATACACCTCACTGCAGGTTCTTCTGTGCTGAACACAGCATGTACATCTGGATATCTTACACATTGTGCAGTGTGTGTGTTGGTGGCAATATGAATTAATAACCAACCTATACGTACACCAGGCTATAAAACTATCGTATAGCTTGGTCTAATCCACATGTACAACATCACATTGCAAGATGGAGCTGTTTGTGACTCTGGCATATAAAGTGTCTCTCACCTTGAACTGCCTTCAGTTGTCTTTGCAGCTTTTTCCTTTCCCATCTTCAATATCTCTTGGCACATTTGCTATTGTTTATATAAGCCCCAAAATGTGTAATTTGGGGTAGGGATAATTCTAAAGGCAAAGGCTTTAGCTTTTTGTTACTTCATTTGTGCTAAACTTTTTGACTCTTATGTTGTATAGGGTTTGGGGGGCTTGCTTTCCTCAGTGTTCGGCTGGAGGGTGTTTTTTGTTTCAAGTTAGATACTCAATTAATCGCCTTTCCTTACAGACATGCCACATCTAAGGTACCCAAGCAGGCCACGATCCCTTTCTCCATCCTCACCTTCATCTCAGCATCAGCTCTTTTCTGAGGTGGAAGATAAACTTTGCAGTAATGGAAAAGGCGAAATAAGGAGAATATGCAACCAGTTGCAAAAAGAAAGGGATGAAAGAACAAAAAAAGCAAAGGTAATTTCTAGGCTAGACCTCTTGGTCATTCTTTCCAACAGTTATACTAAAAGCATTCAAACTGACTGCTCTTACTTAATGGAGGCATCTAGCCTGCTTTAGTAATCTTATACTGTTGTTTCTGTAGACTGCTCAGGAAAAGACTTAAACCTCCCATTTTGCAAAAAAGAGTTTAAAGTGGAAGAAGCTACTTTGAACAAGTTAATAAGGTGGTCATATGGACTGATTATTTTGTTTGAAAAGTTCTCTTATTTTTATTTTCTAGCTGGTCACTAAAGCTTATGAAGATGAGCTAAGAATTTATGAAGCTCGGGAGAGGCTTAGACTTTCTAAGCTCAGAGAAGTCATCAAGGAGATGGTATGATGTGCTATGACGATTGTTGTTTCTTGTTTTAAATTTGTCTAGAGGATCTGTCCATACACTGGATGTGTCTTTTGGGTACAAAACCTCCTTGACTTCCAGTGTCATAGTTACAGTGCTACAGTGTTACTACTAAAGTAGTAAACACAAGGACAGCTTTTCCTGAGATAGGTAGAACCAAGAGACATGTTTTAGACATTTCAGCACTTCCATAAGAACAGGAATTATTCTTAATATATAGGTAGCAACCACCATGCTTTTCACGTGAGGTGGTAACTTCAAGACATTGAGTTTTACAGAATTAAAGCTAAGTGAGCAAGTAGATAGCTTCCATAGACTGGCCTAAACTTCTCTGCAGATGGGCACTTCACACAGACATGCCCAACAACTAGGTTAATTAGGTTGGAGCCCCTGTACACTGTAGACAATCTGCTTAATATTGTAATAGTCTTTTTTAACTACTCTAAAAGTTGGGTTTGTGCAAGGGTGATTCTCTAATGTTAGCAATATGGCAAGGGTTTTTTTGCTATTTTCTGACATACTACTGGAACAGCAAAGAACCTAAGCTGAAAAGCTCTGTCATAACAATGCAGGCTGCGCTAGCCTTTTTCACCACCTTTGCAGAAGCAGTCCATAGGCTGCTGCAGTAGTGTTACATGCTGCAAAAGAGCTGAGGTTATGCAATAGTGATATTTAACATTTATTTGAACCCTGACCCGCATTGGCAAGTTCTGGCCTTCTGGAGAATCTAATTCAGTATGTCCAAATTATCATTCTAAAGTTTCAAAGACATTTAAGTTCTGATATCCAAACTATGTCATCTATCAGTCTTTCCATTCTCATACCTGTTCTCCATCTGTTTTACATCTGCTCCTAAGGAACAAGAATACAAAGAAAACATCTTTAAAGAACCTCGAAAAATGCCTCAGCCAGTGAAAGTTTATTCTAGAAAAACCACACCTCGGAATCCCAAATACGGCCAGTGGATTCCAAAACGAGGGACTGTGAAGCCAAAGAAAGCAGCTCCAAGTAAGAACTGCAAAACTATACTTGGTGGAAAACTGGCATCTTTTGAAAGCATGTGTTCAAGAATAAAGGCATCAGTCCAACATATACCAGTCAGCTGTAGCATTTTCCCCTTCTTATGACCTCTATATGTCTGGATTTTTGTTAGGGAAGATAATGCTTTAAGTAAATGTAAACCACCAATGCACTATCAAAACTGTAACCCATTTGCTACCTCCTTAAAATCCCTTGGATTATTTTCAAGGCTTGTTTCCATTACAGCTACCCCTATACTTGATCCACTATAGTCTGAGCTCAGTTTTCTTCTTTTTTCTGAGCATGTATCAGATTTCAAATTGGGCCTTTAGCTTGAGTGGGCTGCTGCTGAGCCATGTACAGGTAATAGAGCAGAATCTGTCAATTGCTATCATCTTTCTTTAATGCCCTGCCATTGTGGTGGTGACACTGCCACTGGTTTTGCTGAGCAAGTGATGCTCCAAGAACAGCCGACATGCAAATCACAGGCTCAGTTTTGGTAAACAGCATTGTGCACGCTTATGATCACTGTATAGTCCCCTACATATCTGAATATTGCTAAGGTACACTGCCTTTATTTTTATTTTTTTTTTTCAAATGTTTAAAGGGCATATACTTGGTTAATACCAGTTTGTTTTATCTCCCCATCTTTTCTGCCAGAAAGATCAAAGATGTAATGGGAATGAGCTGGTTGCAAACCAGTTTTTTACACCTGTTTACTTGACCTGGATTTGTCACTACTACTGCTGGATTAGCATTTCAAGTTGCTGCAACCAGCAAGAGCACCAGATAAATTAGTGATGGTCAGAACCATACGAAGAAAGGAGATACCTGTCTTAATTGGATGTGGTGGTGGGAGGGAAATACAGCTCAGGCATTAAAAGCAATTCTTCAGCAGAAAAAAAAAAACCAAACAAAACAACAAAAAAACCCCAAAATAAACCACCAACAAAAACTTGGGATTACTTTCTCTGCTGCTGTACTGACAGAGTGATGTTATGTCCTGCTGAGTTTAGCTTGACAACATAACAACAGCATGGTAGTTGTATATAGTGTTCAATCTAAAATATTTCATAACCTAGGCTGATACCGTCTGGAAGAATTTATCACTAAATGTATTCTCTAGGAATTTATTGCTTACATCTGTCTTTACCTTGTAGTGAAAGTAAGAGATGATGACCTCCTATTTCAGCTACTGGAAGAATTTCCCCACCTGCATATTTCCCACCATGCCATGAATAAAATGTGGCAGCAGCAGCTTGCACATACCGAACAACTTAAGGCAGCTTCTGGCAGAGCTAGACCAAAACTCCAAAATGAAGTGAGCATTCTTATTCTTACCTTTTAAGTATCAGCAGGGATAGTACCTCTGACAGAATAGTTAGCAGTCATCAGTTTGCATTGCATAATAAAATAATAAAAAAGTCATCCTGTCTCTTTGTATGCAGCATAGCTAGGGTACATGCACATCCAAAGCACAATATGAAAGGATGTATATCTGAGCTTGGTTACTTAAACAGGGATGTACATATCTAGACATGTGGCTTCAACTTTTTACCAGCCACTTGAATGTAATAGTCATTTTTTTATACTAGCTTATCTAGTACTGCCTAGGATTGCTATTGCTTTTTAAAAAGCATTTTGTAGTTCTGAATGCCAGTTCTGAACAGTCTTTTAGTTTAAGAGTTAGTTATGGCATACAAAAGTTGATTAACTTATGTGTGGTAACTTTCAATGTAAAAACCACAACATAGCTGAGGGGCAATGTTTTAAAAGTCCTACATACTACTGCTTGTCCTGCAGAATGATGGAAGTAATTAGCTTTTTTTTAAACCTCCAGGTTCAACAAGCCCTGAAGAAGCATGAGCTGCTTCTTGAAATCATTAAAAAAGATCAAGACCATAACAAGAGACTGGTATGTTATTTGAAGGATATTTGATACATAATACAAAAACTTAATGTTGAGCTAGCTAGAATGTGTATTCCCTGGTCCATAAAAGTGGCATTTTTATCTTACAACAATTTTGTGCCTCTTGAGTAGCTGTGGTTTTAAATGCCACATAATCTGTTTGCTGTGTGGCTACTGAGGTCATGGGAATGGAACATTATTATGATACTGCACCGTTGCTTTAAAAGTGCAAACAAATTCTAAGAATATGCAAGGAGAAACTTGAGGCTCCTGGTGTTGCTGGTAAAAATACCAGCTACCATGGCAATGCTGATTCCTTAATTATAGAGTGTTCTTGATTTTGCTAAATCAGTGGTGACTAAAGCTTTAAACCATAAATGCAGTGTAAAATTGGGGTAGGGAGAAGGTCTTTACTAAAGGACCCTATTTATTTGGGGACCCTATTTATTTAGCAATGATTAACAAAGCTTTGCCTGCAGCAATATCAATTGGAAGCTTGGTGGTCTGACAGCTACTGTTCTCCATTTAGCAAGAATTTAAGCAACGTATCTGCCGACAGAAATGGGCTCAGAATAAAGTGAGAGAGAAACGGCAGCAAATTGCTCGAGCCAGGAAATATTATGAAGATTACCGGGTTCAGTTGCGTGCCAAGATGATGCGGGCTAGGACACGGGAAGAAAGGGTAAGTACAAGATGTATTGCTCTGCAAGTGTGGAATTCTTTTTTGTTTGGACCCCAGCACTGAGGACTCATAGTAGTTCAAATAATGGTACAAGTGGACAGAGCAGGTTAAGTGAACAGAGCACAGGAGCCAGGATTAAATGATTGGTCAGTCAGAGCCACAGATTAAAAGGTTCTTTCTTTGAAAACACTAATACAGTTTAGGGCAAATCACTGTAAAACAAGAAAGGATGCTTTAGTGGGTTAAGAGATGGAGAGAAAGGGTGAAGCATCAGTATGGAAAAACAGGGCTGGTAACATGAGAAATTGGGGAATGAGTTTTCAGAAACAGGATTAAGAAGTTGTTCCTATAGTTACTATCCAAAGAAAACAATCTAAATCTTCAGTTAAGGAAACTGATAGAAAAGACATCTTTGTTATTCAGTTATATTTGTTAAACAAAGCAGACTTTTTGACAGATATGATCTCTAATTAGGGCTGAACATTAGAGCAAAGGAAAGCAAGTAGAGTTATTACACTTTGCAAGAGCAGATACACAATTCTCACACCTTTGAAAATAAAAGACTAGAAGTTCAGTGCATAATCCACTATTGGTGACTTGAGAACTGTTTGCCTCAAGCTGCACAGCACTGCAGCTGGTAAGTGTTGTTTTGTATAAATGGAAAGCCTGAGCACAGGATGGATTTCCTGCTATTGGAAATCTGGATGAAGGTCCTGAAGTTAGACAACAGAATGCAGGGTGGGCTGTAAATCACAGTGCATGTTCAAAGACTGGCTTGCATTGTCAGCTTATCTGAAGTGATTTTGAAAACGTAATAGCCACTTGCTGTTCTAGCCCCTTTTGTAGTCAAATGACTAAACTGACATGAAAAAATTGTTTTATCTATCAGAATTTCAGCTAAATGAGTAATAGAAATACAGTTCAGCTGTATCTGTACCACCATTAAGCAGATACGTACCTGTACTTTTTCATGGGCAACGACCTACCTTCATGCAATCACCATTCCATCATGAGATAAAGCAGCTTGAAAAATGTAAATGTATACTTAAAAGCTTTTGGGAAGGTTTTATGTTTGCTTTTTTTCATTGCTGGCAGATATTTAAAAACTTATTTGAAGAAGGCTTAGAAATTCAGAAGCAAAGACTGAAGGACCTGAGAGCATATGCTCAAGAGAAGCGTGCTGAGCAAAGGAGAGAGCATCAAAATGAGTTGGAGTCTATGGAGAACTATTACAAAGATCAGGTAATCTGCCAAGACTGTTCTCTTCTCTCTCTCTTCTTTTTTTTTTTTTTTTCCACGAGAAGTCTTTCCTTCCTTTCTTTAATTGTTTCAACTCAAACATGTGTTATGCTTAGTTTTCCATGCTAGCAGAAGCTTTATCTCAAGAATGCCAAGAAATCCAAACCAGAGAGAAAGCACAAGCACAAGTAAGTATTTTTAATTTTTTGTGTGTGTCTTTTCTTTTTACATGCTGTGGCTAATGTCTGTATTACCTTTAGATGCTACAGAAAACAAAAAGAGAATTGAGATCAAGGATGGAAAAGGAAATAGAGCAACTGCAAGCAGCGATAATGCAAAGTGATGATGACACCTTTTTTCAAGAACTAGAAGCAGAGAGACTGAAATCCAGACTTCAGATGGCTTCCTTTCAGTATAGCAAAAGCCGTTTCTTGTAAAGAATTATGGTAATATCACTGCAGTTCTGTCTGGCTAAGATGACAAGAATCTTTGAGGGCTGCTGTAACAGGAAAATGGTGTGTGACTGTGTTTTCTCTAAAATATCTGGCCTGTCATTATGACATGTCAGAGGTGTAGCTGCTGCGATCTGGGCTCTCTACAGCACTTTTATGATAACCAATAAAGTTTTTAAAATACTTTCTACGTTCTTTGCAAGGCTGAGATAATGTTGGGCTGCACACAAAGGAAGTGGGATGAAGTCAGTGTGCTTTAGTGAATTTATCTTAGTGGAACAGTGATTCTGTGAATGCTAAGCCTCCTCTACGCCTGTGCTTGTTCTGTTGTTGCTGGAGTTGAAAAGCCACTCTAACACCATTGGCCAGAAATTACTGGATTGGAAAGCTTAGAAAGAACAAGATGATCTTTAAAAGAACATCTGTGGTTCAAGTTTCCTGTCAAAGGACAAGTTAGAGAACGCCTGCAATAAACCTGACATAAAAATCAGTAATTTAAATATATGAAACAAGAGAGGGCTACTTATTCTACACAATACTATCTTTGCAATTTTGGTGTTGTTGGCTTGTTAATGGCAAAGTATATAAAGCATACTTTCTATGCTACAACTGTATTGGAAAAAGTAGTTTGAAGTAGAAAACCGTGAACATTTTTCGAAAGCAGTAAAATACAAGCTTGTGCAAGAACTGAAACCTAAGAAGGACCTGCAGACAGCATTCCTAATTATTTTCAACAGGGGTATACTAATAGGTGTATGCTCTGTAGGTGTTTCAATTGTCGGATTTCACACAGGGTTTTCAAAACTAGCCCACATGTAAGCAAGCAAAGCTTTGTTTCAATTGTTCTATTTCAAGAGGAAGTCATAGTAATGCTATATACAAATGGACAAGCAAAATAACAACTTAAGTAGTTTACATGTTTGCTCTTAAGGCAAATTGTTTGGACAAAAGTTTTGCAAGGGCGCTTGTCTTGAGTACCCTGTTTAGTTATTTTAGGGAGAAGCAGATTAGTTTTAGTTCTGTCAGTGTGAAGCTAGAGTAAATAGTGATTAAAAAATCCCACATTCAGCTTTTACCTTACTTCAGGTTGTAAGCTCTGCTAGCCAGAGTAGGAGCTGGTAACAGGCACTACACCTATATTGTAGAATCATCAGGTCTATAAACAGTACATTGTTTGGTAGAAAATTCAAGTTTCAGCAGCCATACATTATCAGCCCTATGAGATGCAAACACAGAGGGAATGAATACCTAAACTGAGAACAGACTGCATAAACCCAAGCTAGTAATTAGTTACATGTTCTCCTCTGCTTGACAAAACCGCAATTTTTAAATAGTTTATCTCAGCAATGAGGATGAACTAAAGTAATTTTAAACAGGCTCCAGTAGAAGAGTTCTTGCTTAAAATTGTATGAGTGAGAAGTGATATAAAAATACTGGAATTGATTGCATTGTGTATACAATATTTGAAGCTTGCCATGAGCTAGTGTCTGTTATGGAACGGACAACACACCTGGCGAATTCAGACTCATGCATGGGGAAGAAAAAAAAGAGAAAGAAAAAAAGAGCAAAGCAGACAAAAAAGGCCCCAGCAGCTGGAGAGGTGTCCTTTACAGATTAAATAACATGTACAATTAGAGCATGATATACCTCACTCAAAACAAAACCCAAAACACACACACCAAAAAACCGCCACAAACCCAGAAACCCACACCCTGTCTTTCTTAAAAACTTCCAGGGAGCTGCTATAAGCCAGGCTAATTGAAAGTCTCTTATCTAAGGGACAATATTTACCAGCTTAGTTGATCAAATGTAACTAATATTTACCAGATTTACCTTTTTTCTTCCCTTAAGGAAGATGGTTTAGCTTTGTTCAATTTTTAGAGGAGACATCCATTCACCAATGGTGAGACACCATTACATGAAAGCCAAAAGAAAGACCTTTTTTGTTTCACTAGAATGTTTAGCACAATCCTTATTATAGGTAACAGAAAGACACCAAGTTCTAAGTATTTTCTCCTGAAACAAAGTTGAGTTACTTAAAAATGATATTGGTAAAGTAAATAATTAAGAAAAACTTAAAACTTTTAAAACCATTGATGCTGTGACAGTGCAAACAGCATACAATTTATTGCTCAACTTCTGCATGGGTACATACATTAAGTACTTAAAAACCATTTTATACAGATTTTTTTTTTGTTAAAGCTCATGTAACAGCTGGGTGAAAATACAATGATACCAATGCTAAAACACTCTGTAATAAATACAATAGAAATGATAAACTAAGAACTGTCAGTTTGTGGAGGAGTAATTACACTTGTATAAACTAATTACAACTACAGACAAAGCTCTGAGGATGTGGTAGAGCCAGAAACCTACTACATAGTGTAAAGTACAACAAATGGCACCTGTTAACTATATGGTGCTGTTTAAAATCTGAAGCAATTGGAGCATGCTACATTAAGCTGTATGATGCATACTTATGATATAGAAGCAAAGCTTTTACTTCCATCAATGCAGCCAGTTTAAACGCACCAGAAGTTCAATACAGATGTAGTGTTGTAGAACAAGAATTTAAAAAACGGCTTGTGTGCTCTGGACTTTAGTACAACACAAAAATTTGGTACAAATAAATCAGTTTAGGGAAACTGAAACTATGTGCAAAAAAAAAAATTAGAATACATACTGTACAAAGCACCATTACAAAACTCTTTACACCGAGAAATTAAATCCTCTGAAACTCAACTGTGTACTGTATATTTGAAATCTACAAAAGTCACTGTTCATAATTAAACATTCATAATGAAAAGCAACAGCATAAAACCATGATGTGACATCTCTCTAAAACAACTAAAGACTGGATAAAGTAAAACCCAGTAAGAGGGACACATTGAAATAAATATTCACATTAATCATGGGGTGAAAGTCCAAGGTTAAAATGCAATATTAGGCTTAGCACCTTTTTGAGGGGAAAGTAGCTGACATGATCTCGAAACAAAATTTTGCAAAGGAATCAACCCTTTAACATTTTCAGATAAACATCTAACTAGGTGATGAGGTGCTTTAGTTAAAGCTCTCAGTCATTATGAAGGTAGAAAGGCACTCAAAATACTTGGTATATCCATCCTCATCTGTCAGCTATGGAAAGTCAAACGTAAATTTGTCTACTTTTGCCTATAATATATTAAATTTACAATATGTATCTGCGACAGTTAAAAAATTCTCTACGCCCTACCAAAATGTTTGGTAGAACAAACAGATGTACTGCTAAGGCTGCTGTGAAAATGAATGGTATTTATCAGCTGATTTAGAGTCTATATTCTGCAGAGCTCATCTCCTCCCTCCTCAAAAAAGCTTTTATGACATAAGGGTGGCCATAACTATGCATTCAAAAATTTACCAGCCTAAGCAGGCTGATAGGGAGAAGGTTCCTGGGAAGTGGGTATAGATGATGTGGTCAGGAGACACTACAGAGATAGTCTTTACATAGTGCTGAGGTGAGCTGCCTGGTGCAAAGGGAACAGCAGCATACTTTCCCCCTCCCATCACCTAACGGAGTCCTGACTTCTCCCAAAAGCTGTATCAAACTGGATTTTACATTTTTCACATTTCATGACCGGGGAGGCTGCAGCTATAGCCTGAGCAAGAGCCCGAGGTGGGGGAATATCACTTATACACACTGGAGTATTTATCCTGTGAACAGTGGTCAAAAGAACCTGTCTCTGTGAAGTCTCTGTAAATAGTAACTCACATCATACCTCAAAACTTGCAGGGGTGAGAAGAGGTCTTTGGGAGTGTCTAAAGCAGTGGTCCCAAACACAGGCAGCAGTACTGAGAGTAAGAAACACACTGGGAAACAACCTAATTCGCTCTCCCAGGCAACGAGGACAGATGTAGTGGTAGCTTCTCTGGTAACGTATTACCTGAAAGCTGTGAATTGGGGATCCCAACGGTAGATGCAAAGGTGCCGGCCATTTTACATGAGTGTAATCGGCCCTTGAAATGAAGAAAAAAAGGGTCTGATATATTTCAAACTTGACTGTCAAAGCGAGTTTCTTGGCTTTATGTTTACATCCCTAAGTAGCCTCATCTCTGCAGCAAGCCCAGAATAGGAAGCAAGTCTCTTAGAACAAACCTTCCAGCAACAGCTGTACAAAAAAAAAAATATAATAATCAAATGAACATGTGGATTTGGCTCGCCAGATTCTTACCACAATGCTACAAAAGTAGTCCATTGCCCACTATTCTAATACACAACATCCAGTAGTATACTCACTGTGGCAGTCAGATTTGGCAGAACAAAATGAAGTTCAAGCTCCACAGAACAGACAGAAAATTAGCTAGTTCGCTGCGTGACTTACACTGCAAAAATGGAACAGCTCTTTATATCCCATTCTTTTAGCATTTTCAATACCCTTGACTTTCTCCTCATTGGCAGTGTAAAAATAGTGCAGATTTGATGATTAATTGTAACCTAAGTTAAAAAAATACAACACTGATTGGAAAAAAACCACTACTTATTCCAAATACTCACACCGCTGAGAGGAGAATGCCACCATCTCTTAAGCAGACTGATTCATCTACACACCACAAGCAGATCATACAGATCTTAACTGAGAATTCCCAAACTAACTTCAAAGTTCAGTTCCCTCTACTGGTAGTGCATTTTATTCCCCTTTGAAGAGATCAACCCATGTTATAATTCATATATATACTTACTTCCATCCCTACAATCAATAAATTATGTGCTTTTAAAACCTCATTTTCAAAGCACATTACACATATTTCAGTTAATACACCATTTTTCCTTAGTTGTAACTTAAACCCACGTGTCATGAGCAGCTAGACAAAGATTACAACATGTTTTACCTGATATATCTTTAGCATCAACAAATACAGAATGTGATTTGGCTGCATTCAAACAAACTTTGGTTGACTGGACAGGATGGGTTCTGAAATGAACTGCTGACAGGCTTCTGCTGTCAAGTATCACCGCATCAGCGCGCTTAAAAAGTTGAAAAATGCAGTGTTTAAAGTCAAAAGCAACAAAAAATACTCTTGACAGACTTGTTAGAAAAATGCTGTTTTAAAAAAATCAAAACGTCTACTGTTCATTAAAAAAGGTCTATTCTACACGTTAACACAAGTACTGTACCAAATACAGTCTGTGTCACTCACGCTAGAAATTTTGTTTAAGGAATCTGACAAGTGATATAAATAGGACCCCAAAACATCGTATTTGTAATTCATGCTTGAAAAATATAAAAAAGCCCCCTGTGGTAACATTAAAGTTGAATTTACATTGCAGAATATAATGTTTTACTATATGAAAATGCAGTTAACATGTAAGTGGCTTTAATTAAAAAGATTAATGATTCTTTCAGCCAATTTTATGCAAAGTTAGAATAATCCAAAATATTTTTTTAAAAAATAGCAGGTATAGATGCTGTTCAGTATCATACATTTAAAACAGGCTGAAACGTGACTTGTACCGACTGCTGAAGTTGTGTCTTGGTATCTGAGAACAGAAATCAGGTAGGCAAATATAATAGATTACCTTTTACAAAAATAGTAGTAGTCTTTAAGTATAGAATACTGCTTAACTGTTGAAATGTAGGAAAAGTCAGCATTCTGTATGTTCAAGATATTAGTTTTTAATAGCAGCTGAATGATCCTATGGCAGGAACCACAGAACCTATTTTCTTGAAACAAAAAAAATACAATAAAAAAAATTCCAAAGTTGTCCTTTCCCTCCCAGTGTCCTAGTGTAGAAAAGGGAAAGTTTCCTGTATTTCAAGCATTTCTTGAGTCTTGGCTGAGGGAAGGGCTTTCTGGCTGACAGGAGTATAAATAGAGTCTCAGGTAAGCCTGTGAAGGGTCATTCCACAGCAAACCCGCATGTTTCTTCAATGGCAGTTAGCAGCTTCTCGTATAGCTTGTCATAGCTTTCGTAAGGAGGAATGTCTATTCGGTTAAAGCTGTGGACAGAAGGCAGAAAGATTTCAGCTCGCGGAACTTCAGGCATCACCTGGCAAAGTTCTGTTATGCTTCCCTTAACATACGTGAAACAATGACAAAGCAAAACTTAACAAGGCCAACAGAACTTCATATATATATATAAAAGCAATCTCTAGTTTTCACACCTTTACTACTGTACAACGGATAGCATTTATTATGTCAGAAAAGGAGGGGGGGGGGGGGAGATAAAAAAAAAGAAAAGACGGCTCAAAATACAAAGACAGCAAATTGGTCTTAATCTATATATTACAATAGAGGCCTGAAAAAGTCTTACCAAGTATGAGCTTTCGGCAAATTATTAGTGCTGGCATCAATCTGGTGTATTGTAAATAGTCGTGGGCCTGCAGCACCTGAGAATCAAGAAAAGATCTCTACTACTACTGTATTGCATGATATGAAATTTCTTTGTTGTACTGCAACAACAAAAAAGTAACTAAAACCACAAAAAGAGAGAAGCTATGCACAAAGAAAGCTGAAATCCTACAGGAAGGAAAAAAACCTTAAGACAAACTGACCATGCCTATCAGACAGATTCCCGCCCTCCACCCACACACCATAACCATCCAGTTATTTAAACCATTGAAAGGTAAACAAGAACAAAGCATTGATAACGAAGAATAATACACCTGTTTTCCACAGTGCACTATGTAATTCTATCAGTTTTTAATTGGACTTCTCTCACCCTTCCTAGAGAAGAAATTACACAGCTGTATCCGTTCCCATTTTATAACAGGTAGTAGCGGCCAATTCCATTCAAATTTGATAGAGGAGTCACAATACCAACTTCTTATAATTTTGTTACATTAATCTGACTATACAGAGATCCTCTCAGTCTCTCTCCTAAAAAGACTGCAGCACAGCAGACTTTTAGACTTGGTATACGTTGAAGATTTCACAAGGGACAGAAGAGGCTACAAATGCCCTAACCTTAGCAGAACTGGAATTCTTGCCTGAGGAGACAGACATCAAAGAACATAAGCCACAGGGTCAGCCTTTCTCACGGGGACTCTGCTGTTAAGTAACAACATGAGCTTGTTGTGCTGTGTTAGTCCAACTCGGTCTAAAACCCAACCACCTTTGCATTCATACCCGTAGGAGAGCCGGCTTCGCTTGTTTTACCAGTATAGTCCTACTGAAAGGTACAGCGTAGATAAAGTTCAACTCTTCCATAAAGGTCTCTCTTCCATTCTCCAAACAGCATGCACCCATGCACTCCACTACAGCACCAGCATGCACACCACCAGCAGGGCTAACTGAACTTGTACCTATCCAGCTACAGCTTGCCTGAACAAGTCCCTCCACCCTCTGCAATGTTATTTAAACACTTACCACTTAAAGTACCATACATTGCTTTAAGTAACTAGGGTCTTAAAAAACTCAGTATTCCTGAGTTTCAAATGCACCTGAATATTTAAGAGCTCAAGAACAGAGGAAAAAGAAAATGAGGGCTTCTATCTGATAAGGAAGGGATAACGAAGAACAAATAGATTTCTGTGTGGCAGCTATTGTCACAGCATTTGTGTTCTGATGGAATCATCTACCTGTTAAAATGGTTTAATGTTTCCCCTGGGCATTTTCTCTGGTCTTATGAGAGGGTAAAATAGGATAACTTGTGTTAACAGAGTTATGGGTTGCGGTCAGAGCTGCTACAATGAACCCAGAGCCTCGACTGAAGTTCAGAAGACAGGTCGGTAATTAAGGGGATTGTTTCTGATGCCTGGGCTGCCTGTGATTACGTTGCTCATACAATAAAAGTCGTCAGCATTACAGAGCGCCTCTGCTGTCAGAATCGTAAGGACACTGTATGTTGGTGTTTTCTGATCCCAGAGCTGTACAGGTGATGAGGGCTTGTAAAAGACAGAAATTAAAAAACAGGCTTCCAGAAAACACAAAGAAAACCCCACTAAGATCTCTGCAGATCAGAACTTCTTGCCAGGGAAGGAAGCGCTAATTGAAACAAAGCAGCCATTTACAGCTGAATAACAAGGTAATAAACAAACACACAAAAAAAGACTGTGACTGTTATTCAACAGACCATTAAAAATCGCTCTTAAAAAGTCCCCCTGCAGCCAGCCAGCCTTATTTTCAGCTAATGTTCCTGTGATGTGTCCTATGGCCTCCTCCAGGTACAGGCCATTTGCAGTTACTCCTGGAGAAGCATTACCTTGTAATGCCTTGAAGCCCTGCAGAGGCACTCGGGATGAGCCGGTCACAAACTGGAGAAGTCGCGCTCGCCTCTCTTCATCAAAAAACTCCACAGCTTTCCAGAACCATTTCACGATGTTGCTGTCTGGGGTACAGTGTTTTAACCTAGTATTTGCCTTCCAGTCATTAACATCAATTTTTCCCAGTCCACAAATGATGAGCTGTAAATTTAAAATATAATTAAATATTTCATCATTCATCAATATAAAAATGGGTTCGGAGCTAGCCAAATGAGGAACAGCTGATATTGAAAAATCGACAGATTTTATACCAAAGGCAAATTATAACCTCTCACTAATCTTAAGCAATGCAGAAATGTAACTTCTCTGATTTTTTTTAATCCTACCTTTGTATACATTCTTTTTTTTAAATGGCCTCAATTCAAATTTTAGAGAAATCAACCATTTCATAAGCTTATATGAAAGTGTCTTGACCTGCCAATGAAATAACAGAAGCACAGATTCTACACACGCGTGGAAGTGCATGCATAATTCACATTTGAACTCAGTATTTCTTTCTGGAGCGTGGCTAAGGGTGCAGTTTGGCTGGTCCAACTCTGGACCCTCAATAGTAATCTTATTCTTGTCACACCACACACATAATAAAATCAGACTTTCCTCCTGATGAAGAGCTTTCAGCACTTCTCAAATGGAGACCCACAACAGATCAGTTTAAGTTCAACAGAAATATGATTATGAAGATGTTTTCTAGTGATTAAGAACACTGCATCGTCCCCTTTCTTATTCTGCATCTGCAAAATGATTCTGGGTTAACAGTACGGCTGGCTCACTGCTGTTCAGTGAAAATATTCAGGATAAAAGAAGAGCAATCACTGACATTCCAGTACAGTGAATAGAAGGAAGCGTGAATAATTTATCTTGTGGCCATTTTATATGGCAAAAACCTCAGCTCCAGAGCTAACAGATCATATATTAGAATTTAATTTTAAAAGAAGCTTGGGATCTACGGGATTTGCTTGGAGAGGACATTGTTTGGATGCTGACCTCGACATTTTGTAGCCCATTTGTCAGTGATAGTACCACACAGCACTTTCCTTTTGCTGTATTTTCAGGGCCAATTTAGTCTGTCATAACTCAGCTCTGCAAAACCACAGAGCTGCCTGACACCAAAGCTGGGGCTGGGAGCAAGTGGTGGGAGGTGGAGGGAGTGACAGACTATTTTCCTGGTAGCACTGCATTTAATATCGTGAAACTGCACCGTGAGAAATATGCACCAGCACCTCTGCTGGAGTAATGCTCTCCGAAACGACCTGAGGTCACTGAAGGTACTTCTCAGTAGGTTCAGCTGGGTCTTCAGGTTCAGGAGAGGGTCTCCTCTTCTACCACTTCTGCAGTCGCTACGAAACATCACCCTGAGAAACGCTCTCCTGGCTCTGACTGGAAGACGCAGGCAGTCTCAGTGACTGTGTGACCCGGTAACCTCTTACGCTAACTGTTTCTTGCAATAGCACATCTGCGCACCCCTAAAGCACTGGGGACACAACTTCGCATGTTACTCAGTCCCAGAAGAATGCCTTGGGCTTTCACTGTTACACTTGACGACGTAACGTAACATTAGTGGACTGACCTCTAACTCTTTCTCATCAAATGTCTTCAGCAGATGTTGTGGGATTACTTCATTAAATCCCTTCTGTAGAGCCAGAAACTGAGCTTCAATTCCTCGTAAAAACCGCCAGTTTACATAAAGTCTGCAAGCAAGTACAAATTGGGTTTGTGAAAGATGTATTCAAATACAATAAACCTGCAATTTATCCAGCCAAAAAAATGACCTTACTGACAGGAATATGCACACCACCATCACTGCACTACCACTTCGGTAAAAAACAACAACATAACACTGTTAATTACCTGAAATAAGTAAAAGTTCCTCCCCACCACAGGAAATATAAAAAACTTTGGAACAGATATTGATGTACCTGACATATTCCTTTTTGTTTTCCTCTGTCACAGGGATGCTTTTGCCATTGGGTTTCAGTTCATGTTGAATAATTTCCCCGTATGCATTGTGTTCTACACAAAACGTGTGGTCCAAGACTCCCGTGATATCATTCTCACTGGTGGAAAGAAATAAGCAAGTGACTCAGTGAAAACATATTCTGCAAATATATTACAGCCATAATATATCTGACAGATACATCACAATTTAGTTTTTCAATTGCATTTCAAATTACTGCTTGGAAGCAAAAGGTGAACGTACGTTTTTGCTATGTTATATTTTAAAACCATTCTCAAAGTTCTAATGTTGTATTTTAATAACACATAACTGTTAATAAATAGAAAAAATTAATAAATTAAAATTTATGAACTGAGCACTTTACAGCTCAGTAATCATTTATCCCCCCACCCACTCCCCAAATTTGAATACCTTGAGCATGTTAAGCCTTTAAACAAGCTGAATTGTGCAAGATGTTTCTTAAATCTGCCTGAGCAGGAGATCAAAATACACTTAATTTCTTTTCAAACGGATTTGGGAACATTATCACGTGTTAACTGAGGCGGAATTCTAACAACGTAAGACAGAATACACAGTACATACAGTATCCAGACTAAGCTGTTATGAAGATCAGGGTCAACCAATTCCATGTCATCCAAAGTAATCGGCTTCCCTAGCAACTGCTTATAGAAAGGCAATGTGAAGCCCCCATCGATATAGTGTCCGTGAAACACAGCCATCCCCATTATCCGTCCAACGAAATGGAAATACGATAAGTGTTCCTAGA
Organism: Vanellus vanellus; assembly: GCF_965231255.1. NCBI lineage: Eukaryota > Metazoa > Chordata > Aves > Charadriiformes > Charadriidae > Vanellus > Vanellus vanellus. The sequence goes on from NC_138922.1 coordinate 11,159,257, forward strand.
ATTGAAGGAAGAGACTAAGCCATTCAGCTAAATAAGACCTCCAGGTTATATCTGCGGAATATGAAATAAGATTGTAATACAAAGAAAAGAAAAAAAAAAAACAAAAAACAAAGAACACATCCAGAGCTTTTTGTTTTGTTTTTTTGCAAGCACATTAAGTTTATTGCTTCCAGTCCAGAAGTCTTACTACTAAGAATCAAAATAAACTTAATTTCTCCCAAAGGAAACATAAATCATTATCTTACAGAAAATTAAGAACACATTTGAGAAGTTTCTTTGATCAGTACTAAAAAGAAATTATCATATTATTGCACAAATTCAGTCTCTAGCAATACTAATGTGAGAATTAGATTCCTGAGTCTAGAACACTCTCCAGATGTATTTAATTTCTAGTCACAAAACAATCATTCACAGAACTCATGTTACTAGTCATACCGGGTTGACTGCAGAGTCTGGGTTGATTTGCAGCGTATAGATGTCATCTCGGGAATATTGGAAGAGACCATAATACGGATTCAACATTTCATGGGACAATAGGTAGAGCCACTCCCTGAAGAAAAGAAAACAATTTATTGTGTATTTTAAGCAAATGCATTCCTACACTGAGAATCTTTTCAAAGTAGTATTTTTTTTAAATCTTAAAAACAAGTGTGAAAGAATTTCTCTCTGACCATGCTTAGATAAGGCTGAAATCAGAATTATTTTTACTGGCTCAGTAACTGAACAGCCCCTGACAACTGATGTATTTCTCAGTTTTCCTAGATTTTTCTCCAGGTAACTTATTTTGAAGTGAGTTTCTGACTGTGATTCTTCTTCAGCCCTTACACACTAAGACAAGACACTGTGTATTCTATCGGTTACACTACAGAGACATTTGAGTCAAAGCTTTTAATATAAGCCGTCTTCAGGTAACAGATACATTTAGTAGAAGTTTTAATTACATGTTCATAAATCAGTAAATAATGGTCTAAGAACTGGGAAAACCATAACACTTCCTAGTTTGGTCTTCCTGTATTCATGTACGGGAGACGGCAAAGGCTCCATGATATACAGTCTAGGAACAAGACCCGTGCTGGAAAATACTAGCAGATACTTTGGGAAATAGTGCACAATAACATCTGTAACTTCTTTATTTTAAACACTATGATAATCACCAAACAATTAGTAGTAACTGATTCAACAAGACTGTTTTACTAGTTATGGCTAATTAGCATGTTAAAATATTTAAGAATGAACGAAGTGAACGCTCTACTGGCTGTTTGCAAACGCATGAAGATAGACGCTGCGTAACAGCCTGGGTCCCAGAGGTTACTGCACGCACCATCGGCGGATGCAGAAGACGGGCTGTTTGGGAGCACCGGCTGCACTTTGAAATTAATACTAATGGTAGACAAATGCAACGTAATGCAAACAATGAATACTCCTAAATGAGTCAACACTCATTTACAGAGTAGATCCACATGCCAGAGGTGGGGAATGTTTTCACTGAAGCAAACCAGCATCTGCGCAATTGGCCGATACAATCCCCAATGCTGTTTTAACACATGAAGAATATATTCACACAATCAAGAAATGCCACTTTCTATAAGCAAATGAAAAATAACCTCAAAGACTCCTGACAGACTTTTAGTTGCCTACTAAATGCTAGTTTTTAACATTTTGCTTCAAACAGTGGTGTCAATTTACAATAAAGCATACTTTTTGATGAAAGTTCTGCCACAAAGCCAAATATTTAGTAGTATAAATTCTCAGCTACCCAGGCTTTACTGACCAAAGAAAAATATAGTAATTTCAATAGATACCGAAAGCCTGTCTTGCATATATGATAGATGTCTGATGCAATCTGTAACATGCACTTTGACTTATTTCCAATAAATTAGTTCTTTTTTTGAGGCAGTTTTTCCTTTAAAAGGCTATCTGAAAATATACGTTCTTCTGACATACAATCTGTTAGAGAAATAAATGTAAATAAGAATGATGTAGAAAGAAACAGGTCTGATACAAGGCTGGTTTAGGATTCAAAGCACAGGTGTAGTTGGTGGGGTTGGGGTACAGGGGAAGAAACAGAGGACAGACTGTTCACCTGGCAACACCTCCATAATCAAGGCCTTCCTCCCCACGAAATTTTATCATTAATCGTTTCCACAGGTCTTTTGGCCTCATCTTCATGACTTGCCTGTAGGATTCCTGTAAAGACGTAACGCTTTCTTTTATGAACTGCTATTTCAGACAAGAAGTCACTACTGATTATTAGAAAGGAAGGGAGTCTCAGACTCTGAGTCCAAAGGGGATACTATTAAAGGGGATATTGTTTTCCTAGATACTAAGCAGTTTCTCAAATCATGGACTGTTCCTTAGTTTTCTACGAATGCGATAACATGTGTAAAATAAAACAGATGTGTGAGAAGAACCAACTTCCACAATATCTCTCTCATTCTCATATAACTTAAAAAAAAAAAAAAAAAAAAAAAAAAAAATCAAGATCTGCGTCAGTAAACTCCTTTTGTTTTGCATAAAGGCTCACAATTTTTGCAGCCTGAAAAGCCAACAGTGGAGCCTCTACTCCGGGTATAACGCATGTGCAAACCTTCAGGAAGCATCTTAAGAAAAGAAGCATCGATGCCATCCCTGTAGATCTACAGAATTATTCCTCTACCAGTAAGACTTCACCAAGAAAACACAAAAAGAAAGCTGAAAGAGGTAAAACAATGCTGTTTTTTAAAAAGTAATTAAACCCCAAAAGTCTATTTTTCATTTATGTCCAGTATCGGTGCCCCAAGCTTCAGCTTTGCAGAACAGAAGAGGTAGGTGTGTCTGGGACCCAACATACTCGACTCAGTTTTCAGAACAAGAACACATCATTTTCACTGCAGTACAGCAGCCTTTCCTCCCTTTCTTTTTTAGCTGATTATGAAGTGATTTGACTGTCTCCGAGAGGAAGACCAATACAAATCTTTCTTGGCTGGGAAAAAAACTGTGACAACACAGTGGGGCTATCAAGTTTGTGGGTGGGGTAAAAATGCAACAGGGATGGGTGGGATGGGTGATAAAGTTCTCAAGAAGACAGAGTGTTCTGCAGAGAAAGCCAACGAATTATAACTACAATTAAATCAATTCAGCAGAATTATTCTGCTGAATAATGTCACAAAATAAAATGAAGATATCTCACTGCGGGCATCTCTGGTCATTCACAAGCCTAGACAATTCATAAAATTGGTCTGATTGGGGCCAGGGGGATCAACTGGAATTGAGATGGATGCTAAGTAATACAAACTCCAGAGATGAATGCTATTGAATAGTAATGTTACGTAAGTTACAATACATCAAAGATCACTAATAATTTCAATTTGTAACATTCCCTCTGTAACAGACGTTAGATTTCTTCTATTCAAGGAAGAAGTGAGACAGTATCTTCAAATACATGAAGTGCTTAGATCCCTTCCTCAGTCCCGCACAGTCTGTCCATCTCCAATCCCAGGGAAAGCTTTACCCGTTTTTCTGCTTCTCTACAGGGTAAATACATCTACATTAATTACACAACTGTTCTTAACATCCCCTTGAAATGCTTCCTCTTCCCTTTCACCACCCATAAAATTCCAGCTTTCACTCCAGACTTCAGAATTTCACCTAACTGAATGACTTCTTTAGACGGTTATGACCAGCCCTCCTCCCCTTCCTTCAATGTTAGGAAATGGGTCAAATTCTCAAATTACCTCAAAAATCTCTTCCCTGGAGACCTCAATACGACAATGGCCAGCTTGAGGTTGTTGCTGCGACAGCTCTTGCCTCAGGATCTTGAGTTTCTGCACGAGGTCTCGCTTGTACCGTGGCACGGTCAGACACTCTGCCTCGTCCGGCAGCTGACACAGGGACACGACCTGCTGCTGCTGCTGGTGCTGCTGATCTTTAAGCTGATTCTGGCGGCTAGAAATAAACACGGCTGTTTGCAGGCACTCACATCATACTTCCCCGATTTTCTTCAAATGTTTCTTAAAGGTTAAGTCTTTGTAACTGAACTACTTTCAATTTAATATGATTATTACCGTGATTATGCTAAAAATGTCCAGGTCCAGTAAAAAATATATTCAGAGAGATTTTATCCTGACTAAAGACATATGCTTCTGTCTTTCTTGGCAACTGCCAGTTGTTTCTAGGGTTTGCTCTTTCTATTAGTACTACTCTACAAAGTATGTAAAAGGTTACAGCACTATATAATAAGGTATTATCCATACAATTTCACTACTAAGCTGCTGACACTGAATTTCTCAGATACCGTTTCCATATTTCCTTTGCGTGTTTTGCCTTCCTCCATTTTAAAATTCAGGGATCTGCCAAACACTATGCCTCTAATCTCCAGTCAATACCATCGTCTGTTTTAAATGGCTTGTCTGAAAAAGAGTAAGCTTACAAAAAGATGTTTGTACTGGCAGCCTGGCAGGGACCTTGTCCCTTGTACCTGGCCTAGTCTGGACCACAGGAATGTGGGAGTTCACATGTAACTAATTGGCACAGATAAACAAGTATTTTTACTAGCAATTCTAAGAGATTTTGCAAATCTGACTTCTTACTAGGAAAAGTAAATTAATCGTGTTCCAGAGATGTCCTCTCTTGTGTCGTTTCTTGTACGCAGTAAGTGGATGTTTTTATAGCTTTTTAGTATGGCGTTTCCAAAAAACACAGGATAAAAGCTGTATTTTACCTAAACCATGAGAAGAATACCGCTGTGGGGAATGCATGAGAATGCCCTGGATTTACTGGATAAATAAGAAAGGTCACAATTCAGAATGTTTTCCAGTGGAATGTTAATAAATTGTTTTTTTCAACATCAAAGACCAAAAAAATATTAGATGGAACCAAACACAGTTTTAATATATTTTAAAATTTCAGCCAATTGTCTGTCTTGAAACAAGGTCTACTAGAAAGCTCTCCTGGGCAACCAACTCCCACAGGCTTTTATCACTCGAACATTCAGAATGGGCAATTAAAAAAAAAGGGGCGGGAGGTGTTCATAGTTTGCCTAGTGGTTCTGACAGCTATTCTGTTATTTGCAAACCTTCTATTTAAAGCAATTTTGCACAAACCACCCTCAAGGGAGACTAACACCAGGTGACCAGGAAATCTTTATCAGTAGTCTGACGAGCCCAACGGTTAGAAACCCCTGCAATGGCACACGCTGTAGATCACTTCAGCGATAACTCAAAGCTTAATATTAATAATAATACCTCTTTACTCCTGGGCCCCAAGGAGGGAAAATACATAGAAATCCTACTTCGTTACTATGCCCTAGGATGCAGAACTTCAGAATTTAGCTTAATCCATTGTGTTGGTTTCACTGTTTTGTTGTTTGCTTCTGGTTTGGTTTTTTGTTGTTGTTGTTGTTTCTTTGTGGTGTTGTTTGTTTCTTGGTTTTTTGTTTTGTTTTTTTTTTTTTTTTTTTTTTTTAATAAGGCTATCTTAACTTTATTCTCAAGCTGATCACACTGGTCTTACAGTAAACTACAGTTATTTTAAGTCATTCCTGAGAAAACAAGTAATTAGAAAAATTTAGAGACACACACTCGACGTGGCTCCAGAATACGGCTCTATGTCATTTGTGCTACGTGCATGGTAATTTCTTTGCGATTAGTTTTAAATGAGTCTCACTTAAACTGTATTTACTAGATATACAACTTAAAGCAAAATCGTTGTTCTATCTTCTGAACTTTCTAATTCCGTAAGGACAAACGTGAAAATACTCCTTGTATATGCCTACCAGAGAAGGTCGTAATTATACATTACAGTAAGCATATGTTCATACCACCTTTAATAGTACAAAAGACAATTCCCTGAACACAAAAACTAGTCAATGTCAGTCTTAAAGAAAATGTCACCTCTGAAACAAGCACGAACTTAAGATCAATGCATCAAATTAAACCAATCTAAAATAGGGCAGTACTAGGAGGAGAAAGAACGCCGTCCTCCATATTAGACTAAAAATAATCAGTGCAGTATTAGCTAAACAATCTGCAGTGCTTAAAGTAATTAAATCTAATTTCTTAGTTTGTTTTCCCAGCTGAATGACTGTTCTTGATTCTGTAGAGCGCTTTAAGGATATAGCTAAGCACTTTTCAGATGCCATAACTATCAAAACCTATCAAAAATTCTTGGCCAATATTTTCAAACAGAACTGGGTAACAAGTTTGATTATTTTCATAACTTATAACATCATCATTGGAAGAACAAACTGCTTTACTCAGCTTGACAGAAAAGTCAGTATCACTGAGAGTAAACATTTTATTATGCCTTTAAACCTAAAACACTATCCCACCCATCCCACCCAAATACTAAACCTATTTCTCAGACAATTTACAAAATGACAGGCCCAAAGGCAAACGCCTTGACTTTTTTTTCTTTTTATTTTTAAAAAAGAACAAATAGAGGTGGGCTAAAGCGGGGGAGCTTTCACATATCCTGTTTGGTGCAATGAAAGAATAAACACCAGAAAGATTTATCAGGCAGCAGACTTTGCTGATGACACTGTTGGTTGAATTTCTGAAATCCTTCCCTAATGAAAGACAGATGTACAAATGAAAAATTTAAGCACACTGTAGTAGTACTTAAAACTTTTAGAAATTAAAAATGGTTCTGTGATTCTGGAAGTCGAAAGTCAAATTGGATTTTCCAGGGAACAGAGCTAGCTATGTATTTGTCCTTCACAATACACGTCGAACTAGCTACCATGACCCTACTGCCATTTAAAAATAAGCCTACCTGTGAAGGACAATTTTTCAAATATAGTCCAGTTAACTGAATTTTCCACAGTTTAAGAATTGCACTGTTATAATTAAGTAGGTCTGAAGTTTTCCTTTGGGTAGAATATCTAAATCTGAATTAGTGTAGTTAACTTTTCTGTGTTTCAAACACAAATATGCTCTTCCGTTGATAAGTTTTTTTTTCAAGATCATATTCATTTGAAACAACCAATCTAAATTCACCTAAAATTAGTAGTGATTTTTTTGTGTTTGTTTTACATTTAAAAAAAAGAAACAGAAGCATCTGTATGACAGGAGCTTACTAAAGTTCTGTAATATACATGTATATAACCAATGATTTTTCTAAACAAAATGCATATTTGTCAATATTTAGACACCTCTTGGGGTGTTAAGTTCAAAAGTATATTGGGCAGAGAAAGTCTAGCCAGGTCCTATGTATTACAAAAAAGGTATGATGACCTCGTGGATATTACTTTCCATTCCTCGTTTTGTCTTTTCAGTGCTTGTTCCCGTTATTCTTTCCTTCAGCTTTTCTTCCCAATGATTCACTTCCTTAAAAGGGCTATTCCTCCGACTTACTCCTTGCCCAGGGCTGCATGGCTTTCTATCTAACCAATTCCTCATTGTTTCTTCCACTTGACACCTACTCAATACTTTACAGGTGTTTCTCAAGAGCATTAAAAGGTGTTAGTAGGAAAAACAATACAGTCAAACTCCCAAATAGCTCGGACAACCTGATAGCCACGTCTACACACACACACAAAAAAAAAAGAAAGGAAAAAAAAAAAGAGACATGTTTGTTTGCTTTTTGGGTTCCATTTTTAGCAGGAAATCCCCCAGTGTGAAATGAGTGCCAAGGGAATAAGAACAAGAGCCAGAATTCTTTTGAGTTTCCCCTTCTCTTTTTAAAACTGCAATACGAAAATGTGATATCCAAACACTAAGGCAGAAAATACAGTTCCTATTTTATGTTATTCTTTTTGTGAAAAATCTGAGTTAAATTATTGGCCTTTTATTTTGAGAACATCTCAACCAGTCTGACTCTAAAACTGAAGGTAGGAGCTGAATTATTTCTCCTTTATTCCAGGAGAAGAGCTGGGCCCTTGTGCATCCTGGCTTAACTCATCCGAACGTCATACCACTGGCTATTGAATGCAACCTCGTATTTTAGAACAAGTACTCCATAACTGAAAGTAATGTGACATAGAAAGAAAAGGAAAGAAAGCGTCTCTCCTGCTGTTAGAAAATAATTCTATGGGCCAATCTTTTCCACCAACCAGCACTTGCTTCCCCCGCCGCTGCCCCCAACTCCCAGCATCACAATAGCCACATTCCTGCCTAAATGCTGCTAAAGATATTTTTTTTTCCCCAAGAACAATCAAACATGTTTTCTTTGCTATGTAACAGAGTCAGTTGGTAGTGTGTTAAAGAACAGCGCTACTATACTTTAAATAGCACTGAATGGCAGAATACACGTTGATATAAAATCTAGCACCCCTCAAGTGTCATTTTCTTTCCTCTATTACACTCAACACGTGCTGGAGACTTTAGACTTACTTTAAGACTAAATGCAAGTTAGCAGATAGCCGTGGATCTGTAAACTGCGTTGTCCTGTTGTTATGGTCAACAAAATAAACTCTCCCTGTTGCTGTATTTCGGATCTCCCATCCAGGAGGCAGTGGACCAAGCTCTTCACAATTGATGTTGCTAAGATCCCTGTGAAAACAAATATAAAATGAAAAATACCTCAGCATTTGGCCTCCGAGCCAAACAAGCGTAAATGTAACAGAACAATCCCATGAAGTCTGAGAAAATGTGTCGTTTCAGAAACTTGATCTGTTCAGCTGGAATCTCTACTCCCAAGGTGCAAGCCCACCAAAGAAAAAACACACACCCCAGAATGAACGCCACGGGGAAAAAAATTCTTATCAAATAACCTTCGTTTCTACAAACTAACTTCAGATGTTAAATTAATACAGGCTTAAAACAAAAATAAAGACCATTGCCATATCTGCCAAAATGGAATTGCAGTTCTACACCAATTTTGACAGAAAACATTTTTAAAACAACATTAGTCATGTAAGGAACTCTGAATCACACTTTAAAAACTCCTACAAAACAAAACTATATTTCTGAAGAGTTATACTTTCCATGAAGAATTATGCATGGGATATGTGTGTATGCCACAGGTGGTTTTGCCCCCAAACCCCAAGTGCTGGTAGGAAGCAAACAGCGCTCTAACAAATTATTTCAATTAAAATATTATATGAACAATGACTGAGCTCTGCAGTGAGCTATGCAGCGATAACTTAATGGGCCTCCTGAAAATTATGCTGCAATCGGGAAGATGTAGAATCATTCTGGAGGTTCACTGAAAACAAGTACTAGCCTTCAAAAATGTAAATTTATTGATTTTTCATGTGTATAATCCACACCTTAGATACCTCACGCTGTCAAGTACAGCTCTTTTTAAAGGTGTGGGTCTTCAGATCTCCCAGAATCACGTGAGCTGAGGGGAGAAAGAGCCGAGGGGGCAGAAAGGCTAAAAAGACGCTGTCTGCAGGGACTCAAAAGGCTGAGAAGCCACTAAAGAAAACACAAGGCTCTGGAATTGAACTTCGGCTGTTATTAATCATATACACACTGCTGCTGAACTCTAGGGCTTATTTTTATTAACTAAATGACTGTGACATATTAGCATAAAAATACAATATTCCTTAGAAATGACATAAACTCTATCCTCATGCAAACAGCCAAGTTTTGTTCTCAGTGACACTGGTGCAGTTTCTGCTGCCACACCCAAGACTGGTGCTAACTTAGATTTCATACAAAACTATTACACTACCAACTTAAGGATTAGATCTAATACAATTTTTTTAGGTAAGTCTAGTTTCTAGTTGTGTATAATAGGCAAGTCACGGACTTCCTAATGCCCAACTGCCAGCTGTATCGCACCCTCAAGTCTACAGACAATGCATCAAAGCAAAGTATATTTTTGTGACACAAAAGTAGTAATGAAACCAAAAGAATCATTTGAAAAAAATGCAATGTGGCTATGGCCATAAGGCACTCTGTCCTTCCTGGGACGTTCAAAATCCATTTCCACGGGAACGAACACCAGCAGCAACTGACAAAGTTGCTACAATTCTCCTAAATGCCAACACTGGCTGCCAATTTCAAACTACACACTCTATTTTACGGCACCATTCCCAGACTTTAGGAGGCAATAATTTTCAACAGGATTTCTTGGGTTTTTAAAGAACAATCAGAAGGTAACAATAGTTTCCCTGTTATCCTTCTTTCCTTTCAAACACATCAGAAATAATCACATGTACAATATGTACGCATGTGTATCATGTAAATAAGGACACTAAACTAAAAGGACACTTCAGATTTATTTTCTTCTAATTGTTGAGATAGCCACAACAGAAACAGCAGTTTGAGTATTTTATTCACAGGTCAGTCTCTCTCAGCTTCTCTACCTGTTTGCCCCTCTCCCCCAAATTATTTCCCATTTATATGCTGCTTGAAAGCATATACGATTGCTCTAGGAATATCTGTATGAGAGCATTATAAAAAAAATAAATATTCGTTTCTGCTCTGTAACAGGAAACCTGCTGTAAAAAAGCTTGTGCATTTTTAGATGTTTGCTACTATACTCAAATGGAAAACTTTCCCTTTTTTTTCCCCTTTCTTTTTTAAAAAAGACCCAAAATCCTGGCACTTCAAACACAGCTCACTATTTCAGCTTCCAGGCTTTTTATGACCCAGTGCCTCCAATTAGTTTCTTCAAAATGTACCAAGTTTCCCATTCCTTGAGTAAATTACATTTCATAGTCTGAACACGGGACAGTAATTCTCACAGACAAGTAAAGTTAAGCTAATTTGGAGATAAGACTGTAGTTCACTATAATAGTGTGTCTAAATAAACAAGGGGCATCCACTACATTTTCGAGGTTTTCCCCTTTGTCTGATCCTCCATCAAAAATGATCAAATTTGTCTAGCCTGTTTGTCACCAAGTTTGCTCTTTATAAATATATATTGACAACTTCTCAGGCGTTGTTAACTTCCAGAGCCTGATTTAAAAAATAAAACCAACTCAATTTTCAGTGAAGTAACTCGATAAATTTAGATGTTTGAAGTGCTCAGATCCTACTTTGTTTCATTATTTTGCAGAGTATTAAAACCTGGACTTGGCTATAATTCATATGCAAGATCTAGAAGCAGTTAACTAAACCTGTTTTCAAAGCACCACTGTAATTTATTTCTTGATTCTCCATTTTTGCATTAAAAAAACAATTTGAAGAACTGAGAGGCTAATTTATTTGCATTAGTGACTTGTTAAAATGATATACTGGGGCCAAGAGTCAGAAATGTAATAGCAGAGAAAACTCTGAAGAGAGTACTGCTTAAACTATTTTAATTTGACATCTTAAAGAGACTTTCATCATTTCTTACCTAGGTACTCTCGGATCGTGCCACGTGCTAACACCAGTTTGAGTATGCAGAAAATAGACCTGACCTTGCTGAGTCGTCCTTTGCTCTGTGAAATAAAGATAAATGAATAACTATAAGAACAAAAAGTGCAATACAAAAACTTACAAAGAGTGATTTTCCCAAACTAAGGAATCAAAAGTATCTTACATATATATGAGAAGACACAACCCAGATTCCTGGGAGACCTACAATTCAAATATTTTAATTTGCATACCATATCCTTCAGGTAAATCAGGAGGAGTGTGCAAATGTGTCCTGCTCATGTAATTTCTGTGCCTCTGTGACCTGACTCTCCTCTCTGCCAGCCGGGGATCCGACGACTGTCCGCAGGTCGCACCGTTCGTTCCTGTAATTGGAGTGTTCTCGTCCACAAAACAGCTCAGCGGTCTGCCTGGACTGGAGTATTCAGATGCTGGCCTGCGGGGAAAAATGGGAGAACTGCATTGCTGACTGCACACAGCGCTAGACAACGTGCATTACGGAAGGTTCATCTAGCAGCTTTTGGGAAATATTCGTGGATGGCAGAGCTGAGCAGCTGACTTGTCAAGCAGGATACCTCGATGACAGGCAGAAAGGTTCTGTTCTGCACCCACTGGTTCATCCCAGAGTAACGAGTAAACCTCCTCACCTATCTTAGGGTCTGACCTGACATTTAGTATATGATACTGCAGTGTCAAGATCACACCAAATGCTCCCATGAGCAGTTCACACCTTAAACAGAGTGCCGAGAGTAAAATTTTTTTTTTTTTTTTTAAATGAGCAGTGTACAGCTCAAACTTTCCCACCTTGCTTTCATATGGCTGAGGAAGTGATCAGGCCTTGTTATTCCTGCTAGTTTTTAAGGAAGGTTATTAGGCAAGGATGGTGACAAAGGGCTAAGTAAGATAAAAACAGTTCTTCTTGAGAGCTCGACTGCAAGAGGAAACACTGAATTATGTGGTTTCATATCTCAATGCTGCTTTCAAAAGGATTTAAAATGTGTTAAAGGGAGACTGATAAGGATGCAGGAAATCCCTGAAAAAAATTATATATTCTGCATTTGTTTTTCTACTGTGAATGTGTCTAGAGCTTAGAATAGGTCTTTTAATATACCAGGAAAAATACAGATAGGTATATTAAAAAGCTGTTCAGTACTTTCACTCACTTGAAAACTGCAAATACACATCAGAGCTGGCAGCATGAACAGTACATATTATTTTAAGTCAAATATATCCATACAGGGACTGGAATAATATTTATTGAGCATGGAAGAGACTGTGCAGGCACAGACAGTCTGCAGAAGAGTCTGAAAAATACACAATGACACTGTCTACAGTTCAAGTAACAGTAAAACTGGTCTGAGGAACAGCTTTGCTACACACATCTACAGTTATTAGAAAAGGCGATGGCAATGATTTTGAAACACGCTCTGTAACAATCAGCTTTAAAAGTTATGGATTATATGGTCACAGCATGTACATAGACAATGTCGGTCAGCTAATCATGATCTCTTTCTTCATCCCTTATGATGTCTGTGCATTGTAATGTCTGTATTTATAGAGCTCTACCATAGCAGCTCTACAAGAAAACAAAGATGTTAGTATGAGGGAAGGAAAAAAATCTAGTCAGAATGGTTCTTCCGAGTTAAATATTAGGCAGACTGAAGGAGTAAGATGTTAAAGAAGAAAAGCATATAGCATTTGTGGAGTGACCCGGAGGAATGCTGAACACCCCGTTAAGAGCCACTTATTTCACTTGTGCTCAGTGCTCCTGGTCAGCAAGAAAACTTCATCATACGTACAGTCTCTTAAATAATTTCTTACCGTGTTGGTCGCTCCCACTGAGTTGTTCGTGTAATATGATTTAAATACTGGATCCTTCCAGAAGCAGTCCTCCGCTCCTCCCACCTAGAATTCAGACATTGAGAGATAAGGCAACGAGTGGTATTTCCAGGAAACCAGGGCACAAAACGTTTCCAACAAATGCCAACTCAGGAAGACTTACACTATTATGAATCATGTTAGCTGACCAAAGTAACAGGAAACAACTGGAAGTTCAACTCAGAATTGATTTTACATGTTCTTCCCTTGGAACCCGGCATACCGTGAACAATATCACACCTTCATGTTCAATAACTATTTGAATTCTAATTAAATCCAAATAGTTGTATAAAGAAACTTCTTGAAAACATCATGTTTAATAATGCATTTAACTTCTTTGTCCACTGATTCTAGTAAGTGCTTTCATAGTATCTTCACGCACTGCTTGCTTTTATTAAAAAGGCACCTTCACATGACTTTTTAATTATTATTACTTCTGCACTCCAAAACGCATAAGGCTATAGAGCTAGCTTTGCAGTTACACAATTAAGTAAGCAATATTTATACAAGGAACATTTTGAAGTGAAAATTTAAAAGCTATTAAAAGTTTAAAAAAAAATTTAAAAGTTTTTAACTTCTCCAGACTCCAAATTAACAAAAGAATGCTGTTTAGGACTTAGATGATAATTTATGTTTCAAAATTCATCATCTGAAAAATCAGTTTCTCCTGTCTCCACCTGCCAAGAATCGCATTCAGGTGGTCTGTGTTTGCTCTGAAAAAGTTGATGACAGCACCAGAACCTAAAACAGAGCATTTTTCTGTATTCGCAAAACTGTTTTAGGTGTTAATGATGTCATTAACTCTCACAGGGACAAATCAAAATCCTAAACCCAGCCTTTGGCAGGTAAATACAGCAAGAACTCAGGCTCCATTACCTTTTCCAATCATGATTTACATGGAAGAAAAAATGATCCGTTTTTATAAGTGTATACCTCTGCACGGCACTGCAGAAGGTAGCCAGGCCCGCATGTTCACTACCTTGCTACAAACTACTAAGTGGATGAAGTCAGTTTGCTGGCTGTGATTTAACATCATATTAGCTTATCAGTTCTATAATTTGAAAGACGTATGTTTTCTTAGACAAGTATATTTTTTAATGCATTTACTTATATATATGCCACCTCCCGTTTTCCAAGAAGAGACAAGAACAAGGGTCAAATTCTTAACTATTCCGTGTATCCTAGCTGGCTTATCTCCTGCTCCTAAATTCAAATAAAAATAAATTAACCTATTTGTACACTGTTTTCTCATTACTGCAAAAGTCTGTTGTATGAGTTGTATTTGTATTTACATCACAGTGTGTCAGCTTACCCGTCTGGTAAATCATTATCAAATAACCGACTGCAATCCACAACTTGTCCTCCTGTGCCTATTCGGTCTCTGGATTGAAGGCTTACTATCAAGATAATGAAAGAATTATTAAAGATATGACATCCGAATGCAAATTGCAGTTATATTTGAAAGAGAAATGGCATAACTTGGAGAACTAATCTGAGCCATGTTCTGGATATTTTTCCTTCCCACAAATCAAAGAGAAACGGTGTATGTTTTCATACATGTAATTTTCTACATCTTACTTCAAAAAAGTTAGCTTAAAAAATATGAATGCAAGTGAAGGCAGACAAAGAAGTTAATTCTGAAGCTGTCCTTAACTTTTCTTAGTATGAGATGGACTGTGACGCTGGTCTGGCAGCAACAGGGCGGCTAACCTCAGGCGCGGCTGGGACAGCAAGGGGGACACTGCTAGTGCCATTCTTGCACTGCTAACGGGAGAACAGCTAATAGAAAGGGCTAAAATGAGAAATTCCTGTATGGTTTTGACTCTTTATGTACTTTATGTGCACATGGGATTCAACACACACACATACACACACAAAACCAGGCAAAATTTAACCGCTACAAGCACGAGACGTTTGGTTTATTGGCTACTTTCAAACACCAGTGGTAAGAAATCAAACACAATTTTCACACAAAGCAGTGCTCAGTACCCCCAAAAGCCCTTACTGCCCTCAGCAAAACGATATTACTTTTTTTTTTTTTAAACTTTTTTTAAACATATTTCATTGTAATGGATATTTATGCCTGAAGCTTTTGTACTACAATTCTGAAAACCAAGATTTTTTAGGCAGCTTTTGTTCCCAGTATCATAATTTGCAAGTGTCCAATCTGATAATTTATGACAGTTGTGTTCCTGTGGGGTTGGGTTTTGGGGTTTTTTTGATGTTTTGTTTTGCCTTTAACAATAAAACAATTGCTTAAAAGCTAAATACGTGCTGTGGCACACATTTTTTGAGGTGGCACTACAGTACTTCTGGCCAACTGTCTTCAAGTCCTATTTACGTACGCAGAGAAATAAACTTACAGACCTTAATCTAGACACAACCAAACTTCTGTCAGGATCACAAAGTTTAAAAAGATGTAGTAGTGCTGGCAGTTTTTGCTAGAGAGTCCAGATTTTCAACAACAACATGTTTTGAAGCTTAGGATTTTGGGCCTTCAACAGACCAACCCAGAGCACCTGCAGTACCTGCTTGCTTTATTGCTAACCACTATTAACTCCTAGTCTTCCACGAATGCTAACGTTACAAAGCAACTTCTTAGAGCAGAAGACACCTTAAATTTAATTTCAACCAAAACAAAATCTTAGATGATGTATTTATTCTGCAACAAATCCACACGTTACAAGTTCACATTGTTGCATGTAGGCAAGGTTTGGCAAGCAATACACACAGACAAAAATGAAACTAAACAAAGGCAATTACCTCCTCTTTGCCTATGTGAGGATCAAAATTTGTGCACGGCTTCATTTTGTAATGAGTAAGGACTCATTTTTTCTGCACCGCCACATCAGAAATAAAATGGTGGCACAGAAGAGAGCTGCAAGATTAAGACACAGTTCAGGTGCCCTTTGCATCCACTACTCACAAGTGTCCCCTTTTCTTCCCCCCTTTGAAGATAACCCCATATAGTTAAGATAAACATCCCCTTGCTCCCTGTCCCAAATTATAAAGGCATATCCACTGCACGCTTGATTTATAAGGTTATCATCTGCTGAAGTTATCAATTACATTTTAATATTGTTTTCCAATCTTGCATAGCCTCTTAATTTAAGCCAGTTTATCATTAGAAGGACTGAGTATATTTATAACTTATTCTATCTTCTTTCTTACATTTAATGAAGATTTCTCCACCGTATAACTACTGCAGCAGCAAAATCTAGTTTTACTCACGCTCATTCATCCATTCAGCAAAATTGCATTAGTGAAAAAAGATTAAAATATAAGGAGATTAATAACAACAATTTAAATTAAAAAAAAAAAGACAGGAGTCTCTGGAATATTACCAAGGATGCATTAAATTAAAACACAGCCATGACTGATGATACCTGACCTTTCTGATGATAACAGTGGGAAGCAGAAAATACAGATTTGTTCTCAGTCTCCGCTGTAACCTGACAAGCTGTGTTTCTTCTAGGTTCAAGGCGTGATCCAGCAGCTCCCGCTAATTAGGAACAGCCCCAGCAGCGTGCCAAAAGAGCTAATGCTGCTTTGGCTATACCACTTCTCATGATCATGCCAGGTTAAGCCAACTGCACAGTCTAGTTTATGCCCACACCGCTGACCAGTTATCTCTGACAACTAGTTCTCTCTGAAGTGTATTTGCCATGCCCACCCTGCATGGTGTTTGCCCCAGGCTTCCATCTGCCATCCCAACTGCCTTGAGACCTTTCTGCTCTGGGGTTTGGTTTGTTTTGGTTTTTTTTTTGGCTTGTTTAATTAATGGTAGCATTCTCAAGTCATGGTGACAAGGATGCATGTTGCATACTCTGGAGGGCAGCATGAGAGCACATCACGGTGTGAGGGTACATCCCTGATAGTGTCACATCGGAAGGACTGCTGTGGGCAGAGTGAATCTCTGCTGCTCCAAGCAGACTTTGAGCAACCTGAGCTCAGTTTCCTCTTAAAAGTAACCCCACAAACAAAATCGCATGTGGGCAGCGTGGAAGATCAGGGGACCGGTATACTGGAGCAAAACGAAAAAGCAAACCAAACTGACAACGTAACACACCCTAGAAAAATGACTGTTTTATCCTTTACTCTTCTGTGCAAGCTCACATGGAATAATATTCAAGAACGGTCTGAAGTGTCAGCAGTGCACTGATGATTCCACATTTCTACCTTCATTTGACTCTCCTGTGCCACCTTGCTCTTATCTTAATACTGTGCAAACACTTGCAGATCAGATGCCAGACAGATGGTTAAAGCAACATAAAAAGGTAAAAGTCATAGGTATTATTCAACAGAGCACTCTGAGGAAAGCAAACAAATGCACTGAAGCCCTTATTTGCTGACTGATATTGCAATAGCTTTCCCTGGCTGACAAAACAAGGATACTGAACTAGGAATTGAACATAAAACTAAGCATGCAAATTCACTTTTCTTTCCCCGACATTCAAACACTCTCGTTAATATCTTGCCATAAAAATACAGACCTCCTTACCCTGAGCAAGTTTTGTTTGTTTTGTGGGTTTTTTTTCGGTTGTGTTTTTTTTTGTTGTTTTTTTTTTTGGTTTTTTTTTACTTAAATGACCGATTAGAAATGCTGCCTTCTGAAACAACTTACAGTGCACCAGAAAGAATGCTTATGAAGTTGTTTGTGGATACTTGTTTTTCAATTTGCCAGCTTTTTAATTCTTAAGTTATTTAAGGTTTATGGTTAGCAGAATGACAAAGCACAGTCATTGAGATTGATGACAGACTTCTTAATAACCCATGAAAACCCCAAATGAATTGACCAGATCATCCCAGACAACAACTCACTCGTGTTACAGCAAGCTGTTTTACCCTTTCGCAACACCTACAGGAAGCACACCTTTGCTGGAACTCTCAATAGCCAAGAAATTTGGTAGTCATTTTTTCGCAGAGAGTTCAGGCTCAAACTGTCACCATTCTTTACAGTGAAATTAAAAACCCACTTAGAAAGTTTCATATTTTTATCTATGATCTTATCTGTCCCAACACTTATAACAATATTTTGGGGGGGTTGTTTTGGGGTGGTTTGGGTGTTTCGTTGTTTATTTTTTTTTAAATTCTCTACATACACACTTCTAGCTTGAGGTCCAAGTGGCTCTGGCACTAGACACTGAATTTGGAAAAAAAAAAAAAAAAATCAGCACAGGACACTGACGTCTAGGAAGGGTATTTCCATAGCTACTACTAAGCTCCGAGAGAACTAATAGATAAAAACCTTCACTTACCTACTATCTGTCCTCTAACAGTATCGTTGTCGTTTGGCCCAAGCTTGCACAGATCCAATCTCTGATCTACAAAACAAGGACACAAAGCATAAGTCATAGAATATTTTGCTGCTTTTGAAAGGCACATTGAAATACCATCAGAACAAAGTTCAGCCTAGTGTAAGACAGTTCAGACTTCAAAAGACGGGGGAAGGGGAGCAAAACTAAAAATCTTCAGCAAGACTTCATTTTTCATAATTTTAAAATCAGAAAACAAGCCTGGAGTACTTTTGCTTTAACATTTTTCCTACTTCACAAAGCTCTTTTGATGAATAGGAAATGACGTTATCCTAAACTGGATGTCTGAAGTGATTGTAAAGTATTTTAAACTCTTTTCCCTTGTGAAGACCAGCCGTTGTCATACTGCGCTTCCAGCTCAACACTCATTAGTACAGCACAGAGCTAAACCTGCAGCATCAATCCACGTGTTCCACACTGAACAGACAGAATTTCTACAAATTGAGTGAAGTGCTGAAGCGCTGATCTAGTGACAAATATTTAAAAATGAGAACTTCAGTTATGCCTTTGTCACCACTGTTATTGAAGGTAAAATCACAATGCTTCTCTACTGGCACGTCACTTCTTTCTTTTTTTTTTTTTTTTTTTTAATTACCTGCATAGCCAAGCACTACTTTTCAGTAGTGAAACAGTGCACCAAATTTTGTTCAGAGGTAAGCGGCATCCATTAGGATGAGAAAACACCACCTTACATGTTAATTAACTTTTGAAAAGTAACACAAAGTGCTGTAAGTGTTTTAAAGCACTTAATATCTTATGACAAAATTTACTATTTAATTTTGAAGGTCCATTAATTTTTAAACTATGAATTTGGCTTCAAGATAGATTTACCCTTTCATTTATCCCTTAAGACTGGCATTTTCGAAAGTAACAAAAAGATAATTTGAAGGTAATTAGAATCTGTCTTCCTTTACAATTCCAACACATTAAGTTCAGTCTTGACAATCCACAACCAGACTGTGACACTGAATTTACCACTGTTGATGGTAATGGGGCAGAGAAGCTGGAAAGCTAAAGGTAAGTTACATTCTCTATGCTATCCTCAGCCACAAACCATCATTACAAAGTATCAAATTAATTGGAATATACAAGCTTTATAAAAACCAACAAAAACTCAGTTAACTGCCACTCTTCAAAAAGCCTGTGCATGAAAGTTTGGTCTGAAAGAGAAGAAACACTAGTCTTTAGCTTACTTACAACCAGTGTCTTTAAGGCGGTTGATTGCGTTTGAAAGAAGTCTCACACAGCCCAGAAAACCAGCTCCCTGCTTTTTATGAATTTTCTTGTGATTCCACACACTGATTGTTATTGAATCCGACTTCCCAATATATCTGAAAAAGGTGGAAAAACAGTACTGTGAATGGCACTTACTTAATACTTTGAAGATGCTCCAGAAATCACCTTAGGGAAAAAAAAAGATTATCAACCATTACATTAAAAATTTAACACACAGTATCGGCAAGAGAGAGAAAGTCATCTTCAGAGAAGATGTACCCATTATATTTTAATGAAAGCATGTCTTATGAAGAAGCATACTTGAATATAAGCTAATCTAAAATCCTGATTCTGGAAGAAGGCATTTATGTGATTCCAAAGTCTACCAAAATCTGTTTAACACAGTAACATGAACAGGCTGTGGGCTGACCACATCTCTTCAAGCAGCTACAAACATGCTTAGATTCATGCCTACGCTCAGCCTAACCAAAGAGAAGAGCAATGCTCATGGCAGCACATGTTTGTGAGCAGCACTAGCAGGCAGAGCGGTTCAAAAGCCAGGACAGAAACTATCAGTTTAGCATCCTTTCGCAGCACTTCATCTGCCGCTGCTTTCCAGGCTACTCTTCCAACCACCAGCAATGCAAGTCACCCTCACTTCGAGCTCTTCTGAGTGCTCAGGGAAACTATAAGGCAAACCTAGTTACAGATCTGCAGTTAACAAATCCTTGGGAAGCTCCTTTCCCATTAAGAAAGCTTCAAAAAGGCCCTGTTTATAACATACATTACATTTTGTAATGGGTCACATTCGCAATAAATTCATAAATTATCTTAGTTGAGATGTGCCACATTGCCCTCCTGCCCCCTGCTCACACGTGGGCTGCCTCCTCGCAGCACGACCACAGAGATGCTTTGCAAAACCTAGATCTGCTTTTCACCAACTTGGAGAAACCGGGACGCTGCAGGCTGTTTTATTTTTGCTTTTTTGTTTGAAGCTTTGTTCTTCAGAGGCAATTACTTTGTGAGCTAGTTTTTGTTTTCAAAAGTTTCAGAGGACAATTTCAAAACACTTAAGATAATCAGCTATTGCCAATACAGAATTATTATAGTCATTTCAAATTGAGGAAAATTAATTTGTCCCTACAGCTTAGATCCCAAGAACTGCTTGTAGTTCTCCCTTCCCAGGCCACGAATTCTGGCCTTCTGCAGTTTAGTTCCAAGTGGTTTTTTGTTTGTGTTTGAAGGAAAACTGATCAAACTCAATCAATGTCTAAACACATCTCCCCCACTGACTGAGACTTAATCGGCTTTAAAACATCTTAATATTTTCATAAAGATAGAAATGATACTGTCAAGGTTGGCAAACCAAACAATTGAACTAACTGTCATGGCTTAAAATTGCAGCTGTGATCAGGTAAATTCTCAATTAACACTTCTCCCCTTTTTCAAAAAGCAGAACTTTGACAACTTCTTTTTCCCACCTGCAGACAGGGATTGACCCAAGAAGTAGAAGACAGAAAAGCCTAACTGTAGGCACGTACCCATGGGCTTGGTTTAAAATAACCAGTGCACATTTTAAAAAAAAAAAAACAAAAAACAAAACCCAAAAACCAACAACAATAAACAAAACACAAACTTCATACAAACAAACCCCAGAGTTTTTGGAATAGTAAACTGATCGCACAATATAGGTCAGATTTTTGGCCTTACAACCTTGACAATGCCAATTTTGCATAAAGAAACGAGAGATGAAGATGGGTATTCACGTGCACAGTTGCAGTCTACAATGTTTCATGTACTTAAAATAAATTCTTATGAGAACAAGTTAGGTGCACTTAAAAATAAAGACTTATCATGACCTGTCTTGAATTTTCCAGTTTTCCTTGTTGCTTTAAAAAAGTCAAAGGTATATGGTTAAACACAATTTCATAACAGAACAGTTTGAATAATATGTAGAACAGCTGAATATACAACACAGTTTCCAAGAATTACTGTAACATTTCAGGGTGAGGTTCTCATGGTTGAGATGCAGACAATAAGCTATCCATACCAAACGGGGGAGGACTTCTATATTACTACTATAACCTACGCTGTTTTTTGAACCGGAAAACCTGGCCGATTGACACATTTAAAGGAAATAAGCAAGACAAGCTGCATTTTCCAAATAAAAAGTCATCTTTTTTTTTTTTTTTCTCCAAAGGAAGAAAAGAAATAGTTCAGTAACTGCTGGTTGGCTTCATACCAAAATATTTCGTCTATATTTCTGCATAATTTCAGGCATGAAAATACATGGTTGCATTTAGACAGTGACGGTAGGACAACTTGACATTTCCAATTCATTTGGTGGATAAGTTACATTTGGTTTACATCATCTGGCAATAAAGTTCCAACATAAAAGCCTGAGCTAGGAATTTTATTTGTTATTGAAAAAGAATGTTCCAAAAAATAAAGTTAAAAAAAAACCAAAACGAAACAAACATAAACAAAACAAAACAAACAAACAAACAAAAACCAAAACCCCCATTCTGTTGGATGCCTCTCTCTTCTGTTTTGTAATTAAAGTTCTTAGAGTAGAGTGAAAAAATGAAAAAGCTCCGTCAGCAATATCTATTTCACAGCTTCAGTACTTCAACAGAGATAACTGAAGTGCTAATGAAGTGGAAACCTGCAAATTCTATTTCCATATATAATTTTAAGTCTCTAAATTTCCTAAATCTGTAAAATTAGGGCTCTGGATAAGAATTGCGTGTTTAGAAATCTTAAGGAAAATGCCTACTCTTAGCGCTTCCATGTCTTAACAAAAATCAAGTACTGGAAACCTCTAAAACATTCTAATCAAATTTTAAAACACAGGGACAATTGTTACTTTATCTAAATAATTTTATTGCCAAGGTGGTATTTCCTTCTGAGCCAATATACCACTCAGGAAGGTTCGGTATCAAGTGACTTTTCATCCCCATGGCATTATATACACTTTCCCTGAAGAGTTCAGCTTGGTAGAGAAAAGCAGAATGAAGAAAGTGTGTGTGGGGGGGAAATCCTGAAAAAACACACCTCTTCCTGATCAGAAGCCAGATGTACTCCCTCCAGAAAGAGAGAAAAATGCAACATCAAGAGGTACGAACTCAGGCTTGGAAGCCAGGAATTCCCTATTTCTAATCCATGCTGTCACAGAGACTCTTTTTACGACCTGGACAAATTACTTTGTTTCTCCATTTTCCAATTTCTGCAATTTTTCCTAATATAATGGTAGCGTTATGCTTTGAGATATCAGCTGTTTTCAGACTGGGGAAGAAGAGGGTGAGGAGAGACATAATGAAAAATACCATCCCAATTTTTTCCTGTTCTCTCTTCCTTTACCCTGACACTGGTCTCATCTCTGGTAGTAACTGAAGGGCATTTGAGCCTCTGGGATGGCCAGAAGAGACCTAGCCAGAGGCTGTGGCTTAGACAGGAACACGATACAGGACACATGGTGCTGACTGGCTGCTCCTTTGTCCTCCCCAGCCCAATGTTGAGCTGAGTCTACAAGACACTGTAAAAGCAGCTGCACCAAGCAAATAGCAAGCAAAGTGGGGCTTCTACTCCAGCTGCTCCTAACAGACCCACCTAAGAAGTTCAGCAAAGACTTGTACCCCTGATGCGCTTGAGGCTGGAATGGGCAGATCTGCTGATACGGGCTAACCACAACCCAGAAATGCTTTCACCCCAAATGCAAAGGGCATCAGCTTCATCAAACTGGTCTAAACAACTGTGTCAAGAAGGCAAAGCTGTTGCAAGGCGTTGTTTGACAGCTCTTAGGAGTCTAATCTAGGATGGGATTGACTAAACTGGCACTATGCAGAGATGTTGCCTTCTGTCCCTGACAAAGATCCAGGATCATTAGCAATAATTAATGGGGGTTAGGCTTGGGGGAGAAAGACGATTCTGTTAGGGCAGCACAGGGGCTCGAGGATGTGAAGGCACTAAACAGCACTAGAACCTGCAGCAAGGAAATTTTGGGAAGAAGAAGATTTGTAGAAGTTGGGTGAGGCTACATTTGAGAGGTATGACAAAGAAGGAGAGCAACAAGTCCATGCTAGAGCCTGGGGGTGCTGGTCTGAAGGGCACAGAGTAAAGATGGGACGAGGACTAGGTTTTGGTGGAGATCATGATACAAATATCTTTTAGAGCTAAACAGACCATATGGCTTGCTATGCCTTAAGGGCAGAGGCTGCTGGGGAGGGCTGGAGCGGGCTAGAGGGCAGAGGTGAGCACAGGAAGGCTGTAGGAGAGACCCAGGCTATCACCAAATGGAAGAAAGGGGAAAGAAGAGGAAAAGGGGGATTTGTAAAGTTTCAGAACTGCTGGTTTAGGTAGTGTTTACATGTTCTGAATGTGAGAAGGTCTGTAAATGTGTTAAGTCTGGTTATTCAAAGCTTTGAGGAAAGGCCTGAACAATAGGGAAAACACAAACAAGACTGAAAATAAGGAAGGGGAATACATCCAGGGCAAGCATGGTATTTTACTGACGTTAGACTGCATCCAGACAGCAACTATTTGGCAATTTCTTTCTGGAAAGCCTCCCAGATTCCCCCTTCCCCTTACACACACCCATCTAGACCGAAGAATCTAAGCAACTAATTCAGCTGCTTCCTTTCACGCTAAGATCTGACTTAAGAACCACATAAGGCAAAAGCAAAACTTCTTTTGTTCTTTATAACACTGCAGACATCCTTTAAAAAAAAAAAAGATTCTACAACAGAATATCTATTATGCTGAATCAAGTTAGCAAGCCACAAAATTCCCTTGGAATTAGCAACTTCATTCAGACATTATTGCATAAATATGTTACAACAGACTTATACTACTGTACCATTTGCATATATATGATACTCAAGAGTGTTAATTAGCAGCAGTGTTAACCTGTTATACAAATTCCAGGCTGGGGACACTTCAATCCACCCAACACAGCTGAGAGAGAGTTTTACTGCACATAAGCCTATTACAGTTACTTGAAAACCAACAGAAATCCTCACAGTAGGGAAAAAGCAGGATTTGTTTCAGAAAACTCTACACAACTGCACCTTCCTTGGGTTGATTTCCTAGGCTGCGTGGTGGCAGGAGCAGGCAAGCTGCCACCCAGACTCCATCTGTTATGCTTGGTGTGCAAAGCATTTCCTCTAACAGTAGAAGCGTCACAAGGCAGAGCCCAGCGTTCCCATGCAGTGGCGTGTTGTTAGGGTAAACATTAGGAAGTTTTAAAACCTATTATTATCAAAGGATGAGAAGAAAGATTAAATCCTGTAATCTATGAGGTTTGCCATCAGGTGCTTAGCAGCAGGACAGTTACTATTACTATTATTTTATTTTTTTCCCCCAAAAGTAAAAATTAATTATGTTAATATCTGGTGCAGATGAAAAGCTGAGACCTGGCACCGGGTATATCACAGTACAGTTACCATAAGATAAAAGCCAGGCAGTGAGTTGTTGTATCAAAGAGATCTAATCTTTTACTGCTGTTTTAAATAGGAACTGAAGACTAGGTGACATGTTTATAAATGGAAATAAATGTCCACACAGTAAGAGGCAAGACAATAAAAGGGGTTAACTGATTATGAAGAAAAAATTGAGAGGGAAAAAATTATTTTCAAATTACAAGGCCTCACGTAACTCTGAATTTTACTTTGGATTAGAAATGTTGTGTATAATTTTGTCATCAGGGACTTCAACTGCCAGAATCAAAGTAGTTTTCCCTACAGGGCACATAATTCATACTGAAAAGACTATCCTAACTAAACAAAACCTATTTTTTTTTTTTTTAGGGATCTCCCCCCCCCCCCCCCCAAAAAAAAAAAAAACAACACAAAACAAACACACACAAAATATTTCGCACAGGTCTAAATTCCTTAGGACAATCCAGCAAGAGAAGCCCCAAGCCTGCCCAAGCAAAATATTCTGCCAGAAACCCCATTTCTATCTCTGCTTTTTATAATACAATGTGGACTGCAATCACAGTTTTGCTTCAAAGCTCAGAAAACTACAGTATCCAGTTAGAAGCATGACTTGTTCTATAATACAACATAAAAATACCTTCTCTTCACTCTGCCTTGAAAATTATAACCATAAAGGAATTTTTTTTTCCTAAAGATTTTACCGTTGTGGGTTTTTTTCCCATTACTCTCATTGCCTATTAACATCCTCCCAGTTTCCCATGTCCTCTGCTCCTTCTTTTCTCCAGAAGGGAACCAAGCCTCCAAGTCATTAGCCCATTGGAGCACTTAGCAGCCCTTACAACCCATTCCTGTCAACTGCTTACTCTCACTGTGACCACTGCACTTCAAATACCAAGACATGACTGGCAGATACTGGGGAAGATGCAGGGAATCGCTGACATTTTCAACACAGAACTTAGCAGCAGATAACTGCCAAATGATGGCCCACCATTCCGTCTTCAAACTATCCCTTCCCTAGCTGTACAAAGGTTAGAGGAAGGCTTTGCACACAAGTCATGTTGGCAGCACTTTCCGTTCCACCTTACTCTCCTTGTATCCCTGTGAAGCTATGCATTAATGCTCATTAACAGGCCTACCTAACTAAACAAGTCTGTGCTCACATTCCATTCCTGCAGCAGGAGACCATCGGTGGTACTCAGCCGATGCACCTTGTGACCCAGCTTCATCCAGCACAATTGGGTCCACGTACTCCAAGGCAGCTTCATGAAGGAAGCCACAACGCAGCAAGTGGGGATGATCAGAGACTCCCTACAACAGCTCATTCCTGCTGCAAGCTAACACGCCAACGCAGGGACACTGCTACTGACCCAATGCAACTCATTTAATCAGCAAAGAATTACACACAATACCCAGCTACCTTCCTGTGGGTTAAGTGAAATGAATCCATTTACCCAGTAGCCAGATGGAGCCAGTGCAAGAAAAGCAGCAGGAACACATGCAGGAAACTGGGAAAGGGGCTGAAACAGGAGAGAAAGGGGGGCTTCCACTTTTGGTGGCAAATGTATAAGCTGCAATATCAGCGCAATCTACTTGAATTTCATCATTAGGACACTGCACGGAGTATGAATTGCTGCTGAAAAAAAAATGTTCAAGCGAGATCTTCACAAATGGATGGTCCACCTTGGAGAGGACAAGAAGGGCAGAGGTCTGAAATCTGCATTCTATACGAATCAACATTTTGATAGGTTTAATTACAAAAAAATCAAACTAACTTAGAATTCTTTAAATGAGAGCCATTTTTTCTACATAAACTTAAACTTAATTTATATCAATTTTTCTAATGAATATGAATTATAGTCTCACATGCAGAAACTGAATTATAGTCTCACATGCAGAAACTAAGCTTGGACTGAGTTTGAGTAATAAAACTATAAGGCTTTCCTCAGAGAAAGTGCTATTATTTGACTAAAATGCCAATGATATTTTGTTAAGCAGTAATGAAAATGTTTTTTATACAGCACTAAAACGTTATGAACAACGACTTCATGTATTTAGTCTTGAATGTTCAAATAAAGAGTAGGTAAATACACCACTTTACACCAGGCCTTCCACATTCTGCTGAAAGACCTATCAAGCTGCTTTTCTTCACTGGGAAAAAGGGGGACAAGAAATTCTCTGTGCACTAATACTTGACTTGCTCTAGGTTTGATGATGTCCAAAGCTAACATAAATATGCCCAATCAATTTCTAATAATATTGATAGGGAATGGAGCCATGGGGAAAAAAGTCAGAGATCAGAACAATGCCTTAGAAAGAAAGGAGAATACAATGAGGCAAAACTATTCACTTCTCTTCCTCACCTTCCATCCCAAAGAAAAAGATAAATAAAAAACGGACAAAAGACAGGGAAAATAAAGCATGCACAAACACAAAGAAACCTATATAAAAAATAAAAGCTTTAATAACTTATATTATACAGAATATTCTATGCTTTAGAAAGACAGAGGAAAAACATGACATATATGCCATACAGATTATATTGCTATAATATAATATGATCAAGTGATAACAACGTAACAATTTATAGCGTGGAGAACATTTGGGACAGAAAATTACATAAAGGAGAGAAAACTGAACAAAAGGCACACAGAAGAAAAGACACTGTAGCACTGCAATAGACAAAAACAGCTCGAAGAGAAGAGCAGTTTGAGGAAAATATTGTGAATTATCTGCTTAATTTTACAGAAGTGTTAACATGAAAATATTACAATAAAATAATGCTATAGTACATGTAAAGCATGCTGCAGACATCATCACTAGAAAACCAAGTGTAGTGTTTAGACCGAGGGAAATGAGAAAGCGGTATTTTGCCCCATTTATTTTTCACTGAAACTAATAAACTCTGGGATATTTTCCAAGCTGTAAATAGGACAGTATTGCGAACATCTGACAATGTCTGTGTACTTTAGAGGATTTCACTTCAAACCTTTGGTTATCACTGTTACCACCTACAGGTCATAATGCTGATTCCATTTTGGATCAAGTGTATTCTTCACAGTATCTGTAGAATGGCATTGGCCAGATCCGTCCACCACAACCTTAGCAAATGGATCAGGAAGTCCTAAGAGGAGGAAAAGAAAAAAAACTAGCAAATGGATCAGGATGCTGGAAAGTCCTGTATCATTGCACAATATTTTTTTTTTTTTTTCAAATATTTTATTTGAAGTTGCCTTTTATTCATAAATGAGAGGCACCTTTAATGAATGGGAATAACATGATGTATTAAGCACAGGAAATAGCTAAATTAGCAATTTATTTCACTGATACAGACCAAGAAAAAAAGTTGTGTAAGTCAAACACTTTGGGGGAAAAAATCTGAACACCTTAATCTTCCTAACTCAGGACTGAATAAATTCTCAGTATACAAAGAATTCAGCAAAAGGCAGGGAAAACAGATTTACATTCTTCCCATATTTCTGATTAATTATAATCATGATTTTGGTTGTTACTGGTGTTACAGGAAACGACCAATAGCAGATTATTCTCACTTTTGAGCTTCACTTTTGTTTTCTGCTAGCTTTCTACTTCATTTTCTGCTAGCTTAGTACCTCAAAAACACTCAAGATAGGTTCAGCTGATCAACAAAAATTGGTGCAAAGATGGTGCCAGGCAGGAAAGAACCACGACCAGAGCAGCCTCCAATTAGCTCTACCGCAACTGCTATTCTAACCAACCTATTAACTAACACCAAAAGGGATGGTCCCACCACTAATGCCCCTAAGTCACGCGTCCTATCCCTTTTCCCTGCTCATACCGATTCCTCCCTTCATCTGAGTGTCAGATTCCTCCCCTCATCAGTGAGTCAGCTGAAAGAACCAAGGTGGTGAAACATTATTCACGTTTTCTGTAGCCCAGGTTTTATACCAGTTCCACTTCCTCAGGTGACTCACAATGGAGCCAGTCAAGCAGCGGAGTGGCTAAAGACAAGTGTCAGACAAATCACGTGGGGATAAAGGCAAAGCACGTGGGGAAGGGAAGGAATAAGACCTTGCAAGATTTGTGCTTCAGCGCAGAAGTGCATCACAGGTTTCAAATCCTGAGGGATTTTTTTTTTAGGCACTATTAAACTGTGAAAACACCTGAAAACTTGCAATCGATACAAAAACCCCACATATAAAGCAAGTTTTAAAAGTATCACAAATCATAACATAATTCTGCATCATCCCTTCTTCACGTTCTTTTCAAAGTTCAGGTCTGATCTTTCGAATTCTTCCTACCGCCACCCGGGAGGTGGCAGGCAGGCGATCTGTGTGTGCATGCCTACACAGCCAGTAACATTCCTTTCTGCCCCCTTCATCCACCTCTTAGCACTTCTTTAAAAACATTATTATTAAAATTAATTAAAATATAATTTCAGCGTAGCTAAGCATTATGACATTATTAATAATAATTAAGATGTACATCTGTCTGCTGGACAAAAAGTTCTTATATGAAGAACATTTTCATAAATGTGGCACTAATTGAAAAACATGTAATTTGCCTGAGAGTAAATTTGTTTCCCACTCCCATCAAAAACAGAGTGTCAGTGTTTTAGTTATTATTATGAACCTGTGACAAGTGTCACCTAAGAAAAAATTAGAAGCCCTGAAAAAGCACTGTGAAAACATCAAAGCCCTGTTAATGCAATTATTTTAACACAATGATCATGTGCAAACACTGATGTACAGAACATGCACAATATTTACCCCATCTACATATGTATAAGACTTTAACAGCTACTTACGGAAAAAATCCTTTTTCACCAAGTTTTTTGCACACAGTACTGTAAGAAAAACAGAAATACAAAATTAAGTTACCGATTCCCAATTAAAAAAAAAAAAGTCACTTTACCTGTCCAGCATTCCAGATAATCCTGCTTAAAATAAAATGAACGAACATAAACAAATTGCGCTCCTACATCATTTATATTGTAATGTAAAGTAATTCCTGAAAGCTGAGCCAGAAGTGTCATCTTTTGGCAATTTACCTTTAGGTAGATTATAGTGGAAGTGATTCAGTAGTGGTTTCCTCAGGCAACAGTTTTGCATGCCCCCCCCAATGGTTTTGCCAATCCTCGCTTTACCTAGTGAGGGAATGAGACTGTTCCCAACTAGCCCACCACACTGTGGCACAAACAATTGTGCCAGTAAAATTAGTGGTCTTACACAAGCAGGGTCTGAACTGAACATAAGTTCTACAGACCAGCAAAAGCTTCCTTGACCGTAAAAACCAGTGCATCAGGCAGTCCAGGCTATTCTGCTGTCCTGAGTGGAAACTAAATAAAAGTTTTTACCTGAAAAACATTTGGGTGGAGTAGACTAACTTCTAGCACCAGAGTTTTGATGGCTCCAAAGATACGTTTCATTTGTAGAAGCCAATAATTGTTTCAGGCTTTTTTGTTTAAATTAAAAGGGAGGAACATTTGCATTTGTCAACTAAAAATACCAAGGGGAAAACAATCTCATTGGAGAATAGAGTAAACATAAGTAAATAAATAAATAAAAGGTCAAAGGGGACAACTTTCATGTAAAGATGCCAAAGTCCACACAGAGGTCTCTTCACAAAACGCACCACTGTTCAACTACATATGTTTATCTACCACCACAGGTTCAGTAAGCAGGAAATACGAGATTCCCTTGTGAAACATTAAAATATTTACTGATCACACAAAAGGATTCTCGGGTCTTGAGGCAAAGTGTGAATTTCCACAGCTAGTACAAAAAGCAAAAAAAGGGGAAGGGGGAAGAGCTATTCGGTTGGAACCAATGCTGCAGAAGCCTCCTCGGTATAAGATTCCCTTGGATATTTTGTCTATGAGGTTGCCAATGTTTATTACCACCAGGAAACGCAAAGACAGAGAAGTGCATCCAAAAATTGCATCCCACAGCCATCATTTAAAACCACACAAAGTTAGTAACACTTTCCCCCACAGAATATCCTCAAACTGATCCTGCAGGGCTACCGATTCTCCGATTTCTTTTACAGCATCTGCCCAAAGAGAAGTACCCGGAGGCGGTCCCCGAGCGCTCTTGTGGAGATTGCCACGGTCAGGGCCAAGAAGCACCACCTTGAATAGTCCTGCATGCAGCACAGACAAAGTTTCATATCATTCTAAATCAAGGGAATTAATGTTTTCCCAATTTTTTATGAACATAAATATGTTGATTTTAGTGACATTGCCTTCCACAGGAATTCAGCACTGTAAAATCTAACTAAATCTCTGCTCAGGTCTCAATGAGTTTTGGTCCTCCATAAAACAGAAGGGGACACTTATTAATGATTAGAGGTAGTCATTAAACAATCCCCTGTATGTTGAGAAGAGGTATATATAAGCTCGCAGGGAAGTTTCAGCATATTAGCTTGATGCAAGGGGGTGCTAATAACAAAACCGTTAACCTGAAAGAAAAAAAAAAAAAAGCCTGGTTCCATGTTGTTATTAGTTGGTTGTTTTAAAAGATGGTAAACGTAAAAAAAATATTTCTCTCTATTCAAAGACAATAATGATAATCCTAAAGCAGAGCTCTATTTAAGGGATTTTCACCCCATAAGTCCACTGTAATCCGTTAACACTAGTAAAATACTAATAGAGAGCCAAACGTCGGTATTTCTGATACCCAGAGTTCAAGCATGTATGGGAAACAGACTGTCACATCACCATCTGCTCCACAAAGCATCCAACTAAAGTCCTTAGGAGAGTATAATAAAAATCCAATTACTAAAGACTTCCATGTGCCCAGCAATTTAAAGTCTACTCTACCTAAACAATTGAGAACAACTTAAAAGACCTTTAAAGAAACAGGTAAGATGACAAACTTGGTCACCAGCCATCTTTCATCTAGTGGTGAAAAACTTTAGTAGATGGTCGCTTTTTTAAATATCTCAAAAAGATATAATTATTTGCACAATTTCACCCATTACAAGAAACAGGAAGTGTCCAGTGAAGCTGAAGGCTTTAAATCCAATAGTTAAATCAAAATTCTATAGCACAGTGAGCCATACAATATGCTCCTGAAATTGTATAATGTCCAAAATGAGAGGTTTGACTAATCTTTTGAGAGAGAAATTGCAAGGTTACCTAATTATAAACACTTCTTTTCAAAATACTAAGCAAGCCTGCCAGCGCAATTTAACCAAAGTCTCATTTTTATGAGATTAGGCACATGCACAACATACAGACTAATAACCGTTTCCCCAACAATTAGCCACGAGTGAACAAACTAGTATTTTTGGCTCAAGATTTCCCTCTCTATTAACCACATTTAAGGAAAGTCAGATGTCAACCCATTCTGGCTTTGTCAGGTTAACAAAAACAGGACAGACGCTGAGAAATATTCCATTAACAAACACCCTCTCTGCCAGGTATTTCTAGGTGAAAAACCCCAGGTCCCAGGAGCATCAGACAATTTTAAGTGAAACGATCTTCTTCCATGCACAGAGCTCTCATCTATCTCAGAACTTTTTTTGGGCAAAACTTTTCCCACTGGTGGGAAAATTACCAGAGTTTATGCTCCAGTTTTCTAACTGTTTCAACAGTGCATTAAAACCCATTCTGAATATTCTGATAACCCACTGATTAATAGTTCCTTGAGAATAAAAACTAAGGAAGTTTGGTTTCCTATGGATTTATGTTCTATGGTTGACTGAAAGCCATAGCTGAGGCTTTTCCCAGTGGTCAAGCATTTAGACATACACTCTCCCACGCAGACTCTCCGGTGGCCTTGCAACACGGGAACTCTCACTGCAGCTTTTTCCTCTCATTTCAGGTCACTGCTAGGGTCTCCTCTAGCCAGGCAGGATTCTCATAAAAGTCGTGGGACTTAATTATCTTTGAGACCTCTATCCTATGTCAAATTTGAGCCAAAGATTCAAAAAACAGAAAGAACCATAGCGTGATTTATTTTTCATGACCAAGCCAAGCTAAAATGCTGATGGTTCTGGACCCAAACCCACGTCATTATCAGATCTACACAGTTGCACTGTCAATAGATCCTCTAGAGGCACGAAGGCACTGAAGAAGGTTATCTGTTATGTGTGCATGCTTGTTTTAAAACATTTTTTATTAAATTAAACAAAAAAAAGTTAAGCTATTAAAGGTTGCACTGAAGGTTTTCAGAACCTAGAACACAAACCAATGCCCGCGCCTATTGACATTGGTTTGAAAAAAAAAAAAAAGGGGGGGAGGGAGCATTGCACCATAAGTGCATCATCAAAAGACATTAACGCCTTCTAGCACACATATGTAGATAAAGTATTTATTACAAAATACGAATGAGTCAGTGGATAGCTATGTTTTGTATTTATTACAGACTTCCTGCGTAGTCTGCAGAAAAGAGAACATTAATATTCCAATATGAAGGAAGAATATATACGTGCCAAG
Organism: Vanellus vanellus; assembly: GCF_965231255.1. NCBI lineage: Eukaryota > Metazoa > Chordata > Aves > Charadriiformes > Charadriidae > Vanellus > Vanellus vanellus. The sequence goes on from NC_138922.1 coordinate 11,192,747, forward strand.
ACAAACATGCACATCAGTTTTACATACTATACGTTCATTAAATATCTTTTTATCATCCCTTATGATCTCATTCTAACATATGCTACTGAGGTCAGTTCACAGAAACATGGAAAGAGCGTAACATAAGCTACCTACTCTCCTTCTATGACTGCTTTGGTACACAGAGTTCTTAAATACTTAAAAATAGGAATTAAATTAATCACATGTGCCAATTTCCTTTTTCTGATTTATTACTCCAGTGATTGACAAAGAATCATTTACTGAAAAATAATTTAACTATTGCAAGTAAATGCAAAATATTTAGTATTCCCAAACTTAAGTAATCTAATTTATGTATGAGGTATTAAAATTTACATGCAATTGTAGAGGGGGACGAAACAATTAGTTGAACCCACAAAAACCTGAAAGAAACTATGATAATTGAAAATGCGCATTTTCTAGAGAGATATTTTTTCTAATTTTCTGAACTCTTCTTACTCTTTTTGCTACCTACTGAAGAACTCTTTCATTACAATTGTTTTTTACTTTGGAATAATTTTTACAGAAAAATCAAACTTTTTGTGACATCAAACTGTTGTTATGGAACATATGTCTCCTATGTTATACATTACAACTATTTGATATAAGTATTAAAAAGTATGTTTATTTCAGAATAGTGTATGTGTGTGTGTATATATATATATATATATATATATATATATATATATATATATATATAACACAAGGTCTCGGTACTTAAAGGGAAGAAGATGAAGATTGTGGAGAGTGCCATTGTAGGAAGTTTGCAATGAAAACAAGTAAAACATGATAAAGATCTGCAAGATTTCACAGAATCACCACATCTTAGATACGATCTAAGAGTCTTCAATGATCCTATTCACCTTCAATGGCAGGGCAACAGACCTAGAATGAGTGTTGAGGAAGGCAACACTACGAAAGAAAATGTTATCTGAATTTAAGGAACTTGGGACATTTAAGGGTAGTGATCTTGTATTCAACCCTCACGGGTGATTCCAACCTATATCAAACCGTTTATAGCCAATTTGTTCACCACATTCTTTCACACCTGCAGAATCGGAACACTACTACTGTACATCACAGGTAACCCACATGTTTGTACACTCTCATCTACCTGTTATAATGTGTCTCTTGATTTATGACAAATGACAAGGTTTAAATGTGTTTGTACCCAGCAACATGAGGTACTAGTACCTCAGGGCTACACTTGGAGATGATCACAACAGAAATACATTCGTTTTAAAATTTCTATATTAAAAATTAATCTTTCTTAAGCTATCTTCTTAAGTAAATAATATTTAAATGTATATTTTTGGAGAGACATTGATACTATCAGTGAAAGATACAGGAAGACAGGTACGAAAATAAAAAGTAATCACAACTGTCCATGGAAGCGAGCCCACCAGCTGAAGCAGCAGAAGGAAACACACAATCACCACAGTTAAACTCTGTACGTGACTTTGTAAGAAAACAGCCCCTATCTCCCACCCGGCATCTGTACGCACCCAACACTGCATCCACAGCCAGCCCCGAGTTCACAGGGGGAAGAAGAGGACTTGGGGCCAAAGCTAAGATTATGTTTACTAATCTTCTGGCTTTTCACGTGTCATCACCATAGAAAAACTAGTTCAGCCTTCTGAATCCAACCAGCAGTTTTAACATTGTAATTCCTGTTGGTTTTTTCTTTCCCCAAGGGTTTTTCTCCCAGAAAAAGTGCTTGTTCCAGAACATATGTAACACGCAGGATAGCGAGAAGGACAGGCTGCCTATCAATTTTTACCACAATAGTTCATTTTGAAGACAAGTCTCTCTTCCCCTTACAGAAACAACATCTTTTAATGAAAGCCATTAGTATGGCTTTTTGTGATCAGATCCCAGTTGTTTGCATGTAATACGCGGTGCAATACAATCACTAAAATAAGTCCCAGCTGTAGAAACACAATGCTATGCTGTTGCTAATGTGTGTTGTACTGATAATGAATGGTCGTCTATGCTTTAATCTGAATAAAGCTCCCAACTGCTCTGTCTCTCCTTGCCAAAAATTCCCCTTCCTCCTCCAGACTGTGGTTGCATTCCAATTACACTGCTGATTGGAATGAGCCTGCTCGGGGAGGGAAAGGGAGGGAGACAAATGAGCGCACACACACACACCCCTCCTTGCCTTCGGACGGCTGCCCCTGGGACCCAGAAATTGTTTGGGGTGTTTGAACCTACGGCTGACACAACATACTTTTCTCCACGTTGGATAAAACTCTTCATAAATTTATTTATTTTCAGGAAAATAACAGGCAAACAGCACACCATGCACAGGTTCCAACAGGACAGTTCAATGCTTTAAACATTTCTAACAAATTCCTACTGTTTTCTTCCATCGTTGGCACACAACCGAGAAACTTATATTTTTGTGCTTGCATTCCCTCCTTGGATCTGCCTAAAACCCCACATGGGAAGATATAAAACAGGAGGTCGTCAACTATTCATGGAACAAAGAGCTGTAAATAATGCCATACAGATTTGCAAATACAGCTGTTGAGGTAATAACTTTCTCAATTAAGGTTTTGAAATAAAATTGTTTATCTCAACTACTCATGTTAAATTTTACTTCGCAATTAATCTGAGGATTTGATTTCTTTGTCTCTTTAGTTTTCATTTCCTTTCAATTTTAATTTCCTTTGAAAGGTGTTTTTTCTGCAGATGAATAAACTACGTGACAGAACACAATCATAAACTAAGAATTTACTTTCCACTAATGGATTTTTTACGTTTTAGAAGATTGCGATTGATTATCATCAAGAAGGGACACACAAAGATAGGTAAACCTAACAAATGCACGTTTTACAGGTGCGCAGGGGTTTTGAGTAGAGAAGGTATCGAAATGTGAAATTGGTAAGAACGCAGCAGCTGACCATTACTCTAACCACGAGCACCCATCAACAGGAGCTGGAGGGTTTCACATTGCACGAACAATAAAGAGGGCTGCAGCTGTTCCTCTCTCAAATCAGGTCTAGCAGTCAGATGGATGCAAGGTAGATCAGGAAGCTGAACTGGCTTAACAAAAAATCAACCTTCTGGGGAGATGGATTAGTCTACCGTTGGCTCCAAGAACTACCTTGACTTACCCTGCAGTCATGCCATCTGCAGCTCGACTGGAGAGGCAGTGGCAGAACACGGGGCTGCAGAGGAGGGAGGATTAGCTGGACTACCTTTCTGATGGCAACGTGCAGTAGCACTGCAAAAGTGCATGCCATAACAGTGATGTTTTCAGCTCTAAAATCAAAGTGCACCCCCCAATATTTTCATTTTGATGCAGACTCTCTCAGTTGTGCACTTCCAGACATTTATTAACAAACAAAACAAAAAACCTAAACCCACACAACCCCCCTTTTTAAAAAAAAAAAAAAAAAAAAAAAAAAGCAGATTTTGCCATCAAGATACCAAAATAACTCCCTAACACCCTTCAGGTTTTCAGAGACGCAATCTTAACCTTAAAAATTCAGATAGAGTTTCATGTTCCATTTCCCAAAGCACACCCAGAAGCACAGAATCAAAACACTGAAAAAAGTATTTCTCTTGCATGTATACACACAACTGCTTTCAGGTATTTCACTTACTGACAGCTGCTCTGAGTGTCACAAAGCACTAGAAATTTAGAATAACCTAGTAACAAGCTCTAAACTAGTTAGTACAAAATGTACAAACACAGAGGCTGGCATGCCCGTCTTAAAAAAATTATTTCCCCCAATACTTTATCTGAAATTCAGTGCTACCCAAATTAAATCGCCAAACACCATCCTCTAAAGACATAGCAAACCAAAAAGGTCACTAGCCACCCCAATGCCTTTTCTGGGACCAGTATAGAGGCAGCACATGCTGAGATGAAGGTGCCATATGACATGCACAAGGAAGCCCGGTTCACCCAAGGACACTGGCCAACTGATGCTGGTTTCAGACATACTCTGCTGGATTAGATTAAATGGAAACACTCTCACCCATCCACTAGGATCCATGTCTGTGCGGCAGGAAAGCGCACTGCGAGCACTGCCTTTGGGAGCAGCCAGGTAAACCTCAAACCACCACCACTAGCTGTTTCATCTAGGTACCTTTTTCTGACGTGAATTAGGAAATACATAACATGATCCCTTCCCCCCCTGAGCTGTGGGAGCCAGAACATCTTGGAAGGGATGGTAACTTCAACAGGCAGCGCTATCTGCCCACACTCCTACCATGCACATTGACACTTCACACTGGTAGGAAACTAATTTCTAACTCTCTTTCAGAATTATAAATCTAATGTAAATTTACAATCATGTACCAATGCTAACTGTCTCACTTGGAATATACATTAAAATGTTTCAGGAGTACTAATAAATTTTTAAAGTGCTATTAAATACTAACCTGTCAGGTTGAAAAAAAATTCAACAACAATTTTAAGTGACACATAAAAGCATTATTGATAGGCTGATACCCAAACACAAGGTAGACAGCTTTAAAATAAACTTTCAAAATACATATTACAATACCCTTAGTACTAGGAAAGCACTTTTAACAAGATTTTCCTTTAATAATTGTTAAAATTGTTGTCCCATAAACACATTTCTGCAAGTTCAATTTCAACACAAGCCAGATGCTAAATCCTTATTAGACTGTGTGTAAAATGAAACCCATTTTGAAGGATCACATGCACCTGCTTATAAGCATTGTCAGTTAGAAATCTGTGTCTCAACAAATTGGAATTATTCCTCTGGGACTAAACAAACAAAACCACAATAACCTGCATTCAAACACCAAACGGCAATATGGATTATCCAGAAGTGAAAAATGTCCTAATAATGCAATGTACTTTAAATGACTCCAAAATATGCCAGAAACTAACACAGTAACAGTAAATTTTTCTTTCCAACAGATGCGCTGTATTAAATTCTGCCTATAGGGTTATGCTTCAGCTGGGTTTAGAATTCTTGACCCGTATTACTTGCATGTAGTATAACTCATGGAGATTAAAATTCAAAATGAAGATATCACTTATTTATCATGGAAGAAACATTAATAAAGATGCAGTGCGTCACCGAATATAAACAGTTAAAGCCAATAAATCATTCATCTCATGCAATAATAAAATTCTGGGACGGAGTCTCCAGGGCTATTTTAAATTCACGTAAGAGGGGGACGACCCGACCCGACAGCGCCTCGAGACTCCAGCAGTCTGTGCCGGAGATGTCCGACTGACTTGTAGACACGGCCAGATGGAGTCTGCCCAGATTTGCCATGTTTAGACTCCTGTTTTAACATCACGATGTCTACTTCACAGTATTGTTTTACTGTAAACAAAAGGCTTCCTTTTCCACTTCTCCTCCCTTGTTCCACTCTAAGCCACAAGTAAAACAAAACACAAAACCCCCCAACACTTCTTCCAATTCTTCCTTCAAGCAACTAATGCATTGACATTTCCTAGATTCATTCAGCGATGGGCTCACTGCCACACACAGCACCCACTCCATTCATCTGCCCAGTTTATTTTACACGCCTGTCAAGAGGTAAAGGAAAGACGCTGCCACGTCTGCAAAGAAGGTAGCAACCCTCCCCAAGCATTTCAGATCTTACCATGAAGGCTTGCAGATCTCTTTTACAGAGATTCACGTTTGAACCAGTGAAACTGGATCTGTAGATGCAAAACCTTATGTTGGTTTTGCCTTTTTTTTTGTTTTTGCTAGATTAAACCATCCCCAGCAGGGCTCTATGTAAGCTAGGGCTTCAGTCCCAGCCTCCAACAGAGAAAAAGAAGCAGAAGTAACACGTGGGAAACTTTAAGAAAACAAAGGCTATTGCGAATATTTGCATTTCCTGGTTTGGTGTGGCTGGAGCCTTTCAGACCAGCCAGGATGTTTCTAATGCCGAACTTTCATACACTAGAAATTCCACTTCACTTCTCCACCCTACTCCAAAATGGCCTAACCCTCACATCTTGTCCATTTTTCAACATCTGAAAAAACACTACTGTACCATGAAGTCACCATAAATACACCGCTTACAAAGACAGAATGCTGTATGTTGGTCAGTTGGGGGAGAGGGGGAGCAACATAGCTTTAAATTAACAGCTATTAGAATACTTAAAAAAAAAAAAAACACCACATCAGCAGTCAAAGATCAATTTTCAGACCAATTTCAAACTTATCTCTTCTGTTACTCACATTTTTAGTAAGTATAAAATTGTGTTCCAGTAAACAAAATCAGGGTGGGAAACAGAAATCCATTAAAGATAAATGAACCCACCAGCTTTGCTGTTATATTTGCTGTATGATCCTTTTTTTTTAATCTTCCTGCAGTATTAAAAACATAATTCCCATTTTTAAAAAGTCTTTTAATTTAAAGTAACATTACCAAGATTAGTTAATCACAAACTTGGAGAGGTGGTTATTATATGCAAGGGTAAGTGAAGTAAACTCTACTAGGAGCATTAACTCAATTATCCTAGAAATACAGAAATAAAATAAAAAAAATAATAATAAAATTTAAGAGCTCAGGCAAAAAGGGGTACTTGTATCTCAAACGCTTAAGAATCATTGCACTAAAATCTTACCTCAATCCTCAAAGACTTGTTTGAAATCCCAGCAGCTATTTTTTTAAACCAAGACCCAGTTTAGACAGAAGTGATTGGTCCAAAATTATCAAGTTGCAAAATACTTGAGAGTGTACAGGATTCTTCCTCTGAGAATGGGTAAATAAAAAAGGTAATGTAGAAATTTAGCCATATATTTCTCAGCTTGTTTTGATAGGAACAGGGGGAAAAAAGCTAACAAGAAACAAATTGTAGCTCTGTTCTGTCTGATGTATTTCATGCACCTCTGAAAACACGCCGGGGAAAAAAAAACACGCTAACAAGAAGCAGAGCCCTCGGATTTGCTTCACTGCAGTAAACCTCTCCACCCTCTGAATGATCTATAGTAGAAGCAACAACAAAAGAAATTCATGATCTAATTACCAACCAGACAGAAATGCCCTGAATTTTAAAAAGGGCTTCAGACTAGAGGCACCTGCAACTAACCCAGCCTCCTGGGTATCAGGAATTGGGGACACCAGCGGCTCTCCAGACTGCGGGATTGCTGCCGTCTCTGCTGGGACACAGCCACACTCTCCATTTAAACAGGAAGTCTCAAAATTCTGTCTCCGCTACAGACAGAATCTGAAGGGGACACGGCTACCGCTGGGGCTTCGCTGGGAAGAGGCGAAAGGAAAAGACCCTAAAAAAAAAAAAAAAAAAAAAAAAAAAGACACCAAAAGCATGCACTTCATTTACTCTTCATGATCAATTCTCATGCCACTCTTCAGCAAAATGCTGTCAATATTGATTTATTCAATGCTAACAAAAGGATTGTCAGCTGCTTTATAAGAAACAATTCCTAAAACACAACAACAGCTAGGGTGACAACTTTTGTTAGGGGAAAAAGGATGTAAATTCCAGCACTTCAAATACACAACTTGAACTAGTTGAGTGATTTTTTTAAATCTTTCCCTAATAAACAAAACTTAATGTTAAAGAGCTCATGAGGAACATGATTTCGATACTATCACTAGTAAAAATCACTAATAAAGGCATTCGCCTTAATCTAAACTCCTAGTTCAGCACAATTATGTTTTACTACTACACCTGATGTACTGAAACCATATTAAAAGAGCAACACAGATGAGTGATGTGCTCTTCACATCCACCTGCATTATCATCAATATCCACAACTTCAGACACGGATTCTGATCCGTCTCTCTGATAATATGCGTTATCCTGTCCCCTCTTCCTTTAATGCAACTGAAATACTTAAGCACAATATTGCTATATTTACTCTTTTGGGGAAAATTGTTTTTAGTGGAGTGCTTTCAGCTCTGGAAACTGCCTCTCTCTGGAACTTGACAGATTGGCTTCTGCCAAAACAAACAGGGTGAGGAGAATGATGTGTGGACTATACATACATTTGTACCTGGTTACTAAGCTTATGCCTCTGATTCCGTAATTCTGCCTCTACCTGCAGAAACGTAATACCATATAAGTGGGGTGAATGCCAGCTGCTTAAAGAGAGTACATACAGAAAACCAAGACATCACCCATTCATACATTATTAAAATTCTCATGTACCTCAGACCAGTCTTTTTTTCCCCCCATCAGATAACCATGAAGCCTCATCTCCAGGAGATAATTATATCAATAGACTATACAATTTATAAACTGATTTAGTTAAATTATTGCAGTCCTTTAATATGAACAGATTCAGTTTAGTTTCTCTGTGTAAACAGATGTGTTCTACAGATCAAATCCAAACAGTGTAAGAAGCTGCTGCTGTTAAACAGAGATGAGCTAATTGGATGAGCAGCCCTATTTATTTCAACAGAAGTAAAGCAACTTATATTAAAGCCCCACTTTCCTTGTTTTGCTTTGTTTTTACACAAGTTGCTTAAATTATTTAGTCAAGTCAGTAAAATTCAGATACTACTGTAAGAAATAATATGAAAGGGATTTTAAAGAAACAGACCACCAAGGGATTCAGGTGAAATAGCTCACCAATATATGAAAATAAAGAATCTTGCCCAAAAAAGCTTACCATGCAATTTAAACTGCAATTTCAGAATTCTTTTGGGAAGATGCAATGTTCAAGCAGTGAAAAGACAGGATTTATTTTAAGAAAGAGGAGCACATGGCAGAAGACAATAAGCAGTAGGGAGTTATTAGTAGAAAAGGTGATGGGAAGCAGGTGAGACTGAAAGGAGGCGGATAAAGCTGGTTACATGAATGTAAAAAGTTTAACACTGTGAATCAACGCTCCTAGCAGTATAGCAGATGAATAAAAATCCAGGAAGATATTTCCAAGATATTAGAAGGCATTTTATTACTAGACCTCCACAAAGGCAGAACAGCTTTCAAACCTAATGAGCAGGCAAGTCCTTCCACTGCTGTCAAACAGCAGTTATGAACTTCAGAATGTCTGAGTGGACACGAAGGGGATTTTGAGGGGACACAGAAATGGAAACCCTCATTTACTGTCGTGCCCCTCCCTCTAGAAGCCCTCAGCCTCTTGCAGTTCCACTCACAAAGCATTTTACCGCTTTCTACCATTTCTTACATGGTTGCACACAAGGTAAGAGCGAGGATGCCAGACCCAGTTTTCCAGAGGAATCTTTACATCCATTTCCTAGGCACACTGCTCCTTGGATAGCTCAACTGCTAATTGAATGCTATCCCAGCCCCCCAGTTATTTGCTAAACAACATTTTCATTACCAAGCAAAATATTTTTTCCTTTCACAACTATCTTACATCTCAATTATTTAATACTAAACACCTTCCAATGACCTAATTCCTTTTGTTTCTCTATCATCTACGTATCTGAGAGCCAACACAACAATTTATATCAAATAAAACAAGACCGGAAACATGCTAAAACTCTGATCAGCTATATGAACAATGAAGGAACAAAGAGGGCACAAGCCTTTTCCCCCTTTACGTTCCTTCAGCTAGCTTTGTAAAGCGTACCTCCTTTCTGCACTGATTATTAACTAAATTTAAGAATTCAAATATATTTCCCATTTATCTTTGTGCATTATAGACTATGAATGGCATTGTCAATGTTAAATAGATAGAAGGTTTTAAAATACTAAAAATCAAAATGCAGTGACCACCTTGGAATTGACACGCTACGTGAAACTACATCTCCAGCTAATCATGCATTTTCACCAGACAATAATTTTCACTAAGCAAATAAACTACAATAAGTCAGTTCACCAATTTCTGCCAGCATCACTCGTGTCACACTTGCATTCCAGACACGTAACAGTCCTCGCTAAAAGGTGATATTGCCAAAGGGTCACAAGATGGGAGTGCTTTCAGGATGCATGCAAACATTTTGTGATTTAGCTAAAAGTCAAAAAAGTACCTAAAGACATTCAAACTTACAAACGAGAAATTAGAAGAAACCAGCAAGTCTTGTAGATTTTGATCCTAAACACAGACTGCTCTTCAGGAGACAATAAAAAACACACAGGATTGGAGAAGATAAAGTGTTAATCACATATTTGGTGGTTTATGAGCCAAAGCAGTCTGAGGTTTAAACTGCTTCTGCTCAGTGCTCATCCCATTCAGAGACGATGAATCATTTCCCATTTGGCAACACTTCTGCCTACAAGGCTGTCTTCTGTGAGATTTCTCCTGTATCCTTGTAATAGATTTGCTAATTTAGTACACCTGACTTTGAGCAAAAGCTATTGTTGCCAGCTGTCAGACTAGACCTCGTCCTGTTTATCAGACACATCTAAACCATCCCCTTCTGCCCCAGTCATAGAAACAGAACACTCTTTACTAATCCCACTGCAGTAAATTACTTTCTAATATCCTTGTTTTTCTTACTCTGCCAAAATACCAACACATCATAGATTTAAAGCAACAGCAAAATCAATGTATCCACAGCAGCTGGGCTCATACCAGTTTATCCAATAACCACATTTTTTTAAAGTCCTATTTGCTGTTCTAGTCATTCTGTCCCTGAATGCCTCAGTTTCAGCAGTAGAGGTTTGACTATTTTAAACAAAGGTAATATAAGCTCACAGGGAGCGTATTCTAGTTTTTTAGGCAGGCCTCCACAGCTCTTTGAAAGGTAAATCAGAGCAAAACAAAGTATTAAATGCCTCACACACACTAAAACATTTCCTCATTTTCCCCAGGGCTTTGTGCATGCAAAAGAAACTGCATTACTTTCTGTTTATAAATATTTGTCTGGACAGCAGCTTCAAAGGGTAGGGGCAACACAGAAAATATTTGGGGTTGTTTTGTTTACACGTTTGGTTGTTTTTTTTTTTTAAACCTACCTACAGAGAATCTGGGGAAATACACAAAAAAATAATTTGCATATGACATTTTTACTCCTAAACAAAATCTACCAGAACTTAAGTCTTTACATTCTAGATTACATAAATCAGTTATATAGATGCAAAAAAATACTCATTCTTTCTAGGTTTTATACACTGCCCAGAATTCCTCCTGCACTTTAAAAAGTTTGCTGTGTTCACAGAAACATACCCATACACTAGATGCTCTTTTGATATTTTTACCCTTCCAAACATTTTAAAACTCAGTATAATCACAAAAATATGAGAACCCATCCACTCCACTAATAACAAATAAGGAGTATTTACATTCATCTCTTCTCTTCCATTTATAGGGAGCTGTGGAGCTGCTTACTCATCTCCAGCATTAAAATCTGGCTTCATTAATTCATGGCGAGCAGTGGAGGAAGCGCACCTGAACTCTTTCACCTGGGCTGGACTTGGAAGTCACAAACTGCTATTCAGCATGCAACGGCCATTTACTGTGAGCAGGTTCCACACCACCCTATGGTCATCTTCTGCTTTATTTCTTGCCAAAATTAAATTTAACTGTATTTGCCTACTTGTAGGCTAGCTGAGGATCCCCGCTAACGTCCTCCTTCATGACAGTATCCATACAACATTCAAAACAGGCTGATGTCTTGACTAGTTTCAGACAGGAAAAAAATCATTGTAAAATAAGAGAAATCAAGACCACAAAGACCACAAAGAGTTGGAGATCGTTTATGCTATAGGTAGCACAGTTTGCTTCTAGAATATAGACACAGGGAGGACCGCATGAAAGGGCCCAAACAGCATTGCTAACACATGGTATGAATGAGAAAAGTCGTAGAGAGTTCCTAAAATAAAAGGAAGCGAAATGCAAGAAATTTAGGGGTGCAGGGAAAAAACAATACAGAGCAGCTGATAGTGGTGCAGCAAACCTATGTGAGCAGATTGCTACGATGCAGTTACAGATGGGTTGCGCCTGTCTACAGGCAATTGGAACAACTCTTTAGGGATTTGCAGAACATTCTCTCCCCACCCCAGTAACTGCTCATCAGCTGCAGCCACCCTGTCCCTCGCAAAGGGGGCACGAAGCTGGGACTGCCTGCTGCGGCCTCAGCTGCAGAGCCAGTAACTGTTTGTCCAGGGGAGGACAGAGGAAAGGAACCTGGGAAACAGAACAAAAACTTGGGATTTTAGGAAATTGAGAGATGCAGTCAGAACAGAGAGAAGTGAGAAGCAGTACTATTTCACCGCCTTACAACAGCTACATAGCCCATCTATTCTTCTGTAAAGGCACTGTTCTTGCAACTACAAGGAAAAAGACCTATATATATATTTTTTTTTTTTTACAAGGTTTTTCATTGTAATGTTTGAAATGACGAATCAGATACTGTATTTCAAGTATTATTCATCTGTACAATTTAAGCTAGCCCTGAGTAATCATTAAAGAAAATATTTGCCGGGAAAAAATAAATCAGAATATATGATTCATTCACTTCTGAAACAATAAAACCGTTCACTGTAACAAAAACAACTATACTGTAAATACTTCAATTAAAAAGTTAAATAAACAGCCAAATACAATGAAGAAAGCATTCCCTTAAAAAAACCCAAGCATGCAAATGTGTGCAAATAACAAAAAATCTTGTTAGAAAATACAGTAAACGCCGTATCTGATGGAAGCTGTACTCTATTCTTTAGCTATTTAAGTTAATAGTCTTAAAACAACAAAGGGACAGCTCACCTCTCAAACTCTGACAACTCACTATTAAGCTGATAAACAGATATTTATTTCAGCACACAGGTGATGCACGTAGTGTACACCTGAAAAAGAAACAGACCACTAACTCTGGAAAGTTCAAGACAGCAACATGAGAGGGACTCCTTAACAGCTCCCTGGGAAGTAGTCAGGGCTTTCACAGACCTCAAATCATGAAAAAGGGGATCAACTGAAAAAAATCAAGCATTTAATGGCTTTCTAATTGCCCAAAGCTCAACAAGGTGTGAAAATGAGCAGCTTTTTGGAAAAGAAGTCATCAGAGGAGCAGACTTTGTGTCGACCTTGTATCAAACATTGGGGGGGAAAGAGGAGCACTGTTAAGCATCAACAAGTAACACTGGACAAATATGAAAACAGTTTAAAAAGCTCACTTTTCTTCATGGTGAGACAATATTAAGTATAGGTTTACTTGAAATGAAACCTTGTAGTTTCACATTGTTAATTTATTTCGAGTTGGCTAAAAAAAAAAAAAAATCACTAAAATCACTAAAAAGTGCATCTGATAGCACTTGTAACTTCTCACTTTGTCTATATATAGCCATTTTCTGAACAGGCCTCTGAAAGAAACATCAGATAGAACATGATGCCTTTCTGTTGCTGGAGAACACACCTGCCCACTACTTATAATTTCTGAATCGTTTCTTGACTGTTTAAACTCTTTTGCAGGCTCCTATGTGTATGTTCAAGAGAGAGAGAGAGAGAGAGAAAGAGAGAAAGATCAAAGTTTTTCACAGCACAGGCAATTCAGTATAAACAAAGCACAGCATATTATGTATCTATCCACTAACACAATAAGCTGTTCCCGAACAAATCCCACAGTGACAAACTGCGTAAAATTAGAGGACGCCCCTCTTCTATAGAAATCTTTATATACGTTGCAAGAGTACACAATGATGACTGCCATAGCTTTCTCCGTCCACTTGATATTTAATGTATTTGTATTGACTCTAACCATAAAAGGTCAAATCTTTCATGCAACGAACTCATCAATAGCAGGTAGCACTTACCTGAAAAAAATATTAATTGTAACTCCCAAACCTTTGTGAACAGGTGGCATGTAAATTAGCCAAGGAAACATTAAAAACCACAGAACTCAATTATTATCACATATTACTTAACAGAATCTTCTGACCCTTTTAAAGCAAGAAACTACTCGCATTAATGAAGTGACCAAGAGATCACATAATTTCTTAGAATCAAGGATTTTAGAAAGAAAAAAAAACAAAACCCAAAACTTCAAGTTTGCTAAAAGCTGAAGAATTCCTATTGTTCTACATGTAAGAAGTAATCCTGATCTTATCTGCAAGCTTTTCTCAGAATTATGTTATGAATCACGGCCACTTAGAAGCCAGCCCTTAATTCCCTATTTCTTCTATATAGGATCAAGGTGATAAACATGTGGAACAAAGGAACAGACGGGAGAAATTCTAGGGTGGGTGTTTTTTCCTGTTTGTTTTTAAATTTCTGTCTTCTATCCAACCGTTACCGCAGACATTCTTTGCATTTGCCATTCATCTTAAGTTCTTATAAAACACCTCTGCTACAGATGACAACTTCTTGTAAGTAATATCCTCCGATGACTAACAATAACACAGCACATGCAGCAACTGCATTCCCCACTTACAAAGCCAAGTGTAAAAAGTTTGGAACCAAGAACGCGGGCTGCGCCTGTGACCCTGTGTCACATTTGTTGCCACAACACCAGAGTCTGGGCACCAAAAGATTCCCAGCGCCTTCTCCTGCCAAAATCAGTCTCCACCACCTGCCCAGTTGCCCCGGACAGTTCCTCACTCCAGGTCACTCCCTTCTTCCCCACCCTCATCCAACTTTTGAACCCTCTGCATTCTAGTTAATGCTTCTCTTCACACTGGAAGCACACAGCTGAGTTTAGCACTGACAGGACGAGATCAGCTCCCACCCCAGGCATTCGTTAAACCACGCACCACTACTGACTTGGCTGATACAGAGACACCTGCATATTACCACATCCCTGTTTGATAGTGTTCCTGCCCAAGAATAAACGATTCACAAGAATAAAGGCTTTTAAAAAGATGTGCAACATAATTTTAAGCTCCTTCTTGAAATTGGTTGAATTTTAACAGAATCTTCCCAGAATAAATTCAGCCTGATTTAGCTACTCGGCATGAAAAAAATTTCAGTGTTAGCAGGCAGCTTAACAGCAACTGAAAAGACAGTTTTAGAATGGGAAGTGCCAGCTACAGCTGGTGTTACGAGCTCCGACTTGGTATTACAAGTTCAACTAGAGTTATAAATTCCACCGACAGCAAATAAAAAGCAAAGATGTTCAGACAGACAAAGCAATTAAAAATTGTGTTCAAGTTACATGAAGTAGAAGCAACTGCAGGAACCAGCGCTCGTGCTCCCCACGCTGCTGAAGGGCAAAGGCAGCACTCAAAAGGGTGAGGTTCACCAGGGACAATTTTTCTTTTCATTTATTGCTTCTCCATCACAGTGATGCAGGGTGGGTGCAGAACAAGTGCATCTCCAGTCTTGGGCTGCACTAGGAAGAACTGTTTAAATGTAGACAGGGAAGTTTCTAAATTTCAATAAACTTACCAAAAAAATATAAAGCTTTTGAATGGGTCCAAAGCACTACCCAGCGTAGATTAAGTTACATTATGCTGATACACAGGAAATAGCTGACTTATTTTACAGGATGAACAACTCACCAGAGGAAAGGAACTTTCAGGAAAAATGATAAATATTGTAATGAGGAAATCCGAGGCACATATTCACAATGCCACATTCAGATTTCACAAATGAACAGAAATTTCTTCATGATCTCTTGGCCACAGAAGCAAGTGAGATATAGATAAATGCAAACATATAGTACCTCCCCAGGCAGAACTACCACTTGCTGTTAGGGAGAGGAACCAAAAACTTTATTGTCTATCCTTGTAGACAGGAATACAGAAGTTTTAGGATCTTTTTATCACCCCCTTGTAAGATGGGTATTGGGAGAACATTATGAACTGTGGGAACAGCTTGAGAAAGGGAGAGAAGACTACACAAATACTTTATTTTATGACAAGCCAGGCACGACGCTTGTACTACTGAAAATTACTGTATGTCACTTCTTCCTTAAAGGCCTTCTCTTTTCCTGTTGCAGAAGAAAGCATAAACCAACATTTTAAATCATCCTTCAATCCACTTCTTAAGTAGAAGTCCCAAATGTGAAAGATTTTCACAAAAGGGACGCAATATAACATGAAATCATAACTTCAGGATAAATCTTGCCCACTCCTGCATTAGTAATGATCATAAAGATTTAAACCATTTAGCTTTTTGACTAAAAGCACATATCCAGCTCTTTAAGGCAAACCTGAATTATTGCACTGCATCTTGAATTTACAGATAGCATTTGCTTCTGTAAGAACACACGGGCATTTCCCCCTCTCCAGTGGCATTAATTAGCTTGAACAGAGGTCAACAGCAATTTTTCCCCATTCCACACATCCATACTTGACCAACAGTTTATTGTAATAATGTGCAATATATACATTTGAAGATACTCTTCACCAATACCTTGTGCTTTACCAAACATCCAGAACCGCTAGTTAGACATTTAGACTGCCACTTGTACAACCCATTTGAAATTATGGAAGATGGCACTTAACATTTTTGTGGTTGTTCACAGGCTTCATCTACCAAGAAGCTTCCACAATAGTAGTATGACACATTTTTGAACTTTCTACCAGAATCCTCTAAATAAAAGTCCTAGAAAATTTCCACTTTAACATGCATTAATACCCTTCTTTGAAATTTGGTCAATTAATGTGTCATGGTGTGAACCCAGGCTTAAAGAAGCCAGTCATTTTTAATTTCATAATGAGTAATGCTGAGGAAGTGCTTTTCAGCATATGTGAGGACCAGGTCTTTCATGTCCATTTAAATAGTGAACTTAGTAACACATACATTTTGTACCTCTTAAAATTTACATATTAATATTAGTATGAGTGAGAGAAATGCACAGTATTTTCAGATTTTCACACTGAAAATGCAATCGTTACTACTTGGCTAAGAGCAGTATTGCAATCAGTAGCACAAAACACAGGAGAGCGATATCTGTCTGGTTTAGCCCAAGTACAGGAACCCGCACTTGTTTCCTGCTTCCACTGTAAAGTGACACAAAACCTGGTACACTTCTAGTCCCTTCAGGTCCCTGTGTCAGCTCTGCTCCTCCAGACAGCTCTTGAACACTTCTGCCCCACTCTGTCCTCTTCCATCTTTACAAGTGACACCTTCTGCCTCTGAATGACACCACCTGCCTACACCAGCTCCACCTTTATAATGTTTCTTATATCACATCTGATAGCACCATAAATTATTAAGACAGAAGTACTTATTTTGCTGCTAAACAGAAAAGAGGATACCTTAATATTACTACACTGAGGCACAATGCTACTACTCATTTAGTCCTGCATACAGTCTTCTATGCAGAGCATAAACCATTATTTTAATAAACCCCTAAGGGAAAATAGTGGACGAGAGCTTCCTCTCTGAAGAGAAATATTTATACACATCATACACCAATCATTTTGGAACAATAAATGGTGAACATTTTCTGTTAAGATTTGAAGAATTATTTGTCGTAAGGACACCTAAATACTTGGCACAATTAATGCTATGAATCTCTAATCCCAGGCAGTTAAGCACGAATGTAACTCTACGCATTTTACCCAGACATGTTGAGCTCTTTTACACACATTTAAGGATTTTTTTCAACCAGCCATGTTTATAAGTACTCTAAGCCAGATAAAATCTTTCTTCCCCCACCAAGAATAAGAGAGGATACATTTTAGTACATCTACATGCTTTCCACGAAAAATAATTGCAAAAGGTAGTAGACTACCTGTTACTAAAATGAAACAGCAAACTTTTATTGAATATACTCCACCTACTTTCTTCACATCCTACAATACACACACAGTAGACATTTTACATATGCACTTTTAGAAGTGCAAGGCCTGGTCTTTATTTGTATTATAAAGAAATCACCAAGTTGGCTCAAGTTTTCAGAAAATGACTCTAGTATTACTAATGAAGATTCCCACCTGTAATTAAATACAAGCACAACTGCATCTATAATTTAATTTATGTGTGCATCTGTGAGTGAATTCCAAATCAAATAGTTAGGTATGCTAAAAAGAAGTATCATTACAGATGGAATTCAATGGAGTCATAACTAACTCTATCAGTACTACTAAAATCTGGGTCAAGGCAGAATGAAAATGAGTGTATGTCACTTGTTTAAAACTATTTCATGCTATCAGCCAAGATCCGCCCCCCATCCCACAACCAGCCTGCTGTTCTGCAAACACCTGCCTGACTTAAGCCATCACTCACACACACACACAAACCAACCCACAACAGGCCTCTATGCCCAGTCAAAAAGAAAAAGGGGGGTAAGAGGAAGAGGTTGATTTTAACTTGGATATATTCCTCAGCCCACCCCATCTGACAGCCCACGATGGAGCAGAGGGATGCGTGCATCCCAAAAAACGGTGCTGCAGGTTGGAAAGCTTTGCTGTGGCTTTGTCACTCTAATGTTTGCGGCAAGATGGCATCACGCATGCTAATTTAAGCACGGATGGTAGAATCTGGGTACATATTTTTACCGTGACCTGTAAATTACATAGTCTGTCCATGCTCTGCATATTCGAAACAACTTAAATGAATTCATCATAGAAAGGATGCACTGAACCAGTTTGCACTGAGGATACCAAAGCCACAGCTACAGCGACTCTCCCTTTCTGCAAGAAAACAATCCTTTTAAATTGTGTTAAATATGTATGGGCCAAGAGTCATTCCAGAAAATTAACAGGATACAGCCACACAAACTCAAATAATGCTACTTTTTCTTTCACTTTCAGAATTTTGAAAATGTGACTAACACTTCATCTACTCAATACTTTTTACTTGCTTTTGGGGATATCAGTCCTCCTAGTCTAATTTGCCTGAGCAATAGCAAAAAAAAAAAAAAAGTATTTTGAAGTAGAAATAAAGCAATTGCCAAGAATCTGCAGGATGCAGGATACAGCTGATAGCGCAACGCAAATATGGGAAAAAGAGCAAACTGAACCCAAACCACCCCAAATGCGTAGTCTGAGAAGACCTAAAACAGAACCATGTTTTCTGTGGATTTAAACTCAAGAGAAAACAACGTCCATGGGCAGAAAGTCAACAGTAGCCCTAAATCCCAGCTTTACCTGGTTTATCCTTTTTATGATCTTGAGTGTGTCTATTCTCCATTCCGTATCAGTCTCCCCACTTAAACTCAGATGATAATGCTTAGCGAGTTTTGTCCTGAGCTTTGCTATCTACAAATGAAGATTTCTTTAAATTTAGAAGCATTCTTATCTATGCTTTCATTGAAAGTATTTAAAGTTTAAGTAGCAAGAAAAAGTCAACAGTTTGCTTCCTTGAATATACCAAATGCCAAAAGCCAAATGTCCCTCCAGATTTTGATCCTCTTTCCCAAATAAGAAACATGCTTTGCTAATAGCAGACAAGCACTGTAGCCACTTTTATATGCATTGTCTAATATTCCTGAGATGAATCTTTACCAGCCTCTCAGAAGACACTGGAATGATCTCAGACATTGCACGTGTCATGAGCATTTACATTTTATACATTAAAGCATGCACGTAATGTACTCGTGCCATTAAGCCAAGTCAGAAGCCAGGTCATCTCATTATTGTGATGAGAGGAGGGAAGACACCCAAAGAAATCATCCACCCTTTTAAACACCCACAAGAAAGGTCTGGCCCAATGGTGAGATGTCTTTTTAAGTAAGATGGCAAAGCAAGGACACACTTCAAAGGCCATGAGATAAAGCAGAACAAAACATTAAAAGCTGTCTTCCTTTTAGAGATCAACCCATTCACCTTAAAGACACAAAGACAAAATGTCTTCATCTGGAGCCTGATCAGATTTTCACTGTGATTAACAAACAAAAAAAGAAAAAAGAAAATAATTTGTCACCACTAGTTGAGTTACTCAGCTAAGTTCAGGGATGCAGACAGACATTACAGAACAGCTTAAACTCTTTAAATGTAACTGAAAAGTACAATTCTAAAAACGACTATTTTCTCACCCTCAAGGTTTCAATTTTATTTCTTCCCCCAACAGCTTTATTTTTTTAAACATTAAAATTAGGACTATCTGCAGATTTCCCATGTCTCCTACATACGTCCCATATGTTACTTACACACAAATCCTCTACTAGCTTCCACTTGATGCTTTCCTGATTCTACAACTAAAGATGAATATTGGGCCTTTTTGCTCTTTTCATTGGAGCTCCTGTAGAATTGTTTTTCTACCATGATGCCCTCCCTCAAATCCTTTTGATCTTTGCTTTCCTTGCCGCGATACCCCACTAGGTATCCTTGAACACGGATACCCAATTTTATACCCAGATGAATAAAACTTTGTCGCATAAGCTGATCCCATTGAAACAGGCAGTTGAGACTGCTCCCTACAGCTGCTCAGTTGCTTGTTACAATTCTTTGGCGTCTATGTGATCCACAACCAATTTATATGCATATAAATACCCATAACCATATACTGTGTATATAAAAAGCATACATATACACACACTTCATACTGTGATGAATATATTGAGGGTCAAGCATCCACCAATCCCTATACAATCTGATTAGACACATGACTATTCACTTTGTTGTGACTGCACCAGTTTAATCCACCTACTATGTAATTTATTGATTCCAATTTCTTAAGTACTAGTTTTTAGTAAGTCATGTGTCATTAAGTCAAATACACCTTACATGAAGGAAACCCATTGTTTTATTGTTGACCAAAGCCTATCTAACTACAGGCTGCTGGTAAGAGAGGCAGTCCTGCCCTCTTTTCAGCTTCGTGTGCATATCCCTCTTCTTCAGTGAAAAAAAGTATCTTTTTCTTGGTAGGGTTAGCTTGCAGCTCATCACATAGCTACATAGTCGGTGGACTGGACACAAGGGAAGGCCCAGAAAAGCCAGGGACTACAAAAGAGAAAAAAAAACAACAGCACTCAGATTTTAAACTGACCTAAAATTGCACTAACGTTTAAGTCAATTATGAAACCATAGCCTCGCTACTTAAAAATATACATAGCTACTTTATCAGTCTATCAGTAATGCTGTTTCTACAATGAGGCTCTGCCATCCATAAACTTCAGTCCTGCTGCCAATAGCACTAATGAGAATTTGGGATTTAGGTTAACCACTGGTTTTAATTGTAATAATTTAACTGTTAGATTTATCCACTGCAAAAAAAAAAAAACAGGTCTGGACATTCCACATTATTTTGCGAAACTCAAAAAATATTCTGGCTTTTTTTAAATAACATATATCTTTCTTCAGAAATATTATTAGCATCACAACAAGAGTTTCTATGAACTTATGAAAAAAAGTAGCACTTTCTTCCTTCAACACTATCACTTTAGAGAACAGTACCACCTTTGTACTGTAAAGAATGAATAGACAGTAAAATCACCGAGAGAGTAGGACAACAGATGAGATGCTCTCCATTTTCTACAACACAAGATCCAGTGCTTTTATTTCCCTAATCAGCAAACTGTGCCAGGAAACCTGAAAGCTTACAGTAAGGAGGAGGAAAACCAGATCGAACAACTCTTGAGGCCTACCTCTGATTCTTTACCAACAAAACCAACCCTTCCAGCTCATTCCAGTTCTATCCATGGGATATTTATTACCACCTTTTATAGTACAGTGTAACTGTGCTTTGTGGCTATTAAAGTATCTTTATGTGTTAACTATTTTGACACAAACACTACCTACAACACATGAACCAAATGAAGTCATACACTAACCTTTACTCAACTCAGTATATTCTAGTACCTATGTAGTTTTTTCACTTCAAACTGGTTTTAAAATGCATCTTTCTACTTGATAAAAGAAGCCATAGGGACTTCATACAGATAACTGTCATAGATATTGTACATTAATGCAGTCAAATGTAACTACTTCAGTATTAGCTAATTCACAGATTAGGACATAAATTATTTACTGAGCAACTGAAAGCAATGGTCATTTCTCAATTTTTTGAAGAATATAAGATCAATGCAATTCAACATGGGGGATGAAAGAAAGAATAGTACATTCTGCCTGAGCACATAGTAGATTTCCAAACCCACAAATTCAACACACCGCTGAGAAAAATCGCAGTAAGAATGGAAGGGGATGACTGCACTTGCAGCTTTTGTAGAACTCAGATGTACTGAGGATAGGACTAGATAAAAGGGTGGTTAAAGTGTCAGAGTTGAAGGAACTTTCCTTATATTACCCGCTTCCTTGGTTAACGTTATTACAAGCTGTTAAGATAAATTTTGGAGAAGACGAGCGCAATTCTAGACTTCAGCTACCTTAAATTGAATTGCCTATATTTTAATGAGAAGAAACAAGCATTTATACCTCATACTAGAAGTGAAGCATCATCAGAAATCTTTGGATTTTAACAATTATCCAGCGATTTTCTAGCTCAAGATCGTGCAAAATGCATCAACATACGTATCACTAAAGAGTCAAGCAATATTTATGACAGACAACTAAACCTATGAGCAAAAGAATAACCTTTTATAAGAAATGTATAATACAGATGCACTGTAAAATAAATAAAAACTTACTAGAAGTATGCCACCACTGTGGTTTTTCTCTGTTATGGAACCCAGACCTAAATAAACTGTTAAATACTTAGTGTAAAGGTATGCCAAACATTTCTCAGAACTTTCTTAAGGTCCCAACAAAGAATCAACCTTTTTTGCAAAATGAGGCCTAGGTTAAATATTTTATTTGGCTCTTCAAGATGGACTGAGAAGCTGGGCACTAGCTCCAGATCAGTTCTTGGACTCACATCAAACATTACCCTGTCATTTATCCAGTCAGTCAAAACAATGTTTTCCATCTAAACCTTTAATGTTTATGTCCTGAAAAACTGCTAATTGAATCCAGTTCTTGAAATCCATTTTTTAATCTATACTATCTAATTTAGAGATAATGAACAGAAAAGATAAGCATTATACAATGATTGCAGAATTAATCCTATAAATACTCAAGCCAAAACAGAAGACTGCTAGTTTCATACAGCCAAAGAAAATTCAGATTAAATAGCATTTGTCAGTTCGAGAATAAACTTTTAAAAACACTGGATATACAGATTCTTTTAATTCCAAACAGTTTTAGAATTCAAGAGCCCTCAAACTGCTTTTCCAATCAAAAAGGGTAATCAAAACCACGCAGAACACTTAAAATTATTCCCAGGCAAGAACTGACAGCATGTCAGCTGAACTAATTGAATTCAGTGTTTTTCTTAAACATGTAAAGCTTCCTTACAACGAATGACCTTATGTGAAACAACTCACAATTAGCTAAAGCATAAAGTACCTCAAGCCTTTTTAACTCGATAAATAGGCCAAGGTTTCATATAAACTTCCAAGTAACAGAACTGGTACTCAGCAACTGCAAGAACTGTAAACCCTGGAATAGTCCCTAGAAAGACAATTTTGCCAGCGTCCCGTGCTCTGCATATTCCCTTCCTAAAATGTAAGATAACAAAAATCTCAGAAACGTTCCTTAAGATTGTACCTGCTTCTTTTGGGGACTGACCAAACAACTAAAACTCAGTATGTAAAACTACCGCCTATTTCTTGCTCACAATCACACTCCCCGTAACATATATTGTCACAGACACAATTCCACTATATGCTTACACCTTAATAAAAATGAAACAAAATAGAACACTAAATCCAAAGGTGAAAGAGACAACTCCCTAAACGGTACTTCCCATGCTTTTATACAAGGCTGCAGACCATTTTTAAAGTTTCAAAGATAAGCAAGTCTGAGCACTCGCTGCTAAGGAAGAAAAAGTATTAAAGCACTGCATCAATAAAACAATAACCTGAAGAGAAAGCTACAAAACACTCTGTAAAAACAAGGCAGCACTGTTCCATGCATCAGTCCCAGCTACACTTAAGAGTTTTATTTCTAAGTGTAATATTTAGACGCTCACAAATCTCCATGAAAACTAGATTACAAATTTCCAAAGTAAAACATAAGCAGATACATTTTACTTTCACTATAAAAAGAACATATTTTGAAAAACAAAGATGAAAGCACCTCTCTTTATTAGACATTAAACTGGAAATATTTCACATGCACCTAAAGTAGATATATAAACTCTTTTTAGTATTTTTTTAAACACATTTGTTTTGCAGGTTGGTTAAATACACTATATGCAGAGAAGAGAGTTTATAGTGTTATCTATGATTTTCTAATCGCTTACCTTCACGCACTGACACTTTCGAATACAAAATACCGTGTATCTGCTGGGGGACTTATAATACTTTGAACTAGCTCTTTTCTTAAAGTCTCCAGTGTATTTTTCTTTTTTTTTTTTTTTTCAAGAAAGCTCTAGCAGAACTTCGAAGATTTTTTCTCTAAACCTATTTACCTGGGCTCTTATACGGAAAAGGACACACTTTTAAGTATTTAAAAACAACTTATTTTCCTTCCCAGCACGCAGGTGAACAGTTTTTACGATATTTTAAAATCCCAGAGATCAAGTGGTCTCCTGAACGAGGGCAGCATACGGCACTTGACCAAACGAACAGCCTTCACTGAGGAAGTTGGTTTAAAAAAAAAAAAACACAAACAAACACAACAACAAACAAAGAGATCAAAACAAAGAGTGTGACAGTTTCTTTCGAGTTTACGCTGGGAAGACGAAGGACAAATAGAAGCCGGGGGGTGCGGAGAAAGCAGAGCCGCTGCCCGAGGTTGGCACCGGCCGCTCCGGCTGCCCCTCGCCCGGCGCCCCCCGGCCTGAGGGGGCCCGGCCCGGCCCGGCCCGGCCGTGCGGCACCGCCGCCCCCAGCCCGCAGAGACATGTTGTTTGGGCGGCGCGGAGCCCGCGGCGGGGCAGGGAGACGAGGGGAGGGAAGAGCTCACCGTCTCCTTCCCTCCCGAGGCCTGAGGGACTCCTCCGGCCCCAGGTTCAACCTCAAAGACACATGGAGGGAGCCCGCTCCCGCCCCTCCAGCTGGGCCCTCCTCGCCCCGCTCCCCCGGCAGGCCGGGCTTCGCGCCCCCCCGAGTCCCCGCTGCTCTTCGCTTCCTCCGTCCCTTCCCTTCCCTCCCCCCGCCTTTGCCCGGCCCGGCGCCCCACCAGCCCCGCCGGCGGCGGCGGCAGGCCCCGCCGGAGCCTGCCCCGCTCAGTCTCACCTGTCAGTCGCAGCTTGACGGGCCCGTTCCGCCGGGCCCCTTGGTTGGACATGTCCCCGGCCGCTCCGCGGGCTCGGCGCTGCCTTGCCCGGGGCTCCCCCTGCCTCTGGGTCCGGGAAGGGAGACGGGGGGAGGGGAGGCGCTAATGGAGTCGGGTTGGGCGCTCAGGGCAGCGGCGGCCGCCGGAGGAGGAGGAGGAGAAGCCCGGATGTGCCCAGCGTCGCCATGAGCGGGGCCGGGGCCGGGGCCGAGGAGGAGGAGGAGGAGGCGGAGGAGGAGACGCGGCCGCCTTCCCCGCTTCCCTTCCCTCCGCTTCCCCGCCCCCTCGCCCGTGAGCCCGGGCGGAGAGCACAACAAAGCCGGGGACGGGGCCGCACGGCGGGCGGACAGACGGCCGCTTCGCCCGGCCCGGCCTGCCCGCCCGCCCCCAGGGGAGCCCGCCGCTGTTTCCCGCCCCGCCTCAGGCTCTGCTGAAGGGGGAAGCGCATGGAGGTGGCGCCGAGGCTCAGGGTCCTCCTCGGGAGAGCTGGGGGGGGGGGGGGGGGGGGAGCGGTGAATTGCCATGGCGGGAGAGGAGGGATGTGGGGGAGAAGATGGTGGGGACGTTGTGGGGGCCGTTGGGACAGGAGAATCAAAGGTACAAATGGGACACGACCATATGAGTGGGAATTGGAAGCCAGGCTGGAACGTGGGTAGCCACACTGGGGGAGCGTTTCTGATCCAGGGCAGGACTTCCATGGATAGGGTGTGACAGACTGGCCCTGGAAACTTAAACTTTGGACCGATTCACCCCTTATCTGCGTTTTGTAGAGATCAGCAGCCCAGTTCTGTGAACTGCTGTTCTCAAAATAATAAAAAAATAAAATGAAATGCATTGCATCCACGCCATGTGGCCTAGTCTCACTGCCATCCCGGAGGAAAGGTGACTCTCGGAGTGTTGCCAGTGCGGCAGCACTTGCTGTGAGGAGAGCTGAAGGGTGGGAAGAGCTGCCAGGAAAGCTACGGAGGACACCACAGCAAAGTTTACCTTTGAAGACTGAGCTGATTAAACCACGCACCTATGATTACTAACGACCTCGCTAATATTCAGTATGCTCTGCACACAACTCCTTTGGTCGTGTCACTGCACTGGCTTCTTCCTGTTGAGGCAACCTGTAAAGTATTGTCATGTGGGTAGTCGTAGATAAGGATCCAGCCTGTGGATCAGGGGTCAAACACAGGATGAAGAGAGAACCTGTGCTTCACAGAGTTTATAATTTAGCTTCTGCATGGCCCAGGAGGTTTACTGTCTGAAGTTATGTACACAGAACTGAGCTGTAAGCATGTTTAGAGCGGTCCTGTCTTGACAGAGCTGGGGGTTTGGGTATCATTAAAATCCAATCTGGGTTGAGAAACTAATTTTTCTCCCACTGAAGGCCTTCTAAGTGGGATGCTGTTCTCGAAGCTTTCCTCCCTCAAAATGATAGCCCTCCCCACAACAGGTATGTGCAGACTCACATCTCCTGCCCCCCAAAGTGTGCTTCCAGGTGGACGTTTCCGATGCTCCCTGATGTGGTGGCACTGCTCTTCCAATGTCACTTCACCTGGGAGTGGAGGAATCCTGGGAGCAGGACCTGGGACCCCTTCCTGGCACAGGACTGTGTTCGTTGCCTGTGCAGTTGCCTGTTTCACACCGAACTAGCAGTCATCGGAACGGAGCCTTTCTTCCCAGCACAGCCGGAGCATGAGAGAAAATACCGATTTCATTGCTTACCCACTATTCCAAGCAAAGAGAATTTGAAACAAGTCAACACTCAACTTTATTTACTACAAAACACAGACACAATATATTTAATGATTTTATGGCATATATGCTGCACTGAAACAGTTAAAAGGTTACTTTATAATAGTTACGTAAATTCACACACACCTCAAGGACATTCCAGGTGTCCTGATTCCTGCATTAAAAAAAAAAAAAGGAAAGAAAAATCAGCCTTCATAATTGAAGGTCATACTATTAAAGTTTCAATCTGTTGCAAATTCACATCGCCAGGTCATTATCCTTTTCTAAACCCAACTATATAAAGCAAATGGCTGATGGTTTGCAAATATTGCAACATTACCTGGGCACTGCTGAACGGAATAGAAAAACAAAATATGAAGCTACTTTTCGCATGCTTATATTTCTAGGTTACTCTAGATTTTTCCTAACATATTATGATTATTTGTTTCTGGGGCCTTGCAGCGCACTCTGAACCCAACATTCAATAATTCTGATATAGTTTGACAAAAGTATTTAATGTTATGTTAAACATAGTACTCTTGCTACATGATCTTTTTCTAATGGATAAGTAGCGTGTCAGACATTAATTGTGATGCAAATATTTAAAAATAAAACTATTGGGATTAGGTATAGTATTTCATTCCTCAGTAGGTATATGAACATTTTAATGCTTTCATTAAAAGTTTTTAAAGGTCATGAAGTGTAATTAGTTTCATATTGCTTTTCAGAAAGCAACTTGCCGAACTATCAATTTTTCTGAGATTTTTGGACAGGCTGCTCACCTTTCAGTGAAAATACTGTGATATATTGCAAGTGTTAGAGCATTAATTGACAGTTTGTGCATTTGAGTCACTGTATAAAATGCACTGGCTGCAAGATTTATTTATTTTTGAATACACCTACATGGCTTGAGCTTTTTTACTAATACATCCAAATGCATCAGTGGCACATAAGAAAGTCCTATACAGTAGGTATGTTTTTAATAGGGTGAGAGAGGAGGGTCTTTAGCTCTCATTAACATCTGCAAGGCATGATACGTGCCCCATTTAGGTCAAGACTATGTTGTCTCTTGACTAACATCTGTAGAAATGACCTAGATCAGGTTGCACTTGGACAGACAAACGCACCAGATGCAAACTGCTTGCTTCTTCCCTTCTGGCTTTGTGTAAGCATTGCAATGACTGCACCTCGGATGTCCCACAGATGTTTCTGTCCCATCGCATCTCCCAATTCTGTAGGGCAATCAGGACTTTTATTCTCTGTTCCCCTTCACTGAGTGGAGTTGCCAAGCACAATTTAAGAGGAGCGGCTCACTGCGGGATCTGTGGGAGATCTGCAGTGAGCAGAGGTCAGGAAGCGTTCCAAAGTGCCAAGAACTGCAGGGAATGCAGGAGACCAAAGATACAGTTTGACAGTATCCAATGATTGAAAGTGCTGCTTTTCCAGCAAAAGAATTCCACATGAATGTTATGATCCACTGTTTCTTGTGCCAGTGCTATCCCCCAAGTTCTCAAAATATTCTCAGATTTAATGGAGCGGATTTAATCTCGCTCTTCCTGCTTTAGGTTTTAGAAGCCAACAGTTTACAGTAAGTTTTGTCTTTATGCAGTTCCATTTCAAGGGTGAGAAGAGGTTTCATGCTTTATAGTGCTGATCTTGTGAGGTAAGCAAGCAAATATCATCATTAACTGCTGACAAGTGATCCGTGTTTCACTCTAGGCTGATACCATTGAGCAACAAATCCTTTCAAGATGAGGTAGCTAGCTCGGATCCGGAGGGAAGGGAGTGCCTTGCATCACCCCGCAGCTCACTTCTTGGATGACAGCCTCACTGCTGGACTCAGGAGAGAGTCCCATCCAGTCCTCTTCAGCCACAAGTTAGCAACTGAGGCACAGTCGCAAGGGTTGGAGGAAATGTATAGAAAAGTGGTAAGTTCAGGCATCTTTAGGACACCAACTGGGTTGTAGACGAGTCCATAAGGACAAAATAATTTCATAGTTGGTGTCATATAAGTGAAACTTTTGAAGAAGTATTTAGAAATACAAAGACTTTTGTTCTATGGCTGCACAAAAAAGAGCTTTGATTTCTTGAATTTTCCAAGAGGAAGAAAAGGAAGGCTTTACGTTCACAGGTATTTCTCTAAAGATTTAGTGGGTTTGGAAATGTGAACAAACATCTTTAACCAAATAGTGTTCATTTTCAGAAGAGGAGAGTTGTAATTAATTTTTTGGAGGTGAGGTCCTCTTAAATGGGAGAGTACACTGGAAACTCATTCCTCAGCATGTGGTATGTGTTCAAAGCAAATCAATGTGTAAGAATTACATTCCATTTCCTTCTGTATAGAGGTTTAATCACACCACATTCCTTCAGCAATAATGAGAGCTGGCTGGTGTTATATCACATTCTTCCCCAGCTTCTGTGATGATATCAAGAAAGCAAGAGAGTCCTGCCCCTATTGTTAAGCTTTTGGGAGTAAATTAAAAAGTTGAAACTATTTTCCTGAGACAATTTTTTAAAATAAAGATATTTAAAGTTATCTGGATTGTATTTCTTTCTACTAGTATTCCTTTACTAAATCTCCCAGAGCCCATCGTGGTTGAGTTATAGACACCACCCCTGGAGATCATAGAGTTACCGACAGAGTTGATCAGAAGAGAATTACACCTCCATTTCCTTTTTCTCTATGGTGTGTTCCTGCTGTATGTGCAACTGTCAATGCTAAATGCCTATTTTTGTCATCTAATGGTCTAGTTCTGAGAAGAAAAGTATTACAGCAGTGTACACATAGACAACCCCATTAAGATTTAGATTTGTTAGCTCTAATTTAATCTGAAAAGAAATAAATTTGGAATATTTACACAAGTCCATTCCCTTTCTTATCACATAAGTATTTTTCTTCTTTTTTTCTGGTAAAGCTTTGTTAATGTTGGCAAAAAAAAAGATAAATGAAGAAAAAAAGAAATTGTGAAGAATGACGAACATTTATGCCACCAGTGTTCCCTGCCTCTTTCTTAATTTGCCTAATTAACTCATTCCCTTTCAAAGCATTCCTATTTATCACTTTGCAAAACATTTTAAAGAAGCCTTAATTTGTTTGCCTGCTGTGTACTTTTCACTAGCGTGTACTGTCTGTCCCAAGCCAATTTCCACCAGTAACAGCAAGGGTCTTCAAAACAGGGACCTTCTCTTCTCATGGTAATAGAGTGCCTAGTAACAAGTAGGCCTTATCCAATTTGATGTCCCAACGCAGTACTCAGTAAAATCTAGTCATTAGACTAGGTTAGTAGCCTTCACCTGCTCCAGCAACATCTTTGCTTGCAATGGGCATCGTTCTTCTTGTCTGCCTCTTTGGCACAGGTTTTCCTTCTAATCCTTCTAATCCATTCATAACTTCTTACTGTAGAAAAGTACTTTCTAAATTCATTGCAGATCCATCGCGCTTTTGTCCTGTTCCTGAATGGAATTCTGCCCCCCGTGAGGCTTTCTGTTACCTTCCCTGCCCCTCTTCATACAAAAGGATCAAACCCTACTGAGGTCATGTACAAAGCACCCCTGCATTTCAGGAAGAAAGACGAGGAATAGACAGTTTCACTGTGTACAAGATTCCTTATTTCCCTTTGCAGATTGTGAAAAATATCAGACTGGCTCATTGTTCGCGCTGCTGGTGAACTGAACAAACTGCACTAAAGTATTCAGAAGCACGTGCTTAAATATCTGGTTTAGCTCTGGCACTGTCACTACTCAGAGACAAAGGGAGTTAACCCAGCAATGGAAGACATACCTATCAGAGTTATATGATGAAGAAACAAGTCTAGACAGGGGCTCTGGTTCTCACTAGGACTCCCTTTGGCATGCAGAGACAATGTTTATGCAAGAGGTCAAGATTCAATCCATTTCTCAAGCTGGAGCTTGAGATGAAGCTTTTCAAGAGAAGAAACTAGGAAGGAAATCTCCACCCCTATGCTGGTTACTGAAAAAGGGGACAGAAGCTTGGAGCAGCAGACACCATAGCCCTCTGAGACAGGATGTGTCTTGGGGAAATGATGTGTCTCTGAAGGGAAATGACTGCAGCTGTGGCTACAAAAAAATGCATGAGCTCCCATATCACAGGATTTTCCAGTGGTTAGTCACTAAGATAACTTCTAAGTCCGTCCATCCAGAACAGATTAGTAACTGATGCACAGATATTCCATGTGGTTCTTTAGCCATGTTATTTCCTCATCATGTCCTGCAGGACAGCAGTATCCTAATGCGACTTTATAAGAAGAAGAAGAAGCAGCAGGAAACAAAAAAAGAAGGCAGGTTTTAAAGAGACAGGCATTGAACACAATAAATAGATGCATTGCATTGCATTTTATTTCTAGCCAGAGGCAAAAATTCACTTTCTGAATGGGGTAAATCTATCATGAGAAACCATGTCCTGGTGCTTGGGCAAATCGCTGGATTACACCTGTGTTCCGGCCCCGTTGCCCAGCTCACGTCAACACTGTTCTCTGCTGTTGAATGTCCAGTGTCTCTCAAGCCATGGCCCAACGACAGGCTTTGCATCGCATTTTTAACAGCCCGGGGCAAAGGGCAGGGCCTAGCTTCAGTCTCTGAGCATAGTGAAGTATCTTAGGCCCGAAAGGTTTTCCGTGATTTGTCTTACGTGCAAAATCAGCGGGAATGCTGACTCAAAGTACAAACCAGGTCTCCAAGAGTCCTAGGTAAAAGAAGGTCTATTTCTGAAAAGTATTTCCTTTATTCTTTCATGATTTCCAATTATTTACCCATAAAATACTGTTGATAATACAATTTCTTTACCAGACTCTTGGATGACTGGCTTTGTCAAGTGCTTTAAGAGCTACATGTGAAGTGTTCCAACTGAGATTACTAAGGTTTCCTGAAGAACCGCATGTTCCCTCATGCAACTGCTCTGCAGGACCTTCTCATGTTGCTTTGTGAACGAAGCAACTGTAGAATCTCATCCTTAGATTTATTTGGCTGATATAAATAGGTTCATAAAAGATCTTACAGAATAAGACAGTTAGAAACAGTCTCCTCTGAGTGACATGTATCAAGAATTTACTTTACTACTGTACTGCAACATCTGTCTCCGGATATCGCCTAATTCAACTTGACATTGTGTATTTGTCCCAGCGGTATGCAGCTTAGACAAATGAAGTGTTATTAGGAAGACTGTCAGCCCAAACAAGTATTTAAGAGTTGACATGCAGCACTGTTTTCTGCCAAGCCATGTTATTTAGCCACTAAAGTAATACCGAACCTTCTCTAGTCTTTCCTATCCCCCATGGCCCCGCATCAATTTGAAATAACAACTCTGTTGTCTGCAAAAGATGAGCTGTAAAATCTCCTATATTGTAAGTCTCTCTGAGTGTTGACTATGCTGTTACTGAGAGGAGGGTGCCACTGACAGCGATGCCAAAAGCTGACTCAGTCCTGCTGCTGTAAATTCACCCTTTGGACACTGTTGAACAAGAGTGATACATTGGAGGAAGCTGCCACCTGAAATCAATCTCTTGGTCTGCCTCGTGAACATCCTGCTTGGGCCACAGCCACTACCTAGTGCTTTGGAGGAAGTGCTTTCCATCCATGAGCAAAGGAAAGCAGAGATGCTTTCCCGACTCCCAAAAAACCCTGGAACGTTATCGATAAGCCTTAATACTTTGGCATAATTAGCTTGTTCTTATTGGCCATTGTAGATATTCAGGGATTAAAACCTCATGATTCTAGCTTTACAGATTTCCACACATCAGGGGTTAAGATGAGGTTTTCAAGAGGACCAATTTATCCCATTCCAACCTGTTACAGGGACCGTGGCTATTAGAGACAAATACCAATATAGACAGGCAACGAGGCTGGCAACAGGCTCCTCTGCCCAGCTCATGTTGGCAGAGAAAGCAAGCCTCTCGGGGCAGCATCAACACTTAGAATGGCCCTCACCTGGCAATTCTGATTTTCTATGTTTCTTCAAGAAAGTGGAAGTTTTTCCATGTGCCTCATACAAGTTACTTCCAAAGATTTCCATTCAAGAGACATGATTAATTCCAGGAGATTCATCAAATTATAACACTGTGGTGTACTTCTACAGATAGTTGAATATGCAAGGCTGAAAGATAAAAACCTCTAACAAAGCCTTAACCCCACAAGATTATTGTTTTCTGTCATGGGTTAGCAACCACTAAGATTCAGAATGAGCTGTCCTAAAATGTGCATACCACATATACTCACAGAGTGTTGTGAATTACTGAAAAGAGCGCAGGCTAACTGGCTTTGGAAGCACTCTGTTTTGTCTTACATTAACAAGTCTGTAGACATTTATAAACATGTTACATGAAAACTAGAACTATAAATAAGATCAATCATGACACAAAAGCATTTGTGGGTTCAACAAACACGCTCCCTCTTTGTTTTTAATCCAATTCCTAACACTTTTTGAACTGCAGAAATACCGACCCCATCCCACAATCCGTACTAGCTTCTTTTGTGCTTTCTTTTAACAGTCACCCACAAGCCCACTGTGAAATCGATTTGAGAGTTACCTCTAAAATTATTTCATCCTAAAAATTATAAAGCAAGGTTGCATGCCAGATAAGAACAGCACAGACATTTAAGTAGGTTAGTGGGTCTAGTGAAGTGCTAAAAGTAACCTAAAGCAAAATCTGTCACCATGTGTCTTGAATCGTTCTTTTATTCCACTCTTGAAAACCTTTAAAATAGAACTGGAAGAAAGGTGGGTATTTTTCTTTTCTGTTTGGGAGTAGAATTCAGGGCAATGTGTCTAATTAGGCAATATGTCTAATAAAAGATGTGCGGGTTCGGTTCTGCAATCGGATGTAATCATCCCACAAGCAGATGCCTCTAGCCCCTCTGTGCGTGTGTATTCACTCACTGACGGCAAAATTCAGGGGCTTTTGAGCTAATGCCATCTCTCATTTGTTCTGCAAAGTGTCTTGCAGTTTGGCTGCTACAAATTTAACAAACTTCTGGATTTTTTTGATAGAAATACATTATGTTCCAATTTGAGTCTAATACACGGTTGGCTGTGAGGATGTAAGTTTTCTGTTTAGTTAAAATGGTTTTTGGGGGTTGGTTTTTTTTGTTATGTTATTCCTGGTGGGGTTTTTTGTTTGTTTGTAACTATGGCACAGTGAATTCTGTTGACAGCTGCAAATCCGCTGTGGAATACAGCAGATCATTTTGTATTTTGCAGTAGTGTAAGATATCTGCGTATGCTATTGGTTATACTGAGAAGTTTTTAAAGGTAGTCTGGACAAAAGCTGGTTGCAGGAATGGGCTAATCTATTTTTTCTCAAGTAATTTCTAGGATTATTTGCTATTAAAATTGGGTTTATTAGAAATTATTAGATCACCATTGTCAGTTTTCCTCAATCACCTCTGTTTTTCCTTTCTGACTGAATTTAAATCTTGCCCAGTTGTCACCATTCCTCCTCTACTTACATTTTCCTTTTCTAATCCATGTCTGGCCACAGACTGCAGGTGGTGATATACACTTAAGTACAGACAGGGTAATAGCTTCAGTTTTAGGAACTATATATATATAAAAATCTTTCTACACAGAAGAAAGATTCCTGCTTAATTCGAGGCAAATTTTGCAAAGCAGTTCTTCAGAAATGGAATGTGGATGTCCTGTCTGTCCCACCCCCCCACCTTTATTTTCCTATATTGGTAATGTTCTCTCTATTGTAAGTTATATGGACTGCAGCAATGTTTTTTTTTTAGCCATTAGGGGAAAGGAAATGACATATGGAGAGAATTCAAGTCCCTCCTCATTCCTAGAGAGTCTATCCAGAAAGTTAGTATGCTGAGCTCTGTCCAAGTGTCGTTTCCTGTTCAGAATTGGGAAGGGGAGCTGGGGGTGGGAGGAGAGATGGATACGTAACATTAAATTGCTGCTTCTGATTAACAGCAACATTCTGCAAATGATTTCACAGTGTTGCTTTGAACAGAATTGAACCTCTGCAGCCCAAATATGTGTAGCAATCCACTGATGAACGAGCTATTTTTACATCTGTTTCATATAGTGGGTAAAAATGAAGTGATTTGGATGATGGAAATGTGCCTTGGAGATTATTCAAGATTTTCTGATAACTTTGTACATCCAGTCTTCCACATGCCCACAGAGCACAGTTACATACTCCTGGTATTATAACTATTTTATTACGGTGAACCTATACACAAAGCTGTTACACATAACAAATTAAGCAGCTTCCCACTTTTTATATGTATATATGTATCTCAATATCTAAAACTCACTCCTTCAAAAGATGTCATGATTTCATTGCACATTGCAATGCAAATTGAGAAAGGTATGAAATAAAGTAGAACCCTTCCTCATTATACTGCCTCTTTTGTTGAGCTCGTAGGTGTAATTCAACCTCTTCTGCGGTGAAATCAGTGCCATTGATTTTAGTTTTAGTATGTCATTCAACTGAAACTCCCTTCCTGATGTATGATTTATACATCACTTCGGGATTTGGCCCATTGTTATATTTAAACGATTAGCACGTTTTAATGTGGTCAAGCAATAAGAATTATCAGGATTTTTCCCCCACCCTGCTTTAATTTCTCTCTCCTCATCCCTTTAAATCCCAACTTCACTTCCCTCCCACTAATGCCACTCCCTAGAGCAGTGGGTGAACTGCAACCTGGAAACAGGCCACGGCTCTTCCACGAAATCTTCTGGCTTCTGCGGAAGAGCGTCCATTTCCTGGAGCCAGTCTGAGACAGACAGTGCTCTGCAGTCAGGAACAGGACTGGAATCCAGTGACCCTTATTCCATATGAAATGCTATGAAACTCACAGCGAATCAAGTCTTTCTTAGCCATCTACATGCTGAGTTTCTGCCTGACTCATATCAGTGCCACACTAAGAATCAATAAGAAGGGATTGTTTTCCAAACACAATGAACGACTTTGCACACTTGTCGTTTGAGTGTTCTTGTGAATGTTTTTTTCCTCTCCTTAAATTTTCAGTTGCGTTAGGTATACCCCTCCCAACATTAGGAGGGGTCACCTAATTCCCTCGTAGAATTTTCTCCTACCACGTTCCCCTGAAGGTGAGTCAAACTTAATTTTTTAACTCCAGGCAAAGGGTTGATGTATTAGGTTTTAAAGTGAGAATGCCAACGTTTTCCTCTCTAGGCCAAATAGCACTAGTCACAATTAACTTTCATTAATTACTTCTGTTTTGAATAACAGTACTTTTCCCCCAAATCTTATACGCTCCCAAAATTTAGACCTGTGCTTAAATGTGATGTTGTACCTTATCCCAAAAGGGATTCAATCCTGCTGGGATAATCCTCTATTCAGCAGAAAGAGAATGGTGACCAGAGGTGCCATGGGTTAACTAAAGGAATGGACATCAGGATTCTCAGACTCTGGGTCGATTCTCCCAGCTACGTTTTGGATGTCTGTGGATAACTTTCTGGTATTGCAGTTTGCTCTGCTGCAAAATAGATTTAGAAGCAGAAGAGATTTGTGAAATATTGTTGGCTAGTGAATTCTTTTTCCTGTAAACTTACAGCTGTTCTTTTTTGCTGATATACCACCGTGTAATTCTGTGTAATTTAAATCATTCTGTATAGAGTGGCAGGAAGCAGCTTCACTTAAGAGAGTATTTCACAGTCTAAATTACAGGGAAATAAAGAATAGATTTCCCCTAGTTTAACCATTTCTAGCTTTTCCACAGTTTAAACTGTTCTTCCTGTAGCAGAAAGTGAACAGAGAGGCTGTTGAAGAACAGGACTGCAAAGCCTCTGCTCCTCTTTCAGAGCCTAGCATCTTTGGAAACAGGAGGTGGAAGCAATCACACACGCAGCATCTGCTAGCATCAGAATTTCAGAGGTGGTTACGTTTGCTGGGATCTTACACTGAAATCTTGCCATCACTCCACAGATAAAATAGCATTAGCAACAACTGCATTCCAAGGCAGTTGATGTCAGCAGGGGTCCGTTATTGTTGCTCTCAGCGCAGAGGAGTTGGCAGACTTACACATAGGCCACCAGATATTTATTCCAGCCCTTATCCTGAATTAGGCATTTGCCAAATAAAGAAGGCTGGCTCTTAAATCTGGCTGGGCAACACAGGCAAAAAAAACCCCAACCAACAAGCCAAGAACCAGGAGCAATAATGATTCTCCTCACCCTTTTTGCACCTACTACTTTTTTAAGCTAGATACACAGCCTAATGGGTGACTGTGATCCTAACCTCAGAAATAGTTCGCATTTTCTTAGAATAAGGAGTGACTCACACCAGTCACTTACTCATAATCGCTGTAGATTGTTGCTTGTGGAAATACATGCTGCCAAGAACAGGGCTCAGTGGTGGATAGGCTGAACACATTTTTCTTGGATTAAAACAAAGTCTCGGTCCCCAGAAAGTTAATTATTAAGTCATCAAGGTGTCAAGCACTTAGAGAAGAATGTGCAGTGTTCTATTAACAACTCAGTATATTAGATAATTCTGAAACAAGTACTTCAGGGGAAAAAAAGTAGAGAGACAACACTATTCAATAAGTGTTCTGTGTTCTCATCCCCTTTTCCATATACAGAGATAGAAAAGTCAAATTAACTGCATATATACTAAAAAGCAGTTTAAGCAAGGAGTTGTGTTTTTAAGTAACAGTACTCCGAGGTACCACATTTAATCAGGTTAAGCATCAGGAATTAGCACATGGATGTTTTCTGTAACTACAAGAGGTGCCCCAATGGATTTTATGTCAGTATTTTCTTAATAGGAAAAGAATGTACATCATACCCGAGTGGTCCAGGCAGGATGAAGCATCGCATAAGCCTCTTAGAAGCAAACGAGACTGTGCGGTTGCCTATAGCACCCTCTACGGGAAGATGTGATATTTTACAGTTAGAAATCTAAAGTTACTCAAGAATTCTGAATTGTATTTCACAAGTCATTATGTCATTGCCCTTATAAGCCTACAAACAAAGTATACAGAAGCAAGGATGTCATTTGTGTAAGCTTTTTATATCTGCTTTTATATAGGTTAATTCTTTCAGTTCTCTACAGACAGTTACACAGAAAATAATTTTAATACTGATATTTTCAGGTGAAAGTTGGAGGTTTAACAACAAAGCATAGGACACACAAAGCTTCACTGCAGATGCATAAAAGCCATATTTGATTGGTTTTACCTCTGCTGAACAATAAGAGTTTCAGCATCACAAGGCTGATGTGTGAAGTGGAAAGAAACAGGTACCGCTAAGATAATCCTGGAATGCAGTCCTGAGGGGGTTGCAGTATGTGTGGTGCTAGACTTGGGTTCTGCTCCTCAGCCTGGCACTGCCTACAACTTCTTCTGCAGGTGCTGGGAGCCACCTGCAGCCTCTCCCCTGGGTACAGATAGAAGGCAGGGTTGGGCACATGCCATTGTTATGGATTAGATTTTTTAACACCCCACCCCTCAAGAGAGGAGCAGAGTCTTGAAGAACTCAGAGGGAATTGCTTACACACTAGCTTTCTTTCCCCTACCTTCTATTAATAACTGAAGAGATACCCAAGATACAACACCGCAGTGACATGCTCCATTTCAAATACAAGTTGTGCTTATGAGAAATTTAGCCATGAAAACCTGACCTCTCCTGCACCATCACAAGAGCTAGAGAAGCTCAGAGAGCTGAGTCAATATAGTTATTCAGACACACTGACTCCTGGGGGGTTCCAGTTAATGAAATAGATCAATCCAGGTTTTTCCAAAAAGCTGGAAAACAGTTCTTCCTCTGTCTGCTACCCTCCCCCCGCAATCCCAGCCTGCACAAACACCTTTAGAGACAGAGTAGGTTACTGTAAGTAACAATTTAGAAGCAGGGGGGCAATAGATTCCAAGATGAGGCCTTTATTTTTGGTCTTGAAAGCAGGCAACTGCTTCAAAGAATTTCCTATGCTCTAGGCAAAGGCTACCTGAACATACTTGCAATTGGTTAACTGCTATACTTGCACCTCCTCCACTCTAATTGCTCACAGTTCAGTAGTGCTACCACAATCTTTAAATATTTCTCCAAAAGGCAGAAGATAGTTTAGCTCAGTTGTGAACAGGGTACAACTAATCAGATTTCTATACGACTTACCTCGAGAGCAGTAGCAATTCATTTGTTCTGCAGTAATAGAAGGGTGCTATATGCAGAAGTCAAAGCTTGGGGTGGCCAAGCTGTTTCAAAACCACCATCTTCAGAACTGAATCTCTCACTGTTTAGGCCTGCCTTCTTGCCATTATACATTTT
This sequence comes from Vanellus vanellus, assembly GCF_965231255.1. Taxonomy (NCBI): domain Eukaryota; kingdom Metazoa; phylum Chordata; class Aves; order Charadriiformes; family Charadriidae; genus Vanellus; species Vanellus vanellus. The sequence goes on from NC_138922.1 coordinate 11,231,671, forward strand.
AATGAAATATACTTACCCTCCTATCAGTCACCTTTTAAGAGGGCAATCGACACAGTTCAATTTGATGTTGATGTCACTTTATTGAACTTTAAACATAAATCCTCTTTAAAAGCCTACTCTGTATTGATTACAGCAATAGGTTACATGGAACATAGTAGGTTATGAAGAGGTTATGCACAGTAGTGGCTCATGCTTTGTGAGAAGCCTGTATTGCCCACTTGCATTCTTATGCCTGACAAGGACAGTAAGAGCCAGAAAGAGAACAAGTATTTACAGGTATCTCAGAAAGAATGAAGTTTACAGTTAGAAATTCACATAATATGTACAGTTTTGAACTGTTCAAGTATGTTTCAGTTGGACAAAGTGCTACAGGTCACATAAAAAAAAACACAGTAAAAAACCAAGAGAAACTATTAAGACAAAGAAGTGGCAGTCATTTGTGTGCCAAACAACTTGCAGGTGGTTGCAGTATGTGCAAGACCTAGAAGTTGAAAGTATCTGGAGTATTGCCCTGAATTTGGAAAGTGTAGCTGGCAGCAGTAGATTCTGGTACAACATTTTGGTCTTCCTCCTCCTAGAGGAAAAAGAAAAGTTTTGAAAGAGCAGTAGCATTTTAACTTAGCAGTCAGTGCTAGAATAGAAAAAAATGGAAAAAAATCCTGCAGCCACTTACTTCTGCTGAGAAATATTTCTCTATCAGGGTGGATGAGGCTTTGTACACTTGTTCATTTTCATGTGACTGAAGAGCTTCAATTTTGTCTAGACCTCCACACTCCTCAATCATGAGGCAAAGTTTTTCAGTCTCATTAATCTTCTCAGCAGTCTGCAAGAGACAAGCATGGGATAACCTCAGGAAAGTTGTATGTCACCAACTACTGGAGAACTATTAGCAACACCTTGGACAATGACCAAGTATACTGCATCCACATACCAAGAAGATATTTGAAATAGCATCCAGAATAACTAGCACAGTTTTACTGTCTTTAGCTGAGAGGAGATTCAGCAGGGGTTCAACAACACCAGCCTGAACAAGATACACAATCTGTTCAGTTGTTCCACCGCTTGTGTAGTTAGTCACAGCCCACACAGCTTCCTTTTGAGACTTGAAATCTCCCTGTGAAGGTAAAAGCAGGGTATTTAAACACAAAGAGTAGTAGCTATTGCTACTAGTAATAGCAGAATAAATATAGTTTTTGTTTACCTTCCTCAGAATACCAATGAGATAAGGTACAAGACCGTGGTCTACAACTCGCTGAATCTGGTCTTGTCGTCCAGCAGTGATGTTGGACATTGTCCATGCTGCTTCTTTCTGAATGTTGCTTTTATGATGAGAAAGGAGACTTGGAAAGACAGATAGTGCTCCTGAGTCAATAACAATCTGCGTCTGCTCATCAGTACCAGTGACAATATTTCCTATGGCTCTTAATGAGGGAGTCTGAAACAAATATGAAATAGTACTTAGGAAAGTGGGTATTGTTCAAATACAGATTAGACAAATACAGCCATACTTGATGCTCCTCCACTCTAGCTTTCCCAGCTAGATAGCATATCATGATATGCTATGTATTGATGAGTTTTAAGCTCCTCATTAGCATTACATATGCAGACATTAAGCATGCTAAGACTGCACACCTTCTGAGGCCAATCTGCAAACAACTACCCATAGCAGAGCTTCGGAAAAACCATCTCCTAAGTACTAATGCAGTTTTATTATACTATGTTATAGTGTACACAGAGCCCTCTTTAAACACTGTCCCTAGAATAAGGATTTGCAACAGTAGTTTAGAGTTAAAAGCAAGCTTTAAAGGATGTTGACTGTTGTGCTGGCCTGTGCTTAAATCCAACGATTATGTAAGAAGCTTGATGGTCTTTAACAGCAATAGTCTATGCCTCATGTGGGGCAAAAGGGAAGCTCAAGTCTTACCTGTGCAAAATCTGGAACAATCATCAGATTTATGTTTGAAAAGAATCAGTTACATGGACACTATTCTAAATGTGGTTTTATTCATGACTCAAATCAAGCAACAGCAATCTGCATGTCTGATAGCTTACCATTATTGGCAGTTCACTACATCCCAGGAGTTTCACAAGTTGTGGCACCAGTCCTGTTTTCACTACAACTTCTATCCTGTCATTGGAACCATCTGTTAGATAGGAAAGTGCCCAGCACGTGTCTGCTAACACCTCATGATCGTCATGATGCAAGAGCCGAACAAGAGTTGGAAGAATCTGCTCAATAGCTTCTATGGGTGGTGCAGGATTCTTATTACGACACAGGTTTGAGAGGGTCCAGGTAACATTGCGTAAATATCCAGACTGCAAGAATTGAAATAAATGGGTAGCAACTGTTTAGTTACTTGAGCTTTTTTGCTCACTTACTAGTAATTGTAACTTGAATCATACCGCGCACTTACAGCTAGAGAAGAGAGATCAGGAACAGCTAGTAGACTCAGCAGTGGTGTAATTGCACCAAATTTAATAACCAGATCTCTGTAGATGGAACCATCCCCTGAGAAAATAAGAAAAATAGCCAGGTGAAGACCAGAATAGAGGGATGCGTGTAAATAGAATTATTATGTGTTAGAAGATTAGTTCTTCTACCACTTAAGGGCTAGATAAAAAGAAATGAGGACAAAAGGACTACTGCCATGGTTAAGTCATATGACAAGCATGTGTTTTGCTAATCAAGCCACTAAGCTGCTTTTTTTTTTTTCTGTTGAAGAAGTAATTTAGTATATGCTTTCTATACAGCTGTTCTTAGAGTTCATAACTAAGCAGGGACCTGCATATTTCTTTGAAAACTTATCTAAGGCCTACCAGTAGAACAGAGCTCTTCCCACAACACAAGACTTCAAATGCATTATAATCATTGGTTGCATGACTGGGTTCCATATTATACTGCTGAAGGAATGTCAAAGTTTGAATTATTCTATTGTAAGGTACAAAGAGTACTTTACAATTGAGTTTAAAAATCTCCAAGGACAAACTAAGAAAACTCCAATCAAACAAGGTTTTTAATTGAGCTTATTTCTTCTGCGTGAAGATTCACTATTCTCTGTAAGGCATTCACTATTCTCTGTAAGGCTCTGCGGGAAACCACAATAATACAGCACATACAATATTATAATTATATTATTAATTGATGGGGTTTATTTTTTCTTTTTTTAAAAGTAGCATCCAACACTGGCAAACCAAGTAATCATGAGAAGTACACGAGAGGCTTCAGTATGTAATACTTTCACATCAGTAAGTAGCTGTTTCAAAGCAAGGAACATCAGCCATCACATACATGGTAACTATGTGAGCCATCTGCTTCCTCCCTTCCTTCTTGTAGTTAACACGCAGAGCTCATTGATAAGTCAAAAACACCAAGTGAGATACGTTAAAAAACCCTATCTTGTAGCACTGTTACATAGGTCTATCGAAACTGAACTAAAATATGGAAGAAATCCATGTAATGCAACCCACAGGTTGCCAGGTGTTGCATGAGACATCTTATACCATCTCTGAAGATGAATAGTCTACAGCATATTCTACATTGCAGAGTATGTCTTTACTTGACAAGCATTAAGGAAGGTTTCCCAATAAACTCAGCATGCTACATGCCATGTCAGTAGTAATGTCGTCCTATTTGAAATAAGGGAGCAGGTCTGAAAGAGTTATGTAGCATATTGACATACCTGCAATATTTCCTAATGCCCACACAGCCTGTTCACTGATGTGAGTATGGGGAGAGGCCAGTAACGAAATAAAGGCTGGAATAGCCCCTCCATCTACTACGGCCTTTGTTTGTTCTGATGTGCCAGAAGCAATGTTGGTAAGTGCCCAGGCAGATTCAAACTGAATAGGACTACAGTCTGCTCTACTCAAGAAGGAGACAAACTTTGGAATCAAACCAGCCCGAATTATATTGTCTATCGGGGGCTGCTTCTCTCTTGAGAGGAGTTTCCTAAGGAGGAAGACAAACAGAAAGCATTATTTTTGCCTGCAAAGATCTGAACAACAGATTCCGTTAATCAGTCTAAAAACATTTAGCATTGCCTTAACATTCAGAGAAGGCAATGCAACAAGACAGGAAGGAGAAGTACAGGCAAGCCAAACACTAGCTTCATAAACCTGTTAACATTGTTTTTGCCATGTCTTCCCTATATTAGAGGTTCTGTTCAGACTCTGAAATAAAGCAGACCTTCAGGAGCCATAATACATCTGAATTGCTAGAGGTTTCTCAGCAGACAGGTTAACAACCACCAGAAGCAGCACTGCAGCAATATACAAACTCACTAAAGAGATTAAGATTTGGAAGCAGAAAGGAAATTTGGTATACTTCAAACCCCAGTCATCTTACTGTTCACATTATTCTAAGGTAGGTCACTGCACTCAAATGTTGTAGTCAAGTGTTAACAGAGTTTAAAGATATCTTATTCTGCTATAACAATGAGTTTATTATTTTTACTCCTACAACTCTGAGATTGACCGCTGTCTATTTTGCCACCTCAAAAACACCTGAAAGAATTACTGCTTCATAGTGAAACGTTCAGGCACTTGAAACATTCAGAAGCCACACTATTTCAATAAAGTTATGACTAAATTAAGCATACCTAAACATTATATAGAAGGCTGACTCAGGTTTTGAAAATACTGTCTGATAAGAAGAGCCATAGCTGCTGCCATAAATTGACACTTGGGCTCATAAGCCAATTCTTCTACCTTGCCTAGTAACTGGCTTGCACAGCTGAATTGGTTACCTCTGAACGCCTTACCTGGCAGCTTGAGTAGCCTGTAGCTGAAGCTCCATATTATTACTATTAACTCCTTTGACTATTTCTTCAACTGTCCAGTGTGCTGAAACCTGTACAATAAAGAGTTACATGAACGCTTTGTTGGGAGAAGCGTCTGCCTTCATGACCACCGAGGCCACCTATGCAATACTACAAATAGACTCTAGTTAAAAACCACTTCCTTTATTAAAAGATTATACCATTATGTGATACTCCAAAACCTCATCAGCTACAGCTTTACCTACAGTTATCTGAACTACTGAAAGCTTTTTTTAAATCAGGTGCTTCACACCACTGTTACAGTAGGCTTAAACACAACTGGCTAAGCTACATTTTAAGAGCATTGCCTATTACCAACTTAAGTCTATACTACCAAGTCCAATGGATATGTAGTAGCACTGTGTCCCACACAAAAAGGGATTCATACTAGTGTGGCGGCATGAGCTTACATTGCAAGACCTCCAAGTACCTACTTACCTGATTGCTCCTATTTTCCTGAAGGGGAGAAGTAGCATCATCTGGTAAAGTGCTAACATTTCTTCTTTTAAGCATCTGGTCATCTTTCTTAGCTTTCCTCAGCTCTACATTGACTTCAATACGTCGCCTTCTCATTTCCTGAAGGATATATATTCACAGTAAGTTCTTGGCTTTTACAACTTATGTTTAAAGAGATGAAGGCTAGCTAAAATACTAATTGCATCAAAATACTTACTGTAGTATCCTTTCCTTTGTTCTTGAACCTGTTCAAGCGAGCTGCTGCTGCATTGGCATTCTCATTAGCAGACATTTTGCTTATTAGATTTTTTGAGACAAACAGATAAAAACAAGCCTGAAAATAGCAAATAAGAAACAGCAAGTTTACTCCACAAGAGTTTAAATTTAAGAACTGGGATCAATACTTGGGAATTAGAGACACTTGCCCATATTATATACAATAACAGCCTTTGTTTTTGTTGAAGATGTTAATAACGTAAAAGCTGTCTCTTTAAATGCTTAGGTGTTACAGCAAGCTCTAGCATTAACACAAAAGCAGTTAACACACACACATAATTTTATAACACCTCCAGCCACAAACATTGTAAGAGCCATTGTTTTTCGCAGCAAGACTGACTTTTGTTCCCATAGACAGCACACGTACTTTAAAGACTGCTTTCGCTGTCATATACCTGTATTGCACAGGCACCCCATCCAGTCCCACCCCGACCCCTTTTGATGGAACAACGGGATCTTGCACGGGGAATGCCCCCGGAGGGGACTTCCTGTGGCGCTGCAGCCAGCACCACACAGTAGCAGCTACACTAGTAACACAGTTAAGCCCCTACACCTCGGCCAGCTCCAAGGTGACCCACTGCATAAGGGCGGGTTTCATTTCGCCCCACAACTCAGCCGGAACACGCAGCCCGCTCTGGGACGCGCCAGCCCCACTCCAGGCAGTGGCCTGGTCCCCCAAAGACCCAAAAGGCTCCGGAGGGGCCTCCCGTAGGGCCTGCCCTGCCGCCGACGGAGCCCAGCCCCTTCTGACAGACGCCCGCTCCCCCACACCCGGCTGCTCACTGCCGCAGAGCTCGCTCGCACTTGCTCGCTCCCCCTCCCTGCCCCCGGGGCCAGGCACCTACACCGCGGGCTCTGCACACCAGCCGCCGTCCTGCTGCTGCCACCACCGCTCACCGCCTGCGAGCACGCTGCCACTGCCCCTGCCCGCTCCCGGCGGGATTTAAATTTCCCGGGGCCTCGCCCTGCCATTGGCCAGTTCGAGCCATAGCAATCTTCTGATTGGTCCGTTTGAAATGCAGCTGGTCTCGCGATGAAGAGGAACGGATCCCCGCCGTGCTCCCGGAAGGGCGGACCAGACGTCACGTATTCGCGCGTCCGCCTCTGCCTCGACACTACAACTCCCGGCATCCATCGCGCAGGGACTGCCGTGTCCCCCGCTGGGAGGCGGCGCAGGGCATGCTGGGATTTGCAGTTTCAAGTGGGCGGCTCTCTGCGGGCCAGAGGGCGAGCAGGATGGCCGACGGTTCGCCCCCTGGATGGGGTGGGAAGAGGGAGGCTATCCCGCTCTGCGCGGTTTGGGGCAGTAACGTGCCATTTCCGCACACACAGACTAATTTCTACCTCCTACCGCCTGGTCAATGCAGGGTTTTCCTGAGATTCCCAGTGTTGCCTCCCAGAAACATGGCATACAGGAATTTAAAGACAACGGGGTGTGAGGTTGCAGTTGAAAGCAATTCAACAGCAATCGGGACAGAACAAAATTAAATTATACAGAATAACAAAAAAACACAAACAGTATGCCTGGCCTTGTGGCATGCCCAGAAAATCGGCAGATTTGGCATTGTTTCAGATGGGTTTGGCCTATCTACAAGGGGTGGAATACAGAAGAACACTCTGTTTCACAGGCGATGTAATTCAAAGTGTAAAACTTGGTGGAAAAACATGGCTCTGCCAGCAACTCAAGCACTTTGATGTCTATAATGTACAATTCAGGGCAGAGAAGTGTCAGAGGTGTACATTGATGAACCATTTATACTAATCTGCAGACGCACACAGTAGTTGACAAAGATATCTGGAGAGGAGGAGGCATTACCAGTGACATTTTACATAGCTTGCTTTGGGCCTTACAGTTCTGATCTCTGCAAAATAAAACCATCACAAAAACATTTAAGCAATAGTAGGGAGGTCGAGAAGAGAAAGCACTTGAGGGACAAGCAGAGATACTGAAAAAGGACTAGTTTGACAGACAAAAAAGCAGCTCAGAAGTAGAAATTGAAGTAAAACACCTGGTGTGGAGAAGGACCGGAGAGCCAGTGTGGAGAAAGTCTGCTGGGTCATAAATTTCTGGAAAGTGCATGGTCTGGAGCAGTGTGACCTGGACAAAGGAAAGAAGGAAGGTGCAGGGATGGGTGTTCCAGAGCAGGGAGAGGAGGGCTGTCAGCGATTTGGAAACATGAAGTGGCTGTGTGCGGGGTGCTGTAGGCCGATATGGGGTGAACATGCCTTGGGGTGGGAGGGAGGTGTCAGCGTCACAGCTGGAAGGGCTGTTATCAACACAGGAGAGCAACAAACAGCGGGGTGGAGGGAGGTCGGGGCTGAGGGAATCGAGACAGTGGAGGGTGCGAGGAGGAAAGACCCGCGAGGGGAGGAAGCCGAGTGCGGAGCCGACGGGACGGAGCTAACGGCAGCGCAGGAGCCAGCCAGAGGGACGGGACGGTGGAGCGAAGCCGGGAGGCCCGTGAGGGGACGACGGTCCCGGGACATAGACGCTGGTGGCCGCTCTCCTGAGGAGGGCGCTAACGGCCGCCGCGCGCCGCAGGCTGAGGCAGCGGGGAGGGGCGGGGCCTCCCGGTCACGAGCAGAGAGAACGTGAAAATTCGTTTAGGGGCGGAGCCAGCGCCAGCCGGGCGGGGCTCTTACAGCGCGGCGCTCGGAGCTTTTGCTGGGTGACCCAGTGGCCTAATGGATAAGGCATCAGCCTCCGGAGCTGGGGATTGTGGGTTCGAGTCCCATCTGGGTCGTGCCGTAGATGTTTTGTGGCCCTGCGACAGATCCAGCGCGGATTGTGTCCTCTCTTCTCCGGCTGTGGTATGGTATCATCTCCCACCCGGACCTCCACAACATTTTTAGCCGCACCGCCCGCTGCTGTAGCGGCCGGGGGCGCTGCGGGAGATCCGGACCGGGGCCAACAACCCGCTCCGCCGCTGGGACGGCCTCAAATTCCCTCAGCCGCGACCGCCGCCCTGTCAGCGGGGTGCCTGCCCTGCCCGCCGGCACCGCGGCCCTTCCCAGGCGCCACCGAGCCTGCCACCACCTCCCTCCATCCCGCGGGGATCCTGCGGTAGCTGAGCGCCTCCGCCCGGGGCCAGTCTCTAGCGTGAGGCGGCCGGAGCGGGCATCGCCTGCGGCCACCGCAGATTTGTGGCCGGTGACTGTTCCCGGGAGCCCAGAGGAGGCGGGTGGCGCGCGGTTCTCCTCAGGCGGCGGTCCCGGGGCGGAGCTGGGGGCGGGCTGGCCGGGTTGCGGGGGCCGCCGCCTCCCGGGCAGGGTCGGACCGTGGGCCCTCCGGAGCCGTTGTGGTCAAAGCACGAGGGAACCTGAGCCTGCAGACCTGCTGCTGCCAGCACGGCTGCCCGCCGCCTCTCGGAGTGGGACGTGGCCACCGCGCTGTTGGTCCCTCTTTCCCTCAGAGCAGGGGAAGGCTTTCCCCCTCTCCGCTGCGGCTGGCATACCCGTAGCTTCTTAAACGGTAGAAACACTCCAAATGCTCCTACAGCCCTTTTAATGAAGATCCTGTCCAAGTAGAGAGTCTGGAGAAACTCATTCATACAGACATAGTCATACGTTAATATGGGTTGAGTTACAGTACCAGCTAATTTAAACAGAAGACTCCCTGGAGCACTGAAGGTCTGCAGGACACCCACCCATCCACCCACCCGTCCATCCTTAGCACAACCCTCCGCAGCAGGAGTCTGTCACACCCGTGGCTCCTCTCGCTGGCTGAGCAGGAGATGAGGTACGCAACGAACATATGAGCTCAGCTCTGCCTCGTGCTTCGTTTAAATTTGTATTTCCATAGTAAGCTATGTTGGGATACTTTTGGAATTAAAATGTTTAAAATAACAGGAAAATAAGGATTAATAAATGCTGCAGTAAAACCAACCCACTGAGTAATGAGGTGTTAAATTTTCATGTCTTTTGTATACTATTCTGGCTTATTTTCTGTGCCTTCACCCATTGCATTGAGATAAAGCCCTGTACTTTTAAGACTTTTATTAAACTGCTTAATTAAGGCAGAACAAAACAAACAGTGTTTAAACTAGGCAATAGCTGCACCACATGACTCAGGCATTACTGATGGGCAGATCTTCTGTTGGGGATGAGCTTCAGGAGCTGGGATATGGTGCTTTTATAGGGTTTTTAAATTTTGTCACACCTTAAAGGCATGAATGAGTTCACTAACTTTCATGACAGTAGCAGCTAATGAAATAAACTGTCACAATGGCAATCTTGTCTAACAAGAAGGTTACCCATTTCAGTTGGGAACATAGGAATAAGCCTACTTAATTGAGTAATCCAAATCTGAGTTGGCTTGGTGTGAGAAAATTTGCAGTTCTTCATGTTAGCAAATGCAGATTTAAAAATAAAGCTTTATTCAGGTCCGCAGAGCTTTCCCTTGGACTGGACAGTAACTACTACATTTTTCAGCCTGAAAAGAATCACTGGAAAGGTTTCCTTAAACTAAAAGAGGAGATTACCAGCTGCATAATGAGAGGGGCAGAAATACATTTCATCATAATGCACATCCTGTACAAATGCTGAATCGCAGAGGTGATGCATGTTCCAGCATCTACCAAGAGCACTTTATAATGTAGTTCCCCACGTCCAGTAAACTCATATTTGTTCTATATGATTATCTCTACAGAATGCCATAGGAAGCAAGACCCTCCCCTAAAATTAAAATCTATTGCTAAAAACACATACCCATGCGTTATTCACAGAAACACAGGTGACTGCCAGCAGTATAGACTTGTGTATAGATGGGAAGGGATGTGTGCGTTCCTCCTAGGCAGGGGTAGTGGGAGGCTAGCGGGGACGGCAGCAGCTTGGTCTTGCTCCAGTGGGTTGTCCAGTGAGTGATTCCCGTTTCCCCTAAGGCTGCCTCTCATTAGCATGAATCGGGGGAAGGGCATAAAAGACTTCAGTTCATTTTGTGTCTGGAAAAACTTTACTTCAAAATGACAACCAAAGTGTTCTGGCTCCTCTGCTTTGTCATTAGATCATCTTCCATCTCAGTGGCCGGTAAGTCTGTTAACATTCAAAGCGGGACTGGGGCAGATCTGCCTTTGGTATCAGGGGAGGCTAAACACATTACTACAGATTTTTGCCCGAGCAGCCCTCTTCAGCTGTAGTCTTTTCAGCAAGCGGTAGCAGTAATCATGTAAGGGCTCAAGAAAGAAACATTTCAACGTGTTTTGTGGGATGGGAATGTAAATTGCAATATTTGATTTGCAGCATTTGAAAGAATTGAGAGCACCTGCCAAAAGCAGGCAGTTAGCTGGTGCTGTGAATCCTGCTAGCCATCATTCAGCAATTGGTCTGACTTGCTTCTGCATATGGGATTTTTTTTATTTGTATGTGACCTTTCCCTTTTAGTCTCCTTCCCCTCACCTGTAAACTCCAGATTTCTAATTTATTTCAACATGCTCTGTGCTGTCACGTGTGCCTGCGGCAAGCTGTCCTAAACAGTTGCGGGTTTTTTAATGTTTTTTTAGTACCTCACTGGTGTACAGAAATAAGATATACTTCTATTCCATTGGGAAGGAGAAGTCCAGAAGCTGATTATGTTGCAGTCGTATTTCTTAGGTTGCAAGAGCAAGCAACCAGGAATATGCTGGTATAGGGGAATGAATCTCAAGGTCCTGAACAGATTGAGTAGAGAAAAATGAACTATTTCTTGTTACAATCCATGACTGAGAAGGCATGATAAACTGGTAGAAAAATATAAAACCAAGTCCAAGACACCTGTTCAGAGTTCACAGCTTCATATTGAAACATCTCCAACACACCCTTGCCTATTGCTTTCTTTAGCTTGGACTTCTTCCACCCCTTTCTTCATGGACATTCTTTTGACTTTACGTGTGGCCAGCCCAAATATCAGGGAATCTTTCCCATGACAGCAGCTGGTGAGAGCAAAGGGGAGAAGTGGCAAGGTCAGCAGTTGAGTCAGTTATAGAAGATAAACCAGGACGTTGTTCATCTGTGTATGTCAAATATCTCTTTTCACATAAGGAGTTAGGATCAGCCTCCTACACGATGCTAACCACAGACAGCGAACACCCAGACAGCGGCTGTGTGTGGGTGAACTGTTTTAAAACTCTGCTGGCTCACTAAAGGCATGCTGTGAAGGACTAAAGTAAAAGGAAGATAAACTGCAAGAGGAAATTTCTGTCTTCCCGGGCTAAATGGAAAATCATTTTGATTTGTGAAGTTCAAGTGATCAAGGTGAAGGTATAAACGAAGGCCTAGGTGACTGTCCGATGTCATTCGGCCTTTCCATTTTTCGCTAGATTCCCAGATGCTTCCTCTCTTTCTCAACCCTTGTCCTCTCAGCTTAAGAAAAGCCTTGAAATAATTGTTACTCATCAGCAATAGCCTAGCTACCAGGCTATGGTACTACTACTATACAACTCTGTAGTGCAAAAGTCAGAGACTGAAAACTGTGGATAAAGATCTTTTCAGTAGCATTCAAAGCCCAAAGTCACTGAAGAGTCCAGATGACACTGTCAATAAGGCATCCCATGGATGGGAAAACCAAATAGTTCTGTTGTCATGGCCTTTTAAACAAGCATCCCAAATGGCAATGTGAACCTTGTTTCCTCAGATACTCCCAGGAGATTCAGGCTTTTGAGAAAAGGGTTTGTTTATAAGTCATGTTTTTAATTTGCAACAATAATAAAGTAAAAATGCAAATCTCCTGTGTTTTGCTCACACAGCTGCATTCTCTCTGTACTGGGCCTTCCATGCTTGAGTACAGAAGAATGAAGAGCTCTACTATATTTGATCTGTGAACGATTTATCAGTTATATTGTCTTAGCGCTGAATGCCTCACTTACAGACTAGAGCCTCAAAGCTGTCACACTCTTCCCATTCAGAAGCACACGGAATAAAAAAAAATTAAAACGCTAATTCGCTCGCTCCTTTTTTTCTTTGCAGGATCCCTGCCCTATGCCGAGAAAGCCAGTCAGACTCTCAGCAAAATTGCTTATAGTTCAGCAGACGCTGCGCCTGGCCAGGTCAAACTGCCAGCCTGGGGCACCAGCGGCACCAGAGAGAATCACACGGAACGCTGGCTTCTGCCTCCCACCAACCTGCAGTGGCCAAAACCTCTGGAAATCATCTCTCTCTCAGACAAAAAGAAACGCACCAAACCTTCCCTAGAAAACAGCACAGGGCTGAGGAAACACCTCTTGCAGTATGGAGGGGCCCTGCCTCTGGGGAGCCCGACTGAGGGGCCTTCTCCTGCCTCCTTCGACTTCAACCACGCAAACAGAAAGCATGCGGATAGACGGCTGGCCGAGGCTGCCAACAGCGTGTCGGCTCACTTCCATCATGCAGCATCTTTCTATCAAAAGATGACATCCTTAATGGAGGCTCATCCTTTTCCAGACTCTGGAGCAGTGGAGTCAGATGACCCTAACACACTGGATCACTTCAACCGACCACACAAGATAATCCCCTATAAACATACTGATCCCTTCAAGATCACCAAACCCTCCTGGGTCACCAACCGCCAGTCATCCAGCTTGCCATACCACTTCAGCGCGCTGAAGAAAGGTAAGGCGATAGCCTGTTCTGGCAAGGGATATCCTGAGCTTTCCAAGGGTTGGGTGGCCTAATTTGGATGGAATATCTCAAAAGGGCCCGTTGCTGTCCCTCAGTCTATGTGCCTGTTCTAGATGGTGATAAGGAGAAGGCATGTCTGACGGAGTGCAGGAAAGATAGAGACGAAGTGGAGGCCTACTGCACGAGTGAATTTGGTAAGTTGTGTCCTCCAGGAACCACACAGACACAGCAGAGGCTGCTTTTGTTCATCTGTTACAGACATTTCACTTCGGCTTTTAAGATACCATTTTATGGGTATGTTAAATAATGAAGAAGTACATTAAAGGGACCCATCACAGCTCTTTATAAATGTACTACAACAAACAATACCAAGTCTTACATTATCCTTTCCCTACCTCGGGCTAGTATTGCTCTTTTTTCTGTTTCCTCTGCTTTCCACTCCTGGGAGGAAGACAATGTTCTTGCTGCTGGTCAACGGAACTGAAAACATCAATTGTTTTAGATACTCTAAGAGTAAAAATTGTAGCTGTGTTACTTACTTCTTACTATTTAGAACAAGTTTGTAATTTTGGGGGGCTGAAATTTCAAATTAAAATAAAATGGGAGAACCAAACAAAAACAAAACTCTGATCGTATAGAGGATTCTCCTTGAAGTTCCTTAGGACTCAACATCTTCAGTCCTTGTGTCCAAATTGATGTAGCTAAAGATGGTAGAAAATAGCCTGGTGTTTTTGAACTGTCTGTTAAAGCAAGCATTTTCTGACTGAAATCTTGCCTTGTGCTTACGAAGTTGTGAAATAGACACCAACTTTTTCTCACAGTATTTTAAGAGATAAGCAAAATACATGCCTAGTGGTAACAGATGTTTCCATTTGTAGAATATAAACACGTTATGAGACATCTGTTTTCTCTAAATGGAGAAGTCAGGAAGTGCTTTCTACAAATGCTATATTCTTTATTTTTTACCACTTTTGTGCTATAAGGCCTATGTTTGACAGGAATGCGACCCCACCTTTGTATATTTCAGCCTCTAACATTAATCTCTTAAAGTGAAAAAGACAGGTAGGGAAAATACAGTCTCAGCAACACATCAGCTAAGGTTCCATTGCAGTGATCAGAGAGGGCTTTTCATTTCTTTACATTTACAGTGCGGATCAAAGAATAAATGACTGAATCAAAGTTCTCACTGGGTGAGGCAGCTGTAACACCAGTTACAGAAGTCCTGCTTGCCTTGCCTGCCTGCCTAAAATGTTTGTTGTTTCCCGATTCCTGCAGTCAGCTCAGCACTTGTCAAAACCAGAAACTGGGTGGACAGCATGAAGTGATTGTCTGAGTGTACCGCATGGCCTATTTGGTGCCCTCGCCTCTTGGCACGACAAGGGCCTTTTCTTCAAAACCCAAAGTGTTTTATTAGCAGGTTAGCTTTGGACTTCATTGTGAAGTTTTAAATTTGAAAATTTTACTTTATTAGGTAAGTATGTCCACACTTTCTATATATGAGGATGGAAAACGGTACTAAAATCATCACTTTCTTTTGAAACATTTTATAAAGTTCACTAAGAAACATCTCAGACCAGTAAAGCATAAGGTTAGTAACTCGGCAAACACTAAGGTGATGACCTCATCAAATGTATTTGAAGCAATTCCTACTTTCAAGACTGCCCACTACTGAGCCGAAGGATTTCTGCTGACAATTACTTTATAGCATTTTAACTGAGAGCCTTCACATATACCCTGAGTTGCCACCAAGATATGTAATTTGATGCTTGCTTTTTTCCTCCCCCGCTCCCTTAAAACAGCAGTGAACGGAATTGTTTATAACATGGAAAGACTGGGGAACGGAGTCCACTTGATTACGCTTTTGGTAAACAGCGATGGATTGTACAAGATGAGCCGCCTGTATATTACTCCTGATGGCTTCTTCTTTCAAGTTCACATTCTAGTTGTGGATACTTTAAACTGCAGTAAACCGTGTCTGGACTTTAAACTTGGTAAATAATTCCAGCTAAATCCATCCCGCTATACCTCTTGCATGCAGTGCAATTTTAGTCTGCCCTAGTTTAATAGCCTTATCCTGGGTTGTTGTGATATTTTGGGGAAAAAAAAAAAAAGGTACTTACTGTTAAACTGGAGGACTTTTTTCCTCCCAGTTTCTCTACATTTTCAGAAGACAACCAAGTGTGTGAAGAAGTCAGGTAGCAGTGTATTCCTTTCTTAACGTTATCCAGTTCCAAAGATTGCAAGTTTTCAGGATTGCCAAAAAACTTTAAGCAGGAGCTTAAGCTGACATCTTTGCAAGTAGTCCAGTTTTCTTTCTAAATGCAAGTTCATCGAATACCAGTATTTCACCTAAAAGGCTTCTAATTGCAATATAGTAAATAATTATTTCCACCCAAGCACAACACGCGAGTCCCACTGAAGTTCAGTGGGCCACTGTACTAAGCCACACATTCATGTATTTCTGCAGGCTACAACTTCACATTTATTACGTACACCTGTTGCCCTTTTGGTCAGTGTAGGGAATGAATCTGTGCTTTCTTCATAGCACAGAAGTCTCGTTTATTTTGCAGGCAGCAGATACATTGTGATGGGTCGGATCTACCACAAGAGAAGACAAATCCCTGCAAACCTGCTGCAGTTTCTGCGAGGGCGTCTGAGGCCAGGGGATGGCTTGCTCAGGAGCAGCAGCAGCTATGTGAAGAGATTCAACAGGAAGAGGAATCGCAAAGTGCAAGCGGCTCACACTAAATGTAGATAAGGCTCCAGCAACCCCCATCTAGGACACAGGCAGCAGCAGAATTCACCCACCAGAATAAACACACTCCCTGAATGTTTTGACGAGGTACCCATATATTGTGAAGTTTAGCACAACTGTCAGTCCAGGGAACATTAACTGGTCATGAATTTGCTCCAGCTGTTTTCAGAGGCACAGGTTATCATTGCCTCCCCTGCTGTAATCTACCCCTGATAATCTGTAGTAATTGTGAAATAAAACTCTGGAGGCATTGTTCTAGGTACACAAGAAGGAACTGCACTTCCAAACCCTGAACCTTGAACAAATGTTAGGTGATACCATAGTTCTATCTATAGAGGATGTCCGTTGTGTTTTCAGGGAATTCTGCCAAAAGTATTACTTGTATTTGATTCAAAAGAAACCAACAAAACTAAGTATCATTTGTATTGTTTTGGTATCCTCAAACACGTCCATACTTTAAAAAATTACATCATTCTTCAAACAGAGCTGGATTTTCACATGAAGCATACAAAATAGCTATGTAATTATTTGAGTCTATGAATACACTAACTGAAAGCAAATCACGTAACTGCACAACACAAATGCCCAATTAAGCTTACAAATAATGGCACAAATTCATGCCAAGGAATGCAAAATAAGCATGCAATCGCACGCACGTTTTGTATGCCTGGTTACACTGTTGGTTCCTTAAAAGTTCAGTCCTAGAACTGTGTATGGATGTCATTTTCCCATGAGAAATATTAACAACTTTGTACTTGCACATCAGTAAAGTTACTTGTTGAATCAAAGATACAATCCTTTAGTACCTTTAATGTGGTGGGATATAAGAACCTATGAAACCTCTGCAAAGGGAGTCTTAATGTTGGCTGTTCCAAGAGTCAGTATTCACAGATCGTAAGACTTTAAAAGCAATTGATAAAATGTTCATGGGGTTCTGGATTCACTGTTTCCTGAGTTCTGAAAGATCCAAAAAGATTACGTAGTGATATTAAACAATGGCATCTCCTTGTTTGACAAATTGGCTGGGGATTTAAAGATAGATATTTATCTAAAAAAAAAAAAGGAAAATGCAGTCTGGCTGAAAAAAATATACATACTGTGACATATATGATGTGACCTGGAACAGGAAGCAGTGGCTTCCATAAGCATTTTACGATTTGAAGCGAAGGTAGCTCTAACCCCCTTATGCCTCTGGTACACATCTGCGGCTCAATTCAGTGTCGCTGAAAAGCTACGGGGTAGTGGGTGGGTGGGTGGGTGATAAGGCACCTTGGATGAAGTACTTCTTGATATAGAATAGGAGCCAGATACCAAGAGCACACATTGTATATTTTGGGACCCAGAAGGCTGTTACTGTAGGACAGAAATTTACTTGTAGCTCCTCTCTATCTAAAAAAATATACTGTCTCACTTTTGCTATGTGAAAGAAGATTTTGCATGGAGCGCAGCACATATTGATGGAATTTTCCTGAGAGATTTTGAGGGGGCTTTTGATTTGGCAGAAGGACTGTTCCTGGCAGTGAATCAAAGCACTGGGGTGGACTGGGAGGGAGAGGAGAAGGAAGGAGGAAGGGTTACGTGTGCATCTCAAGTTTCTTTGTTTCTATTTTGAACCGAAGTCCAGGGACTAACCGGCAAGTCCTACAGTCATCCATTTACCCAGAACAGCAATTAAGCACCCTTACCCACCCCCAAGACATTACAGTAATCTAAAACAGGCAAAGCGTGGGTACAAAAATAACATCCATGGCTAGATCTCCTTTTGATTGTCTCTCGGAAGAGATAACTAATGGTACATCAGTGCTAATGACATCCAAAGCCCGAGTAAAATGCCAATAACTGACACACGTCGTCTGCACCGCTCTCCCAGACACAGCTATTGCTCTAGACGCAAGCCTGAAGAGCTATCTGTTCTGTTTTCTCCTTTTGCGTTACAGTCATCTTACCTTTCCTTTCTTGCTTGGAAGGTGACTCCTTAAAATGTTATCACAACAGCTGAGCAACGAGCCACTGTATTTCACAGCCCCACTGAAATACAGCTGGAGTAAGAACAACTGTTCTTCTTACCAGGCTTACTGGATGCTAACTAACGTCCTGAAGAAAAAAATTCCTAGATCAAGTGGATTGCCACAATTTTGCACTCGCTATTACAAAAACCTCACAGCGTTAATGACACTGAAAAGAAGACGGTACTTCGATGCAATAGCTGCCACGGTAATTTTCATACCCTACAGTTAATCATTTTTTCCCAGAGATCCAGGTGTACAGGAATATTGTTGTCTTCCTGGGGTTTACTCAAGGCTTTTGGGTAAGCCCAACATTTTATTCTACTTTAAATCCCCATTGACTTTTGCATGAACTAAATCTAGACCCAGGATAATTGCTTCAAATTTGTTTGAGGAGACAAAAAGAAAGTCAAGCTGGTATAGCGCACATTATCAAAATCTGTGTTACAATATATGACCATTTTGAAGCAAAGGTTGCAATAACATAAAAATACAAAGAGGAAAGACTACTAAACAGAGCTTACAGATCTTATGAACTTACCATGCTTTTAAGGAATGTGGACATTAATTACAGGAGTGATATATTTTCAGTAATGCTATTAAACTACAAAAGAACACTACTAATAAATCAAGAGAAGTACCTCAAGCTACTCAATGGCAACTGAAAATACTAAAAAAGGCTCCCAGCACAATTAAATTGTATGGATGCATTATTTCCCTAATCAACCTGATTCACTGGCAATTATATATAACCTGGCAAAGCCAAGACCTGTATACGGTAACATTATCAAATGTTTCATTAGAAACACCACCAAATCAATGTCAAACACATGACTTTATTTGTCTAGGATGATGTGTCCTATAAGGTACAAAAAAGTACTCTTCAGTTTGCCACAATTTGTTAAAAACATAGCAATCTATTGCCTACAGGTAGGAAAGTTTTAAATCATGTCATATATATATATTTATATATGAATAAATAGTACAGAAATACTGTGCAGTTTTGATGAGATGCAGGATATGTTCAAATGCTGTTAGAAGTTGAGATTTTTTCCTTTTTGCATTAAAACCACAATGCACACAATATGCAGCATTTTTTTAAACGTCAAAGGACAACATAACCTAAATGCAACTACTCTTAAACTTTTAAGAAGCATAAATGGATTATTGTTTTCACATTGAACAGTTATTTTTAATTTTCACATGTAGGTTAAATGACAACATTTGTATGTACAAAAAACCATGGGTTTTTATTAAAATTATCCCAGAAGAACCTGTACACCTGAGCCTGTAAGTGTAAGAAAGTGGGGTCAGTAGCAACATCTTTTTAAGAAAAATAACAGAAGAGGTTCTTGCATAGCAAGGTGTGAGGTTAAACCCAAGAGGAGCTTATCCGTAAGTCGGGTAAATCCCAGATCACTGCAGAACAGAAGTTAACTGTGAATTAGTGCAAAAGCTCGTCAAACGGCCGAAGAGCCGCATACAAACCATGGCTGATTAACTACGGACAGGTAGAACCAGCAAGTCATTCATATACGCAGTGTGAAAGTGACAGATCGGAAAGCAACAAACAGCAATGTCATCTGCAATTCCCATCTTCTTGTGCCTTCGATTTATCCCTCAGAGTAGCACTCCTCGTACAGGAAACAGTGGAGCAGTCCAGAACGCCTTTCCAAGACAGAATTACGCTCGGTACTTGACATTCCTAGCGTACTTGGCAAAATATCACCTAATTCAGCAGTGGGCAGTGACATTTCACAAAATACTTCCTACCATGTTATCGGTTACAGTAATTTTGGCACCACTGTGGAAATTTTATAAAGGGAAAACAGCTGCTTAAGAACGAAACGTAGTAAACGCTACCTTTGGAGCAAAATAAAGTCCGATCTCCCTGGCCACTTCCCCCCCCTATCGACTTGAAATATCTGAACAGATCCCCAAAGTGTTACAAACATAGTAGCGCACACTCAAAGACACCTACATCTGTGGGGAGAACAATTATCTCCATTTATTTTGTTTCATATACATCCATATTTTGAATTTTAATACAAAAGAAAAAAATTAGAATCTGACAAATGTTTACAAACAAGATACCTTCAAATAGATTTTACTCATTTCAGTCTGGTGCAGAGTAAATGACAAATTGTACTGTTATATTCAAGGCAACAGAGTCTGTAGTCCATGACCGCTCAGCCCAACTTTTATGCAAGCTTAATTGTTTTTATCTACCATGAATGATAAACTCATTGTTGATTCCCAGTTCTGAGTGTGTGCACATGTGTACATAGCAGCTCCTTTCATAGAAAGAAAAGACATCTAGAGGTCTTCTTGTACTTTTACCTACAGGAATCATGTTAAGATACAGAATGGATTACATGTAACCGGGGCTGGATTTTATAAGAAAAAATAATTAGCTGACAAATGAGGGCAGCAATAAAAAAGCGTCTTTTTTGCAACAATAAATAAATACAGTCAAAGTTTTCTGTGTGGACTTTAAACCAGCTTCTTCACTGAAGAACAGACGTGGCATTTCCATGGAGTTAAACGTGACCCCATTTACTGTATCTTTTTTTCTTGCTCTCTTTCTCTCTCTCCTTCAACAAAACAAAGTTTTCCTGCTTCTGCCACAATAGTACAACAATTTGATCTTGACAAGAAAGTGGTGCTGCTGATTTTTATTTCTTTGTCCTTTGGACAAAATAAGCCAAGAATATAATTTGACTGTTGTGACCAATAAAAACGCAGTTTACATCAAGTCTTGTCAGGATAACCTGACTAAAAACATCTGGCTTCTTAATTAAAAATTTTCAGACAACCAGATTCTTGCTCGTGTGTTAGGTTAACACGCTGAACTCTAAGAAGCTGTAGACTGCAGTTTGTTGTTATGGGACCTGCAGAATACAGAAGAAAGCGGAGAATTAAGCACCCTTCATTTTGGAGAACACAGTTGCTGCAAGGTGTTGCCAGGGGTAAAAGCACAATGAGGGAGTTACCACCATGTTGCTTCCATTTATTTTTTTTCCCCTTCAGAAAAAAGAACACTTTGATCCTCTCTGAATTTTAAGCACATTTTCTCCTACACTATACAAATATTTCAGTACTTGTAAAATGCAGTGTGGCACTGGAATATTCCAAAATGCCCGAAATCAGTTTTACTCTCATATTTACATAATAGTAGTCCATCAAAAGGAAAGCAAAAAGACATTTTAAATTGTGAATATTTATAATAAGGTATAATTTGCTTAAATTTATTCAAAAAGTCTTTGCATTAACTGAATAGAAAAAAACTGAACAGGCAGGTTAAAAAAAAAAAAAAATCACATTTTTGCTAATCAGAGTTCAGTGAAACTCCTCTTTGACATTCACAGTTTTATTAGTGACTGAAAATAAAACAATAAAATACATGGTTTCCACGATGAATTTTTCATTTTTCTCAATACAGTATTCAAGGGATGGGACAATTTTTTTGCTAACACAGTTATGTTTACCAGCATATGTTTGCTGGTAACAAAAAACCAAAATCCCAACAACGTTTACTTTTTAGACAAATGGTCTGGATTTTTAGGGCAGTTTAATGTCATCGAATTGTACAATAAAAGAAAGTGACCCCAACATCCAGTTCTGACTCCAGTTAAAAAGTTCAGACTAAAGATATCACAATCTGCAAGAAAAGAAAGAACATGGATGGTATAAATGAAAAACAATAACAAATAAGATGCAGCAACGAAATTAGTGTGCAAGCAGTGAATGCTGGGCAACCAGCTAAAGCAAGATGATGGAAACATGAGCTGAAAACTACCTGATAAAAATCATTAATACAGTATTAAATTGGAAAAAAACCCGCTGGACTAATCCATTTGATCTCATCCCTTCTTATCAATCCTACTCTCATTGCATATAGAAAATTAAGACAGCTTCCACAACAACGGATACAAAGTGAAGCTTTCAATTTAGTTAATTACAAATGGATATAATCCTGCATTAGTATCTTGGAGTAGCAGTCTGCTACAGTTTTGACTGTTGCAGCCAGATGGACAAAGGTAACTACTACACATGTATCCCCTCTGGGTAACACTGAAAGGCACCCAGCAGTTGTAACTCAGTTACAGTTGGCTCATGCTGGAATACAGCAGCGATACAGGAAAAATCTGCGTACTCCCTTAGTCTTTTGCGTAAGCTGGTTTTAGGAACAGCTGTGCAAAATATCACATTATAATTTGACCGATGCCACACAACTCCCATGTTATGTCTTACTGGAGAGAATCGGCAAGCAAAAGAAAAAGCTGTAGTAGAGTTGCATTTCTTTTTTCAGGAATGTCTATGTTAGGGAAGTACTCTACAATGATCCTTCTCTACAGAAAAACATTATAAAACAATGTGAGTTTAATTTTAAATAGTTAATTTTGAATTGTGTTCAGTTTTCCACATCTTTAAACCTTACTTATTCTCCATGTTTCAAATATGGTAAGTTATAAAAAGATGAGAGAAGGTAGTAAAAATGAAAGTATTTTGATTTCTTTCAAAAAGCTTCAAGGAAGGATTGTCTCTTTTTAGCATCTGAAAAGTATTTAGTGCACAGTAGAACATTATCAGAACACCACAGTATTTGTCCTGATCAGAAATGATTTTCAAGACGTTTTCTGCACTGACGACTTAAAGCATCATTCAAATTTTCTACATTTGTGATACTGCCCAAATTTGCATCTAACAAGTCCTTTTGAACAAACATTACAAAGTAACTGCCACAAACCCATGTTTAAGCCTTGGTTTTGACGGAAAATGACAGCTGGCTATTATAGAACAGATTTTTTTTCCCCCCCCTTTTTGAAAGAAAAGCAGTTGTCCAGGAAAGCGCATGGAGAGGCAAATCCCCTGTGTGAATGCAAGGTAAGCTTATAAAAGCATTAAGATTTTAAGGGACAACAGAACAACTACGATTAGGAACACTTTAGCTTACCTGCTTGCCTTAAATCCTTTTAGTTTCTGTACAAAGAATGATTCAAGAACTTCTGCACATTGGTAAAAAGGAGAGTCACTTGGATTGTAGTAACGACAGTTATCAAAAATTTTGGTCATATCTGCCACAAACTCCGTGACCTTTTTGTAGTAACGTTTCAGTATTCTTTCTTCCATGGTGGCAAGGTCTTTAAAGAAACCAGAGAGTATTAAAATGACACATTTCCATCCTCAACGGAAGTTCACATTGTCAGCTTGTGGGAAACAAAGCCTATCTCGGTTAGTTGCTTTTCCAGGAATGCTGGTTGTGAGGTGGTGACACCAGCAGGTCTCCTTCAGAATAAACACTTACGCACGAATACGTTGTGTGCAGCTAAATTCAAATGCAAGTATCAAAATGACATTGGAAAACTTGGGTCTTTGTATGAAGCTATTTGCTTTTTCTGAAGAAATTAAGGAGAAAAAAGAAAAAAAAAAAAAAGCCCGACAATCTGGATTCAGTTACTTGCACTTTGTTTTCTTTACAGCCCTCACTGAGGCCAAGAGCCCTAGGTGTAGATGTAACAGCTATCTAAACCTTCTGATTATTTATTTGAATTCACGACTTGCTTTGAATGAATTATTGGTTTTCATGGGCATGTGCACATTACCACGTAGCACAGATGAAAGAGATTCCAAGTGCAGGATCATGCAAAACACCAGTGCTCTCATTCTTACTGACCAGGCACATTAATGGGACCGGAATGGTGGAGTAAGCAGTGATTGTCCTAGTTTGATGCAAATGTAAATTAAAAAAAAAAAGGGAGAGGAATGAGACCTGCCAATTATAAATGTAGCTGTCTAAATGTATAGTGGCACTTTTAGCTGGAAAAACAATGACCTCCCCTTGGAAATGACTTTTTATTATTGGCTTATTCTGAAATTTTTATTATTGGCTTATTCTGAAATGCCAGTAATGCCAAAATCTGTGAAAACAAACATAGATGGGCCTGGATTACCTACTGTATTTTACATATATTTACTTGTATATTTACAACTTTATTTTCCTGCTGGTTAAGTCAGAAAGGGCTAAACGCACTTTTGTTTGCTTCATTCAATCATCATATGCTTAATTATGTTACTATTTGGGGTTTTGTTAAAAACTTTAAGCCATCAATTATTGAATAGGTGTTGCTTAGCTTTTTCATAACGGCACAATCCAAAACTTTGGAACAGAAAAGGACACAATTTCTAAGCAAAATACAATTTTCAGTCAAGGTACTACAATTTTGCCAAGATACTAAATTTAACTTTCCTGTTTCTAGGATCAGGAAGGAGTATGTGGGAAAGCTCAAACGATACACTAGCTCTCATTTAGACATATGAAAAGGTATTGGTTCAGTAACTGGAAGGAAAGGAATAACATTTAGCAATGCCGTTTCTGGCAGGAGGCAAATTTTCCCCAGAGGTTTCACATTCCGGTGTTTACCTAGCTTATTCCTAGCTAACTGGTAAGGTCTAGTAAGATCAGAGTAAAACATGGTAAAGCTGCAGCGTCTCCTCTTCCACTTCCTCACATGCGCAACATTTGAATCACCTCTTGTTCATACAGCTTTAAAGGCAAATTACACAAAACACAAATTTAGTACACTATCAAGTCAGATGAAGATAATTTAACTCCATCTTAAGTCGCGTGTCACACTGAGCTGTATTAGCACCACTTCCTCCTCAAACTCTAGAGTACACACCCCACACTTTGTAGGAGGAACTGATGCACAAAGACAGAAAAAAACCCAAGCAAAGCAAAACACAGCAAAACTGTCCCCTTGAAATAAAGGAAGTAATTTAAAAACAAGAGTTCTACCCTATTGCTGAACTGAATTTCACATTTTATACGTTAGACTGACAGTAGGTACAGTTAAGGAGTCTGCAGAAGTAGATATATTAACCCTCATGAGCTTCTAAATATATCAATGAGAAATCACATTGTTTCATCTGCCTACCTGCAAAACACGTGTATTCTGCAAAACATATCTTTAAGATCCCCAGATGGAAGCGGTCAGCAGGTAATTAATTTGATATTCAAAAACCCAAATCCACTCACTCACGCTATTGCTCAGAAACACTTACCCATTGGTTCTTTAATAACACCATAATAATCTGGTGCATCATTGGGATCTACTGGTTCTAGGAATGGCCACGCCATCTTGTGAGCCTGTCAGTAAAACAAGATATAATTAAAAAAAATAATTAAGTTAAATTAGCACTACTATTAGCTAAATATTTTCATTATATTTTTATCTGTTGTGGTCTAGAGTTGAGTTTAAGGAGGAAGTGAAGCATCATATGAAAAGGTAACTAGTTCTCATGACTGGGTAAAGTTTTAAAGCCCAATGTCAATGAGTAGTTGGTCTTCAAAACAGGAACCAATGTGAAATTTGGGGCAGAACAGGACACTGAGCTGAACAGGCTGCATCGAAAAGTACGTCATGAATTTACTGAGAGTGCTTGGCTTTTCACACCTAGGAAACAGCCACTGTTTTCACTTCCAAGTACTCTGAAATTAATCTGTGTTCATAAATGTCTGCAAAATACAGGACAATGCAAAAAATTACTCTTTGAGGAATTTCGTTACCACACAATTATTTTAAGAAAATTTTTAAGAAAATTCTTTACAGTTGTAGCAGGAAAGGCGTATTTGGGAGTGACAGATAAACCAGAAATATACCATAACAGACAGCGATGTAATTCTTACTATCAGCATGCCATTGTTTACATGCCGATAATGACTTTCTGTGACAACACTACTGAAATCTAGTAACTCTGAGATTCAGTACAGAAGCATAGATCAGAAATCACAGAAAACTAATCTGCGAACAGACCACTGCACCTTCTACCTCCTGAGCAGTTAGGGTACCACTCTGCCTTTTGGTATTCTAAGCAAACCCGCTTTCTTTAAAAGCCTTCCACCAAAGAGGCTGTTTAGTTTCACTAACTCAGAAGCAGCGATATACTAATTATTGTAAATAGTCCTCAGCACAATAATGCCAATCAAGTTTGCAGCTGACACAGTAGCATTCCTCACACACACACCAAAAAAGCTTTGCTATTTCCCTTTTATAAAGTCTCAAAAGTACTAGAAGAGAAATCAAAGCCTTCTCCCAGACTCCCCAGCTATGTCCTATACGGTAAAGCTCTCCACTTTGCTGCACTCCTTATTCTCACCTGTAAGGAACGCAATACTCTTCTTAAACCTTCATAATCTTTATCAGTTAGTGGACTCAGTACGGTCATGGCATCTTCTGTGGATTGACATTGTGGACACACGTATTCATCAATGAGATCTGCCTCGCTTTGTAAAATGCCAACACAGCGCCCATGATACCAGTTCTGACATCGGTCGCAGCCAATGTAAAATCTGCAAGATCCAAAAAAACGTTAGCGACTTGATCTATTTAATTTAAAGGTTACATTTAAATACATAAACCTGCAATCCCCTGCACACAAGCAGATACTTGGCATGATTAAATACAACAGCGTAACGTGATATTTCAGACGGACAAATTCTAATTACACTATTCAAACTGCTTTTGTATTTACAAACAGGCTAAATTGCAGACCATTTCAAAAGTAGCTCCTAACTTTTATACTAGGCACTTTCAAGCAATCAAGATTTCAAAAATCATTCCTCTGCTTTAGAGTTGAAAAGAACAGTGTAATGCCAGAAGTCTCACCCAACCAGTATCCCAAAACAGTTCAAGATACATTTTGCACAATCTGGACTACAACTAGGGCTCTTGTTTCACTCTGTACAAACAATTTTCGTATGGAAGCTTCAGTCTCGTAGTTGAATACGGAAGGGGTATTCTATGACACAAAGCCTTATAGTAAAAGACACCAACCATATACCCCCATACTAAAATTATGATTTCTATCCGGATCAGGTTAAAGCACAAAAGAATCCACTAAATACTGTATTTGTCTTTTAATCTTTCTAACCATCCCTTGTTAATAAAAGAAAAAAATATAAAAAGCACCCCCAATTTAAAGTATATAGTGTTTTTTTAAAAACCAAACCAAACCCAAACCAAACCCAACACATTTTGACCACCCTGAAAAACTTCACTTTTCCTAAACATTTACAGTACAGAAACATTTTGGAGAGGAAGACAATTACTGAAAAGCAATTTGTATTACGAATGAATACAACATATGCAGAATAACTTCTTTTTTCTTTGTAAGGAACAGGTAACCACAGTCAGAGCAGTTTGCTACCTAAACATTAAATAAGAGGTTCTTATCAGAACTCACTGTGACTCATCATAAGGTGTTCTGCAGATACAGTACAATTCCTCACTGCTGCCCTCTTGTGCCCGTTTACAATCATTACAGATGTACACATCCATTTTCTTAGCCTCCTTTTCTGTGATGCCAACACATTCTCCATGATACCAGTTAGTACAAAGATCACAGCCAATATAGAACCTAAAAGTATTCACAATGAAAATGACAATGTAATTGTCATTTCAAATGGCATGGCACTTTTCCCTGCATTTCTCTCTGATGCGCTTTCTTGCTGGCCTACTTGCTTCAATTTTCTGTCTCGTTTCCCCGCTCCCTAGCATTCTATCCTTACAAACTAACATTTGCAGCTAGGCTGTCAGTAAGGTCACTTGGGGCAGTTTTAAATTGACAGTTCGTTAAAATGCACATCAATATGTAACCAGACTTTGGCAAAACTGGGCTAAAAATCTATGTCTTCAATGTGTGTGTGAAAAACTGTAAAAGGCACAAAAAGACAAGGCCAAAGAAAAAGATTTACATTTTCAAAACCGTAGCTCAAAAGCCACTGAAACATTTCCTTAAGATTTGAAAATGTAGGTCTCAGTTAATTTAAAAAACAAAAGCAAAGCGCAAACACCAGCTAGGAGTTACAAGTATACTACGAAGAACATGCATACCAGCCGTGTGTAGGATACATATTGGTATAACATGATACGAAAGAAAATTGGGTCAGGACATGGTTGTCAAATTTTATTTTTTTTTTTAATCTGGGGGAGAGGGGCACTGAAAAACAGATATTAAACTACCCAAAATTGCAACAAATTGGAACGTGGACCATTCTTCAGAAAATAATGTCTACTCTCAGACACAGCTGTTGTGACGGAACCAGATATGGTATGACACAAAGTGAAGGGAACCAGGTACAGAATCATGTGAATGGGACCTTGCACAGAATGATGTGACAAAACTGTAAAATATTATGCAAGGATGTTTGACATTTTGTGTATGGATATCTCAAAACATACCTATGACTAGTGACAATCAACCAGATGGGCGAAGTTACACATCCATTCTCTCTGCCTAAGCAAAAGCAAGCTGACTCAGAACCTCGATCTTCCTAGATTTCGGAGACCACTTGCCACGTGCTGCTGTAGGAATTACTGCCACCCCAGTTCCCCAGTCTGCACCACCACCCACTGGGCACTACACACCAGCAACAGCACCGTAGCTAGCACACGTTCCACAAAACAAGCACCTCTAACTTTTTGGCCTCTGAATACATCCCAGATACTCAAATGCCACCTTTTCTCTTAATTTTCAGTCAGACAAAGCCTAAAAAAAAAAAAATAAAAAAAAAAATCATACACCCCGACCTTCCATAAAGAATGGACAGATATCGCTCCTTCTGACAACTACCAACAGCGATCCAGCCTGTGTTGTCCTCTGGCCAAGAGGCACCACGTCCGTTTGCTCCTGGGGATCTGGGAGCACGTTTATGTCTCAGTGTAGATGCTAAACCTTGCCACTAGAATGTGGAACAGGCGTCACACGATGCTTTAACAAATCAGTTGGAATCTAAGTAGGAATCTTAGAAGGATACCCTTACTGACCATCCTCAAAAACAGTGTGAGCAAATCCCTACAGTCCTGGAGCATCACAAATGAGAACTAAACGCAAGAGATTTGCAATAAAATATACAACACAGAACGACTTTTGAGGACGTACTACATCCTAAAAAAATGCACAGGGTATTCATAATATACCACAAACTAGCTTTTGAAGCAGCACATCTATCTTTTCTGAAGCAGAAAAGAGACACCAGCACAAAGAAGAGTATCTGATGCCTCCATATATATGAAAATTAAAAAATGTTTACCAGAAAACTGTTTCAGAACTTGACTAATCCCTTTCCAAATAGTGAAAGCATAAGGTAGTTCAACAGCACAGTCATCATTTGTAAGACTACAAAATTTAGAATTCACATAAAGCAAAGCAGCGGAACTGAGTCATATTGCTAAGGATACTACTAACTTACTACCTTTTCGTTTTCTTGAAGTTTTATTCTGTGCATTTAAGCACAGTTCTTGATTCAGGCTTCTATGACCACGTGTTTTCATCATCTTACTCAAATTCCCACTGGAGTCAGAAAGAGTTTGACAATCAAATCCTTTTGCTCACAGAATTTGTTCATCCCATCTTATTTTTGTGACAGTTTTATTGCTTACTAACAACAGAAGCAGTAATACACAGACCATTGTTTGGTATCACAACAAAATGAGAACAGGGTATCCTCCTAAGTTTGGTGACAGAAAGCCTAACACAACGTTCTCACTTTAAGCGAGACAGGGGACGTCCCTTAGAAGTAATAGTGAATTAACAACCAGAAGTCTGCTGCTTCCACCGTGGCGGCAGCACAGAGAGCAGTGCCTTTTCCCACACCAATGTAATGGCTGGAGCTGCTGAACAGCCAATGTGAAAAAACCCAGAAGACCTCAACTTCATTAAAAAAGCAAAAAAATTAAAAAAAAAAGGCTAGAAGGAGCCTCAAGAGATCCTCTAGTCCTGGCCCTAAATTTGGAATGAAGAACCATTACTGTAGTGAAAGCACTACTCTACCTCTATGGTTTCATTGAGTTACCAGCATTTAAATCGCCACCAAATGGCACCACTTTGACTTTCCGGTATTGTCACTTGTTGAGCAGATACATACTCACTTGGAATTGGTGTGAAGTCAAATTTATTTTACATACATCTCTACACAGCTATCAGATGTTAACCATTACTAATTACTGGTGTTAGTCACTTCTAGCTTAAGCAGGACTGCGTAACACTCGCCCTACAATTCCACTCCACCGCCTACAAAATTTCTTCACAAACTTTGCACGTAGCATAAATATTTTCCCCTCATTCACAGTCAGAATCAAACTACAGAGAACGGCAGTTTTCACTTTGTCAAATGCTTACATATTTGTTTTTATCAACCCTGGGACGTTAAATTATAACACATGGAAAACATTTCTACCTGAAACATTGTCCAAAGTGAACTGCAGTCCAGTAACTCGGAACCCCCTTTACTATCGACTTACAAAAAAAGGTCATTTATTGGAAGACAGTACCAAAGCTATTTCTAAAGAACATCAGCTACTTGTTCACAAGAAATTGCTCAAACCAAATTGTCACTTGCTTCTGAGGCAGAGGCAAAACGGCAAAAGAAAGAATAACAGAGAGGAGGAAAAAAAGAAAAAAGAGTATGTGCATGTGAGACAGAAAGGTCATACAATGGAAACATGCAAACAAGTAAAAATATAAATCACGTACGTTAATAGTATAAATCAAGTATGTTAATAGTTTTGTAATTGCTAGTGGAAAACAGAGACTTTATT
Source organism: Vanellus vanellus (assembly GCF_965231255.1). Classification (NCBI taxonomy): domain Eukaryota; kingdom Metazoa; phylum Chordata; class Aves; order Charadriiformes; family Charadriidae; genus Vanellus; species Vanellus vanellus. The sequence goes on from NC_138922.1 coordinate 11,262,152, forward strand.
CTTTATACCTTAGTGATCACTGCAATACACCTGATACTATCTCCGATTCTAGAACTACCTTGCACTGACAGCTAAATACTAAACCTACAGCTAAGCACACGCAGTAAAAGGCTGTGGCATTCGCTACTCACTTAGACTCATCGTAAGGCGTTTTACAGATGCAGTAAAGCTTTGTGTCCTTCTTTGTTTCCTTTGAGGTAGTAGAAATCATTTTCTTTTTCTTGGACTTGGAAGCTGATGAATCTTTCTCCTCATCTCGCTTTCTCTTCTGGGAGGATACTGGCATTGGGACTGTGGTGGAGGAGGAGGAGGTGACGCTGGCTGCATGCTGCTGTGGTGGTGGTGATGGCAGTGGTGGCGGCGGCGGTGGCGGTGCAGCGGCTGCGGCTGCAGCAGCTGCGGCTGCTGCTGCGGCAGCAGCTGCCTGGGCTTTTTCTTTTTCTTTCTTAATTTTAGTCAAGTCTTTCTTTAGCTCCTCCTGAAGTATATTAAATGAATAAATAGAGAGGGAGGCACTTCATATGATTATTCCAGGACAGGTTTAAAATCTAGACGTAAATCCCCATGCTTAACTAAAAGAAAATAATTTTTTAAACATGCAATTTTTTTCATGTGCTTAACCTACAATCCACGTAACCTTAAGGGTGGACACTCTTGCACTACTATGACCCCATCAGCTGTAATTTATCAGAAGCTGTTTCAGGAAACAAGGTAATTTCAGTCCAGATGAAAGCAAGAAGCATAAAAAGGACATATACTGGCTCTGCAGAGATCCGCGTGTCTGCAACAAGAACTTCTTCCTGTATGTTTCCGTAAAAGCTCACTGAGCAAAAAGATTAATTAAAAATTAACACAGAAATGTTCTCCCCAACTTAAAATCAAATTAGTCTTTGAGAATAACTGTCCTTACCTGCACTTCGATTTGTAGATCTTTATCCAGAAGTGCTCTTTTTTTCAGTATTTCAGCTTTCAGCTGTTCTTTATGCTTGAAAAGCAGAGCTGAGAGCTTAGTAGCATTCTGTTTACTACGCTTCTGTTCTACGCTCTCTTCTCGTTTTCGTTTCTTAGCTGCCTGTTTTTCTTCTTTGTCTATCTTATCCAGAATGTATTTCATCACTTGGTTGCACACAATCATTCTGGGGAAGAAATAAAGAAAAAGTACATTGTGCTGAGCTGCCTATTTATCCCCAGTTGAGAATGCAGAATCATTTAATTCTCCAGTCTCTGCAAGTTGCAAGCTTTATTATTACATTTCTTAAGACGTACAAGGCAAATTTGGTAACACACATTGCTCTCACTCATACTCACTCACTAGAATGCTGCTGGGAGAGATCAAGTCCCTAGTTAGGCTCAACAGGACCAGTCCTAACTTCATTTAATTGATCTGAGTACTAATCATTCCCCCCCTTCCCCTCTAAAACTCCTAAAAAAACCTAGGCTTCAGTATGACGAGAGAGATTTTCACTCAAAACGTGTTTGGAAGAACTGAATTTTGTTTATTCTGATGTAGGATGAAAGCAAGCTGGAAGCCTGTAACAACTTAGAAAACATACACTTCCACCCTCCAGTGACCACCAAATATTACTGAGTTTTTGTGTTTTGGCATAAGGACGGACAAATATTTTTCAGTGTACAGAATCCACTGTAAGACAGTCCCCAATTTCTTCACTAATGACAACTCAGGATTAATATTTCATCTGCTTGTTGTACACTCAACTATAAATCCCTTTTCCTGCTCACTTGTTCTGCAATTTTCATTTATTTTGCTTTATATTTCATTTATTTTGCTTTATATTTCATTTATTTTGCTTTATATTTCATTTATTTTGCTTTATATTTCACTTAGGAATTTAATGTATGTTTGTTCTTCTGAATCTCCTTTTCCCTTCCCATTCTATTTGAAACCCACTATAAAACTGCTTCTTGTTGCTGGAGTGACCATGAAAAATAACTCCCATTGACATACGAACTGAAAGCAAACAACAAAATAGCAACGGCCGGGACAAGCAGCTGCTGCTGACTCTGCCGTGTTAGGTTCAGACATACTGTCTTTTGATACCCATCTGTATTCTGATGACGTACGTAATATGCTGGCTGTTTTGTAGGGCCATACTATTTTATTTACTTTGCTCTTTTTACCTGAACTATATCTAGTTGGTTTAGTCTGTTTTTCCACCAGGAAAGATACTCCAACTCCAGTTTTGGAGAAGAAAAAAAAAAAAAATCAGTGAGGAAAGACAGCTGTAGCATGGAGCAAGCAAGTTAGAACTCTTTTTGACACCCTTAACTGAAGAGTATATGATAGTACATCTTATTCTTTATGCAATTGTGAACATTAGGTGAGTAGCACCTAGAGATACTGTTGTAATCAACTAAGCTTGTGCTCTGATTTGATGATCAAAATTTTATAAAAAACACTATTCTTTTTCTTACAATCTGACAACGCACACACTCGTGATTACCCAACTGAATCAACCGCACGAGTGAAAAGGAGTCAAAATAACCCAAGAGAAATGACAAACACTCCAAATTTGTGTTTAGCAGCTTCAAGTATAAAATCTCCTTGTCCGTCAAATAGCACCATCTTCCAATTCTTCGACTCCTTCTGTAGAGTGGGATGTACACTGGAAATAAACTACCACGATAAAGGACAAAAAAAACCCCACACTTTTCTGCAACAGAACCATTAATTCTCCATTCTGCGCTCCTTTAAGGATGGTTTTTGCTTTGAATTTAAGAACTGTGGCCAGCTCCAAACCCATGCAATACAACATTTCACTTTAAAAACATATAATCAAAATAAAATTGAGAATATACAGGATTCAATTACTTAAGAACATAATTATGAAAGTTACTTTTGAGTGTTATTTTAACCAATTTTAAAACAGCAAAATTCCTTTAAGCAGGTTTTTACAAACCAGTGTTTTATTATACCACCATTAAAAGATATTATAGATGTAAAACCTTCACATCTAAAGATGCAGTATGAAGGATATTCACCTCTGATTTTCTTCCCTCTCAGCTGGAGTCAGTGTTTTCTTCTGTTTCAAGTGTTCTATGACAGCATTCTGTTTCATAACAACCTGTAGGATGATACAGAATCCAAAATAAAATATGAAAGCTTTAGCCAGTGCTTTGTAATATTACTGGGAGAACCAGGACATTTCCTAAGTTAAAGAAAAAGTTAAAGTGTTATTTATTTCAGTAAGTGACAAAATAACACTGATTTTATTGGGGGGCGGTGCTTGTTTAAAGCAATTATTTGAAAATGAAATTGAAAATTAACACCACCTCCGTCCCCCACAGAGCAGGATATTTCGCTTATGCTGAGTTTAAGCCTGGGGACTAAATGTAAGTTGAGAGTATTTCTTCAGTGACTGGTTGTTTTATTTTAATAAAAAAATGGCAAGAGTCTATTATATATATTTTTTTTTAAGCCCCGCAGCCATCCAACAGTATTACATTTCAGATACCTCTTTGAAACCTCAGTTTCCTACAGCAGGCAATGGAAGTATATGTGCTCTGAACATCAGTTCTCCTATCGATAACCTATCTTTCCTGAACTGAGAATAAAAATATATTGTCCCAGCAGCTAGTGGTAAGTTGAATCGAGGTGCCAGAAGACTGCAAACATGGTACAATGGACCTGATGTGCTGAAATAACTTCAAATATTTAATTAAATTGCCAAAAGCAATCGTGCACTAACTTTGAAAGAATCAAATCAACTGCCTATCAAATGTATTAACATTGTTAACAAGAACAGGCATTTAAAATGAGATTTGTTTCAGTAATTAAGTTTTCATTTCCTTCTGTTAACTTTACCTGTTTCTGGATAATGTCACTTTGATTAGAAGCCTGAAGGGTGTGCTCACGTTTAATTTCTATCTGTTGCTGCTTTTTCTTCTGTTGCTGCTCCCTGAGCTGCTGAACTCTCTGCAGCTGCTCCTGAACACTAGCTGCTTGAACTGTTACCACATTCTGAATCTGGTGAGCCTGTACTGGGCTAGTTTGTTGGATCTGAATAGGTAACTGAAGCTTGATCTGCTGGGGCACACTGCCTTGTTGGGCTTGTATCTGAGCCACAACATGTGACTGCAGCTGAGAGAGAACTTGGACTTGTTGCTGAAGCTGAGGCACTGTAATAACTTTTGTTGGAGGCTGCTGAAGTTGCAGCTGAGGACGAGTTGGGGATTGCACAGGAACCTGATTTAAACTTTGAGTAGTTGGAAGGGTTGAGACCGAAGTCTGAACCTGAGGCTGAGATTGCTGCAGCTGAGCTTGAATTTGTATGGGAGCATGGGGCTGCGTCTGAATCTGTTGTTGGGTTGTAGTCTGCACCTGAGCTGGTTGCTGAGGCTGGACTTGGGACTGGCCTTGTGGAAGGATTGCCGTCTGCGGCTGACTCTGGACTTGCACTGGAGATTGCCCTTGAGCCTGGGTCTGTGCTGGAGACTGTACTGGAGATTTAGTTGACTGTGCTTCAGGTGTGACTGGAGAGTCAACAGACGCCGGGGTCTGAGATTCGGGCTGGCTCTGAGTTTCGGGCTGAAGCGCCGGCTGAGGTGCCTGTGGCTGCGCCAGTGGCACCGGCTGAGCGCTCTGACTCTGCGCTTGAGGCTGGGCTTGCTGCTGACTCTGAGGCTGTGGCTGAATTGGCGGCAGCACTGATGCTGGCTGTGCCTGTACAGCTTGCTTGTGTTCCCCTGTAGCTGTGAAGGACAAAACCAAGTATTCCATTAATTTCAAATGACATGAGCCTCACCGATTTGAACCTTTTAGAACTACTGTAAAGCGCTATGCAGAAATTCAAGAGATTTCTAAGCTTATAATACACTTCCAACAAATTTACTGTAATAAGAGACCATCTCCGACTGCATAAAAGCTCCAATGCAACCGAAACTGAAGCTTTTTTTCTGCTGAACAGAACAATGCTTACCTGAGGTTGAAGTGGAAACTGTTGTTGTAGTTGTGCTAGCTGTAGTAGCAGCTGCTGGTAGTGGGGTGAAAAGAAATCTCTGAATTGTACCGTTTGGCATAGCTGCTTGCATAAGCTGTTGTCCTGGACCAGGTATTACAGTCACACCCTGAGGGATTAATTGTAATTGACCAGTAGTTTGACCTTGTCCCTGAATTACCACAGTTAATCCTTGACTGCCACCCTAAAAAAAAAAGTTAATATCGATGTATTAGTGATACATTCCTTAGACAGACTTTGCTGAAAATCAGACCAATTAGGGTTTGGGATTTCAGAATTCAATATGTTTACCACATATATATTCCTAAAATCCAAAACTAGCATCTGAAGTTATGAAATACTAAAATACTCTTTCACCAATTCTATCATCAACAGATTACTGGGTTGGAGTTAGTTACACATATTTTCATCCAAATATTGACAAGAACTCCAGCCAGAAAGCAGTTACAATGGAACATCTTCGTTCCTAGAGTTTACAAGCAATACAGAGCATGGATAATTTTAGACATACTATTAATTACGTTCTCAAGAAACCCAACAGTTTGTGTAAAAGTTCTCTGCACTGAAAACATTTTCTAACCACATACCAGATCCTATCCAACTGAGCCTTCATGACTGACTGTTCAGTCTGTAATGTATTGTGAATTTCTGTTGCTTAAGCTAACAGTCAGGCAGCTCATGACACCACTCTCAACTCAGCGGCGGCGAAGGTGGGGTATTGTCCCAACACCAAGATTGCAGAACTTCAGATTTTGTGAACCCATAGAACAGAATAAGGTCCCTACAAAAAACCTTCCGAGTCTTGTGGTGGGGAAATAAACTGAGTCTTGTTGCGCATATAAAAATCTTATCTGGCAACAAGAAACCTGTACATTACAATCATTTACATATATTACTTATAATTTGAAGAATAGCTATTGTGGTAACTCACAGAAGCCTTTTTTTGCCCTATGGCTTGACTCTAAACTTATTTTTTGCCAACAGAGCAGAAGCTGTAAGACCTTTTTCCTCCTCCAGTTCCAGATACTGTAATTTTTCCTCTGAGACTCTGGATAACATGAATGAAATCTAAATCTTCACGCAAAATCAATAGACAAGGAACGAAGAACATTACGTTCTGAAGGTCTACAGAACAGGCCATACAAAGTAATTATGCCCCTTACTGCTATTAATGCAAAGACTTTTTTTCCCCATAGTGCTAAACTTGCCTGATGCTAGTTGCATTACCGGGGAATACAATAGGAAGAGATATTTAAAACTTCACATATAATATTTAAGATTCTTTCAGTCTGTAATTATGCTATAGGTCATCCTAAATGATGGCTGAAACAAATTTATGAGCAGATACACTACACTGCTGAAATCCAAAGGCTTGATAAGATGTATCATAAGTATTAGCACATTTTCATGCCCAGAGGATGTAAAGTATTTTACCTGTCCTTGTGTTAGTTGCGTGAGTTGTGCCATAGTAAGCTTCACTTGTCCCTGCTGAGGGCGAGGGGGCTGCGATGTGGCTTGTGGCTGTACGTGCTGAGGTGGTGTTCCAGGACTTGTGACCGTCTTCTGTCCAGCACTGGAAGAAGCTGTGCTGGTACTAGAAACTGCTGTGGAGACAGGCTGACCCCTGATTATTTGAGTCACCACTTGCTGTGTCTGACCTGTAAGAGAATAATTTGTGGTAAGAAAGGCGTTTCCAACATTTTAACCATTAGCACAGCAAACTCCCGAGTCTCAACAACTTGCAGTAGTGGGTGTATAATCAAGTGAAGCAAACACAGCAGCTTGCATGTAAATTTTCTTTACAAACCATTTGTCCGTGAGGCTGACTGAAAAATGTCTGCAAAGTGTTTTCTATTTTAATTCAATTCACATACTTACAGAGTACTTCAAACACTTAGCTTGCCTTTAAAAAAAAAAAAGGCTTTCTCAATGCACAATTATTCTAAACTTTTCTGGTTTTGTTTTTGGTGTTTTTTTTTTTTCTTCAAATGAATGGACTTAAAAGTAAGTATTAGATTTCCCAGTATCAACGATGAACACCACTGACAAAGCCTGCAACTGGGACATTGAAAAGCAAGAAAAGGCACTTCTTAGAAATCAAGCATCAAAATGAAGTATTTTTGCATTGGGACAGAAAGTATTGATGAAGAAACAAACCATGGATTTCACACTGGAAATTTAAATATTAAAATGAACCTACTGGCTGGAAGAATACCTTGTTGCACCACTAGAGGTGTTCGAATGATGGTCTTTCCGAGCGTTGACTGCTGAAGTGGTGTCCGTATTACCGTCATACCAGGGCGGAGCGGTGTCCCTTGCACTACCTACATACACCAAAACGCAGTGCATAATGTGAACTTGTGAAAAAAGCTGCTGGGAAATGCCCTGAAGCATTTTAATTTTTTTTTTTTTTTTTATTTTAATATAGTAAGAAATTACAAGATGCAAGCAGATCCAGTATTTTTTCATCTATGCCCACACCACTAGGGCTCACCAAGCTCTAAACTTATTTTTTCGAATGGGAGAGAATTGTTGTACCTCTTTGGAATAAAGGATCCATAAACACTATTGCTGAGATGAGCGAAAAACATTGAGAAGTGCCCAGACAGAACTTTTAATATCTCCCAATAACTTAAAAGATATGCACCCATGTTTTTTTGCATTAAATAACCAGAAAAATATCTTACCTGTGAAGTACTTGTTGTTCCTAACGTCCCCGTGGTATTTGGCCTAATGGTTACAGTTGCTGTCCTTGGCTGGAATGAAGTAAATGTTTGACTTGCTCCTGTAGTTGATGGAATGATACCCAATACCTTTTGCTGAACTTGAACAACACCTAATTAAAGAAAAATTGAGTATTTATTAATGACATAATTGCCAGCAAAAGTAGTAAATGCAACTCCAGGGTGGCATTTAGAAATCAGTCTCCAGGTTTCTATAACACCTTTGAGTCTTTCAACATTTCTTGGGAGAACCTTTGTCATATTGTAAGAAGCAGCAGCATTATACTTGTTGATAGTCCAACTTCATTTTAAGTTAAGAAATAGGTATTTTAGAAAAAGATTAAGGAAAGAGCGAATCTTCACAAAGATCAGTTTGATGGTAACTGCAAATAAGTCCTTGCGTTGACAGGGTGCCACAAATTAGTCTTATACAACCATTAAAAGCTACAATCTGATTAATTTAAAACGTAGGAGACCAGTTTAAACACCTTTCACCTACAAGCTTGTGGTGCTGAAGAAAATGGGTAATGCTTTTCCTGTCACCTAAGAAATTTTGATACAAAACTAGTAGCCTTCATGACTTCCTCAGATGCTAAGTAAAATGGAGACAGAATTGAACTTCCCTGTTCAATATACATTCACAAATCTCAAAGTATTAAGTCCTCTTCTCGAGGCAAGAAGAAAAAACGCTAATCTTAGTTTAGAGACAAACTCTTGCTCATCAGTGAAGAGCAGATGCAGGCAAGAGTAACTAAGAACAGCAGCTTTTTTTGTGAAGGAAGTTGTTTTGTTGATGTATAATTTAGATAACGAAAAAAAAGCATGCTTCATTCCACGTCGTTAAAAATAAAACTTCTAATTTTGCACTATGAAATGTAAATTAATTTATAGGCAAAAAACTTGCATTTTCCCCCTACAGACACAAATATGCAACACAGGGGGAACAAGCTGTAGAAACTTGTATATATATATATAAATACTTTTCCCCCTTCAAGTCACAGTTTACTTCACTGGGAAAATAGTGTCAATGGAGAATGAATCAGCAAGCCGGAATACATTTTTAATTCAGTTCCCTTTCCCCTACCTCCTTGAGTTGATGGCACATTGACGGCAACAATCTTGCTGTTTGCAGGGAGTGGCAGCTTAGTTAGCACTTTCCCTGCCATCGTTACTGGACTGCCTGAGATCTGGAAGGTCTGCCCTGTGCTGGCAATGGTTGTGGCTGAAGTGGCAGCTGTGCTAGTGGCTATTGAGGTACACAGAACAGTCAGTTTTAGAGCAGAATAATTAGTCAATGAAATGACTATTTTCAAGTATGAAACAGCAAACTACAGGATTATTTTTACAATCATTTTTGAATGCGTCATACTTTGGTAAAGATTCTTTTTTGGAAACAGTACGTTACAGCACAGAATGCTTTTGTTATCAGTGATCACTGGTACAACAACTGTCAGTAATACATGAGCCAGGTCAGAAATAAGACTACCTAGCAAGTCTGAACAAAGAAAAATTAGACAGCTATTATCTTAGAAGCGTCCTGCTGACTTAGCAAGAGAGTTAAGAGCAAAGATAACAAGAAATGTAATAACGCTATATATCCCGAAGAGGATGTAGGTGCTGTACTGAGGTTCATCCTATGTTCTTTCCATGATAAATGGCTACTTACCTGTTGAAGATTGGCCTTGTTTAACCCAAGTAGCAAAAGTCTGATGGAAATTCTTGTTCTGTTGGAATGTAACTGTAGCTGGAGAACCCACTTTTGTAGTAAGTACTACTTTGGTTCCAGTGGGGACTGGGCCCGCTAAAGGGCCCACCACAACCTTCTGCGGCGTCGAGACAGTAGTTGCAGTGCTGCTGGCTGTAGTGACGGCAGGGGCCACCCCTGCTGCGGGTATCTGCTTCTGCTGTTCCAGCCGTTTCTACAGAATTCAGAAAAAAATTAAACAAAGGGATGATTAGCATTTTCAGATTGCACAAAATAAATGCTGTCTCTTCTTAGTACTGAAAAACAAAGGACACCAGTAAGATTTTATTTCAAGCTGTAAAGGACTGAAGAACAGGCTGCTTGCGTACCCTGTAGCACAAGACTCCCTGACTTGCAGAACCTCAACTCTGCTGATAGTACACAGCCAGAAGTTTTCCTTTACAGCATCTTTAAAATCCTCAGCTTATGTTAATTTCAACGCACATTTTACTTGGAAGAAAACTTACTTCATTATTCTCAGTTTAATCTGAAAGGTTAAAAAACTTTGAAAAATATCCATCTATATTTGGCTTTGACCATGTGCACACAGCCTGTGTCTATGTTAGTTAGCGTACACCATCATTAACACAGTTTATTACTGTCATTCCTAAGTTTAAAGCTGCCTGCACTGAGATACTGCCAGTTACAGAAAAAAAAATAAATACTGTATCATTCTACTTCATCATTAAGAAAATAATGTTTAAAATTATTCTTTTAAATGTAAATCCAGTTTGCATCTTGCTTAAAAAAAATTAGGTTCAAAATCCCTTACCTTACCCAGCAACCTTCTGTGCTGTAACTGTCAAGAAGGTACATTTAATTTAGAGAGCCACTTTATGATGGGATAGTATCAGTACGCTCTTTTAAAATTCCAACTAATCTAAAATTCTTCCCTATGTTACTAAAATTATCTCTGTATTTAATAAATTTCAGTGTTTGGTTAGCATTGTATTGCAGTAATGCCCACGAATCAGACACACATTCACTAGTAATGTATTTTCTTCAGTGAAGATGAAATGAAAAAGGAGTAAGTTGGAAAAAAAGCACAGTTCTTAATAATGTATGCGAAATATCAACATGGCATTGGGTTTCCCAATTTTAATTGCATACATGTATACATATATATATATATATACACACGCACACAGAGTTACATATATATAAAAAAATTATCCATGGGCTTCATTCAGCCAACTTTAGATAGGATAAAAATCAAAAGATTCCATTTGATTGCAGCATGAAGAACAAATGCAGTTGTATTCCCAAGTCTGCTATATACCAAGGCAGCTTTTCATCACACCACAGAACACTGTTGACCTTACCTGGAGATTGGTGCTTCTCAGCCTTCTTTTAAAATGGAAACAAACTAAACTTTTTTCAAGTGTTATAAATTTGGAAGGGAAGGGGGGGGGGGGGAGGGAAGGGAGCGGAATCCAAAACAAATCTTTGCCTTAACCCCGTTTCAAAATAAAAAATGTACACAGTGGGAGCAGCATTGTTTGATGGCTTAGTTTGCACAAGAAGTGGTAACTATTTGAAAAATGGTGTAAGATAGGGATAAACTTTGTTTCCCACATTCTAACGCATATGGACTACCAGTGCACGGTTGCTGACAGGTGGGACTACCCATAGCTCCCCCACCTGCTGGGCAGCCAATCGTTGGTGTTTTAGTTGAGCCTCCAATTGGGCCTTGAATTCCTCTGCCTTCTTCTGTTCACTAACCTTAGCCTGTTGCTCAACTGCCTGTGCCTTTTCCTTCTCCACCCTGCCAAAGACACAACCGAAAGTAAGTTATACCATCACATAAAATCCAACCGTCAAACTAGATTTCATTTTATCCAGCTTAATTGCTCCTATAAGCACATATGTCAAGACTAAAGATCACTGAAAAACTGGTCGTGGCTTTAAAAGTATTTTGAAATAAACTATTGAAGTTGCATACAACCTCCCTGAAATACTCTGATGTTAAACTACTACAACACCTTACAGGAGATGATTAATCAAAACTGGAATTTATAATTGCATCTGAGAATGCAAACAGTCTATTTAATACTATTAATTTAAACCAATTCTTTCTAAGAGGCTCAAAAATGTTGTTCCAACTCTAAGCATGCAATACTGAAAATATTCATTTTATGACTTGAATATGCTCAGGCTGAATTTACCTTTACTTGTATACATTTATTTTCTTTGTATGATAGAATTATTTAAACACATTGTGTTTAAAGTCATGCCAAAAGTAGGCTAAAGCCTTCCCATGCATTACAGTAACAGCCTTTTAGCATACAACAGTGATTAGTTCATAAGCATGGAAAAATTAATATATTCGTTCTAACAAGACTGTAAGATCTGTATAAATTAGTTTTGGTATCAGCAAATAGTTTAGCTTTACAACTTTAAGCTTGACTATCATTATCAAAAGGCACAGTAAAAACACAACACAGATCCACTTCTACTGATTGTAGGAACTAAGTTTGTGTTCTTTAGTGGGAAATTTTATTTAACACACATACACACACACACAAATTAAAACTGCTTTCTTTAAAAGCTCATTTGAGTTGGTTTACCTTTCAGCAAATGCCCTGATCTCCCATAGTTCCAATTCCTCCTCTGCTACCCAACTTTCAATTATAACAGGGCCCGTTTGCTTGGGTGTTTCTGGCCTTTTTGGCCTTAGTGCACTTGATCGCAGTCCCTTCCTCTGAGGTGTTGGAGTTTCTTTAGAGAACAGTCAAAACACACAGATTAAGCTTAATAGTAAAACAAAACTCAAACTGTAAACCAAGATTTAGTGTCTTTTTCAGTCTCATTTAATAAACAGGAAGGCCTTTCAGCTTCAGATAAATCCTGTCAGTTTGTTAAATGCATCATTTGTTTCCCGTAGGCGACTGAATAGTTCACGTCAAGCTCTATTTGGTCCCTTGATGGTCTCAATGAACATGAAGATCCAGTTACCTCAATTTCTGCAGGGGCTTATGAGAAGGGGGAAAAAAAAAAAAAAAAGTATAAACCAACATACCTTTCGGAGCCTCTGGTACACCAATGGGACAAATAATTTTTCTTATACAGTACTCTGACCGGATTCCATATGGACCAACATCTCTTCGCTTGATTATTTCTGTTGTCGTAATTTCAGTTTCAGATGTTTCTACAATAAATTAATCACAACATGTTAACAACAGAAAACAAATAAAAGCTAAATCTCCGATCAACCCAATATACTCAAGGTAAAGAAACAGCAACTAGTACAAATTGTTGACTAGAAATATTTAAATGCCATAGCTAACATCAAGCCTTTACAGAAATGCTTGGAATAAGCTCAACACACAAAATTAACAGCAAGAGCTTTTGCATTAAGAAACCCAGAAATTTAAAGAAGTAATACCTGTACGTGTAGTTCCTCCCCCAGGTGGAGCTTTTGCTGCCATATCATCCCATTTGAGACATGCCCACAATAACCGCAACATAAGGCTCACTCCAGCCAATGATCTTACTGTTTGAAGTCGGTACCTAACAACAGAGTATTAATTATATTTTAAAATCAAAATGTATTTATAACACCCAACCGAACCAACAGGACAAAGGTTTTCCATTCTACCTTTACTAATAGCAAAATTTGCATGTTTGGGCACAAACATGTATATCACTTGTATTTTAAAATTCAATTAATTCCATCACATCCTAAACTTTTCCTCAAAAACGTAAAGCACGTACCTCCAAGTGATCCCAAAAGTTGGCCTTGGGGACGGATATGGCCAGATATCCAAGGCAGGCTTTGCATTGTAATTGAAATAGGGAACTTCTCTGATCCCTCCTTTTCTGGCCAGCTTTTTCAAGTCATCATTGGGTAAAACGAATATGCTTTTTTTACTGCTTTTGGTAACAAATTTTCTATAAGACGGTAAGGCAGTTCCAGAACGAGTTTTTTTGGGTCTTGCAAATTTCATTAACTTCACTTTGTCTTTTGTGGAATATTCTTTGCTGACAGTCATGGAAGTCACCAATGTGCCTTCTGGGGTCGTCAGTGAATCGGTTACTGTTGTTGTAACCACTGTTTTACTATGCTCTTGTACAGAAATGACATCAACGTTACTGTCCGTAGCTGGAGCGGTAAGCTTAGTTACAGTAGTGGTGGTAGTTACAGTGGATATGGCACAATTTTCCGTAGATGAGACTACTGTTGTTTTCTCATCATTAGAAGCTACACTCTCCGCAACCTTAAACACAGTTTTGGATTCCGTAGACACAGTTGATGTTGTGGTAGTCACTTCAGTAATAACAGTTTTTATTTTACTGTCCCCGTTAATATTTTCCATTTTACATGTCTGTACACCGTTCTGGTCAGCAAAGTCACTACTCAAGCTAGATTCCTCACATGAGGTTACGGGCGATGGAGCAACTTTCTTATCCTCAATTACTTCAGTTTCCATAGATTCTGTTTCACTATTCAGGTTATTTTCTTTACAGAGCATATGCGTTGGCGTGGAAGCAGTGCCAACAAAGGCAGATCTCTCAGGAGAAAGCTGTTTTTCTTCAGTTTTCTGCACATACTTGGGAACTTTGTCTGATGGCTGAAGACTCTCTCCAGATTCAAACTCAGGTGTACTCTGCAGACGTGACTTAGGGTCCACGTTATTTTTGTCCTTTGGGTCCTCTATCATGATGTCACCATTCATGAACGGTTTTACTGAAGAGTCTTTGAAAGTCAATGGTTTTATTTCATGTTCCGGAATAGATTTATTAATATTATTAACTTTTGGTTCAATATCACCCCCTGCCTTAGTTTCACAGGTATCTTTAACTAAGCAGTCATCGTTTGGTAATCCTTTAGTGTCATTGTCTTTTCCATTCATTTGAAATGCTGATTTTTCTTTTTCCAAGTCTGCCTCAGTTTCTTCGTCTTTATTATTCTTTTTGTCAGTAACACTATTTAGATTTGTCTGATCAAGATATTTCTTTATGGTACTTGTCTCCACTTTCAGTTCCTGACCCTTCTTTTGACCATTAGCCTCAGTGAGTTTAGAGCTCAGTAAATCCTCATTAACTTCATCCATGTGTTCCAGAGTTTGACTTTCAAGGTTTCTTTCAGAAATTAGCTCTGTTTTAAATGGCTCTAGATCTTTACTAGCTGATTTTTGGTGAAATACAATCTTGTTGTCAGATTTACTTTCAGTCTTTCCTGGAGAAATTTCTTCCTCCATTTCACTTTCTTGAGAGGATGTTGGTTCAATATGGCTTTTTATCATACAATTGTTTTCTGGATCTTTGCTCTGCTGTTCAGCATTCCCTTCTAAATCTGGGTTTTCAAGAGTGGCCAATGCATCTTTTCTACAGCTGCTTTCAGTTACCGCTGCCTCTGAGTTTTCACGTTCACGCTGAGATACTCTGGTAATAGGTAGGTTTTGTTTCAAAGGTTTTTCGCTTGTTTCTGAAACATCCCATTTGATTCTACCTTCTGCATTTGTTTGTTTCAAGCCATCCACAAAGGAACTCTCAGACTCTCCAAGAACTTCTTGTCCTTGGCACTTATCAGCAGTCATAGGTTCAGGGTTGTTTTCTTTACTATCATTCCGAACGGAGCTTTCACCTTCAGATGACTGAAGTGAGTCTTCATCCAGCAGCTGGCCTTCTCTTTTGGACAGCCTGTTTGTCAAAGGCAAAGAGGGTTCATCTAGCTCACCAGTTTTGGTACAGGAAACGCTGCTCATCGGCAAGCAGTCCTGTTCTGCATCTTCAGTTTGGGTCTTATCTGAAATATAGGCTTGATCTTGGGAAGACAAGTCAAACTGGCTTCCTTCTTTCACTTTTCTCATTTGTAGCTCATCTATGTTTTTCTGGGGGCTTACAGATCGAACGCCGACCGTTTTAGCACTGGCCTCCAGCTTCATCCTTTCTAGACGTTGCTTTTCTTCCAGTGTAAACTGTTTTATTCGCCTCTCAAGTAGTCCATCTAGTTTTGAGGATTTTACTTTCCTTTTGTAGCAAGTCCTTAAATGAAATCCCTCGCTGACATTGATTATATCCAGCTTACAATGACTATCCTCATCTTTTATGGGGGATTCAATTTTCACATCATCTACATCCATAGGTTCTTCCTTGATGACTTTATCATTTTCACCATCGATTTCTTTTTCCACTGTGAAGAAGAAAACTCTGAATCAGTAAGCTCCCCTAACAACGAAAACCAAAACACATTTTTACATCAAGTACTAAGAAACAAACGGACCTTTTAGCATATTAATAGATGTGAAGAAAAAGGGAACAAGAACTTCAGACCCTACCACAAGGGATTGTAAGCAATCATTTAACTGAGAGATTTTTTTCAAATGTCTTGACAAAACCTGTTACATAGTTTTGCAATAGTTATTTCTGAATTTCTGAGGTCCTATGCTTTTACACATACAATGTTGTAATGAATAGCTAGTTTTACAGTAACTTTAGCATATCACCTTTGTCTTTTGCGTGATCTAAATTTTCAGAAATTGTATCAACTTCTACTTTTTCTTCACGTGACTTTTCTTCTTTCACTTGTGCTTTCTCCAAGGTTTCCGAAACATCTGCTTTGTCTTTTGCTTGCAGATCGTGAGAATCCTTTGTTCTCTCTTTCTCTATTTTTACCTTAATTGAACCTTTTCGTTTATCCAAGTTGCATTTTTCATCTTCGCTCTTTGCTATTAACAAATTAATTAAACGGTTTCAGTTATTCAGAATATTTTTTACACTCTGCTACATTTTAATGTATGTTAGTTTACCTCTCAAGTCATTCACACATCGTTACTGAAATTTCAAAGTAGCATTAAGTATACAACGGTAACATCATAGATTAAGCTTAGTGGAATATTGAATATTATTATTAATAATAATAATAATAAAATCTAAAAGCCCAACAGAGACAAAAATGTTTAATTTACATTATTTTTTCAGGAGTCCAGGTTCAGTTTTTCTTTAAAAAAACCCAAAACAAAACAAACCTCAAGACACCAAAACAACAACAAAAAAACTCCAACAACAAACCACCAAAAAACCCCACACATTTTTCAGGAAACTAAATACCCCTTTCTGAAAACCCGCCTATTAAGAGCATATTAATTCGGACTCTGAAAATTCACAAATAACTTTTAATAGCTTTGATTTCTACAGTTAGGCCAGAATGGATATTAGTATTCAAATAACTGCGCTTAAAACTGTAATGGCTATTAATTGCAATACAGAAAGTAAAACACATCTAATTTAACAATCACATAGAGAACACTAAAAGCAGCAGCATCCGTTTTGTGTTTGAGCCAGCCGAAAGCAACAGGGAATGTGTTACATCAGTACGTGAGGACAGAAATAATTTTGATGGGCAATACAGGGTGGGCTGCTATTTTCAAGTTTTAACAGGAAACTCAAGCTTAAATTTATTATAAAATAACCCTCATATAGTTCAGCATTCATTCTAGAAGTCAACCGTGCAAAATTTTTCTCTTTTAATATAAAACCTTGGAACAACTAAGCAAGAAGATGTGTTTTGAACTTTCTAGAGAAATCAATTTCTTGCCCCTCATAAAACTATTGTTATCAGATAAAATTGGTTAACGGTATTCTGTCAACACGGAGGGGGAAAAAGTGTATATGTACATCAATATTTTAGATGTTACTTTTTGCTTGTGATTATCTACATAATTTTTAACTACTTTTAATTGAAATAAGGCTCTACAAAGCTCTACAAATATTACAAACTACTTCATAACTGAAACAATTTAATGTAGCTAAAAAATGTCTATGAAAACTGAACGGGTGACATCGACAAAGATCAGCAGAAATTCGAAAACAGCTTCTCTGGAACACTATCTGTAGCAAAGTCTACATAAGAAACACCACATGCAAATAATTAAGTGAATAACTGAATAAGCAGTAAAAAGCAGTATGTTAGTAATTAAAAAAAAAATGTAAGCAATGCAGACACTTACTTGGTAGCAACTTTCTGTAATTTGCATTAGTATTTCCAGGCAGTTTGGGCATAAACCTGTGGACATGTGTTTTACTAATCCAGCTCCAGCCACCATATCCCGTTACTCTATATTCCTCTCCTTTTTGCTTCCAAACCTGTTAAATATTTTAAAAATAGTAGCTTTAATGGTGCTATTTCCTGCATTATTAATATATGTATTCATCTAAAAACCTAAGAGGATTTAAAAAACAACACCAAAACCGACAAACACTAATTTAGACTTTTTCAAGCAAGTTGAAGTGTATTTGTGAAATAATGTACTAAAATTAAAGATATATCTGCTGATAATCGATTCTATCATAGTAACACCTAAAAACTGTATTTATTTCATGTAACTGTGAGAATCTATTTACCTAAAAGCTGAAAGATTATACAAGTTTTTGAATCAACCTGTATGTTACAACAAATGCATTTAGAGCAAAGAACCACTCCAACAAAAGTATTTAATATCTACTGGAGGAGAATATAAAGAGGTTTCTATCGTAGTTCCCATCATATTACATAACCTTCCAAAGTAAAGGTAGCTAGGTTAGCTTTTTTGGGGGGTTGCAGGGATGGGAGGGGAGCACTGAACAGGGACGGACATGCAGACAAGGTTCCAATAACCACCTAGAACCTTTCCATTAGGAAAGGCTGCGTTTTGCAGACAAACATCTGTCAACTCAGGCAGTGTCACTAAGAGCATAATACATGTCAAATTTAGTTCAGACCAAGATTATGTGCTTGAATACGTGGGCATGGTACCTACTCCAATGGCAGGGAGTAACGCAATGACGTTACAATTTTAAGTTTGAAATGAAACCAGAAAAAGAGTACAAAATCAACAATTTCTGGGTTTGTTTTTTTTTTTTTGTTCTTCACACAAAAGAAAACCTTACCTGATGTTTGACAGGAAATGTGTATTTCACCCATGTAGCTTGCTGCATTGTTTCTTCTTCTTCTTGTTTTCTCTCTTTTTTTTTCACTTTCTCCTTTTCTTCTCTTTCTATTGCTGTCATTCTGCGCAATCTGAAACATATGGATTTAAGTAAATTTAAGTACAGGATCTTGTAAGCAAGTACAAGAAGCTGAACAGCAGCATATACTACTCCTTTGAATAATTTTAAATATCTGAAGTTAAGAGGAAAGCCCAGTATCAGGTGATATGTATTACTTGCAACAGGAACACTGCTTTTTTCGGCTATTCCAGTGAGGCAAACACAGCTGCCTGCAACTGTGTCTAACATCGGACACATTTCGTTTCTGCTTCTATGACACACTGAGACACAAAACACGGACTTCCACTGAACTGAGTGTGTTCAAATTTGCTATTCTTGTCTTCAAAATTTTATCACTTTGAGGCTGTGGCTCACAGAAAGAAAATAAACTTGCTTTGCATGAGCAATGACACTATAAAAACCTTGGCGTGTATTTTCAGTGTTTCTGGTCAAGAAAAAACACTTCAAGTGCTCAACGACTGACTAAATTTAAAGCTTAGAGGAACTAGTAATTGTAAAGCAAAGTAAAGTTCTCATATTCAAAAAGATGTTTATGTTTGTTTATTTTACCTAGTGTGCCCCAACGATTCCCGCCAGATTGGCAGCATGACAACCGGTTTAATTGCACATTCCAATATAGCCAGCGCTAGTGCAAATTCTCTAGGTTTGCTGCACATCTGAACAGCCTTAATCCAGTTAGACCTAAATTGGAAAAAAGATAAAACACCTGAAACATATACGTGCACTAATACAGCATAGATTTAATGGTAGGATAAAACCTCCTATATTTTAATACTTTATTCAAACGTGCAATTGCTTTTAGCCATCCATCACAAAACATAAACATGTTATATTTTAATATACTGAAGCACATGGTGCTTGGAAATCACTGATGTTGAAAAAAAATGAAGACCATTGCTTATTAATACTGTTAGTAAAAATACAAGTAAAACAAGAGAACACAGATTTTCATTTATTAATTTACCTGTGGGAAGCCCAGTTAGGGTGAAGGAATGATGCCGGGATATTGTTTTCTAGCTGAATAATAGTTAGCCTCAAAGTGGATATGGTAAGAACTTTGGACCCATGTACAGACCCGTTCCATTTGAACTCTCCAGCAGGAGTTAGACAGAATTTATGCGAGAGATGTCGTCTCTTGTCATGGTCCTCCCTGTGCTGGTGCTTGTTCAATGCGAATGAATTAGTGGCATACTGATTATGATAAACACGATACTTCCCCTCTTGCCCTAATTTGAAATAATTGTTGATATTTCCTTTCATCACAACTTCCTTCTTTGTGTTCATTCGGGAGACTTCACCTTGAGAGTTGACCACGAGAACCTTGTGAAAGAAAGAATGATTTTAAAGATTCACTTAAGTTTCAAATATTTTTATTTACTTAGTTATGATTTAGGCTTCAACAATCTATATATAAAATAATAAAAATACTTTGCATCAGTCTGTAGAAGCAAATGACTGTTTATCCAATATACTATATATAGGTACTTCATCACTGATTCTATATAGAGTTAGGATATTCCCAAAGATCAACTTTAACATTAAAAAAAAAAACATCATCGAGGCTCCTCAGGAAGTCAAACAGGATCCCTGCTTGCTGCTCTGAATTACGCCTATTGAGGGAGACAGCTTTGGGAAAATAGCGTCACTAAACTTAAGCAAGATTCCTGTGAAACCCCTCCTTGGTAAATCACAGAATTCATACATGTAGCTAAGCAAACAAACATCTTTGACTTTGAAAGCATGGTGTGGATAACATCACTGGTCTAATTACTCATAACTGAGTTCCAAATTTGAGAGGGATGTGAGTAAATATGCTAAATACTAACTTACAAGAAAAAACAGTTAACAAAACAGTAATACACCAAACCATATGCAGACAACTAACTGCAACGAACTCTTAACATTTAAACATTTCTGTCCTGGAGAAACTGGGCTACTTAAAAAAAAAAAAACAACACAAAACCAAACAACCCAACAAAACCCCAAACTGGGCTACTTAAACAAACAACCCAACGAAAAACCAACCACCAACCTATAGACATACAAAAAAATTATAGCACCTGACAGAAATTCAAGGGAGAGATTTCACTTTTGTCTTCATCAAGCAGTGCTACGATTTTGCAATGATTGTCTGTAAATGACCATACTCTGCCAGTACAGATTTGTTATGAACTGGAAATGTCGCTATTACCTAGCTATTCAAACAATAATCAAAACAAAACCAACTGTAAAGTTGTAGTTTTGGCACACAAGTTCTGAGAGATTTGAAAACAAAAGTGGGAGAAAATGCATATAACTTATTACTGGCTATATAGTAAACAATTCTCCAACTTTTATGACCAGCACGTTAAAGGAAAGGAGGTGCACTGTCATACCATTCTGTAGATAGCAACTCAGAGAGCAAGGGCAAAGGAGAAGGAAGAAAAAAGCTTCCTGTGATATTACATTTACACCATTTGCTAATTTATTGTTACTTTTTTTTTAAGTACCCCCACAGTCTGCCAAAATAACTTTTTAAAAAATATTATCAGTTATCTAGAACAGTTTGCGTACTTCTTTGAGTTTTCCAAGATGTGCACAAACCTCTCTGCCTTCTTTATATAATTTATTTGCTTCATGTGCTGCAGCAGCAACCTGCTGGCTTTTCATCTGGCTCAACTTGCTATCTGGATTTCGTAATCTTGTGAGCATTCGCGTTGAACCTGGCGTGCCTTTTCCTGCGCCCGGAGAATCACTTCTTTCACCATTAGATTTCTCTCCTGCCCAGGAAAAAAAGGCTTTTAAAACAAACTTAAAAATTGGAAGTTTTCTATTGGTGCATGTGAGTTATAAAATAAAAAGATGCATAAAATGAAAGTTACAGACACTATTATTATTACCTATGTCCTCTGAAGTCTGGGATCCCCTCTCTGCATTTTCAGCATCGTCAGGCGTCTTAATGGAGTCATTCTGCCCAGAGCCCAACTCACTACCGTTGCTGTTTTCAACATCTGACTGCAGAGGTGCAGCAGATGCACCGCTACTGTTGCTAGGGATCATCTGACCAGTTTCTTCTACAAAAGAACAACTTCATTTTTAGTTTTCTTTTAAACTGGATCAATGCAATTTTTTCTAGTTTTAAATTTTTCATTAAAAAAATAGAAGTCAGCTGAACATCTTTTGCTGGACTGGATAGAAATACCCATAAAATATTAATTCCCTCCAGAGCACTGTATCCATGAAAGTATTTTTTGTTCTGTTTCAAGTAGTTTCAATTTTTACAGCTCTGAAGAACCGAAATTCATACTTGGATGAAATACGAACATATTTTAAACACAAGACAATTTTTTTCTATAGATGGACACACAGAGAACCCTCCACTGAGACTTTGTTTTGCTTTCAGAATACAGATTTCATGAAATTTCGTTTTCCTGCAGCTTCTATGATTTTCTCTTTTTTGATTTTCTTGTGCTTTAGCTGTTCCTCAAAGCATACACCTTCCAGTTCCCCTCCAGTTTTCCACTGATTCTTTGACTGTCCTTTTTTCAGCACGTTAATTCTGAAGAATCCCACAGATTTCAGTTCAATTGGCACCACTCTATATCTAAACTCCTCCTCTGCAAAGTTAGAATATCAGCCTCTAGCTTACAATCTGATGAGACTAGATCTCGCTTCAAGCTCAGTAAGGCAAATGGGTTCTCGGTCCTCAGTTGTCCCTGTTACCGTCTGTCTTGACAGCCGTGGACGTTATCGCCACCTCACTTGTTGCTAAGGCATACCGCTCGAGTTTGATCTTTCAACTAAAGCATCAGTGAATTGCAGCTACCTGGAAAGAAATCACTCCAGCTTCCCAGTAAGAACAAGCCCCACCATTCCTCAAACCAGCGTCGTCTTGGTTTTGTGCAAGAGACACAGCTTATTGAAAAAATACAAGATTTTTTTTCTGTTTCTAGAATTCCTCCAAAACACCAGGGATTCTGTTGCTATTAAGAAAGGTGACAGAACAAAACCTTCTTTTTGTGAAATATTCGCTCCTAGCAGAAAGTCGATTAGGTAAATATTCTGGGATTCTTAGAAGATCCCTAACCTGAACGCATCTTGATTTCTGGCTTTGCCAAGTGGACGAGCACCACTGTTCGATCCGTTTCCCTTTTTACTAAGAGGAAAAATTGAACCATTTGTGGTGCCAGCTGTTTGGAGGAGAGTGGAAGCACCCAAACTACACTCTTATTAAAAGACTCATATCCAAATTGCATTTAACAAGGGTGGTGACAGACGTTGTCGTCTACCTTCACATTTTACTCTTATTTTGCCCCTCTTTGGGGGTAGCTGCCTCAGCAATACTGGTTCAGGATCTCTCCCTCCCTCTGAAATGAGAGTCTCACAGTGAAATTTCACAATAGGAACACAAGTATCACTATGAATACAGTAAATTAGACTTGAGGAAGAACCCTCTCCACACACACACTTTCCTACAGAAAAAGCCCACTAATTTAAAAATAAGCTAGAAGCTTTGGAAGGAGAAAAGTACCTGTGAAAGTATAATAAAAAAAATAATGATAAATATGCAACTGAATCTTTAAAATAAAATATGAACCCATAAACATGTCTGGAACACAGTTATAGGATATGTATCTTTTCCATTAAACCTCTACACAGTTATTTTAACTTTAAAATGAAATGAAAAATTACGAGAACAGGCAAAAATATTTGGTCAGGTATCTAAAGCGTATGCTTTTTGTCCCATTCACTAGGACATTTTCTCTATTAAAAAAGTGTACTATGAGGCTTCCAGATTAGGTATTAATCTTAATTGTAATTTTCTCCTCCTGTTAACAAAGTTTATTACAAGGTTTGGAAGCATTCACATTTGCAAGTTCAAGAACTGCGATCTGTATCTGAATGGAGAACTGTTTCTGTAGCAGAAAAAAGGTTTACTACCATTTTTCAAAAGATAACAGACTGAGTATGGCTACATCACAGATTAGAGTATTTTTAGATTTTTAAGAACTGAAAATAAAACTCTGATAATTTTAACAGTAACCTGGTGTTTAGAACAACATTTGTTTATGTAGTAAAGCTTGTAGTAGAATATAATTCTAAATGTAGTAGAATATCACTCTAAAATAGTACACTGCTAATTTATATTACACCTAATTAAGTCCCACTTATTCCTAAATCTAAAGTTTGGATGGGTTTTTTAATTAAATAGTGTATACTGCTACTTCTGAATCACTGACACGGCAGAACAAAACACATTAAAATACAACAAGAACCTCTGTGCTTATAATTCCAAAATAATTTTAAAATTCCTAGCATGACAATTTAATCTTGACATTTCAGTGCAACGGTTTACTCACGTGAATGAAAATACTTTGTTTGTTAGTAATTTATACAGTAAATGAGAGGTTAAAATAATAAACAAGCCAGCAGCAAATTAGAATTTGAAATAAACTTTGATAGGATGCTAACAATCATTATGGATCACTATGGAAACATAAAATATACAGAAAATAGAACATAAAAAGCTTAGCCATAGTCATCTTTGGAAGGCATGGAAACAAATGCTAATGTCACAGAGGACCACAAAATTTCAAGCACTAGTTGCAAGAAAATTAACTTTGAAATGTTAATGACAACGTAGCAGTAAAGGATGGCACTGCAAGCAAACAGCATGGGTGATATACGCTGTGAATGGTTTTAGTGGACAAACCAGATAGAAAAAACTTAACAGATTCCCCAAATTACAGAGGCATTGGTAACAGTGCCTTCTGTACCTGAGAGTTCCTGAGGGAGCTCTGATGCCACCTTCTTCTCTGCCACGTTGTTGCTATCAAGGGTTTCTGACTGACACCCCATTGCGTTCTTCCCTTCAGAGCAACTAGTCTCTCCTGCAGAAGGATTTGTGTTGTTGTCATCAGTGCTTGATGTCACAGAGTTACTTTTATCCCCAACGACTGTTGCCTCTACAGTAAAACGCACAACAAAACTTTAGGGATATTCTTTAGTATGTCTTAGGATGTCATTTGGCATCATCCATAGAAAGCAACTTCAGCAGCTTTGTCTGTTTGATAATGGTGAGCTTTCTCCTTTCCTCTTTTTTTTCCCCCCTATGAGATAGTATTGTCTCAGAATCAAAGAACAAACTAATTCTGATGAGGAAAACAATGTTAAAAATGATGTAATATTGCTTACTACAAACATGTTGATCACAACCTAAGTGCCATCTGTACCTCAAGCCAAGGTATCTACAAGCTAGCCATATTTCACTTGAAAAGTAGAAAAATTGTTGAAGTTAATTAACAAGTAAAACAATTATACAACCACAAAGGAACTGAAAAATATCACTTACTACTTAAAAAATAACTTAGAAGATCATAAAAAATATACCATCAACACTTAAAGAAATGTGAGGATCTTAAGTAAAGATTCACTTTACTTAAATGAAGTTGTTAAAGTCATAGTTTCTTTACCTTCTGTTTTCACTTTTTCCACATCTTCTTCACTGGGTGTTTCCTCAATTTTGTCTTGGTCTCCAGATTCTTCCTTGCCTTTCTCAGCATCCGTCTGGTCATTATCAACATCACTTTTGGCCTTTTCTGCTTCATCATCTGCTGTGTTTTTATCTTCCACTATTTCTCCTTTTCTTGCTCTGATAACGTCCAAAATTTCATCTACAATAGAAAATATGTTGTCATCAATAAACAATGAACCACCACCTAGAGAGCCACTGAGCAGAAATAACATGACGTAAATAATACTTCTTTTCAATGAGACAAAAGGTAACATCCAACTTCTTACTGCTTTTCCCCACTTAGAAGAAACAATTCCAAAGATTTAATTATTGATTTTTCAGAGTTATGCATTTATATAGTGATAACTTAAATCTACATTTAAGCCGGAGTATCTAATCTTCACATCTTCCCTAGAACCAAAGTTCAAACCTTCACAGATTTACATTGCTTTTATTGCTCCAAGGTAGATAAATTAAGTTGGT
The DNA here is from genome assembly GCF_965231255.1 of Vanellus vanellus. Lineage (NCBI taxonomy): Eukaryota > Metazoa > Chordata > Aves > Charadriiformes > Charadriidae > Vanellus > Vanellus vanellus. Next base: position 11,287,562 of record NC_138922.1, read on the forward strand.
GGGGAGCTGCAGAAGGGATACGTGTTCTTTCACACCTTCCATAACATTGGACCAAATACCAGAGCTCTAGCATTTTTGCCACTCCAACTCTCATTGCAACACACGAAACATAGTCCTAGAAGAAGTCAGCATTACACAGCCATGCTGGTACACCTGCATGAAACTTCTCCACCAACTTCTACAAACTTTTTATAATAAAATAAATATGCACTCGTATTTGATTCAAAGTGCAACATCTGTTCCCATTAAACAAAATATTCTTACCATTTGCTGCAGAAAGGAAAGACTTGTTGTTGCCCCTTGCTTTATTAGTAAGGTCTTCTGTCACATCCATGTGCCGATGAATTTCTTCACGCATTTCTTCCAGAGTTTTACATAGGTCAGCTTCCCAGTAATCTTTGTCTAGGCATTCAATTAATTCTGCCAGCTGTATCTTTGTGCTATAGTACCAGATTTTCTTATCTTTCTCACTTTCTGAATCTTCCTCTCTGTAAGAGTATATATATAAAAAAAAATAAAATATCTGGATAAATGACAAAAATGAGTATCAGAATACTTTTTGCAGAGAACTATTAAATGCCAATACCTGAATGTGAATAAACAAATCACATGAGGACACTCATATATACCCAGTTTAGTACACAAATACTCCTTTCTCAGTTCCCTCCCTTTTTTCATCCCCTCAGAAGTTCTCATGACAACTTCCTCAGCAAAGCTTTTGAAGAGCCTCCTTAGAACTGGTTTGTCCAATCTCGCAACAAGGTTTATTGTTGTTATATTCATTATTACTGTAACCAGTAATCTACTACTAAGTCTCAAACAATTTGCAATGAAAGGGTACAGCTCCAGAATCCATAAAGGGTAGTGGTTCCTACTGCATATCCAGGAAATAACAAAGTTAGGAAATTCAAAGCTTAGAATGTCACATTCAAAAAATATTTTAGATTAACATCTCTATGGCATTCACCTGTGAGAGCATCAGTAAGGGACAAAAGAACCCCAATATGATCCTTGGAGAAGATCAAGGGATTTCCACATTTTTCATCTGGGGTACTCCATGAGACTATGAGCCTAGAGAAAACTGCTGGAGGACCACAGTGTGAAAAGCATGTCGACAGGGCCACCAGACCCAAGCGAACTCCATAAATATCTTGGGTAAAGGCTCTCCCAGAAAGCTAGAGAGCATGAGGAGGCCGTTCCAAGCGGTTCTGCAGAAGGCTGCTTGACTTCAGCTCGGCTGGTTAGGTCCCGTTGAGCAGCAGCAGCCAGACCCAGGCTGGCTGTGGGCAGGACCACATTTCCGCAACACACCCTAGCGCTCCCACTAGCATCACCACCATACGGGGTGACACAATGATTTATCAGCCTGGCCTTCACAGGTGGAAGAGGAACTAAACTATTGCTACACTTGCACTACCTGCAAAAGCGTTACAGACCTGTGGCTCACTAATAATCCTAAACCAAACCATCGACAGGAACGGAAAGCTGACTGCAGTTTAAAACATCTACCCTTGTATGGTTTGTTGTGTGTTCTTCTCTACTGGCTGCCTCCACATGGCTTATACATTAAAGATGGTAAAAATTGGCCCCAGATATTCAGAGCGCCAAACAACCATTAAGGCAACTTGATCGTCCTCTCTTTACTATTTTCCACATTGTATTTATGAAACAACTGTAATATTCGCAACTCAATCAGAACACTACTAAAATAAGGTGGTTATGAAGTTAATAACGGCAACATTACTCAAAATTCAACTGCTAATTTGTTACAAACAAGGTCCTGCACCTGGGGAGGAAGAATGCTAGGGACCAGTACAGGTTAGGGGCGGACCTGCTGGGAAGTAGCTCAGAGGAAAAGGATCTGGGGGTCATAGTAGACAGTAAATTATCCATGAGCAAGCAATGTGCCCTTGTTGCCAAAAAGGCCAATGGAATCCTGGGCCGCATAGGGAAGAGTGTGGCCAGTAGGTCGAGGGAGGTCATTCTCCCCCTCTACTCTGCACTGGTGAGGCCACAACTGGAATACTGTGTCCAGTTTTGGGCTCCCCAGTTCAAGAGGGACAGGGAACTGCTGGAGCGAGTCCAGCAAAGGGCAACTAAGATGATTAAGGGCTTGGAGCATCTCCCTTATGAGGAAAGGCTGAGAGCGCTGGGACTCTTTAGCCTGGAGAAGAGAAGGCTGAGGGGAGACCTTATTCATGCTTACAAGTATCTAAAGGGTGGGTTGAAGGAGGATGGAGCCAGGCTCTTTTCAATGGTTCCCAGTGACAGGACGAGGGGTAACGGGCACAAGTTAGAACACAGGAAGTTCCTTTCAAATACACGGAAAAACTTCTTTACGGTGAGGGTGACAGAGCACTGGCACACGCTGCCCAGGGAGGGGGGGAGTCCCCTTCCCTGGAGATTTTCAAGCCCCGCCTGGATGCAGTCCTGAGGGATGTGCTCTGGGCAATCCTGCTTTGGCAGGGGAGTTGGACTAGATGATCTCTAGACGTCCCTTCCAACTCTGAAACTCCGTGATTCTGTGATTACTACAAAGCAGACTTTTGGTTTTGCTGATAAAACCTGGTGTATTGCAAAGAAATACTATCATCTCTCTCAAAGGCCTTTGCTCATAAAAAGCAACTAATTCTACTGTACCCACTTACTCCTCTAGGCTACCAATAACTTTCTATTGGTCTTAACAAGTTAGTATTGTTAAGTTTGACAAGTTTTCTCAGAAAACAGCTCATTTCAGGAAGGCTGCCCACATACTACACATCAAAAAGTAACAGATGAACATTGACAATCATTTGACTCAATGGAATATTCTATGCCTGTAGACTTCCATGTTAAAGAAAAATTATTATTCAAACCATGTTTCCTCTAAACCAAGACAGTTATTTACTAGCAATAACAGGAATGGCAGCACCTTTATTATTCTTTGTGAACAAAAGCCACAGAAAAGGAAGATAAAGGCAAACGCCTAAAGCCTAAGATGGAAGGGAAAACGAGAATGCAAGAATACAGCTTTCTACAGCAAAAGGAAAGAAAAGGATGAAACAAAAAGTAAAAAGGACAGGGGAAGTATGCCTTCTGAATTGTCCCTGCAAACGTCCAGTGGAAGTGGTGAGAGCAAGGCACCGGCAGAGCAGCAACTCCAGGGCTGCTCTGCTCCTTACAAACATGACTGCAGAATACAATGCTGTTGCTAACTTTGTATTTCAGTTATTTCTTAACTCACCAAAAAGGGAACTCACTCTAACCTTTCATCTTGAACCCCTAGCTCATTACACAGTCGTTTGCTAGACAGATATGTCATTTATGCATCATCTTACATGACCTAGATATGCAATAACATGACTGCTTTATATAGTCTCATCATTCCATGAAGTAATGCTGTGCTAGCGCCCATTTGCCAGACAAGCAGGCAGGCGCAGAGGCTTGTACACCCTGCTTAAATTTTGATGGTGACCATCCTAGTGTTTTCTTCTTTTTCCACGTTCTCCCCCCATTTAGCAAAGCCGAAACTGCCACAACTATGCAAACGCATCCGGGAGGTGTATGTACGCCACCTGAAAATCCCAAGAAGCATCTGCCTTTTCCTTTCCAATCAGTTCTTTCTATTCTAGTGTTACAACGTTCCATTGGACTGAAAAGCACTTAGCTGTTATCTTCAATTTCCCTATATAACGCAAGAAAAAGCCTTCTGTACCAGTAAAGGTATGCCAATAAACCCCAGAGGCACACTCTGCAGAATCAAGACACTACACCACAAAGAGAGTATTCCGCAGAAGGCACCTAGAGCTAATCTCCCCTTGTGTGATTTGGACCCTACCCATTAAAGAACTGCTCAGATAATGTTCTAGAAACAGACAATTAGGTTATCCAAGAGTATTTTATCTCCCTTCTACTAAATTTATACAGGGTTTTGAGCACAGAATTTCTCTTGAATTAAAGGCTATGACAACCTTAGTAAGAGAAGTTCAGGAATTAGAGTTTTCTCTTGACAAAAGCAGAGTCACAAAAAGAAACAGCACAAGCTCGCCGCTCCGTATGCTTACACGAAACTCATCTTTGGTCAGACTTCTTTTGAAAATACAGGTGTATGCCAGTGGAAGCCTTGCAGCGCTCATTACCAACTCACTAACAGTCAAAGAACTACAGCCAGCAAACATTCTATGCAATCCTTTTTGGAGAAGTTAGTCAAGATTTAAATGAACAATTAAAAGATTTAAACTAACTTTCCTTGAACACCTTCTTGCAGTGGCTGAAGGGGCACTACTTTTATCCTTTGAAGAAATCTGAGGGGCCATCATAAAAGGAAGATGGAAAGACGCAAGTCTACACAAGGACCAATTCCCATCGTTTTCTCCGCCGCGGCAGGCAGCGTTGCCGGCTCGGTGCTGGACAGGTCTGCGTAGTCTCCAGGGGACTCCCTCGAGTCACATTCATTACACGAGGCCAAGCGAGGGAGAAAAGAATCACACGAATATTTCCTACCTCTTTCAGCCTCCTTCGCTGCCAGGAAGTATTCGCTGGCAGGCTTTAGAGGCAAGTTTTAAGACCAATAAAAACGACAACACAGCAGATGCTAGAAAATTTCAAGTAAAGTAATAGTGAAGCAGATACAGCCCTTCCTGAATGCCATGCTGATAATCAGTAACTGAAGAATTCAGTAAACTGCTTAAAGTAATCTATTCAAATGAAGATGCAAAACCTTTTTAATTAATTGGAGAAAACAGAGGGGGATTCAATAAGAACATAAACAGCATGACAAATCTTGCAGAAAAAAAGCTGAAACTGCTTTTGACCATAGAAGAAGATACATTCAACTCAGGAATAACAACTTGTGTCTTATTTCTTCTGTCAAAATGAAAGCCAATTAATGTTTCATTAGCTTCTTTCATAGATATTCGACAAATCCAATGCATCTCAATATTTCTAGAAACATAACTTGTTAAAACACTGCAGCCGTTTATTAGGAGAATGCAAGTCAAAGTCATAAATTTCCTGACTTGTTAACTTGCAGAAATAACCTTCACAAGCAAAACAAATGCAACAGACCCAGAGACATCATACTAAATTTGCTAACAGCTTGAAACAAACTCTCAGGAATTAGTTTTCTCTTGCCTCCTTTTTTTTTTTTTTTTTTTAACCTTGTCGATATTTGCTTATGGGGATGCACGACAGGAGAGCTCCTCAGTGGCCACTTCTCCAACTTTGTAAAACAGAAGAAGTGGAAAAGAGAAACAAAACCACAATGATGGGCTTAAACAAGGCTTATTACCCTCAGGAAGTGATGAGTGTGGAAATAAAAGTATCAGTGAACAAGTCTACAAAAACCTTTAAAAGATGGGAAAACCAGTGGTATGATGGATTTATAATATTTATAAGAGGAGAGGGGAGGAGTAGTAAAAAGCCCTAAAAACCCCTCTGAAAAACAAAAAAAAAAAGCAAGAATTTAGGATTTCAGTTATGTAATCCCCCTGGGCAAGATTTCAAACCGGTGTTTGTGTAGATTATTTTTAGACCTATTAGTTTCCTCTGATATATTTGATCGCAGGGCATTGGTGAATACATTCTATTCATTTTAATAAAGTTGACATGATTGTATCATTTCATGAATCTCAGCTTTTAACATTTGGCAGTTGTCCTTTAAGTTATTCTTCAGTTATCCAAAATATCAGTTATGGTTTGATCTTGTTCAGTATATATATGCAAAATGGATGGTTTTACAATACAGCATGCTCACTGAATCTGAAGGACACGAAAAATGAAAGTACAGCATTTAGTATCTATGTAAATTATTAAAGCTGTATTTCTCTGGAATTTAGTTATGTAGTAAATACTTTTGTCCCCTTATGAATTGGCTTTAGCATGAAGTTTTAAGGCACATTATGCATAAATTTAATTATGGCAAAGTTCTATGAAAAGTCTAGTGGGATTGGTTGATTCTGTACATCCCGCACTGCGCTGTTGAAGAGTACTGCTGCTGCAGATCTACCAGAACAACGGCCCCTGTTTTTTTCTTCCAATTCCATCAGGAGGATTTCAAAAATGTTTTAATCCAAACCACGTACTTCCGAAATAACTTGTTCTGGAAGCATGCACTGGTACATTGACACTAGCAGAAGGCATGATATCTGATGGCAACAGGAAGGATAGGGACGAGCAGGGAAAGAATCTTTCCACCTCGATGATCCACACGAGAATTATGAAAGAAAGTCAGGAAACAATTAATGGACGAACTGCATTTCTTCTTGTCTTTGTAGACCTAAAAATACTTTTTCTATTTATGTTTTAAATTATTTTAATCGCTAAAAAAAATCAGTAAAATGGAAAATCCAATAAAAATTTTCCTTTTGCTGTATTGTTTACAGTTCTCATCTATTTTGATTTGAAATGGAACACTGATGTGTCTTCTCTTTAAATAAATCCCAATTAGGATACAAAACTTACAGTCATAAAACTTGATTTATGATTTCTGAAACAAATAATTTGCCCACTGAACTCTTAACAGGAATGCAAAAATCATTAAAAAAAATGCAATACATTTAACCTTTGAACGTGTATTTTCTAGTGCAGTTAAAATTACCACCAGTGTGCTAGGGAGAAAGAACTTTCACGTGTGTAGATTTCAAAGGATCAAGAAGCATCTGCCTGACTTATTTTAGTTTAGAATATGAAGTACTGTCTGTATCAAATCCTTCTGAACATCAAATATTCTACTTGACTGGGAAAAAAAAACATTGTTTCATAGACTTAGTTTAGTCAAAAATAATTACCAACCTGCCTACATACTGGGGGGAAGAAAAGCCTGCTTATCAATCTTGAGATCACCTCCTGAGTGACTCTCTGGATTTTTTATGTTAATTTCCAGATCTCTGATGGAAAGCAGAATGTAACTGTTCTGCCAATACAGTAGAGCAGTGAGACAAACCCGTCTTTAAACCACCTTTTCCTCAACAATTTGAAAGAAAAGATAGAAAAACCATGCACAGAGGAGACTATCTATAAGTTACTAAAGCACAGGTAAGTAGAGCAAAAATAGCATCAGCCACTTGTCCTTTACAACCAAGCTTTTTGTGAAAAATCAAATTTTCAACTCATCTTCTGGAAGCAGAAGGTAGAAAATTATGTATGAGGCAATGGAAAAATTAGGATATCAACAGCTTCAAGCTGACCATCACATTCTGCTGAACCATCCGAATGATACACCGCACACTGCAGAGCATGTGACTGAGTATAAACATAGAATATAAAAAAACCTATAAGAGTATAAAAGTTTACCTGCATCTTTTAAGATTACTTGACACTATTGTGGCATTTATAACCTGAGGAAACTAAAAAATAACCTAACATGGGCTCTTTTTTTTTTTTTTTTTTTTTTTTCAACAAGTGTGAAAGAAGAACACAGGAAACAGAGCTTAAAGCGCCAGCTAACAACACATCAGAGAAAGAGCACTATATTCTAAAGGACTAAACCCAGTCATTAGAAGTGTCTTGTTTGCAAGATGTAACGCCATCAACAGTCCTCACAATCCCTTTTAAAGACACTGGCTAATATCATAACATTCACTGTAATCTGTTTTGTATGAAATTCTGTTAAGGTATCCAGCTGTGGCTTTTTTTCTCTCTGTAATACTCAATGGAAAATTGTATTTCAAGAAATCTAATAAAACCTCTTTATTTTTCCTAAATTAACAATACTATTAATTTCACTTAAATACTACTTCTCCTCCATTATGAGAACAACTGCGTAAGAAGTCTTTTATAAGAAAAAACAGCCTTCAGCTATTTTCCTGTAAAAAATGTGAAAGTATTTTTATAATTTCAGATTCAACTTTTCAGGTAAAAAAACAGGGCACAATGCCCTCACTAACAAGGGGCTGATTATTAATAATGTTTTGAGATACATTAGTATCTCAAGACCAAGCAGTAACAAGACATTATGTTAAACATACAAAGTAGATCGCTCGAAGACAGGCATTTCTTGCTCTTTTGACTCTGTTTACACCTATAGAAGTGTTCACAAACACCATTTTCTGAATTTCTAGTTAATAGCTATGGCGAATACCTTCGAGTGCCTCTGAAAGTCTGGGCTCCAAAGGCAGACCATCAAACCAGTACCGGTATCTAACAGCCAGACAGGCGGGCAGTATACCAAAACTAGTGTCCTATACACCATGTGATCACAAAGAGTTAAACTACTCTTCAGTAATTTTTACAAGAAACTGAAGAGGTCTCATTAAAATTCCCTTTCTTTTCCTCACATTCATGTGTTTTAGGCACATGAAAATTAAGCTGGAGGCCCTGGTATTTTTCCCCTTTTTATATATAGATTATGAGAATATATATTTTGGACAAAGTTGATCGATTAATTACATGGTCTTTAGAAATCTACTTACAAAACAGCAAGCAATAGTCTTATCTAAAGAAAAAAAAATTCAGATGGCAACAACAACTCACAGGATATATTAAAAATACATTCAATACGATATTATTGTTCAGAAACTACTAAATGATTAGTTTACTTACATAATGATTCTTCTGTTCAGGAACCAGTATTTTCGTCTATGCCTGTCATATCCAATAGGTTCATGTCGAATGTACGGTTTATTTTTTTGGATTTCAGCAACACAGTCAGTTACTCCAGGCACCTTATGTGCTACGCAGACCTCACACTGCCATTCATCTTCTGGTACCTCTTCGAGAGGTGGTTTCACGCACTCCAAATGGTACACAGCTGAACAAGTTTCACAGCAAAGCAAATCCCCAAGTTTGTGACAAACCCTACAATGATCATCATACTGAATCACACCTTCTGACATTAACTCTTCACGTGCAATGTTTGTTGTAAGAAACTGATCCACTAAGAACTGCAGAACCTTGATTTTATTCTCTACTGGTCCATAAGGATAGTCCTCTGTCTCTTGGTAAGGAAGAACATGATGGTATTCCTTGTCACTCTCACAATATACCCGCAGAACCTCTGGCCACGTCATTCCATCTATGAAATACAAAGTGGAATTAACGCTATCTTTGAGGTCAGCAGGTCCAAAGGTAGTATTTGAAGTGTCTTCTTCACGTAAAACTGCTTTTAAAAGCACTATATGCATCTCTGCCATAAGTGTGCACTGCTCTTGACTTACCAGAGCAGCACAGAAGTCCTCAAAACGAAAAGGAGAGAGGCGTAAAACAGTGCCAAAGTTCCTCAGTACCTCATAGATGGCAATAACATTCATTATATGCTCACTAGGCACCATTAAGTCCTCTGAGGATTTAGGAAACTCCAAGGGTGGGATATCTTTTTCTTCCAATATCGGAGAACGAGGACGATGCACTCTTTGTCTTCTCCTACCTGGAATAAAAAACAACAATAAGAATTTTGCCATTCACACATTACCATGTTTAGACATTTATCATCAATGACGGTGTCAAACTTTCTAAGCCTTCACATCTTCACAATTATGTAAATGTGATAATTCAGCCAATAATCTTATACTTTAATTAACAGTATGAAAATAAAATACACAAGATATCTGAAGTTCTGCTTTAGACACTTAGAGCAGTTGCATTTCCCATATAATATACGTCTATTGAATCTTTAAAATGATGTCTAGAATTTTAATTGTTTGAATTAGTTAATAAGAAATTTATTTCCCTCAGCCAAAATACTAATTTAGATTTTTTTCTCATTTTTATTTAGCATGACTACGTTATCATTCTTTCTTGGAATTTTAACTTTAAACTTGAAGAATCGAGCTTCAAACAACAGATATTCTGTATTAAAATATTGCAAGCTATTCTCCTATCCAGCAATAGTATACAGGAAAGATCATTTCAAGCAGGTGTCTTAGGACATCAATTTTAACCAAGTTAAAAAAGAATCTCAATCACTTTGTCCACTGCTTTCTAACTAGAATATTTCTGCTGGATACCTACAAGCCAGAAACAAAAGTGAAATGTGATGTTTTATGAAAATGCTTCAGGAACTCCCAATTTAAAAACAACAACAGAACTCCCAAAACAACAAAAACCAACCGCCCCCGTGCTTCAATAAAACAGGAGTGAGGGCCACAGAACAAGAAGGAGATAGAATTATGGAAGGACAAAGCCTCACACAAAAAGCTAATCTGAAGAGCTGTTTCACTACCTAAAAGACAAGACACTGAGCACAATTAATTCAATCTCAGATGGTAATTCAGATGAGGTGCTACACTTTCTTCCCTTTAATTCCACTATCCTTGATGCAGAGCAGAAGGAAAACCAGAAGAGGGAAGCTTCTGTTCCTTACTACTGGAGAGTGGCACTACTAGAGAGATGAAATATTTCATTCTTCTGTCAAAATGACAAAAGAGTATCCAGCTACATGCAACTGTTTTGCAGCTATTAGTTAAAGTATTCACTCATTAAACCTACTTCGGTTTTGGTTGTTTTTTGTTTTGGTTTGTTTTTTTTTTTGTTTTTTTTTTTTGTTTGTTTGTTTGTTTGTTTTTTTAAATAAAAAACAAACTTGGATCTAGTTTAGACAATAAACTGATCATAAAACCATCATCTTGGTTTAAAACCAAGAACTGAGATGAAAACTCTCAGACTTTGGGTCCTCTAAGACTCTGGTCTGCAACTAAATTTCATAATTATGAATTCTACACAGAGAAGTGTTCGGCAGGATGCATTTTATTCAGAGAAAATCCAAAGGAAAAATGAAGTTGTCCATAACAGCAACTTTGTATGCACACTTCAATAAAAAGGGACATATATTACGCACGGTGTGAGACTGAAGAGTGACACAACCAGTATTCTGGAATATTAAACTTCACATTAATAATTTCTTGATTAAATTCTGTGAATAACAGACCCCCCCCAAATGAGTGTTGAAGAAAATTGAGAGAAAGTAAGCTCCAGTCATCTTCAATGTTACCATTAAGAAGAAATGGTTCTCCAGGGCATTTGTTCAACCCACCCTACTTCCTCCAATACTCCCATAAATATAAGAAATAAGTCCAATGGGGAGCGTGGGGGGCGAAGACCTGCTAAGGCAGGCAGATACTCAAAGACAGTTTCTGCTGAATCTGAAAACACCATCATTAAAACTTTAATGTATTGAAAAGGGGAAAAAAAGTTACCAAAAAGAAAAGCTACCTTTAAGAAACACCTTGATGCATAATAGACAGTTTGCCAAATGATTCCGGAAGAAGAATAAATCAGTCATTGAGGTAGTATGGCGAGATGACACCAGATACATCTCTCCCTCTCAAACTTTAAAGAATTAAATCTTATGCAACAAATTAGGCACTCTGAAACAATATAGAAGATGAACTGCCAGATGTTTCCATTACAGAAGTAATGGGTCAACATCATCCGCGTATAAAAATAAATTTCCAAGTGTAGTTAAGTTTGAGTTCTGACTGTGGAAAATGCAAGAATGTTCGTATGACTGTCTTCCAATATGCTTCTGCACAAATCAGTGGAAAATGTTTAATCATGGCAAACACACAAAAACACAGGAGTATCACAGCCAGGCACAGAGCAAGCGTTCTTGCAGCAAGAAATACCTAGATTAAACCCAACTTTTCTATCATTGTGATCCAGAATCATATACACATAAACCAGAGTTGGTTTAATTAAGACTCCAGAGAAAAACACACACACGTGCACAGCCGCAGATTCAATTACTTTAGGGTTCTGAAGCTTCCTTCAATATCGCAGGGCGGTGTAGGAACAGCCCTAGTCATGCAGGACAACAACAATGCAGAACAGATATTCCGAAATCACTACTGGTCTTCACAGAGTCCAAGTATCACAAAAAGCTGGCAGAATTATAAACTAGGGTTCTTTCCAGTGTTTGCAGTTGTAGCAGAAGAACGTGTCTGTCAGACAGTAATGCCATAACAGAAATAGCCTTTCAAGGAAGCAAGCAACAAGACGCATAACCCTGGTTTACCTAAATCAACCAGAAATGACAATCCCCCCAATGATTTCAGGCAAAGATAAACTAGACTGAAGGAACACTGCTGAAAAAAAACACAGACTTCTTATTTTCTCTCATTTGTTGAGCTTTTCTTCTACTCTGAGAACAAAATTGTAATTGTCCTATGCATTATTTTTATCCTTCACTGAAAAAAAAAAACCAACAGACTCCCCATATACCATCTTTGTTGATGTCTCCTTCACAAGAGATAAACAGTGGTGTATTCATTACATCAAACTAACAAGAGAAGCAAAAAAAGAACCTTAAAACAAGGCATTTCTAATATTTTCAGAAAAAGTTTAAAAAGTTCTCTAACACTTGCTCTTAAAAAGGAAGCATAATGGTAGAATTAGAGGTCTAGAACAAATGTGTTATCAGGACACAAAGTATGTCACAATACAGTAATAAAAAATTCTGCTTTGGTACAATGTAGTCATGTGGTTGCATTATTCACACCACTCTTCACCTCCTATTTAAATCGATTTACATATTTTCATGTTTGCTTTGGTATAAAGCACAGAAATTTCAAAAGTAATTGTAAAACTAATAGTTTAGACAATAAGGAAAAATATATTGCATTAAAAAAATGCATGCTTCATTTGTCCACTGCTTTGTGTTATGCCTCACGGTATGCAGGACAGTTACCGTACCACTCAACACTCCCAATCCATACTGTAAACCCAAACATCTCAAGAGCTCAAATAATTTCTCTTTTCAGACACTGAACTGCTTTGAACAATTCTACACTGCATATAATCTGGCTTCCAGAGCTAAAAAAGGGAAGTATTCAAAGACACAGAATATCCCAGACATATTTTTCTTGAATGGCTTGGTGGCATAGTATTTCAAACCGCCCCCCCCCCCCCCCCCCCCCCCATTTCACTGAAAATTTGTTACGGATGTTTGTTATACCCAGGTTGAACAGAACTCAAAGTTGAGAACAGAATCAAAGTGCAATTTGGAAATTTGGAAATTCCAAACAATTTGTGTTTAAACATATTACTGTTCAATGCATCAACTGCAATCTCAAGAAACACCTTTAAAAAACAAAACAAGAAAAACAAAAGCCAAACCAACAAACCCAAGCAGTCTAACCTCCAGTAAAAAAGATGGACATTCTCTGCCAAGATGCTCATAAATCTTGAAGCATTCTAATTGGCTGTCGAACTTAAAAGTGTAAGGCAAGGGAATATGATATAATGATGTCAAAGCACTAGAGTCTCTGTTTTGAGATGAAATTTTTGGTATTCTACTGGCTGGGTGGATAACTCCCTCCCTTGGCGCTAGCTCAGACAGGGAAAGAAAGGCAGTTTTGAACTCCAAATAAGGACTCTCGTCTTGTTTGCAATTCTGATAATAACAATTTCTTCATTGCTAATTATCTGCAGTGTGCTGACAACTCATACAGCTCACACTACTCAGAAGCAGTTTCAACTTCTGTGAATCTATTTGGAAGATCACAGTTCATGTTTACCCAACTGTTCTTAAAAAAAAAAAAATCCCACAAAAAAAAACCTCAAATTTTGAAAAAAGTTTTCCTACAATAAACATATCCAACTTTTCAAGCTCTTCACTTTCAAGGAGTCTTCTCTTTTCCCAAAGGTAAATTGTCCAAGGCTTGAATTTGACATTCACTGGCAGACAAAACCACCCCAATACCCCCAACTTTGGTCTCTTCAAACATTTGCATGTTCAAATTGTTTTGGTTTACTTTTAATTATTTTAGATTCTGGGATTTGACAACAACTTTTTTTTTTTTTTTAACTTGTCATTTGTCATGGATTTTTCCCTGCATGGGGAATTTTGAGTACTATTTGTGAGAATAAGGTGTTAATTGAAATTTAGTTAAATTGATTTAAAAATAATGTAATGACCTTAATTTAAGTATTTAAGAGAGAAGTGCGAGATTGTGTAGGCTATACAATTGATGATTAAACAATAACAAACATTTATTTTCATTTGGGATGCTACATATGTGCATTACATTAATATGTATTTAAAATAATATATGGAAGTGAAATAGTATAGCAAACTCAGTGCAATGATCACATTGAGCAGTCAACAGAATTACACTGTTGCTCTCTTCACTTTGTATTACTGCATCACCTACTGCCATTAATATTTTTCAATTTATCTTGGTACAGTTTAAATAATAATTTAAACTTAAACTTATTTAAACTTAAAAATTTAAACTTAAATTTAAACTAATAATTTAAATAAGCCATTTTTATGATTTGCCCTGAATAATTCCCCATTTCTGGAAATCTCTTCTTGGAGCAGCAGGCTTTTTTTGTTTTAAGTAGAAAATGCAATATATAGTACTTTGTCCAAAACAAAAAACATAGAGGAATCCAGAGCAGGTGTACTAGCAGAAGTTACTTCTCCTTTAAGCACCACCACCACTTGACCAGCTAGACTTTTAAACTGAATCTAGATGTATTCTACTCTCAATTAAATAAAGTCTCACACTGATGTTTCCCAAAATTACATTTTTATTAAACGTAAATTGTATACTTCTGAGATAATTTCTGCATATTAACCAAATCCCTGAATCAAATTACACATTCAAGTTTGAGCCAATACAAAGAGAGAAAACATCCACTTCTACACCATTCAAACTCCATAGCTTTCTTTGGAAGGATAAACTGATCTGCAATAGCCTCCTGCTGCCACGACTGGACTATTTACAGGATCCAGATCATCTTGAGCGTCTCAGCATTATACTTCTATCTAGCATAAACTTCTTTTAAATCGCATTCCTTCACTAGTTGTCTCCAAAAGTGATGAAGTAGTCTGCAATGGTTGCCTCTCCCTACTTTGAATTCTCTAGTTGAAGAGCTGCCTGTAATTAAGATTAAAGAGTAAACAATTTTATTCATATGGCACATTTAATTATACATATTGATAATTATAGTCTACACTTACCATAATCTATTAAAATAATTTATATTACAAATATTGAAGCAAAACACACTAATGATATCTGAAATAAAATGAAGTTACTGAACTAACAGGCTAAGCACCCAAAGCCAGAATTTACTGAAGCACTTCAAAAAGCTCCAATGCTTGCTTTATTTTTTTTTTAATTTCCATGTATTCTACCTATTTGATTCAAATCCTGACCCTTTCAAAATTTAGAAATGAAGTGGAGTCTAAAAGGACCAAGAAGCACTTCTCCATTTTCATTCACAGACTGAAAGAAGAAAAGGGAAAGTCACATCTATTCTTTAACTCTCTACCACAGGGAGATATGGAACTCAATACTTTAACCATCTTTAACATATCTTCCGGTTTATGTAGGCAAGTTTTGAACAGAGTATTTGAATGAACTATTTACATCAGTGTCCAGAATACAGAAAGGTTGTACCATGACTAAATATGACTTTCATGCTCTTTGTGCTTTAGTTGTATTCCAATTACCATACATGTGTAGCCTAACCAAAATCACAAAAATCCAGTTTTGCCTTGTCTCACTTATGTTACATACCCCTTAACTCCAGAGTACAGTACTAGTAAACGTAGCGTTTCAGCCCAATATATTTCATGTAATGGACTGGTGAATGAAGTCCCTACACAACAAGTATTCTGTCAGAACCACTGTCTTGTTTAAACAGGGAGAGTGGTAGCTACACTGGTATGACCCAAAAAATAAACACTGGTTCCAGCGTTTCTTGATTAGAAAGCTCACAACTGGTCTCACTTCTCTTATCTCAAAACTTTCCCTTCCTCACAATTTCTCAGCACTCGGGCACTAAGTCCCTAGCTTAAAGTTCCTGTTCACAGTTGCAGTGGAAAGGATAAACTTGATAGAGAATAGGGGACAGAAAAGACAGAACGAGGAGTTTCAGACGCTTCAGTAATCTATCACGGGGGGGGGATAAATAATAGGACAAATCCTCCCCCCAGCCACACTCCACAAAATTGACCCCAGCAACCGAAAATACTTTGTTTCCCCCCAATTTTTGGCTTCAAGTTCCACAAGTCAAGTTGAACTACACTACTCTTACATAAAAGTCCATCTTTAGTAAATAGAACTGGGTTGGTTTTGTTTTCCAGATCATGAGTCACTACAGAAACTTCTCAACATAAAGACCAATTGGCAGTTATATGATGTCCTGGATGCAGGAGTACTCCTTAGAGAAGATGCCCTCTCCTACGTTTTCCCTCCTCCTGGAAATTTTGGCTTTTGACTACCCTCCTAAACTCACTAAGACTGTCCTATTTTTGTTTGGTTTTAACAAACATACAAGAATCAGACATTTGCTGTCCGATTACTACGTTGTAAAACTACTTTGCACCAGTCAAGGTTCAAGTGAGAATGTACAGCAACACACAAGTTCTTGTTAGATATCACCGAGGAAACTGAAAACAGTTGATGAAAATCCGTAAGAGAACATTTTGTGTGTTTCTTTTTTTTTTTTTTTTTTCCTACAGTCAAATGCATAAACTGGGTATAGCTGCACATTTGTCACAGCAATATCCAGACTGGTTCCTTAATTAAAAGTCAACCTCTTGGGAGAGCATTTGCTCAGCTTACACCAAAGAAGAAAAGCAGTAAAGTGAATCAGTTTAACATAAAATAAGAATATATTATGAAAAGCAGTACCAAAATAGAAAAATCTAAATCTTTTTCTTGGGATGGGCCAAAATTACAGGCTTTGACTTATACAAAACACTTTTTTTTCTCTTTCAAAAATGCCAACATGATAGTAAACATGCTTCTAATATTCAAAAGTCAAATAATCTCTTCCAGAAAAAATTTCTGAAAGAGCAAAATGCATTTGTAACTACTTGTAAGTGCAGCTCCAATTTGAATATTACTCTGCAACAATCGTACCATACCTAAGCGTATTTATTTTACCTGGAAAAAAAAAAGAAACCAACCACAAACCAGATTAAACTTAAAATCTAAACCAACATTAGAAATGAGACATTCCAAGCACCACAAAAGCTTTAGAAGTTGAAGCACAAATGAAAAAATAACCAGTTACTAGACTAGATTCTGAGGGCTTCTTCCTGAGAACACTCGTATCACAGAAATTCCCAACACATGCTGCTAAGTTTGACTACTGCCTTGAGTTGTACAAAACCAGGTCTTTATGTTCTTCAAAACCTGTTTTAAACCTTTAGGTTGTTTATTTTTTCAGTTTATACATCTGTCAGTATTATACTTCTAAATCAAACTAGGGTTCTCTACCGATTTTACATGAAGAATTTAGTTTCTCAACATTATGGCCATCGGTACACTCTCAGTAGGAGCAAGGAATACAAACCCACTATATTCTACGGCATCATTTTAACATTTGGCTAACTAATTCAAGACAAGTAGCAGATGATATCCCACACTGTCATTCTGATAAGTACTCAGAGTCACTGTCTTTTTGTGCCTAGAACCCAGGCCAAAAAAAAAAAAAAACCCAACCAACAAACAACCCAACTAATATTATCTTTATAATTGTTATTATTTATAATTGCATTAATATAATGATTTTCAGGAACATTCTGACAGATAATTTCTTAGTTGGGATACACGCAAGATAAATTGTAACTAATTTCAGAAGTTAGTGAGCCCTGACAGCCAGCCCCAATCTACTAGAATCCACATTTATTCACTTTACACCAGTTCTGTGCAATACAACAGTCAGCTATGGAATTTTACTGCAGACCTACAAAAAAAGTTTGCACAATAAACTCATCTGCAGTACATCAAGTTATTTTGCCTTTTATAACAAACATACTTTGACAATGGTATTTGCTGTAGAGGGCTTCTTAGCGACAAATGCCTTCTTTAGATAAACTGCAAATTTGCATGTCAATACAACAGAATCAGCCACATATTTACTTGTTTGGCCTTCTACACAATTCCTTTGCTAGGACTCCTCTTCTTACATTTTTTACAACTGGCATGATGAACTATCAATAGTTCCTCTAGAATACAAATCACAGTTCAGATTACTAAATGGTAAAATAAGAGCATGCTAGATTTAATTCCAAGAACGTGGTACCCTAGGCAAGTTGTTTGGGAGGCTGGTAAATCTTCTCACGTAACAGACAAAAGAGGCTGCATATCTTACTGCCGTATCTCAATGTCTCCACTTAAACAAATCTTCAAGGGCATGAAAACGTGTTAAGATATAAAATGACTACAGACACACAAAATGCAATGCCTCATTCTTTCAGAATGAGGCATTCTTTCAAAGCACACTGGTGAAGTAACTGGTTAACAGAAGTGATGGTCAATCACTGTAAATGCTCAGACTAGCAAAATCCATCTGAAATTTTATTTAATATATTTTAAGACAAATTTTGGCTCAGAACTACACTGTTGTGCACTTGCTTGTTAGATAGACTGGTGATTATTATCTCAGCCAAAATCTAGATATATAGCTCTTCCTAAAGCTAGTTTTCCAAATTTTGGTGAAGAAAATCAAGAAACAGAATCAAGAAACAGAAAAACTGAAAGACTTCTAGGCATCTTGATTAAATCCTTCTTTTAAAATTCTGCAACATCTGGAAAATACTTGATATCTATAATGCAATTGTGACAAGCCTAAAGTAGAACTTACAGCGAAGAGGTAATGACAAAGATGTTTAGTGATACAAGATACATAAGGTATGTATCCTGAAAGTACAACTACCTTCGTATCCCCAGAAGGTAGAAGAGAGAAGGGACGTTACACACACACACAAAAACTTCTACCAAAAGTCCATCCAGCAGAAGAAAAAGCAATGGTAAACATCATATGCATTCACAAAATAAGCTTTCACTGTACCATTATTAAGCGTTATATCAAAAGCATTTTAACATTCCGAAGATCTTGCTTCTTTGAATACTTGAATAGCATAGTAACAAAAGTACTCCTACATCCAAGTTCAAGACACATCATAAACTCCCCAGCAGACCACAAAAATTGAGCCTTTTTTGGCTAGAGACATTGAACTGTGATCTTTTAATTCACTGTTCAATGTAAGTTTGAAAAAACTGTAAGAAGTCCGTCACACATTTAAGTGTGTTGTGACTTACGTGCAAAATCTTGGTTGGTAGAAGAGTTTGACTGAGACTGCAACTTTTCAATGCCCTGCTCTCAAAACAAACTCTTCAGCCCCCAAGACCATATCCTGAAAGTGCCAGTAATTCAGGCTGCACATGACTGAGGGAAGATAAGCAGAGAACGATTGTTCAGCATCTCTTCTGGTAGAAAAAACCTAGTGGGCACCGCAGGATTCCATCAGGGGCCAGCTTAAAACAATGGAGGAGACACTCCTTCAAGCCCTCCAGTTAACCACAGGAACTGTGTCACTGTATATTACAATTTGTCTGGTTGGAAGACTAATATAGGAAAGAAAAAATCTCGTATCTAAACATAGCTAAAGACCAATTCTGGCTTAGCATGCACCTGAGCCAGAGAGCACTAGAGCCCATGAAGGAACTCTGAAGACATACCACTGTATGCTTGCCCTATTCTCTTCCTGCACTGGCCGCTGTCAGATAAAGAGATACTGAGGTTAGGTGAACCTTTTCCTTGCCTATTAATGCTGTTCTAATGTCAAGTATCTCTTCCTGGATTATGATAAGATGAAGATTTCAATGAGTGCCACCACTGTGTAGCAGTGCTCACAATGTAAGGATTTGTTCAGCAGAAACAAGACACAGATCGAGCTGATCAAATGAAAAGTTCTTATTTTCTTTGCAAAAGGGCAACAGCATGTCTGGGAGAGAGGGAAGGAGACCTTTAGGCAAATACTGAACTAATGAGAACTGCCAGTAAATTGCCAAAATAACACCACAGATGTTTTAACTATCAAACACTCCGTGTATATATATATATATATAAAAAAAAGCACATAAGGATGAAAACGCTTACACTTAAACTTATCTTAAAAAAGTTAACTGAAGTTAGCCTGACCAAGCGAGAAATAAACATATAAATGATCAAAATGGTTTCTGATACACCTAAATACCACATAAAACCTGTCTACACTTGCACAACAATGCACACAGAGCTATCTTGTTATTTGCCAAAAGACTTAAGTACATTTCAAAAATTGAATACACCCATACTCTGTAGAACCCATTTTAAACCTGGATGCTCATGTAAAATATATGTTCCTGACCTAGCCAAGTAAAATCATAAAAATATTACTTCCCTGACAAAAGCATCCCCCCCAAAAAAATAAAGTTACCACAACTAAGCAGAAAACGAAGAGTTAAGAGAATACTGTAGTTTTATTCTTCTGTGAAGCCAGACCTCAATCTTTAAAGTAATAAATATTAATTTTAATATTAGTTATAATAAAAATATATTATCAAAATAATATATTATTAAATATATATTTAAAAATAAATTAGTAATTAATGAATCAAATTTTCTATTTACTTGCAGGACATCCCTGCAACAGGTAAACTAACATATTAAAAAAAAACTCTAAAATTCATTTAGTAATATATGTACTTATTTTGATTCATTTAGGTTCCTGAGTATATGGATACAGATTAATATATATAGATAGACATATAGAGTTTTCTAAAGGACTATTATAAAGTCACATAATGAGCTGATACCATGAACTCACGAAAATAAAAACAAATGACACATTTAGTAGCCAGTACTTCCCCCTTTTAAAAAAGTCATCAGCTAACTACTCGAAACTACACTCCTTTTTTAAATTAAGATGCAATGTATTTACACCAACAACCTGTTCCGCCCCCCTTCCAAATTAGCCAAATACTTGTACAAGAGCAGTATTTGCTATCCTGTAGATCAATTCAGAAACACTCCTAGGTTATAAGTTTAACTACTCTCCTGGTTCAGAGACTTTTAAGAAAAAAAAAAAAAAAAACAACCAAAAACCTAAGCTTGAACTCCATTCTGGAATTAATTCAAGTAAATCCAAAGTGCTTAAGTTTAGATAAAGAAGTTTTGAAGCTTGAAACCCACATGGTTAATGAACTAATTAAGGACAAACAGAAGGGCAGGCCTTAGAAATTTGAGCCCAAATTTGCCACTAGATGTTAAAAAAAAATATAATCACAATGATGTTTAACGAGTTTTAACCCCAACATGAGTTTTAAAGGTTGCCATATCTTAAGATAAATGCAGTATTTACAAAAAAAAAAAAAAGACTTTTGACCCAACCTCCACCTTTTAATCTTTGTGTTTAACTAAAACTAGGTTTACACCCTTGCAATGAGGCCCTGTGCACTTTTCCCCAAACTATAACAATGCAATCTCCATTTTGAACAATGCACCTCATTTCCCTCCTTGGAAAGCTAGTTTTGTCTTAAAGCCAGTAAATGCTGGATCCAGTTATACCTCTTATTTCCAGAGTCTGAAAATTTTCGGTGTTTCTGGGTGGTTTTTTTTTTAGGCCACTTCAAGTTCCATGTGCTTCCTTTCCTTTTACCATCAAGTTATATTTGCAAGCACAAGGCAACCTTTCCTGTATATATATGAAAGGACCTCTTTGCAAGGCATGCATCTCGTTTCCCTTGCTTTTAAATATTAAGTGAATGCTCCATACACTTTTGACATCATTTGCAACATGTTCTGGTGTATGATGCATTTCTGCAGTCACTAGAATCTCCATGCGTATTTGCAAAGCATCCCCTTGTTACAGCATGTACTGCCCTCCCTCCCTCCCTCCTCTCAGTGCATGTGTTTGTAAGCATCTTCTAATGTTCCCTGCATCCGTGGGGTTGCAGTCGTTAATTTGCATACCCCTCTCTCCCTGTGAGTGCTTGCAGGCATCCCTTACATACACGCATGGGAGGAAGAATGCGTGCGGACTGTATTTGCAAACCTAGAGGGAGCATGTGGGGTGCCCTCGACTTGTTTTAGTTCATCCCACTGACTCTCTACCTGGGGTGCTGCTGTAGGTGCTGTGGCTCCTGAAGCTGCTCTCAGTGCAATAACTGGCATCGTCTTCATCCTCCATCTCTTCAGGGTAGTCAGAGTCGTCGTCGTCCTCCTCCTCCATTATCTCCTCCTCCTCTTCCTCCTCGGAGTCCTGGTTATCCTCGGGGTCTCCCTCCTCTTCCTCCTCGGACACCATGCTCTCCTCCTCCTCTTCACTCTCATGATCATCGTACACCACTTTGCTGATGCTCCTCCTGGACGAGGCAGCCTTGCCTTGGCTGTTGCAGCTGCCTCCTCCGCCTCCTCCCCCTGCTCCTCCAGCCCCAGCCCTGCCCCTACCCTTACCGCTGCTGCCTCCCCCACCAGGGGTGCTGCTGCTGCCGCTGCCTCCCTTCCTCTTGCTGCCCCCCCTGGGGGAGGCGGTGGCGGGGGAAGAGGCCTGGGCAGCCCCGGCTCCCTTCTGCTTGGGCCCCGCCGTCTCCGCCTGGGCCGAGGTCGCCCACCTGCCGCGGCTGCTGCCCCGCTGCCGGGACCTCAGCCCCCCGATGGGGCCCGCCGGGGCGGGCGGAGCCGGGGAGCTCGCCTGAGCGGTGGCCGCCGCCGGCTGCTGCTGCTTGGGCGGCCTGCCTCGCCGGCCCCGCATCTCTGGGCGCTGGCCGAGGGGGGGAAGGGAGGGGGAAGGAAGGCTCGGGAGGGCGCTCGGAGTCCGGACAGGCGGCTACGGGGAAGCTCCCCCCCCTGCGCGTGATCCGGGCCGGGGAGGGGGGCCGCCGAGCTGTGAGGGCCGAGGGCTCAATCCGAATTGCCGGCGTCCCGCTCCGGATCGCCACCGGCCGCCATCTTGTTTCTTCGTCTCTGCCTCAGCTCGCTCCGCTCTGACTGGGGGAAGCGGCGGCGGCAGCAGGCCCTGAGCGCCTCACGTGACCGGCCGCGCCCGCCAGCCGCCGCCAGGGGGCGCCGGCGCCGCCAGAGCCATGTTGGAGCCGGCGCGCTGGGGCGGCTCCGCGCCCCCCGGCTGCCCCCGCCGCGGTGTCCGGCCCCGGCCCCGGCCCCGGCCCCGGTCCCGGCTCCCGCTCGCCCCACTGCCGCTTCCTCCGCGATCCCCCCACCACCGGCACACAGTGTCCCGTGTGTGCGTGTGTGTCCCACCACCGCCCTCCAACCCTACCGCCACCTGTCACGAGGCGCTACCCCGCCACCGCCGCCCCACCACGAGGCTCTCCTCAGCCCCGGCGCCGGGCGCTCCCGGGGCACCCCGCCGCACTCCCCCGCCGACGGCTGAAGCTGCCCCACGGCCGCCCCCGCCCTCCCCCACCCCCGCACTCACCGTCTCCCCACACGCGAATAGCGACGCCGTTTACTGGTCCTCTCTCCCAGAGCTCGCCCCGCGCCTAAGGGGAGACCCCCGGGCTGCCACCCCTCAGCTCCACGTCCCACGGCTTCAGCCGCCCGCGCAGCGCCGCAGGGGACAGCTGTGAGCGCAGGTAGGCGACGGGCTCTGCCCTCCCCTCCGCCCCGGGCAGGGGCTCATCACCGGGCTCTCCTCCCCCCCCCCCCCCGCCTCGCCCCGGCGCAGCGCCCGCCAAAAGCAGAGCCGCCCGGACCCCCTTCAGGAGAGGTTTCCCGCCTTCACCGCGCTGAGGCGGCGGCCGCCCCCTCCCAGCACCCAGCAGGCCCCCGTGCCCGCTGCCATGTTCACCTCTTGCCACGTTTTAAATCTTCAGAAATTAAAACCCTCTCGCAGCTCACCACTTCCTAGCCAGCGTCGGGATAAAGCAAAATAGACCAAGATGATCACACAGGCCCCTGCCCCTGCCCTTTGCATTTTTGTCCATCTACTTTCTCCAAACTACTAGTGTGCAGTTCACTACAAAAGGAAGACGGGCTTCATCTATTTTGTATTCCCTTTTTTTCCCCCATTTGCCAGAGCCCCCAAAGGGCTAAAAATCTACATAACCAATTGCACTGTTGGGTTTCTAATGCCACCACTTGAATTCAGGGTATCAGTTTCCTCAGCAAAAACCATACAAATTGAAAGCCAGCCCAACGCACACAAATGTCTTGCATTTCTTACAACTGGCCTTCTTTTCATTGCAAAATCCACAGAGCTTTGGGATCCCAGACAGTCTGAAGTCTTATCCTTAGCAAATAAGTGTGTTCACATTTTCATTGCCTCTCAGTCTCTTGCTTATGCCTCTGTACGATGTAAAATCCAATACTGGTCATGCCATAAGCATGCCAGTTACATGTCCAGTGTGTAATTTAATTTGCATTCTTCTACAGTCATTTTTGAAGTGCCTTTTGTTCATTAACTTGTTGCTCAGGCTGAGAACCTCATTAAACCCACAAACCTGCTGCAGTGTCAAGCATGCAACAATGTCACAATGGCACCAGGCAGCAGGGTTTAGACCAATTTGCACTCTTATATCCAGCTTTTTATCTGCATCTCTTTTATATTCAGTTGCACTCTTTTATATTCAGTGGTGCAGCTGCACAGGCTCAGAGCCATGTTCTAGACACAGCAGAGATACAGACACAGCAACAGCAGTAGACAACATTCCCTAATTCCATTTACACCTTTATACTCAATTTGTATTCTTTTACCTTTTGATTGCTTATGTCAGGTTAATTTTTGCAACCTCTTACAAAGTTGCAAAGGATTGTGGTAACTCTTTAAATACACGAATTCACCGACACAGTGAGATAACTTACCTCAAAACATGTCTCCCTTTGTGATCTTGGAATAGACACCTGTGAATTCTGCCATCTATACAATCATCGAGAATCTAGCAAAGATATCTAGTGTATCTACTGCACTAATATTCACAGTCTGTAGCATTATAAGGGTGTTAACATCTCTACTGTGAATTTTGTGTAACTGTACTAGTGGATCAAAGATGCGAAGAATCATTTGCTTTTGAATACTGTGAACCAGAATGCCTTGTCTCTTAATTCCATCTCTTATTTAAGATTTATCAGTTGTTGATGTGGAAGGGCTATGGATAGCACATAAAGAATTTTAATTTTATAGGTGGAGAAATGGATGCATAGAGAGCTATATTAACTTTCAGAGCCAGGACAATAAATTAGTTCTTTCCAACACACAGCTTAACTCAGTACAGAGAAATCAAACATAACGCCTTAACCTACTCACCTACCCATGTCCACTGTCAGGAACCAAACATAACTCCATCAGGAACTTGAAGTTCTATTTTGAGTCTGCTGGTATAGTTCAGTGAGCGTATTTGTAAGTGAATTGAATAGAGCAGGAAGAGGAATTTTAGGTAGGAGGCCCTACACTGCCTCCATACTCAAGACAGATGGAGAGAAAGGCTCCTTTCAAAAGGCACTTTGGAGAAGATGAATAGCCTAGTTGTTCCAAGCTGTTGTCTGGATGGGTTCCTTTCTCCAAGGGTAAGGGAAAGAACTTAAGAACCTACAGCTGGATGGCATTAATAACAAGTGAGCATATGCTCTTGCTTAAATTATTGAGCTGCTTTTGTCCAGTCAGTCCTTCCCTCCAAATTATTTCATAACATGTATTAGGCATTGAATTTAAGTATTCAGCTCTAGAATCTGTTACATATACATTTATAAAGACACAAAGGTGTTAAGTAATGTTAGACTAGAGCTAAACAATTACTGCCAGTGCCAAGAAGTACCCCTCTCTATGATTCTTCAGCTGCTCATTGTAGTGTTTTTTTAAATCTTACTTTTACATACATTTGGTACTGCCCTCTAATAACAGTGTATACAACTAGAACATGTGAACTTCCAAAGAGTATTAAGGCTTTTAGCTGTGCACAGCTGTTCTGAAGTTACACAGCCCAAGTCCAGTAAGGCATGCAACTAGCACTTCAGCCACAATAATCTTGTGTTCTAGCTCTAGCCAGAGAAAGGAAGAAAATGCTGTTGTTCATTCTCAGGCAAGTTTGACCTGACAAAGGTTAAGGAGCCTTTTATTCAAACATGGATTTCCAACATTCTGCTCCAAATCAAACTGGATGTCTCCTTTGTGTCCAGTGACATACGCTTAAGTCTGCACTATTAGAGAAAAAAAATCACTGTCCAAGAAGAGAAGTTATTTTCAGCTAGGTTAGTTCTTTGCTCCATCTAACAGGCAAGATACCATTCTTGCTCTGAGCTGTGCTGGCAGCTATCAGTTGTATGGTCAGCTTAAAGACATGTCAAACTCCCTCCAAAGTCCACAGCATAAAATTTTACCTGAATGTTATTTTTTATGCTCTTCCCCCAAAGCTTCAAATATATATAGGCAAGATGTCAAGAAATGAGTATTTAGAAAGCAGAAACTATCTCAGATGCAACCTTTCAACATCAGAAAGCTTCAGAAATTTCTAAAGCAGAAGTTTTGAAGTACAGCTAATTATGCTGAAATCCCGTAACTCCATTCTGCATGTCTGTGCAGGACAGCATGCTCTAGAGGAGCAGTCTCTCTGCTTGAGAAAACAGTTGTCTTCAGCTGATGGCAACCTCTCAGATCAAGACTGTAACAAGACATCCTATTAAATAACTGCACTTTGTGTCTTCATTTGAGGAAGAAGCCTAGTTCCTGCTGTATACCTCTTCCTTCTCCCTAGCTGTAGGCAGCTTCTGGATGCAGGTGGTCCTCTCAGATACGAGATGCACCAATCCAGCTTTAGATTACTGTCATTCAAGATTTTAACTACTAACCACCACACAAGCCCCTCCCTTCTATTTTTTTTTTTGTTTAAAGCAGCATAAGAGGACCTGGTTGGACTGGAAAGGAAAGCACAAAAGGATACACTAACAAGCTGCGATAACACATAGGAGAGAGAAA
This sequence comes from Vanellus vanellus, assembly GCF_965231255.1. NCBI lineage: Eukaryota > Metazoa > Chordata > Aves > Charadriiformes > Charadriidae > Vanellus > Vanellus vanellus. The sequence continues at coordinate 11,314,194 of NC_138922.1, forward strand.
GCAGTGTGTTACAACATAAAAACAATTTAAAAATAGAAAATCAAAGAAGCAAACTCAAATTAGTTCATCTATAGTTCATAACCTGAGTGGAGATAAGAGAAGTCCAAAGAATCTAATCAGAGACTTCAACTAATAAGTAAAAATGAAGCAAGTAGAATAAAAATGTCAATTCATTTGATGAAACATCTGTTGAAGCCTTACTGTAAATATCCTAATTCTTTGCCAAGAATCATGTGGCATTTTAGGATGTTCTTATGATTACATACCAAAATTACACATGAAAATTTAAGGAAGCATCCAGGTTCTCATCCAGTCAAAAAGAGAACTTTTAATACACGAGTTTCAAACTTACAACTCTCATGTAGCTACAGAGTAACTGTGCTCCTCCTATGTAGAAAACAACTTTTCACATCCCCAATATGGAGTGCTAATACATCCTTGTCATAAAAGGAATCAATAAAAAATAAATTTGTTAATAATTAATTTCAAATTCAAATAAGTTCCAGCACTTCAATAGAATATGTCTGAGAGTCTTTCTGGTGGTTAAGTCTTTGTAGTTCTCGCAAACTTCCTTCAATTTTGTTGAGTTCAGAGTAGAATCGTACCTTAAAAGAATAAAACACAGTTATTTACAGTAAAATAGATTTTAATTCTTTTCAAACATCATTATACTGTGGAACCAGCTGTGGTTCTGCAGTTTCAGGTATTTAAACCAAACAAATATAGCAGCTTTTGACATAAAACTGAGCAAGAGGGCCAAGTGCCATGTCACACTCAGGAAGGAGTGTACAAAGGAGAACAGACAATATTCATTTTATGATATAATTTGTTGTTGTCTGCACCCCTCTCCCCTCTTCCATTCTTAACACCAACATTCTAAATCCATACTAAAATGAAATAATTACACCAAAATATACGCAACTTACTTGGGCTCTCACAAACTTATGCAGGTTTGAAAGCAACTCTTTTGCTTCTGGTAGCATCACCATAACTGTGAAGTGAGCATCAAGTAATAGGCACATCCAATCCATAATCTGAAGACAAACAAGAAAAGTAGGCTTACACTTTTTGATATGCAAATGACACAAATTTTTGCTTTAAAAGCTGAACTCTGAAAAAATTAACTTCTAATGTAAAATGTGTGGTTTCATATTTTAAGGCAGTATATTTTCTGATAGTAAAAAGTGTTGTGTTACATCTGACTTCATACAGGTTACATTAACAGACAATACTTTATAGACCAAATATAGATCTCAGTTGATTTTAGATATTCACAACTGCTCACTAGGTTACACACCACAGAAACCAAAGGAAGTACAACTCTTAGAACCAGCTTCTCACCTGACTTATAGTTGGAGACCGTATTCCAGGAAGAGTCGTATTAATTTTTTCACTGCATTTCACATACAGGTAGTATAAATACCTGAGAAATAGCTAAAAGTAGAAAAGTCAGAATATTCTTAAAGGACAAGTATTTAATAGACTGAGGAATTTTGTCCTGCACACAACAATACACATAAGGATTTTTTTAAAAATTATTTTTAAAGCAACACAGATGCCTGTACACTACGCATTAAAACTAAGTTTTATGGTTTTCCTACACTATCTATAGCTAGACATTTGATAATTCTCAGCAATATTCAGCATAAAGTTACATTCAGGGGTAATCAATGTTCCAGTGATCGCGTCAGTCCAATTTAATTCACACGCAGACTTTTCCAGGAACTTTGCTAAAAACTGTATCAACATTACCAATTTTAGTCCCAATTTCCCTTTCTGTAGCCAACAATAAATTGCTAATGGTCAGAATCAGGTCAACATCATCTTGTGCTGAGCACAAGTCAAAGATTTCTGTCTTTCTCTCTCCAAAAAAAGAAATCAAGGAGATGGGTCAGTGCTAACATCAGCTTTGTTCTGATGTGTGGGGTTTCTTTGAATCACTGGAAAACCACATATGTGCTCAGGTAATATGGTACATGCAATTCTTAAAATTGTATTTCAGGTTTTGAGTGACAAGGGAGTTTGTTTCTTTTAACATGAGAGGACCCGGGATTGAATACTCGAGTTTTATTTGTATTACATTTGGCATTTTACACAGTGTATAGTTTGTTTCCCATACTTTCTAAACTTCTGTTTCTGATGGAACTGACTAAATTAGCAGGTCTTCTTCCTTTCTTAAGCAGCATCCAAATCAGGAAAAGGTACTACACCTGCTAACAAAATATGAACGTTTTCCAAGTAGGCTGGGTCATAAAGAGTTTCTTTCTTACATTTTCTAAAATAAGAAAGGGCTACAAAAATTAATAGACTTCCATACGTATGTGGAAAAACATGACATTCATTAACCTTAAATCTTATTAGGCATCTTAATTTCATTTTCACATATTAGTTTGTGATTCAGAGTCCAGTAAGAGTGGCATGTTTCTGATACACAATTGACTAACTCTCTACCCTTTCCCTCCCCGCAAAATAGTAAGGGGTTTTATTTTTTTTTTTAATTTTAACATACTTACAACAGCTTGCTGAGCTGGAAGGTTTTTCAGATGAGGCAAAAGAAATGTTTCACTGTAAGCTGAATGGAGAACAGCATTTCTGTGCAGTACTATTAAGGAAATAAAATTGCAGGAAAAAATACCAGTTTCTACAAATCGGAGTGAATTCTAATAAAAATATTTCTCTAGGCTCTTTGAGAGAGGTCCTATTTCAGCTTTTTGAATCTCGTTTATTTTTATCATTAAATATACACAGCAACTGAAACATCACAATACAGTTAGCTTGAACAGTTCTGTTTAGTGCAAGTATGTACTCAGCTAATGCGTTTCAACAAGTAAACATCAAAATCATTGATGCTATTTTCTCCTGAACAAAGTTTTATTACACTTTTGCAATAACAGAAGTTTAAATTGGCGTAGATGCTTTCTAAAAGTTAGTTGTTTCTATTTATATTCTAAACAGTTTTTCTACTGTGTAGGAACTTCTCTTATCAGAACTTCTCACAAATTTTCAGTAATAACAAGAGACAGTCTTTCAGCAATACCAAATATAAACATTCACATCACATATAATATATTGACTTTCCTTCATTAAAACACAGAGGATACAATAATGCTGCCTTCTGTGGTCCAACAGGGCAGAAATCACCATCAGCTGTCACGTGGGTTTCCTTTGTGATTTTAGTATCCCAGATGTCTTGTTCTAGCTCTGCATTGAAACCATTTTCTACAATTTCAGTCTTAACTTCTTTATTGTTGAATTCAATATCAATGTAACAGATTACAGATTCTAGATTCACATCTATTCTTTGAAGATAGGATTCACTAATGCTGCAGAAGAAAATTCCAGACATTTAATACTTTTAATCATTAGCTTTAAAATCAGCAATGCCATCAATCCAACAATAGTACACACTATGAACTCTTTGAAGCCTACTATAAAAGTGAAACCATTTGCTAAAATATAGTCTTACAGAATGAATAAAGGTCATGAGAGAACAGTTATATTTCATAATTATTAACCTTGAACAATACATGTACTGCTCTTCTATTCCAACAATGTAAGTTACTGTATTATTAGACATTCTGTCATGGGCTGATTTAAAGGTTATATATACCTTATTTAAGACTGTTGCTGTATTTCGACATTAGTGGGACTGCTTCAACCTATAAGACAGTTATGACTTTCCTAATATTCAGTAACAAAGTATTTGACAGTTCTTGCTCTGGAAGCCTAGAGGAACAGTTACAATGCTCTTTTCTTTTGGTTACAGTGCCTGCCTAAAAATTCATCCTTTTTGGGATATGAAAACCATTTTTGTCTTGAACTTACAAGAGTTGATCTTTTTTTGCAGGCTTCTTACCCCAGGTAAGTTCCCAATTAAGTCTGTTGCACAGTAAACAGCTGTAACACCATAAGTAGAAGGATGCAAGTGCCATTCAAGACAGCAGTGTTATCAAAAGGCGTGTTCATTTAATGACCGTTTACATAGTTTTTAGAATTAACATCTGCAACAGACATCTTGTAAAAAGTTTGTCAGTCTCCAAGACTGCAACATACACTGTACTCAGAATTAAGAATTTCATGCACAGTATTAACTGCTCATTGATAAAATTAAAGCCATTATTAGCAATACACAGCTTTTTATTAAGGGGCTTGGTTTGGTGAAGAAGAGACTGATTCCAACTTACCTTAAAAATACTTTCAAGCAAGCATAAGTAATTTCTTCAGGAATATCTGGAAACCGTTGTAAGCAAATTTGTAAGAGATGAACATCTTTTTTCTCCAAAGCAACAGCCATTAAATCGGGACATAAACTGTAAGAATATGAAAAGAATAGGCTGCATAGCTCACACCCACTGAAAACTACATTGACAACTAATGCAGAAATATTAATCCATCTGGGAAGTGTCAGCTTAATCAGAAAATATGCATAAGCAACTTCAATAGTAAATTCTGATCATTCAAGAGTGCTTTACAAAGAACTGAATTTCTATTTTTTATTTTTAAAGACTATTCCTTACAATTAAAAAAATGCAGAATCTTCACCTGTAAGACAAGTCTCGGGTTTCGACTATATGTAGCAGGAAATTTCGAGGGTAGTACTTTGGATTTGTTTTACATCTGTTTATAAGAGCAGTTATTACACATCCAATGCTGGCTTGGAAATCTGGCATCTGTGCTTTTGATATCAATTGTCTCAATTCATCTTCAAATACGGTTGTAGAAGCATCCTGAAAATGACAAATACTGTGCAACTCAGAAGTACAAGGCATAGGTTTGAGAACTGTACTGTTACTAACTAGACCAAGTAGAAACAGACTTATTTTGGAATTCAAGCGAAAAAAAAAAAAATTACAAAAAAAACCCCTCACTGCTTCACATTTTGGTAGTTGCTCTCAAGCATCAAAGAGACACACGAGGGTAATTACTCACTCTGAACTCAGGTAAGCAGTATCTTTCAATAATTGCTCAGGGATTATTCATCTGTTACTCCAGTAACATTACCAAGGTGTCCAGCCACAGCTGAACTATAGGTACATTTACACAAGAAGGGATACACCTTGAAGTATACAACATTTGCAGCAAGTTTTAGAAAGAAACTAAATAGCTTATTGCTATATTTGCAGTGAAATTCCTAGCATTCAGACTTTCTAGATCCGAAGTGTCTTCAACAAGATTAAAGCCACAAAAAAGAATCTAAAAAGCTTAAAAAAGTAGAGTCCAGGTAAAATATTTATTTACTGTAAGAAGATTTTAATCAAAAATGCACAAATTTGTGCAAGTTTTCAGAATACAGACAGCTATTATAAACCCTGTATTGTACAGCTCTAGAACACACTATGACAAAACTTTAATTTCATCATGTCTAAATACTATTCTAACACAATAATAATAACATCCTCCAATTCAGCTGTTTGAGGCAGCTTCATCAACTTGGTATGTGCAAGAGGACATGGGAAAACATAATAGTTTAAGAGACAACTAGAGTATTCTGGGAGTGTCTAAAACCCTACTTCAGGATATTTGGTTTACTTACTTTTAGATTTAGTAAGAGCTGCCCAACCGATAAGGTATCTGGCTGTACTTTAGCAACAGTGTTCCTTTTTGATCTTAACTATTATAAAGAAAAACAAAAAGTTATTATTCAGCTCCAAAAAGACGGTATATTTTTAACAATTTCAATCAAAATAACTAGGAACTTCATGTGTCAACTTGCTGCCCAGATTACAATTAGTAACTGGGTAGTCCAATTGCAGAAACAGTGTTAGAAATAATGAGTGACAAATAGAAAGTGAAATTTCCTTCTGAGACAACACCTAAAATTAAAAGTAGCAGCATGGGAAACAGACAAAAGAAACGAAACAAAAACCTCATATGCTCCTAATGCTAACTTACGGTCATTTTGGACTCAGATTTTAGAGCTACAGACTGCTGTGACTGAAAGGAAACCACCAGCTCTTCATCTCCAAGGGTATTCCAGTTTACAAATGAAGACACATCTGTGAACGCAAAAACAAAACTACATGAGGTTAACACTTAAAGCACGTTTATTAAAGTATGAATATTACATCAACTTCTTATACTAATAGGTATTTTCTAAAGCATAATGAAAGTTATTTTCTGCCAAGAAAGTTTCCAGTTTTATCTCAGCAGCAGGTAATTTTATGACCCTTTTTGCATACTGTTTTTTCCCTTTAGCCTCTGGGAGGAAGACAACTTATTACACAATTTATTGTGAGCATCACTTGCAACAACATTTCACCAGTGCAATGTTAAATTAAAGACACTATGACAGTACAATTTTAGACTAAAGTTTACACAAAGGTTTGACATTGCCCCATGTAATTGCAAACTCTTTGAAAACAATTTATAGGAGACAGCACTATATTTCATTTCCAGTATTCATAGCTAGCATTCCGGTATTTTCAGTAATTCCCGCATTTGAATGACAACCCAGTTTAAGTGAGGCTGCAACAAATTCAGACATTTTCGTGCTTCGGTGTTCTCAGCAACACTAAATTTAACAGCTAGGAACAGAATACAGTGCTAGGTTACTTCACGCTGTTTCGATTAAATTGATTTTATAGGACTGTATTAAAATAATTTTTATACAATTTCAGAAGTTTTCCTTTTACAAGATCTTTTCACTATAATTATAAAAATTCTTACCAGGGGTTTGACTGTCCTTGAGTTTTCCCACAGCAGCTGCCAAGGATGACGTTTCACACTTGTACATTATAACCGTTAGCACTTTCCCATGAGTAAAAAAAAATTTTTCCTCATAACACCACAACTACAAAATATTAAAACATATCGTTAATGGCGAAATGAGCAGAGAAGCATGTTCCTGAATAAGCTGATGTTTAACTCCTTATTACAAAATTAAAAAAAAAAGTAGTGATCCAGGGTTTGGAACTAGATGATCTTTAAGGTCTCTTCCAACCTAAACCATTCTAGGATCCAATTATTTTAAATTATTTTTGGTAGGTTTAACACTTGTTATCAGACCTTCATTAACTGTTGATTTTAAATATAAAAATAAAGTGTTCTGTTGAGTATTTTTCCAGGATGCCTTAAAGTACAATGGCTGCTCCAAGGCGTTAAGTCCGCTTGATAATTTTATTTTTCAAATTCCCTCTTAAATCATTAATTGAGACCTGAACATCTTGAAATGCTATTTAGGGAGACACAAGGATCATTTAGGCCACCAATTGCAAACTGCCTGAACAGAATAGATACTGACTGGATTTTTTATTTAATTAGCTATTTCATTCTCACCAAATAATCAAGATAATCAGAAGTAAGAAGGTACCAAATTATCAAAGAAATTACCATAAGCCACCATTCCCCTGCTAAATATTCTGACAAAAATTTCTTGTCTACTGGTCAATATTAATTTTTTTTCAGAAGTTGGCATTCACTGCTCTTCCAGACAGAAGCAGAACTCTGAAGCCCACCAGTCCCTTCACTGCTAGCGTGCCAAATGCACAAAGCTTATGCACCAACAAATTAAAGATTGAGCTTACTTGTCCACTGGTTCCCAGGGGCAGCTCCTTTGAAGTTTGCAATGTCTGAAATTTTGTATTCCATATTGTTAGGCACTCTAGGGAAAATAAGAGTTAGATGTTACAAACCCCAAAAGCAACATAAATGCTACATTCGCCTTTGCTACTTTCAGTTAAAAACACTTGAGGAAACAGAAATAACTGTTTCAAAATAGCTCAGTGAGTAATGCATTCAACATTAGGAATTCAGTCATTCTGACTTGATCTCAAGAAAAATACTTAAAGGTTAGTTTTCCAGTGAAGAGCTTTAAACAAGAAGCTGTGACAAGAGGGACAGCAGCCAGTGTGGCTTCCAGTCAGGAAGAACATTTTGTTATAAAATCCTATGTTCTGTGGCTTCCATTTCAGTGATCCCACACTTCAGAAGTTGAGGCATGAGACTGAAGTGTTTATTTCACCTATTTTAGACACTAATTTCTTATAGGACATTAGATCTGTTTCCCCACATAGGTCCCTTGAAAAGTGTTCAAGTTCTCCTTTTAACTCCCCTCCTTCCATGAGTTCTCTTGCTGCATCTTCTCAACTGTTTCACAAACAGCATGAAAGCAAATACTGAAACAAGACAGTGAGCATGGTCCTGCAACCCACTATGCAGTTTACTGGTAAAGGTTATCTTTCAGCTAGCGTTCCGAAATAGACAGCTAAACTATGTACTAGTTTCAAGAGCCAAATAACGTTTTATTTGCACTATTTCCTGCTTAGTGCTTTGCCTAAGGAAACTTATGACCTCTTAATCTGATTTTTCAAGTTACCTTTGGAGTCTTCACCAGATGCAGCTAGACTTCCTAATACTGCGATGTGGTCTCTATCGAGAACAACGAAAGAGGTTCCTTTTAAAACACTTCCAGATACTGAAAGCTTCAGTAGAAGTGACTTGGACAAAATTTGCTCTTCCTCTTCACTATTTTGCTGCAGAGGTATCAGAACCTTGTACACAGAGTCATTGGAATCTGTCAAAGAAAAGTGATGACGCTTTTATCATCCGTTACTGTGGAAAAACAATTTGATATGATATGGCAAGAGGACATCCAAAGACAAGAAAGTCCAGTGAGTGCTGAAAGACGAAACAATACAGCATATTTAAAGGACATGTTATGATGCAAATCAGCAAAATAAAAGTATAGCAAGCACAAGATCTGCAACGTACAAGTCATAACATTTAGGAACAGTCAGCCTTTGAAGCCATTAAAATATCAGGACGATTTAATTACTACTTCTACCACTAGCTGTTTTACAAAGTTTAAAGCATTAAAAATATTAAACAGTAATTCATAAATATCAACATTTTATGACCTTCCATACAATTCTTTGCTTTCTTAGCACATTCAATTTGAAAATATAACTTACATAAACACAGAAGTGTGATAATTTGATTTTTTATATATGCTGTGAAACTCAGTGGTTTAGATAATTCCTGTTGTTCAAGCTTGTATTTGTGTAGGCTATTCATCTTAAGTTTCTGTACATAGACAAAAACGTCCCCATCCTAAAACAAAAAAGAAAATAGTTTTCCTTTAATTTCCACAAATAAGAGAGAATATAAATTCAGATATTAGTACTGCTCAACTTCGAATGTTAAGCAAAATTAGGAATTTGTGTTTTCTATAGGACACAGCCTAATTCAGAAAAGTTTGCACACTCTAGCATGTAAAAAAAATTTCTAATTTGATGCAACAAATGGATTCACAGGAAGAAGCATTTGAATAAAGACAAATTAATGTATAATTATTTTTTTTTTAAGACATAAATCCTATTTAATAAGTTCTTCATAATGAGCAAGTATTTGAGGGCAATGAAGAGTCACACAATCACCATTGTATTTAATTTTAATTTTTCTCTGAAGTTCCAAGAGTCAGGCCACTCAGCCCTGAAAGCAACACAACTTCAATTTAACTGTTGTATCAGAAACAATACATATACAAGATATTGATTAAATCAGGATGATTTCACTAAAAGCTCTTAAAATCCAGTGAAACAGGCAATGTATTTCAGAAAAAGCACTTAGATTTGCTGCTACGGAAGTTTTTTAAAAAAGTATTCAACTCACTTTCTCAGTAGCGAAAATTAAGACAGGCTGTTGATCTTCCATAAAAGTTTCACTCCACCTAAAAACCAGAAAGCTGTATATGAACATCTTCTAAATTCTAGGACTATACCTAAAGTCATATCACTATTCCTTAGGCAGCCTCTTTTTTTTTAGGATATCTGTATAAATAGTTTTCTTTAACATTTCAAAAACAATGTGTTGGAAAAAACCACCCAACACCAAGATCTCAGTCTTCAGATTTCTCCCCTACCCCCTCAAACAGGGAACAACTTTCTTCATCATCATCAATTCCTCTGAGCAAGAAGCAAGCTTTATAAAGTTGTATCACTTACTTGATGACTTCATCTGAGATAATATTTTCAATTTCTTGTTGTGGAGCTTCCAAAAGGACATCCAAAGTTCGAACACCACCTCCTTTGAATAGTACCACTGGCCCTCCATTGGGTAGTGAATGTATTCTGTACACATCAGCTGAAAGCTGTATAAAAAAAAAAAAAAAAAAAAGTAATTCTATGTTCTTCAGTACATTACCTTGAAAGCCAAGTGTCTTACTTGTGATTTTTAAGTTCTTTCAATGAACAAGTAACAGAAGAATGATCAACCTGTAAGATTCCTAATAATGTAGGCCTAGTAGCTGCCAGTTTTCCGAAATGCTATGAATATCGCAAATCACTACCCAAGAAAAAGCCAGGAAAGTGTCCCAATAAATCACATTTCTGAATGACATTAGTCAAAACATAACTGAGGCTAAGGAGTTCAAACAGCTGTTATACAGCACAGCACAAAGCGTTGTTTAACACATCCACCAGCAGAACAGAAAAATCTATATTTGAAGATAATTCACCATCTTTAAAGAAAGTCCTCTGAAACTTTGGGCTTGGGATACAAATAATTTTAAGAGTAATACTTTGATGATCAAGTCTCTCAGTCCAAGTGGATTCCTTGCAATATTCCAGAAGCACAAGTTAAGACAACCGTCAGCTAAAATGTAATATTACCAGTACTATCAAAACTGGCATCTCTTCCTTCCACCAGGATTCAAAACATTAATATAAAAGCGAACACATGTAAAAGACTTACCGTTGCTTTAAATACTTTGTCCAAGTTAATGTCTTTGTTCTTCCATATTCTTAAAACCTTTAAGAGAAGAAATAACTAAGCCTTAGAGAAGGTATGCATGAAGCTTTCTTCACTGAGAATACTGGTGCTCAGCACAGATGACCTTCATGTCACTAACAATAAACACTCTGTGCAGCCGCAGAACTGCACATCCCTGTCCTCTCAAAGAGCAGAGATGACCTGAACGGTAAGAGGCTGTTGACAGCTCTAGGCATTTACATTTAGCCAAAAATCTGGTGCCGCTAATTTCTTCCTTATCCACATTCACTCAGAAAACTCACTACAACCTTTTTTTTTCCTTTAAGAAAGATAAAGGATCTCACCTTGTCATCATGAACAGCTATATATTCATGAGTTTCAAAGTTGCATACAACTGGACATGTGATAATCTGCCCATGTTTAACCGACCAACAACCTAGTGGCTTCTGATCTGAAACCTAGAAGAGTCAGAACAAAGACACTGTAATTACAATGACTTTAATACCAAAAATTACAGAGTAACATAAAAAAACTCTACATTAATTACATTATTTTTTTTCAAATGAGAAATAACTTTGACCTGTAATAGTCTGATGGGTTTAGGTCACAAAGCACAGGTATGATGCATGGCTTTGCCAAAGTGAAGATACTACTTTTAAATCAGTAGTGTAAGTTACTTTTACTTGCTAATACAGTCACGCACAGAACCACGCTTTTTCTCTTCCTATTTCAGTGTAAGGTATTGAGACCAAACCCAATGAATTTTACTGTCTAAACTCACATTACGTATGATTTACATCTGGCTGCTCTGATGGCACTTAACCCCCTCTCCTCAGCCCAGAGCTACATTGGGCATATTTACCAACATATTTATATTCTCTCATATGGCCTTGGCAGTGGGACTAAACAACCCAAAGGAGGTTGTATCATGAATCCACTAAGATACAATCCCTAGCTCCATGAATATGAAAGCCAATTCAAGATATAAATCCAAATATTTTCCTAAAGTTTCTTATTATAGTCTACTGAAATATACACATACATTAAAAGAGCACAGAATGGTTTGGGTTGGAAGGGACCTTAGAGCTCATCTCGTTCCAAACCCACTGCCCTGGGCAGCCCAGGTTGCTCCAAGCCCCGTCCAACCTGGCCTTGAACACCTCCAGGGATGGGGCAGCTACAGCTTCTCTGGGCAACCTGCGCCAGGGGCTCACCACCCTCATAGGGAAAAATTTATTCCTGATATCTAATCTAAATCTCCCTTCTTCCAGTTTAAAACTATTCCCCCTTGTCCAATCACTCCACTCCCTGATCAAGAGTCCCTCCCCAGCATTCCTGGAGCCCCTTTAGGGACTGGAAGGACCTCTAAGGTCTCCCCGGTGCCTTCTCTTCTCCAGGCTGAGCGCCCCCAACTCTCTCAGCCGGTCCCCACAGCAGAGGGGCTCCAGCCCTCGCAGCATCTTTGTGGCCCTCCTCTGAACCTGCTCCAACAGGTCCATGTCTTCTCTGTTGGGGGTTCTAGAGCTGGACACAGGACTGCAGGAGGGTCTCACCAGAGCAGAGTAAAATAAAAGACACCAGAACATAATTTCAGTTTCAAGTACTGCAAACTAAAATCTTTCATCCTCCAGCCAACAGGAAGGCAGCTGACACAAAACTGAGAGCCGGACAAAACGCATGTCACCCTGGCTACTGTAAGGAAACGTCACCTGCCCTGCAGCTTCGTGATGGAGGTATTTCTTGGGATTGGGAATGGAGACAGAAAATCGGGAAAAGAAGAAACAAACGAGCAGCCGCCTCAGCCGCTCCCCGCTCCGCCGGCAGACAGGTGAGCGGCACAGCGCAGGTGAGCCGGGCAGGGCAGGGGCCCCCGCTGCCCAAGGCAGGCCCGTCCCGACCCGCCCCCAGCCGAGGGACGGCGGCCCGCGGGGAGCAGGGGGGTGCCCGGTGACAGCCGGCTGGGGCAGGCGGGAGAGCGGCCCCGAGGCGCCGCCGCCGAAACCCCGCCCGGGGACCCTCCCACAGGCCGGGGCTGCCCGGCGGCAGCAGCGACGCCTCCCGAGGCCGAGCGGCCGGGCTGGGCGCGCTGTTACCTTGAAGAGCGTGGCCGTCCTACCGCGGTCGGTGAGCAGGACGTGGTCGGGGTCGGGGCCCGGCTCCAACGCCAGGAGACCGCCGCCGAGGCCGACGCCGCCACTGGGACCCAAACCGCACAGCGTGAAGCTCTCGCACAGCGCCGCCATTTTCGCGAGCCTCCACCTCTCGCGAGACTTGGCGCTGCACGTGACCCGGAGAGTGGGTGGGGTACACTCGGTGGGGCGGCATAGCGCGCATGCGCCGCTGCCCGGGGTGGTGGGGAACGGCGGAATCGGCCGAGGCCGCTCGGGTGTTTCCGGGCGCCGCGGCGCCCATGGACGGAGGGGTCGGTATCGCGACTGTCGTGTGACCGTGCGCTGCCCTGTCGGACTGCCAGTCGTGCCGCGTCCCCAGAGGGCTTTGCCTGCTGGCGTTTGCAAAGGACATGAAAATACGACGCGTTCTGAATATTTTAAATATTACAAAATCAAAGAAGAGCCATTACTTTTTCAGAATCCCGTTACAAAGCAGGACAATCAATGGCATTTCCTTTATTCAGTTGTTTCCAGTGTATTTCGTGCGTGGTATTAATCAGATCATTACAGCCGTTCATACAGTTGGTTTTAAGACTATTTTAATTAAATGTATTTCTGCCCTACGTCTCATTTTTGTAAAGAATAAAGGGTGGAATTTTTTCCCCTCTGTAAGAGGCCAACCTAACTTCACCAATTCTAGTAGTGGTAGGGGCAGGTCCAGGTTTGAACCATTTTGAAATGTATTTTCATATATTAGTATTTTGTTTGTGTGCCAATTTTAACGAAGCCCTAGCAATACAAGCCCAAACTGTAAAAAAACATCAAGTCAAACCAAAACAATAACAAAACAGGTGCTGCTGCATCATGAGACATGTTACTGTGGAAGCTGTTGGCCGCTGTTGGGCAACGTGTGTTGCCAGCACTGTCATTTCGGGGTCTTGCTGCTGGCATATCTGTTTGCTGGAGAATCCAACCGTAATTTCGCCTCGTAGAGTACATTGACGACCTCACTTGGGTGGCAAAGAGGAGGCCAGGGCCCCGCTGCCGGCAGGGCACGGCCCTGCACGCTTACCCCAACAGAGCTCCCGTGCACTGAAGCCACCGAGAAGTGGTTACCGTGACGCGAGGCCACGCAGGGCTGTGTGGTTTATGTCTCTTTGTACTGCGTGTTTTCTACCTTAAATATTTTCCAGGCTTACGTTTGTCAGTTGTCTCCTGTCCTAAGCTGTTTTGAAGCATTTCTATACCGAATAAGCAACCACCCTTTTTCTGCTGCAGAGAAAGCTGTATTTCTGTGGAGTAAGCCTCTGCTTAAAAGCTTAAAGAATCATTGTACATGTGAAATTTCTGTTGATTAAATGAAATGACTGGCAGACAAGTGACGGAGGATTCTTAGCTTCCGAGAGGTTTCCAGTGGTGCTTTTCTAGTCCTTGCTACAACACCAGGCTGCCAAACCCTGCATAGAGAATCAGATTCCCTACTGAAAAACTTCCTTGTCAACCAAATGGTCATTTACAAATGAATGGGCTGACACCAGACTGATGGGCACCTGCCTTGATAAAATCTTTACAAAGCCGAGGCACAACAAAACCTAGTAGAGGTTGTAAGTGGTTTAAATTTTCCTTACAAAGCCCATTCTTTGTGCTTTTTAATTTTGAGGAAGTGACTTGCAGAGCTGGGGGTGGAAATGTTAATGGCTATGTTCCTTGCTAGAGGAGACCTAATAAAAGAAAATAGCCACAATTGTAAAGAATAATTGTTGGTAGTTTATTTACAACAAAATGCAAGGAAAAATACAATATTAAAAATAATAAATAACTTGGAAAAATCAGAAGCTAAATGATATGAACGAGAAATACAACAATCAAATTCTCCTGCTGAACCCTGCATTATTTAACATGCAGAGCATTTCAAAACTTGGTCCTTCTTTGATGGTAGTGATGCCTAATCACTAGGTATTGCCTAATGTAGTCATCATTGCTCTAAATAAAATAAACGAATTACTGGACATTCAGAGTCACGTGGAATTATCACAGAAATTAAATAAAACAATGAAACCTGTTTTAGTGACACCACAAAACTAGAGGAGATTGTAATTCAAGGACCATGCTGTTCATTTAAAGCAAAACTTTGTTAGACTTATTTAGCAATTTTAACTTACACATAGAAAACCAAGTCCAAACAATGGAAACAGAAAAGCTCCTATTGACAAGATCATGAATTCTCTCTTACTGCACTCACTAATTCATAAAAAGCATATACATTTGGCTTATTTCAAATGATAGCACATTGTTTTGAAGTTATAGTGCAGCAAGCTTCAAAGCAGTTTTAACAAAATATAGCGGTCTTGTTACAAACTAAAATTCAAGGAACAAATATTTCCATTTTAAAATCTCTACAGCAGCAATTAATGCAAATTGACTACTAGATGTCACAAAGTCACCTTCCAGAATAACCAAAAAAAGCCAAAGAATAAGGTCAAATAGCTTCTTTCCGTAGGATTTATCCAGTCATCTACAAAATTAACCATTACATTCATAAGAAATCCCATTAAGTATGTGTTTCAGGAATGTGCTGCTCCTCATAGTCTGTATGGATAACCCCCTTTTTTATTTGCGAGGAGATCTACCCTTCTAAAGACTGCAGTGAATTGCCAGTTATTTTGTAATGATTGTCCTATATGGAATACATAAAAGTATGAGCAAAACTGGGAGAAGGTTTTAATAGAAACCCAAACAAACTAATCCCATTATTTGCTCTGAACTGTGTTCTCCTTGATGAAAAATTCCTTGCCAAGTCCTAGTAGAGCTGTATCACGTAATTCTGCAGTCACTGTGGCAGAGAATGGGAACGCAGCTATTGTGCCTATTCAGCTTTGCTTCGTGGCACCATACTCTAAAGATGTACTCGCTAAATAATCACATCATTTATTTTTGCAAAAGAAGTGATGAACACCTGCAAAATGCTGTTTATTTTTCTCCTAATAAACATCTTTGAAAATACTACAGAAAGCACTGTGAAAAAAATCAGTAATGAAAACAACCCCTTTGCCTCAAGATGTTATACTGAAGTATTCAGACTTTCCTTTTCATTTAATTTTGTGTAGTTTTGAGTGATAGCTGGGAATATTCCAGAAAAAGTTATCCTACCTTAAAAAACCAACCAAACACAAAAAGATATTTAAAGATCATATTGACCAAACGGGTAATAACTGGTAGGGAAAGCAAGGCAGAACACAGCAGAGGGTACTTAACTAGGCAATGAAAAGCCTGGGGTATTTTCTCATCCAACGCAATGAAACATTACAGATCTTTTTATTTGCCCTCATTAGGAAGCAACATGGAGGCAATGTGGCTGATGGTGATCCTTGTGGCCAATGGTGAATTCAGGCTGTTGGATCTGGTGATCCTCAAGAACAGCTATGGCAGCACCACGTGCTGACACAGACACAGCGTTAAGCAGTCTGGCATTTTTTTCGTGACACGATCAATGTCTTTTTCCTACATCTCTGTCATGCAGCTATTAAGATGTGTCCTATTCAGGTATGTTAGCAATTTTCGTACATGTCTTACCCCACACCTACTTCGTATGATAATCAATGTATCCACATGGGATTGGAAATCAATAGTCAAAGAGGAGTAAAAGCATGACTGCTTTGGTCTAATAATCTGTGTCAAAGCCGGATGCCCAAAAGCATATAGAAATAGTAATATGTAAGCATTTTGACTAGAGCTGGACAAATTTTTCTTTGACAAAGAAAAAATTAATTGAAAAGTAGATTTTCAGGTTGAGCAGATCTAAACCATTTCTATATAGGTCAAGTTCAGGAAATGAAAAAATAACCCAACAATGTTTCATGATTTCGAAGGTTTCCCTTCTCTGCCAGCATTCCGATCTTGCTACTAAATAAATAATAATAAAAAGATTAGACCAGTTATAATCATGAATACTTAATCTGCACACTTTTTAAGCTGAAATCATAAACCAATGTAGGGAAGTTTTGTTTGCATCATTACAGCGGCTTCTTTTTAAACAAAACCCGCCCATTAGTTTACTAATCACACAGAATTACTAGCTCTGAGAAGAAAAGCAAAGCAAAACATGGACAGTAAGTGTGAGAATGCATGAAGTCAGGTCACAGCTAACCTACAAAGAGGTCCCAGATTTTGCTAGCTACAGGATTTTAACTATCAAACAAATATACACTTGTTTTCAGTGCAGGTTGGCAGTGGAATTACCTCTCCTGCTACTAAAACTACACTATAAATATCACACGTTCAACATAGCTTCTACTGGATCTACAGCCATCGAGAAGTTCAGTGCATTTAAGCCAGACAAATCACAGCATTGTGCTGAGAAGATGGCACAAACATCCCATCCAGGTGAAAGGCCATCCCCAAACCGATTGTTCAATACTCAATGATAATTCAGCTCCGGAGGACTCTCTGGTTTCTTATCCAGGTACCATGTCACCGGTGGTACAAAGTATCACCCACTTTGATCGTATGATTCAGGTAATAGCTATCATTCTCTGTGAATGAAGTGGCCTGTTTAATGTCTACTACAGCTGCCAATAGAGAGAGATACTGACAGCATTCCTTAAATAGCGGTTTGTATGAAAGAGAACAAAGTGCCCCAAATGGGGGGGGAAAGTTTCTCACTGAGCTTACATTTTGAAAAGGAAGGAAGAGACTACTTCTGCCATTTATTTTTCTCCTCCTTCCACAATCTACACTTCCCTACCGGGAAACATCCTTTTCTACATTTTAATTCCTGAGATTGAAGAGTGATTTCACACGCAGACCAGGAAGAGCACTTCTGTTTCCTTAACGTCACCCTACACGGGACTGAGCAGCCCCACAATTCATTTGCTTTTTAAAGTGACTGATTTTGCTCACCCCTTCCCTAGAGCCAATGGCAAAGCCTGGAACCAGCTTTCTGTTAGTAGAGATTTGTGCTGTTTAGGAGAGATGCAAGGCAGGAAAGAAAAAGGAGTCTCAGATTTTCTTTCCTTTACATTCAAGGTCTTACAGCGTAACTACCACTCCTTCCAGCGAGGAAAAGACAGAATTCATTGGTTTTGCTTCTCAACTGGCCCAATTCAGCTGCTTTTTTTTTTTCAATCTTACATATGGAAAACCATTGATGAACACCAATACAGACTTAAGAGATCACAAAAGGACAGGGGAGAGCTATTAAAATACGTTATCTACAAGAAATAGGTGGTTTCTTTTACAAATTCTGTGCAAGATAGAAATAGCTCAAGGGCCTCAAAGTCAGTATAATTAATTACAATTGGGGCTTCAGTACAGTGATACTTTAGGTTTGAAAAGTTTTGTGTTTGTTAGCTAGGCCCCAAATCCTGAGTCATATTAAGCAAAATGTGAATCTGAGTGAATGCTGTTGGTGTTCAAGTACAATGAGTTATAGGTCAAAGGTTTATGAATCCACAGGAGAAGCCTGAGAGTAGGAAGGATTTTAAAATCAGCTATAAAAGAAGAAAATGGGAGGATTTTTCCTGTTAGCCCTGCATTCTAGTTGGCACTAATTTACCTCAGAAGTCCTTGGCAGCTTTACTAAATACCTACTCCTAATTACAAATGCTATGACCTAGATGAGGATTTGTAGGTAGAATACTGCTACAGAAGGAGTTATTTTCTTTTATAGGGTTCCCCTCAGACTATTTCATTGTATGTCAGTAAGATGCACCATATGGCTTGAAACACTACTTGAGGAATATAAAAACTACATTCTCTTGCATGCACTTCTCTGAAGGTTTTAAGGATCAAGTCTGAGGAAATAAGTAATCTTTCCACACCAGTAAGATTATTTTAAGCAAAAAAACAACCAACAAACCACCATGACCTTTGTAGAAATTCAGTTACATCACTCTTGCTGTGGTAGACATGGCTTATTAGGAGCAAACACGCTGGGTTAATTTAAAGGGTTTTTTTCGCTGGATCTGGAAGAGTGAGAGTTTCTGGAGCAGATTTTTTCCGAGGCCGGTCTTTGGGAACTGTTAGGAATTCAGGAGCATCTGTGGAGAGAGGAGTTGATGGGGCACTGGATGGAGCACTGCGGGTTGAAGAAGGCATGGAAATGTTAGAGATAGATATTGCAGGTGGGAAAATCCCAATCTTCTTGTTGGTAGCTTCCTGAGTGGCTCGTTCAAACTCTCGGACTTCATCCATTGTCATGTCTTCAACAAGAAGGAAAGAAAGATAAAGGCACGTTAGAATAATTTCAAATCATCATTTCGTTAACTCAGTTAAGCCACTTCCATCCAATTTCTAAATCAAGGAATGATTGCTTATCATGCATATCATTAAGTGATTCTCCACATGAATGCCTTCCTATTGTACAGCATTGTTTGGAGTACGATAAGCAGCTAATGCAAAGAAAAAGAAGTTAAGTACATTAATCACATACTAATGGTTCCTCTTCTGCCTGAGTCTGAACTCAATAAAGAGTGCTACCTCTGTAATTGCTGGAAAAATCAAGCTATTTCACAGGCAATTAAATAATACATTTAGATACACAGTCGGCAAGTAGAATTTTTCAGAACTTCAAACAAAGTAAAACTGATAGGTTGGGCGGGGTTTTCTGCACCTAGATTATGAGCATGAACGGGTAAAGAGTTGTCACCAGTTTGTTCGTCTACTGTAATTATCAAGGGATGAAAAATTCGCTCTCCCCCCATGCACAGCTTCTATTGACTTCTAGTTGCAGCTGCATGCACTAACTGAGCCCGGTTTGCTTTTCTACCAATAAAGCCTAAAGAATTCCCTCTCACTTGATAAAGCCACAACACGTTGTCCAACTTTTCCATCCAGAATCTGTACTTAAACATTTATGGCCAACTGACAAATCTACTGCTTAATTCCCTGCAAAACAGAGGCAAAATGAGATGGGAGGTTAAAGCCACTTTGCAATGGAAAATCGGGTCCAGAGAAAGCTTTAAAAGCGGTGGAAGTCTTCTCATGCAGGTGACAAATGTGTCACAGTGCTGTAGAAACCCACAAGAGGGCAGAGCGATCCCAGCATAGACGTGCTCTGAGCTGAACCGTACAAAACTTTTCTGATAAAATCCCAAACGAATGACATCTGCTACAAACGGGTAAATTGAGCAAAAAAATCAGCAGGACTCTTGTGAAACCTGCTGCTTCATGTCTACATTGCCTGCAGGATGTCCATTGAGCCAACTGAAATAAATTTTATGTTTTTCACCGACCATCATGTTAAATTTGTAAATTTGAAGGATTTCATTAAACCATTTTACAGATTCTTTGAGCTCTGAAAGCTCAAAAAAACAGAAATAAAACCACTAGCATTTTAATAAATTTAAAATTCTCGCACATTTGGGTGTCTGAGACATGGGACTGGCAATGGCGCTCACCATATGTACGACAAAATCCTATACTTTCAGTACATCGATACTTTTTAATATTACCCAGCTGCATGCATCTGTAGCCTTGGCTGCAAATGTTATGTAGAAGCAGCTTTATGTTGTATTACAACATCGTATTAAATAAACAAAAGCATGCACGTTGCCAGCTGCCTTCTCTCTTCCCTGCAGACGACATTCCAGGGACCTTTTCAGCCTACGTTGCCAGTTATTAGGAGTGCGGACGAAGCTATTTTCATATCTGAGATAAGTGGTGGAAATAAACAGATGGTCTCAGAGGAACTGTACCTACTTGCGTTGGAGATAGATTTGAACCTGTTTGGCTGATTTACATTTTGTTTCACACCTTGTAACAGTGTGTGTAGTGTTTCTGAACTTTTAGTTCAGCACCCTGACATCAAAGGCAGCCCATGCATTCATTTCAGCTATTTTCGATTGAGGACTTTTGTACAACGTGAAACAAAAGCTGTCTTGGATAAATGAAAGTGAAGGAGGACAGGAAGGTTTCTCAGTTTACTGGCCACTTAAGTGAAGGCTGATTAAAGTCCTGCTAAGTGGTAGCCTCCAACACTGTTCATTTTAAATTCAGACATGACATACTTACTTTCCCTTCAGTTGACTTTTGTTTTTTACTTGCTTATACTTGCTTTAAATTCTTCTGTTCTGATACACACGCAAGTAAAACAAGTCCTTACCGTGAGCTGAGAAGGCTCAGATTTTTTTTTTTTTTCATTAATGATAAATTCTGTTCTGACCTCAATGGAAGTTTTTTCACATGGGAACTAAGGATGGCAGACTTCATTCAAAGCCAAATCCTGAAGTGTAGAGCCACAGTCAGAACTGATTCTCAGTTTACTGCTCAGCTAAAGAGTAACCTGGATGTCAATGGAGCTGCAGCATTACAGACACAAGGATTACCTTCCTGTTTATTACTTAGATAACATCTTCTCAGGCTGGTGACAATTTTTACTGAGTAAGAACAAAGGAAAGACTTCAAGCCCTTCAGGCTTTGCCCCACAATCATTACACGAGTAAAACCATCACTACAGTACAGTTAGTAGAAATAAAGAAATAACAACATTTCAAAAGCAAACATCACCGCATCTTTTCTATTTGCAAATAGTAATAACTTCTAATTGTAGACCTCTACTTGAGGTGCCCAAATTAGGAAGTTAAATACTTCATGCAATTTCCAGAATCTGAATCAAAGAACCTGCACAGAAACCTGCCCTTCTCCACAAACTGCTGGTATGTACTTCCGAAAATACTTCTCACCTTGTTGGTAGCTAATCAATGACAACATTAAAATTAGTTTGAAAAGAGTGAATAATTCATTAGCTTCTTTTTTTTTCTTTCCTGGTGAAGCAAACAATTTTATCAGTCCCATAGAAATTTTCCACTCCCCATGTTCCTGGCTTTTTGACTAAAGCACTCTGAAGTCCTGCATTATTTAGCTGTTCAAATAATAGAAAGAAAAACTCCTATTTAACTTCCTTTTTATGCATCCAACTGAAATTTGAGAATTGTGTTTTCCTGGAAGACAGGGAGTTGTACATGAGCCCAACCCCACCCTTCCTTACACCAGTGGCAGTTTACAGTGCAAACAAAAGGCAGGACTGCACTTCACGGAGAAAGATTCTGTTCCTGCTGAAGCAAAACCTCCCCAAAATTCCACTGACTGGTCAGCAAGATCAGTCGGTTGCTCTTCTCTGATCTATGCAGGTGTATTAGCTGAGGATGGGCAATATGTTTTAAAAATTGACATACTCTTGCTTTGGCATGGCTCTCTATTTCATCCACAGTAGATGAATGTTGGTTGCAAACTTTTATGTTGGTTTTTTCATGCATATTTTTCTCGTATTCTCGAACATCATCCATAGTCATATCTGTAAAAAGTTCAAAATTGTTGGCATTTTCCATTGATTCAGTGCAAACTGTTTTGTTTTGTTTTTTTTTTTAAGGAGAAAGTTCTAAGAACACATAGTCTTTCAGCAGAAGCCAAAAAAAGGATTTAAAAAAAAAGCATGGAGCAACTAACTTTATGAAAATGGATTCATAAAGGTAGTTATATCAGCCAAGGAAGGTGTAAGAAGGTTAAGTCAAAGGGAGTCAGAGAACCAGAAGGAGTGGAAATTGTTTAGGAGTGTCTGTGTAGCATAAGGTACGCAATAAGTATTGAAGTGCAGGCCTTGGCAAAGGCCAAGATCTTCTAAAAAGATTTTAGAAGATCCCTTGGAATAAAGGATAGATACAGGAATATTACAAATATTTACTTACCTTTCCGGGGGCACTTTCAAAAAGATTACGTGTTATCTTTGCATAATACATCTCATAACCAGCAAACATTCTTACTTTTAGAGCACACATCCATTTAGTTTCCAGAAACTAACACTTAATTATACTGGTAAGTGAATACATTAACAGTTTTGTAGCCTCAAGCGATTTAATGACTTGTAAGAATTAGAAATATTCCACAAATCAGGCTGATTTTACTGGTAGGATCATGTATCATTGCCTAGGCATGCCTGATGTTGTCAAACTAGTGCATAATCTGTTAGGTGCTTGTGATGTAACTCCAAGCAATTATTACAGATTTTAAGAAGATTTGTCATAAACCACACTTCCAGTAAAAATATAAAGAATCTAATTAATTGACTTGTGACCTTACTCTTCTGAGTATTCCCACGCTTTCAGTAAATCCACTTGCGTGTAAGGTGTAAGTGAACACAAAGGCTGTCAGAATTTCGGTCTGTTCTTTACAACGGTTTGGTAATTTCAGAGCTTCATGAAAACAGCCATCAACTTTTTACTCATAAAACTTAAACAGCATTTTAGTAGCACAGTATACTTGGAAATGTGTACCGCTTTTGGTAATGTACACTGTGTTTTTGTCCTTGAGGCTATCACTTTTCTCAAGTTTATTATGTGCCACTTGGATCTGCAAATTCTTATATCACACCACTCCTTGTTATGTGATCCGAGGCTCTCGCTGCCATTTTACAAGACAGCTTTCAAGGAAAGATATAACTTTAGCTGTTATATCAGTAGCACTATGTAACATTTCATCAGTGAAAATGAAATGCAGTCTAAAATTTTGATCAAACGGAAACATGGAATACCACTAACTCGTACTCTTTTAGTCTTTTACTGTTATCTGGAATGAAAAACAAGCTCATAAGCCATGTCAGTAACATGCTAAGGGTGCATTTTGCCAAGCAGAGAACATGCTCTTTGTTAGTAAATAACACTGTGAAAATTTCTTAATAATAAAGCTAAATACAGTTTAGTAAATTTAATGACAAGACACATTCATACTTACAGTAATCAATCAGTAATACCCATAACATAACACGTTGTTTAATAATCGATTTTATTACACTGATTATTTGGTTCAGTTTAGCTGACTTACGTCATCTCCAAGTCTTTCTCAAACTTTTCTTTTAAAAGATGCTAATAGACACATGAAGGCACACAGATGCTTTAAAAATTCTATTTCTGAAAAACTCTCCCTACACACATAAACATGTCAAGAGCAGTACCACAACAGTTTTACACATCATCGCTATTCAATTGAACTGGATGTATACAAATTGCATCTCACTCACTTTGGATAACGAAATACTCCATTTCTAGTCAGCAAGTCTTACCAACTGTTACACTTCAGAACAATGCAACAATGCTGTGCCATAATGGCTGCAGACAGCACTGAGTTACCTAAACTAACTTTCTGCACCCTCTTTTTCTTTTTTTTTTTTTTTTTTAATAAATCTTGCTATATACTTGCCTTTATTTCTATCTATTTGAGTAAGCCCAGATTTTTTAGGTTTTGTACTTAGCCTGACAAATTCTAAAAGTACACTATATTATTTATTAAAAAGACTCACTGTACAGTAAAAATCCACAAGATAATTGTGTATCCCAATATTTCATTTATGGAAAGAGTATCTTTGACAGGATGCATTCAGAGTTAAGATGGGAATATCTGTGGCTAAATATTTTGGGGCTAAACTTATTCTGTATGTTTAACTTCATGATTACTCACTTGTTATCATTATCAATAACTCTGCTTAACTGCAGATGACCCTTTGCTTCCCAATGACATTTCTTTATGTCTTCCTTAACAGATATTTTGGGTAGATTTGGGGCAAAGTTGTGGGCTCAGTTTTTACATGAAGTCAGGCTTCCTTATTTGAAGTCATCAGTTTCTCTGACTTTGTATAGGGAAAATAACGGATCACTATATTTCAGGAGAAAAAAAAATATAAAATTAAAAAAAAAAGTATCTCTTAAGAACTCTTTCTCACTGGATACAAAATTCTCTTACTAGTTTATGGCTATTCCAAAATAGAAGACATTTTTAGTATATGTCAGTATTTTATGATCATTACAGCACAAGATTCTTCATGCACTATTAAATTTATAAGAACATTGTGATTTCAAAAGCAATTTTTTTCAAAATCAGCACAATGAGTTGTTGTTAGATCCCAGCATAAAATTATGCAGGTTTATAAAGTCACTGGACATGTCTGTTTGCACCAGCTGGACTAATTGACTATTCTTAAGCAATGCAGAATGTTTCTGAGTTTTGGTGAAAGCCAGGTGTCATTCTTATCCAGGAAGTGCCCCAAACGGTGTTTCCTGAAGTTTCAGGAGGGTCTAAATAAACATTCTAAATATATTCCCAAATTCCTATTATATGTTACAGGAATGTCTTAGAAACTGTTCTACAAGTATCTATGATTATGGATAGGTCTTACTGAAAATAGATGCAAAAAGCACAAACCCCATGAGCTTATTTTATCAAATATAATTGGCTGTTTTGATATTCAGGATTACTCTGTACTATTGAAAGGGCCCATTGCTACAGCTGGTTCGTGGATTCAGAACAGTTTTTGCATGCAGCTGCTGCTGAATCAGACCCAGTAGGTTTTACATTTATATTCATTCTTCAGAAAGGACGTTAGAGCTCTGTCTTTTCTCTAGTGCAATCCATATTAACAGTTTTAAACTTTCCTAAAAAGGTGAAATTGTGTTGGATCAGAGGCCCTAGGAGTTTGCGGTCTGGAAATGCCTTCATGTTAATGCAGTCTTAATAAGAAGCTTTATTCAAACCTGCATGAGGTTCTCTGTATAGATGACTCTTGGCAGGGGCAGCTTCTGCCTGCCTACAGTGCAGGCTGAGGGGACTGATGTATATACTCTGAGACGTATGGGATGTAGGGGCGTCCCGTATGCTGCCTACTGGCTGCCTAAAATACAGCCTACTCTTGTCACAAAGAACCTGCTGTAAACGAGCTCCGCATGTTCCAGAGCAAATGAACACAGTTCCATCTCCTTCATGAACAACTTATACTAGGACCTGAAGTCCATGAAAGCAAATGGAAATCTGTTGTTAATCATCATAAGCTTTGCAGCAGCCCTTTTAAATGGGCTAAATTTGGAGAATACTTACCGTACCACTCATCAACCCAGGCAAAAGCCTGCCTGTGACCGATCAATAGTATATCTCTGACCACCTGCGAAACAAGGAAAAAGTCAAATACCTCTGCAGCAACAAAACATTTTAGAAAAGTAACACTACTGTCTTTCATTATAATTTAAAGTGAAAAATATTCTGACAGTTTTGTGTCTAAAAAGACATGCCCTAGAGAGTCAGACATACTGGCTCTGAAGGTCTTGTTGTCCAACCTCCCACTTGAGGTGGACCTATTGCTGACACTGGATCACATTAGCATGGCTTTGACTAGCATGGGAAACCAGATGGGAATGTGTACAGAATCCATTAATCTTTGGGCAATTAGACGTTCTGGAACTCTCCTTTTTCCCTGTTAGTTTTTTAAACATGTGGAAGGTCAATAGTCTGAAAAATATGGCTGTTATGCCATTCATTAATTAATTTTTTAGTAGACTGATTGGAAAACTTTCCCCCTACCTGTTTGTAAGAAATTCTGCACATCATTGCTACATGTATAGTTCTCATGTGTGCTCATAAATGCTTTAGCTCGTATATTTATCACAGTATTGAAAATGTTACTGGTAGTTTTTCTCAACCTTAGACCTAAGCAGCTCCAGGCTTTGTCAAATTTATACCCAGAGATGAACTCCTTGGCTCTGCTCCAGATCTTTCAGACCTTGAGAGAGGTGCGAAAGCAGATTCGGCTGAGCTCCTTAGCTTCTCCACAGCTGTAGCTGCATTCCTGTGCAGGGTAATGCTCAAGTTCTGCTTATGTGAAGGATAAGAAACAGCTCCTGTTTCACTGACCTTGTGTACAAATTGCTCTACTCTGGTTTGAAGTCCCCAGACTTCAAATTTCACAGTCACAAGTTTGTAGGAACACATAATTGGCTGATGGGTCTCTCTCCAGCCTTCTTTTAATTGGCCTCTCCCAGTCTTCTGTGACTTGAAATATTTAGGATCCTGCAAAACCAAGAAAACATACTGAGAAATGCAGGAGAGTAAGTCCTGTTTGTCAGTTTGCTAAAGTAAATGTTTTGATAAGGCATAAAATATGAAAACTTGCTAATGAACATTATGAAAAATAATATGAAATCAACTTAAATAAGGACTAGGATATACTAAAATCAAATCCTGTCTTTTATCCAACAGCCAGTGAATCGATGGCAGCATATTCTTGCAGATGCTTTGACAATCATATCATCTAGGACGTTTTCTGCTATAGGAAAATATGTCATTGCAAGTCACTACAATACGATGCACTCCAAGTGTTATTTATGGCCTTTGGAAAAAAAAAAATGTTGCTTCTTCAGAGCTTGCTTTTCCACTGCTCCCTCAGTGTGACTTACTAGTACTTTCTACCCATGCCTGTCTTCCTGAAATCATGTCCAATTTGAGCTTTGACCCATCAACACTGATGTGACCCTGACAATGCCATTTTCAATTTCAAGTCAACTTGTAAACCCAGACGGGCAGCTGAGTATGAAACTCCTCCAATTTAGCCATCTCTGGGTACAACTGAGCTATGGTATCTTTGGGCAAAACACTGAATGACTAATGCCAACTCTGTCTCCGTTTACTAACTGGAAATATCAAATAAATTGGTGTTGAAATTACAACAGCAAGACCAAAAAACCAATACGGACATGAGTTCATTTTTAAGGTTTACTTTTACCCATACAAGAAGTTTTATCTGTCAAAGTGTTATTTTCTATATTAGTATAATTCATTCTCACTTTATGTCCAATCCTGCTAATTACATCTTGTAAATAGAAATGATTTATGGTTAAGACTTTGATTTTTGAAACTTGAAAATAATGTAGTTTCAGTAAATTCATAGTGGAGCTTCTAAAATCTGCCTTCAAGAATAGCCATCAGTGCTCATCTGTGTTGTTTTCCCCAAAGCTGAGATCTGCGAAGACCTTATAAATCCATCCTTCGTTATAAAAGCAGTTAAACATGTAGTTAAGTATGTGCTTAAATTATGTGCTAAGTGCAAGACAATCAGAAGAAAAACTAACAAATTGATAAGATTGCTCTGATCTTAAAATGTTCTTTTGTTCATTGTGAGCTTATGTATCATTCTGTGTTCCTTCTTTCTAATGTTTAGTTATCTCCTGACTTGGCTTCTGATTTTACCCATAAACTGAAGCTCTGGCATTAAAGCTTCTTTACAAAGCTCTAATGAGGTGATAGTCTTCCTTCTCTGTGAAAGTCATTGCTTTTACTGCTGACGTCTTCTTTTCTAAATAGAAACTTTAAGCTCACAGTATAATAAGGTTTCAATGTTAAATCACCATAAAAAACAATTCAGCGTCATCGTATATCAGAGCAACATACCACTGTATATCACAACTCCGAGTCACATGCTGTTGCCAATCTTCTCACTCAATAAAGCTTGACCTCAGACTGATCTACATAGTTGCTGGTTGAAAGAGTTGGTTTAGAACTGATCATTGCCTGAAGCAATCAACATAATAATAATAATAATAATAATAATAATAATAATAATAATAATAATAATAATAATAATAAAGGGAAGGATTAAGACATAATAGGAAAAGGAAAAAGGAAAATCAAAGGAAAATAGTTTAATGTAAGGAAGGATCTGCTGTTTCTGACATACACATCTGGTGGTAGTGTGACGGGGCCACTGTCTCGATTAAGCATTTCAGATATGCACTTTAATAACACTGAGTGTTATGCAGAGATACTTTATATTCCTTCGGCGAAAACCAGACCCATAATGGAATAACTTCAATGCAGTCCAAAGGGATTTAATGTAATGAATTTGAGTCAGTATCAAGTATTCAAAATTTATAAATAAAAATTAAATAATGGACAGCTACCCTGCATGAATGCTCAGTCACACATAAAACTTGTGTCTCATTCAAACTGCAATAACCCTCTGGATGCTGTGAAAGCAGGGTTTGGTTTGGCTTGCTTTGGCTTGGTTTGGTTTGGTTTTGTGAATTTAACCCAGCAGACGAGGGGATTCACAGTGGAAACTGTTCTTAAATTGGCGGCCCACAAATAATCTACCTGCTGCAATGCAACTGCTCCATGACATCGCTCCTAGTTGCAAATTCCTTTAACAGTGCTCAGTGATGGCACCTTCGCTTCCCTTAATCATGTCCATTTTTCTTGAAGGACACGATGATTAGTCACAAATTGGCTGGACAGATTCACACAAAGAGCCAGGTGATGATGGACAGTATGGGCAACTCATACCTAATAGCTTTAATAGAAATTCTTGCTTTTCTGAAAACATTACCATATTGATACTATAAAAGGGCAGAGTGATGAAGGGAAGCCAGGAAACCAGAAGAATTCAGAGGAATAGATTTCCAGACTGCTGTATGAAAGATCAAGATGATAAAGATTTTACTGAGTCCTTCCTCAGGTGAGCTAAAACTCAAAGACTCTGTATAAGCTGAGTAGTGGGACTTAAGATACGGAGCAACATTAAGCAAAGTGAACTTGAGCGTTTAATCTCCGGGCCATCAATTCCAGGGCATGACTGTTTTACAGAGGTGAGTTGTTACCAGAATTAAAACTACCGTCCCTGGCCTTTCTACCCAGATGCTACAAAATTAGGTGTTTAAAAAAGGCTTGGATTGTTCCTGACAGACAGAAATTCTGGCTCAGCAATTGCTTGTGCTATGGTTCATACGAAGAAGTATTTAGAGGAATAATCTCTGTATTTCTCTCTATATTTTGCATATATTTGCACCTTTCCTAGGCCTCTGCTATTGGCCACAGCCACAGGGAGCACACCACGCCAGAAGGACCTTTGATGTGACCACGAGTGCTGATCCTTTACTCTCCAATGTCTCATCCAAAGCCCACTGAAATCAATGAGAACTTTGACACAAAAGCCACAATCCAGAATGATTTTCTGTGCCTAACTCATGGCTTCAAATTGCCAGATTAAGATTCACAGCCTGGAATCCTTTCTGCAATTAGGCATATAAGGTCCTTCTTAAAAAAAAAAAAAAAAAAAGGCTAATTTTTTATTAAATTCAAGTAGAAATAATATTGGTACACAGCACTGCTTCTCCTCCTGACTGTCATGCTGTAGCTCACTGGTTAGGTTAGCCAGACAGAACAAATTAATCCCATGTGCCATGCTCACATCCCTCCAGGTCCCAGGAGGAAGCGCTGAGCGCCTGCCTGTACCGGATCACAGCCGTTCTTTACTCTTCCTGTGAAAGGTATGGCAGTTTGCAAAACATATACCAGGGGCAGCAGGCTAGAGCGAGGAAGCATGCTCTCGAGGCAGGAATTGTGGCACACGTGTGTCTGAAACACTTTTGCCAGTGACTGGAAATTGGACGAGCTGATCTTTGGTCTGACTGCATTTTTATGTTATTATTTAGATCATTAATTTTGTGTGCGCCTTATTTTTGCTTTTAGCCACCCATGCCTTCCTTTCTAGAGAAACCATCATCCAAAGAATACTGTGTCTATTCACTATTTTTCCCTTAGTTTATCTACTGGCAAAATCCTCAATCTGTTTTAAATGTAATGACATAGCTAAAATCTTTTTGTTTAAATAACCTTCCCGTCCTTTTATCAGACACAATTTATTAGGAAAGCCCATCTGGCAAATCCTTTTGCTACAGAGGAGCAAAACCTACTCTGTATTTGCAATACATTACTGCCAGGTGCAGAGTGATTTAAAAATAGCACTTCTGCTAACATAGCAGAAACATCATTACCCATGAGCTGGGCTTATTTGAGAATAAAATGTAAAACTACAGTAAAATAAAATAAAAGCCATGGTGTGATGGATGTGGTTTCAAACATAGCACTCTCCCAATGTTTCTTACTTAGGCCACGTCTGGCGGGTCGTGGCTCATCACGCTTATTGTTGGAGATGCCATTATTTAGCGTTTAGTATTTATTTACTTAACCTTCCTTGTGGACTGCAGACGTCACGGGTATCAGATGGGAAATTGTAACCCCCTTTCCAGGAAGCAAACACTAACGTGTTGACAACGCGGCATGGGGTTGTTGCAATGCCTTTTCAGATTTAATTCTGAACGGTTATTTTTTACATAAAGTTAAATAATGAAATTGTTTACAGAAAACTTCCAAATCTGAATGGGCATGCTTTCCCTTAGCTTTGCCACAGTATCAGGCATGATTTGACGATGCCATACTATTCTGCAGCTGACACCTCCTCCTTTGTTGGTACGCTGGAAGCCTGCATGGAACATCGTGTTAGCCTTGTCACCGATCTGTCTCAACAACTACTTGCTGGTTGTATGGCTATTTTAGCATGGGAAAAGATCCCCCAGCTGAACGTGTTCTCCAGAGGTGAAGTGCATTGTGTTATGCCGTGCATCCTATTCTCTTACTGGACGCTACTCAGATGTCCCAGAAACAAAGACTCTTCCTTCCTTTTAATGCATGGATTCATTTTTTCAGCCTCCTACTGCAATATTTTCCACCACTGTGCTTTTGAAGTGCAGTCAATTTTTTTTCCCCCTTTAAGCTGAAGACCATTTTGTTTGATCCTGAATTTCAGAACCAATCCTTCATGGTTTTAATACAGGTGGTCTGGCATTTCATCATCAGCTGTAGTTGCCAGGTTCTGGATTTCAGCTTATATAGCTAGGGCTCTGCAAAGATTTGTTGATGTAAAGATGCTACTATAGAGAGTTAGGTGGAGACATTTTTTAAAGATTTCTTTTTTCTCTTTTTGAATTTCCATTAAAATGTATTTTCTGGAAGAGCCAGCTAAATGCTTCGGAATTGTAAATATTGGGACAGTTCTGAGGTGTTAAAAAATGGTATTCCAGCAGCCTTTACGTAAGCTCACAACTGAAGTTAGTAAGGAAAACGAAATTTTCATCTGTTTTTGCTATGCCCTGTACGGAACTACTGTTCTGACATGTCGCACACAGTCACTGCGGCGACTGAGGCAGCTGTATTATTTCAAGTACCATAATTTTCTGGGTCTGTAATGTGATAGAGGTTTTGTTATTCTGAGGAGGGCACCTGGACAGTAGTAAGCTGGACCTATTACAGTGCAGCTGCGTTAAAGTCAAAAAAGACAGCAATTGAAGAAGAACACTGCAGCAGCTGCATGAAATCTTTCTGTTTGGAGGCAACTTAGAAAGTTTATTCCATTTATCCAACTCTCAACTGCTTTGTTATAAACAGGAAATGAAACACTGTTCATTTTGAGAACTTGAATATGGTGGCAAAGAACATTTTGCTCAGTAGCTCACATCTACAGTAAATGTTTCATTTCAGTGAATGATTCACTCGAGGCCCTCAATCTTCAGCATAGCTCAGTTTTATTCTTTTCTATAATTCAGATAAATATATATGTCTATATGGGGAATACATGATGGCTGCTGATACATATTCATTGATGGTAAAGTCACAAGGAGATGACTTTACGAAATGTACAACTACTCTTACCTGTAGGCTCGTACTTTATTTATACTGAAATATAAAATTCTCTATTCCATGTAATATGTATGTTCAGATTTGGAAACATATGTGACTCCTTACAGAAAAACAGGCAAACCTCTTCACTTGGATCTGGATTCAAGCTTTCTCAATTTGGCACCTCACATTTAAACATCTTAAAGGTTTAAAGATTTTTAGGTCCATGCTTGTAAAAAAAGTTATATTTAAGATGCGGCAGCACTGGTAAGTACACCAGTGGCTACCTCACAGTGAAGTGGTATGGTCATTAAGGTAAATTAAGTCATCTGCTTTGGGATACCCAGAATTGCTGCAGTTACACCCTCCAGTCTTCTGCAAGGGCAACTCTACTGACAGCAGAAATCCATATACCTCCATGGAAGACAGAACTGGACTCTGTGTACGCATAGCTGACAAAACTGTCTTCTGATTCACTATTTACTTGGGGAGTTAAGTCCTTTTGTCTATACGCTCACAGATAAGCCCGCCCTTCTTAAGGAATTCAAATCGCTTGGATGATTCTGGTTGAGATCACTCAGTGTTATTGGCAGAGGCTCCTTTAAAATGCTCCTCAGGAAACTGCAACTCTCCTTTAAGCCTTCAGCTAACTGTATTTTTTATTTTTCAATTTTACTTAATATATGAGAGGGAAGAAAAAGCAGATATGTACAAAGTTGAATTCAGTAATTTTTCCTTCAACCGTCATGACATTTTCATGGAACACTTCTCCTTTCCCATCAGTACCAGCACAAGTCAGTATGAGCTATGCAATTCAAATGGAGTATTATACATAGGGAGATGTTTTATACATTTTGCCTTTTTATGTGTGAATCATTATTATGTAAGTTACAATGGAAGGATCTGTTTATAAGATTCATGTCAGGGCAACTGAAAAATAGTGTTTTAGCTCATAGGTGCCAGAAGCAGAAACGGCTGCTTCCCGCGTTTGTACTGAGCCTGACGCGGTGGGTCCCTGGGATACCTCCTGAACCCTCCTGTGGTAACTGCAATGTTATTCCCTCTGTTGATGATATCGGGGTAATACGTACACAACCATATCTTCTGTTTATATATATGAAAAAAAACAACACTAAAGCTGCAGTGGCTCATTCTGTTATAATCAATGAGTTATTTGATGCACTAACTCAAAGAAAGGTCACAGTCGAATTGTAGAAAGGGGCTTTTCATACAGATGACTCAGAAAAACTTATGATATTGACCCAAACAGCTTATGAAGGATAACTGAGCACTTTAAAGCTAAAAATAACGTGAATCTCAAATGCAAGCTTAATAGCAACTATGTAATTAGTGCTGTCTGATCATATCAGAAGTCACCATCTACAAGCAGGCTCATAAGCACTAACAAAGAGCAAGCTGTTGAAGTAGCGTGTGAAAGGTTTAAATTATTTAAGCGACTTCTCTAATAGACAGTAATACAATTAAATAATGAAATTTGCTGTTAAAAACTAAAGTATATTTTTTACTGAAGAGGGATGCACTTTCGTCACGATATAAAACAAATTTAAAGCTCATTTCCAGGAGCTGCTAAGTCTGCTGACCCTGATACAGAACTTGCTTAATTTTAAGCATGTGAAAGATCCATTGAAATGAAGAGATTACTAACGTGCCTGAAGTTAAAACCATTCTCATTAGTCTTTCTGGATCAGAGTCAGAACACGTATCCTGTGGGATCTAATTCTTAAATCCTGAGGATTGTACTTCACTTTTCATCTTTGAACTTAGTATCAATTCAGATTAAATCATCTAAAAGCCACCAAATTGTTGTTATCAGTGTAATTAAAATACCTTTCAAAAGCTTACTGTAAAGGTTTTTAGGTATCTCTGAAACTGTTATTTGGAAAACACAGACTGTTTCTCATTTATATAGAGTTACTTTTTTGTGCTGTTCTGATTGAAAACAGATGGAAATTACGTTTACAAACATTAAAAGTCTTTTTATAGTCCCTAAGTTATGTAAGAGGCCTCATCAGAAACGGGAATTTGGCTTCATATTCATCATATGGTAGCATAAACCCCTCAGAGTTTGTAAACTTTGGAAGATACTGAATTCAACTATTATTAATTTAATATTAATTACAGTATCTGCACAGTTAAATGCTAAGGTGTTCTTACTATTTTGTATGAATTCTGAAACAATTTGGTAGCCAACATACAAATCATCCATCAGTACAGAAAAAACAACAGATGCTGGGCTATTTTTGTTGTTTAAACCCATATAAAATTCCATTTTGCTTGGAATCGGGTCTCTAGATTTGCCTTTGAAATAACAACACAAAGGCTTTGAAACTCTTTTCTTACTTAACATAAGGCCATTTTTCTACATCGTAAGATTAATCATATGGAAATTATGCTTAATAGGTGGCTATTAAAAATGGGAAGGAACGCTGAAAAGCTAAATGTTACCTTCATGTTTACAGTTTCTGAAAGTGCACGCCCTGAAATGAAAACTCCCACATGATTTCTTTAAAACACAGCCAAATGCTGACCTGTTCAATAGCAGCAGTCATTCCTAAATGGAACCAGAAGACCATGGAGTTCAGATAAGATGATGGGACCAATAAGCTGTTTCATGAGGTGTTATATAACTTTTGGCACATAACAGATGGGTTTCATTATCTAAGGAAACTAATAAAATTACTTTTCATTCTACTGTAGACCCAATTTTGTTTTATGACCCATACATAAAATTTGAAATAGGATCTATAAATGGAAGATAACAAGTACCTGACTTTTTGAGTCTGAAAATCATGTCTCCTATGGTATAGAAATATATTCATTGGCAAGTCTTCATTTTCTATCCTAAAAATGATTATGTAGTCTCGTTTTGCATAGTCAAACAGCTGCCATACTCACTGCCAGCTATGAATATACTTGGCTCCAGAGGCAAATCGTATCTCCAAAATTAAACGCAAGCATAGATGTGATCATTCCTCTCTAGCTAATTCTTGTGAACCATCATTTTTCAAGTCTGAGGTGAAAACATTGAGACCTCATCTTCATTTGCACGGTGCTTGCCGATTTCAAAACAGGGAATTGCACTGACCTAACAGAAACACTCTCTTCCGAGATGTGCGCTATCAAATATACATGGGAGCCATTTTCAAGGGAATTTTAAGAGTGAACGTGTCTGCTGCCATTGATGCTTTTTGGCAGGTTTCCTGCAGTACATAGTATGCTTCAGTCCCTCTTGCTTGTGTGTCATGGTCACCTGCTGAGCAACTGTGCATCAACCCGATTCTCACTGCAGCACATCTGTCCTTTGCCTGGGCTTAGACACTTCGCATGACTTATTAGTTGGGACAGGATGCAAATAAGGACAACAGTAATGTTAAAAACTGCTCAGACCTGCAAACACCAAGCTGAGCTTCAAGATTCAAAGAGAAGTCCTTGTCTACTTTGAATGAATTCAGCGGAATATCAAAGGTCTGGCACAGGGTATGTTCCCACCACGGTCTGAAAGCCTTTCAAAAGGTTGGAAGAATCATCTGCAAAAGAGTCCCAGGCAATCTAGAGAGGTTGCTATCTGCTTCCCCTCTCACTGAAAGCTTTTTAAATACTACTGACCAGCAAGATTTCATACAAAAATAAAATTGTTCTGATTCCTATTGAGGCTTTCCTGCAGCCTCTTACATTCCCTTCTTCACCATCTCACAATCAAGTTGTCTCTTACCTCTGACTCTTTGTAATAGCGCTCGGGAATTTCATCACTGGCAATATCAATAAAGCAGACTTCTCGCTCCAGATCTTTAGCTTCTTTGTCAAAAATCTGCAAGTTAAGAAATTCAACACTGTAACAGAACAACGCCCTTATAAAATCCACCTGGAATAATGGTTACAAGCCATTTTCAGTGACTCGTGCAACATAATGCATTTTAGGCTTGTGCCCGAACAGCTTCTGATGTAAAGTACCGAAATTTTTGCAGGGACGCATTCTCTAGCCCACTGCAGACACCAAAGGGAAGAAAATGAGTGTTCTCAAGATCGTGTATAAGCAAGGTGTTCCTAAGCAAGATCAACAACAGTTTGAATGAATTATGCCACACACTTCTTTGGGAACAATCCGCTATGCCAGCTCAAGAGACTGTTAAATATAACCCATCGTGTTCAGCACTTGCTACTCACACTGCTGTTCTTCCCCACGCTTTTTGGAATGGAGACTTTGGTCACAAACAGTGAAGTCAACTACTAGGACTGGGTTTTATTGTGTTCTCTAATCCTTGCACTAGATTCCATCACTGTGTAAAAAACCTGGACTCTGGATGTTTCTAACCTTTTCACTCTCGGGACAATAATGAAATGCAGGTGTGGTGCGTGACCTAGTCAGGCTAAGTTGCTCTTATACTGAAATAAAAATTTTGGTTGAACGGCCTTCAGCAGAGGCTGGAAACTTCCATGATCTGTTTGTGCACACATATAGCTTATTTTCGTTTTAATCCTTTAGGACCTGGTTTTGAACACCAAGTCTCTCATTTTATGCAAGGCAAATGATGGGTATATTTTGAAAATGCAGGTCATTTGCAACTGCAGCGTAGCGTACTTCTGTGCCTGTGTCCATAATTTAATTATTTAGGCATCTTAGTGACCCATGTGACTTATGCTATGTCTGCAATAAATTTCTACTGATGATTCTGGGACTTGGAAACAGGGACTAGTTAAAAGGCTATCATGAATTAGTGCCACAAAATTCAGGGAAGCTGTGCATACGCTGTCAAGAGCAGTAACAAGCTAACAATGTGTTTTTTCCTTTGGGGCACAATGTTCTATAGCCAAGTTTCCAGGAAGCATAAATACTTTTGTTTTCTTTTTTTTTTTTTAAATAAATGTAGTGAACACTCTGTTAATTTCATTTCATTTCATCCTAGAGGAACCATTAAAAATATGAAATGCCAGCAACTACTCAGTAACAAGAATGCTACTTTATTATTTTTGAAAGCAACGGGCTGCCCATGCAAAGCATTCAAAGTGAGCAATGGGCTACAATGAACAAGTCTAGCAGCAGGTAAGAACTCTGCTTAAGAAATCATAATTCAAAGAAACGAAAAGCTGAAGTTTGCCTCTACAATTTTAACTTGTCTTGGCAGTTAACAGTACTGGAATAAAACAGGCAACACTGAATGCCTACTGAACTGGATATAAAATGTTAACATGTCTGAAACTGCAGAAGAACAGAACAAAGGGGAACTCCAGTCTGGTTTTATTTGTGTACTTCTTTTCCTTCTCCAATCCTTGTTTTGCAAAAAATTATGTTGATTATTTGACCAAATTTGAGCTGAGAGGTCCTTCCCCTGTAGTGCTCTTTCTTTGAAACGAGGTACATTTTAAAATATAATTGTTATGTTTTACATATATAATATAGGTCGCTTTTTATAAGCTTCCTCGCTTGCTTTTTTTTCCAAACAAATTCAGATATACAGAGCAGTCCCTTGGAGAAATCAGTTGAACTATTTCTGGAACAAGACGCATTTCACCATAATCTTTGAGCTTTAAATAAAATAATGGAGATTTCTCTTAAATGGACATTACAAGGTCAGCTGAGGCTCTGAATCAGTATGCGGTTCAAGTACAAGCCTAACAAATTTAAGCACATGCGGGTATCTGCCTGTTTGCAAGGACGTAAATGGGGACTAGTACCCAGTATCTTCTCTGAAAAAACGTGCCCTGCTCTGTCACAGGCTTGATCCACATATTGCACCTCTAAGTAATACAGTTTTAAATTCTTTTTCTCTCTTTAAAATGCTCTGACAGAAGTGGGGATGACAGATGCCTTTGCCAATCTGTCAGACCCAGGAGGAAATTTTCAACCATTTCAACTATGCCTTTTTTGCTGCTTAGGCTATCTCCGACCATTTCCTCAATTCCAAAAGTTTGTTGAATGACATTCTCCCTTCCCCTTGCTGGCAGAAGTTGTTGTCTAATCATTTATGCTTCTCCCCTTCACAGATTTTCCTCACAAGATTTGTAGATAGAGATTTAATCTTCTCATTCTATCAGCAGTAGAAAATAAGAAGTCATTAGAGAACGAGACTGATTTCTTTCTTAGCTCTAATTCTCTTATTGCCTCTCCTAGCCACATAATCTGGGATTGTCTTAAAACCTGTAGGGAGGATGGGTTTATTGCGTTCGTGATCAAAGAGACTAGAGAAATTTAAAAGTTTTAAAGGAAGAGATTAAAGGCCACGAGAAGAAGCATAAGGCTCCCAATCTGTGCAACTGTATTTGCAAATGTGCAGAAAATGAATAGTGAGAACAATCTGTATCCTTAAGAAGATGATGTAGAAAGGCAGAATATTGAATATTATATTGGAAAGAACTGGACAGGCTTTACATTTCAAAGCCAAGTAATTAATTGAGATTGAAATACACAATCAAATGGAAAAGAAAGGGTAACATTCAGGCTGAAGTGTCCTTTTTGCTGTGGGTTTGGTTTTTTTTTTTATGTGTGGGGTTGTGATAGCTTTTTTAAAACAAACAAACATTTATACACTTTCACTTTCTAAGAGGAATGAAAACTCATCATTTTTTAGACAAAAAGTGAACGAAAGGTTTTATTTGTGTCATCTTTACAATTGTCAATAGTTTCTTTTGGGGAAATTTAAAAAAAAAAACAAAATCTAGCAGATGATTCTAGGACCTCAGGAAAGAAAGATCATACAGGATACTGCAGAAATATAAGCGCTGGTGTATTTAAATTTCTTTCCTCGGTTTTCCTCATGGCCTACAATGACACGTCCTCGCATATACTTTGCTGGTGACTTCTCTTTTCCTTGTAGCCAAAGCCAGAACAGAAAGTCAGGTTATGAGATGATGGTAAGTCAACAACAAATTTAATATCTTTTTTCCTACAAGCTCCTGTTCCGTTTTTCTTCTGTCTTCAGGCTCAGTTGCTGGCTTCAACCTCACTCAGATGTAGCTAATCCAAAATTTATCTTTTCTGGCCAGTCACCACAGCTAACCTGGTTTGGATGTAAGCAGTGTAACACCAGACTCAGCTGAGCCCATCGATTACATTCACACCGGCAAACTCCTCACTCATCTACACTACAAGGACTCCGAGCATAAAATCTGTGCTGGTTTGGCTTGGCTTTGTTTCATAATATATGATTCTCTCTTGTGATGTTTTTTTTCTATCATTGAGAGCAAAGAAGGTAGTCAAGGGATTACCAGCTGGAAAGTTCTTCGTCTCTCTTTACTGCAAAATGGTTTTTTTTTGTTTTTTTTTTTTTTTTTTTTACCAGGCTAGATACAAGGAGTTTGCGGTCAGCAGGCTGTAATAAGGCAGCTAATTACAGCTAACATTAATACATACAGAACATAAAATTTCCTGTGGAAACAGCTAAATAACAGGTCAACTTAGAAATAACAACAAGTGGTTAGAGATGAAAGTGATAAGGCAACCTATAGAGAAAATTCAATACTGTAAACAAGCAAGTTTGAAAATGGCTGTGTTTTTTTCTGGAAGCTATTTTTTCTGTCCCTTGTGAGGCTTTGGGTGAGAGAAGATATCTCTGTTTTTCTTACTTGTTATGTTAGATGCAGACAGTCAGCCATTGCCGAGAAATGCAGCTAAGGCAGAGAAGTGGAACGGGTAAGAGCTACAAGCTTTTTTCCAAAATAGCACAACACTCCTAAATTACTTACAAGCAGATAATACGGTAGCAAACATGATTATTATCCCGTGTGCTAAGTAATCAGACACCTCTGCCTACTTACAAACTTAAGCCCAAAAGACTACCTTGTTCAATGTAGTGTAAATGTAATTTATTGAGATAAAAATTTCTACTACAAATCAAATTTCTTCTTCTATTAAATCCTTCTTTGAGTTAATATCTGTGCCTGAAAGCGGTGTTCTTTCCTCCCTGCCTCCCCATTTTCCCTGCCCTGTCAACAAAGCCTATAGGCATCCCAACAAAGTTAAATCTTGGCTTTGCTTTAGCTGGACATCACAAGATGACACCTAAGTGGGACAGGCAGGCTACGACATGTGTGGCGTAACAAAAATATCTTTAAACATTAGAATTTGAAATTTAATTGAATTTATCCCTGCCTTTCTCACTATTATATTGATTCATCCATTGTCACTGAGCTTCAAGAGAATGGAAATAATACACTATGCAGCTAGAAGAGTCCCCAAGTTTAGGTGCACAATTGCAACATACATGTTCCTTTCTTAATTCAAATACTGATATTTCACTGAAGCTTTTTGGTTTTCTCTGTATTTTCTCCCACCTCTGAAACGTAGTCTAGCAATGCAACTTGCAGGTATTGAGCAGTAGGTATGATGACGAGCTCTTTCTGTGAGTAGAAAACATATGTATCCATCATTTGTAGGGTGGCTTAAATCTAGATTTCACAGTATGTGAAAGTTAGAGGTATAACTGCAGTAAGGATTGCAAGAATACAAGAATAAGCTTTTTCTTGTCTTTTTTTTTTTTTTTCTTATTAAAAAAAGGGAAAATCTGGCACAAAACCTCTCCAACTGGAAATTCTAATCTCCTTAGATTGCCATTGTCAGAACTACTGGCTAGTCTCAAATTTATTATTACAGCGTCCTTTCATGGGTTGTGTCATCTGGTCCACTTCAACTCTCATTTTTCTGAAGGAAAATTTGGTCTAAAATAAAAACCCCACCCACTCAGACCTTCATCTGTGGACAATAGAGCGTGTAACTTTTCTGTAAATTGTGTTCCAACTTCAGTTACCCCCCAAGTCCATTAATTTGCTTTTGAGATTTCCTTGGGCAAAGATTACAGGAATTGACCAATTTCAGCCTGTTCACTGGCTAAAACTATTTATGTGGACACACATAATTGGGAGCAATTCTTCTACGGAAAAAGGCTGAATCTCTCCCTGAGAGCAGTACATGTGGCTCACTGAACACCATGGGAATGTCACTGTCTGCCAAAGAGTGGAACTCACAGAGGCAGTTATATATTTATCAGCAGCCTTGCTCCCTCCTCCTTTGTATCTCCATGTCACGACTCCTCTATTATTCTATCTCTTATAAAATATCTCCTTTAGATTTGTACTTTCTGAACAGAGAAATGTATTTTTATGTAATTATGTGAAAGTAGCTATGCTTCCAAGACCATAAGACACTATCAATAATATTTACTGGGATCGTTTTTTTTAAAGCCACATCTGTTTTAAGTGCTAAATTTACTAAGGAACTTCAACAGTTCATTTAGAAAAATCAAAAAGTAGAGGCACAACCGTATTACTTGTTCACACTCTCTGTCAGTATTGGCCTTATCTCATGTTCTGCGATAGCCATGTGCTTGGTACACACTATTTGTAGTTCTGTTCAACAAAAGGAGAGCTCTTCACACAGAAGGAATTTTAGGTTAACCTCTCCGCTTGTTTGCCTGTATTTTTTGAGACTCATTAGAGGGGGAAAGCTCCACAAAACCAAGATTTTTCATTGCAAATTATACAGGAGACAGACGCTCAATACCATCATACAGAAAAGGTCCTGGGGTAAATAAAATCGTCCCTAAAAGTGACCCTAGCTTTGATTTTGACACGTTTTGCAGTGATGCCTAGCAATCCTGCAGACAATTTACAGAATGACATTCTGGAGCACAGTGAGGCTGAGCCAGGGCACAGCTGAATCCGTTTCAGCTGAAATCAGTATTTCATGGCAGTTTCCTTAAATAGTGAATTTACATTTAATTTACATGTGCTATATTGAAGTTTGTTACAACCTAGTTCCATGTAACTAAGATAGGAGACAAAAAAGGGAAAAAAACCCACCCTAAAAAGAGCAAAACTAGGAACAGCTTTTCTTCTTAGCTGGCCATGCCTAAAATTTATTTTACTTCAGTCAAATGTTTCCCAACCAATGCTCGAGAAATACCCACTAAGGATGAAGTGCAATGAATGATCCAATACTGTGTACTCGGTCGCTTGTAGGGCTGCAGAATTAGAACTCACTGTCAGCAAAGGATTCTCTAACTTTAAATGATGGCACTGCAATTTATATTGGTTGCGTATCAAATAATATCTGCCAAGCTGGCTGGTTTTAGCATGCTCAAGCTATTAATGCGTCAGATGATACTGGTCTTAATTTATAACTATATGGAATACAGAACTACCTCTTGTTTTCTTTGGGCAAATGGTCATTCTGAGACATGCATTTTCAACTCTATATTATCTTTGAAAGGCAAGAAACACGTTGATAATATATTTTTCTCTTGATTGACAAAGAATTACTGTTGTAACTCTGATGACTTTATCAGCATTACTGAGACACACACTTACAAAAATGTGCCCAATGATGCCCATACTGTGTCATCTTGAAATATAACTCTGCCTCGAAATCTTTACTCCACACCTTCATTACTTTTAAGAATAATGGTAATCTTATTGATAAATACCATGGCCCTTAAAAAAAAAAAAAAAAGACTATGCTATTTTAAGACCTGCCATGTTACTCCTTAATATTCTAGAACCAGCCATTGAGTTTTCCAGAGCAAAATGTTACGCTACAAAGAGCAAGGCACTGTTAAGTTTTACATAGAGTGAATTTCCATTATTGACAACTATGGGATTATTTGTACAAGCTGTGCTTTTTTTCTTTCCCCAGACACTATCAGATGGCAAAAATTCACTGCCCAAATATCAGCAGAAATTAACTCTGTGACTAAAAAAACAAATCAACAACAAAAAAGTCAAACATAATGATCCTTCTGCAACAAGTAAGAGAATCGAAATGTCTCTGAGATTCAGTGATCCGCTTGACCAGCGTCTGCCTTCACTTCACCTTTGCTCTGCCTTCAGCTACAGACTGCTTTTTAGAAATTTTTGCCAGGACTAGACTGTGGCATGCAAGAACAGACACGGCGCTGCAGTGCACCAGTGCATCGTACATTGATTACAATATCTAATACAGCCATGTGGTGGATCCTTTCTTATCAACAGGAAGCCTAAGTTGGTGCAATCCCCACTAAAATTAAAAATAAACAAAATGTGCATCTGTCATGTACATGGAAATTGTGAGAACAGAGACGGAGAGAAAAGTGACACCATTTAGAATAAAATTAGCCTTATGTGACATAAATACTGACCAATCAACAGTCTGTTAAAAGAAAATATCTGCCCAAATAAAAAAAAAGAGGTTAACAAAGTCTGCTCTTGAAAACCACAGACCAATTTATTCACAAACAAGCAGTAACTTATACCACTCCTGCCTGTGATTTCTGACTATTTCATTAACTAGATAACCTTAAGAATTCTCTTGTATTTAACTTACAGTTTTAATATTCAAAACACAGGCTTTGTGCATCTACATTCAAATTCCCTAATTGCTAACTTTTCTTCTGGGGAAAAAAAAAAAGTGTGCACCGAGCAATTCATGTGCAGTTTTATGGGTTGTGCGTGTTCCCTGAAGCTCTCTGTCGTAGGCACCTGCACCTCGCTCTCCCCAGCAGCTCCCACTTGACCTACGTGAACAGCTGAAGATGCAATAGGGAAGCAAGATTTTCATGGACTTTACAGACACCACCTACAATGTAATTTACATTTTACAAACTGTTCTAATTTTTAGGAATTCCATTTTGTAATTTAAAATAAAAGTAAAATAAAAATAAAATTTCTCTTTAAACTAAGAAGTTTACTTTTTAAAAGACCCTTACAAAGAACACTGAATGGCCGGACTCATTGGTCTAGTTTCTAACACTATTAATGAAGCTATAAAGCTGCGAGGTAGCAGTGACAATATTTGATGTACTAACACTTTCATCGAACATGGAGTCTGTTTTTCTAAGGAGAGAGTTGCCATGTGGTAGGTGCGATACAGCAAGATCAACTGGATGGATTTATGGTCCTGCACTACTACTGTCTACACAAGCTTCATCAGTGTTTTATCTAAATAAAGGAGTTTATCGCCCATTTGGGCAAATCAAGTGAAAACTTTAACAGATCTGAACAATAGTGCTTAAAGCACATTTAAAAATGGATTAAAATGATGACATTTTCTAAGACATAGAAAAATCAAGTTCCAAAGCTGATACCATTATCTTTCACTAGTTTCT
The DNA here is from genome assembly GCF_965231255.1 of Vanellus vanellus. NCBI lineage: Eukaryota > Metazoa > Chordata > Aves > Charadriiformes > Charadriidae > Vanellus > Vanellus vanellus. The sequence continues at coordinate 11,358,367 of NC_138922.1, forward strand.
TCTATCATGACAATTGGGAAGAAAAATCAGGAGGACTTTTCCACCAAGATACATTGCAGTAATTACGTAGAATTTTACCAGGCAATGCAACATATTAAATAAAATGATTCTAATAATATACTAGCCTGCTAAATGACAACAGGAACCCAAGAGCATTTGTATTGCTTTCTTCCACTAATCAATGGAATTAGCTTTAGCATCCTTATATCTAATTATTGCTTTTTACAATCAATATCTGCTTTATTAGATAGCATGGAAATGAAGACTAGACCAGAGTTCAAAGATTTCAAAAAACCTGTATGGTCTCAAAAAATATATCTAGAAATAGTTGAGTTAAAACCAGACATGCATTATTACCCTCATTACTGTAATATTTTGCATTACAACTGCAAAATTTACAAAAGTATTGTTTGAATTAATTATTTCTTCATCAGACAAGGTTGGTAGCTTCAATGAAGAAAAATATAGTGCATCTATGGAAATCTATAGAAATGGATGCTGTGTTTCCTGTTGCTTTCTGATCGGGTAAACATAGTGAAATTTAATATAAACTTGTCTGATGCTAAGGAGAACTACACTTCGCATTTTATCAAGTGAGGTTTAAGCCTGCCCCTTGAGTAATAGAAACAGGATTGCCTCTCAGCCCTAGTTCTGAGGTGTTGGTTAACAGAAGTCTTTCCATGGCTCAATGAGGTCTTTCCATATTGACTAACCTTCCAGCATTTCAGTGCAGTAGCAGACACATCCGTGCCACCAGATCGACGTCACTGGATCAACAGTGAAAAATGCAGATCTTCCATTGGTTTATTGTGTTTACACTAGTGAATAGCACAGCTCTCAGAATTACAAAATCATGGAAATTAAGGCTGGAAGGCAGCCCTCTAATTCAGCTTCTCTTTCTCCTCCTCAGTTCAAGTAAGGGTGAATTAAATCTGTTAAATACTTGCCTAGTGAGTGACTCGGGTACCTTGATATAAAGGTAATACAATATTACCCCACTGGCACTCTGGTAAAAATTACATTTGAAGAGCTGGACTCAAGCAGAGTAAAGATTCTTTGATTTACATCATCTGAGTATCCCACCTCTGTGTTACTTTCATCTTAAATTCACTGGTTGGGTAATAGTATTTTAGCCTCAAAGCTGACACACACAAAAAAACCTGAAAATTCACTGATTGGATAGCTTCAGTTCTTCCTCTGTTAGGCACCGTACAGAACATGTCTTCTCAGTGCTGACATTATAACGTACCAGAAAACTAGTTTGCACCCTCCTGAAACCAAAGGTGTGGGCTTGCTCTGAATTAAAGTGCTGCCAAAACACAGAAGTGAACATTAAAAAGTGCAGAAACTACATAATGCTCATATAGTTGGTAACGTAATACACTTCCTTTTTTCCTCTCTCGCTGATCTGGATCTGGCTTAGACTAGCAGTGACTGAAGTTGTTGGTACCTGGTGGCTAATACACCATCTCTGTCATGTTCCCATTGGGAAAGCGTCTGTATGCCAAAAACATTATTCAAAATTATACCTTGTTCTTTCACATGTAATTATTCTGCCATAAGCAGTGCAACAGCTGTCAGCCTTATTAACACGCAGGCCCAAGGCAGTTAGGGAAATGTACCTCCCATCTGGAGAACAGAATACTTTAACCTTAATAAGGCTGCTGGAGGGACACCCCTGGAAACTGAAAGGCTCTGCATCTCAGACCCCTTAAAATCTGCCTTACTGCCTTCTTCCTTCTCTAGAATGAGTTTAAACACTCCATCATTAGGTCTCTGTATTACAGAAAAATTTTCCAGACATTTAAACCTCTACTTCATATAAGAAACTTCTCATAATTCTGCAACAAATGACTGTTTGAAGCACACCAAAATGAAACATACAGATACATATTTGTGTATTCACCCATGGGTTGAATTTTTATATGCCTGACTTTATCAAACCTTATGCTTTTCTTGCAAGTGGTGTGACCTCGGCTTTGCTCCCTGTCAGGGCAACAAAGTCTGACTGACCTCCTGCCTTTGATTCCTGAGCATCTCTCCATCAGCAGCTGCTGGCCACTCACTCCACCCTTCCTCTAGAGAGAATTTTGCATAGTTAGTTATCCTTTTAATCTCTAAGCTCTAACCCCGAGAACTTTGTAACTTTAGGTAAGCGATTGCCAAAAGCATCCCCTCAATAGTCCAGCCATTGTGCCCTTGAAGTTGTTTACTGAGATCTCCCATCTCTGGCCATTGTTCAGTTTCCTGTTTGCTCTTCCTGACAGCTCCTTTGAATTCAACCCCCTTTACTCAGAGAGAATAATGCAAAACAGATAAAGTGGAACACAATTACACCAAAACAAAAAGAAAAAAAAGAGCAATCTTTTCTTTACTCTCTATAAATGTTCATCAGGACTAAGTTCATATATGTAAATTACATTGCTTAGAGAACTAACAAGCAGAATGTGAGACACAGAAGAGAAGTGGTGTACATGAATCTTTCATCTCAGGGTGCTCTGGAGGTAACTACTCTGCAAGCTGACAAGCTGCTCGTGGTAGGCGCAAAGACACAAGCCGGCTTCGGCCTTTTTCCCAGCCAGGAAGGCCTACAGCCCCCACATACGGACCACGACTCACTAAAAGGATTAAATGAAATTCTGCAAAAGCAGTCGTACTTACACTGTCATTGCTTCCTTTGTTGTCCTCGTATTTTGTCTCTATATGAATGGAGAATTTAGGCAAAAATGAACACTGCAACAAAAGAAAAATATGTTTGACTTAAAAAATACGCCCTGTTTCATCAGCTAACATATTCAATACATCCTGTTTGGTATCGGCTTGCTTTTTTTTTTTTTTTTTTTTTCCAAATTAGTTCAAGAAAAAGAGTAAACGTACACAGAACATAAGAGCGAAGGTTTTATGATTCTGGAGGGATATAGAGATTCTATCTACAAGTTGAATACTATAATGGAGGTATAAATAAATCAGTATAAGTACTCTGAAATAACTAGATACAATAGTTTTCATGTTCACTACGCATAAGAGCACAAATGTCCTAAATGTCTTGCTATAAATTCAGTTTACTAAGATCTCGAGAGCAACCAGATATTCATCATCATAGATTAGTCTATCCCCCATATGGAATAATCCAAGGACACTTCACTAGCTGCAGGTGCTAACCCAATAGAGAACGATGCTTTGATGTGTAAGGGATTTTTTTACTTTTCAGTGAGAAATGAATTTTAGCATAATTACCTATTAATGAAATTACGATGGAAGATGGATTATGAGCTGGTGTGGAAATTCCTTTATATTAAACCCAAATCATAATGCAAGAAAATTAAGAATGCCCAAATGTTTTTCTATTAAAGATAATATTTCTGTATTTTACATGGGAATAAATTTATTTGTCTGTGGATTGCTTAACTTAGTTGGCTTATCAGGACTAGAATTTATAATACTAGGCAACATAATTCCAGTGGAAAAAATATTTCAAGTATCTTTTCTTTAGCATTTCACAGTTCTTTCAAATCAAATTTTCAGATAGGCAGATAGAGTAGCTGTCTCACAAAGCCTGAAGAACACTAGTTCAGAATCTTTACTATTAGTCATCAAGTCTCTTCTTGCACTAACTTCCAGTGAAACCAAAATGCCAGTTTCTTGTATGATGCATCACTAATACCCTATGGCAAAGTCTGTTTGTAAAGACGAGGACTATTTACTGCACTGTATGTATAGATTATACAATGAGGCCATTATGATGCCTCAGTGTTCTCATTGCTGTTGGTCCAAGTTTGGACTTGATAAAATTCGGAGAGTTCTTCTAAGGGAGAGGCTGATGACTAAGAAAAGAGGTGATTTAGAAGGCCAGCTGCAGCGCAACAAAATTGAAATGAGAAGCCAGCTCCTTCGAGACTGCAGAAAATATTTGCTGATTCCATGGGTATCAACCCACAAGTCATTGTTCAATCTTCCTCTGATGACAGGATATCTACTACTCATCTAGAAACAATCCCTGTTGAAAAAACGAGCGAGAGAGTTTTGCCAGAATAAGGTTCTGGTGCCACGGAAAGAGTCCAGTCAAACTGGCTGCCATTAACGTAACAAATACTCCCATGTAACACGTTGGTGCTGCAGATGCCCTGACCGCGCAGGCTGCTCCTCAGATCTTACGAATGTTTTGCCTTTTATTAAAGATTTCTGTGGAGTAGCACATTTGTGAGCTTCAGTCCAATCTGAACTGTGACTAGCGCTCAGCTCTACAACGTGTTCACTGGGTGAATATGTGGGAGGCAAAAAAAAAAAAAATCAGCAGTATGTGGAGTGCAGGATGGGGCAAGTTCAGTGACAGATCTGCTCGCTCCTATTACCCATATTTTGTGAGCAATTAAACATTTCCCATGTATACAGCTCAGGAAGTGCCAGTTGAAAATATGCAATATTTATAAGCAGTCTGTCAGAACTGGGGATCTTGTAACACAAATTAACACCAAAAAAATCCAGATATTCTCCCAATTGTGGTTTCACCATGTATCTCAGTGTGTGGCTCCTATTCTGGCAGACATCCAAAGGCATCTGCAAACAAAAGCGTTAGCAAACAGTAGGCAGTACAGTGAAGGAAGTTTAAAAAAAAAAAGGCGCCAAGGTTTGTCATGAGGTTTAATTTGTATCTCCAAAATTAACCAAAAGGTGGAATGAACATCCTTGAACTATATTAACTGGAAGAAGAGATGAATAAAAGGAGTTGATTAAAAAAATTCTATAATCAAATGTTTCTAGAATAAGAAAAGTTATAAATGTGATATTACAAATAAGGAATGATCCAGAAGACACAGGGACACCAGCGTGTTCTAAAACAACGTTTGATGTCACTCAGAGGATTCATATTCAAATAGCATAAACCAACAGTCTAGTTGTTTTCTGTGGTTGCAGGAGAACGTGGAGGGTTGAAAAGTAAATTACCACTGGGGGTGGATTATGAAAAGCAGATTTTAAAAAAATGTATAACCAAACAACAGACATCTACTGCACAGTTTTTAGAGCATTTGGAAAATAACTACATTGGTCCTAGACTGGTAAAAACATGGGTTCTTGATCTCAAAAATGCAGTATATGGTAGCCTTGTGTTTTACCAAGATGTATAACTACAGGGGTCACAGTCCAGGTGTGCAGAGCTCTTGCTGACAACAGCCTAGACCTCTGCACGTGGGCATCCTGCGGGAAAGCAACCTTGAGGCAATGAGAGGAGACGGCCAATGCGTGTTTTGTTTTATCGGCAGTTACTAGTACTGCTCACTGGATGCAGGAACTGGTACTGCACTACTGAGGACTCACTGCTTAGGTCTGAATAACAGAAACATTTTTTAGAATTTTTAGAAATGTTTTAGAAACATTTTCACTGCAAATGGTAGAGAAGTATGCCATACTATTTACAATATACTAATTATTTAGAACAGTTATGAAGAAAACAGTTTACTAGCATGGTGTCTGCATATTTCAAGGTGACTGCTCTAGGCCATGTTTTACTCACATGTTACTGTGTGTTAAGTATCTGTTCTCTTGATTTAAGGACCAAAAATTAATTTTCTTTCCTACATAATTAAACAAAAGCACACACACACTCCCAAATAAAATCTACTAATTGTTAAAAAAAAAATTAGATCAATGAACTTTCACTAGTGGAAGGGTCATCGAGACTATAATGCGTGAGCAGATTGAGTATCTAGGTCAGAGCTTTGTGAGTTTGCAAACTTTTAAGTTATACAGTCTGAGACTAGTGGTTTGTCGGAAGCCTCAGTGGCGGTGGAAACTGCTCTGACTGTGCTGACCTTAACAGCTCTGGGCACTGCAGCTCTCAGCTCATTTACGTAGTAGCAGGGTCCTCCACAGGACTTGGTGCTGCTCTCATGGTCCCATTGTCAGGTCTGAAAACACCTCTGACGGAAAGAACTTCAGTATAGCATCTTCCACATTTACAGCTAATACAAAGCTAACACCCTTACCAAAGCAGTCCCTCGTCCCTGGTTCTGATAGAAGTATCTTTACTTATGATCTGACTATAGAAATTCAGGTGCTGTCGGATGGAGTACATGTTTCATGACACAAACCCATTTTTCTTTACCAAAACAGTTGCTTTCAGGTCACAGTTCCAGGTAGAGTGGAGGATAAAAATGCAAAGTATGAAAAACCTTTCTGCGGTTGATTTGAAGCATGGCTACAGTTTTAGAGGAAATTCTGGATGAAGCCAAATGCCAGATTTCCCTTTTACCTTGCTATCAAAAAATACCTACTATTTTCAACCACTGTCTAGAGTTTACCAGCAATGAGTCAGAGCAGGATACTCTGCCGTGCAGCCATTTCATACATGGAACGTAAGGCTGCATTAGGCCACCTGTAGCAGCTCAGCAAGCCACTGCTTGAATCCAGTTGTTGTTTCCTGTGACCCAGAATGTAATTAAAAAAAAGAGATCTTCTAGTCTCGTATTTCAAAAAAGAAACATTAAGAAAAGACTGAGGATCTTCAGCGTATTATAGGAGAATTGTAAGTGCCATTTACCTCAAGCCACCTCATTAGAGAGCAGAAAGTCATTTTCTGCACAAAGTATCAAAAGTCAACCTCCCTGTGTATTTAGTACAAAGGCGAGGACTATAACAGTCTAATTTGAGATTATAAATGGTAACAGGAATTTACCCCAAATGAAAACTAAAATTCACCAAAACGTACTCCATTGCAAATATATCTCTCAGAAACTCAACAGACTGGCAACCGCTGCTTTAGCAGCTGTGGGGGGTCTCACCGGCTTTCAGGAACACTTAGCAAGGTCCAAATTTTTGAACATTTCACAGAATGTGTCTCATGATTCATCAGCTGCACTCTGACTAATTGGCAGAGGGCTCTGGCAGAACCAGAAAACTGTTTATGCATCATTCAAAATACTTTATTATTCATCATGTAAAAAGTTGTTGGGTTTTTTTCCCCCTCCTTAAGTGGCTGCGTATTTACTTAGTTAGCCAGGGATTAAAACTGTTATGCAACAGTCAGAATCAAACTTGGGAGTGAATGGTAGGTAATAAACCTTTCAGTAGATTTTTTTTTTTTTGCAAAGCACCACTCCCTTTCTACTCTGCCTCCCCCGGGGCGGGTGTTCTTCCAGCACAAACCTGGCAGCCGATCGATACACTGAGCACACACAGGAATGCACAGGGCACCATTTCCAATTTTCCATTTCACTATCTCTCCAGCTTGCAAGGTTCCTCTTGGAAGAAAATAGGGGCAAGCTGAATATTTAAGTTAAAATTAGACTTAAATTCTACATAATAGGACAAAATCCTCCGAGTCCTAGTGTCTTCAATGACAAGCTCTCAAAGGAGGCATCTTTTATATTGCCACCTCCAGATTTTTTTAGATGTGTTATAACAAATTTTTAAGGAGTTTATAATCTGTTACACCTGTGACACTCAAAAACAAATAAGGAGAATATGCTGGGGATTTTCTTTGCTTGTTTTTTTAAACTTTCTATTTTTGGCATCTCTTTTGGAAGAACCAGGAGAGGTTTAAAGCTCAAGAGAGTAACCAGTGAAATAGCTGCAGTCTGTAATAGTAATTACCCCACATAAGCATGGGTATTTCCAGATTAAAATAAAGAGAAATGAAAGCAGCATACGGAAAACGCAGACCGCAGTTGCATTTTCAATTCACTACAGATAACCTCTTGAAAAATGAAAGGCCTATTTTTAGCATGATGATTGATTAGTGTTGCCATAGCAATAAGCAACACTTAGAAGAACAGGGTAGAACCTAAGTATGCCAAAACACTTGCCAAAGTCTTAAAGAGACAGTCAAACACATATAGTGTTTTACAACCATTTTATGGAGAGGACTGTAAAAATAACCTTTGCATAGTAATTACACCCAGGGTGGCTGAAGAAATTGCTATAGTAAATATGCTGGACAGAAGGTAACAGAAAGGTTTCTTTACCCTGTAACCTGCTTTGTCTGAGGGAGTGCTACTTCATCAATACGGTTTTAGCTAGTTTCATTTTCCATTTGGTTTCTTTCTGCAGAATGTTCAAAGAACTGCTAAAGACCTCATCATCGCACTTCACTTCTCCTGCTCCTTGTGAATATTAATCCACAATCCTTAGGAGTTATTTTTGTACAGTAAAAATTAAACCCACTTTTTTTTTTTTTAAGCAGCAGCAGCATATCCCCCTAAATCTTAACATAAAAGCCCGGAGAAGCAGACATTTCATGTAAATGTTCTCTCTGATCTCTCACCACTTTTCAGGCTGATTTTTTTTTTTTAATTCTGGTCACATATACATTGTTTTGGCAACACAGGTGGAACCGGATCCTTTGCAGAGCAATCTCCATGGAGCCTAGAGCTAAAGAACACAGTAACTGCTACAGTGAGATGACACTAGCCAAGCAAAATTAGATTCTTTTAATAGGGTAACTTCTAGATACCACATCCTTTGAATTAAAAAAATTTGGGCACTATTTGAGTAGTCAGTGGGTAACAGCATTTCTATATTGAAGATCAAAAAGACAAACAGAGTCCTTACTTCTTAATAGGCGAAGGGAAAGTGGGGACTATGGGGTCGTGGAAGGTCCCCAGACTTACTGAGGCAGGAGGGAATGCCCAGAACAGCGGGGGACAAGGAGGGAAACCAGGCAGAGACACACACACAGCCCTGGAGCAAGAGGGGGCATTTATAAACAAGAAGGATGGATGGAATGGGAGGAGGGATGTAACATGGGGGATGGCCAATGCCTCTGGACAATGGTGAGGACAGAACGGAAAGACCTGGATGCAGGTGAAAAATCAAAATCACACACAGGTATGGACAAATAATACGTCGTCTCTACAGTTTATATGTGAGAAGGTATGTGAAAAAAATATAATGATGTATCTACAACATATTTCAAATTGCAGTATTTCCTTCAGCTAGTTACAGAAAGAATTAAAACAATTTCTTTAGTTGAATATAGAGTTGAATATTTAGTTGAATATTCAAAATTTTTTTGAAAATGGCCACTACTTTATTGACTACCTTCAGAATACTCCAAACAGCGCTGCATGTGAGCACACAGAGCTCCCGTGTGATACAGGTTACTCACTACACAAGCTAGCATCAATCCGGACGACAAAGTCGGAAGAGAATAGATGGAAAGGGCTGGGCAGGGTGATGGCAGAACTTGGAAGATGTGACTCAATGAGAGGGAGGAGAATTTGGAAACCAAGATAAGCACAGGAAGGAGGCAAAGAGCAGAAAAAGCGCTGTTGAGTGGAAAAGGTAGGAACAATGCAAAAAAAAGGGCTTGAAAATACGCATGGGAGTTAAACTCTCATAATCAAGCTCAGGAAGAAACTCACTATTTATTTGTATTACATACAATAACTTGAAGATGAAACAGTCAACTAACAAGTTGCCTCCAACCACTATGAAACTCAGCCCTTATCTCTGTTTCTGCCTTCCCTTAGGATCCCCTTCTCTGATACATGGGAACAGTAACCTGTTTATTGACAGAGAACGGAAGTGAGGAGCAGCGTGCACAAGTGAAAATGACAATGCCATGAATCAGAGAGGGGTTTGGATTACTTTATAATAAGCCAGTGGTGGAAAAAGGGAATACTCCCAAGCAGTTTGATTTACTTTGTTTCAATGGGATTAAGCTATTAAATGACAAAACAGGTTTGCAGCTTTCTAAAAATATATTTCTTATAAATACTACAGAGGTCCTTCCTTCTGCTAGAATCTCTAAAAGAACCAAATGTGTGTTTTACTAGAGTAATGCCACCAGTTAACCTGTCTTCTAAGTTGGGGGTGAGAGGGGAGGAATTTTGGTATTAACTTTGTATTAGGCTCTAATCCTGCAATACAGATGCTGTTGCATTTTAGACGCAGACTCTTCATACACTCAAGCTGGAGAAAAGTTTGAGTACTGAAGACTGATGGGTTACATCCAAATTTCAAGCACTGGTAATCAGATAAAGAGAACACAGGAAAAAAACTCTACAGATTCCTTGCAATGTTTATCTGAAACAAGTTTTTTTCCTTCTCAAGTCATCTGATCATAAAAATAACAATTACAAAAACATTCCTTCCAGATAATTTACTTCATGGATAAAGTGGCAGCTGACTAAGTGAAGCACATAACATGCCTGTTCTCAAAAGTAATCAGAAATCAGCAGGTCAATAATGGAACATTTAGCAACTATCACTCTGGGGCCTTGACACATACCAGATGAAATAATTTTATTTGCTTCAGTCATTTGCTGTAGAAGAATTAGTGTCATTGTGAAATATCATCAAAGGAATCGTCTCCTGTTCTGCTTTTCATAAATATTCTGAATTTATATCCTATTCCTAAGTTAATTTGAGACATTGGCAGGTTGAAAGAATGCTCTTTCTCCATGCAGAGAGCAAAACATCCCATTTTTAATATTTATTTTGCTTTATATACTTATAATTGTGAAACTAACAATTGGCCATAGCTTATGCATAAAAAATTATACAGCTGTTTTTAAATTTCAGCCACAGAACTGAAATATTGCTAAGAACACTGCAGCTGTTCAGATCAGACAGCAAAACTATTTGAAATTATCCCTGGGAAACACTTGAATTGCACCTTCAAAGTCAGAAGAGTTTGCTTAAATTCTGTTTGTATTTTTCCTCTTTGTACTCCAGCTTGATAGCTAAACTTTGTTAGGCTCATTTTCAGTGCACTTTGATCATATGAATTTTTTGTAGCATGGTTGAGTCACCATACGTTCATGATCTGATTATTTGTTCGCTTGAGGCTCCTCTGGTTTTGTCCAGAATCTCAAATGTTGCTTGAACAGGTCAAATGGATCTTTGCTCTGTGCTCCTTATTGTCTAACAATATTCTGATGCAGGTAAAGAAACTTAGTTCTATGCAATCCTTTTTCGTTTGGTTTGCCATTGAGATGGGTTTGCTTTCTAGTTAATTATTTCTAATCTACTGGACAACCTCAGAAAGAAAAATAAGAAAGCCTCCTGAGAGTTCAGTCATTCTTGTCCACATATCTAAGAATAGCATAAATATTTCACACTAAAGATACATATTTGCAAATGCTGTGATAAGCTGGCACATAAGGGTTTAGTTGAGAGCTGCAAGGCATCTTTCCTCCATCCTCCAAGTGAAAAAGACTCCAGCCCGTGACTAGCAATGAAATTCTTCCTAAAAGCCAGCAGCTAGCAACACCCTTTCCCCAAGAGCTTGTGTAGCTTGACAGGAGGCACTCACCAGCACCCCAGTCCTGTAATCGCTCATAGAGCAGCATCCCTAGGAGTTCCTTCTACAGGACTCCCGTTCAGCTGTATCCCAAATACAGAATCCCACATTTATGAGCTTAACATCAACCTAATCACAATATTAAATGAATTCATAAATAAAACTTACACCTTTATTTTAGCAAGATATCTTGTCAGGCTTTTAATTACAAGATCAAAAGCAAAGCAACTCCTGTTCTAAGTTTGAGAGACTTTCTCACATACAGTTCTTAAGTAATGCCCCAGCCACTAAACCAAGGGTTTGAACTTCATAGGAGTATCTCATTCTCTAAATAACACCCCCAAATCTGGATGGCTTCCTTTGGCTTCAACTTTGAAAGTATTTTTTCCACTTCCTCCTCCCTCTCAATGTCAGCAGGAAGTTTGCAAGGATTAGCTCAAGCTTTGATAGAGCATTTCTTGGTACATTACCCATGTCTCATCTTCCTGATAGGAAGTCTTTTGTATTGCAGTTTTAATGGGGCCCTCCTCCACAAACAGCAGAGTGTATATTTAAAAATGCTCTCCTGACATTACAACGTTTCACATATTGCACACCACAAAAGCATCACTTGTGCAATACTTCTGTTGAGCTCATTATCTTAAGTGTGCCATTTGCTTTACATATTATTAATATGGTTGTCGAGTCTTGGTAGTAGACCTGCTGTTTACTGTCAAATTTAGGGGTTTGCTGTGTAACAAATACCATTCCTTAGAGCAGATGCCATCATAACTGGACCCAGATTATAGAGTACTAACATCAGGACACTAATTTTTCTTCCTGTTTCCATGTATCCAATCAGTCTTGGGCTTTTTATACTACCATTGCAGAGAAAAATATTCTGGAAATTATTTTCAATGCCTGCTGAGCTTTTTTTCTTAGAAGATGTCCTAATTTCAGGTCCTTAAGAAGGTCATACTTATGAAATCCGTAATATTTCACAGGAAAACCAGACTGATGAAATTATTCTACATTGAATCTTTGAATGCTAGTGTATGTGTTTGAATGCAGTTTCTCAACAGCCTTCATATTTTACAACGGAAAAACCCTAAGACTATCAGCAAGATTCAGTCTGTTCACACCCTCTTCCCAATCACTAACATACACCGAAATAACACTACTGAGCCTTTAAGGTCCTTGCTCTTTCTTTAGAGTGGAACTTATGAGGTTAAGTAAGGTGTGAACATGCTATATAGCAGTATGTACTTGATAAGATTATGCTTTATTTATCCAATTATTGGCCTGCCTTTAGAATCAGTTTTCCTTAAAATGAGGCTCAATTTAATTCTTAGGATGTCCCACAGATCCTTTGGAGGGAATTTACTATCTTTAAGAAAAGGGTTTCCAAGCTATCTTACATATATTGGGCAATGTCTATGGGTTTATTCTTTCTTTCAGAATTCTCTAATGAACATAGAAGATCAAAATTTAGAGAAATATTCCAGACAAGGATAGGAATTATTCTCAGTGGTATATTTAACATTTTTGTTCTAGATTCAACAGTTTGAGGCAAAGGCACTTTCTCTATTTCCCTTGAAGATAATTTCATAGTCTATCAGCTCCATTAAAATATATTTTAGATTTTTGTCTGAAGTACAGTTTCCTTAATCTCATCCCAATATTTCTAGTTCTGTTTCCTTGCACCGTGGTGAGTAATTAGTCCCCAACTCCCATAGGCAGTTATACTGTCACTTAGTGACGGTTTTGCCTACCTTCTACATTTGTAGACTGATTTAATTTTTCTTTACACATCTCTTCAACCCTCCCATCATTTTTGCTGATGCTCTTGAACATCGCTGTAGCTGTATACCTTCTACAGACCTTCACTGAAATGTGTTCCAGGTGTTGTCTCATCAGATTAGATAAAGATCACTTCCTGATTCAAATTCTATGAGTACAGCATTGCTGTTTGGTTTTGATAATGTATTGCATTTCAAATTCAGACATATATTTCTGTCTTCCACCACCCCTTTAATCATTCCTAATTCTCTCTTTCAGTTACAGAAAAAAAATCACATTAAAAAATTCAAATTGACTTTCAGTTAAAGAAAAAATATGCAACAGAGTATAAGTAACAGACATCAATGCGCCATAGCACATGTCATATTCCCAGCCTCAGATTAAACCTGCTATCAAAGGCTAAACCCTTAATTAATATAAACTGTGATAGGCCCTACTGAAGATATCTTCTGACAAAAATAGCTGAGAATCTATCCCCCCATTACTGCTGTCCATTATGGGACATCTGAGTTTCCTCTGACAGTCAAATGAATTTTAAACACGAAACAAAGCAGAGTATGTAACAAGTATCTACAGTGCATATTGAAAAGCAGTTTGGTATACTTTGGATTTTCAAACCTGATCATCACAGTTTCAACTCTAAGTCTCCAGCCTTCAGATCTGAGCCTTTAAATCCCTTTATTTTTTCTCTTTCACATTTATCACATTAAAATCTTTTTCCTTTCCGTATGCTTTACTGGTTTTAAAAATGTCTGCACAAGCATTTTGAACACTGCAGAGTTAAGAAAAAACAAGTGGATTATGTTTTATCAGCAGCCAGAAGTTCAAACTAAATCAAGGCAGGAGTTTCTGAAAGGTCCCTTCACCTGGGACTTCCTCACCATCTCCTCCTCTTCTTCCAAGGTTGCTGAAAACTTACTGTATATTATTGAGGGCAGCACGTTTAAAATAATTTCTCTCATGATTTATGTGCTATATTTTGCCTTAGCTCTGCTAGATGGAATAGTTGATTTTTCTGGGCACTGTGCCCAGATTATGTTTAATTTTGTCTACAGATTGTACAGTTTCCCAGACACTGTACCAGAGATGAGCATTTTATAAGTTAATAAAACAATAAATAAAATAAAATCTGTTCTCATGTCTCCACGTAATAACTGGAACCTTAAAAGCCTTGCCCTGTTTTATAGAAGCTTCTCTTTGTTACAGTCAGTGACTAAAAATATATCAAATTATTTTGCAGTGATAAAAAAATAAGGTAAATAATTTATAGGATCCCCACAGAAACACTTCAAATTTAACCCTAAATTTCTTAAACAAATAGCTAAAATAAAGTTCCACCATTGAATGCATTATGTAGTAGTTATATTAAGAAAAAATCTGTTTGGATTCCACTACTATATTGCAAGTAATTATTATACTTTTAGAATAAAAAGAGGAAGAAAAACTTACTGTGTACTCTGATTTCCAATTGTCCATTTGTAAAAAAAAGAATGATGAGGGAAAAGAAAAAAAAAAGAAATGTGAAATAAAACAACAAGGCAAGATCCTTACAGTAAACATATATTAACAATAAAAAAAAAATGTGTTAGATAATCTGCTGATTTATATTTGACTAAAGTCTATGAGACAATAAAGGCTACAAGTCAGCACAGAACCTAAGCACCTGATGTTTTCTTTGCAAGGAAGATTGCATAGATACAGCACTCAAGTTTTTACCTATCCATAGTCTATAATCTTTATTTCCTGATATCAATCAATGCAAGATGGAAAAATATATGCAGTTCAACAGGAGTTGTTAAAGAAACTTGGTATCTGTGGCTCAAGATGTAACTTAGACCTTCTGAAGATAAGCTAAACTATCCAAAAAATACAAGTCAGTAATCATTTCAGCTTTATTCCTTACCTGTGATTGTATAAGGATAATAATTCCAAGCCTTCTCTGTAACATAAAATATTTTGGGAACAACTGCTCTAGCCCAGCTAGGCAGTTTGCTGAAAATAAAAAGAAAATATAAAATTAGAATATGTTATGACTTATGAGTACTGTAGAAAAGAATATACTTCCAAATGTGCTCGCTCATAATTTGACAGGTGTTTCACAGGCTACAGCAATACCTAGAGTTTAAAACAGTATTTTCCTCTCATGGCTATGCATTCTGTCTCAGCTTTCTCCACACGCATATATGAAACCAAGTCTCTTCGCTCCCCTCTTAAAGTGAGCAATATGGTGCCAGTGAGATAACCTCTGAGCAGATTTAAATTGAGGTTGCAGATTTCAAGAATTTATAGCCTCACACCTTTGGTCATGGTTGAACTCAGCAGGTCAGATCATACAAGATGTAACTGTGTCACAGTATCCTTAACCACAGGGAGGCACTCTCTAACCAGAGGTCATAAGAAAAGATGTGATTTCCGTCCACTTCGGTCCCAATTCCATTATTTCTTCTTAGAGACTGTTTCTTCTTCCTCCATATTCTCTTCCGGCACACAAACCCTTACATTGAACTCACCTAGCACACAGGTTTTCCCACACTACCAACACCAACTCTGAAGTAGAAAGTTTTTATATTAAAATTAACAAATCACTCAAAACACCTCTGTGAGACTGGTAGGTAGTATTAGTCCCATTTTGCTGATGGGAAAAGTAAATCACAAAAGTGAAGAGCATTAATGGAACTGATGTCACAGCTCAGAGCTCGATCTGTCAAGATGTGAGAGAACTTACCAATGCAGTGGTACAACAGCACTAGAGTAAGAAATGAAAGACATGGATACAGCCCATGGAAAGATCATTAAAGGGTAATTAAATAATACTGCGGAAGAGTGGGAACATTTTCTTTACCACAGATCTTGGGTCTCATTTCCAGAACTCTGGTCACATAGGGTACTAAAGTAGTGATGAACAAACATACATTTTAAAAAGGCAAGTTCATGATAATTCATCTTTCGACCCTTTCTTAATGACAATAGTTATAATCACTGAAGCTGCCAGGAACAAAGATGCAGCACTAGTCGCTCAAAGGAAGGCAGACCTTTGGAGACACAATTATCACCGTACTTCAGGGACTCAGTTAAAATTGTGTTAGCCTGGTGATGTGTTGAGCAGATCACTCAGCCTAAGCCTGAATCTTTACTGAACTAAAGTAGATGCTTTCAAACCTCAGTTTTCCAAGTGTGAATGTTTGAAACAGTTACATTTAAATAACTGTGTGCAAGAAAGTAAATTAACTTTCCATATTAGCAAATTTCTGAAGAAAATATACAGTTTGGATCATTAAGGCTTATTTAACCATGATCTAGCTACACATAAATACTGTATTTGTCCAGAGGCAAAATGCAGACGTTAGTATATTATCTAAAGATTCAAAGTCAAGTGCATTGACTTTTGCTCTTTGATGACATTGCTCAAACCCCGATTCTTTTCTTTACATAAGCCTTTCTCCTATACTGTCTTTTAAGCAGCATTTTACATGCCACATAATAGACTTCACTGTATAGACCTTTATTTTGTCAGCCTCTGTCAGTGTCTTTTTATGACTACCTTTCTGCTCCCTCCTTACCACTGCTAAACTTTACTCTGATGCCTAAATAATAAACACCTCAGGATGCAGACTTTCAGCTTCTGAAAACAATGTGCCAGCAGGAGAGAAGAGGCAGTAAACAATTCTGAAAATAACTAAGGCTGACACTGACACCAGAAAATTATACTAGTAATGTCTTTATTAACGTACAGCTGCTCATTTTGCCTTTTTTTTGCTTATTGTTGTTTTTAGTGTATTTGCCTGTCTACCTATCTTTGGCAGTATGGCACATCTCCAAAACAAACTTTTATGGGCAAAACACACATTATCCTCAGACCTGCAAGCAAGTCACAGTCAGAGACACACATGAATTGTTTCAAGGATCTACTCAGAGAAAGAAAATACAATATTTCTATTTTAGCAGCACAGCTATCTATTGATCACATTCTCTCTTATTTTTTTATTTTATTTCTTCCTTCCCCAGATGAAGTTCAGTCTTACAGCACACAGGGAGGAAATGTTTCGTAAATGCATTCCAGCTAAAAACACTGGTAAGCAAGAAGATCCTCTGCAAGAATTAAAATATTAGCAGGCAAGAAAAGATAACTGAAGACAATGCACAAATCTTCTCAAGAAAACATCACTGAAATATACAAGCTCAAATTTCTTCAGGAGAAATCAGACCAGAGCAAAATAAAATGAAGCAAATCTGGCAAGTTTTAGGGCAGCGGACCCTGGAAGAAGAAAATATGGGGGTGTAAGGAGTCCTGTCCCTCAAGGAAGGAACACAGAGGAGAAGTTTTCAGCACACTTTGTATGGCAGCGTATCTCCTCGAGTGAAGTCTTCCAGAGAAATCCTGGACTCCCAGCAAAATCCATAGTTGCCTGAAAAACTGCTGATCCTTTCCACAAAGCTTTAATAGTACTGCAATATCTGGTGGTATTGTGACACCAAAACCAGAATCATGAAAAATTCAAACAGCAAATCTGCTGACGATTATCAAGGACTATTCGTAATTATTACTAAACTCAGTGAGGCTGTCTTCAAACATCCACCATAGCTTTAGGTAGACCTCCCAAGTTGTTATAGGCACACAGATCTTCTTTGTCAATGTTTGTACCCGTCTTTGGGCAAGAGATCCTTAGTTCCACTGCCTGCACTACCAGAAATGGCACGCTTTCCAAGTATGTCTTGTACGTGCTTTCTAGGACACAGTCCTTGTGGTTATTCTGAATTACCCTAAAGTGGTAATTCTGAATATGCTCTCCAGTGCTTAAAGGCTTATCTCTTTTTAACATGAAGGAAAGAAATATCCAGAAACATAAAAACACAAACTTCTAGGAGCTTTACAACAGGAACACATTTATTGATTTTTACAAAGCCCTGTATCTAGCCTGTGAGAGAACAGACTTACAATCACAATAATATTAAATGTTGGCAAGATAATTATTATTGGACTCTGTGTGTGTGTGCGTGCGTGCAACATTACTGGTGATTCAATTTAGCCTGAGTTAAAGTTAGATACATCAGGATTGCACTGGAGGAGTAACCTGCAATGTAGAAGCAAGAGGTATAGTGTTTCTATGCCCAGTACAAAATGCTGCAGAGCATAAGTTTAATAAAACGAAACAGGCTCAGGGGAATAGAAGAACATCAGAAAAACAGGGATATTCAATTAGATCAGCAGTAGTAAAAATGGGAACAGATTGAGCAATATATTTCATAGGACACAAAAAATATATATATTTTAAAACATCTCCAGCCTTTGAGTGTGGAGGCATTGACCCTCAGGAGTATAATTTCACTGTAGGAAGAGACACATATTTCACTTTAAAAAATGATGAATCTTTGGGGAAACAAAAGCAATTTTTTTCCATCATGTCTTTAAGCCTATTATTTTGGTACAGGAGATCATCATTGTACAAGCCTAATGGTGATTCACAATGTCAATCAACTTTGCTGAGGCAAATCTTTTGCCACCAAAAAAGGGGCAATGGCTTTGTGACACTATGAAGCGAGAAACCCTTCAATCATTTCAGTGGTTTGGTTTTGATTTTTCTGGGGGGGTGAGGTGTTTGTTGGTTTTGCTTTTTACTTTGTTTGTTTATTTGTTTCTCACCCCATAATTTTGGAGAACAGAATGACAAACAGTTAAGCATAAAAGAAAACAAGAAAGTTCTGATTTTCAGCACATCCTTAACTTCAAGTTATAATTATTCTTCTTGGAAAAGATAGTCTAGAAGAAATGACAACTAATCTCTCTATTTCAAACCACTGGTCTATCCCACCTTCCTTCTTCCTGCGGCTACCAGGAAGCAACATGTATTCATGGGAACATGTTCTACTTGAAACAGAAAGGCTATTGCCTGGAAGGGATATTCTTTGCAAATTTTTATTACAGCCCATGTGGAGAGAACCAGTTTTATTGCACTTGCCTGTTGAGATAGACCCGTTTTTCTGTTAGCTGACCATTGCCATGGTTTGGATCTTCATAGGGTTCATTCTGCACCACTTCCACACCTTCACCTCGGTCACTCTGCTCATGGCTATGCTTGCTTATCATGTACAGCTGTCCAATTCTGTACTGCAAAGCAAAATCAAGAACAATGTATTAGCTTTATGTAATACATGTGTATTCAAAAGCCAATGTCGTACAATGATATAGCAGTACGTACAAATAAAAGGTAGTTCAAGGGCAAAAACCAGTATTTTGCAGGTTCATTTAGACCTATTAATTGTGGTCCTCCCATTATTGTATTAAGTCCACATCATCACTTGTGGAAAAAATAACAAAACCCATGTGTATACAGATGTAAAGAATCAAGCCAGTCCTTTAGTTTTAGACTGTATTTCTAAGTATATAAGTTAAGAATAAATAAACGATTAAGCTACTGCTTCCATGTGCTGACATGTAAGGGGATTTTAACCAGCAGGTGGACTCTAAAAATTCTGTGGGACACGGGATTCTCCCATAATGCCAACATGATGCCAAATAATGGATCCCTGCAAAAAGACTCAAGAGAACTATTGCTTATTCACAGAAATAGGAGCGCCAGCTCTTAAGAAAGAAACCATGCAGACTAAGTCCTTTGAAAAAAAAGTTTGAGACGAGTGACTTGGCAATATTATTAAAATGAATTTAAACACTTAAATGATCCTTTTTCTATAGGCTCTCAAGTTACTCAGGAAGCCAAAACCCAGGAGGGTTGACCCAACATTGCTATCACAGAAAAATAAATTGTACCAGCAATTGATTTTTTTTCTTGGTATGTCTGCATCTACACTGGGGCCTTTGCCTCCAGAGTAATATAACAAAACATACATCCCTGAACCTTCATTAGCAAAGATTTTAGAGTAAAATTGTACTTTCCCACACATTTTCTGGTTTGAGATTTTATTCTCACTTAAGTCTGTTCCACATTCTTGAACATACCATGGTTCTTACAACAAACTGCCTCTGGATCTATCCAGTTTTCTTCATTTGAATCCCTCTTTTCCTCAAAGTAATTTATTTAGGCATATACATGCTAATCACTTCAATCACATCAATCACTTCAAATACAAAGAACAACCTGTTAATTTAGAGAATGGCTGAGCTACTACACAAGCTGCCAAGTACTAGCTCAGCATAAGCAAACAAAAGCATAGTGACAGTCTGACCTCAGAAAACTCTATGAGATTCTTGTGGTTATTACATATTATAAACAGCAATCCTATCACATATTTTTAAAAGCCCCAAAAGCACAAATCAAAAGAGCAATTAGCTGGGGAAAAAAAAAAAACCAAACTATCACAGACCTTATTAACAACTGCCAACAAGACAGTCTTACTAAACAAAACGATAAGGAATAGGATCATGGAGGGGTTCCTACAAAAGTTCTTAAATTCCACATAATCCCTTTTCATTCCCCTGCAGCAGGCAGGCCACAAGAAGGGAAGATATTTAGAACCTGCATCTTGCAGGATCATTTGCTTAGGGGACAGGGATTTCCCTTTTCCTAGTGCTGAATGGACACCTGCTCTGTCCTTGCCAGTCACACTCTACAACAGTGAAGCAAATGATTTGCATCAGCTGAAAGGCACTTTTTTGATAATTCCCAAGTCTTAAAAATGCCTCAAGTTTATAAAAAGGTTAAGGGCAAAAGGGTGCTCTAAGCAGGGAGGGTGAGGTACCTTGGATCCATTTTCTTCTCCTCTAATCTAATCGGGTAATTTCACTGGATTTTTTTCCTGTTACCTTTCTTCAAACTCCTCCCAGTGAAGAACATAACCCACTCTTAAAACCTGTCTGAATTAGTAAAAAAGAGGACTAGGGGAAAAAAAAAGATACAGTTGTCATAAAACTAGCAAGTGTCATATGGGTCAGGTCAATTAATTGTGAAAATGTGACCCCTGTTACATTTCAAAAAGATCAGTAAATGTCTCATAAGTGCTGGCTATGGAACTTAGAGGTTTCTGGAAATTTCAATGTTACACACACAATGTTTCTTCCTCTCCTTTCTTTCTTGACTGGTGAGAATTTATGGCCTTTTTTTTGTTAGAATGATCATTCTTTCTCTTCACATCCTATATAACTTTGGAGAACCTACTCTCACTATATAGAAATGTTCCTAAGACATTAACTAAAACTATAAGCACAATAATAGTCTTTAAAGAATTTGATGCTGCCACTAGCTCCTGCCTATATATTCAGCTTTCTCATCTTGCGTACCTCTTTCACACAGAGATAAACCTAAGATGATTTTTCTTGCTAATCTAGTTATCTACCCTAGTCTCTCCTGAATCCTTGTCTTCTCTGTCTCATCATATTTAAACATGTTGTCCTAATCTTCAAGGCTCTGAAGACCTGCAGTACTCACGCATACCTTTTAACTAGTTCCATGAAAAATTGTTTTCTCTTTTTCACCAACAATAAATGGATCGATTGGTACATAGGCAAGGCAAAGTTTGTGGACAGAGGTAGTATATTTTATTTGATCAACTAGTACAGTTGGAAAAAGGAGGACTTTCAGGCACATGGAGATGTTCTTCAGGTCTGAAATCAAAGCAACATACTTCAAAGCTGAATGAAAGTTGAGAAAAAACGTTCTGCCTTTAATTAGATATGTATCAATTAGACCACCTGAGTGTAAAGATGCTTACTGTCTGTGGAGTGATAAAGATGTCAGAAAAGAGGAAAGGTGATAAGGTGCTTATCTTCTAATGGAAAGAAAGATCAGTGATTTATAGGCTGTGGAACACGAAAAGTTTAAGTGAGGAGAGGGGAGAGGAATTACAGTTTGCCATAAAGCCAATATTTCTATTGAGATTTTTGTTATCCCATAAAGTTGTGACTTTTAGTTGCCATGGACATCTCTGCAAAGTGTTTCTTGATTGCACATATCACTGCATGCTTTGATTTCCTACTTCCATGCAGTCGTTTGCAATTTTGCTCTCAGTTTTAATGGTCACATACAGACCTCTCAGTTTCTGCTGGAAATACTGGCTCAGAAACACCAAGACAAATGTACATTCACACCGACAACTAACAATGGGTTGTACTAAAGCACTCATTTACTCCAGCATCATAAATCAGAGATATCCACCTATAACACCACCACATGTTTTGCTAACAGAGATTGTTGTTCTTTCAGGGACCCATACTACCATAAAACGCTCCCAAAATATCAAATCACAAAGACTGTAAATCTGAGTACATGGTTAAAAGTGGCTAAGCTGCATACCCGCTGCACTCTTCAATGATGATCAGTGTTGTCAAGTAGAAATTGCTTTACAGATGTTGCAGTCAGTGCTTAAAGAAAGAATCTGCTTCTTTGACGAGACTCAAAATCACACACACTCCAGTTATACCTAAGATCCCCCAGAAGGTATCCAAGGCAGCTCAGCATGGTGCTTCGCACTTGGGAGATGCTGAGGAAAACAGAAGGCACCACAGCTGGTGCTGGACAGCTCTGCTGTAGGAATCCTACTGCTAGTTGCTTCTCCCCAGGCAATGACTCCATACCTACAGATCTCACATCAGTCAACTGGAAATATCCACCTTTCACAATGTCCTGGTTTGAGGACACACAACTATTGAAATGACTGTGTAGTCCTGCTAGAAAGCAGCTGTATCCTGTGAAAGAAACATAATTTTACATGTACTTTAAAGTAGCTAAGTGAGCTTCCTTTGTGTGCTATTCATTTGTTTTTATCTGGTTTATAAAATTCTAATATCATTCTAGAGCAGGATGAAAAGAGTTAACTTCTGAAATTATAGTACTTTACCAAACTGAAGAGTACACACCTATTATTACAGATAAAATAGCTTTTTAAAAAGTCTGTATTTATATTTACATGAATAAAATCCAAAGAAAAGATGTGTCTTTTAGAACCTGACGAAATCTAAATGCCTGAGAAAAAAAGTCACAGCTCTTTCTAAGTTCCTATCAAAATTGTGAAGAAATATCACTTAAGAAAAATTTTACAGCAGTAAACAATACTCATTATTTCTGCAAGTGCAAACTGATGTGCCACTATTTTTCATGTGGCTCTACCACAATCTGAATTTCTGTGTTCTTAGCTGTAAAACAATTTTCCAAGACCATATATTGTTTCAAGGTAGTCAGCAAAATTTCACGCAGTGGCACCTCATCTGAATTTGGTTCTGGAGAAAAGCTCTTTGTTTGAAAACTCTTCAGTTTAATAGGGGAAAATGTCTTCAATATCAAAGGAAGGATGTCAACAAAGAAATGCACCGAATGTGGAGTTAGAGATTCCTAAGGATATTGCTTTCGTAGTAGACTTGATGTTTCTCAGCTCCTAAAGAGTTAAACATTGTCTCTGTGGTGACTTCTCTTTTCCTTCAACAGTCAGATGGTGTTTGCCTATTGGGAGTTTAGTCATACAAGAAACAAGGTTTATGTTAGCAACAGCATAATGATGGTCAATCTGATTTTGTTTAAAATTACAAGTGAGATCAGAATCACTTTTTTGGTGTTCTTGAGATGGGGGAGAGGGGGAAGAAAAAAAAAAACGGGGTTCACCCTTCACATCTTTCATGTGTAGAACTCACATTGTCTTCAACAAAAGCTGCACGAGAAATCCTTGTACAAACATGTCTGAATTTTTTTCAGCCTGACTGACTATTGCTCAGTTTTTGATCTGATAGTAGTCTTAGAGTACAACCTTTCAAACTTCACGTGGAATGCAAAAAGTAACATTCTCTCAAAGGAGAAATTCTGCCAAAGCTATCTATAATCTAAAATTTTTATACCAATCCTCGAAGTTCTTATCTGAATGCTGACAGAAAATGTAACAGATTTATGATTGGCTTCATCTTATATGGCAATTCTCATATTGAAAAGAATTGTTGAATCCTTTCATCTACATTTACTTTCCTATAACTAGACTAAACCACCAGGGATGGTGCTGCCATTTCAACTCACGCAATTTATTGTTCTAAGTTAGTAGAGAGATCCCTCCCTGCAGTTAGAAGCTGGAGTCCAGAAGATGCTGTAAGTCTCTTATACCTATTAAAGGTAATGGCTGTTCAGCACGCTGCATTTTGACAATGGAAAGTACTTCTCACACAGTGATTCATGCTTAAACATGCCGGTGGCTTCTGGTCCTGTCCTCAGAAAATTGCAAAGCTAAATCTGAAAAAAAGAAGAAAACCAGGAACAACTGAACTGAAACAGATCTGTACTTATGCACAAACGTGCTCCTTTGCAGAGGCAGCTATAAAGGGCACAATCCTGCCTCCAGTGATGTCAATAGGTGTTTTGTCATTAACCTTAGTTTAGTAAAGATTTACTTCTAGCAAGAAAAGACAATGAATCAACTTCATCCTCAGTTGTATCTGCCTAGCTGCACTGAATCCAAGGATGTTGATTATGGCAAAACAGTAGCAATTTGATTGGGGAACTCTGATTTACAAGATGCTGTCTCATTAATAGAAAACAATCTTAAAACTGACTGATACATTTCTGATTTATTTTCAAGTCACAGTCTTTGGAAGACTGCTTGTGTGCTCCTTGGTGAATGTGTTCCAAGACTTCATTTCAGGCCATTTTTTAAATAAAAAGATTAATAGGAATATTATTCAGCACCGTTATAATAACTTCCTTGTTTAGAATTATTTAAAACAAGTTCTGATAATTCCTCAAAGTACCACCATGAGACAAGCATGGTGATCCCCAGGGAAGTTACTTGTCCAAACATGCATAGCCTGTCACTGCAAGCAATCTCTTAACAGCAATTTCACAGAGATGTTCTATGTCTGGAATAACTTGTTTGAAAATGTACTTGCTTGAGTAACTGTCTTTGATTAGGAGGATACACTTAAGTTTCCTATTGTGTGTTTTGTTTTGATGTTAGAAAGCATTGTTTTCAGGTCTCAGTCAAGACCTAAGCCCCACACTGCCATAAATATGAAAAGTTACAGTTAGATACTGAAGACAGGCAAAGAAAGCATTATCCTTATTTTATATTTGATTAATTGAAACAGAAATTAAATTAATACATCAACCTTAAAAAGACATCTGTGATAGAACTGGGAATTTAACCTCGATCTAGTGATTTCCAGCTCAGTGCTTTTACCACAAGACACACCTGTAATTTTTTTAAAATTCTAAACAGTAATTACCTAACCAGAAGTGGTTTCTCTTATCTCACTCACTGACTATAAATCCTTCATGTTATTATTGTTGTTAGACATCATTCTGTCTGCCTTCTGAAGTGGGTGAAGCCTAATGCATCCTCATGCTCATCTGGAGGTTAAAGCCGAGCCCTCACATGTGGGCAATTATAGCACTGGCTGAAGGAGCACCACGATTGTGCCTTCTGATCCCCATACTTGTGTAGATGATGATTCATAGCTATTAAGAATAATTTAAGAAAATCTTTTCCGTGACACAAGCTCCAGGTTCTGACAAGGTGATTTGTCTTCCTTGTTATTAACATTCCTGGATTGATTTTAACTAGCATAGAGGAATGTACAATGTGCTGGTATTTGATGTTTCATGTACTGGTGGATTTGCATTGGCTCCTACTTGGACTGCTTTTTGAATTAGGTTTTTGTTTGGTTTGGTTTGGTTTCAATTGGACTTCTGGCTCTCAGAGCTACTACTTTGCAAGCAAGAGAAGCAATTATCTTGCCTGATAGTATACATTAGTATAATAGTATACTGATAGTATACACCTCAAGGTTTTACTGGAAATGGAGGGAAATAAGTCAGACTTGTAACGATTGCAGAGTTAGAAAACTTTTTCCCACTGAAACGATTGTTCCCTTTGCCTAGATAGCCATGTGTAGGAAGAAAATAAATTCACTGTAAATTTGAACTTGGAAGTCTCTCTTATGTGGCTTAACTTACCAGTGTGAAGATAGCAGTTTATACTTCTGAAATAGTGATTTTCCTGGTAAAATAACTACATTGTGGGCTAGGGTCATGTGAAAAGAGTACTGCCGGTTTTGACTGCTGGGAAAATCCGCAAGGAAAGCATGAATAGTAAACACAGGAGGCAGAAGGGGTGTGTTCTTACAGCCCAGTGTAGTGCCTGGCAGAGGTACCCGGACTACCACTGAACTGATATTGAGTCTCCTTTAGCCTGACTGAACAGCAGCGTGGAATCTACACTACTACATGATTTGACTTGTAGTTTCTAAGCTAAGATGTTTAGAGCAAATTAGGCACCTTTGCACTGCATTCTCTTTGCCATGTGGAAACATCCAAAGTGCAAACTGTTTTATGAACCGTTATTTTTAAAATGGCTGTCCCCGAGGCACAAACACGAGAAAGTCACTCCAGAAGCAAAGGTAGCTGTCTAAATTATCATCTTCAAAAGCAAACCTGTTTTTATCTATACAAAAGATCAGTCAACCTTCTGAAACAACAGAAGCATTGACTCATTACAAGAAGGAATAACACCAAAAATCTACACGACTGACCTTATCTAATTACAGATTATTAGTGAGGTGCCACAGTTAAGGCAGCATGTTGTGGTTTAGGCCAAATCAGCTACTGGGGATGTGGGGGACCACAGATGGGACCAACAGATGCTCCCCTCTACCCCTCTTCAAAGAGAGAGGCAGAGGAGGGAGAGAGACTTAGGAGTTTAGAAGGAACTAAACTACTTTCATGAAATATTAATAACAAAATAAAAGGAAATAGTGAAATCAAACCAGGACAGCAGTGCCATAGTTCCAAGTGTCATTTTATCTTTGGGTTTAAACATATTAGAGGTGTAATTTGTCTTGAAAATCAGGTGTAGGAAGCATCTGAATTGAACAAGGCAACACAGAAAAACCCAGCAATGAGAAAAATGTGCACAGAAGAAAGGGAAGCCATATGAGAAATCAAGACGGTATTCACCAACAATCAGCGGGAGAAATAATAGATGCAAGAGAATTAATGTTAAATATTTCAAAGGGTTATTTTGTCTATAGATGATTTTACGTGATTAATGCCATTACCGCTCAGGACAGTAATCTGTGTAAAATTTCCTATACCAATTGAATAGTAAAGATTAAATTTCTGGCAAAATGCTGTCCCTATCACAGGATGTCCACTGCTTCATCACAGTAGAAATGAGTGAACTGACCTTGCCTGTGTAGTAACTAGCCTGTCTACTAGTCCTTAGACTAAATTAAAGCTAAGGCAGGAAAACAGAATGAACTCTCAAGGAGGCAACAGTACTTTCTGAACTAGCATACAATGAATTGTTTAAAGTAATTTCATTTAAAAAAAACAGCCAGATGAACAAGGTCTACAGAAAGCTTTAGCAGGAAAGCTATAACAACAATTATAAACATCTAGGTCCTAAAATTTGAATGTAAATATGATGCACTGTTGTGATTTGAGGACCTAGAAAACTGTACAAGTAATTTACTGGTATGAATATTGCTTACTCTAGTAATATATAAAGAATTTAGGTTTAGAGTTGAACTTGAAATTTCTCTTTTAATTAATTCCTGCATGCATCTGTGATGCAGTACACATCTGCTGACTTGCATCAGCAGTTGTCTTCAGTATCGCCCAAATTCATGGGAACATGCTTTTGTAGCCTCACAAACAAACAGTTACAGCAGGAACAGTTGACTTCTGCATGCTGTGAAGTGCAATTCTTACTGTTTTCATGTTTTCTTTGCCTTTTCAAGGAAGAAATTACATCCTTAAGATACTTTATCTGTTTAAATTCCTATGAATGACAGTACAGCAACAGCATACTGGATGTTCAGAAAGACAGTATCCTCCTGCAGTGTTTTCAGCTACAGAAGTATGATCTACTCTAAATTTGCAGTGTCCTGGCACATAATGGCTTACAACCTAAATGAGTGATACTGCACTCAACAGGAGGAGCAGGTCCAGATCTGTCATTAATAAGTGTACAATGAAAATTACAATAAATTAAAATCAAGTTGCAAATTTTCAGCTTTCATGCAAATGTTTTCCCAAATATAGCTCATGTTCTGTTCAAATGGTAGTGATTTTATGTTTCCACACCAGCTGTGCTATTGAAAAAAGCCAGCTGTTTATCCTGAGTGTACAAGATCATACCGTTTTTAAGAATAAGTTTTTATTAACAATATTTTACAGTGAGTCAGCTGGTTAATTTTTTCAACTGTTTACACTATGTGCTTTTTACATCAATACTGGTAATATTCTATTATTTAGATTTATTAAGATACATATATTTCCTACAAAGGATGCATATAAATTTTCAAGAGGCTCTCTAAAATGTCCTCTGTTCACAAAACCAGAAAGAACAGCTAAAAGGGACTTATTATGTAGCTTGACCACTCATAATGAGTCTGTCAGTAATGTATACTGAAACACTCTTCACATCTACTGCTTTTTTTATGAGTACCTGCCTCTGATTAAGCCACAAATATGCCATGCCTTAATTACAGCTTAGTGCTTTTCAGGCACAATTCACTTTGCCTTACAGTGCAAAACTGGTTTGATAACTATCAAATACTATTGATGTTTTTTTCTATGTCAATACAAAAGCACATTTTATTTGTTAACCACATTTCATTAATGAAATTGTAGTTCACTTGAAACCTGAAGTTCAAGAAGCTGTTTAGTAAGTGTCTTAAAATTTTAACTCAGAATGCAGTAAAATGAAGCAGAACTTCAACATAATTTTTGTACAGGCTACTAAAAAAAATTTAGTAACCCAAACTCTTTTCCTGATGTTCCAGGAAAACACTATTTCCATTTCAGATATTCCAGGAAAAGTCAGAATGGAAAATTGTAGGCTTCCTTCTTGATCACTGTCACTGAACTCTTTTCAGCTGCGTGCACTAGCCCTACATAGAGGGTGAGACATGACTCTATTTTGCTTGTAATGAAAAGTGACATTCTCCATGGATTAGTGATGGTGATTGAGAAGCTTGCTTTATTAAACCAGACAGCAAAAATTCATACGTGGTCTTCCCTTAAAATAAACAAGATTTGGGGGAAGAAAAAATAAGAAACTAAACTTGTGTGCCATGCATATTATTTTTGTTGGCTAGAGAAAGGAAGTGCTGTGGACAGCCAGACAATGCAATAAATGCATCAAAGGGCTTGAGTGGCAAAGCTAAGTTTGAACATAAAAATTAACTTCTCTGAAGCGTAGGATTTAAAAAAAAAAAAAAAATTAATTCAGCTCAGTTCAAGCTGGGAGTATGCAGAGTTGCATACATCCTTTGACCCTTTCAAAATTCAAAAGAGTGCAGAAATTGACTTGGGAGTTTGATTTATCTTTAACTATAAATGGCCCAAACACGTGTGCATCTATTCATACTTTCAGAAATAATTTTTCTCTTTTTGCATGTCTAATGGTATTTGCTTAATGTTTAAGTAGATCTTCTTTCCCCTCAGGCTACTTTTCTCTAATTACTCTTCTTCAGTAATTACTCATTTTTGTGATTTATAAAAATCTCTCTCATACCAAAACCATCAACTTTGAAGTACGGAGAATTTGATGCTTTCAGGAAAAAAAAAAAAAAAGCCTGTAAACTTTGGGTTTAGAAGAACCAAAGAGACTACAAAGGATTCCATAAACTTTGTCAGAATCACAGAGGGGAATAATTCTGCAATTACATTTTTTGGCAAGCAAGTTCCTTCCCTTTTAGGCAATAGAATTCTGCTTATA
Organism: Vanellus vanellus; assembly: GCF_965231255.1. Classification (NCBI taxonomy): domain Eukaryota; kingdom Metazoa; phylum Chordata; class Aves; order Charadriiformes; family Charadriidae; genus Vanellus; species Vanellus vanellus. The sequence continues at coordinate 11,388,035 of NC_138922.1, forward strand.
AATATGAAAAAATAAGAACTTTCTTAGGATACTCAATATAAAATGAAAAAAGTAAGCATCAGAATTTAGTACTTACTATTCACAAGCTGAACAAGACAAATCCACCCTGCCTTCTGATATCTTATTCAGAAGAAAATGAAATTTTGTTTACTGCTTCCAATGAAATAAAAATATCTTCACGGTCCAGAATACTTAATTTCATTATCACAAATACTTCATCATACCGATCTTCTAAAACAAAACTGAGTTCAATTTGATTTTTAAAATGCACTCATTTTTTGCCTACATTCTGAAGATAGAGACATTGATAGATACAATTCTGTGCCTGCAAATAGTTGAGGTCACTCCTGCATCTCTGCATCTAACCTAGAGATTAGGTGATGAAGATATTAAGGTTATCTAAAGTCATCTGATGAAAGGAAGTACCTAAGAATGAGACTTGAATTATATAAGAAGGAAATTAAGACATACTTCCCTCCCCATTCCCAGCTTTATAAGATACACTAAAATCTCAAAACTAATACCAAAAGAATATACTATTTTTCCATTTTCATTCATTAGAATAAACATTTGCAAACTAAGTACCTACTCTATAACTCTGCAAGTGACCAAAAAAAACCCTGTTGAAATAAGTCACTACCATAGTAACTTACTACTTTTGCACTGATGCTTTTTTTTACATTCATGAAGTCTCTAATAAATATAGTAAGTACATTTAGGGGAGAAATCTGTTTGCTTGCTATTGACTTATGGAAAATCAAAAGTTCAGCCAAATAAATTCTTGAGCAAGAAACCTGAAGTTTGCTGCACTACGCAATGGAACTGTGACATCTGTGGAGCGCACATGCTGGAGAAGTGAGGATGCTCGGGACAATATGTGCCGCCACTTAATGTCTTTGTCTAGATTAATTACAGAATACAAAATCTTTCATTTAGAACTTTTCCACTGTGAAGGTACAAGTACTTTTACAATATACAGATGAGTAGAATTGCTGCTTTCCAGCATAACAGAGAACGGAAGCTCTTACGTAAGCATAAGTAAAATTTCCAGGAAGGACCACATTCCTGACTAACTGACAGACTCCAAAGCTTCCAGATCAGACATTCTTTCAATACCACATGTAGAATAAAGGGCGGATGAAGGCAAAGAATTACTGCCAAGGGACTCTATAGGCTTAATTCATTTTTATCACAATACAGAAATGTGACACTATAAGGTCTCCAGATGTTTTTGACAGATGGTGTCACAGCATTAAGCATTCTACTATTGCTTATCTGTTTTTACGGACCAGTGTCAGATGCCAAACAAATCCTGTAAGGAAAGTCTAGACATCACAAACACAACCAGCATCTCCTCTGGAACAGAGCTTGGAAACAGTACAGAAGGAGGTACAGAAAACTACAACAAACCTGCAGATTTTAACCAATACAGAAGAATTACACTGGTTCATCCTACTTAGGAAGATTAGAGAAATAAAACATTTTAAAATATGTTGTATCTTTATAGTGCATTAATTTTAAAAATCCTGCTGCCAAAATATCAAATGCAATATTCTTTCACATGCACTTCTAATTATTATAACTGCAAAATGCCAATGAAAATTTTAATGCTGATATCAAAATAATGCGTACTGTCTGCCATAACATATTACAAATAATACAACAGAATTATTCTGATTAATCCAGTAAATTGAAGGACTGCAAGCCAACTTACAACAATTCATTAAAAACTCAAACATTTATAAGAGTCCAAACGTAATCCCTCAAAACTTCACATGGTCAGAATACATCATTATAAGCATACACACAGAAAGGTAATTACTTTTCTCAAAGCAATTTACCCATACTAACAGAGTTAAAGTAATAACACTTGAGTTAAATGGGATATAATTTCTCGAGCTTATACAGCAAATAAATGTCTCTACATTCTGCAGAGATACCTACAGTCTTGTTATACAGGAGTTGTAGGTCGTAGCTGGCAATTTATCCGTGAAGATATGCGGCATGTAAGAGAATCCACTGCTACAAATGGAACCTTAACAATACACCAGAGAAATGAAAAACTCTTCTAGGTTACTCTAGATATTCCTGCCCTACCTCTGCTGGATACCAGCAATAGCAGTAATGGTCACCCGAGAGAGCAGAAGAATGAGTAGCTCCTGTTTCTGTGCTGGGCTGTGCACTCTTCTGAAGTAGCTTGTATACCACAAATAACAGATAAAACAGTTTCTCAATACTTATAAGTGGGAATAACTTTCTTTCTACCACAAAGAATTTTCTTTGGTGCTCAAACCTTCTGCTACAGAGAAGTTTCCAAAAGACCACTTAGGCTGGAACAAATCCTGTGGAGTTTAATGGAAAGACTCTCCTGTTGACTTCAGAGAGCTTTGTACGTAAGTGAACAAACAACTTTTCTACTCCAAAGTTAACCACTTCCTCATTAGTTAGAGCCAGCTGCGTCATTTGGAACAGATCCTCTGGGTATAAGAGTTCATGGTGTACGGTAGCACCAGGGAATAAAGCTGAAAATCATAACAAGAAAATGTATAAATAGCCAAGATCTCTTTATAGAGAACCTGGTTTTCTTCCTCTGGTCCTTCAGCCATAGCCCAGTGCTCAGTGACAGTCATGTGAGTACTGTAGTACATACTGCAAGTACCCCGGGCTGTAGTCTGCTATCAAAGACACATGTTTAAAATGGAAAACATGCAGCTCAAACACTTTAAATGCATACGTGTTAGAAAAAGCTGGTTTTGTGCAAAAGTCAGAGAATTAACCTGGAGCATTCTGTCGTAGATGTCAATAATCTAAAAAACAAACAAAACCACACACACACAAAAGCTAAACAAAAAAAACCTCACCATAGTCTAAAAATACAGTTAAAAAGATATCATTGCTTCCTTTCCTGCTACCCCATGGCCTTCTACTACCCAAACAACAAACTCGCAACAAGTCATTGGTTCAAACCCATAGAGAGGAAGTGGTTGCTGTAGCAATGGCAACCCAAGGAAAGCTCTTTGTCTCACACATTTTTTATAGCGTGCAGAAAGAGCAGACAGCAAGAACACAACCTTGCTGCATGCTTACACGGCTTGACCTTCTTCTAGTTCATCATCTGCTTGTTTGATAAACTTATTACTATTCATAAAAATAAAGAATTCCGAAAAGTTTATAGAATTCTTTGGCATATGCTATGTGGCTGTAAAGTATTCCTCAGGAAACAGAAAAGGTATAATTAAGGAAAAGAGCGGAAGAAAAGATTAAAACATGAATGAATCTTACTAAAAATGCCCATGCCCAAACTGGTCTCACAGGTCGGTCAATAATCAAATTTTAGTCGAACATACTTTTAAATGCACGTGGTTCAGTCAAATATTCGTAACAGTACATAACAGTATTACTTTTAAGTTCAAATACTGCTTTTATGCTGTTTTAGATGGTTTCTACTATTCCTACAGGCATGGGAGAGCAAAACATTTTTATGAAAGAATTTTTTATTCTAAAAGCTTTATGAACTATCAGTTTTGTTAACCAGATAATGCTAAACTTTAATGTGAATACTCAGTGCTTTATTCTACAGCTCAAAGGCTAGGCAAACACATATTGAAGAATTTCCTGTCTAAAAAACATGTCTCTCAGATGTAAGCGCTCTAGTGCATTGTTTCTCAGATTTGGCTTAATGTAAATCTCTCTTCCATGTTTGAAAGCTTTTGGGGTGGGAAGGGAGGGAGGGGATATCACACTACCTACTAGGTGTTCCCAAAATAGGGAAAACTCGAACTCTGGAATGCGGTATTTTAAGCAGGCCCTGGGATCTGGAGCTTGTCTAGGAATATTTTAGCCAGGTAATTCAGAGAATAGGTTTAATGGGAGCTCATGGCAAACTATTACTGCAGGATCCACACCATCACTTTACAGCCCCTCATTGCTCTTTGTAATACCCCTCTCTCACATTCACTGCATAGAATGAATACATATAAGGAATGTTAATGGTTAGTTATCCAACTTTGAATCCTAAATTCTCTATTTATCTTTTTGTTGTTGTTGTTTTGCCTTGTGCTTGGTATGGACTGCAGAATTCTCCAGAGCAGCAGACAACCATCTGGGCAGGCAGTGCACTCTGAATTCCTTGCTGCCATGGCTGAACTGCCATCCAGCACCTCAGACAGACAAAATGAAGATACACAGTGTCACAGCAGGGTTCGCATATTCTTCAGCCGCATCTTCCTCGATTGTCAGGCTCTGATATACCCGCTTCCCAGTCTGGATTATCAAAGCCAGTCCCTGCTACTGCAGACAACCAGGCTAAACAGTACTTCTTGAATCTTTTCTTCTATCCAGGCTGCATGCAATTAGTTAAAAACAAATAAATTAACGTATAAAATTTTACTCTTTGATTGACAGGATGGTAATGAGACATTTGCTGTCTTAACTGGTCACAACTGTCACTGAGAGCCAGCTATCAGTTTGGCTTTGTGGGAAGCTTGCAGCGTTACTTCTGTTGGAGCCAAATGGTTGTCTTGCTGTGAGCACAAATGCTGACAAGTAGGGCAATATGTGGGAAGAAATCTGGCATTTCCAGTGGGATGCATGCATGTGTACAAGCAGTTATGGGTTTATATTCTGAAAGTGTATACTCTAGTTGACTATTCTAGTGCCCATTGTCTTATCATGATTCTGAATAGCTCAACAGCTACCTGATATAATCTGGATGTTCAAACAACTCACACCAAATAAGCAGCTAAAGTACATAAATGAAGTTAATTTATAAAGAAGTACCCCAGGTATTACAATAAAATAGAACAGATAGTGCAGAGGTCTTGAAAATAATATTTAATGCCAAAATGGGAATGAGGGAATAAAAACAAAATTTTTGATTGCAACTTATTTCTTTAAATTTAAATTACATAATCAGTAAACATTATTTAAAAATATTTAAGATGGTTAAAGTGAAGCTTGAACACAGAAGACAGTGTTGCAAAACAAAGTTCATTTAGGGAAACGAAAGATGCGAGACTGCATTCAAGGCTGCTGGATGACAAAACAGTGTTTTCATGTAATTTTCCCATGGCACTTAGTGATATTAAAACTACAGAGTCTGGGAAGCGTGACTGATTATTAAAAGAATAAGAAAATAAAGCTATAATTTCTAACATACAAACACCATCAACATAGAATACAAAAGCTTAGATCTGACAACCAAACAAGCCTTCGGAGAGAGCAAACAGTATGCTTAATTCAATTTAATTTAGTGAAGGGTCAGAGCTCTTCTTTTACAACTTGGAGGATTCCCATCACCTAGTTCTTTCTGAGTTACTGAGAACAAACAGAAGATTTGTATTATAGCACCTGAATTATCATGTGTGGAAGAGAGCAAATAAAGTCAGAGTTTCAGCCTTGGATTCGTATTTGCTATTTTTTCCTATATCACCCGGCTATACTGCCCTAACGAACACCAGAGAATTCCACATATAGCAAATGTGTGTCACAGTTTCCTCCCATTGGTACAAATCTAGTAGATCCACCTCTCATATCAGCCTTCCACCTTTCTCGACTTCTTTTTTATATAGAAAATATGGTAGAGAGAAAAAGGATGATTACACAGCATTATAGACCTGATGGCCTCTTAGTGGCCTTGTAAACAAAATTTAGGAAACTTCCTGAGCTGCGCTGACTACAGGACTCGGTTCAGAATCCTCTCACTGCAGCTGGCTCCCTGAAGGTCACTTCATTTTCTGTGCCAGAGCTCACACAAGTCAGAGAACCACGCTTTCTGTACACTGCCTTAATTTGGTAAGGCTGTTTTCTAAAAAGACCATATGTTTTTCCTGTAAATCATAAGGTGTGCTACAAAAAGAGACACGATGTATCTTTCTGTAGCCAGAAGGTCTGAATTTGAGGTTTGCTACTTATACTGTTATTGCAGTCCTTTACTCTGCCACAAAGCCCTGACACCCCCAACTATTTGACAAGTGACTTCTCTGTCACAGATATCCAGAACGACTAAAGATTCATTCTGTGAATAAATGCCTATGAAGGATCCAGTTTCCTAATTTTTTTTTTTTTTTTTACCTGTGGATATGAAAGGATAATTCAGTATTTCATTGCATCAGGAAGATAAAACTAGCGTTGGTTTTCCACTTACTATTAAAGGTAATTGTGCAGGGATGAGAGACTATACTATTCTTTGCCATTCCATTTTTAGATTATTTTCTTTCCCTTTCTATCTATTGGTGAGATTTATATCACAAAACTATCAACCTTTACAAAATGGATGCTTTTATCTTTGCAGCTAAGGTGTTTGTAAAGTCAGTATGACGTGAAACAGCTTTCCACATTATAGTACATTTGCCACGTGATTAACTGGAAGATGTCACTGCGGCGTGACTATTTCATCTTCGTGAAGACATGCATTCAGGGCAACAACAGAGCACAATATGCACTTTCTCAAGTGTAGAAATGCAAGCAATCCCAAAGGGAAACTTGCAGAGACTTGCTTGCCTCTCCACTCATCCGTAGATCAAATATTTCATTAAAGCCATCTAACTGACTTTTCTCCTTCCAGTGACATCAGAAAGAGAAAAATTACATTAAATGAATTCTCAGCTTACCATCGGATATTGGCTTCAAAATATTTATCTAGATGTCACAACAACCTTGTGCAAATTCCTAAAATTGCAATTGCCCCTGCAAGAATACAAAACCATGAACAAAAACATTGTATTTTATCCTTTCAGAAATACACTAGAACACAGAAGAAATTAGACAGCCTCTCAGAGAACACCGTTAGCTTAAAGATCTCTATGAATACCTATGAAGTGAGAAGCATAAAGAAGTAGAACAATCTTAAATTTTCTTTAAATGAAAGATTAGGTGTGTTTTTAGAAGGTTATATGAAGAGGATGCTGAAAGATGAGATTTACGGGCTAGCAAATAATTTGTCTATGAAACAACATGAGAACAAAAAATAATACAGACTTTTACTGCAGGGCAAGCTCAGTGTGGGCTAATTGGTTTGCCTGAATTGCGCTGGGCTACCACGGCCAGATTGTTTCCAATACCCAGGCTAACATTTGCAGATAATCCAGGTGAGATAACTGACTGCAATACTGCACTCAGAAGTGTACCTATACTTCTAGCTCCTTCTTAACTTTTGCTAACTTTGACTTTTGTTTTATTATTATTTTTTGGAACAAAAGATAAAGGGGCTTATAACTGAAGCTAAATAGCCATTCTCAGCTCCTGTTGATCTGTATTTGACTTGAAGATGGCCACTGTCTTCACGAATCTGGTCTAAAATATCATAAGCAGCTGGCAGTTTCACTTAATAAAACACTGCTCTGACAATAATTCCAGTGAAGCTGCTTCAGTGAATGTGTTATGTATTTACTAGCCGTACTGTTTATATTGCTAGCAATTATGTTGATACTGTAGCAGGTCTTTGCCAGTTAAGCAAAACACAAGTTTATGTTACCATCAACCATTTATTTTAACATTGACATACACAGTATATTGTGTAAATAAGTAGCAGTATTTTTCTGTTAACAGAACTGTATTTAAAATTTATGCCATCAGTAATAATAATATGAAAATGAACCACTTATATTGAAGAGCTACCTATTTAAACTATAAGCAGAGAAAGTAACAGATTACCTATCATTAAGCTTGCTGACAACTCCCATTAGAAGAGCTTGTTCTCTTGTTGGTAACAACTGTGCTAAATTTTAGTTGCTTGAATGTTTTACTGTGTCTACTTTGGGCTTAGAAAGCCGCAATCAAGATGGCTCAGGAATGTTTCAGGTGCTGGTAATAATAATAGTAATTATTAAATAAAATAAGAATCATTGTGTCAGAAATAAACATTGTAATTTTTTTCCTTTGGAAGGCTCTCGTGCCTCGAGTGGGCTAGAAAAGGGACTTGAAATTCAACAGATGTAGTCTTTGCATAAATACCTATCTTATGCTCTTCACGTGAAAATCTATTCATATTTAGCCCCTTGGCTAAATATAAACCTTTAAATTTAAGCCTTTGCAATTACAGTTCCATATTCTCAACAGAAGCTCTTTAGAGCTTTCCAGATGAATTATCAAAATATTATGTACTTACTGCACGCTCTCAAGCCTCTCACAGATCCTACTATATATAGCTTATATGTTTTCCTTACATGTTATCACGTTTTTTTCTATTGCTTATTCTGCTTTGCTTATTTTCTTCCATCATATGTCATCATGTACAGTTTGAATGATTATTTTATCCATTACCTTCCATTATCTCAAGTGCAGAAGTCTGCACAGTGCATCTCAAGGTTCCAACACTGATGATAATACAGACAGCAGCTCACATGAAGCCATACAGTTAAGCTTTTCTTTCTCAGAACATTTTAAAAGCCCTCGAAATAATGACAAACAAAAGCTATGCTTAAGGAAATCTTATCAAGCTTGTCAAGCCAGGCACTCAAGAGTTACAGAAAAAGGATGGATGGCTTATTGGATATTAATGTACTTGCGTACATAAACACTATGGCATAATTAAATAATCATGTGCCATTTTTTCTCCCTATTCGAGGTAGTTGCATACTAATGTAGGTGATTTTACATGAGGCTTCTGCTCCATTTGCTGAAGAGCTGAAAAACATACTGGGAAAGGAAAACTGTGCCAGCTCAAGGTCATATGAATGGAAGAATCCACATCAGCATGTATCCTCTGGGCATCACCAGGACAACAGTACCCAGTTGTGATGCATAAGGATGAGAAATTAGAGAAATTAAGAAATCTAGGTAACACAAGGCAAATCAATTAAAAGCCGAGTTCTTCACAAGCAATCGCCATCTCCTTGTTCCTCATCATCTAGATACCCCACTTGACACAAGAGATCCGATTAAACGAAATGCTAAATATTTAAAAGATAGCTAAAGCAGCTAAAGCCAATGAGAGCTGTGTTTTAAATGGGCTATATAATTCCATTCTGAAACGTCAGGTTCCAAGTGCTGAATATTCAAAATAAGTGAATATTTTCAACTATCATGTCTCAATACAGATGTTCGTCATCTGTAAAATTAAAAAAGTTGTTCATTTTACAAGAGTAATGAAAATAAATTGATTAATGTTTAGTAAAACATTCAGACACTTTAATGATAAGCATCACTCAAAACCATGATAGACAGTGGTTCCAACTTCAGATATGGGTAACAAGTTACTAGAAAAGAAGACAAAAAAGTATATAATGAAAAAGTGGCGTTCACTTGAGCACCACACAGCCTTACCAGGAATCAGTGTTATAGAAAATACATTCAAAAAGCAGGCAAACCAAAATTGTATGGGCAATATAAATTTTGGCACCTCCTAATTCTAAATGCTCGTCCTCAGACCCTTAAATAATGATTTTGAAACCAGTCTGTGTCAATAAAAACCAAGATTATAATTTCATTGCTGTTTTGGAATCCATGAAAAAGGATACAGGCTACTGAAATCTTTGTAGATAGGTTTCAAATGAAGTGGGTATGAAGTCAGAGTGGCAGCTTGCAGATGTACTTTTTCCTGCTTGTGCTACCTTTTTTTTTTTTTCCCTTTCCGTGGTTAAATAAAAGCATTCAGCTTTCAATTCTTATCTTTTGGATGCGTTATATTCATGCTACAGGAAATAAATATCAGTATTTTCAGCCTGTGGGTTTTTTTCCTGAAAACAAGACATTAATACAGGGTAGATTAAGCAAAAGCAAAACTTTATTTTATAATTGGAGAAGCAGCAACATTAATTTTGAAAGCTTCTTCATTCAAAGCTGAAAGCTTTTGTACAAAACTTCATCCTGGAGTGATATTTTCAGCTGTAATATAGGGGTTTGTAATGGAAATGCTGACAGGACCATAATTATGGAAGCACTAGCGGGCACCACTATAATAGAATATCAGATAGGCATACTACTTAAATTTGATACAAGGTATCAAAAGATGTTAGTGTCTGTCCTCATTAAAGCAGGACTTAAAATTCCTTTTAACCTCCATGACTCAAACTATTAATTTGTTGTTCAGCAGGACATATACACTGGTACTAATACTTGCTATGAATACATTCCCTTTAGCACTTCGAACTGAATTGGTGGCTCATCCTAAATGTTTAAGCTAATAAAAACTGAAAAAAAAAAAAGCAAGATTAAGAACATTTTATTTTACAGGACAAACTGAAGCCATGTAAATTAACACAAAACCGACACATTAGTTCCTGTGTTCTATAACATTTTAAAGCTTTTTTTTTTTATAGCCAAATATGCAATGGTATATCTGTGATGCAATTCCACTTTTGAATACTGAGGGGGACAGAGTTTATCACCTCTGTTCACTGGATCTTGTTTGACAGTCAGTTCTATATATTAGTATGAAATTTTCGATCCCTGTACAAATTCCATGCATGCAGATAAAAGAAGATCAAGCCTGAAGATCCAGGTGGGTAGCTGGTTGAATATGTTTATAGCCTATACAGATTTTAATTTTACATTGTTACTCCCACCAAAAACATTAAATAAATTAGTAGCATGATTATAATATGCACAGTATATTTTGTTTCTGTAATATATAAATTATGAAATTTCATCTGAGTTGTGTGCTATAATAATGTCCTTATTTTCAACAGATGCAGAAATATGAGAAGACAACCTTTGAATTATTTCCAACCATATACTCTATTTCATGACTCCAGTAGACTCACTCCTATTGCCTTCCCTGCATTAAAGTGCTCAAAAACAATTGAAAGAGTGTATTTACCTTTCCTGCATCTAGCCAGAGAAAACCCATTTTTGGGGGCTACATTCTCCTGAACAAGCCCTTTATCAAGCATAAAAAATTAAAAAAAAAAAAAGAAAAAGAAAAAAAGATGTGTTACATACTGTACAAATCAAGGCATACAGCTCTTATCAGGTAAGGGAAATAACAAACGTCACATTCCACAGAAGCTTGCCTCACTGGAAATGGGATTGATGGTGTTTTTGATGACTAGGTAGAGAAAGAAAACATCTCACTGAACAGAAAGTACTTTCCCATGGAAAGCTGGAATAGTACTATTTTGAGTAATGCCCTATTTAAACACAGGGACACCCTCACTCTGTCACTCACACAAACGTGATTTGCATGTTTTGGTGGCTTGTAATTCTGTCTCAGACTACAGAACAGCCTTATAAAAGATGATTCAGAAGATTATTATATTGGCATATTTTCCCTATTACTGAGAGCGAAGGCTTCCACAGGCCACCAGTTTCAGGACTACAGCCACTACAAGAGACCATGATCACAAAAGAAAAAAGTCCCAACATCTACTGATGTCATTCCTATTTGAATGTGGAGCATAACTGAGACTGCTAGAATTCCTGCACTTGTGGTCAGGGGATGCTTTAATTTTCTTATGAGAAAAACAGTTTTTTTTTTCCTGAAGAGGATAGGTTTTAAGATTTTATATCAACAGAAGACAATGAAATTGCCTGAGTTCCAGAACAGAGGTCCATATGAATAATTTTGTTACTATTAACTCACTTGCTAAAGAAGTTGAGGCAGTAAAGTAACAAGTGCCAGAAAAGAAAAATGTACTCGCGCTTACCAAGCCAGGCTCATCTCTCCTAGAAATCTACTGACTGGACAAAAATTTGCTTCATCTTGTGCCAATTTGTTCATATATATACCATTTATCAATTCATCTATTCCATGATCTTATTAAAAGTCCCTAGGAAAGAGTTTGAATTTTCTAAGATAATTTGGTCCTCTGATAGAACAGAGTTAAAGAACACATAAATGTGAATGTCATATGCAAAAATTACTTGTATTACTTTGTGGGAGAGTAAGACAAAGAGCACTTGCTTGAATCATGAACCCAGGTGTGATTTTTTTCTGGCATTGTGTTATACAAATTGTGTTATACTTAACAGGGAGATGTTCAGCATTCCAGGAACAAAATATAAGTATGTGCAACCTAAAAGGATACCCTCCTAACACAAACCTTGTGCTCTGTTCAAATGCTGGTCAGCTATTATGTTGCCATCATCATTTGATCACACACTTTTATTTTTCCTGATCTTGCTTCCTTCTGACCATTATCCTCAACCAATATACCTCCTATGTAAGTGTGAAAGATGGAAATATGTCACAGAAAGTTTTGCAGTGGTGTACTTGGTTTTCCAAGGCCATAAAATTTTGACATGACAGTAGTTGGTATTCCACTGAAATACTACTTCCTTTTTAACGTTCAATCTTACCTTAGAAAATTTATTTTCAAGTTAATGTGTTCTTACTACAAAATTACCTGTCAATTATAATTTTAAACATGGTTATTAACTTGGTCCATTGGTTATATTGCAAACTGATTTAATATATTATTACAATCCAAAGACACCACAATTGAGGTAAGCCTTTAATACAAAATTCACACACCTGCAGACATATCCTCATATCCCACCGATAGATAAATTACTAGATTTTCTTCCACTTTTCTTAAAGCCAATGGAGTTCTACAGAATGCACTTTAGTACAGAATTTGTCTTGTATTCATACACAGCTCCTCATTCAATGAATTCTCTCTCAGGATCATATTTTTGCATTCTTAATACAAAAGAAGGGAGATTCCCACTGACTTCACTGTGAGCAGTAGTGGACCCAAGAAGGGCACTAATCTTGTTTATCAGCACACTATAGGAATGCTGTCAATTAATTACAACCATATCAAATGCTTGGCTGCAGATAGCGTACGTGGTGTGCTTTTCACTTACTGATTTACAGTCAGTGGGAGGAGGTTATAGCAAAAGTGCAAGAACAAATCAAAGTTAAACATGGACATGGAAATTTATCTCTTTTCAAGACTGCTAATTCTGTGTGCATTGGGCATGAACTAGGACTGTGGTGATGAAACAACAGCAGAACAATGTTTGCTACTGGAAATGACAAAGTCTAGATAAACAAAAGAATCATGCCTCATAACACAGTACCCTATTAGTTTAAATGATATGCATCCTACAAGAGCTCGTATCTAAAATAAAGCAAATGTTAATTCCTTTCAGAGATAAAACGGACAGAAGACTACTCAGCTTCAAATGGAAACTAAGGAACATGACATACTGCCAACCAGCATTTGGCAAAACAACTTATAATATAATATGGAAATACTGTTGCACACCACTAACAAATATTGCTTGCCAAAAATATTAATAAACTCCCTGAAATCCTAATTATTATCCTTATTGCTAACTCTCTGATTCTGTTTAACAAGCAGTCCCCAAAGAGTCAATGATTTCAATGAATAAGCACTACAAAAAAAAAGAGTCATCAAAAATCCTCTACCAAAGTTTTGTGCTTAAATGCAGTAAAGCAAGTAGCCATGCTAAAATATAGATATATATGTATCAGCTGGTATGCATAAATATAGAGGGAAAAGTCAACACAGCTTTAGTGAAGTCATGTGTTAATCTGTCTCTAAAAGGGTCAGACAAAGGAGACCCAGCTAATATGGGGCAATTCAACATCAAAAGCCCATTTTGCCAAGGTCACTCCCCAGATCTTCTAAAAGAAACCAGTTTCCCATAAGATAAGAAGAAAGGTCCTTACACGGATAAATCACTGCTTAAAAGATACAATAAAGAAGTAAAATAAATAGACAAGTAATTTGCATCAGTGGAGAGAGGACACCAGCGAAGTCCCAGAGGAATTTGTGCTAGGTCTTAAAGTGTTCAACATCCTTATTAATGATGGTAGCATACTCATCCACAACTTATTTTAAAAAATCCCCAATGAACAATGTATAAAAAGAACAGGTGACAACTTGAACCCAACAAGGATGGAAAGCTACAGTTTTGTAATTAACCTCCTACAAAAAGGATTTAAAAGAGGGAGTGGGAGGCATATTACAGAGAGAACAAAGAGAAAAAGGAGAGAACACAGAGCAGAGAGGATACAGAGTTACAGTGATCACTTGCAGCCTGCAACGCTTAAGAGAGCAACTCTTGCTTAGATGAGAGGCTGAGTAACTTTACCTCCTCGACCCTAGTGGCAATGAACACCTGGAACACCAGCTTAAAATTCTTTAGCCTAAATTCACCACAGGGTCACCTCAGTGCCTCAGACAGATGGAATAATTCAGGGACGAAAATTTAGGCTTCACCATGGTCTTCTACATACAGAGGAAGCAAACAGCCACTCGTTTAACACTAATTAGTCCATATCATGCAGCCACTGTTACTGCTTCTACTTATGAAAACATAAATGTACTACTACGGACACAAGACTTAACTGTGTGAAATTACAGAGAAACACCTCAAAAGGCCAACTGAGAGGAAACAAAACCTCCCATATTGCCAGTTCATGGTTCCTTAGGAATACAGTCTGTGAGCCTTCAATCTTGGGCTAGTTAGCTCTCATTCTTATGAAACTACAATACACACCACAGTGCCATCCTACCTTAACGTAACAATTCATTTGTAAAGTTGTTTAGAGTCTGCCTTAAAAGCATCCCATACTTATTATGTTAGAATGGCTTTATGTCACCCACAAGTCTTTGCATTTTCATGACAGCAACTCCCTAATGTGAACCTCCTCAGCAACTTCATTAGACAGATAAAATTAAACACTGGTTCTCATCAAGAAATTATTCATGGAATTTATATAATTTTGGAATTTATCAAAAAATGCTAAAGATTTAACAGGAACAAACCTAATAACTCTTTACTTCATCAGTCTCGAACCTTTTATCTCACCAGTAGAAATGCAAAATATGAAGAAATATTTGATATTTGAAGCCAAAGAAAAATAGTTTTAAACTAGTATCAATATGCAGATATGGGAGATGGTAAAAAAAAAAAAAAAAAAAGCCTACTGATGCTCCACACCTTTTTGATAATATCACTTTTCGTTCCCTGTTTTCTAGAATAATATAAGCAGATACAGGGCACTAATTTGCTACGGAAAGGACACCAGGGACCAAATCTTCAGTTGTCTTACTGAGGCTAACCTTACATGTCAACTTGCAATGTTTACCATGCCTCCAAAACTCTGTATGTTTAAATCTGACATATGCAAATAATTTGTGCACATAAATCAGTGGGGTGATGAACTGTTATGCAGATGGAGTGAAAGTCCTTTTTCTTTGAAACTCTTGACTGGAAGGTGTCAGAAGTGCAAAAGAAAAATAAGAGTTTGCAAAATAAGAAAGGCAAAAATGTACCCCAACAGCTCTGTAATTATTTTTGTCAGTGATTACATGACGAAATATTTAAAGAATGACAAAGCTTTCATTAATCAGCAACTCTATTTCTTTTCTTTTCTTTTTCTATTTTCTTTTCTTTCCTACATGGCTTTCTTATACTTCTAGTTGCAAAAAAAATGGAAAATGCTTTTAACTGTCACCTGATGGAGCAAAGGAATTCTGTCTATTGCTATACAACCTTATTATTTATTAAATTCCTTTCTCTGAAAACTGCCTTCTGAATACATCCTTGTTCTCTTTTCACTTATTTTCTTTTAGCTGACAGAATGGGTTAAAATCTTGTTTTGGACCAAGAGTCATGGAGCATTTGCACTGCAGTGTCTAACCTGGAGTTAAGAAGCAAGATACCAGAAATTAACACATAAAACCATAAAAATTCAAGCTAGAACTTCCCACAGAGAATTGTGACTGTTAAGAATGAATATTAATATGTAACTGTTTAAGAAAAGCACAGAATGACCAGACATAAACTCGACAAAATGAAGCCTGGTAGAGCACAATGGCAAACCTTTCATAAACATCAAGACAAAATTCTGGTCTGTAACTGATGAAGACTTTGCTAAAACAGCATTCTGACTCAAGACTCTTACTCTTGTACCCACATGGGCTACACTGGTTAGAAATGCTAGTTAGTTATTTCCCAGGTGAACAGCCTATCTCAGATGAGATTTAGGCAGCTCCAGGGCACCACTGGTTTGTGTGACTTTCAGACTCCATACCAGCACCAAAAGGAAGCAGAGGTCCTACATCTACAAAAAGACCAGGCAAAGGGCCAGCTGAACAGGGGTAACTCAGCAAGACAGCTAAAAACCCAAGCTTGATAGTGAACTTCCGTTTGGACGCATGGGTCTATGACACAATTCATAACAGACATGATATACTAATCCATATTAATCACGTTCAGTACTGCATTTTTTATTTCACTTGATCAAAAATGTCTTGCAAACTCAGTGCTTTTTTTCTTTACTCACTGTTCTTGTCAAAGGTTTGGATTGGCTACAATGCTGACTTTTCTTCTTTCCCTACCATTAAATATGCATGAATACTTCAAAGACTAATGCTTTACTGCATACTTACTGTTACATGGAAGTTTGTTAGTGGCCCTAGGGAATGTCCTCAGCTTTTCTGTAACAATAAAGTCAATCAACTGCTACCTATAAGGTAAGCCTAGAAAGCTAAAGTAGCTCACTTCATTTGCAAGTCTAACTTCCAAAATTGTTACACGTGGAAAATGCCTACAAACAAAGATGTTTAATATAACAACCTGTGGAATGGAATGCAATTGCTAGAAGGCTGTGAAGGGCCTTAAGGACCTTCTTGCAAAGCTTTAAGATGTAAACTCTGTCTTTTGTACACAGGAAGTGATACCAGGTTAAATAACATTAACATTTCAAGCCCATGTAAACCAGCTTAAAACCAAAATATGACAAATCATACTGCCTTCTGAACCACTTTTTTTGGTTTTAGCTTTGCTTTATTCATTGAGCAAAATGCAGAAGGAAAACTGAGGAACAACCTTGAACGGAGTTCAAGAGAAAATCTCTATCTGCACACAACATCTCCTGCTGATGAAAATTCATTTCATATCCTACAGTTATACGAAAAATTGGAGGATCCAATTAGCCTTTGGTTGATACAAAACTTAATAGAGTAAAGACAGATGTCTTCTAAAAAAGGTACAAAAATCCTCAACAGGAGTCTCCTGTGCAGAACTCATGCAAGAATCTCTACCCTGCATTTTACTGTTCGTACAATCGCACCAATTAGGTATCTTTTGTATGGTTCTATTAAAAAGCATTTTACAAATGCCTTTGATAATAACCATATTATCCTGACTGAAGTGTTCATACTCGGTTACTTGATACTCTTGGGAATAAGACTTTTTGCAGTAAGCAGAGAGTGTGAAACAATACTGCTACTATTTAATTTTCACATTTTAGAATATTTCTGAGAGAAAAATCTACAATCCTAATACTTTTTTCCCCCGCTTAAATATTTATAATATCCACACTTTTTTGTAATTTTATTCTGAAGAATGGAAAAATATATATCTATTCATATAAAAAATATATATTTATATATTATGATTTATGTATTATATATTTTATATATAATATATAAAACATTTAACTGATTTTATGGGAGTTAACAAAATTTAATCAAAAGCTATTCTTATGGTTGTGAGAGAGGGATGGTTTGAACAGCTTTGCCAGTAGGATGCGTGTTGCCAACACCAGGCAGGTAAGTGTAAGCTAACATCAAACTAAGCCACATAATATTAAGACAGGGCAGACCCCAAAACAGATGTGTAATTCCTTACGGTGGACAACTGAAGGAAATTAAGAGATGAGGTAAGAGGGCTAACATGAGGAAATCACAAGGAAACAGCAATCACTGTTCCTCAAATGCTCTTAAGGAATTAGAGCTTTATCCAGACTATGGTCTCTAGAGGAAGGATGAGATGTAGATGTCTCCCCCTGCATCGGAGCATCTCCTTTTCTCCCGCATAAGAGCATGTGCTTTCTGAAGGCTGAAGGTGAAGGATACTCACTGATTGCCATTGACATTCCTTGGACTGTCACAAGACAAGTCACTCATGTTGTTTACTCCAGTTCTGACCACTAAAGACAAATTGGCATGTCAGAAAATGTCTTAGTGAAAAGGCAGGGTTAGAGGTATCCACATTTAACTTGTATTATGCTTGCAGCATGATTAAATAAAAACATAACCACCTGTTACACTTATTTCAGTGGGAGTATCTATTTTCAATTATAGCATTTACTATCCACCCTCAAGTATGGCAAGTAACACCATGGTAACATAAACACAGTCGTGGCTGCTTGAGAAAGTTAAATTATAAATAGCAATGTATAGCCCATGAGGTCCTGGAAATAAACTAACTAATCCATAGGCATTTGTTACTATGACATAACATTTCCACTAAAATGTTGTTTGCCTCATTTCAAACCCACTCAGAATAGATTTAGAAGTTCAGCATCACTTGACTCTGAGTGAGTTCATGTTCAGACATGAAAAAGCGGAGATAGTGGAGAAAAAAAAGCTATAACAAAACAGTGGAAAACAAATTAATGCACACACACACACACACCCAGTAGGCTTTATTCTGCTTCCACTGAAGTTATTGGGGGGGGGGGGAATCTACCCCAACTGTATATCAAAGTTCCCTTAATATATGGAAACATGTTTTTATACTGAATCATTCCTGGGGAAAAAAAAAAAAAAGAAAAAAAAAGGAAAAAAGAAAAGCAACAAAACAAACCAAAAAAACTTGGGCTTAACTGTGTAGCAAACAGTTTGGAAATGCAAATAAACTTAGCAACCCTCTAAAGCATTTGAAAGATTTTGGAACTCAGTGCTCTCTTTAGCTTCAGCCTGGGTGCAAAAATCCATGGTAACTGAGGGAATACTGGATTCAAGCCTGAGCTTAGTCCTCAGAGGGGAGCTGAATTATCAATTGTTTTAGTCTGCTGTATAGTTCCTTATTCTCTGCAAGACTGAGGCAGAGCAAGAGCAGCAGGCTGTTGTTCTGAGCAGCAGATTTTTGCCAGCTGGCCAGACGCCTGCTGTGGTTGGCTAGGCTTCCTTATTTGGGAGTATGACCAAGGACTCAAAAATGGGAAAAAGAAAAGAGAATTAGAGTTTCTACAAAGTTAGGACTGAAAATTGAGAGCGAACAGGTTACTGCCAAGTTTTGCGGTGCGAGGACAGCAATCATTTAATTCTGTGTAGGCTCAAAGACATTATCATAGGGTTGACACGAATCTGGGGCCTTAATCTAACCGTGTGAAAACGTCTTTTAGGTTAGACAAGAATGCTAAAGATTTAGAGACATAAGCTTGGTTTCTTTCTTGTTAGAACAAGATATTTGAGAAATTTACATTGTCTTTCAGTTTACAGCCATTGGTTAAAGCCTACTTTTGATTGGACTGATAGAAATCTGGAATGGATCTACTGAGGTCAATGGAATTATTTCAGATTTGCACCATGCAACTAAAATGGAATTTAAATTCCCAACATTTCTATTCTAAAAATATGCTGTGTTTTGTCATACATATTTGGTGAAATCTTGGCCTCTGACATCAGCGACAGAACTCATTGGTATTACTATGGTCTAAATTCCACTGAATGATTTTCCTTTCACACAGAGTGAAGCAAAACAAAAGCTGATCCACTGAAGTAAGATTTAAATAAATTTTATATCAAGTCTATGTGATACAAGAAGCAGGCAGATTACTTAAGACTGTAATCCTGTGTACATTTCATGTTTCATTTGGCTTATTTCAAGTCACTGTACAATTAATTTATTAGATGAAAATATTACTTAAAGGTCGGAATTTCAAAGAAAACCTGACAAAATCTGATAAATAGCCGGATAAATTTGTCAAGCATCTTTCAAAGATAAGCTTATACATACTAGGATCAGTATATTCAATGGGCCTAATAAGTGAGACCACTTAAAAAAAAAACCATCTGTGTATGACCAGGAGAAATACAAGTTTGGCACATGTAAGAACTTCATGCTTATCAATTGAATTATCATTGTCTTTATCTTTCTGATAAATACAATTTTTTTGTTCACAGTGGACTTCAGTATTTTGGTAACCTTTCAAGTAACATGGTGACACCAGCACAAAAGATTATTTTTAATAACTTGTATATAAAATGAGAGCAAAAAGCTGAAAAATATATTCAACAATTAGTTGTGTTTCTGACTGTCATCAATGACTGATTGTTAATCAAGCAATTGAGCAACAGTATGTGTTATACTGGAGTGTCATTATCACATAATTATTTTGTCATGCATTGTAACAATATTTTTACTGAAAAAAATTCATAGTCATTAATAGGGCAACACATTAAACCTAATATGACATTTAGTGTGATGAAATGGAAATTAAGGCATACTCAGCATGGTCACAGAAAACAATTCCCACAGAGCCTAAGTATTCCTAAATCACTTAGGCAAGACTAATCTTAGAATAGACACATAAAAAATCCTAAATAGAGACCATGATTTTTCTGGAGAACATATGAATGAGTCTTATTAAACCCAATCTACGAACATTTATGCATATGACTCACAACATGTGACTACTTGTGCCTTAAATTAAGTATGTGCCCAAGTTAAGTATATGCAAAAGCTAGGAGACTGCACTGTAAAAGCAGAGGTAGAACTGTAGCAGTACAAATCTAACAGAATCTAAAACTGCTTCAGCATTTTCTGACCACAAACAGGAAAAAGATGGAAGATACAGATTTTTTTCCAAGAAAAGCCATTAAAATGTCATTCCTACAATTTAGCACCCTGCATTATACTTCATAAAAGTAAAAATAGTATTTTAATACATATCCAAGGATTCAAAATTGGCTGATCACTTATAACCAAAATTGGGAAGAAATGATGAACTGAGAAGGCGATAAACAAGACTAAGGCTAGACTGAAAGCATTACATATAAACACAGGTTAAGTTCAAGTCTAGTTTCCCCCACCTACAGTCTGTAAACCCATCTGTTTACCCAACTTGAAATCTAAATTACCTTTTCTTCACTCCTTTTTAAACCTAGTCAATAATCCTGGGGAGCACCTTCCTCCTTGCTTTCTAGATGCATGCAGACATTGGTAATTTCACTTAAATATGTGCACAATATGCCTACACAAAGTTCTTCAGGTTGCACTGGAGGGCTACCATAGCAAATTTGCATGAAACATCACTGTTTGCTTTATTTTGATATCACAGAATGGTCAAGGTTGGAAGGGACCTCTGGAGATTATCTAGTCCAACCCCCCTGACACAGCAGGGTGACCTACAGCAAGTTGCACAGGACGGCGTCCAGGTAGGTTTTGAATGCCTCCAGAGTGGGAGACTCCACAACCTCTCTGGGCAGCCTGTGCCAGTGCTCTGCCACCCTCAAAGTAAAGAAATTCCTCCTCATGTTAAGATGGAACTTCCTATGTTCAAGTTTGTGCCCGTTACCTCTTGTCCTAATATACTGCTGGTCTCTCTCTATGAACCAAAGAAGATAAGGATAAAATATAAAGAAAATTATAAATATTTGAAAAAAAAATTATTTTAAATGACAAGTTCTCCATGAGCAAGGATACAAAGAATTATCCCTTACCCACAATTATTGAGTATATTTCAATGGTTCGCATGTGTGTATTATCTATCTCCACCCTTATAGTATTTAACAGTTGCTTGTGTGTTAAGTTAGACATTCAAGATGGAAAGCCTGCACGTATTTCAGCATCCACAACTGACTCGGTTCCATAAGGACAGCCTGGGGAACATATTTGTCAGCTCACTAGTCACAAAGAATATCTTGAATGAATCATTGTTATATACTATGGGTTTTCCATTACCTGACTAGGCAGTCTTTTGTACAAAAGAACATGATGTCTAACAGATTTTAACAATACGAATGCCTACCAGACTAAACTGAATACTCACGAAGGAAAATATAATTTTTAATCTTTCCTAGTTATTACAGAAATCTTTCTCTTCCTATAATCTAAAGGGCTTTATGTACTTTAAAGGCTATAAATCACCTAACATTTTTTTTTTTAACATGTGCAGTCAGGCAAAAAGTACATGAAAAATGGTATAACTGTATTATTTCTAACAGTTATACAGATGAGGAAATTAAACAGACTGGGCTAAGGGAAAATGCATTTGACATATCAGAGTTATCAAACTTCAAGGTGCTCATATAGGCACCTACACTCATTATTAGGTACATAAACGTGGCCACAACTTCAAAAGTGCTGATCATTCACCAACTCCTGCAGAACTTCACGCTGTCAGGTACTCCAGGTTCATTCCAAAAACAAAAACCCAGAAATCACCAAGTTTTAAAAGCCAGTATTGACATTCTGTGTCTTTCTCTCCCTGTTCTTTTGTTTCCGAACCTACATTATGTGTCAGACAAACACACCTCATGGAGTTCTTGATAGCATCAAAGCTCTGAAGGGTGCTTTAGCTAGGAAATGTCCTAAAACACTGACAAGCTGCATTTTCTTTTATGGGGAATGCAAAACTGGGCCCTACATTTTGCCAATAAAGCCTCCAAATCAAACGTGTAGTATTATTTGCTATATATATACCTTGGAGAAAACAAGTGGCAGAGCAAGAGAGATGAAGAGAGACGTATGTCAGAGCCTGGAGTTCCTTGAGTAATATCTAATCCTTTCCACTGAAAGATTTTTTTTAATGATTTTTTTAATGATTTACACTGAAACTTTAAGAACAAAGGTTGTCTTGTTTATTTCACAGAGTTGTACTGAAATGTGCAAACAGGAACAGGAGAAAATTGGCTATTTTTGGTCTTCTACTTGCAGTGGAGTTCAAGAAAAGATCTGACACCTGCTCTGCATTGCTTTGCTTTTATAGCTCTCTAGGTGACTACAACTAGTATAGGAAGGTCAAGCTCAAGCAAGGTACTTATTTTCTTCCCATGGTAAAACACAGCTCCCACTTTCATCTGTTCATTCTTACAGCTAGATTGTGCATCAAAAGAAAATTAAATAGCTGTTCTTACTTGGTACTAAAAGCTAACTTTCAGTGTTTTGTCTCATCTATTTTATCTGTTGTATCATTAAAACGATTCTTCCCAGTCCATAAGCTTTAAGGTCAATTTAAGGTCACACTGTATGTAGCAAAGGCCTTGTGATGTGAGTAGACATGACTTCCCACAAAAGACCAGATCAGATCTGTGTGCTAACAATAGTCTTACACAATGATTTCTTTTGAAGGGTAAAAACATGTTCATAATGGTGTAAATAGCTTTTCTAGATCAATAATTAACTTTGAATACTCCTCAGACAAATGTATCAGTGCCTTCACAGTATTAATTGCAAAAAGAAGGTAACACTGGTGATGTTCGTGTAAGGCATATCTACAAAGAATGATTAACTAGAGTAAAAAGTCCTTTACTTCTCATAGCACTTTAGTATACTGTAAAGGAATTGGTGTAAGACTATAAATGCATTACAGCTGTTGATAGTTTAAATTAAAATTGCACATTAAGCCTTCATTTTTGCCGGACGAATTCAGCTCAAAACTGCCAGATAAACTTTTTCTACAGACGCTGTGGTCATGACGTGAGTAAAATAATAGTTGGACCACAAGTAATTAAATTGAACTAAATTTAAAAGCTGGCTTTGCCTCATGTTTGCTTATAGTCCTCTTGCTTACAGCCAACATACTGCTTTTTCAAATGTTCCATACATTTACATATTCCTGAAAATATGTTCTGTGGTTATATCTGGGAAATTAAAAAAGCATACACAATCGATCATTATTTAATCTATCTGCATTAACTGCAGGATGATTATATGCAGTTTGTCCTGCAGTACATAACTATATCTTAGAGAAAATGTATTTTACACTTCATACCCTATTAAAGGCTTTTCTGTTCTACATGCATATAGTTATGTCTAAATACCATAACACCTGCTAACTCTCAGGGCATAAAAACACTTTCTCAAATGCTTTCATTGAGTTTTAAATCTGTCTGAATAAAACATGTTATAACAAGTACACTTTGTACACAAAACAGTAGACTATGAAATCTTTTAAAGAAGAAATGTACACAAGATTCAGAGAATACAAATACTGTTTACACATATATTATTGAAATAATGTTATGTAAATAATCCACACTGGGAGAATTCATAATGTTTGAAACAAGAGCTAACCACTGGATATTTTTACAAAGGAGCAAGCCCAACACCTCTAGAACAAGAATTTGTTAATGTTGAAAGATCTTTTTTTGTTGAAAAATCATGATCTACATTTACGGACATTTTGCAGGTCTCTGCTTGTTTCTATTCATGACAATAAAGCTGTTCCTACACACCTCATGCAGGCCGTGCTCCCCACAGACCAAACTTAGCTTTTGTTTAAAGCACAAAATGGGAGCAATTCCACCAACTTCAGCAGAGGTAAATCTTGGTTGAAATAAAGAACAAAGGAAAGAAAAAAACTATTAGGAGTTTAGGTACTGGCCATACACGCATAGTTCAGAACTAACAGAAATGTTAATGGTCATCCTTTTTTCCAAGGAAAAAACCCTATGATGTCTACTGCGTTTTATTTGATGTTCAGCTTTTAAAGACATACAACCCAGCTTCACATCTTTATTAGCGTTTTTACAGCAATAACAACTCCATTTTCAATAGGATCAAGCAAAAATGTCTTTCTACCTATTCCCCTAAAGAATGATCACTTTCCACACAAATCATAAACGTCACTGTTCTTTGCCTCTTCCAAAATAAAAGGTCAGTAAGATGCCAACCTAGCAGATTTGTTTTACGTTTTCAGATAAAGGCATCTCAAAAGCACAAACCCACGTAATCCTTCCTGTGAAGAACTGTGGAATTATGATTTGCAATGAGACTTAAGTCTGAAAATTTTTTAGCATCTCTGCTCTTTTCAATCGCTTGGTGTTCTCACTTGCTTAGGAATGTGTTTTTTTAACTGATGATATTTAAAAACCACAATGCAGCCTATTATAATATTCTCTCAGATGATGTAACAAACTATTTGTAAGAATGAGCTAACACATGAAAATACAAAGGGAAGAATAACCAAGAGGCAAGCTCGTTTATTAATTGCAGCTGGGATGAAGACTGGTAACACATCCTAAGTAATTACTGCAACACATTTTACTTTCTTTATCTATTAATGAAAAGAAATGGCTTTTTCTAATTTATAAGGTCTTAGTGTTAACAAAAGGATTGAATTTGTGTGCATGCCTCCCAAAAGTACCACAAATGAGGTAAAGAATGTCTTCTAATTGGCATTCATATTTGCTTCGTCAACCAACAGCTATTTTCTGACCTAATTTGCAAAGTTCTTACAGCAGTTGTTATTATTGTGCATGTTAACATGATATTTCCTTTCTCAAATGATTTTAAAGCTGATCAGGCAGCTTGCAACAATATATATGTAACAGTCCTAAATCAGTGTCAAGAAAAATTCAGTTTAATGAGTCAGTCTCAGCCTTGAATAAGAACTGTAGTGTGGTGCCACAGCACCCTAGCAAGCACTCTTGGAACAACCAGTCTTTTCTTGTGCTTATGGACAAGGAACAAAGATGTACCTCTGACTCCTGTATCCTAGATCAAAATACACAAGAAGAGTTAAGTCGGTAGCAATCAACATTTCTTAGGAAATGTTTTATTTGCAAGAAAGCATCTGGCCTCCAAGCTGACAGGTATACAAACAAAACTCCCATAAATATTTTGATATCTTATAAGGGAACCAATGAAAGAATGCCTCAAGACCACTATCTGCAGTAGCTAAGGAAGACCAGCTACACAGAATCTCCTGTCCGCAACAATGCCCAAAACTCTTCAAGCCCGGAGATAGCGTTGCTGTTACGGTGACATCTATCAGTTTTAATTTAACTCCTCTAGAGATAAATTTAGGTCCTAATAGTCAGCCTGTGTAGTACTAATTGCTATACTGCTGTGTGCATATTTATTTACATGCAAAGTAATGACTTCTAATTACTCGACTGGACGTTATGCAACATTTTAATGCATATATTTTCACATTACACACAAAATCTGACTATAGAAGATCGGGTACAGGTGCTTGGCTGACATAGTTAACACTCTGTTTTGCCTCCTGTGCCTAATTATTCTCACAGGGATAACATGGGAAGCCATTCTCGTTTGGGTGACAACACACCACCACAGACTAAAGCTGGAATTCTTTCTCATTCATGTTGTGAGACTTCTACATATGGATAACTGGCAAGTCAGTGCTAAAAAAGAAAACCACTCAAGGAAATGCTTTTGAATGTATGTATAAAGTGCACAGGCTGAAAGCCAGAACTTTTAAACAGCAGAAAAAATGGAGTTGTAAAGTCTCAGTAAGAAAAACAGCATAAAAAGGGAAGCCATGCAGCTGCATGAGAACAAACTGTATTTTTCACATACCTGTTGAAACTTACAACCTCAAAAATACTTACATGCTTAATTCCAAGTAATGTCAATGTGAGTTAGGTACCTAAGTGTCATTGTAGATCAGGGCCCCACATCCCAATCCTGTGAGAAATTGCATATCCTTTGGAAACTGCATTTCATCAAAGCCCACTCAACTTCAGAGTGATTTAGCACCTTGCAGAAGGTAGTTTGGGCCTCTCGGAACCAAAACTCTCTTGATTTTTGAAGGGCAAGCATGGCCCCATGATGTTCTCCTAATGACACATCACCTTATTCTACACAGATGCCAAAAATATCATGCATTATTGGTAGTTAATGTGCAACTAAAGGTAAAATAAGACAATAACAACTTCATAGACTGTAGAAAACATCACAAAGATGAACCATGATGAGAAATACAATCCAGGGCATTTTTATTATGTAAATATTATAACAAAAATAATATAGCGGCTAATTTCACAATTTTGTCCTAGTTCATTTTACAATTAATAATGAAATTCATACTAAATATCAGACATGTTCTAGGTCCCTCATTAAGGCATCTCAGCTGCAGCTCATGGATTAAATGATGGATGATTCAATATAAGAGAAACTGCAAGACGCATGAGTATCTTTACTAATTCTGTTAACATTCTAGAGAACAAAAGACTTCCAACATTGTCTTCTGCCTCACCATGCATCAGCCATTCCCATTTTGGGAGATTTTTTAAACTTTTCTCTATCTGGGAATCTTGTTTAACAACAATTTTTCAAAATAAAGTAAATCTGCTCCCTTCTGATGACATAATGAACTGTTATTAACTAAGTGTGGTAGTCTGAGGACATCAGGAACTGGCTTGGATAAAATGTTGTCTACATTAAGATAATACAATAAACAAATAAAATTATGTATTTAAAGAATAATGTCATACAATATCACAGCATACTATATAACTTGGTTGAAAAAACCCTAGAGTTAAACCTGTGCCTATTTACCTACACGTATGTGGTGTTTTTAGGTCCTGCTCACAGAAGAAGGAATTTCCTGAGCAGCCTGAAGTAAATATTTGGCAGTCTAATTTCTCAGTTTTAGAATACTGTTAATTTGCCAAATCTAATGATACAGACAAAAAGACCATTGAAATGACAACTCTATACTCCTGAGGACTCCTTTATACATACTGCGAAGATTAAAATAAAATTGTGCAGCAAAACACTCACCTGGATGTACTCAAACAAAAAACGCATAAAATATTTTGCAGAGTAAATGTAATTTGTGACAACCCTGGGGGAAAGGGGCCGAAAAGGGGCAAGCTCTGCCTCTGGGCGTTATTTCCCCCCTGACCGACGCCTGCAGCCAGCCCGCAATGTCCCCGGGCCGGGGAGGCGGCGGGACCCCCCTCGCAACCCCCCGGAGCGGAACCTCCGCCGGCGGCCGCCCCGCGGAGCAGAGAGCGGGGCGCAGGCAGGACGCCCCCTGGCGGCCCCGGAGTCGCCCGCAGGAGAAGAGAAACTTTGCGGGCGGCTCGGCGCAAGATGCGCGGTGCGGATTCGGCGCAAGAGGCGCGTTCGGCGCAAGAGGCGCGGTGCGGCTTCGGCGCAAGAGCGGGCTTGTTCCCCCTCTGCAATGTCGACTTCTATAGCATAAATGGCTAAATAAAACAACATCTACCTTTCATCACACGTGCGAGACACTATAGAGCGGAAAGCACCATCTCATTTACATATGCCATCAGGCCTTTAGGTACCTATTGCACCTATAAACGACCACTATTTATATGCACAAGTAACTATACAGCACGTGTGTTACGTGTAGATATTACTATCTTGCTTAAAACAATAAGCAGGTAGGATGTTTGCAGATAAATAAAGACATAACGTTCCTAACAGAGTTGAGAACACCGACAAAGAGCACTTTGACTTCCCATCGTTTCTTTAAATGACAAAAAAAAGTTTTACTAATAAATTATCATCTATCTAGCCTACCTGTGCTAGAGTTTCAGGCCGTGTTCATCTGCAAGGGTATTTTAAGGAAAGGTGAAGATATATTTAGAATCTGGGGTTTGGACAAACACTTTATCAGATAAAGGATTTCAGCACAAAGCATTCCCTTGCAAATATGCGTAAGATTCTTCTTAAGTCTGGTTGGAAAATCTTTATAACCCATATTTTGATGACACAATGCTTTTGATACACTTAAGTTACCTTCGTTCCTGCAGGATTCCCTTATTTTCCAATAAAAACATTCCTCTCTAACCAATCATCTCCCACTAAGTTCATTACACGAAGAAAAATATCCAGTAAAACAAATACAACCTCAACTCGCCTTGAAGAAGATACCCCTTGGTAAGTAACAGCCTAACCACGAGCAGTGGCTGAGCTTACCTCTTCAACTGTCAAAGGCATACAGATCCGGTACTCCTTCATGAGCATATTCCTGCTGCCTCGATGCGGACCAGCAAACTGGGAGAAAAGTGGTTATTTCTGCACGATGATCACGATGAAAACCAATCACGGGAAAAAATAATCAAGCCTCTTTCCCTGTACGCGCTTGACAATGTGTCCACAAGAGAGTAATGCGACCATCCAGGAAGGCTGACCCAGCAAGAAGAAAAACCAACACAACTGCTCCTTTCTTCCAGTTCTTCCTCCTTCAGCCTGCGATCATGGGAATTTCACACACGCTCGCACCGATATACGCTACCGAGTCTCAAACCCCAAACGCTATCGCTACAGCCAAAGACATCCGTCGGAAGTGCACGAAAACGGCAGTCTCTCGCAGCTATGTCAAGACATGCCTGGGGCGGCGAAGAGAACAAATGAGCCGAAAATGTGGCTTTCACCACCGCCGGCAGCGCGAAAGATGAGATGCCGATTTCCAAGACAAAGCCTTTTTATAACGTTTCCTTCCCTAGCTGCCAAACACGGCTCCCACCTCCCCACCGCAACGCGGCTGCGGCCGCCGCGGCTCCCGCTGTGCCGGGGGATGGGGGGGAGGGCGGGCAGCGCGGCGATCCGGCGGCCGCGGGCTCCCCGGCGCAGCCGCGGGCGGGCTCCGGGCGGCGGGCGCGGAACGGAACGGAGCGGAGCGGCGGCCCCGGCGGGGGCGCGGCCGACATCAGCGGGGCGGCAGGAAGGGAGGGGGGAGGCGGGCAGCCCCTGCTCGGGCGGGTTTAAACAGATTTTGGGAAGTTTCTTGCCCTAGGTGTGACAACGCGCCTTGCAAAACGTTTACAACGGGGTGTAAGAGGAGAGAGCGCCGTGAGAGCGCTGGAGAGCAGCTCCGCCTCTCCTCGCCCCTCGGCCGGTACGAGCGGCAGGACAGCTCGGTGCAGACGGCGTGCACCGGGGAGATGGAGCACAGGATGTGAAGGCCTCACCCATTTCCCTTTTGGTCAGCCCTTCGTTATCAGCCAGCGCATTTTGCAACACAAATAGAACTCTTTTTTTTTTTTTTTTTTTTTTTTTTTTCGTATCAGCTACTTTCAAACGCCACGCAGAAAGTTCAGTGAAAAAGTGCCACTTTCCTACTTGAACAATAAAACCAGAACCGGTTTAGGTAGCCTTTCCCCCCCCCCCCCCCCCCCCAGGCAATTTGTTAGTTAAATCGTTTTTTAATATGCTTGGGGTTTGTGTTTTTCAGATGAATTTACGCATTATTAAGTTACAACTTGATGTGCCCAATTCTGAAATTGACTGAGAAACCCCAACTGTTACACAAGCTCAGGTAAATCATAAAATATTCATATTGCTGTTTCTCCTGTCTTCCAAATGGCTATAAAGGATGTACTGCAGAGAAGCACTGTGACAGTAATATGAAAATACAAGGCGCTGCATAGATAATGGTAAAATATATATCTACATTTAAATATAAATAATTTGCAAAAATAATTTGTCCCATATTTGGGACAGTTAAAGATTAATTTAGGCCTACAATGAAATGTGTGTTTCATAACAAGAAAGAGCAAAAAAACTCACATTTTCATTGGTTCTGAATGTACATTTCAAAGCTGTGTATATAATTTTTAGCCCAGAGGGGACACAGTGCCATCTCCTGGAGCTAACAACATAACTCTCCTGTTCCATTGCAATAATGGCACAATATTTCATCCACCCTCCTTTTCCAGTGAAGTGCAAACACCTACACAAAGAAACAGAAAAACTGGGAGCTGTGTTAATAGCCTGGGTTTTCAACTGAGGTATGAACAATGTGGTTAATGAGACTTCTATCTCAAATCTGACAATGGCTATTTATAAGTATCTGAACTGTAGCTATAATTCATAGTGTTGGTAGTGTACGTTCCTGAAACTTCTCTGCAAAATAGCCAAAAGAAAGCAATACCTGTGATACTACTTATAGATGAGGGGTAATCCAAATTCAGATCTAAAACATCTTCCTCTTTAAGTGATTTCCTAGTGGTTTTGTTCACCGGGAACAGTATTTCTGAATTTCTGCTGAAAACCAGCGTTAATAAATTGAACTTCTCTGCATAGGGCCTTGATGCCAATTATAGGCAAAGACATTGATTTCAATAAAACCAGGAGAAAGACCTAAACTATTTTATCACGTATTACATGCTTTCAACATAAACCAAACCTTATCGCTGTTTAAAATAACAAGCATAGAGATCTGTGGAAAGCAGCATGTCAAACCCAGAAGCTACTTAAAATGGAAACCAAAATCACTTCCCATACCTACAGCAAAACATTCTTCAGCCCCTTTCACTTATTGCCGGAGGCACAGCCCAGCCTTGTGCTGTCTGCCAATACACATGGGGAAAAACCTGGTGACCATAGCAATACCCGTTACAACTCCCTACTATGACTTCTGTCCCGGGACTCTCTACAAAGCACGCTCACCGAATGCTTCCAGGGGACGTGCTGACAGTGAAAATGTCTAGCTCCAGCTAGCCAGGAAGTTTATGCGAAGCATGCCTCAATTTTGGTTCTGTGTTTTCTGTGAATTGTCAGAAACTATTACTCTTACCTCTGCAACATGCTCTCTGTGATCAGTTGTAAAAATGAGACATTTTTCACTCATCTTTCACTTTTGACCTGGGAGGAAAAAAGCCATATATTAAATAATGCTGAACATTAACTCTAGATGGACTTGTGTCAGCAAAATGTCACTTCATAATAAGAGACAGTAAAAGTCAAGCTATTTCTTTAGGTATTTTACTAAGGACTTTTGAATAAGAATTTGGGAATTTTTTTGAGCCATTCAGGCTCAGCAAAAGCTGCCTCCTCATCTCCCAGCATACCTATGTAGGTAAAGGAAGATAACAGTTGCAATATGCATTAATTTTCTTCCTCGTTCACTCACTGTCTGAATCAAAATTACTGTGTATGGTAATGTGTTCAATTAGATTAGTATCTGACTTGTAACTTCCCTGAAGGCCATCACGCCCTATCCATTGTGTGTAAAATTGTACTAATATTACAAGAAGCTAAAAGAATGAGATTTTACAGTTCAAAGTAAGTATTCAAAGCTCTGTATAAATTTGTAAATGGCCAGAGTTAGGAATGAACATCTGTGACACATTCTCTGTGATACATGCATGTATTTTCAGTACTTAGGTCAATTAATAACTAAAAATGATTAAGGATAATGGATAAATTCTGTTACTGGACTTTTAAAATCAGGTTAGAGTTCAAACAGAAAATGACTCAAAATCCGTGGTCTGTGCTGTGCTGATTGGAAAGCATGTATCAGACACAATTCCAAAATACAGTATTATAGCTCTGAATTCACTTAATTGAATTACTCTGAATTTACATCAGTGCAGCAGATGTAGTAACTCAGTCTTAATTATATAAACAAAGATTTAAAAGTTATCTCAAATACCCTTTTACCACATTAACGTGTTGTTACATATGCAGTAAAGTCAAAGTAACATAACACAAAATGTAATTTCATAGTAACTTTTCAGGGAACCTTAAATAACATCCAAAGATATAGGGTGTTCACTGATCGGTATTTCCTTCCGAGTTGTTTGCTTGCAAACATGAGTGAGTTTCTCTGAAGTTCTCCAGTGAATGAACTTCTGTAGCCTATGAAATTCTGTTGGAATGGAAGACAATGGCAATCTACAACCACAGGGGTTGCACCATCTCACAATTTATTGTACATATTGATGGTGCGACACTGTCTAAAATCAGGATCCTTGTATTCTTAAAAAACATTGCGTCTCCTACCTTTTCCCCACCTCTCCGGCAATACAGGATTAAGTGACTTTTGGCTGGGATGTGAGATACATTGAAACCACCACAGTGACATCTCCAGCTACCTTAGGTCCAGTCCTCCATTGAGGCCATACTGTGGTGTGGCCTGCCACGCCAACATGGCACGGTTCTCTCAAAAACGTGGGGAAACGGCATAAAACTATGATCCTACTGACACACCACCCCCAACCCTATGGCCGTATCAAGGTCTCAAGCTCTTGACACACAAGCTATGAGCAACACCATGGCTGTGGCAAGCAACCCATGTCCCTGCTGAGGCTGTAAGCCACAGGGCAAGCTGAGGGCCGTGAGTGGACTCCATGGGGAAGTCACCGCCCCACATCTGGCACCAGCTGCCCCGTCCCGGGGGTCCCCTCAGCCCGGGGCACCGCTCCAAGCCAGCCAGGCCAGGCTTAGCAGCGGCAGAACGGCGCGCAGGCCGAGAGCCACGGAAAGGGCCGATCGCCTCAAGGATGATCCCGCCCCTCACCCTCCGGCCCGCCCTGGGTCCTGGGGCGGCCGGGGGTGGCTCCGCCAGCGCCTGTTTGGCGCAGCGCGGGGGCCTTCCGCGGGACTGCCCCGGGCGCGCCTGCGCGCAGAGCCTGGCTGCTTCCGGTGTGTGTTCGAGGGGGGACGCGGAGCGGAGCCGGGGAGATGGCGGAGGGCGGCGCGGAGCGGGCCGATGGCCGTATCGTGAAAATGGAGGTGGATTACAGCGCGACGGTGGACCAGCGGCTGCCCGAGTGCGAGCGGCTGGCGCAGGTGAGGGGAAGGGGAAAGCGCGGCGGTGCGGATGGGCTGAGTCATGGCGTGGGGAGCGCTAGGCCGCACTCGGGGAGGCGGCCCGGTGGCGGGGGGACGTGCGGCGCGACGTGCAGCCGCCTGTTGTCACCCGATGGGATGCTGAGGGGTCCGGGGCTCGGGCCCTCCCGTGCCGTGTTGGGGAAGGGGAGAGGAAGGGACTGCTCCACCGTTTCGTTGGCAGCGAGTGGTGGGGCGGGCAGGAGGGCGGTGAGGGAGGCGAGAGGAGATGTCGGGGTGCAGCCTCGCGGGTGAGGGCATAGGAAGGCCCGAGTCCACCTGAAGGGACGTGGTTTTTGACTGCATAGGAAGGCCCGAGTCCACCTGAAGAGACGTGGCTTTTCACTGCTGTCACTTTCTGCGGGTAGGACGGCTGGGCAAACACGCAGGTGCTTATTCATCCTAGGACTGCTGTGTGCCAAAGCTGCCTTCATGTAATTGATCCTGTGTCAGGTTAGACAGGCAGCGCTTTGCATCCTTCTAACTCACTTATGTGCGTGCCCCAAAAGACTGGAATGGAGTGTCAGAGCCATGGCAGGCTGATAGGTTGCCTGGTATCTGCTGAGCAAACAGGTATATGCACCCGGCCATAGGTGACCACAGATTGTCTAGTTTATGGGATCGTAGAGGTAATCATGTGTACAGTGTATCTTAAGGTTTCGATTAGGGACTTGTTCTGTGGTGTAGAGATTTTTACGCATCTCAGAACAGACAGATTGGGTTTGATGTTATGTTCTGTCCCAGTAGGACAGCGTCTGATTCTTTACATGCTGCAAATGCTCCGCTTGATCCATGTGTTCTGTTGTGATAGATGTGTTGTACTATATAGCTTATTGTAGGATTCTGAAGGCAGTAGCCTTAAGATAAGTAAATTACATCTTACACTATCTTAAGACTGTATTGTATGGGGAGTAGGCACAGGTGTTTTATCCCACAGGCACAGCTCTGTGTAGGTATGGACACCATGACCATGTTTCATTGCCTCGTAACATGTAAATTTGTGGCAGTAAGAGCACATCCTTCACAAACCATTGTATATAGTTTAAAAGATTTCAGTAGGGTAGGTACGTTTTAGCAACATTTTTGTTGTTGTTGTTACTGGTTTTCTAGTTTCTAACTTTTTTTTTTTTGCAGCCCCACAGTTGCCATGGACTGTTACAAATTCTCCCATATTAAAATTCTTTTGCAAGATATTTGCTAGGAATTAGGACTAAAAGCACATTGTGGTATCTTTAACTCCTCCAAACAAAGGCAGATATAGTTCTCAAAACCCCCAAATCAGGACTATTATAATTCCATGCTTAGACTGTAAAGCATGTAGTTTAAGCTTTCTATAATATGTTGTAATTAAGATATAATGAATGTGGATGAAAGTAATAGTAAAACAACTTTTTGGCCAAGGTATCTAATTGCATATTTGTTCTCACTTAAAGCTTTGTTTTGGCTAGGAAGGAAATCAGTCTTCCATCTAGCTCAGTGAACGTGAGCTAACCAAACCTGTCTGAAACTTGCTAGGTTTCTCACTCAAGACAGACAACTTACAGCATGTATTGGGCAAAAATGGAACTAGTACCTTTCCAGTTTAATCTGTGTGTAGAACCGTTTATTTAAAGTTAGTGCTACATATGTTTCTTTTTTTAAGGAATAAAATGCTTAAAAATGAGTGTACAGGCTAGTTATGTTTTTTTCTCATATAAGAATTAGAGCTACTCTCAATTTAAACTAAATTTTATTCTTCACTCATGGTGATAATTCTTTGCCTATTGCATTAGGAAGGAAGATTGCAAGAAGTAATTGAAAACCTTCTCTCCTTGGAAAAACAAACACGAACGGTGAGTAGCATATAGTGTGGAAATTTATGCTGGGTTGTCCTACAACCCCCACTTGTTCCACTGCATTAAAGTCACAAAGGGAATTGGAGTATCAATCTTTCTCTTTTGCTGTTCTTTTCTTTAAAAATAAAATTAATGAGGCTAGATATAAGGGTTTTTTTCCCTTTGTATAATAGAAGTGCGAGCGATAGAGGTCTGCAGGTTGTTTATCCTGTCATTAATATGCCGTTTGTTTGTTTGTTTGTTACAGGCATCTGATATGGTCTCCACATCCCGCATCTTAGTTGCTATAGTTAAAATGTGTTATGAAGCTAAAGACTGGGATGCTCTTAATGAAAATATTATTCTTCTATCAAAGAGAAGAAGTCAGTTAAAACAGGTGAATTTAATCATTTGAAACAAAAAATAAAATTCTATTTGGAGCTGTATTATGTATCTAATTCTTCCTTGTGAGTAGGGACTTTCCTGACTTTGTAGCACCTGCCAGAATTAGCTTCTGTTGACGTTTTTTTGGTAGACATAGTGAAAACCAATAATGAAACTGATGTCTGGAATTAATGTATTTTCACCTTGTGCTTGAGCTCAGTGTGGTCCAGCTTGCCGTTCTTGGCCACACAGCTGTGACTTTTCTGCTTTCAGTGCATTCCAGTGCTTTTAGATGGTAGTTCATCTTTATACTCTTCTACAGTCTGTATTGTAGACATAGTCTTAATTTTTTATGTTCACGTGAGGTGTACATTAAACAGAGTTATTGCAATTTATTGTGATCAAATAAGGTATATGCTTTACAGGCTTGCTTTTGAAACTGTTATACTCTAGAATTTAGTTCTGTCTGAGAAATTGGCTGTGAGAGAGCTGAAAGCACTTGCATTTAAGAAGGTAAAAAGTTTATTGCACTGTATGTTTAGTTTGACTTAATTAGAAGTTAGCAACAGGTAATTTTAATGGCATCATTGTTTTAGGAAGAAAAAGTTTACCTACTTTTTAATGTGCAGAAACAGTAGGAGTTTGTATAAAAGTAGAGTACAGTTTAGTTCTTACTTGCACAAACCGTGGCTGAAGACTTGGATTATTTCAGCTGAGTTTTCTTCGTGAGGAAGAAGTTTCTAGAAGCTTCATTCTGTTTTGTTTTGTTGTTTAATAATAATTTTAAGGTTTGTCAGCATTCTTACCAGAAGAACATATTCCAGTACCTGTGCTTGCCACTGAAGGTTGATAGCTTATTAGTGCCTATTTGGGAATATGCAGAGAAGGAGAAGCATTGGTCAGAAATAAGTACCCCTCTTCCTTCCCTTCCAGGTGTCCTAAAGAGAAAGGCTAGTGCACACACTTCAGAGAAGATGTACCTTCCCTTTAGCCATGTTTTGTTTAGGACAAACAGATAAGTTTTGTCAGTCCAAGTGAGAGTTGTGTGGATTTGGCAGGAGTACTGCTTTTCAGGAGAGAACCGCATGGGATGAATTGAGTATCATTCGAAAAACTGAGAAGAAATGACAGAACAGCATCACATTTGACCTCTAGCATCAGTCGCTAGCATCATTTTACACATTTTTGTGGATCAAAGTATTAGATGAATCTTGCATGCTTTTTGTTGAGATGAGTCTCCTTAGTTTGATATGCAACTATTTAGTGCTTATCCCTGAGTAATTTAGTGCTTACCTCTGAGTGTTACAGTTTGAATGTGTTTGAGAAATCTAAAAACACAGTATGTTTTTCTTTTCTGTTCTTGTACTAGGCAGTTGCTAAAATGGTCCAGCAGTGCTGCACTTATGTTGAAGACATCACAGACTTACCAGTCAAACTGCGCTTAATTGACACGTTGCGTATGGTTACAGAAGGAAAAGTAAGATTTTGTTTTAAGACTGAATGTCTAAAAGGTAGAATAAAAGTGTTCACCTTCTTTAAAAGAATAGTTTAACATTATTTTTTAATCTTGTTCAAAAAAGAGCAAAAGTATATTTTTAAATTAACCTGAGAAGTCAAGTAGTGTAGTTCTTTCCAAAAGACTGCAAATATTTTCCAGATTTCATATTTAAATAATTTGCTGAAACACTGGTCATATTTCCATGATGTAGATACTTAGATGTATTATTAATATAGTTAATAATACATTTCAGGGTTCTAAAATGCCATTTGTTTTTCACGTTTTAAAATTTTATGTATTTGAATTTTTTAGAGAAATGGGGCAGGTTTAGTTTAATTTCTCCTGGGCTCATCAAGGTGTCACATACTGTTACGGTAACCAGAAGGTGATATGAAAGCATTATGACAAATTAACTATTTACATAATATTCCTTTTACTGTAAGAAAATAAACAATTCTGGATTAAGGCAAATTTGTGTTAATGTTATGGATTTTCCCCGTTCAAAGTTAGTCTAAATTGTTACTAATCAAGTGGTGTTGATTTATGGATGGTTAGGAGTGAGTGAAATAATGCAAACGGTAGTACTTAGTACACACGAACCATTAAATTGTTAACTTCATATCTGTTTCAATATATTTTAGCAGACAAAATATCTTACACTTCATTTGCAGTGCACATCCTTGTATGTTTGCTTAAAGAACGGTAGACGAATTTAGACGTTATTGTTTAGATTACTTTGGTCCAAATACTTCCAGTGTGTCAACTATCCATCATATTTTATCTGTGTATGTTGTGGATATTATCAGTATAGTATATGCATACACAAGGAATTAATTCATTGTATGAAAACATCAAACGTATGTCTAAGTGGGGTTGTGGTCTCCAAGAGTTAGCACTTTTCTTTAGAAAATTCCAATGCTTAAAGTACTACTTCTCATTTCAGATATATGTGGAAATTGAACGTGCTCGCCTGACAAAGACACTTGCAACAATAAAAGAACAGAATGGTGAAGTGAAAGAGGCTGCCTCTATTCTGCAAGAATTGCAGGTAACACACCATGGAACTCAAAATTGCGTCAGCAATAAAAATTAATTCTGACTGCTCTTAGATTATTGTTTAGGAGCTCAATTAGGTAGGTCTGCAGAAATACCTGGAATGAGATTAACTGTTATTAGTGAAAGCGTAATTAATTTTTAACTGCTTTTGTTAGTATCATGGTTAGATTACATAGAATATTTCCCATTTGGAAAACAGATTTCAATTCTCTAGGTAGTGCATTGAGTTTAGTGTTAGTGGATTCTCCCGGTGTAAGTGGGGGCTATAATTTCAAATTGAATAACCTTTTCTCCATTTTGACTTGCTCTGGAATAGCTGTTTTTTCTGTTGTTTTGTTTTGTTTTCCCTACCCTGACAACCTCCCACTCTTCTTGCACAGTTAAGACTTAACTTGATTTGACTTTGATGGTGTTAAATAGTTACATTTTTATTTTAGGTGGAAACCTATGGTTCAATGGAAAAGAAAGAACGTGTAGAATTTATCTTGGAGCAGATGAGACTCTGTCTAGCTGTAAAAGACTATATTCGGACTCAGATTATCAGCAAAAAAATTAATACAAAATTTTTTCAAGAAGAAAACACAGAAGTAAGTCATTGGAGGATTCCTCCCCCTATCCCAATTTCAATCTGAGAGGCCTCTCTTCAGGTCCAAGTGTATTTGCATCCCTCTGTTTTCTGGTGTCCAGTTGGATTTAATTTACATGATTCATTGAGCTGTATTAATTTTATTGTTTGATACTGTTTCAGAAACTAAAGTTGAAATACTACAACTTAATGATCCAGCTGGATCAACATGAAGGCTCCTACCTCTCCATCTGTAAGCACTACAGAGCCATTTATGATACCCCATGTATCCAGGCTGAAAGTGAAAAGTGGCAGCAGGTAAAAAAACATTACATACAAAATTACTGTATTTTCATGTGGCAAATACCCATTTCATTACCAGATCAGTTTACAGCAGATTAAACAGCTCATCAGTCTGTTGTTCTTAGGTTTTTTTCAATGGCTATATTAACAAATTGGTTATTGAAAACAGATATAATAAAGTTGATTTCAAATGAATATTTATAACTAACATCATTTTATTGTGTTTGAAATCTTGAGAATGTCTTGTCTGTTTTATACGAGTGCAAAAATTAGAAACAGCTGTGCAAGTGTGGTCTAAATGATACTGTTGTGTATGCAGTACAGATGTTACATATTTGAAAATAATTTTTTTTATGTATTTTTTTTAGATACTACAATTTTAGTTAACCTGAATCAATGTAAATGTGTCACTGTGAATGGGGGTTCATTTCTGCAAGGTGACATCAGTTTTACCTTAACTTCTTAATACACTGGGCTTAAGCCTTTTACATGTTCAACTCTAAGCTCTGGGAGCAGTGTTTTCAATTCCTCTGTTAAATTATGGAAAAAACCCACACTCTTTCCTCTTAAACAGGCACTGAAGAGCGTTGTTCTTTATGTTATTCTTTCACCTTATGACAATGAACAATCTGATTTGGTGCACAGAATTAGTAGTGATAAAAAGCTAGAAGAAATCCCGAAGTATAAGTAAGTATTCTTTCTAATAAACAATTCTTAGGTAAAAAAAAAAAAGTCTTTCAAACTGGCTGTGCAAGTGAAATCTGTTTATGCTGACTCTGCTGTAAGCATCTCAGAATTTAATGCTGTAAGCATCTCAGAATTTAATGCTGTATGAAAAATACTGCAAAATTTTCATGAGTTCTACAAGTACTACTTTAAAATAAATGTCTCTTTATAAGAGAAAGGTCTTTATTAGAAACACAGTCAACCTTGAGCTGCCCCCTGACTGCATGAAGTATTACAAAGTATATTCATGAAGAACAATGACTATTAATGGTAATAAAATGAAAACATTTAAAATTATTTCTTTGATCTATTTAAGTATGAAATAAGCCTTATTAATACAGAATTGTAAATCAACTTTACTAAACCATTTAGAGACCTCCTAAAACTATTTACCACCATGGAATTGATGCGATGGACAGCCCTAGTTGAAGAATACGGGAAGGAATTGAGAGAAGGATCCCTTGACAGTCCTGCAACAGATGTTTTTGGCTGTACAGAGGAAGGTGAAAAGAGATGGAAAGATTTAAAGAATAGAGTTGTGGAACATGTAAGTATGGCTGTCTTTAAGCATTAGCTATGTATTCAGTGCCTCAACTAAAAATATTTTTTGCTTGCCATATTTTAGTTACAAAGGAAACAAAAAAAGTATGTAGTAAAGCAGCAGACAAGTTGCCTTTTCCATTGTGTTATATTTTCAACATTTTATTTGCTTGTATGTCTTTATTATAGGTAGGTATTTGGCACAGTTGCCAGAAAAAAGAGCATATTGCACTCAAATTGTGAGATTTAGCATTCACATTTCAATAGAGGAGAAAATTGAAAATCTTGCTTTCTATTAAATTGATAATTAGTTAATTTAATTACTTAATAATTTGTCATGTAGAGATTTTTATACTTTTTACAAGCAAAAGAACTGTTTGTTCACAACTCCCTCGTACCGTATGCTGGACTGCCGTTAGAGCATTATAGCTCCTGATCTGCTTTTAACATTGACTTTTATATTTTTGCAGCCTGCTTCAATTATATTTTGCACATAACCCTCTACTCTGAACACTTTTATTCCAGAATATTAGAATAATGGCTAAATATTATACCAGAATTACAATGAAGAGAATGGCACAGCTCTTGGATCTGTCTGTTGATGTAAGTATTGCTTTGCTTATCCTTCTTTCATAAAAGGCATGGAAGTGTATGCGTGCATGTGTTTGCTGAATACTTGCATTTTTGCCACAGAGTAACGTTCCCTTTTAATATGAATTTGAGTTCTCTTTTTAGCTTAAAAAGTTCCATAGATCATCATTGCATTGTTTTACAGACAATGCAGAAAGACAAAGCATTGTAGAAATACACTGCTTGGTACAAAATTCTCAGGCTTTCTCACTTGTGTGTTTATGAATGTTCATGGATGTACTTGTTTGTCATGGTATCTCTGTGTATCTGTCTTTGTATTATCCTTGCAGCTCTTCTACCTTCATCCTTAGTATAATTTCCCTGTTAGTGTTACCAGCTCTTCCAGTAGGAACAGAGTGCGCTACAGAGATAGGAAGCGTTAAGTGAACTTAGTTCATTGGGCTCTTTTTATGAGAATTAGTGTAAACGTATTATTAGTGTAATAGTAGTAATCCAAATATTTGTCACTTTACTAGCCAATGCAAACACTTGAGTGTATTTTCATGTCTTTGTGGGAGTTAGAAAACTGTTTTTTAATCCAGGCAGAACTCAGTGTCATGGTGCACGTGCCCATAAGCCAAAAGCTGCTCTTAAAAAAAATCATGTATATTCAAGGTCTTATTGAAATGCTGGAGCTTCTCGTCTTTCAATGTTAAAAAGCTCTTGTTGAGGGGTGATTAAAACTGACTGAAGATATGGGGTTTCTCACCTTTAAATGCCCCTGTTTATAGATGGTTGGCTTTGGGAACATGGGGTGGAGTAGTCTTCCTATCATCCCCCTTTGTGTTTTCAAGAGCTTTCCCAAGAGATTGATACATTATGGCATACTGGTATTTCAACTGCAAATGAAAACCTTTACCCTGCTGTCTTTTAATTAAATCTGCTCTTTTACACAAACTCGGAATAAACCCTCTTGTCAGACAGCTTGTTCTGATATCTGTGTAGCCAAGTACTCTGAAGTGTAAAAGCCTGCTGGTGTAGTATATTAAACTTCCAGTTTCATGAAACATAGTTGGTTATAGGTCAAATAAAAAAACCCAGATTGTGCTAGTACCTCGCAGTGTCAACATGTGTAATAATAAAGCATTGTGTGGGGTTTTTTAAGTGCAATATTACTACAGCTGTAGTTCTGTTAAGTATAAAAAAAATCTTGTTCCCTGGACTTTAATGCTATTTGGGAATTCTGATGTTTTGCAGATAAAAATGCTATTTTCTGACTTAGTGCTGTTTCTCTTTGCAGGAATCGGAGGAGTTCCTGTCTAACCTAGTAGTTAATAAGACCATCTTTGCTAAAGTAGACAGGCTGGCAGGAATTATCAATTTTCAGAGGCCTAAGGACCCAAACAATATTCTCAATGACTGGTCTCACAAGCTCAACTCACTAATGGCCCTAGTTAACAAAACCACACATCTCATTGCCAAAGAGGAGATGATACATAACCTGCAGTAAGGTGCCTCAATAATCTCAGTGCTTTTAAAGAAGGCATTAAATCTTCATAATAGAGACTATTATTACAGTGTGTATATGGTTTGTTTTCTCCCTGTCAAGCCTTCCTGGTCTAAAATTTAGAACATAATTCTGAAATTCCTGTTGACAATTATGTTCCCTTGATTATTCATTCAGTTGTTAAATGTTTTTGCTACAATTGGTGAAAGAACATAATAAAACTGTATTG
The DNA here is from genome assembly GCF_965231255.1 of Vanellus vanellus. NCBI lineage: Eukaryota > Metazoa > Chordata > Aves > Charadriiformes > Charadriidae > Vanellus > Vanellus vanellus. The sequence goes on from NC_138922.1 coordinate 11,430,434, forward strand.
CCTGTATAATAGTAGTCATGTGATTTCTTCTTTTCCATGCATACCTTTATCTATCTAACACATAATTCTATGGTTCTTTCATTACAGGACTACTTTTGAGGCTGTGGTTGAGATGATATACTGTAAACAATAAAATCTTAGGGTTTTACAGTGGCATGCATTGAATTAATTTATAATGGTAATATAATGTTATGTCAATATACTGTTTGAACAAAATTCTGGATGTTCATACTTAAGAATAATGCTATTTCTTGTGGTTTGGGAGTACAGATAGGCTTTATTAATTAATTCTGAGCTGACTGAGAAATCTACTTGCATCTTGTCTGCTTGGTGCAAATCACTGATTTTCACTGTTTTGTAGTTCCAGTTTGTAATGGCTGCGATAGCAATTATGCAGTTAACTAACACACTACTTCAAAGCTGCTGCTTCTCATAGTTCAGTGTGTTGTATTCAGACAAGATAATGTCCTATTACTTGCTTTAACCTATTTGTAATGGAGGGAAGCTGTTGCCCATGTCCCTGTTCTATTTTTTAAGAAAGTAAAATAGTAGCACAAATAGTATAGTAAGAGTCAATGGAACTTGTATTGAATTTGCTCTGCTCTTAAATAATTTTTAATGCTAGCCATAACTAACTATTCTGTTGGTAACTAATTAGGTAGAGACTATAATTGCAAATGATGTCTTGAGATGTATATAAGTCCTGTCTCTTTAAAAGCACACCGAGCTTCATTCAAACTAACACTCTTAGCACAGGTAATTATCATATGAATACACAGTAAGTCAGGAAACTTTAGACAATGATTTTGAGTGAGGGAAGTCTGTGAAGGGACAGGAAAAGATGGAAGCTTCTAAGCAGTGATTTGCATTTGAAATGTCGACTTTTGACATAGCTTGAGGGAAACTTGGGAATGTCATTTTGGAGGCTGGTAACTTTATCAAGCCATTCCAATCCAGCTCACTGCATTTAAGAAACAAAAAAGCAGCTGAACTATCAGTGAGGGAAGGGAGAAAGAGGAGCAGACTCTTTAGAATGCATGGAGTGCTTACCATCTAACTTCTTCAATTGTAATCACAATTTTGAGAGTTGTATAAGATCTTGTCACAGCCATGTCTGAGAATGGCATGTACTGCTCTTTGCAAGGCTGGCCTTAGTAGCATAAGCAAAACTGGCTGCTGCTAGGATAATGAACAAAGTAACTTCTGGTTTGACCTTGGTAGCAGCAAAATTCAATCTTCTGGAAACTGAGGCAAGAGGTATCAGAAAGGGGAACAATGGGTCATCAGGGCAAGTAGGAACTTGCCTCTCCCTGTTCTTATTATAAATAAACCTTTTTCTTCCACTTGCAAATCTGGTCTGGAATCTACAACCCCAAGCATCTAAGCTTATGGACTCTGTGACGTATACCAGGTGGGAGATATTGGACCTGTTTCCCCAGCCGACCCTCTTTCCTTTTCATCCTATGGTGGAATGGTTCAGTGGTTCCCTGGTCCTACTTTCGGGGATTCTTGCGGATCCTACTCTCTCTCTGGCCTAGCTGTATCCCCCTCTGCTGCCTTTGCATTTAGAGTTTGTTGGAGAGAGGAGGTGGTTTCTCTCCCCTCGCAGCTACCTTTTGCTGTCAGCACTGGAAAGAACATGGAAGCACTCTTATCTTTTAGCTGTCCAGGTATCTCTTTAAAACTCGATTCAGAAGGTTCACTTTCATGGTCTGTATTCATACCAAAGATCCACAGTGATCAAGCTTTTTGCCTTTTGGTCCAAAATAGATTTCTGTCCTCACTGTGTTTCACTTACAACACCTTTGTCTAGGCTCGACAACATACTGCCCAAAGCAAACTCCCTACCCAACTGTGTCCTCGGAGTGCGATATGCCTGTTGTGTACCTAATACCCGGTGCTAGAAGTCAGAATCCCTCAGGGTTTCCCTCCCCATGCATCACAACGTTGTAAGAGGAGTTTTAAAACGAAGTTGTAGAATTATTAGGCTGTACAGTAAGCCCAAGTGAGTGGACCTATTCATTTAGCCTGGAATTTTGGGGTTTTTGTTGGGTTGGGGTTTTTGTTTGTTTGTTTGCTTGGGGTTTTTTTTGGTGGCAGACTACTATTAATGAAAATGAAAGGAGTGTACGGGGAGTCTCTCTGGATAAGGTTGCCACATTCAGGTTGCTAGGAAAGAAAGCTGTAAACTTTTGGTGCTAGTTCATCTCAAGAATGCAGATTTATGTCAGATATAACTCCTCCATAAGCAATTTAAAGGTCAACATAAAGGCATGCCAGCTGCTTAAAAAAAATGCACTGAAATTGAAGATCTTTGATCTTGACAATGTGGGATCAAACCATCGCGTTAATCTGAACTTTGTAGCTCCTATCTCCTCGATGTACCCTCAACATCCCTTATTGCTGTTTGCTTTTCAACACTCTCGGTTTGTGGATCAAAGGAAAAATGAATTAGTTTGAATATTACTTGCTCTAGAAATTGTATGTGGTTGAAGAGTCCACGTTGAAGAAATGTTATCCTTGGATAATTGTTAAGTAAGATTAAAGTTGAGATCATCTGTTCATTAGAGGACTCTGGAGGAATTCCAGGGGAATTTTCATGCTGGAAAATCAAAACTTGCTACTTTTCAGCCTCATAATCAGACATCAATGGATGCCTAGAAACCGTTTGCTTATTGTTTAGTAAGACTAAGAATTACTGTTGCTATCTAACCTCAGGTCTACCACTGACTTGTTTGTGGCAGAGGGTAAACCACTTAACTTCTGTTAGTTTCCCATGATTGCTGCTTCTGAGGGAGTTCGAAAATTTATAAAGGTCCAGTGTGCTAAGACAATAAAAACATTTCTTCTATTACCGCAATCAGTCTGGAACTTCTGTTGAGAAAGGCCTCCTGTTTTGTTTCTCAGAGGTGGAAACTGCTTCGAGATGCCTGCTGGGATGTTAGGCTGCAGGGTCAGGGAGGCGATTGGGTGCTGAATGTATTCTATTATGTGCTTATTACTCTTACATGTTAATTGTAATGTTTTTTCCTGTATTCTGGTTTGACATCATGAGTGGAGCTGATAGAAAGTCGGGTTTTCTGTATTGGAATTCAAGAAATGCCAGTTCCCAGAAACAGGAGTGAACTTTGTCATAGAATAGAAACTGATTTTTCTGAATTTCCTGTGAAAGCAAAAGTCTGAGGAGAACGGAAAAAAAGCAGCAGCGTCAGTTTGAAATAATTAAAATAGCTTTGTTTTGAAAATGTAGAAACTAAGCTATAGCTGTGATTCCAAATGTGCAGCTCATGGGCGAGCCAGGACTCTAGGGCTTTTTGGCTACCAGCTCTCCATTAGCCCCGAAGCAAGTGAGGGTTTCTGAGTTCCCAACTCTTCCAGAATCTGTGCCACACCTTCCAGAGCTCTGCTCAGATCTTAGCTTCGTGGCAGGGAGCCTAGCAGCCCTGAGTGGCCCCAGGTTTTCAAACTCCTGCTTTTTGGCAAGGAGCCTAGATCTTCCGAGGACCTGGGCACGGCTCTTGGCCTCGCAGAATAGGGAGAAGCCCTGTGAACAGTCATGATGTACAGAATCCTGACTTAAGGGTAGGGAGACTGGATGCGTTAGTGCCTTCTGTACAGGGCTTCCTCGCAGTTATGATCCCTGGGAGGTTGGGCTTTCTAAACTTCCCGCAGGAGATTGCAATTTTCAGATCTGAAAGGTTTTGAAATCTTAAAAAATGTGAAAGTGGAATTTAATTTGGTATTGCTGCATTTGTTGGAGGGTCGGTTTTTTTCAATCTTACCATTATAACGAGTCCCTAGAAATGTCACTGTTAGGCTTTTGAGGATCCGAGTCCTGTCAAGTCTCGTGACGCCGAGCAGAGATGCACTGTTTTTGTTCCTATCTCATGCCTCCCCGTTGTGCCTTTGGCATTTCTTACATTTGCAACGTATACCATTGCTTTTCTTCTGCTCCCAGACTCCGTGTGACCTCATCTCCTTGGGCAGAAGAAAGAGTGTGCTGCAACCAGTGCAAAACCCCACATTCCTCAGCAGAAGCCGAGTACTGTGAGCTCTCCTCTCGTCACGAGATCCCGTTAGTGACCATAGCACATGGAGATTCCGGGAACTTCAGAAGTCTGGACAATTCTGGAAAGGCAAGCCAGTAGTCAGCACATAACATACCTGTTTCTGTGGCCGACCCACGCTGAGGGAAGACCTGGCTTCTCAACTCAGCCTGTAGAGTTGTGAAGGATGTGTTTGATTGCAGAGGTCGGAAGCCGAAATTGCAGCTGCCACTGGGGTAATACACATCAAGGAGAGAGAAAGAGACATATCTCACAGAGTCCCTCCCACAGCAGCTAATATTATAAGCTTATTTCCTTAAATTATCCTTTAATACTGTATTGAAGCATGTTAATAAAAGCCACAAGAAGTCTCTTTCTTCCCATGTAGCGTATAACCGGTTGCTAGTGCCATGCTCTGCCCTCTCTGCTGTTAGAACAGAAGTGGCTCTGAAATGAAGTTTAGTTATATTAAGGCCCTTTGGATTTGGGATCTCGTCCCTTAGGCCAGTTGCTATACGACTTGTACTTTGAGCAGAAGTTCCAAGGTTAATGAGCGCTTGGAGCCCAAATTTGTTTTGGACCAACAGTCCTCATCTTTCCATCTGGTAAAAAAGACTACGAAAGAGCTTGGAGGGGGCACCGCGTGGAAACAATACCGTTATTGCAATACTGCAGGCTCGGTGGCAGTGCTTGAACAAAACAGCGTTTGGCAGCCAACCCCATCCCGGAGCTGCTGGCTCCCGCCGTACCCTCTGGCACGTCCACTTGGGGTTTCTGCCATACAATTAACCAGTCTACAAACTGCAGTAAAACCTCCTTCATATGGGGGCTAAGAGGTTTAATTTAAGTAACAAGATCATAAAAAGCAGTGGGTGTAAGGGCACAGTCTCCGTATTGTGTTTTATACACAGCACTTTTTCTGAGACTGGGGATTCCCCTGCTGCCATAGGCTTTCCCGGCTCCTTTCTGAGTTGCCGTATTTTTACAGCAGCCTTCGCCTTTCAGTACTTTCAGTCGAAGAGCTTTAAAACAACAGAGACGGATAGTAAAAGCAGGAAAAATGGTGTCTGTCCTTGAACAAATCCTTCCCCCTACAACTCAGTCACTAGCCACACACTTTTTTTCCCCAGCACAGCATAAATATCGTCAGAACAAATGGTCTCAAAAGTTAATGACACTTATGTGAATAATAAACCCCGCAAATTTCTGTCTCACCCCAAACTGAACTCCAGAGGATGCATGCATATTTTTAGATATACACACACACATATAAGAATTCTATTTTCCACTGTTTTTTTTAAGTATCGTTTATTTTAAAGAAATCCTTCCTTGCATTTTGTAACAGAAAAAAATTATCGGTAATACAAAAGCTCACTAAGAACCAAACACAACTAACCTCCAAAAGAAAAGCACTAATTCCACTTCAACAACCTGGACTGAGCGAGACATGAAGTTAGTTGGATCCTAAACACGGTTTCACTTTTATCTGATTCCCCTTGCACGGTGCCCACGGAAAACACTTGAGCGTCACAGCGTGCCCTCCAAGCTTGCCGGGGATGGTGTCCCAGGTGGGCAGCCGGCGACCAGCAGCGCTGGCCTACGGCGAGTGGTTTTGTCCTCCTGAAATGGTGACTCCTGGGTTGGGGCTGGGAGCAGCCCCGCTACCCTCTAGCATGGCCCCTGGTAGGGCACCGCAACAGTTAACTATATTCCCAACTGCATTTATAAAGCTGAATTGAAAAGTAGACCGATTTAAGTCTGAGGCTGCAAATGCAAAGGATTTCTTTAGATTTATTTCCTTCTGCATTTACATTTTTGTAAGGCGCGCTCTCTTTATAAATGCATTACTGATGAATATTGAAAAGACTCTTTGGGCACAAGTATCTTCTTGCAGTGGCAATGCATCAGAGGCTTGGCTGGTGGTTATTCTTCAAAGGGTTAGGAGGCGTTAAATGTAAATTTAAATACAAATGTATTTAGGAAAATCCAATACTAAAATGATCTGGATCTTATAATTATTTTAATTAAAGTAGAAGGAAAATTTTTTAAACACACCAGAATCCTGTTTTGTTGATAAACTTGATTAAGATCCTGAAGTAAGCCATTTCACCCCAATTTCTTGTCCACTTTGCCCAAAGCACGATGGCCGACGCGCGGTGCGGGGAACCCATCCGTGGCAGCTGAGCCGGGAATGCCTTCGAAAAGCCAGTTTGCAAAACAGCGTCGGCATTAAGAATTGATTGCCAAACAATTTGAAAAACACAGCTAAGAGGGAAGATTACTCCGTGAAAATAGAACTGTTATGCAAAGCAGTTTCTGGGATTCACGAGCAGCCAGAAACGCGTTACCCCAACGGTCCTTCGGCAAAGGCAGATGGGGTTTCCAAACCGGGATGCGCAGCGTGAGCGGTTCCATCACCTGCCTGCAGCCTTCTGCAACTGACTTTGAGGGCAGTAACTTTTTTATTAAAAAAAAAGAAACACAAAACAACAAACCACCCCCCTCCTCCCCCCCCCCCCAAAACCAACCAACCCCCACCACAACAGCTGAATAACCGCGAGGATAAACCCCAGTATTTTCGTCTCGCAGCTCACCGGGCGGGACACCCCCCCCTCCGCCCCCGCCCGGGTCCGCGTTACGGGCGGAGGGTCCGCGGCGGCTCCGCGGGCGCGCAGCGCCTCTCCCCGCGGTGGGCAGCACTCCGGCCCGGCCCCGCCGGCGCCCTTGGGGCTGGGCAGCCGCTGCCTGCCTGAGGAGACACCGCCGCCATTGCCAGGAAAGGGGAGGGGGCGAAAAAAAAAGAAAAGAAAAGAAAAGGGCAAAAACCAACCAGCCCCCCCCCCCGGAGGTTGCCGGTTCGCAGCCCAAGCGGCGCGGCAGCGCGCCCGGAGGTGAGGGGAGCGCTGCGGGCCGCGGGTGCCCCCCGCCTCCCGCCGCGGGTGCCCGTGCCCCGTGCCCGTCCCTGTCCCGTCCCCATCGCCCCGCCGCCCTCCCCCGCTGGCCGCCGGGCCGGGAGGAGGGCGGGGGAGGGCTTTCCCACAATGCTTTGTGGGGACGTTGACAAGTGGATCCAAGATGGCGTAGAAAGTAATGACAGGTAAGTCAGGACTTCCCCGTTCGCCCCCCGCGGGGGCCGAGGCCGGCCGGGCTCGGCCGGAGAGAGCTCCGGGGAGGCCTCGGGGGATCCTCGGTGCCCCGCAGCCGGCCGAGCGGCCGAGCGGGGGGCGGCGGCCGGGCCGGAGGCTGAGCGGTGCCGGCTGGAGAGGGCCCTGTGTCTGCGGAGGGGCCTGCAGCGGGCAGCCGCCCCGGGGCTGTTTACGGGCGGGCTGGGCCGGAGCCCCGGGGGCTGCCGCGCTCTGCCGGCGGTCCGCGGCCGGCGGCGGGCGGGCCGGAGCGGCCCTGAGCCCGGCGCGGCGGGGGCAGGCGGAGGGGCCAGGCTGGAGAGCCGGAGATGCCTTGCAGAAGCCCCGGCTTCCCCCGGCTGCGGGGGTGCTCCGCCGGGGAGGGAGGTGGGGGGATGCGGAGGGGTGGGAGTCAGCTTTGTTTTTGTAGCGGGCGGGGCGGGAGGGGACGGCTGGCCACAGCCAGGAAATAACAACAATAAAATAGAAGTAAAAAAAAAAAAAAATACATATATATATAATGGTTTAGATAGGGTTTGTTGAAGGATGGAAAAATAAATCGAAAGAATTTAACAGCTGTTGTAAAATTAACCCTTGGAGCGATGAAGGCTTGGCAGATAAGCTGATATTTTTGTTTTCTGCAGGAAGGCTTTGTCAGGGCCGAGTGGTTGGAAGTTGGGAGGTCTAACGCAGAGCCTGAGATCACCTTTTATACAATGCAGCTGTTGTGAAACTGAAAATAGAGTTTGTGCTGTAGGTTGCCATGCAGTCCTCCCAACAGAGACTCTACATATATATATATTTTTGGGGCAAATCCCCAAGTAGGGGAAGCATGTATGTTAACCTCTCCTGGTGTGAATCGTGTCCTTTTATTAATTTCCAAACAAGTGAAGTTGTTTGGCTTCAATGCGTTGTTAATCAAACCGTTGTTGTTTGATTATAGTAACATGATTAAACATATCAGTGATGGAAATGAAGAAATAACTGCAGGGAAACAGTTGCAAGGATGCTTTCCAATTAATGACAAAATGAGTAAGAGATAACAAGGTAATAGGATTTTTGCATTATCAAAAGTGCAGTGAGCTTGAGATGAAGTTTTAAAGTAATGTAACATATTTTGCTTTTCATTGAAGAAATACATCTGAATTCTTTTAAGACACAAAAATGTCCTAAAAACAACTATCTCCATTGACAGATTGAGTGCATCATGACTGGTCTTGTTGGATGGTTTGAGTTGTTGGGGTCTTCTCATGTTGTTCCTCTTAATAAATAGTGTAATTGAAACAAGGCAAAGGATAAAATATCCCTCTCTCTCTCCCTTTATTGATTTTAAGGAAAGACATGTTCCTTTGTAAAAATGAAAAAACCCACCCATATTAAATGAAGTGATACTTGGCAAGTTTGCATTATTTTCCAAGGCTGATTGGTAGAAAAGGGAGGTTTTAAATTCAGTTGTTTCAGTACTTTTGAGTCATAGCAGATTATGAATAGAAACACTGGGTTTTTGTTAACTGGCAAAGCTTGTTTGATTGGGACAGTCTGGGGATGCCGGGCAACTTGCTGGTCCTCTGTAGTGCGGAGCTGGTTTTGAACGTGCAGTTGAAACTTAGATGAAGGGATAGTGTACAAGTGACCACCACATTCCCTCCCCCTCCTTGGGATGCAAACCGAGGGATTCCCTCTTAGGTGAATCAGACTTTGGGACGATTAGTTTTTACAGCACAGAAATTGTGAGTGGCGAAAGCAGAGTTAACCTTTTTTTGTTGAACTTAAATTAGCAGAACAGTTTATTGGTAAGTGAAGGAACATCTTGTATGTTATTACTGATAAAATTGAGTTCTTTTTGTAATTTGTTATGAAAGCAGAATTTTTTTTTTCCCCTAGCTGAAATCACATTTCTATTATCACTCCTCACCTCCATGGATTCTTTTTCGACTTATGAAACGTACAGAGTGTGTATTTCCCCTCCTTTAATTCATACGGACACTGTGCCTTTTTAAGTGAGTCAAATGAACTTTTCTGAGAAGGAAGCGTTTTCTATGAAGGAGCCTAGATGGCTCTAGGACTTGAAAGGTTGTAATAGCTGGTTTTGTTGGGATTTTTTGGGTTGGTTTGGTTTTTTTGGGGGGTGAAGAGAGTTGTTTTTGTTTTTCCACAGCAGACTAAAAAATAAAGGGAAATGTGGAAGCAGCACCCGGATCTGTAATTTGTCCCGGTTCTGCTTCTTGATCTGTCATGGAGGATCTTTTCCCTTTGTGAAATCTCACTGATTTCAGAGAAGTTGCTTCTGGGATTTGGGATCGATATTAGTGGGTCTGGTTGTAGGAGGACGGCTGTTGTTTGGAGAGAACTTCTGCTTGAAAGTTAGATTCATGGAGAAATTCCCATCTCGAAAAATGTAAGTAACAGTGTCTAGAAGGATTGAAGAGGTAATATTTCCAAGTGGATAGGGTACAGGCCTAGTGCTTAAGAGATCTGGACAGCCCGATGCAAATCACTTCACCTGTTTATGCTTCCTTTTGAAGGAATTTAAAATAGGAATAGTGAATCTCAGCAACTTGTAAAGTCTTGACGCCTGTGGATGAAAGAGGCTATGTAAGAGCTAGGCAATATTATTACTAATGTTTTCTAACTCTGTTAATTTAGTAGTCTGATGAAATATTTTTCTCCAACATTGGCAATTATTTTTGTTACTAAAACCCCGTTTGCAATTATAGCTGGATATTCTTTCTGACTTTCAGTGTGGTTTTTCTTCTTTTGTTCATTGTTTACTACCATTTGCTCCTGCGCTTTATTCTAGGTGTTTTCGTTTTAGTAAAGGCAGAAGCAATTGCTGGAGCATTTCAGAGTATTAGCTGAAAGCCCTTGAATCTTTCACCTCGCTGGCATTCCCTCCTGAGGTCAGTGGTACCTAGATAGGTCTGGTAGCAGGAGTGAAATCTAAATGAGGAAAGTCTTTTGTAATAATTTAAATCCCGTCCCCTGTGTACAGCCTGAATAACTAGGGAAGGCCATGGGAGCTTGGAGAACGAGAAGGAAGGATGGTGTCATTGTGCTCTACCTTAGGGATAGCCTTGTTGGGCAGCTGGCATTCCCCTTGCCTTGGGGATCAGTAGGCCAAGAATCCTAGTAAACGTGAATCCCGTCCGTCCTTTTTTCCTAGCGTTGTTAAAAGCTTCTTCCTGGAAGCAGATCCCCAGTGTTCCTCTTTCTGCAAGGTTGCTAGTGGATCATCCTGGGGGAGAAAACAGCGAATTTTGTATTCCTGATCTTCCCTCCTGCTCGCCTATCGTAGCTGTTTAATCATTTCTCGCTACTTTTGTTGTGGTCCCAAGGCAAGATCCCCCCATTACCCCTACATGGTATATGTATTTTTTCCCCGTTAAATGGAAGTATTGTGGGTTAGATTATCAGAACAAACAAGACCTTCCTTTTTTTGTTCTTTGTCTTGCTATTTCTTCTGTGGCTTTTGGCAGCAGTCAGCACTTGTATTTATGTATATATATCAATGACATACATTTAAAGACATCTTATTTCATATGTTTGATTTCTTGCTCCCTTTGGTAGACTTCTGTGATTGTCATTCTTTTTTCAGCAAGGAAGAAAAGAGAGAGAATATTAAAAAAAGGACTTTTTCAAAAGTTTGCCCACAGCACTGGTATGGAATAAGAAAAATGAAGGAATACTTGGTCTTCTGGAGTAACGGGGAAGTAAATGCTTGGTTTCTCCTAGTATTTGCTTGGGTGGGGGGCAGGGTGGAAGAAAATAACTAAACTTTACAGACAGCGAAATTGGGAGTCTGCAAGGTCAAGCTGCTCTACAGAAACAGGCCAGCTTCTGGTGATTTTATTATGGTGGTATTGATATGTAACTCAAGTTCCTTCTTCAAAAGCAGTCTCGCTTACTGAGCTTTCATCTTCTCTTCACACAAATGTTTACAACATGAGGCTTCAACCAGAAGCAATCACTCGTGTCTCAGAAACATGGAAAAGTGAATATTCCTGTAGGAAAAGAAGTGCTTAGAAATATAAGCAGGGAGATTGTAATTACCCATGGGTGAGAATTTGTTTTTCTGTTGCGTTTCCATTGCACTGCTAGTTGAAGGTAAAGGATACTTAATGTGGCTATAACATAATGTCCAAATATTTCTCTATAATTTTATATGCAAATTCATTGTCATAAATTTATTAGAAATTCACTGGTATTTACCCGGTCTTTCCTCAGAGTCCTCCAAAATACCAAATTGCAGATTTATTGCAGGAAAGCCAGATAAGAAATCATAGATTTCAATCTTTTTCCTTCTTAAATGTAATTTTACTACACTGAAAGATTCAGTTTCATGAGTAAAAAGTCTGAGTGGCTATTGTGGCCCCGTTCTACCTCTGAATGAGAGCAAACTCAAATTTTCTAAGTGGTGTGGATTCTTTGTCAGATGTTAGAAGATTCCTACATTAGCAGGAAGGTAATTTAGAATAAACAACACTGAACTATACAGCGTTTCCAAGAAGCGGTAGATACACAGTGCTGCTGAGTTGGTAGCAAGAGGTTTTTTTGTAAGTGATTTTATATAAGAAGATGTTTTAGAGATGTTACTGTAAACTGTTGTGTGATTTGTTTCTGTTGGTCTCAGGAAGTACCACTTGCATGAAGAATGATGTGACTGAGGTGGATGTTTTGAGTCTTTGGCTTATATGTGGTCTGGGGAAATACGTTTCATGATCTGTCCTGTTTGTAAGCAGTAGGAAGGCTGATGATTCTCAGAGCTGTAATGACTAAACATTGGAAGAAAAAAGATGAGTAGAATTATGTTTGTTAGGTATGGAATTTTGAATGTTGGAGTGGCAGGAAGTGAAGGGTAGAAATGTGAGGAGTGTGTGGATTTGTCTGAGCCGGTTTTATGGTCGTTAGTGTAAGTGTTATTTAGAAATGATCTTTCAGTCTGTGAATTTCACAGGTTTTTTTTTTTTTTTCATAGTTATATATGGCAAAATACTGTGTTCATCAAAACACTAAAAATTACACTGCTAAAATATGCTTAGAAGGTCTTTCAGAGCCCTTCAGACCTGATGGCAAAAGGGAAATACGTAACACAACAAGAGCTGTTTTTGAGAATCCTGATTGTTAGTAATGCGGCACGAGTGTTTAATTTGCTGGAAAATATTTAGTGGTTCAGCAAACTAAGAAAGTAGCAAATCTTTGTGGACATAATAAATGCAGAATTCCACAAATGAAAAGCGTAGTGGTTTTGGCAGCGTATAAAATAATGCTTCTTCCTTATATACCTTCTCAATGTAAGGCAATCTGTATTTTTGTAGGTGGAAATTTCATTTTATCCAGGGATAATCTGGGGGGACGGGGACGGGCAGTGCGCTTCTGTTGCCAAGTAATGTTCCTTCGCCGCTCTCAACTGAATTCCCCATCAGCTAGCTGGGATTCCCGAACGCTGTTGACCAGCTGCGGTAGCCGCTTTGCATCTGATCCTCTGCCATCTCAGGAGCCAGAATTTGTTGGGCTTTTCTCATTGTCTGCACAGGGAGGTCGTTAAGGGGCATGTTTTTTTAGCATACTTCTGACTCTGCGCTCACGCAGTGTTGTAGCTGAGTGCTGCGGGTATTTTATTGAAGTGATGGTTTTGATTATAGTTGTTTGTGCTAATGGTTTTGAGGTAACTGTACTCTGGCCATATCTTAAGACACTCACACGTTTGGAATGGTGCAGGACATTTGTTTTGTCGTTTGAACTGACTGATATTGCTTGGCTGCAATTTTGTTTATATTTGTTTGGCTGGGCTACACACCGCTTTTCTCCTTCCGAAGTTTTGTGAGAATTATGCCATTAACCACAGCCGGATCGTTACTCATTCCTGCAGATGTCTGTTCTTTGAGTGGGGTTTAAAATACGTGACTGAATCTCTAATGTTCATTTCAAAAGGAATGAGTAGGGCGAATGCCGTTAGGGAACTTGTGTTTTGGATACAAGTTACGGTGTTGCCCATAGGGTTTGCTGTGTGAGGAGAACTTGGGAATCCATATTCTATTCCCAGGAGAGGTCTAAAAATTGAACCTGTTGGTAGTATCGTCTTTGTGCGTTTGAGGACAGGAAACAGGGATGTTATAAAAGCTTTATCTGGATGTAGAAGGGTTAATATTAAAATACAGAGTTAGAAGATAACTCCCCAAGCCAGGCCTAGGTATATTATGCCGAACTATTTGAAGCGCAGTCATGTAAAAATTAATTTCAAAGGTTATTTACAATAAAGATAGCAATTTTTAGTGGTGGAGTTTAGTTATTGCTTTGAACTTTCAAAACAGCACACAAAAATATCATACACAGTTACATAATAGGTATGGTTTGGGGAAAGGTGTTTGGAGTATCTGTGGGTGGGATGATTGTGTTATTAAATCTGTTATGGTAGGCCCCTTTTGTGCTAAGCACTGTATAAATGCGTAACAAAAAACTCACAGTATTATTCACTACTATAATAAGTTTAAGTTCATTATAATGCTGCAATGAAGACTGAGGTATACTGGAAGAAAACTTTCCTGTTCTGTGTCACAACTTTCTGGCTTATATCTGTGTTCAGTTTGTGCACTGGAACTGATATTCAACATGAAGATTTCTACGTTCTTTGCCTCTTGAATGGATTGAAAGAGTGATTCATATTTTGCATATCAAACAGAAAATGAACGGAGGGCTTTTTTTTTTTTTTTTTTTTTTCTTCCCCATCCAACTGTGAAACTGTGATATATACCTGTAGCATTTGCCTTTGCATTGGTGGTCAAAGCTGTCTTCTGGAGGTAGATCTCCCAGTCATAGGGTTGTGCTGCTTGGCAATACTGGGACATGTCGAGAGTGGAGAAAGTTCTTTTGTGAAAACGACAGTTTGACACTTAAGGAAAGACTGTTTCAGCATCACTCCAGTATCCCTGTTAAGGAGAGAAAAGTTGGATTGAACCACTGAGCTTTGGAGCTGTTTAGCTGTTGGGGGGGTGGGGGGGGGCGGGCGGGCAGGCGGAGGGAAGAGCTTGGGGTTTTCCAAAAGGTGATATTCTGTGATAAATAATTTCCTAATTTTAAAAATACTTTTATTGTTGAAATCCAAATAGAGCTGTATTAGAGGAAGCTGCGAATTGAAAACGAGTGGAAGTTAGGAACCAGTAATTTGGATCCTGTCTCCGAGACTGGTTAAATTGGTGAACTTTGGCAGATGACCTGTGGTCGAGTGCTCTCTGAAGACGGTGCTGTCTGAGCGGCAAGTTCAGTGAGCATCGTGGAAAACTTTGCGATATAGGTGTTTGCATTTAAACTTCTGAAATACATTTGTAAATATACTGATACATGTTTTGTGTTGAAATGCTTGGGAATCTTCTTTGACTCCCCTCTGCATTCCTTGGGAACACAGTTTTGTACTTGCTTGGAATTTTTAAAGTTAAGTGACAGGTGTTTAGTCACATATATACAGATGTGCCTATATAGTGCACAGCAGACATTTCTCAAAAAGGACTTGTGGCAGTATCTTATGACTCAGTGGTGAAGACTATTGGTGATTGCCTGACTGTGTGAGTCCTTAAGATTAATGGTGTCCGCTTTTTTTGGTCCAAGTTATTACTAAACATTATATTGTGAAATGTGCAGAGACACTCGGGAACAAGGCCCTGTTCTGTTACTCAAGCGTTTAAAAGAGAGGTTCTGCCACCAGTAGATTATAGTTTTAAAAGTTGTGGATTATTATGTTTAAAACAGCTTTTAAAATAGGAATACTGTATTCTCCTGCAAAGTGTGTTTGAGTTTGAGACTTGCAGGTTGGTCCTGCTCCACGGAGAGCTGGCTGGTCATGCAGTGCTGATTTTTCCCTTTGTTTTTCTCTAGCAAATTTCATTAAGAGAAGCAAAGATTAAATTACTTTTCTAATGCTTTTTTTTTAAAGTAAGCGATTGGTGATGTTGTTATGGGGATAAAATGGTAACCATGGGACAATATTTCAGGGACAATATTTCAATTAAAATGCCCTCATCTTGGATAAGTGTGAGAAACTCTACTCTCAGAAAGCAGTAAGAACGTACAGGTATATGGAATACAAACTGCTGCTGTTAACCGGTTATTATGAAAGATTGTTTACGTGAAGATTTTCTATGAAGGAGCCAAAAGAACTTTAGGTGGGGCAGAAGCACCACCTATTATTATGTTACCTGATGCTTACTATGACACACTCCTCATTTCAGTTGGTTATTACTTGCCAAATTTTAATTATTTGGGTTCAAGTTTCCCATGGTAGGTGTCTATCGCAGGCTGACTTTTTGGGTGCTGTGGAGGGAGGGAAGGCTTCTGCCAACATGATTTGGTCTTTTCTAAAACGGGCAAAAAAATATATTCCTATGTTCACAATAAAATAAAAAATATATAATGTCCTATGGTGCTGCTTTGTAAAAACTCGAGATGTGGTATATAGTATGATGTTTCTGCCAAGGATATACTTGTTATGGACCCTGTGAAAATCTGCTTAGTGTTGGTCAAATTAGCATTCAGTACAAATCTAAAAGATCATCCCCGCAGTGAATATACTTCAGCCTCAGCTAAATGGCATTTCTGTACCATTTGAAGGCTAGGGCTTCTGCATTCCTTCCTGGTATGGTTTGGGGCAAAAATGAGAGCACAGAGAATTCCCCTTCCGTACCTCTGATACCCAGTTCCACTTTCCTATCAGCTTTACCTTCATGCAGCCCAGAGGAAGCAGCGACTGAATTGAAACAGACAGTGCCAATGTAGATTTTCACAGAATACGTAGAATAAATGTGGAGATGGGGGTAGCTGAACCAGGAGATTGAGAAATATTAGTGTTAGAAAGAAAGAAGGGAGGCTATGCTGTGTGGATACATAGAATTTATTTAATAATGCTAATTCGGGTTTTGTTTGGACTACAGTTTGGCTATTTGCATAAATTAGAAAGTGTTTCAGAAATGGAGTAGGGAATGGCAAAAAAAAAAAAAGGCAAATCATACTTCAGTCTATCTTTATTTTCTGTATTTCTAATGAACACTCCCATGCTGAGATGTAGAGAAATGCTGAATACTCCTAAGTCACTCTGCAGACGCCGGGTGTTCCGTTTTGGTCATATAAAGGGCGGTATATACAGGGCAGAGCAGAAAGGTGGAAAAATCACTTTTAGTTGTCTTAATCTGAATACAAGAAGTTTATAGGAACTTTTGGCTTTAATGTGTTTTAATGTCTTGATTCTTTGTTAAATGGGAATAATGTCAGAAGGATAAAGATATTTTCTTAATACTCGTGAAGTGCTCGGTCACAGTATCTGTAAGCATTCCTGAAAAGTTAATGAAAACATTAAAATGCAGTCTTGAGAACCAGATTTGAGTAGCATGCAGTAAAATAAGGCCTTAGGCCCTATGCTGAAGTATTTATCTATCTATCTATCTATGTCCGTTAAGCAGCCAGCCTCTGTTCTGCCTGCTCATTCCGCCAGGTAGCCCTTGGAAAATGTCATATGTGACTAATGGAGTTAAGGGCTGTATCATAATGCAGACACATGGGAGGGCCAACAAGACCTTGTACAGATACTTCTGTCATTGCACAGCCTTTGGGTATCGAACTTTACAACCTAGTATTTGTACTGGAATTTTAGTGACTGCAATATGTATATATATTTGCTTTGTGTAACTGGGACTCGTGTATCTCTGTTACGGATGGCTTTCAGACAAAGCGAGTGCATGCCGGGTAGATGTTGTTGTGCTTTGACTTGCCGTGGATTTTGCTTAGTTTCATCAAGACAGGTAGTGTTTTCAGACAGCTGTGTGAAAAAGGATCATTTTAAAGGCAGGAGGTGAAGATACTGGGGGTACTTAGGTGGTGGGTGAGGTGGTTACAAGTGCTGAGGCCAGGAGTTAGATTCGGGTTTTGAGCCAAAGATAGCCAGTGTGTCCATGTGCGTATGTCGCTGCTGCTGCCTCTATAGATTGTCCTTTCTGCTACTATTTCCAAAATGAAAATAAAAGAGATTAGTAAATGTAGTGAAGTGTTAATAATCACTTAATATGAGTTTCTATACTGAAATCATAACCGACACAATAAAATCTTAACTCGTTGCTATCTGTGATGTATGTAAAATCTGACTCATTACTATCTGTGAGTGATTTAAAGAACGCAGAGGATCCAGATGCGGAACGCATTTGCTGTTAATCTCAATTGCTGCTATATTTTTCTTACTATTGTTATGTGAATGGTAGACCACCCACAGGCACTCGTTCCTTTTTCAGTAAATGTGGATGTGTTTATCCTATACATTAAGTTTATAGGATCAGACTCGAGGCTCCATTTATGTGGCCAGAGATCACTTGTCCTCCTAATTTATGGTGCTCTCTTTGGTTTTTCAACGCGGAAGGATAATCTGAGTATTTAATGGTAGGGGGCATCATGAACCTCTTAATTACGTTTTTTTTTTCCCTTCCCAAAGTCAAGCATATCGTGTTCCTTAGAGGCCATGCAGCAGAAGTTCTTGCTGCTGTTATGATATATAATAAAACCTTGAAATAATCTTTCCTCATTCTGTATGCACCATTTCAGATTTAACATCATTTTTGGAATTTCAAGTAGGGTCATTTTGCCTGGAGTTTTACAACATTAACCAGAGTAATTCACTTATTTCAGAAAACTGATTAGATTGTCCTTTCTCAAGGGTGGAGTCTTTTGTATTTGTTCTGTAAGGTGTGCAGTACATTTCTGAGTACTGTGTATAACTAATATTACTGACTTCAGCCATAACTGCAATAAATGAGTGCATAAGGTCTCTGCTATTACATTTTTCTTAAAATAAAAAAAAGCAAAAGCACCTTTCAAATAATTCTTTTCTGCACCCTGCACATGAAAGATGTCCTATCCTTTTTTTCTCTGTTCTCTTAAGTCTTTCCTGTTTGTATAGTGCACTATCATTATCTACTCTCATTTTATTAAATGATTTCTGAGTGTGGGATTATTTATGATATATATGTCATGACACTAGGAAAGTGCATTTTTTCTGTGTGTGTGTCTGTAAGTGGCTTCTGTGTTTTGTGCAGCTGCATTTTATTCCTTCCTGGAGGCTTGAATAAAATGCTTTTTTGTCTAAAGGCAAAGATAAGGGTTTTTTAATCACTATAGGTAGGGAAAAGAAATAGATATTTAATTTTATTTTGCTAACCTAAAGATATTTCGGGGTACTACAAAAACAAACCCATAACATTATCTGGAGGTGCAAGCATGCCTTAAGATGGGATTGCTAGAGATGCCAGAGCAAGTGTGTATTATGGTTTAAGCGTAGCTAGATGTATTAGTCCCTCTTTTAGTATGCGGACTGACAAATGCAGTTGGTTTCCAAAGTCTAGATAGTTGCATTTCAGTGACCCATCATTTTTTGCTGTAACATTGGCATGTTCACAGTGTCTAACATTTTTATTGGGTAGTGTACTCAATGCACTGTAATTAATCCAGATTAAACGAACCCAGATCTTTCCATACCTGTGTAAATTAACGTATCTTGTCAGTCTTTTCCTGATAATTTTGAGGGAGAGGGAACTAGAAGACTCTTCAGTCACAGGGATTGTGTCTGTACCAAGATTCTGACTTCCCAAATATTATTGTTCTGCATTATGGAAACAACGAATTTTTGGGGCCTTCACATGTGAATTGTTTACAGCTCAATTTTACCAGTACCAAGTTTCAAAAAGCTGTGTGACCTGTGCTGCTAGTGTCTGTAGTCTAAAAGGTTTGGAAACTCTGCTTTAGTGAAACCTGGAAACTACTGGATGGATCCTTGAGCAGTTAAGCTAATGAATGCAGTTTATAGCTTTTATCATTATGGGCAAGAAATGTAAGTAAGATTTTTCTCCTACCGGTGAGGGATACTTTGGTACAGTGCTGCCTCTCTGGCTGGGTAAATGGCAGCACGTGGCAGTAAGTGGTGGGGCGACTGACCTCTTGGTATCAATAAGAGGCTGAATTATAACTACTCCTTTCCCTGGGTGGACTTAAAAATCTGGGTCTCTGTTGTCTGTCTTGTTACACATTTTTCATAAAACTTGCAGCATCTTCGTGACCCTTTATACTTCTGTGAAATTCAGTTCAAATTGACTTGAAGCTCAGAAGTTACCAGGGAGGGACAGAACAACCAGCCTCAAAAATGAATCTAGTAGATCTCTTCTTGCCTCTTAAAAGGAATCACTGGGAAGTTATGATAAAACAGCTGTCTTTTCTTGGCGTATCACCTGAATTTATAAAATTTCTGTCCAGTTTGGTGGCCAGCCTTTCCAATTTGTAAGAAGGGCTGCAAAATCACAAAGGGTTAGGACAGGCAGTGTGGTCACGGCACGGATTTCCTTAGAGAGCGGCAGGATGAGTTGAATTCCTGCCCTGCTTTCTCTGAGCCCGTGCCAGCTTGACCGCAATAGGCAATGGAACGGCAAACCCTTCTTCTCCTTTCCTTTCGTGCAATACAGTGGGCTCTTAACTGGAGGACACAGCTGAATAGCTTTGGCAAGGAATATTTGGGTGCTTATTTCTCAGAGCAGAACTGTTTGAAGGGTTATGGATTGTAATGGGAGGCAGCTGGAGAGGCTCTTCCCCCTGCATGTCCCCCATGGCAATGGGTCTCATTCATTTGCTTCGGTTTGTGAATCCCGGGATGTGGCTCTTGAAGTGTATTCAGTTGACAGTAAATTCCTACCAGGCTCGCTGTAGGACTGCAAGTTGAACATCATTGCTTTAGCATAAATCTTTATAAGAGATGTTAATGTCTGGTTAAAATATGCAAATATTTACTGACTTGTCTACTGTTTGTCAGCTTGGCATGCGAGACCTTGGATCTGATCCTTCTGTCTTGGCAGACATTGGGAATTTTGCCAATAACATTAATAGGAACAGCATTGTGCCCTCTAATCTGTTTGTTTATGAAGTACAGCGAGAGTTATCTGGCTAGATGCTTTACAGTGAATTGAAAAAGCATCTGTTTGAATTTTTTTAGGAACTGTCACATGCTTTAACTTATCATTTTCTTAATGTATGGACCCTTTGATTCCACAGAATTCATCAGTAAGCGGTGAAGCGTGAAAGTGCACAGTCATGAGTTAAACTGCTGTGAAAGATGAAAATTTTAGTTCACGATGTTCTCTCCTCCTACATCGATTTTTAGTTTGAAGTTGGACTCAGACTGTGGAGTAATTCTTCAAAAGCCCCCTGTGCACCAAGCAGGCGCAGTGTTTACTTGGAAAGAAATGACAGTGTAGATGATGATGTTTATCGCTTTTCCTCCTCAAACTGTCCCTTCTGCCTTTCCCAGCCCCCTCTGCAGTTCTGCAGGGAAAACATGCAGTTTTATTTGGAGATTAGATTTTAGTTACTCTTTTCATGTTTGTTTACAAAACCCCTTTGGAAAGGAGGAGACATACTCATTAGGATTATTAAGCCTGAAATTCATTGGTTGTAGGAAATAAAAGAAAAAAACCCCAACCCTCACAGTTCATTGAAAAAACCACCAAGGTTTAAATCACAGCAGATGGAATTAGCCAGATCTTTTAAATGATACTTTGTGCAAGTTAAACTGAGCACGACTTGGCCTTCAAAGAAATTAAGATCAGCAAGTTTTCTTCTACTGCATTGTTTTGAAAGTACAAAGTAAAAAGCCAGGGTTTAGACCTCTGGATTAGCCAGTGAGGAAGAGTTGTGTAAACTTCTGTGAGTGCTCTAGTCAATGTGATGCTTACTGTCAGAGCACGTGGAATTCACAGGCACTGTGTTTAAATATTTTACTTAAGTGCATAAATTGGAAGCCTTTCTGTAGGCAGTGGTGCTGCTGTGAGATGATTCAAAGCTAAGAAATGCTTTCAATTGACCACTGGTAATAAAGGCTGTGTTGATAAGACACTGTGCCTGTATCTCTAACGTAGGTCCACCTATTTTGGATGTGTGATTTCAGATAGTGGGAATATGCCTGTTTTGCTGTTTCTTCAAAATTCTGAAGGTGTATTAAACTTTGCTATTAGAATAATTTGTTTCTCAAATTTGAATTTAGCGCTCTTCTGGCATTCAGTTCTCCAGGTCATTCTGAGAAAATGAATAATCCTGGCATTTGTTCTGTTACATGCTTAGTATTTTAATCTCAATTCTACAGACAGAAAAAGTGAAGTGCATAAGGAATTTGCTCAGTTTTGCAAAGAGAGTTGGAAATACAGCACAGACTTTGTGACACTTTAGCTTTGAATTCTAACCTGTAATAATTTCTACTCTTAAAGTTAATGTAGAAATTCCAGTTTTACATTTGAAACTTTTGAAAATAAACATTTATAGAACTCAAAATAAATTTCCTTTGACAAGTGTCTACATTCCTTGGCTGTTAAAATATTAACTGTTCTGAAATAATTTTAAACACGTGAAGGTCGGGTACTACAATAGACCAGATTTTAAGAAAGCACGGTACTCACATTCACGTCTCGGTTGCTAATTTAGGCACAGCTCAGGGGACCAAAACTAGGAGCATGGGTTTTTCAGGAGTCGGCAGGAAGAGTCAGGTGCCTCCAAGGAACAGTTCAGAGCACCTGGGTTGGAGTCTGAAGTAGATGGTGCAAATACCCAATAAACGTGCGTGTTTGTGTCTGCAAATGGAACTGAAATGAAATCTGAGAGGCTGAGTGTCTCGCTTTCCATATGTTGTCCACATACTGGTTTTCTTTGTTAGGATTAGATTTTTTTTTTAAACACAAATTACACTGCAGCGCCTCCTTAGCTATCGCTGTGTCCCATGCGCTGTGACTTCAGTGGGTTTTTTAATTACTCTCAAATACTGATAGTGTGAGTCAGTTTATCCCAGTTACCCAAACAGCCTGGTCCTGGCTTCTCTTAGCTCCATTTAACTCAATCCACAGGTTTTTGCTTGGGGTCGGTTACATCCTCTGGAGTGCTCCCTGAGCCTTCAAGTTGACCAAAGAAATCGTGTGGCCTTTGCAGTATAGCAGGCCACTGCTGGGCATGCAAACCCCTCTTCTCCTCAGCCGTGTGAGTTCAATATTTATCAAAACAGCCAGCATAAGGCAACCGAGAAATAAAAATGTTTTACTTCTGCATGGTGCCATGTTGGAGAGAAGGGCAGGATGGTGTAGCTTTCAAATGCCTGTCAGCTCTGCTGGCCAGGTCAGTTCCATGGGATCCGTGTATAAACAGTTCCTCGGGAATAAACACACAGAAGCTCTGCTGAGACTTTTTGTCGAAGGAATTTTGGTTATATGTCAGCCAGGAAGTGAGGAAATCAAAAGTACATCAGAGTTCATGAAATCCTCTCTTTTCAGTCCCTTGGGAGGAAAACAGAATGTACATGAGAAAAACGTCAATTAACTATTGTATTACTATAGAAGCAAATCCTAGATTTGTAAAATTCACTGTGGCCTAAAATGTTAGTGATATGGAAATCAGTGTAATTTTTAGTTGTATCTAGAAAGGATCCTTGCATGAGCAGCGTAAGAACACACATATAACTGAAAATATGTGCTTAGGTGATCCAGCTGAGTGTCTTTAATGTTAGTAGAATTACTCCATGAATGAATTGACTCATATGTATGGAAATGCAAAACCTACTTTCCTGTTCATAGTCTGATTGAAAATGGGGACTTATTTTTAGCAGAAAAAGAAATATCTGGCTGGATGAGGTAATATTTTGCAAGGTCGTTGTTAAGAAAGAGGCATGTATCACAGATTTGTATCGGGATGACTGCAAAATATTCATGCTTGTGTTCCTTCATTTTTGGGAAGATACATTGTTGTACATAAGAAATTTATTTATAAACGTTGTAAAAGGGAAGGTGGTTTAAATCAGAATTGTTTTGAAAAATCACTATTCCTTTATGTTTCTATATTGATACTGAAAATGAAATTTTAAGAATGGAAGGCAACACATAGAATACTATGTTGTATAATATGTGAAAAGTCTTGTTTACATTTCTACTGTATATTGGCTTAGGCATGTGTTAATGAGGAAAGTGGCATAGTGAATTATTTTTCATATAAAGAAAATGCATTTATTTGACCTTCAGATTAACTTGACGTTACTTTACCTTAGTTTGGTTAAAAACCTAAAAATATAAAGTATAAAGGAAGTTTTTTAGCAGTGAATTTTTAAAGTGGGCGAAACATAGTTATTTGAGACAATCATAATAGTTGATATATAATCATGACTATTGATAAAAGGCTACTTGCTAAAAATGAAAATGAGAACTCTTACAGTTTTTCCTCTTTCAGTTATCAGAACACATTTTTGTGAAGTCAGCTTTAAAGTATCGTGTCTCTAGGGATGTGTATCACATATTTAAATATTATGTCAAGGAAGGGAGAATGTAGACAGGGATTATAGAAATGCTTTGCTTTTTTTTTGCCAGGCTGGACGGGGCTTTGAGCAGCCTGGGCTGGTGGAAGGTGTCCCTGCCCATGGCAGGGGTTGGGATGAGATGAGCTTTAAGGTCCCTTCCAACTCTAACCATTCTATGACTCTGCTGGTGGTTTAGATTGCGGATAATAACCATTTGTCTCAGTTTGTTGGCAGATAATGTTGCCTGTCTTGTATACAGATTTTTATCACAGCTGTTTCAAATTTTTTTCCACTAAAAATTACTTTAAGAAGTTCTGCACAAAGGTGTGGCAGGGGTATCTTGGCTTTCTCAGGCATAAGTGGAAATAAACCAAGGGAAGGAAAAGACAAGCGGTTTCCTGTTGACCTCCAGTTGTTTCTCATACATCCTTGTCCATCCCCATTGCGCTTCTTCCAGCTGGAGAGAGCGGCTCCTTCCCCCGAGAGTAGGTGAGAAGTGCTTTGGAGAGAGAGGTCTCTCTTGGAGTAAGTGGCTGCGGGTTTGGAGAAAGAGCAGTTGGCGGATGAGTTGTATTACTTCCGAAGCCAAGGTCATGTTGCCAGTGAAGGCCCAAACGCCTCTATGTAGCAAAGGGCGTAAATCCATGCTGGCTTTAAAATTTGAAACCACTACTTACGTTCTTAAAATCAGTCACGGGCTTAAACACTTTCTTGAATTAGAATGAAAAGCGAGAGCTGGGAGCGATGGAGGAAAGACTGGGAAGAGGTTAGGTAGTGAGAAAGCTTGGGATAGGAAATGCGAATGGCATAAAACGAAAGGGATGTGACGCAGCACCTTGAGGTGGGACTGGAAGTTGGTTGGCACGTTGTCACTGCCATTACACAGCTAACCAACATTTTATCATCCCCTCTGCCCCCACTCTAGGATTTCTGTCCCTGAGTCATGGCAGACAGAAGACCAGAGAAGTCATGTGAACAAGCATGTGAATCTCTTAAGCAGCAGGATTATGAAGTGGCAGTGAAGCATTGCACAGAGGCTCTCCTTTCCCTCAGCCAGTACCCCCCAGCTCACCTCCCGGAGGCATGCCAGGCAGAAATCGACCGCATCAAAATCGAGACTCTTCTGTATAGAATTGCTTCTTTTTTACAACTTGTGAGTGTGACTCTTTACTAGTATCTAGTGAACTGGAAAGAGCAATCAAATATCTCGTGCTCTCAAGACTTAAATAAAAGTCAGAGTTTTGCTGTGATTGGCATGGCGGTTTGCCACAGAATCCCGCTTGCTAAAGCATATATGAGGCTTCTGCCTTGTAGTTTTCCTTGATCTGTTTATTTTTCAGGATCGGGACCTCTAAGTAGTTTGGGTCTGAATCACAGGTCTGTAAAAGAATGAGAAAAAATACTTAAAAAAAAAAAAAAATATATATAATGAAAATGTACTCCAGGAAGGCAAAATATCTGGGTTTAGGGTATTATGCTTGTACAGTTTTGCTGAGTTACATACCAAATTACGTTATCTTTAAAGAGTGTGAAATTAAGATTGCAAATCTAAACACTCAAAAAACAAAGTTAAGAAATGCCAGAATTCAGGTAGCCAGTTCATACCTAATTTAGCTCCATTTGCATAGGCCTAACATTAGTCTTTTAATACGGGATCATACTCTAGTTTTCCATTGCTAGGCTAGAGCATGTTTGGTGAAAAATGTAACTTTTAGGCTCTGGCTGATTTTTAATGGAAAAGTGAAAACTGAGGTCTTTGTAAAGGTTTGTAAATGCAAGGTAAGAGGCCTAACCCTGAATTATAGGTGATGCCATTGCCAAATTCGTGTCTGTCCTTGAAAGCATCAGAGATCTACGCTTTCTTGAAGGAAAGGACATTACAGTGCTTGAGAATAAAGCTACAGCCTGCTTAATGCACCTACGTTTTTCCGTACCTTTCTCTTTCGGAAATGTTATTACAGATTTACAGGGGCCTCGTCCATCCCAAATCTTCATGTATTGAGTATGAACAGTGTCATCCCAAGTGGAAAAAGTTTGGCCAAGTTGTAAGACCTTGCTGGGCTGCTTTACGATAAATCTTGCCCGTCTGATTAGAGAGCATTTTTAAGCATTCTTTAAATAGATGGCTGAATTGGACTATTCAGTGTGCAAAACAAAAATTGGGAAACTTCTTAAAATAAGATGTGACCTGTCTTATGGCTCCTCAGGGGAAGAGGTTCAGAAATAACTAAGGTTATTTTTTTAAAATGGAAGTTGTGTTGCTACAGACTTGGCTTCTCAAAATTATTTACATATACCAATATGTAGGTAGGTGCTTAGCAGTATTTAATATGTTTCTGATCTGGATGCCTTTGAAAATCCTGTGAAGCACCTATCTGGATGTTCATCATAGTGAAATTATTGCAGTGAGTCTTCAGGGGCTTTGGAAGAATACTGGTAATCAAAACCTTCCTCTTAAAGACTTGAATTATATAGATACTTGAAGACTTATAAGTAAAAAAAAAAAAAAAAAAAAGAAATCCCAAATTTTCCTTCTTGTTTTACTAAACAAGGTAATTTTTAAAGTCACCACTGATAAGACAGAGTAAAATAAAATATGTACCTTACAAATTCCGACAGCACCATATTAGTGCAAGTTTAAAAAAATTACAGTGGCTAGAAAAGAAAGTTAAGTTTTTGTATTTTTCCTAGTTCTTGTGAGCCACCTACAAACACATATAAAACATATACCTTTGCCCATTCACATTCCTCTTTTAAAATGTTCATTTGCTAAGAATTTGAGAAAGTCAGCATTCTAAGAAGTAATTCTATTATATTTGACATGTGACTGATGTTCTTTACATGTTCCACTCGGGAAAAGATGAAGTAATGGATTCTAAAAAGTTTTAAGAAACTTGTAATTCAAGCATGTAGTTGTTTATGCTAACTGGAATAATGCCATTTTTAAACTTTTCATGTTTTACCTTTCAGAAAAAATATGGGCAAGCAGATGAAGACTGTAGGCATGGTATGCTTATTTCTTTTTTTTATTACATAGTGTTATAAATTGCAGTCAGTTGTCTGAATTTTTAAAACTGATGCCCAGAATTGTTAGTTTCCTAACGATGTTTTTTTTTTCCCCGATTTAAAATTATATATCTGCTTTATAATACTTTTTCTACTTTTTTTTTTTTTTTTTTTTTTTTGGAGAGATCTCACTGTTTTGTAACTCATATTCAAGTATCAGAACTCAAATGCATGTCTTTGGCACAGTGGTGCTATTTGGCTAATAGATATTTTAGTATACAAATGAATTGATGGTGTTGGGATTCTTGCGGAGATAAAGACAGCTGATTGTTCCGTCTTTTTTCTTAGGGACATGGTGGATATTTTGGTTTGCATTTTGGGACTTGATTCAGAGAAAATCAAGATGATGTACTTAAATTTATTTCTCTTTGTTAAAGCTTCCAAATGTGCATATGTCACATTGAAGTTGAGCCTTTCATGTTTCACTGCCTTGTTCAGTTGGGGTATTTTTAAAGGAATTAACCATCCTTCCTAATGTTCCGTTATTCATGTATAATGCAAGTGATTCAAAACTCACTGAGAACTCTTTGCTGAGTTTGGTAAGTGTTGGAACAGAATTTATCAGTTAGATTTGGAAAGAAAGGTGGGTAGATCCCACCTTTCAGTTTTTAGTTCCTTAACTACTCTTAAGTTTTAAAGGAAATTTCCTCAAACCACAGTTTCGTCACACTGACTGTGTGATATACTATTCCGACATTCCTGTGCTAGCAATGACAAACTTTAAATTGTTCCTTTCTGGTTTTGTGTTTTTTTTTTTTTTTTTAGGGGGTGTTTTTTGTTTGTTTGTGTAGGTTTTTTTTAATGCATTTGTCTTCACTGATACTCAAGTCTGGGGAATTTGTAGGGCTCTGCAGCCTGCTTGTGAAGGGCCATAAAACACAACTAAGAAAAGTAAACTTGCTTTCTGTAGGTGTAAAATTAAAGTTTAACAAATTTTAAAAGGCTGAACATTGCTTGATCAGTATCCTTCTTAAATTAGCCTTGATTTTTTTTTAAAGCTGCTTCTTTTAACTGGTGATGTATGCCAAGGGTATAATATTCTGACTAACCTCACAGTTGTCTTTCACAGTGGTAAGTGAAAGCGTGAGAGATGCATGTGGAAAGATGAATGATGGTTAGAGGAGGTAGGAGGGAGAATGCTGTTTAATGAATAGTATTCTCATTGATGAGATCTGATGGGTTTGTCATAGGGGTAGATGGGTGACATTCATCTGTGAAACCTTTTCTTGGCATATGTGTCAGTTATCAGTGTCTCAAGGGAACTGTAATCTTAATTATTTTTCTTCTCTCACTGGACAGATATAGAAGTGGGTGGAATAGGACCACTAATCTCTACTTTTTTTTTTTTTTTAAGTTAAGTAGAGAAAACAGCGTCCAAATGTATGTTAGCAACAAAGACATAGCATCCAGTTTAACATTAATTTCCTTAATTCATGCCAGTATGTTCTGCAAATATTTTTTTCCAGATCTAAAACTGAGGGCATTTTTCAGCTTCTTAATGCCATATTTATGTATGTATATAAAAATGGGGTGTATGTGTATATAAATATATTTGTATACGCACCCCCCAGAATTTTTATGAATATATGACTGAACTATTTGGTTGCGGTCCCTATGATGTGCTGTTGTCAGTTGTAGCCCAGCATTTGACAGTTTAGAGTATCTGCAGTTACGATCCTGCAAGGTATTAGTTTTAGTTTTATGTTTGAAATATCCTTGGGAAGAAACAGCCTTAGTGTGGACTACCTGGTAGTCATGCTTCTTGATACAATTTTGTTTAACAGACAAAGTTTTATTCAACCTGCTGCTCTGTCTTTTTAGAAGACTTGATGTGATGTGTTGCATACCTATGACAGTGTTTTATTTTAACCTGATAAATGATAAGTACATTTTGGAATAGCTGGAGAAATATGCGTTCTTTGTAGTATGCTGCTTGCATTGTTACAAGGAATGATGATAACTTACGATCTGTTAAACTATTCCACAGATCTTTAGCAAAAGATACTGGTTAATCTGTTGTAACTTTTTATGTGCAACCCTATGTTTTAGCATCGTGATACTGTGCAGTTAATGATTTGAAATATTAAAATTGGACATCTAATCTTTGAGGTTAAAATAGCAAAATGACAAACGTGTAAAAGCTATTTCTGGTGCTGCTGCTTCTGATTTGGGAAGTAAGCTCTATTTTTGGAAATGTTGTCAGTATCATCAGAGTGGTGAATTCAGACTAATCTATGAGGCACTTTAAACAGGATTTAGTTACTGTTTCATTTTGAAGGGATGTCTAGTCGTTTTTATGTAAGTGTTTTGTGGGAATATTTTTCTTTAGTCTTTCATGCAATTTCTGTTAACGATGTGAATGTCGGTTGAGTGAGGAGTTTTGATTTATTATTCTAAAATGTAATCCTGAAGTTGTGGTGAATGTAAAATTCCTGTTAGCACTAACAGAAGCTGTTTGCATCTGCATGAGGAGCAGTATAAACACAGATGTTGATGTTGCCTGCAATAACAGTAATATATATTATAATTCCATAATTTTAAACAACTGTCCAGCCTTCTTTTCAACTCACATGCTTAGCTTACTAGCTTTTTAGTCACTCTGGCATTTCGTTTTCTGGACAGGTAATATATATGATTAAGTGTTATTCCTGCTTGTCTGAAGCACGTCTATATCGTGAAATAAATCCTATCACTATTGGAAGTGTCAATGAAAGTGTCTGTCTGGCTAGCTATCCGATCCAGTGCTAGAAAGCATTAGGAAAGTTTTCTGTTACACGGAGCCTGTAAATTTCTGGACTCAAACAATCGTTCCTATATCCTGCACTTTACAGCGTAAGTGAATAAAAGCCCTTTTAAAGTAGCAGGAATTGACCACGAGGAGGTTAGCTATATTTGGAAACGACAGGGCATGCTTTTTGTGAGCATGAATGGATCTTCCTGAGCATGTTTGTGTTACTGAGAGGTTGTTGGTTGCTATTTCTTTTTTTTTGTTGGTGTTTTTTTTTTTTTTACCCTTTCTGTGAAGAGGAGGTCCTTTGTGTCTGTGTCAGATATTTGAATTTACCCTTCCCACAGAATTTTTGTCTATTTTAGCATGTAAACATTACAACCTTTTTTGAGCTCACGTACAGCATTTCTTAGATGGTGAGAGACAAGTTTCAATTTAATATTAGACAAGAGCAAGTCATACTTCCTTTACGTCCAAGACTTGTCTTTCCAAGAAGCCATGGATTCAACCCAAGTTTCAGACATTATTTTCATGGTAAAGATGAAAGGAAACTGTGTATAGTTTATTTGAATGTATACTGTGCTGAAGCTAATAGCTGCTGGTTTGTGTTGCAGTGCTGGGAGAGGGGCTGGCCAAGGGAGATGGATCTTTCCGTGCAGTGCTCTGCTGCATGCATCTTAAAGGGAAGCTGCAAATTGTGTCTAATGTTCTTTCCAAATCACTGATGGGTGAATCACTGGTAAGTGGGTTTGCTGCAATCTACATAATTTAAAAAGCAGTTTTGTATTTCCGTTTTTTAAAATGTGTTTAATAACAAACTTCTGAACATATGTTTGACTGGCAGGTTGCAACAAAAATGATTTCTATGAAAATGACAAAGATAAGTATATGGGAACGCATATGTAATCAGGATACCTAGGTTGCTGCATTACCAGTGTTTCAGAGTCGCTATGATTTTGAAAAGTTTTTTTGTTGTTGGCTCTGAATCCTCAGGGAATGCAGAATAATTTGCATACTTGTGCGATTTAATAGAATAATTTAAATCGCAAACTTTTGCTTAGTTTTTTTTAAAATTGTACCTGACACAATTTTGTATGCACTTCAGGACGTTTAGCCATTAAAGCAGAAAAATTATTGATAGGACTTTTAAACAACTGGCCCATGATAAGTTTTAAGACAGCATGAAAAGCTTGTCGAGGAGAAAAAAAAAAAAAAGCCTTGCAATTCAAGACAA
The DNA here is from genome assembly GCF_965231255.1 of Vanellus vanellus. NCBI lineage: Eukaryota > Metazoa > Chordata > Aves > Charadriiformes > Charadriidae > Vanellus > Vanellus vanellus. The sequence goes on from NC_138922.1 coordinate 11,460,966, forward strand.
AAATAAGGGTTTGAATTCAGAGCTGCTATTTTACCCGTGAACTGTCAAAACTTGTAAAGATGCTTTTAACTCCATGCGTGTAAGTAACTGTTCTGACTCTTATGTGACTACTCATATAGGGAAAATTAGGGACATATGTAAGTCTCCAAAGGATAGTCTCCTTTTTATTTCTGTAATCTAGATTAAATAGCATGCAGTTTGTCACCATGAACTGCTGGTGACGCTAAATCCAGAAACGTGGTCATAGCATAGACAAGAGCAGCTCTGGTCAGGCCATGAGGAACAGGTAAGTGACAACAGAAATCGTTGTAGGAGAGCCTATTACACTTAGCTATATATTTCAGATAAATTCAGTTTTGAAAGATTTTTACTTCAAATGTGCTTGAATATGCAGTTAGTTTTAGTTACGTGGCTAATCTTTGCTTTTTCATGAAAACTCCAAGAGTTATGTAGTCTACATCAGAGCAGAGAGAATTAAGAAATTGTAGAGATTGGTGATCTGTAAAGTAGATCCTTAAGAAGAAATTAATCCATCACAATGCCAGCAGTGACAGTGTATTATATCGATTCCTTCACAACTGAAGTGTTTCAGTAAATACAGCACGTGGCTTATGTGTAGCGCTTTTCATCAGTAGCTTACTGAGTGCTCTGTGAAGACAGTCGGTGTCACTGCCCCCATTTTGCAGACAGGAAACTGAGGCACGCAGAGGTGAAGTGACTCGCCTAAGGTCACCCAGCAGGCCAAGCTGATAATGGAGCATAGATCTCCTGGGTCCTTGTCCATGGGGCTGTACTGCCTCCAGGGCTACTGTGCACGTAGAGTACTGCTCTGGAGGACGGCGGTCAATAAGTACTGTAGCTATTAATATTTGTCTTGAGTGGCAGCTAAACTTTGTAAGACATTTTTTTCCCCCAAGTTGTTCTACATATGCTGCTCTCCTGCATTGTCCTGTACTGACACATTGTCCTGTAAGTCTAGTGCAGTCTTTGGCCAGTGTAAAATTCTCTTCTTTACTGCAATGTTTGCTCAGTGTTATGTAGTATGTCACTTAAAATTGTGCATTGTAAGTCAGACTCATTTTTCCTTCTCGTCCTTCTCCTTGGTGGTGGTGTGGAGGGAAATACTTTATTGCTGCGGTTTAATGCATGTGAAGGTTTATGTGGTTGATTTATTAATATTCTTTCTCCCCCCAGAACGGGATGGTAACTAAAGATCTCACACGACTGAAAACACTTCTTGCTGAAACAGAGGTAATAATGAGCATATTATTGGGAAAATAACGAGCAGTACCTGAAACAGCTGAAGGGCTTGTTTTCATGTGTCCCGGGAGATCCGGGCTCACTATGAACATACTGGTTCAAACATTATTATTTCCACTGGTCTGTTGGTCTTTACCACCTACCTATTCAGGAGCCTTTTGTTGCAATCTTGCATGACATATGAGAAAATAAGGAAAGATGCTGATAGGCTGTTGACTCTCTTGAAGTAGCAAGTAGAAAGTATTTATTGTATTTTTCTCTGTTCGAAATGATTCTGAAGTAATAAACATGACTTAAGAAATTGGTTAACATATAAATGCTCTATCAGTCACCTTTTTTTGTATTAGAGACGAATCTGTCATGCCTATTGGTTGAATTGCTACTTTTTTTTTTTCTTTGTTTTTGTTTTGGGCTTTATTTTTAATGTAGATTCAAAGCTGAAAGGCATCTCAGTGCAGTTTAGACTTTTGGCCTTTTAAAAACTTTACTGCAGTTAAGACGATCATGGGGTGGAATTTGGTCTTGTAAAAATCTGTAAAATTTTCTTCTAATGATGAGTGGACTCAGTGTTCCTGTCAGAATTTCTTTTATCAACGGCTGCAATCCAGTTGTTAGGTTAATGTGAAATTCATGTTTGTGACTGGAAGTCTTTTCAGCCTTCTGATTAATATTTTTTTATTGGTTGTTCTAAAACACATTTTGACAGCAAAGCCGCAAAAGCAGTTCTTATTGATGGAATTGTTTTTTTGTTCCTTTATAACTGTGGGGTTTTTTATACGGTTGCAGGCAGCTGGTAAAGTACCATCAGGATATCATGTAGAAGATTTAGAAGAAGGTATGTAACTCCATTCTAAAGCTACTTCATTTTGTAATGAGAAGACTCGGATCCTGCTGAATGCTCAGCATTGCATAGTAGTCAAAAAGCAAAAAACGGGCTTGAATATTGTGTTGAGCCCTGGGAATTGAGGTAGAATTATCTCCTCGTTTACTGAATTTGGAGGCAGAAGTTTCTATTGGTCAAAGTGCTGTATCGGAGCCTGCTTCGTTCTTCAAATTGTTTGAAACTTGCCTTCACAGCCTTTGTAGCTTTGTTCTAAGTGAATTTGTTAAGGATTGAAAAATAATTTTTGGTGGATAATTTTGCTTGTGTACGAATGCATTTTGGGTTGATGTTTAGAGGTACGGTTCCCTGAACAGTTCCTATCTGACTCAGAAATACTTGGCAATTAGACAAGTAACCTCTAAGTTGTGACTACTCTGCAGGGTCCCGGGATGGCTGGCAGTTCCGCCCTCCACCCAGGGGAGTCACAAGCAGTGAAGAATATACGCTATGTAAAAGGTAAAGTTATTGCTTTGTACCAACATTCTCCAAGGGATCATAACGTTTCCTCTTTTGTTTAGCTGCTGACAGAATGATTAAGAGGTCAGGAAAATGAAGGTACTTGTTAGAATAAGACTTGATTTGTTCACAGATTTTTGGAAGGGTCATTTTATACGGAAGCACCTCAGTTTATAAAATGGAATCACCAGCTCCATTTTCATAGGAGAGTGGTTTAAGGTCCATTTTTCTAGTCACAGGTCAGCATATGTCTTTTTCCCTACCTTTTCTAATTTCTGTAATTTGAGATGTGAAAAGTTCCCACAAACAACGGTTTTAGCAAACTGAAGCACAGTGGAGTGTGCTTTGACAGCAGATAGGGTGCATGCCTTCAGATAAATGGGCTTTGTTGATAGATGGGCTTTGTCTTCGGATAAAAAAAGACGTTTGTACAATTTCCCTCTGGATCTCATTATTTCCCTTTTGCATAAGCTCGAATACACAGAGGTGAATTGCCTTGCTGAAGATCCAATGCCTCGTACTGGAGTTTCTCCTCCTCCTATTTTTCAGTCTACTAGTCAATATTGCCTGTAGTTTGTGTTGTTAATCTTCATTACTTACATAAAACTGTATTAATATATATGGGAAGGAACCATCATTATGCACTTGATTCTGCCATATCTGTAACTGATGTAAATAAATTGTTTTAGAAACACGAGCAGGAATCTGACCTGCTTTTAAACTGACGTGACTGAATTGCTGAATTTGGGCTACTTTTGGTGTGATTTTATAGAGATGCTAAATCTTAGCAACTCTTGTTGATTTTTATCATATCTGGTGCACATTCAGCAGTTTTTAAAAAGCAGATATTTACAATTTGTAGCTTATGATGACTTTCTGTTGAGTAGCATCTACACCATGTTTCCAAGCATTACTCTGAAACATTTTTTCCACTGAAGCTGTAATTAGCTTTATGCACACTGTTAACCTTTACAGTGAGAAGCATGTGCCTTACTCAGCAAATCCATATGAACAGTGTCGTTCTGACCATAGACTAAAGATTTTAGTTCCTTATGAGGAGGCAGTTACAGGTACTGAATATGAATTTTTGAAGCTGTGGTTTCTTTTTCCCCTCTGTGCCATAAAGCAGTAGGAGTACAGCATATTTATTCTAGATAATGAAGCTATGGAATTGCAGGAGGTATTAGATAAGAAACTAAAAATGAGGAAAAAAAAAAGTGTTTGTTAAAAATATGAACATTGAGAACTTGGAAAAATTGCATAACGATGACAGATTTTAAAGTAATATGCTTTCCTGTTCAATAGTGAAAAGGAAAACCACTTGCTTTTAAATCTGCTGTGTAGCTAATAAGAACAGGTGACTGTATGCTTGCGCTCCATTTTATTTGGGCCATGAAAATCAGAATTGTACTTTAGCATTCTAATGCAATGGTGAATTGGAAAATTTACAATAAAAATAGTGAAATTGACTGCCAAGAAAAATGTTTCAGTTTAAAATATATCAAGGAACATAGCTCAAGAATGCCTTTAGTAACATGGTGATATGTATCATGCTTATTTTATTTACGGTTTGGCATGCGAACCTTTAAATGTTTAAACTTTTCTTAAAGGAAAAGTGTATGCTGAATCAAATTATACCCACTGATAGAAGCATGGCCTAGATATCCAGGTGAAAACCTTGCAGCAAAAGTACATCATAGTCAGGTGTTATTTGTTTTTGTCACATAGCTCAAAGTTGATATTCTAATTCACCTTACATTACATAATACATTTACTATGGAAAGGTTATTCAGCCACTGATCCCCTTCTCCTGTCTTCATCAATGATGTGCGGTCCTGACTTGCTGTATTAATTCAGTTTTGGTGCATCCTTTCTTTTTTTACAGTAACTCCTCACTGTAGGAAGAGATTCTTAATATAAATATACACATAGATATCCACATGAAATTCATGTACAGTTATGTTTAGGGAGTTTCTGTAGACTTAATATCGTGATAGAGATCAGCCTGCCTGGCTTTATTTATAATAAATATGATGCTTACATTAACTCTTTATAGTCGTCTTGAGCAAAGCAAACAAACAAGCCATCCTGATAGCCTGATGTTTATTCTGTATATCCAATACTTTCTTAGTATGCAGAACTTACCCCCCCCATTTTATTCTTCATTTTGTCATCTATTTTTGAAGGGCTTCAGTTTTGAAGAATAATGCTACTGTCTTGTGTTTTATGATTTTAATACGAGGTTTAATTATAAGTGTAGTTCCCAAGTTATACAGGCATTTGCCTACATTTGCAATGAATTCTGAGAACTCGAATGATTAAATTGTATATAGGCGTTTGGAATATCATTAATTTTGATGCATCAGCACATGCCATTAAATGAAAGATGTATTTCTTTAACAAATCCTTAAAGTCTGCAAAAGGCTTTTAGACTGATACACCCTTTACAAGGAAGAAGATTAAGCCTTTTCCTGGAGAGAGGATTTCTCTGTGGGTGTATTTAGTAGAAAGGACCATGTGATGTCACTGTTGCTCCAGGAAAAACTGCTGAATGAGTATTTATCAGCTAATAACGTAACCGTTGGAGGAAACTTGCTGTATCTTCCCTTTGCCCCTGATTAACAGTGTTTTATTCATATTAATATAGTGCCTAGTCATTTCAGGGGTGGTCCATGATCTCATTGTGTTAATTGCTCTACAAACACTCGATTCTTTCTTCTTTGAAGCTGGAAATTTCTTGAAAAGACTTGTGGCCCCCTATGATTCAAAGAAATTTGATATATTTTCCTGGACTTTGCATCTCTTACAAAATGCTGCATAAATATTTATATATTTCCAAATTAGTTCACATGGACCAAACTGCCTTTAGTTCTGTGAGAGAGACTTAAAGAATGTCCTTCTGGCTTGAAAAGTAAAATTTTGATAAATTTATTTTTTTAATTGGAGACCGAAAAGTTCAAGGCATAATCGTTTTTCCTATTTTATGTAGATTTTTAGAGCAAGGGATCTGCAGGTACGGTGCACAGTGTACTTCAGCACATTCCCAGGAAGAGCTAACAGAATGGCAAAAACGATATGCTTCCCGCTTGATCAGATTAAAACAGCAGAAGGAAAACAAACAATGTTCGGGCAGTTATATGGAAACCTTGATTGAGAAATGGATGAATTCGTTATCTCCTGAGAAAGTGGTAAGGAAAATATACTACTTCCCTATGTGCTCATATTTAAAACTAACAGATGAGCCTGTTTTTGGCCCTTACTATCAGAGCTGGTCGAATTACTCCTTACCAAGAAATTGCCCAACCAATCTGCGCCTCTTTCCATCCTGCCCTATGTCTTCTTGCAAAGAGAGACATAGGCTGATTTCTGCAAATGTACTCATTCTTTTCAGAAATTCATTAGAGTTTGTGAATTAGAGCTTATGGATTAGTCGCAGCTTGTTCGTTTCGCGTATTTACTATTCCTGGTGCAGGATGGGTCGGCCAAGTCTCATGGTATCGTTCCTGTTCCTTGACTAGGTGGCAGAACTTTTTAAGCTGGAGAATAATAAATGGCGAAGCTTTCATGACTTAGTGGAGAATACTCTTGTTTGTTCATGGCTCCTTTTCTTTGCCTGCAGCTGCAGGCACTTGTATGAAGAACAGCCAATCCCCCAAATGTTCAAAAAAAGTTTGAATACTGAAGAGTGCGGGGTATGGATGTGATCGAACTTAGCAGCTCTTTGGAATTCCAAAGAACGTTTTTGTGGCATTCGACCAGCTCTACTTACCACTGACCCTAAGGAGTTTTCGGTCCATCTATTGTTGATTGATTAAAATCTGGGAAGAGTGGACTTTATGCAAAATGCTTTAATGAGGAGAAAGCCTGATTCTAGTTTCCCGGTTTCTCTAGTAGTCTCACTGATGTCAGTGAGATCTGGAGTCTTCTGGAAATGCAGTCTTTGGGCCTCATTTTATCAGATCCTTCTTTCCAAATGAAATCCTGTTCTACTTCAAACATTTACAATTAAGTTGGCTTTTGAAAATCAAGTCCTGTGGTTAATTGTCCCTAAATGGACAATTCTTTGCTTACACGGTATCATCTAGTAGATTTGGCTTGCTTGTCTCTCCGATTTAACACGTATTTTCATTAACTCCTGTTGGAGGCCTTGCATCGATCCTGCGCAATCTAGGAAGCCATCCTTTCCCCTTTCTGTTAAAAAATGCTGCCTTTTCTGTTAAAAAATGCTACCTTTTCCTGAATGTTTTTATTTTGATTCTGTCTGTAGAAGTTTAACGTTATCTTCTTTTCTTTTTCTTTTAATCTAGCTTAGCGAAAGTGTAGAAGGAGTGAGAGTAGAACATAATCCTGAGCTATCGGTAACTGTCACCACCAAAAAGTCTCATCAGACATGGACATTTGCTCTCACTTGTAAGGTAGGACTACTTATCTTTTGAAAGCGAGTCAATAACAACTAGAGTGCAGCCCATAACCTTTTGTGATTAATATTCCAATTGCATAGTTCTTTTTAAAATAGAGAAACTTCCTAGCACCATCCCTTCTCTCTCTCTTTTCCCAGCAGCTCTGGTGATTATGTATCGACTGCCCAGATTTCTGGAATGCAGGCAGGACTTGAACCTGCTCTGAGAGGTTGAGAGTTCATATAAGCGCTCGTTATCTGATTGCAAATGAAGATATTCCTGAAATAATTTCAGTTTTCCAATGTACTGTCATTTCAACCTTTGCATTTTTTTTATAGCCTGCAAGAATGCTGTATCGAGTGGCATTGCTTTATGATGCCCATCGTCCACATTTTAGTATCGTTGCAATATCTGCTGGAGACAGCACTACCCAGGTATCACAAGAAGTTCCAGAAAACTGTCAGGAATGGATAGGAGGAAAGATGGTCCAGAATGGAATAGATCATTATATATACAAAGTCAGTATAGCCTTTAACACAGAAATCTTTGGAACTTTTCGCCAAACTGTTGTGTTTGATTTTGGATTAGAACCAGTCCTCATGCAACGAGTAATGATTGATGCTGCTTCAACTGAAGGTAAGGTATTAAAAGTTTATTTTGGAATAGTGGATATCTTTCATGCCATCTCTTTCCTTTTCACTTTTCTGGGCAGAACAGCATCTGTATCAGCAGCTAGCAAATGTCCTTTACTGTATGTTATGTTCATCATATATGTGAATATAAATAATAGACAAAAACTTCAGAGGGCCTAAATAAGGCAGATATCTGGGGTGTGACTATTAACGTGTCGGGATATGGCCCCTAAATCTTGTCAGAATGCTGGGAATTTCTAGTTTGGTATGTGTCTGAAGGCAGCACTGGAAGTTAAAATATATTTATGTTTTTATAATCATTCTTGTATTGATGAAAATGTTAAATGTAGCAGAAGGTCAGTAGAGAGAGGAAGCGTTTCTGTATAAGAATACACCTGGTAATTCATTCATTAATTAAAGCAGACTATCTGAGAAGTTGAATTTTTTCCCCCTTGCAGTATCTGACTAGGGTTGTCAAAGGCAAGAGGCAAAGTAAAGGCCTGTAATTCAGTGAATTGCTGTTGATGTGAATTTTGAAAATGTAAAGAAAGTGTAACTATATTTTCGTGTGTGTTCGAGTAAAAAGAAAAATTAACTAGGTTTTACTGTAAGGGATGTGTTCTGTTTATGGAATTGATCTGTGCCTCTCAGTTCAAACCTGAAGTAACTCCATTATCAGAAAGATGTCAGTAAATTGAAAGATGTTCGAAGAAGTGCAAGAAAGAAGGAAGCACTTTGATTTCTGGTAAAAGATAAGAGAGCTAAATATAGGTCACTGTGTTACTTGGCAGCAAGCAGGGGGGTGGGGTAGAGTATGGTAATTTTTTATTAAATTTGAGAGATACAAACATGAAAGAAACAGAATTGTAGCACTGGGATGTAAGCAGGAAGAGGAAGAAAAAGGAAAAAGAAAGAAAAAAGATGAAATTAAGAAAACAGCAGTTTTCTATTCCTGGCCTTTGTTTTCATATAACAGGTTAACATTTGCAACACTAACAAAAAACCCCTCTAAATAGCAAATACCAAAGATCATGAACTGATCTTTCCAGATGACCCAAGTACTTGTAGCCAAGAGCAGGAAGACTGTGCGAGTTGTAATGTCTCTTGGAGCAGAGAGTATCGCATTGTGAATGAGAAACTACGCTTAGAAGCAAGACTGTGGTCTTTTCAAGAACTATTATACCATCTCCGTGTAACAATATGGGTAATCAGAGGTGACAGGCTTCCTAAGACACTGGGTTTGTGGAGAACAGGTGTCCTTTTACTGTAAAGCTGCTTAAGATCAAGAAAACCAAGCCATTACTTATCTGCAAAATCAGAGCTACTGTCAAACCAATCTCACCTTGGCCCTTGTTGGCTTAAACGAGCTACTATCCAGAGCAATACAAGGAACAGCCAGTTCAAGTCCATGTGAAAGTGGTGGATGAAATTGAAATAGCACTCTCTGGCATTAGTTACTGGTACTTCCTATTCACATGTTGCTTGTCTCTGTGCAAAGGGATAGTGAAGTCTTCAAGGAGGTTGTTATTAATATTTAATTCAAATGAAAAGAGTGCTAGGTGCTTTTCAGATAAGTGTAAGTACAAAATCCTGGGCTTTTTCCTAAGGTAATCTAAGAAGTGTGCAAGCAGGCAAGTGAAGGGGATAACTGTCTTAGAACCTGTGTGAGCTGACACAGGCAGGACGCAGGAACAACCACAAAACCATGGATGAAAGGCAGAGGACAAATTTGCTCTCGGTATCGTGCAGATCAGTGAATCTCCGAAGCAACACCCGGGCAGAGGCACACAAGCAGGGGATGCAGGCACCACGTAGCGAGAGAGAGTCCTTGTTAGTGAGAGTGTGAGAGCTCAGACTTGCTGTTCTTGTCTGTACTTCAGGGGTTCAAGCAGGTGTAGTTTTCCATTGTGCTTTGACCTTCTTCAACAGCAGGGCAGGAATCTCAAGCATGTTAGATAAGGTGTCTTTGAGTCCATCACAGACTTAGGCTATCTAAGTGCAGGTGTTCTCCTTGCGAGCATATAAGACTGAACAACGACTAGTGTGATATATGTGTTGTCCAGCACCCCAGGGCCAATTCACTCCTCACCAAGCTTCCGTTACTTTCCCACAGAATCATAGAATGGTTTGGGTTGGAAGGGACCTTAGAGCTCATCTCGTTCCACCCCCCTGCCCTGGGCAGGGCCACCTCCCCCCAGCCCAGGTTGCTCCCAGCCCCGGCCAACCTGGCCTTGAACACCTCCAGGGATGGGGCAGCCACAGCTTCTCGGGGCACCCTGCGCCAGGGGCTCACCGCCCTCACAGTCAAGAATTTCTTCCTAATATCTAATCTAAATCTCCCCTTTTTTGGTTTAAAACCTATGTTGGATGTGGGTCTGTTTCCATTATTTCTTTTACTTCTGGTACATATGGGTTGGGATCTCATGGAAGTGCTTTTCAAACAGAAAACTGCCCGAGGTCTCTACGTTTTCATGTAATTCAGGGGCCTGTCTAGATATCTAGGCAGGAAAGAAAGGTCAACATTGAAATATTTTAACGGAGGAGCCTCCGTTATGCATTTTGAAATCTTTATTTGCTGTGGAAAAAGAGAACTAAGAAGTTTTCCATGCACTGAGAATGTACAAAATACTCTTTGCAAAAGGGTCACCGTATGTGCAATCTGTGCCAGGAACTGTTCATGCCAGGCTTCCCGTGGAAGCCTCTCTAGTGCTGGGAATTAAATGGCTGTCTTGCTAGCAAACAAGAACTCTGTCCCAGCATGATTACGGAGCTTTTGTGATCTGAGGTATTGTTGGTACCAGAGAGCGCTTCATTTGTGGTGAGATGTTTCAAACACAGAATCCACACAAACACGGACTTCTTCTTGCCATGCAACTGTAACTACTAATATGGTTCAGGCTCGAGGTAGGTATTTAAATGTGGCTTCTTAGTGAGCACATACTTATGAGATTAGGCAGTAAGATAACCTACATTCCTATAGTCGTAGTCAAGCTGAACTGAGATTTCTTTTGCTAAAAAGCTATCTTCCTTCCATTTAGAATAAAGACAGTGCAGATGATGATCAGTATTTAATTTGAATTTGAGAATGTCTTTTGCACATTTTTTCAGCGGTGGTGTGATATCCTGGATACCTATCTTAAATCTTACTCAGAGATAATACATTAAGATATCATAGCTTCATTATAAATGCCAAATATTTTTAGCTCTTCGATTTAACTGCAGTTCTGTTAACTGATGCTCTGTTGTCCGTGGTTTGTGGTGTTAATGGATATAAGCACTGTAGACAATGCTTGGTCTTCTGTTCCCTGTTTAAGCTATGTGGTCCCTGAAATAAGGGTATATTGAAAAATTAATTTCTTCTTAATTTTCTGACTTTGTTGTGCTAGGTTACATTTCCAAAGTTTTTCCTAGCAAACTAACTCTAGCTATGTAACGCAACTGTCTGCAGAGCACAGATATTATAGTACTGTAGAATTTTTTTTTAAAGGCTTTCACAATGTTGCAAACTCAATGATTTCTTACCAGCTAGTTTATCGACTTTTTTTATTACCTTCTAAATTCCATAGTATATAATTGTAAGGTTCTTCACTACTTCATATTTTTGGAATGAGATGATGTTGCAGTTAGGCTTTGAAAGCATATTGTGATGCCAAGTCCATCAAAGTTTCTTGCAATTATTAAAATAAAAGTGCTTTCCTTGTTTGTCTGTATTCATTCTATTTTCTATCTGTAGAATATTTTATTTTCTGATCTTGTTTGAGAGCCTGCTTGCTATCTGTGTACACCTGAAAAACAGAGATGGTAATTTCTAGCAGTGAATTTAGTAAAGCTGTTGTAGGCAGAGGAGATTCTTACCTGCATTTAGTTCATTGTCTCTAATGGGGTTATTTGTAGTAGTGTTTTTTTTTGTGTTTGTGTTTTTGGTTTTTTCATTTTTTTTTTTTTTAAATAAAACCCAAACAGCTACGGAGTTTGAATTTATTTCCTTTCCCTCCTGTGTATCTACATCCAGATCTTGAATACCTGATGCACGCACGGCAACAGCTACTAACCACAGCGAAGCGTTGGGATGCTACTTCTAAGACTATTGTAGAATTTGAGCCTAATGAAACTACTGAATTGGAGAAGAGCCTTCTTACCAGATACCAAATCCCTCTATCTGCTGACCAGCTATTTACACAATCTGTGCTGGACAAATCATTGACCAAGACCAACTATCAGTCACGGCTTCATGACCTCCTTTATATTGAGGAAATAGCACAGTATAAGGAAGTTAGCAAGTAAGTGATACCTTTATAAAAATACTTTTTAGAGTCTATTTCTTACAGTCCTATTAAAATGAGGTTGGCAACTTTTCTCGTTAAACCTACATGATTATTTAACATACTAAGTCTCCCTGGTTCTTGGAAATGAAGTTGAATCTGAGTCTGGAAATAGTGGCTTTTGATAAAGGTCACTAGCACTTAACAAATGGAATTTACTGATACTCATTTAAAACAAACTGCACGTATCAGGCTATGTTCACGATTGGAGGCACCGAACAGCTATTGTACAATGTTTTGTTATTGTCTGGATAATTATTTTTGTCTATAGTTCTTTGGCTCTCTATACAAAAAGATACTAATAATAGGAGTAATATTTTTTGTTCCTTGGTGAAAGGAGGTTATAGCAAATAATATGTGAAATCTTTGTATAAAAGGCCTCGAGGGAGCGTAAAATAATTTTTTTCTTTTTTAAAGAAAAAGGTTGAATTGCGGGTGGGTCAAACTCTGCTCTTACAGTGATGTGGCAGCTGACTTTATTATATTTATTTTCTAAATAGTCTGAAAACCAGCTTCTGAATAAAAGTTCCTAATAAAAGGCGTATAGGCATTTTTTTTGTTTGTTTTGTTCTGTTATATCTTCAGGTCTTATGTACATATTACCCAACTGGAGTAGCTGCATGGGCATATGCAGAGTTAGGAAGAAGGATGTGCAACTTCCCATGTGTAGACTCCCACAGGACCGTTTTTTGCTGTAGTCTGATATTTGTGGTTAAGAATTTTGCCTGCACTCCTGTGGTATGAAAGAGTTTTAAAGCATTGCACTACTCAGAATGGAAAGTCAAAAAGGATTAACTTCCCTTTAACCTAATTTGGTAGCAAATTTAGTTCTGTCAATTACTGAAGTTCCAAACCAGAAATGTCTTTTGAAGATGAACCACTCCTGGAGCTACAGAGGTTCAGCCGAATCACCCCTCTGGAATTTAGGAAGAAAATACTATGAGTAGTTGTATTTCTGATGCTTTTAAAGCGGAAAAATGGTTCCCTTTCTTTTTTGTGTCTCACATGAAGGGCAGTACATTTGAACGATTTTCTTCATCTCTTTCATTGCTGCTGTGCTCTGCTCTTGAGCTGGAATCAAACATACGGAGGAATCATGCTTGAACACTGTTTTCAGCATAGAGGAATATTCTTCATGATATGTATTTATCATTGGCTTGACTTTTCTAAGGTGTTTTTTTCTAAGGGCTTAAAGTAAACAATATTTTTACTGGGTGAATTTTCACAATGAGAATGACCCTCTCATGCCCCGTAGGAAAGCAAGCAGTAGCATGCCTGTGGAAACGAAAGTAAGTGAATTCTGTGTGTAATGCCTCCCCTTTGGACAATTTGGTGCAGCAATAAGTTACTGCTCTTCTTTTTCTAGCTAGAAGATTGATAAAAGTATGTTTTAATAATGTTCTTGAAATCGTCTGTTTTGCTAGTGTTGATGACAGAAGTAGTCTTTTGATCTTGTAGCTGACCCACTTTATTGCAACAAGGCTCAAACTAGCACACTTTCCTGATCCTCTGCGGCTGAGATCACACACTTGGTATTCTCTAGTGAAGTGTCGGGGTTGCAAGCCTAGAAACGGGCCCAGAAATACAAATGCAAGTGGGTTGGAATACCTCTGAAGTGGTGCTGTGAGTGAAAATGTTGATGAGCTGCTACTCTCTAATGGGTTTGTGTACGTACGTTGTAAAACTAGTAGCGTTGTCAACATGGTCTCTTTTGACAAGACCGGAATAACACGAGTGTCTGCAGTTCAGATTGGAGTCAATTGTTGGATTTTAAGAACTGACTTCTCACTTTCTAGGAAAACACAGTTTCAGACTTTACGTGGATCACCTGAGTGGAACTACTGAAAAATATTGTATGAAGGTTCAGTGGCTTTAAAAAGTCTTGGACTCATTTATGAGGCAGTTTCTGGATAGCCTCAGAGAGGTTTTACTTTTAAATCATGTTTATTCTAATATTTCAAGAGGCATTTCTAAAAGTTACTCCACATGGGTATATCTCAAAATAGAATAATAAAGGTTAGAGTAAAGGACCCGCTGCTGTCTAATTTCCAAATGCAAACATGCTCTGTAAGAAAAGGCTAAACGGTGTTCTGATCTGGAGACTAGTTTGGTTTTAGAAAGTTTTGCTCCCCATGCGTCTGTTGATGGTTTTAAAACTCTTCCTTTCTCTCTTGCACATTCAAAAGAAAAACGACATACAATTGTTGGAGTGGCTAGAACTTACTGCGTATTTTCTTGTACGAACATTAAATTGTGTGTGAGGTGACATAGAGCTCCTTCCGTGCAGTAGACTGTCTGCTGCCAGAATTACTGAGCAGGTTTATCCTCAAGGCTGGGAAAACTTACAGTACTGGCTTTGACGGAAAATAAATTTGCTGCTGTCATTACTATGTCTTCCGTTTATCAATACATAGGTAGGTGTCGCACTGCACACCCTGGCTGAGCTCTGCGTGTATAAATGTAAGAGGAAGTGTGCTGGATGTACTTGTAAGAAAGTGTTATATGGGGCTTTATTCAGAATGGGTTTATTTGCCTTTTGGGAATTTGTTGTTTGCTTTGGTACTGGAGTGATTAATGGTTTATGAAGTCTTTCTTTAATTTCTGTGTTTTGAAATATGAACAATGGGCTTTTTTTTTTTAGTTATTTTCATTAATACTGCAATTAGGCTGGGATTTTGCAGAGCTTAGGAGGAAACGCAAGTTTTTGTTTGTTTGATTTGTATAAGGCTGACCGAAAACCTTATTTTGTATAAATCTGCAAAGCAAGGGTGAGGAACGGATGAAAGAATCAACCTTTGGTATTTTTTTTTTTTTTTTAAAGCTAATCCTTCGAGGATTTTGTAGTTTAACAGTTTGCCAGAAGGTGTCAGTTTACTCAATAGAAATTGCTTCATAATCTCTAAACTTCAGATTCCCTTTACCACAGCGGATTCGGTTTAGTCGTTTATAAAGACACTAACTTGTGCCTTGTCTCAGAATGGCAGGGATACTGTTTTCCAGCATGTTTTTACAAATCCAGGTTTGAGAATGAGCTGCTGCATATTCAGTAGCATAGGGATTCAACTTCAGGAAAGGTTTAACAAAATAAATTTGCAATAGCAAGTCATTGTATCTTAGTAATAATGCTGAGCCCTTTGTTACTGCGTTAAATGTTTTATATAGTATTTTAACAATCATCTGAATGAGATAGGAGCAGTTTGAGATGTTGCTAACTTGCTGACAGCTCCTTTGGAACAGTGCAGAACTTGTATAGAAGAAAGCTTGGGTTTGGTTTTGCTTTGGTGGTTTTATTTTTAGCACATGTGGAAATTGGAAGAATTACATGTAATTCTAGCACCCTCCCTGAAGTACATGTTTTTGAGTGATTGCTTTAACTATAGAATATATATATGGAATATATATATATATATGGAATTCCATATATATATATGGAATATATATATTCCAGCATATTGTGCTGGAATCTTTGTGGTTACTGATGAACCAAACCACTCCGTGTTCAGGAAGAAGACATCTCTTGCTTTTTGAGAGCGGAGTATGAAATTTGGATGTGACTTAATGCCCGTATTATGTGAAGAGGCAACTGTTACCACAAGGGGGCAAACCTGCAATTTGTGTGCAAGACTCATGATTTGCCAGATAGGAAAAAAATGTATTTGATTGGTTTGGTGGATGATTAATTACCAAGCGAGCTAAAATGTTGGATTTTATTGCTACGGGCTTATGATTATTGACACTACAGGACTTAAACAATAAACTACCAGTTTATTGGGTTAAAATAGAAGGTATAAAAAGAACAGATCAAATAAAAACAATATGAGTATGAAAAGTATTATAAGAAAATGAGTTTTTTTTTCCAAGGGATTTTATTTCATTTGTGAAAACCTTTGGGTTTTACTTTTTTCTGTAATTTGTTGCAAACTCAGCAAGCGTTGCCGATGAGAAGAGAACTGAATATTGTTAGCATGACAGACTTTTTTTTTTCCCCCTTTTGTTCTTTTTAAAACCAGGTTAAAGCAATCTGTTTAAAAATACCCCCAGCACTCTAGGAGGAGATTAAGTATTGGTGAGAGGTCAATGAAATGTGCTAATGAGTCACTTTAATGTGTTATGCATGTGACTTCTAGAAAATGGTAACTACAAAGAACGAATTTGTTACGTCTCTGATTACAGGAGGAACTTGCTGCTAATAGGAATTCTGTGGATAAATGGCTTATATGGCTGAGCCTGTGATGCCGATCCCTCATTTCAAATAAAATTATCTCATTTTAATGCCTACATTCTGTGTTGTTTTTTTTTTTTTTTTTTTTTTTTTCTGAGGCATTTTAATCAATTCCTCTGAATTATAGGTCTAATACCATTTACCTTTTAAGATGTAGATTACCATCTTTGCTGCGCAGCCTGGAAGAGATGCGTGAAATAAATAGGAATCTTACTCTGTTCTTTGCCTGCATGTCTCTCCTTGAATACCTAGTGTAAGCTTACAAATTATTTAAATAGAAGTATTTACTGCCTTGGGACATGCGCAGCAACTCTAATTCATCCTAAAATTATTTTGGTCTCAAAATCTAGTATTTGATTCTTTTTTGTGAGGTTTCTTTTTTTTCAAGCTTCATAGATGTGGATTCTTTTGAATGTATTTTTTTATAGACTATAATCAAAAGGAAAATGTGTAAACATGCAACAGCTACATACTTACAAAGGTCTATACTTGTTTATGTTTAAAAGTTACTCAGAATCTTCAGTCTGAGTACACGAAATTTCTGAATCTGAGAGCGTTTTTCTGCACTGACTCGATGCTTTCTCACTTAGGTTCAACATAAAAGTGCAATTGCAGATTGTAGCAAGCTTCATGCTCACTGGTGTTTCTGGAGGTGCAAAGTATGCCCAAAATGGACAACTTTTTGGCCGCTTTAAGCTCACTGAAACGCTTTCGGAAGACACTTTGGCTGGACGGCTGGTGATGACCAAAGTCAATGCTGTTTATTTATTGCCTGTCACTAAAGAGAAGTCAGCACAGACCCAAGGAACCAAAGAGAAGGTTTATGAAGCAGCTATTGAGGAGAAAACAAAGGATTATATCTTCTTGAGGGTATCCAGGGAATGCTGCGAAGAACTTAATCTTCGGGCAGATTGTGAAATGCAGGTAAGTCTGAGTGGAAGTGGTTTTGGAATGGGAATGGTTTGCATTGTGTCTGTTTTGTCTCCACCCAAAATAATTGCTTGAAGACATGAAAAGCAATTTTGTTCTTGATCATCAAACACAGAAAGCAGAGCACAGATGAGAATTTCAGATAGGTGAAGCCTTTTTATACGTAAATATACATGTGTAATGTGTGTATGTTGGGTGTATAGATGAGTCTTATTTGGAAGAGAAACTATTTTAGAAGGGCTATAGAGTAAAAGCACATTTTAATGAATATAATTTCTGGTAAAATTCTTCTGAGGTGATTAGGCATTGCTTGCAGATTTTTGCCTGTATATCTCATGGTTTTGAGAGTGTGATTTGTAAGTTGTCTTGGACATTATTTTTGCATCTCTGGTTTAAATACAAAGCCCCGTCTATGGACGTGTAAAGGAAAGCTTTGTCTTTTTTTTATATTCCTGCAGGTAGGTGTTTGTGGGTAGTTCATAGGCTTTCTTCCACCAGACCTACCCACCCTCTCCCCTCTCTTTCTTAAATCACTGAGTATATTGCGTACTCCTGCTGCCTGGACTTTTCGCCAGTTTAGTCTCTCTGATGTGGCTTCCATCATCCTGTCCATCATAGCTAGTCTCACCAGAGACCTCGGGAATCTTTTCTTAATGAAGTCAAAAGAGGGAGTTTTCTATTCCTAATTTTCTTTTTCTCAAAAAAACCCAACCAAAACTCTGCTGCTCTTTACATAGGCAGCTAGAATTCGGTCTTTGATAACTTGCATCTTGGATTCCTTATTTTGTATCTTCTCACTCTTTTTGTTTGTGTCATTGTGGCTTCCACTGTTTGTTCCTAGCCCTGAGGTGAGATTAATTTTTCATAAGGTCTGTTGAGGTTATGAATGGGCCTTGTGCTGATTTCTGCGCCCATGTCAGAACAAAAGGAATATTGTCCTTCAGTGGAAAAGTCTTCAACTTACAGTGTTTCCTTGATGAAGATGGTGAGGGCTGGTAGATGAAGGCATGAGGAAGGTGAATAAATACTTTTACTATATATATCCCGTGTTTCAGAATGATAGTATTTGCCTCCATGACTCTCACTCTCCTGACACTTATCCAGGACAGATGTTTGTCTGTCTTGGAGGTATTCAGCCACAAAATGAGGAGTTACAACACTTTTGCTGGAGAAAATTGTGTTGGCAGTAAGATCAGGCTTTTGTTTACTTTGCAGTTAACATGAAATGGGTGAGGGTACATTTAAAAAAAATAATTGGGTAGTTTGCAAACAAGATAGTGCATTAGATGTAAAAGCACGTAAGGGAGGACGAAGCTGTAGTTAGGATGAATGCTTAAACTCTTCACCCATCCCCAGTGTGTGTCTGCTATACCTCAAATTAAGGTCACTGGAATTGCTTGAAATGAGTGCATTTTCACCAAACTGTTATCTCCTCCCATTCATTTTGTTTTGGGGAAACATATGCAAGAATCCTAATGTCTTAATTTAACATGGATAATTGGTCTGGGAAGACTTATGTTGTTCTGGGCTCTTGGCTTTGTGTTTGTTTTCTTAAAACAATAATTAAACTTACTAATTGATTCTATCGGAAACTCCACTGGAATGCCAAATGAGCTGGGGCTTCAGTAACTGGCTTATTTTTCTTCGAGTGTTGTATAAAACTTTGCCTGAGGCAGCGAATCTATTCTGCATTAAAAATTGGGTCCTAAAGTTATTTGTAAAATCACATAGTACTTCATACATATATCCGTGAACTGGTGGTCAAATCCTTAAAGTATTACCTATATTTTAATGGATCCTAATTGTGGGGAAATCTTTTCTGGTTAAGTATTGCCTGAAAATTTGGAAAGGGATCCTCAGGTTAGAGCTGAGGATATTCTAATTTGTATGTATAGTGCTTTTATTAAAGGTGCTGGAAATTTGGCTGTTGACTTCAGTGGAGTTAATATTCCCTATGTGATTCTTAAACATTGACAGAATTGCTTTTACTTCTGTAGGTTTTGGGTAATTTAGGTGGTTTGCTTCCTTTCCTCTTCTAATAATTCATCTCGGAAACTTAGAATCATAGAATTGTCTAGGTTGGAAGGGACCTTTAAGATCATCAAGTCCAACCATCAACCTAACACTGCCAGAACCACCGAACTTCCTGATCACTTGTTTGCCCGTTGTCCTGCCTTAACTGTAATAAATGCACAATTCTGCTCTTACCAAGTGCACCATTCGTGACAGTGGGATGGGGTGAACTGGTGCTTTAAACCCCCTTGGCTCCTGCTCTTTTTGGTGACCAAACTAACATGCGACTGTTTTATTTTTGGAGTGGTTACTCCGTTGTGTCCTCTTCTGTGAAACTGGCAAGGGATTAACTTCCCTTCCCACTGTTTTCTTATTGTGGAATATGTATTAAAGCAGGTTACGTGCCTCTCCTTCACAGATGGCCTCATTCCGTACTCTGCAACAGCAAATATAACTATTTGTTTCAATCCAAACTGGATTAAAACCAAAACAAATCGCAAGCTGTTAAAGAAAGTGGTGAGTGCAGGTAGATAAGAAGAGGACTCCCAGAAGGGGCTATTACAGCGTCGCTCAGATGAGCATCACAGTTTTTCTGCACTTAAATTGTCATTGTTATGTTGGGTTGTCTTTTGTTAGCCTTGGATCTGTCTGAGGAAAGATATTGTTCCTGTATAGATCAAACGGTGAGATTGGGACCAATGCCATTTGCGTGGAATTCTTTTTCCAAACATCTGCGGAACATTGTTGGGCGGACGAATGGGCGCTGGGTAGAGTTGGGTAGGACGGAGCTTTGGAAAGAAGCTTGAGGTCCCCCCTTGGGCGGGATGAGCTGGTGCTGTCGTTCTTGACAAGCACTAAACCGCACTGCTTTTGCTTTTGAAGACCCGGGTATTTACTAAGGTAGAGGATAGGCATAAATTACCCGGTAGGACAGTGGGGGGAAAATGTTCATGTGTCCTACTTAAAGTTTTCCTAGCGGTTACAATCACTTTAGTGAACTCCATGCTTAATGTTGTACAGATTTGTAACTGCCCTTTTCTTCAGAGTCAGGGTTATACATCTTGCTGTAAAACGTGATAGTCAAGATAAAAATGTAATGTCTTTAGATCTGTCAGAGACTGAAAGGTAATGGCTACATTCTGCACCAGTGCAAGCAAACGTTGTTTGTTTACAGCAAAGCTAGTGTTGATTTTACATGTTTCATAATAGTATGAGCAGTGTAATAGTTATACTAGAAGGGAAATGCCAAGAGCTGTGTTTTGCAAATCCTTTTGAAGGAGGGGATCCTCAAGTAGTAAACACTGCTGGTGCACAAGAGGGTTTGTGCAGGTGCGACCCCTGTGGTAGGGAGTGACGTTGTGGGCAAAGGGATGTCAGGTCCAACGAGTAGCTATATCGAGAAGGCTAAATTATTCCTCTGTAAGAGGAATTCTCCATAGGAGAAGGTTCATGAGAGAAGTTTATACGGCTTTGAATGAGGCATGTTGTGTTTAGAGAAGCGATTGTCTGCTTTTCCAGCTCTTCCCCCCCCCAAGTTTGCCATCTTATTTTGATAACCACAGGTATCTTTAACACAACAAATTGGTTTTTGTTTGTAATGTATAAGGAAAACTTATTTTAGTTGGCAAGGACTTTTAAAAGTCTTTATGTAAGTTGTCAGAAAAGATAATTACAAAAATATATTCTAGTATTGCTTTGTGTTTGTTGAACTTTCTGGTTGGTAGCAATAATAATCATGAGATTAAAGTGTGATTAAGTAATAACGGACTGATTAAGAGAGAATCAGTGAGTGCTAGAGGAGAAAATTAATAGATCTGAGACCAGATCTTCACTTTGGGCTTGGGGGGGGGGTACATTTAGAATGACTGTGTCACCTCCGTGGTGTTTCTCTCAGACGGCACAGGGTACTTGTCTGCAGCTTCGCCCCATCATCTCAGCAGCCTGATGGTGCTGACGTACCAGCTTCAGCTCGTCTTTACTCTCTTCCTGTTTTTCTCATCTGGTACAGTAGTACAGAACCAGCTTCTGTAAGGTGGCTGCGAAAGCTATCTGTAAAGATGACCGTAGAAATGTTAAATATTAGCGGTATGCTTTCCAGGTAAATGAGGAGTGCTTTTCCAGACAGGTTGCAGTAATTTGGCTGGCTGTTTGGCATTGTGCTCACAGCTCGTTGTAAATCTCAGAAAGGTACTTATTTACTCGTATTTAATCACAAAATGCTCATTAGAGTTCCGCATAGGAATTACATAAGCATTTAACGATAGATAGCAATGCTTTGAAAAAACCCTAAAAATGTATGGCAGTCACTTGAAGTCCTTCAGCAGCTTTGGGTGTTTTATATTCGTGCAAATCCGTGTCAAATTTTGCGTAAGGGCTTCTGTGTTGTTAACACTTAGTCCTTTGGCGCAGTGCTCTGATCAGATTAATTTGTTCTTGGAGAGATTAATAATTGCAAATTTAAATACGTGGAAATAATAACCTGAGTGAACTGGTTTTATGACTTGCTTCCTCAGGAACTGCTTTTATCCAGCGTTCAAATGTATGGAATGTATTTTTTTCTTTGCTCTTTTAGTATATGTATATATAAACTAATTTCACTACCCATTTTTCAGTTCTGAATTTAATTAGGGACGTTAATGTGCTCTGCGTGTTTTTTCTGGCTTTGTACCTGGATTTTGTTGGCATTATCTTTCATTTACTAGTATTAAAACATATGTAACTGAGAAAACAAACAAACAAAAAATCAATGGACTGATAAGCAACTAATTGTTAGAAATTAACTTTTGGAGAGTTCTAATAATTGAACATAAATGATAAGTTATATTACTGCAGAATGACTAGAAATGAATAATTTTTGGGTTTTGTCTCTGCTGGTCACACATCTGATTTATATTATCTGTTGATCTGTAAAAATATCTCACCTGTTACTGTTTCAAGGTTGTTCTTACAATAAGGGATGGAAGTTTATATGTTTAAAAACAATATTTTAGGACAATAATATTTTCTGTGAGTATTTTTTTTGTATTAAAAAAATAATTCCAAGAATGTTTCCCCTTTATCTGGAAGTACAGTGGAATCTAACCTTAAAAGTCAAACAACAGAATTACATCAGAGCAAATGCTGTGTTTATCTTTGCTTCAAAAAAAAAAAAGGAGCAAGTTAATTTTATTGCAAAGCTTTTGATTGAATGATGTTTGCTGTTTTCTTCTGAGAGTCAGTAGTTTGCAGGGAGATAAAAATGTATCCTATGCAGCAAAGCCTAATGAGTGTTTTCTAAATTAATCGTTTTTGGTTCACCTATTCATTTATTTGTTCATTTTGTACTGCAGGTTGAACTTCAGTTTCAGTTAAATCGCTTACCCCTCTGTGAAATGCATTATGCCTTGGACAGGATTAAGGACAACAGTATTTTGTTTCCAGATGTCAGCATGACTCCCACCATACCCTGGAGTCCCAACAGGTACAAGAATGCAAACGCTTTAATATCAAAGATTGTATGGTAATGCAGCACTGAATTTCTCATAACAGATGGCTGAAATCTGCCCTAGAACAAGAAACATGCCTTGCTCTTCGTTAGTGGTGAGGACGGGTCAGGGGAGGGAGCGAAACTGTTGTAAATAAAACAAGAAAACTGATCCTCTGAGGACTAGAATCTGTTGATTGGTTTTCCCTGCGGTTGAGCTGTGATTTTATAGGCATTGCAGTTGTATTGTAGCTGTAGAAAACAAATCTGCTGTTGTTATTTACTGTTCTGCTGTTCTTCACTGACGATATGTATGGTACTTCATAGGAATGTAAGTACCGGTTTGAAGGAGTTCGCTGTGCAGGATCTCAGGCGTGCAGTTTGCAAGGAGCGACCCATTAGTGCCTTTTGAGTTTGATGTAATGAGCCCAAATTTGGACATATCACTGAGGGGGCTGAGTAAGAAAAGTGTGGGAGTGATTCTTGGAAGGACCAGCCTTGCACTTGCGAGCGGTCCTGAGATTCTTTGTGTACATGTCTTCCAGTTTCCTCCATGAAACATAAACCCCTATGTTATATAAATACTTTTGAGGAGGCTTAAGGCTGATGCAGTGAAAATAGTTTGTCTGGAAGAGGAACCGTAGGGAAGAGAAATGTGAGGCTGTGTTGCTCGGGGAGAATGGTCAGTACTCTGGCTGTGTAGGGAAGGATAAGAGAGGCATGAGGTGTCTGTGCCTGGAAACCAGGGAGACGGGGGTATGTGGAAGTGTGCAGCGTGCCGTGAGTTGTGTGGTATCCTGAAGGTGAGAATTAAGAGTGTGATTGTGATGCGGTACAAATCAGAAGATAGCTCAGGGATTAAAAGGAAAAGTGATCTGGCCAGAAACCTGAGACAGTGAGATAATGTAAGACAAAAATTACCGGAAAAAAATTGTCTTTGGAGAAGCGTAGGAGGGAGGGAGGCGATAAAAGGGTGGGTGCAGCGTTCTGGGTGAGGATGCTGCATTCATCAAAGCTTGGACAGGAAAGGCAGAAAGAAGGGAATGGGATTTGCGTAGTTATACTACAAAGCTGATGGAGGTCAATGACAATCTTTTCATTGGCTTAGATAAGTTTTGAGTGAATCTTACAAGGAAATGGTGTTTAGGAGTAGTTTGGCAGTCAGCAGTGATTTCAATAAAAAGAAGGTAAGTCAAGTAAGCTAGGGCTTTGATTTATGTCAGGAAATTTATACTTACAGGAATTTACATATCAGTTGTAGTTGATATAATTTATTTGTATGATTTTCTTATGTTTTTATATACATAAATGATAAATACAATGCTTGTAGTTCAGTTTAAGTCAGTGTAATGAGCATGTTTTTTTCCATCTGGTGGCTTGGTTTGCCCTACCTTAAGATTCGGGACTTCTGTCTGTCTCAGAACTGTCTGTCCCTCTGCATTTCTTCTGTTCTTGTTTTACATCCCTAATACCTTTCAGTATTTCCTAGGGTCTCCTGCCAGCTTGTTGTTCATAGCTGTCTTAAATTTAGGAATTCAGGCAATTGCCTCTTGATTTTACTCCCTGTTGCAAACTACTACCAAATAGAAACTTTCCCAGTGTGCAAGAAGCACAGTGCTCGTACCAAAGCAGATCGCATTACTAAAGTATGGCCATATGTGCAGCAGTGACAGGTGGTTTTTACTATGCATGTCTACTTTTAAACCTGTCAGTGGGAATATTAAAAACTGTGTCTACAAATCTTTAACCTCTTATGCTCACTGGAATTTTCTGAAAGCGTCTTCCTCTTAATGCTGGTATCACTAGCTGGTTACAGCAAAAATCCTTATTTTTATACTGCTTTCCCCTTAGAGGTATGTGCCTTAATGATCTCAAAAAAAAAAAAAAGTAGTTTATAGTTAATTGGTAGCCATTAGTTTTTTAATTATTTTTTAATTTCCTCATAGATAATTTTTACCAAGCCCTGGGGTTGTATAACTGTTGACTTTTAAAGTTGGCAATGTAAATAATGCGGGGAAGGAACATAACTAATGTGACATTTTGCATAATAATAGTAGAAAATTATCACGTCTACTTGCTTTTGTTATCAGGTGATTGTGCAGCATATACTTTTCCTAAATTGTGTACAACTCAGCTTAATTATTGTTAGGTGAGATAATGTAAATTGATAGGTAGTTAGATTCCTTTTGGAAAAAAAACCTCGACTGATTTATTGCAAATATTCTCAAAGTATTGTGATTAAAGCACGCGATTGTTTTGCTAGATTTGTTGATTTGTTGCGGTGTGCCTCAGAATGACACAACCAATACCGTAGCATAGAGGCTCTTTAATTTCCTTAAAGCTTTTAAAGTCTTACCTCCTTTCCTTTCTGCCTGGCAGCGGATTGACATAGCTTCTGTTTTAACCTCCCTTGCCTCCTTTCGTACAGACAATGGGATGAGCAGTTGGACCCTCGACTAAATGCTAAGCAGAAAGAGGCTGTTCTGGCTATCACTACTCCACTTTCAATACAACTGCCTCCTGTTCTTATCATCGGTCCCTATGGGACAGGAAAAACGTTCACTCTGGCTCAGGCAGTCAAGCACATACTCCAACAACAGGATACTAGGTGAGATGGGGCACTAAATATAGAGTAATACTTGACTAGCAGAGAAGATGTAATTCTTTACTTAAATTCAAGTGAAAGGCAGAAATATAGAATTTCCGTCCAGCTTAAAAAGAAACTAAACCCAAGCTGTCCATCGTTGTTTTGAATGATAAAGTAATTTTATTGTCTTAGCCTGTATCTTCCGTTTATAACAAAACTAAGTAAAATTGACAATGTGTAGAATGACTGTGATTTGCTCGACATGGAAAGTTTTGCAGTAGCTAGATAATAAAAGCTGCTCCTTACTTAAAATCTAGTCTAGATTAATAATCACAAAATAATTATTGAAGAACTGCTTGAATTTTAAATCTTTTTATGACTGAAGATTTGAGTTAAAGGGCTGAATCATGCAAACTGTGGTAGGTTAGTGACTAGTTTCATTAAGAGAAATGTGCAGGAAGATGGCCACTGTTTCCTTTTTTTTGTATTCTACTGCTTTGAATTGTTTTCTGTTTCTTCATTGCTTTTTTATTTGCACCATTTATTCCAGCAGGATTCTCATTTGCACCCATTCTAATAGTGCTGCTGATCTCTACATAAAGGATTATTTACATCCATATGTAGAAGCAGGCAATCCCCAGGCAAGACCTCTCAGGTATTTTTTTAAGGCTTATTATGTATCTATAAAATACTATTCTTAAGAAAAGGTGTCTATAAAAAGGTTAAAGAACTTTTAAAACATAAAAGCATATTGGCGTTACCAGCAGTGCTTTTAAAAACATAGACAAAAAGGAACGTGAAACGTTGTCAACATAATTTTGGGTCGTTTGTTAAATAATAATAAAGACATCCTTTTTTAAGCTTTTATTATTCTCTTGATAAATGTGTCTTTCCTAATGAGCAAACATTTGATACGCTCCTCTAAACGCTACTATGATAAAATAGAATGAACTTTAATTGTATTTTAATTCCAGAAAATTTTGACTCACACTTACAATGTTAATCTGGAAACTGGGGCTACCCACCTGGCTTTTTGAAGAAAAATTTTGATGTCATAGGAGCTACGTATTTAGAGAATCATGTGAAAGTAGTTTGGCCTCTTCTGATAAGTCAGTTTGAAGTCATTGTATATGTGGTTAAATGTACTTACCGCGGGTGTTTTGGGGAAATTAGTTAAGGGAAAAAATGAAGAAGAGGTGGAAACTTTAAGAGCAACAGGGTACACTTGCATAGAAGTAGATTTATTTATGGGCAGAAGCCTGCTCCGTGGAATATTTTGTGCTGTAATCACAATATTTAATGTATACTGCTAGCTTTGTATATATCTTTTTAAACTATGGGCATAATTTTCTGAATGCCAGGATGTGACTTTATTATATTACTAGGAAAATGACTCTGTATCTTTACTTTTTAGCTATTAGAAGCCATCCTGGACTTATGTTTTATGCAGTGTCAGTAGAGCCACGGAAGTTATGTGAAAGGGCCGGATTTACAACAGGTGTAAATTCTCCTAGGTTTGCTGGCTTTAGTTGCCATGTGGCATTTTACAGACACTGAGGATCTGGCCAAGGCGAAGCAGGCAGCTTATTTTTGAAAAGTTATGTTTGATCTGGTTGTATTTTAACACAGATTGTCTGAAGGTGATTTGTAAAGCACTTTGTGATGAAAAGCATTACGGCGTCTTAATTTTGTGGTCGGAAAAAAATGTGTGTAATTGACACTTTTGGGAAAATTGAAGTGTGATTTAACTGAGAGAGTTAAAGTTAAATACAGTTTTATTGTGGTCGCCAGGCTTTTCCTACCTTCTTTTATCTGCTGTATTCAACTATATAGTCCAGTCTCGGAAATACTTAGGAAAAACATACATAAACAAAAGTGATATTTTTCTTAGGGTTAAAATATATAAACGTATTTGCCAAGAAAATTACAGCACATAATGTAAAAGTCACTGAATGTTTGAATTTAAGTATAATTGTCATAGTATTATGAAGCCCTCAGAAACTGCTGCTGTAGATTGTATGGTACTGTTCAAGTAGTCATGATGCCTCTATGAAAAGTTAAAGTTTTATAAAATGGAGGCACTTCTGGAATTGTGTGTGTGTGTATATATATATTTATGGATCCACAAGTATGTATGTTTTAAAATAAAATAATCTTACATATAATTGAGCAACATAGATTGTTTGAAAACTAACTGCACGTGGATCTGAGCTGGCAGGAGTTAAAGGGTCAATATAGCTGAACTGGAAGCTGGAGCTATGTCAGACTCCTCGAATAAAATTAGTTATGGCTCTGTTACCTTTCTTATTGACTGTTGTCAAGATATCTTCTCAAATTAAAATAATTATTGTTAGTTTAAACAGGGTGCTCTGAGCCTCTTTCGCTATTTTAAAGGAAACATCGAGTGGAGTAGCCGCAGTTAAGTATCAAAGCTGGATGTGCTACTTGCAGAGTTTGATGTGTTTCTAAATGGCTGAACAGTTTGCTTTAGATTTTTTTCCTTATTTACTCTACAAGTGATGAGTTGGCTGAATAGTATCCTTGCTAAAAATGTTTCCGTAGCTTGGTGGGGAGCACCATAATATTTATCTTGTTTTTAAAGAAGGAAAGCTTAATTATTTAACATTCACTGAGTTCTGAGAACTGTGTAGATTTTTCTGTGGGTAAGATGTACACTAAATAAATTATCCTGCCAGTGATGCAACACGAAAGTTTGAAGGGTAGAGTTTGAGGTTTTTTGTTTAAATATCATGTTATAAAGTCCTATTTTTTCCTAACAAAATAGCTTTCTATGCCCTTTGGAAAATGCAAAGTCAGAATAAACACTGAGAATTTATGTTGAGTCTAAGTTCTGTGCCTAAATAAAATACCAATGAAGCCTGAAAGCCAAATTCTCATAGTCCTGATGCCATAAACAAATTTGTACCCAGGAAAAAAACCCAACAAAACCAATGCCCTTGGGTTTGATTAGATGATTCAGCTCTATTAGGGGCACACTCCAAAACAGGACTCTTCCTGAAGAAATTTGACATTGAAATAATTTTGTTATACTTATGTAAATTGATGCAGAAGTGTTTCTGAAAGGAAAAAAACCCAACCCTAACCTACAGTTAGGAGGAAAGAGCCTTCGATTAAGGCTCCTGTTAGGGGCTAAGACACTTGGTGTTAAGTGTGGAGTAGCAGGCACCTTTAGAGGGTGAGTCAGAGCCATAAGAGGTAGTAATTGGCTCTGAATTTTTATCCCCTTTTACTCTGTGGATGTGCTTGTCTCTCTCCATCAACTGCTGGAGCCTTCAGGAGGTATAGGCACTGTAGCTGGATGCTTCGCGTTACCACCGTCTCCTAAAAACTCCAGTCAAGACCTAGGGAGCAGATAGCAGCAGTTTCTCTGTATTTTTCTGGGCATACAGTGATTAAGGTATCTACTGTTTATTACTGTTATTTTACTTGCATATTTCAAATTTAGTTGTATCCATGCGCTGGTTTTGTATGGTTCATTTTTAAAATATTTTGATCATAACATACATGCGTAAGTACTGCATGTAGCCTGAAACCAGGTAAGTTTAGTATGTGGCTGCTACCTTCAGGAGATACCCAGACTATAAAAATGAATCCATTGAAGCAAACCAGAGTTGGAATTAAAAAAAAAAAAACAACCCCAAACCAAAAACCCAACACGCTTTAAAGGACTGTTGCCCTTTTTCCCAAATTGCCTGGAGTAAAGTTCTCATACTGGAAACAGTATTCATTTATCTCATCAAATGTTAGTTTGTAAAATAAAAGCCTCTTTAGCCAATTACTTTTTTCCTTGAAACTCTAGCTTCTATCTCATGCCATCCTCAGAGAAAGACTGATTAAAAAAGTTAACTTTCGGGTTGTAAGACAGGTCTTTCACATGTTTTCTGCATCCCAGGGAACATACTTGTTTGTGAGAATGAGCCTCTCGTCAGAGGTGGATCGGAAGAAATGGAAGAGGGAAATCAGGTGCTTTTAAAGTTTTCTTTAGTCTTTTTGGGACTACTTAGATTTTTTTTTTTTTTTAGATTTTTTTTTTTTCATGGTCTTTTAACAGAGAGATGAAATGAGACTACTAGATTCTTTCTTCTAAGCTTCTGTGTTCTTTTTGCTTGAGGGATTTCAGGTGAGAAATAACTGTACAAAATCTGAGGAGTTGGGATTGGAGTTTATCCAACAAGAGTTCTGTGGAGCGCAGCCCGAAGGGAGAGTCCTGGCCTTTTCATCAAGAACTGGGAGGAGTTAGTGATTTCCAGTTCAGAACAGGGAAAAGAAGTTTTGCAGAACTTAAATTTAGTCCTCATTCACTCTGTTGTAATGAGTCATGAGGAGTCACTTTTGCAGGACAGGAGTGCAAATGAAACTCTGTTGAGCCTCCCTCAGAGGTTCCAACTCTAGACTCCCACTTTATAACTGTTAGAAGTGTATTTTAAGTGATTTAGGAGCAATCCCAGCCTGAAACATGAAATAGTTGTGAATCTTAATTACTGATATAAATTCACAACTTTTGCAAGTAGTCTATTGTGCAAATTGATATTTGATGGAACTTTATCACTGGAAGCAAAACGTGAAAAATTAGGAAATGCTCAATTTGACTAACATTTAATAGAAATATTTGGGCAAATTTCGTTTTTGACGTAATGGCTGGAAAGTTGATGGAAACATAGGTTAGCTGAGAGTCTGTTCCATTCTGTGCCTGTTTGGCTATAGGTCCAGAGAAATGAAGGCTTTTGTAGATATTCAGATTCCACATTTAGAAATAAACGTGGTACGAATTTCCGTGTGAAATGCAGATTCTCGGCGTGTTAACCCAGCATTAGTAAGCACAGCGGATACATTCAGTGCTTTTGTTTGCAGAAGATCGAGTCCCTAATCTGTAATCTTTTGGGATTTCCATTTCGGTGTGGTTCTCTGTATTTGCTGGTATTTCACTGCCTGTGGGTTGGGTACACCTTAGCCTTCAAGGTTTTAATTTCTCCAGAATTAAAGTCTTGATGTGAGAAAATACACTCTCACGTGAGCTATGGCTGGGTTTTGGGTTTGTAGCTGCAGTTTTTGCTCATCTTTGTACTTACGGCTGCACACTAATAGGATGTGTTGCAAGCACTAATGAGTGTTTCGATGCGTAAGTGCCCGACTCCGCTGGCACTCAGGTGCTTTGCTGACGCAGGTGTTAAGATGAGAAGTTAGTCGCTTGCTTAATCAGAAGTTGAGAGTATGTTGCAGGGTGAAATGTTATGATTTGTGTTAAGCTGGTAGAACCCCTTTTTGTAACGGGTTCCTCGAGCTTTAAGGAGACGAAAAAAACCCCAACTAATAATGAAATTACATGAGATTTCACTAGCCCAAATTGCACCTGAGAAAGAAATGCCTTGTTCACTGTGGCTTACTTCTATCACGACATTTTCAAAGTAGTCGCATCTGTCAGGTGTTTTTATGCCAGTGGTGAATAATAGCTCTGGGATACCTTTTTGATCTTACATCAAAATAAAAGAAATTAATGGGTAAGCAGCAATGCAGTTTGAAATGCTGTCAGCCAATCTGTGAGTCACACATAGTTGAATTTGCGTAATAAAAGACAGTGCATGGTATAATAATGTCTAATAACCATAATATTTTGCATTTCAATAGCACCTTTCATCCAAGAATCTCAAAGTGCTTTACAAACATAAACTCACAATAAACTCATTAATCCTCACGGTACTCCTGTGAGATGGTAGGTAAGTATTACCCTCAGTTAAGACGGAGAAGCCGAGTCATATGAAAGCTGACTGAATGGCTGGGATAAAGAGAGCAGGGGTTATCTTGCTCCTGCTGCCTTGTTCTGGCTATTCGGCCACGACTTCGTGTCGTTGCTTTGATGGAATAGCAGTTTATCAAATAAAGCTTATCAGTTTGATGGCTGATAAGAAATAAATACATTGAGGTAACATTAGGAGGTTCTTGTTCTGAGAACGACTCCGGAGCATGGTGTTTGCTCCTGCACCGGACCCAGTCTTAACTGGAGTTTCCTTTGCTCACGGAGAGTCAAATTTGGTTGGTTGTGTTGTCAAATGAAAAAGCTATTCAGAATACTGCAGTGCGTTTGCACCTCTTTGCATTTCATTTTGAGCTTATTGTCCAAAATGGACATTGCATTTTCACAACCCAAATTTATTACAATCCTAATAACTGTTTCTCTCACGTTATATGCAACTGAGCTGTAATTTTCAAATGTGGGTGGACACGTCATAGCCACAGTCCAGCCACTGCAATCATGTTTCGCACTTAGGTACGTCATTACACTTTTCCAAATACTTCATTAATGATTTGGGGTTTGTAATACGGGCGCAGGAGAAATTAATCAGAAGAAAGTAAGTGATGAATAGATAAACCAAACAGCATTAAATCCCATATTCAGAACTGAAATTGGTTTAAATAATTTCATCTTAATTTGCTTTGAAATAAATTAAAGTAACTTTAGTTCTAAATATTAATATCTGTACAGTAGTGTAAAGGGTCCACTTTAGATTCATAGTTCTTATTTGATCCAGATTATATTTTTGAGGAACACCCCGTACAGAAGCCCTTTGACATCTTTATCCGGACCCTCAGCTGAAGCGGTGGGGTGTATTTCTACATGCCTCGGTGGAGTTAGTAATACGCTGTCTTCTGGGGCATGCTCCTTCTAGCGTTCCCTCTTCCTCTTCCATTTAGCTAGACTGACCGTAACACTTCATCCCTTTTTAAGAAAAACTCATCACTGATCTCATGATGTGGTGATTAAAATTATCTTATGTGTCATGGAAAGATGTTTGAAGTCCGGTGCTCTGCTGACAATGTCCTGGTATTTTAGGCTCTAGCCATCCTTCTTGGCACTGTTTTCTCATTCTTTTGTACAGCGTATCGTAATTATGGCCCTGAATGATAAAAAGATGAATATACTTCCCCTTTGGTTCTTAGAACTCAGAAGACGTATGGTGTGTGTATAAGGAAGGACAGGATTTTATTCATGTCTTTGGAATTATTTTTTTTTGAAGATCTTATGGCTGCAGTTGAAACGTGCAGCTCTGTCAGTGCCGAGACCATGGGCTATATTTATAGTTCATCTGAGGAAATATTTCTTTTAAATAGGTTTACTGATAGTTTAAAATGAAATAGACGTTGATGTGAGGGTCACAGAATGTAAACGTATGAAGAATTTGCGCGTTTTCACATGTGAATGAAACCTTGATAACTGTTTCATGTATGTAATATTGCACTGCAGCAGATAATGGAAGGTAAATCCAAAGCATTGTGGCGTGTAATTCTGCACAGTTGTGATGATTTGCTTTCTGAAGATTACTTTTATGTATCAGAAAACAGAATATTAGCATTTGAAATATTAGGCTGTCACTGTGTTCAAGCTGTGTAGAAAATAAGCCCCCTTTTTCTTTTTTAGGGTATATTTCAGAAATCGCTGGGTAAAGACTGTCCACCCAATCGTGCATCAGTACTGTTTGATTTCAAGCACACATTCCACCTTTCAGATGCCACAGAAAGAAGACATTCTTAAGCAACGAGTAGTAGTTGTCACTTTAAATACATCGCAGTATCTGTGTCAACTGGATCTTGAACCAGGTAAGATCATTTCTAAACCAGCAGTGCCCATGCTTTGAGAATTATCTTCCTCTTACCAGTGTCAGCTCTTTACTCAATTCTTTGAACTGTTAAAAAATAAACAATGATAATCTTAAAATGGTCTTCTCTTTTTTTCTTTTTTAATGAATAAAGGTTTATTACAAAGCTATAAACTGTTGGCATTCAAATTAACCTTTTGCTTATTCTGTTTTCTTTTTTTCCTTATTAAAAAAAATAATGAAGAAGCAGTACTATCTATGATCTGATGTTTCTTAGATTCAAGAGGGAAAATTCTGTTTGAGATTCTGACTTTGAATGTTACGCTCGTTACGGTCATTACTCAGTGAGGCATGTAAGCATAAATACACACGGAGAGCTTTTTCTCTTGTTTTGTGAATTGTTTAGCTTCGCAAACAACTCCCACGCGTACAAAGCCATGCTATGTCAGCGTCATACTTTGCGGGTTGTTTTCTAAACTGAAATATATCAGACGGATTTCTTGGGGGCAGAGTCTGCTTAGGGTTTACTGTTTCCTTGATCTCCAAATGAAATCCATCTGCTTTTTTGAGAATGTGGAATTTCTTCACTGAAGTTGTAACGGTTAATTTTTTACGGCTACATTTAGGCATTTGTTGCAATCGAGAAAACTTATATGGAATTCACGGTAAATATTTTCAGGTCTTTAGGGCCTTTAGTCTTTCAGGACTTTAAATGGAAGTAACTGCTTTGTTTGGCGATGGCTGCGTACAGTCACACCACAGTAAAGTGTGTGCAGCTGTATGAAATTCATGTTTTCCAAAGAAAATTGCTACGTTTTTATGTATATAATCTTAATCGGATGGTACACTAAGTCCTCTAATACTTTGTTTTAAACCTTAATATACATCAGTGTGTAAAATAACTTCTATACCTATCCTGAATTTACATTTCATAAAATATAAGCCTACTTATAAGCCCAGTTTTTTTCAAGCGCTTGTTATCTGGTGCATAGATTTCCCCCTGCCCCCCAACAAACCTTTTGGTCCAATATTATCATAAGATTGAATTGAAATTTTCCTTCACTTTCTGCTCCTTTTTCCCCCCCTGACATTCCTTAAAGCCCATAACCAGCAAAGTGCTCAGGTATGTGTGCAATTTTAATGGGAAACTTAGTATATAAAATAGTGAATAGGACTCAAGTACACCAGGAAGTCCTTTTCGTTGTCGTTGTCCAAAGCTCTTCAGGCCTCATGGTGATGAAAAGATTTTCAGATTTGAGAAACCTGCTGAGGGATGTCTGCCAAGAGACATTTCCTCTCGGTATAAGAAGAGCTCGGAGAAACCACTTGTTTAACTTCTCCTATAGCAGCAGAGGCAGATCTGTGGGCTACTGCTAATGGCACTGGCAATCAGTTGACCGCTGTTGGTCATTTGATGGGTTTGAAAATGGTTTGTGTGGTTTCTAGTAGTTGCTAGAAAGTAATTTGTATAAGCCGTACTGAATTTTTTCTAATTTGGGTCACTATCAGAATACAGGACTTTTAGTACAATTTCTTCTGTTGTTATAATTGTGTATTTTATCATATTTCAGGTTTCATTTATTTGCTGATACCTCTGTTTTACAGGTTTTTTTACACACATTCTGTTAGATGAAGCTGCGCAGGCTATGGAGTGTGAAACTATTATGCCTCTAGCATTAGCTAATAAAAACACAAGAATTGTCTTGGCTGGAGACCATATGCAGGTAAGAGCTGTAGAATTTTTGAATGTAAAGTGTGTATATATAATATTTGTATTTATATATTTAAGGTATTTATCTTCGGTGGTACCACTTCGGTGGTACGTGAATACCTCATAATCTCTATCGTAGACTGCCAGTATTTCTGCCAAGTGAGAAGGTGCTGTTGTCTCCATTTTACAGTAAGGGAGTTGAGGCACAAAGCGTGTGAGTTGTCCAAGGTTACGTAGGAAATCTGTTACAGAACAGACTTGGGCTGGTCAACCACTGAACTATATGCAAGTAAAATTTAATTTTGAAGAGGGAGATGCATGCATTTTACCGGCCATATAGTAGATGGGGAAGCCAAGGAAAATTCTAGTGATTTTATTTGCATAAGGCTGAGTATTGGTATTGTTACAGTCAGGGCAGGAGTTTCTCCTACGTTTTAAGACTGGTGTTCCCTGTTGATTTCTGAAAGAATTGAAGAACATGGAGAACGCGTATTATGATTTAGACAACATTTTTTAGGAAACTGAAACTAACCAGTGCCTTTATGTTACTGCGATGTGCCTAGGAATTGCTTGGTTTAAAGAGTGTAGAAGAGTTTAAAAATGCTGATTCCGCATGTCACTTGGTGGCCTGTAGGCATGAGAAAGCATGCTTGGAAAAGTCGACCTTGCTTGCTTTGTTGATTTAGGCCAGATTGATTTGTTTTTATAGATTTGCCTTTCTCTTGACATTTCACAATAGCAATAGAGGGGATGTTTGCTTTGGTATAGTAATAAACTTAAAGTAGTGTTGCCACCTGTGATTTAATACTACTAGATCATTTCAAGTCAGGATCACAGTAATCCCAAGGACTGGGAAGCGCTTTTTTTAAATACAGATCTCAAAAGTCGTTTTAAAGGGGTTGGAGTTCTTGCCACTTCAGGCTAGATGGCATCAGCCCGGCTGGGTGGCTGGAGTCTTGGCTTGGCCTCTGTGTTTCAGGTTATGTATGTAAAGAGCTGTTCTATAGCTCAGGTTCTTACAGAAGGTGCTCTATGAGGTATCCAGGATTAAAATTTCTAAAACTGGTATTTATCTGAAGTGACGCTCAAACTCAGAATCTGAATCACGTATATTCTGAATGACAAAAGAGATTGGCTTGATTTCTACATTTTAAAATTTTACTTTAAAACTCTTTCTTCATCATCTTTGTTTCCATTTTTCCTGCAGTAATAGATGATGTTTTTACTGTTGAACAAGTCCAGTAGTAATCTAGTGTAATAGTAACTGGGCTGCTTGGGCTTTAGTTTTTCAAAATACTTTCTATTTAAAATTGTGTTACAAATGTCTATATTTTCTGATGTGTATTATTTGTGGCAGTAACCTAACAGTAAAGTGCTTGTCAGAGTAATTGTGTAATGCCATTCAAAACACGGGTTTGGTGGTTTGTTTTTTTTTTTCTGGTCAAACAGTGCTCTGCTTTGAGTTACTCATCTGTGCAAGCCGCAAAGAAAAAACATAGGTATAAGGGTTCTTCTCTCCTCTTTATCTACTTACTGAATGTTTTATTGTTCCTTTAAGAGCATGCTGGTCTTTTGTCCCTTTTACAGTAGGGATGGGCATTTCCGTGGAATAGCCATGGTATATGTCTTCCGACTATGAATGTACAGTAAAAGTAAGGTTTTATTTTTGTTTTGATGCAAAATACATATGTTGGGAGCATGAAATTCCAAGTCCACGTATTTAGTTACGTTTTCTTTGTGTGTGTGTGTCTATTACAGCTCAGTCCTTTTGTCTACAGTGAATTTGCCAGGGAAAGAAACCTTCATGTTTCATTGCTTGATCGGCTCTATGAGCACTACCCTGCAGAATTTCCATGCAGGATCTTGCTGTGTGAGAACTATCGCTCCCATGAAGCTATCATCAAGTAGGTGTGAACTTTTTCACTGTATCATGCTTTTCTTTGGTGTGAGTGAGCAAAACAACTCTGAGCCAAGCACGGCTGAATGGAGAGAGAAGCATTACGTGTTTCTGTAATGAAATCATAGTTGTTTCAAAGTTAGTTGGTAGGGTAATTCTTTGTCACTAGGTTGAAATTTGGTCTGCTAGAACAGACGCCAGGGGTTCAGTTAAGCAGTTGCATTACAGACCCCTTTTTCAGGTGGGGATGCCTTCGCTGCAAGACTTGCACCTCAGCCAAAGAAGAGCTAACTTTCCCTTTTTAACCCTTGTGCGGTATATTCTATAGAGTCTGTGTTTCTTTGAACTGTTTCGATTTTTAGAATTACTGGGGTGGATTCTCTTGGAATGGTAAGCAATGTGCAATGTAAGGAACGTGTGGATATATACAACTATGAACAAAATTTGACCTATTTTTTTCTGGGCATGTTTCTTTCCTGTTGTCTTTTTCTATTACTTCTTTCAAGACACATTAATCAGTGGGTTTGCATTTTTACGCTATGATAAGCTAATGTAATGAGCTCATCCATGAGCTGTGCTAGAAAGAATAAGTGCAATCACGGGGAAAAATGCTAAAGTTTAAATCCTGGCTCAAATATGTACTGAGGAATATTATGTTGGTATCCAGTCATACTAATTAGGTTATCGCTGTGTTCAAAGCAAAAGCAGAAATATTTAAGTGCTCTGGGGAATCGAAAGTGGGAATGTAACATATTTTGTTACACAGCTCGATCTGTCTTCGTTATGTGGACTTTGTAATTACCGACTGAGTGGTGCTAAATTTCTTACACATTTCTTGAAATTGTAAGTTTGAAAAGAGAGAGAATGTGAAAAGGAAGGGATCGTTTCAGCTTTTGGTTAGAGAACACTTCCATGAAATTTGCCTCAGAAAGATCATGAAAACTCACTTCAGCAGTTGGAGTTCAGACAGTGAGTTCCTAGAAAGATCCGCTACACCGAGGTAAGGATTGCAGAAATGCCACTGGGGCCTAGTGAAAGTCCAGTCTGCCCGATTCCACTAGAAAGTATTGCGGTGTGTAGTGAAACCTGCTGAATGCTCTGACGGTGGTCCACTTAGGAGATTGTCTCAAGTCTGCTTCTTTTTATACTGCGGTATTTCCCCTGACAGATGGGACCGTGGCACTTAATACAGAAGTAAGCGTAGGAAGGTGGTTCGCGGTGGGCTCATTAATCATGCCTACCGAGCTGAAGTAAAGACACCAAAAGAAATTAAGGAAAGAACGAGCCATTAGTTCAGCCTGACTTTGGAGCTGTACTTGAAAAAAACAGTCCTTGTAGAACGGTTGTTTTATTGTTTAATGAGAACTCATTACTAAGAATTAATTTGCAGAAGAAATTGTTAGTTTTGCTCGTTGGCAGCAGTGGACTGCTGCAACTCAACCTGCAGAAGAGCTGCGTGTTCTTCAGGGTTGTCCCGTGTGAGCCACTTCTGGTCGGCAGTGGGCTGCAGTTGTTTGGTGGTGATTTGGTAGCAGGCTAGTTTCTTTAGCTTTTCCATGGCCAGTTATTTACATCTTGGGCTATAATAATTGGAAGCCTGGAAGCACTCGGTGGGCCCACTGACTGCATGGTCCCGTTGTTGTTGTTGTCTTCGCATCAGGCTATAGTCATGTTAGTGCATCCACAGAGCTGTATCCGAAGAACGTTAAGGTTGGAGGCTGAGCATTCAGAAGTTAGATTGTACCAGACTTCACTAATTAATGAAAGCCTGTACATTACTTCAACTCTACTGTGCATGCAATAGTATACAGTACTACCGATAGTAGTCTGCAGTCTCTTCTTGCTGGCTTTTTGTCTTGCTCCATTCAGTTTGCCTTCTTCCCTCCTACTTTTCACCATGAAGGTAGTTCTTGCCTCATTTCTTTTTCGGTCAGCCAGCTTCTGCAATGCCTGCTGCCAGCAGGGGAAGCGCGTTCCGCGTGTGTTTCTGAGGGCTGGCAACATAGATTGGGCTGGAGTAGAAGTCACAGAGGAAAAGTTTCCTTGAAAGCTGAATATTTGGCCTGCTCCGTATGCATGAAATCTTTAGTAAATTTATCTTCCAAGTTCAACAACTCTTAACTGACGTAAGCAGGCTCGTTGTCCAGACAGCAAGTGTTCCTTTTGCTCAGTTTGAAGCCACCAGAACCGAGTGAAGCATTTCTGAGAATATTAGTAACTGTTGAGCTTTAGATTAGAAGAAAATACTGCCTTTGTAGAAAAAGTGTTGGAAAAGGGTATTTTTAGTGCCTTCTGCTCCATCTGTAGTATGGAAATAATCAGTTCAGAGAAATCGCTTGAAGACGCAGAATAGTAATCAGTGTTTCTGTTTTTCTTATAAAGTATTTTGTGATTGCATATTTTATCAGTGAGATTTGCGTATTTTATCAGTGAGTTCATATGTAGACTCCACATTTTATTCTGTTTTGCCTTGTTACAGTTATACATCTGAACTTTTCTATGAAGGCAAATTGATGGCAAGTGGAAAGCAGCCAGCCCACAAAGATTTCTACCCCTTGACTTTCTTCACAGCACGTGGAGAAGATGTGCAAGAAAAAAATAGTACAGCTTTTTACAATAATGCAGAGGTAACTCTTCTTTGGCTTTATTCTTGATTGTTTTCTTGAAGCCCCCCCTCCCCCAATTTATTGGTTTATACTCAGTGTAGGTGGAAGACATAAATTGTCCTCTACTAACAGGGGGGAATGTGGAGTTTGCTAAACACGAAGTAGTGAACGTTGCAATTGAAGTAAACGTTTCCACAAATTTACCTAATTTTTTTTGGTGTTGTTGCAATTGCAAGCTGCATATAGTTCTCTCAGGCTCATTCTTCAGGATGTCTTTCCTGATAGTTTTTGTGACATTCTGATGGATGTATCTTAGCAACTGAGAGTAACTGCAATTTGAAGTAAAACTTAAGATTTCTTTGTTGTAGAAATGTTCCCACTCAGATAAGAGTCCTCTGGAGTAACATTCCATATTTGCTTTAGTATGTTTAGTATCAGGGTCTAACTGATCACGTGCAGATGAAATTTTTGTCGGTGAGAACTTACTCTCAATATGTTTCTTTCACATAGATTTGTTTGTATTCTTTAAAAATGACTTTCATTCTCAT
This sequence comes from Vanellus vanellus, assembly GCF_965231255.1. NCBI lineage: Eukaryota > Metazoa > Chordata > Aves > Charadriiformes > Charadriidae > Vanellus > Vanellus vanellus. Next base: position 11,500,509 of record NC_138922.1, read on the forward strand.
GCCTTCCTTTGAGTTAAAAAAACACAAAACGCGCAAAACCAAACAAAAACCAAACGCCCTCCCACCCTCCCCCGGCTTGGTAATACTTTGCATAGTGGAAGATGCCTTTTTCCAGTCACCTCAAGTTAGGGAGGAGTTGACCCAACTCCTTTTTTTCCCCACCAAAAAGATGTCTGAAGAGGTGTCCTTGACATTTAAAGAAAACCAAAGAAATATCACTAATTTTCTTAAGCTTACGAGGAATGTAAACGAAGTTGGGTTGCTGTTTAGCAGCAGCGTTTGTTACGAAGCGCTGCAGAGCTGTCTGTGTTTCCCCTTGTTGATCATGGTCCAGTTCATCTGATGCACAATTTTCAACCTTTTTGTTGTTGTTATGCTGCACTTGTTATGCATTCTTTGATGTATTAACATATCTACTTAAATAAGAAGCTCCGATGACTTCTGGACACACTACTGAAAAAAAACCTGAAGGTACCTGACTACTTCCATTAATCTACTTGGATTGCTTTGCCATCTATAAAAAAATTGTAAAAAACCTAAAAATATCTTCAGTGGCCAAGTAACTGTCTGAAAATTGTGAGTCATTAATAGCTACAGGCAGAAATGAAGGACAGCAGCTGCTTAAACACCAACATGAAAAACTGAAATTCAGATGATGAGGGAGATTTCTTCTGTTTGACCCTTGGTGGATGTTTGCATTGGGGCATCTTATGATTCATTGGTACCTGTATTAAGTATTAATCAGGAAAATACACTTTCCCTGTTTGGTCTTAATTCTAAAATTTCCCTATATGGTGTTAATTATAACTACAAGCTATACGCTCACAAAAGCTTGCCAAAATACCTGCAACAGATCATTACATTTGTGCTACAGTTTTTATGGTTGTCAAAGTTTATTCTAATAAGCTTTTTCTGTAAAACTAGCTTTGAAATACAAGAATTTATGTTGCAAAAAGTTATATTTGGGACTTGCTCAAAACCAGCCAAATATTTTCACTGCCCTCTGGAAATCTGAAATTATAAAAATGAAACTATTTGTGACTTTTTAAGGATTAACAGATCTTTGTTTGCTTTACTAGTTTCCTCCTGATTTTTTTTTTTTTTTTTATTAGTTCCTGAGTTTTTCAATAAACTCTTCCAGTTTAGATTCATTTTTAAAAAATATATGCTTAAATGAGAATGTGTGTCATATAATGCTTAGATGCCAAGAAGTCAGCATGAAACAACAGATTTGGAGCAGTTAGGAACTACTATGCTTTATACTATTGTACATACCCATGGTGATTTATATCACTTTTCATGTTCCTGAAATGTCCATAAAACACACTAGAATTCTCACTTACCAATTTGAAGAAGAGATAATGTAAAAGCTAAGCGCATTAAATTTATTTTTAACACTCCCTTCCCACAGCCAAAGATAACTGGATGAATGGGGAAGAGGAGAAAGTTAAGAATACTTGAACTTCCATTAAGAGGCTGTGCTTGGATTTGTGATGCTATAGGAAAACTGCATCAGTTATCGTGATTTAAATAGCTGGATAAATATTTATTAAATGACATAATGATGCTTTTAAAATGACACATTGAATGTAAGTGTTAAAAAAAACCCAAACAAACCCACAAACCTTCCATAAAGTTATTCAGGAATGCTTTGTGCAGTGCAGTATCTCTGTTCAGCGTGTTGCAACACAATGCAACATGCCTGGCCCTTTTTGGCAGGAGGTTACTTTTGAGCCCATTTCCTCACAGGAGAAGATTTTCAGTTTTTATTGCTCATTAGTCTTTTCAGGTAGCGCACTCGGGTCATATTGCATAGAGATGAATTAGCAGTTGATGAATAATCTGAAAGTCTTGATGGTGTCCTTTGGAACGGGAAGTGATTGTGCTCTGGTACAAATATTCTCTTTCTAGAGTTATCAAACTCTAATATGGCATGTATAAAATTTAGAATAAAAATAAAATAATCCCGATTATTTATCAGTGTATTTACTTATGGAAGTTAGTTAAAGTATGGTAAGAAAGGTCTGACTCCACTTGACATTTTTGTAAGAACATAAGCATGAAAATTAAGGTTATTGATATAATTTCCCAGCTCGTACTTTAAAGGCGACATTTTTGTGGGCAAACTTTTATTTCAAGATTAAAAAAAGGTACTGTATAGTAAACACACTGGTTTAATGCATGATGGTTTAGAGTATCGCTATGGAATACAGTAGTGTTATTGCTTGTTCAGTAAGGCTGTGTAATACTGTGACATGTAAATGTGTTAGAGCTTTAAAATTCAAATTCTCTTTCCATATCAAAGAATGGTCTTCAGTGGAGCATACTTAAGGATTCTGACTTTCTTTTAAGGTGTTTGAAGTAGTAGAGCGTGTTGAAGAATTAAGAAGAAAATGGCCTGTTGCCTGGGGCAAATTGGATGATGGCAGTATAGGTGTCGTAACACCTTACGCTGATCAAGTGTTCAGAATTCGGGCTGAACTTCGGAAAAAAAGACTGTCTGATGTCAGTGTAGAGAGAGTGCTAAATGTTCAGGGTAAGTAAGAGTTATATGTCTCAAAGATATGCTAAGGAAGTAAAAAATGTGACTGGTGAAGTTAAGTTAGACTTACTAAAATAATTTTAAAACGATCAGAACAAAAGGAGAGCTGTGATGTAGCCCATAAAAACCAATATATCAACATGAAAGTGGCAAGTACACTGATCAGATGTTATTCCAAGATCGAATACCAAGGCAATAGACTCATGGTTGTGAGATTTATCTTTTTTGAAAATTAAGTTCAAGCGTACAAAAAATAGATTGTATGAAAAACATGAAAACTGATGGATTTCTATTGCAAGGGGAAAAACAGAGTTCCAAATAAAAAGGTAATGAGCATTTAGCCTCAAAATGTTTTACTGATTTACTGACTGTAAAACGGGGTCCGCAAATTTAGATATTTGTTCTTGGGATCACATTGATAACAGGAATTTCGTGTAGGCATAGCCTGTTGCTAGGTTGCACTTTTAGTCAGTAATAAACAAAGGCAAATAATAAAGTAACTGCATGACAGTGAGTGGTGTGTTCTGTTTTTTCATGGTAGATATTTGTATATTTGAGAAATTTTTCAGTATGGAACAAGAATGTCCGGAACTTTTTTAAGGTAGAATAAATAAATCCAAGGTTTGTTATTGGCTGATTGGCAAGACTGTAAAGATAATTAGCGTTTCAGAAAGTTCTGGCATGATTAATATCAAGATGAAAAATAAGTTTTGTAAAGAGGAAATATTCTTGTAATAGCATATGCTATTTATAGTGCGTCTCTTAAAATTTTTAAATCTTATTATTCTTGCATAAAGCTCTTCATGTGAAGGGTAGCTATCAGTTCTTCGGAATATCTAGGTGTGAAATCTGGCTGGCGAGTGCAATGGTCTGGTTGTGTTACTAGCGGAAATAGCTACCATTATCTCAGACACTTGTTTTTTGTTTCATTTTAGGAAAACAGTTTAGAGTTTTGTTTCTCAGCACAGTACGAACACGGCATACATGCAAACATAAGCAAACACCGATTAAAAGGAAAGAGCAGTTACTGGAGGATTCAACAGAAGACTTGGATTATGGTTTTCTGTCTAATTACAAACTTCTCAACACTGCCATTACAAGAGCACAATCCTTGGTAGCTGTGGTGGGAGATCCTATTGCTTTATGTTCCATTGGAAGATGCAGGTACTTTATATATGTCCCTCAGTTAATCAGAGCTAAGGGTACTAGAAAATGTGTTTATCTGTGACTGATGGATTGAGTAAAATGATGGATGTTCTTTTAGGTCCCAAATAAGACACAATATATTTAAACCCTTAAAATAAGTGTATAATTAAATTGAAATTCTTCACATTTATATCCATAGAAATACCATAAAGATGGTAAAGCATTAGTTGCATTCCCAGCTCTTGCAGAGGCTTGAGCCTGCAGGCGTGATTTCGGCTGCTCCGCAGCGTGCTGCTGAACTCAGCCCTGGGGCAGAGCGGGCAGCGGCAGCCCCGCGTCGCCCGGGCAGTGCCGCTCTGCTCCGGCAATTCCTGCTGTGCCGGCTACTAAGTCTCCTCCGGAGCGGGAAGCATGCGGTTGTGCAAGGGCTGCTCTGTCCCCTCAATAGTAAGTCTTGCTGACAGGGAGGAGAAGGGAATTTTTTATATTTTTATTCAATGATAGTGAAGAAAACCGCTACAGATGTGAGAGACAGAGCATTTTAAAGTCTTCTATGCATGGACGAGTCTGGCTTTTTTTGTTGGGTTTTTTGTTGTTTTGTTCTGGTTTTACCATCTTATTCAGAGTCACAGTGTCACCAAAATACAGAGAAAAAGTGTGAGATCACCTGGTCATTGTTAAACTGTCTTTTAATGTATTTATATTTGCTCTAATTTTTACTTGACAGTAACAATTTAAGATGCTTCATTTTATTTTCTAGTGGTTTTTTTTTTTTTTTTTGGGATATACCTGTTACAATTTTATATATGAATAAAATTAATATATAATTTGGAGTTAAAGATTGTGATGTAATGTATTTTGAAGTTGAATATTATGGCGGTTATATAAAGGTAGAAGACTTGAAAACCATTATTTATGCTTTATGTGTCTTCATGACACTAGGAAAAAACTTGTTGAGATTTGAGTGAATTTACTTTTTATAGACCTAAACGAAGAAATGTAAAAAATGCTGGAAGATGTAAACACTGATGTTAAGGATACCAAGTTCTTGTTCTTCAAAGGTTTCTTTTTCCATGGAAGAGCTGAAATGTTGAGGTGATCAGAGATAAACCCTGAGGCTTATCTCTCGAAGAGAGGAAACACTGCACTGACTACATTATTATAATACAGCTAAAAATATGTATCAGTCAGTTGTTATATCTACACTGTATTCTACTTTCCTGAGCAGTATTATTCTCCTGTGTTGAAAATGGATGTGGCTTTCAGGGATCAGAATTGAAAAACCCAAAAGGAAACCCAACCTTTGTTTACTGTGTTTATGAAATGTAACCTGAATTTAACACTTATCTGCTGGGGACAGCTCAAGAGTATCCATACATTAATGCAGTCATCTGCTCTGAACTGCTAATAACATCTTCTCAAAAGAGAAATAACGGTTGTGGGTTTATTTCGTGTTTCCCATTACCTGCTTATTTTTTTTAAACATGATCTGGTGTATGTAGCTAACTGATGAGAAGGAGCTCTGTGCCTCCCGAGCCCTCGATCCCCAAATGATGAGTGTCTGTTACAGCCTGCTGGTGCAGTCTCGAGCTCATCAGCTTACGCTGCAGAGATACATGACTTAGCTGTAGAGGTTGCCATGCTGTGCTGACTGAGATTTCTCTTACCGCTTGCTCAGAAATTACTCTTAGTTGATAAATTTTGCTTCTCTTCCCTACTACGGGGTTCAGGATGTGCTGTGTTACCTAAGTCAGAGTTAGTTACTTCCCAGTTAGTCTAGCTAGCAGCTAGGACCGTTACTGGTTCTCTAAATCTGTCTAAATACAGGTTTTGTTGGAGAATGACCACATCTCTTACTGCCTCTAAATTCCAGTGGGGAAGATAACCTCTTGAATTTTCACATGAACCTGAGTGATGAAGTTTTAAAGCAGATACCCAAAGGGGACCCGGTATTCAAATGTGGGGGCTCTGCAGTTTCTCCAAGTATGGCTCCTTCAAAATATCCAAAATAGGGCATGCAAAAAACTTACTAAAAATAAAAGTATAGGCTATCAGCCCGGTGCATAAATTACAGTCTTGGCAGTTCGGGATTGAGTTTGCCTTTCAGACCAGCAGCTGTTTATATATGTATAGCTGTTCAAAATTATAAGCCAAAATGATAATTAAAAACCAGGGAGCACTGGAGCTTTATTAAGATGTATCTCAAGCTTTCTCTTTAGTACACCATTGTCTTGTTTCACTGAATAATTGAACATTCACTCTTTGAAAATAGTGCTGGAGGGGTTCAGGCATGCTGCTAGAAAGATGGTTCTTTTTTAGTACAACAGGAGTACAGAAGTCTGAAAGAAGTGACATTTCGTTAGGAAAAACAGACCTCAAAAAAGTTTCGACGGTACTTGAATTTTATAAATATTCTAATACCTGTCAAAATGAGTCAAGACGCTGTAATGATAGTTGTAGAGAGCTTTGTGAAGTATGCCCAGGGTAATCATTACATTTCTGTGCGTTACAATCGGACGAGACAGGGCTGTTTTGGCAGACACTCCCTTTAAACTGCAGAGCGCACTGTAAGACAGAGACAGCAGTATTTTATTCTCTGTTCTTACACCCCAGTACAAGTGTTCCATGTGTAGAGAGACTGCTTGGGGCATTTTAAGCAAAACTAGATGGGTCTCAGTGGATTTGTGGTACTTGGCAGTAGGTTTGGTGACTGAATTGATTAATCAGAGGGAGTTCCATCATTAAAGCATCCCAGTGAAGTATTTCATTTTGGTTTTTAATCCTCACTTAAAACCTTGCAAGATATATTTGCCTTACAGCGAAATGCAGAAAAAAGGCCATCTTACATCCTGAATTTTAAAAGAGCATTTCTTGCCTGTATAAAATCACAACAGAAGATGGGCTTTTAGGGAAAGCTATTTTGAATTTTTAAATACATCGGTAACATTACAGTATTCTTGCAAGAAAGACATTTCCACTCAGCAAAATGTGACGCTACTGCTAAAATTAGTGTGCAGCAGTCTCTCATTTTACAGGTTTTGGGGAGACAACACTGAAATAATAGTGCTTGCTTATAGGCCAGACCTTATTACAGAAGGGTGAATTAGAATAAGTTGTAGTCAATCACACCTTTAAGATCATTGTCTTTTTAATCCTCTTTTTCAATAGCTTGTACTTCTCTTGATTTTTTTTTTTTTTTTTTTAAAAAAAAACCAGCTCAATCAGGTGTTTTTTTAAAGTGACATCTTCAAATCTTATTTAAATATCTTTTAAGCTTGAGTAACCACTCCAAAACGTTCCTTTGAGGGTAAAAAAAATAAATAAAATTATCATAAGAGTAACATTTTTGTATATACCCTGCTGTGGATCTAAAAAATGTAAAGACTTTTTTATAAGCAATAGAAAGAAGACATGTCATGAGAAAGCAGAAGACAGGTAGGAATGTTCTTTTATTACAGGTTATTTAACCCCTTCACCCTCCAAAAAGTTGGATACAGAATTTTCATAGGGAAGGTCATGTGTCATCTGATGGTTGTCTTTCTGGCTTGAAATTTCTTCTATATGCTAGAAATATCTGACAATGCAATAAAATTTATGGTTTTATTTGTTTTCCACCAGAGGATCTCAAAAGCCCTCTTGATACTCCTGACGTGTTAATCTTCACGTGACTCTCAAGTGTTTCACAAGGCTAGTTTTGAGGGTATATCTCAACTTTGGTATTTGTGACGCTGGAATTGAATGATCTGCCTAAATTCATAGAATCTTTTTGGCATCTTCTGGGATAATCCCTGTGACTCTTTGAGCTTTAATAAATTCCATAAATCACATGCTTTCCAGAATTTCAAGCACTGTGTTCACTGTGTTTGGTCTTCTAGGAAAAAATAGACCTGTCTGTGGCATGACTACTAAATGTGAGGTACACACAGTGCTGCGATCTGACATGCATGGACAGACCAGTACGTCCATTTTAAATGACAGGAGAGCTTTACATTATGCTGTGGGGTTCAGATGCACGGATCAGGTTGCAGGATGGATGGCTTGGTGTATAAAACGAGCATACAGGAAAAATAAAAATGCCACACATTTGTGTTAAATCTGTTTTAATTTTAACAACAGCCATCGAGTCTTACTCCTTTTTACTGTTTCTAAAAATTTTTTCCATAGGAAATTTTGGGAAAGATTTATTGCCCTATGTCATGAGAATGAAAGTCTCCACGGTATCACATTTGAACAGATCAAAGCTCAGTTGGAAGCTTTGGAGTTAAAGAAAACTTATGTGTTGAACCCACTGGCTCCTGAGTTTATCCCTCGAGCTCTTCGGCATCAACATTCAGCGAATACCGCCAAACAGCAGCAGTCACCACCAAAGGTAAAGTTTTACTGATCGTGAGTTTTGCCAGAAAGTGAATGTAGAAATGCCTTTTGAGAAGTGATATAAAAGGTTTATGGAACAAGCTGTTATTTTAAAGTGGCATCGATGCAATCAGATACGAATGCGAATTCCAGGGGAATCCTCAGCATTTTCAAGTGAAAGCTCTAGACTTGTATTATAATTCAGTCTTTAGCAATCTGGCTTGGGGTTGTCCAAGCCTTGTTTCCACACTAAAATGTATACCTTGGGTCACTCTGGCATGTTCATTGACTGGGTTTCAATGACCCCGACGAGCTTCAGCCGCGGATCTTGGCCTCGCTGTTTAGATAAGCCAAATGAAACCCTCTGAACAGAGGCAATGGCTGTCCCGGGCATCCTGCGCTCTGACTCCACGCCGAGAAACAACGGGTCAATATAGCCAGTGGCAGGGAGTACAAGCAACAACGAAATAATAGCCAAAAGTGATTTGGTTTGATCTAAACCCCACATTTGAAATTCAAGGACTTACGTAAGATAATTGTTTGATTTAATTAAAAATATGTCGTAAAACAGTATATCGCCTAGATTAGCTCACTGGTAATGTCCTTCAGAAGGCCAGATTTCATTAGCATCAAGAGGGCAGAGAGATGAAATTACCACTCAGCCCTAATTTTATCAGCTGTTTTTATAAAAGCGGATAAAGAAGTGATGAAAATATGTACCTTCCTTAGGATGATCAAGAGTAACACTAAATTTTGGAGTTTTTTGGGGGGTGATACATTAGTAATCAATTCTATTTTAATAGTTCTTTGTAGTTTATTTCAAAATAATTTGAATTACAGTTTAATTAAATTGTGTTTAGAGATGCAACTAAAATGCAGGTTGTCAGCTTTGTGATGAATTCTGTTGTACAAGAAGGAAGAAATGTACGCATTTTCCATACCTTTGGATTTTTGTTGCAGGCTGTATCATTTAAATGAAATTTTTACGACAGGCTTTTTAACTTTAACGGTACAAAAAGGAAAGCCTTCCCTCTGGCAGTCCTTCCCAAAAGAGCGTTTGTAAGTGAGAACATTTGGTTTCTTCATCAAGATGCATTACTTTCTGAAACAAACACCAGATTTCTAAAGCATCTAGTCATGTGTCAAAACACTAGGCTTACAGAAAACCGTAAATTAAAAAATTATTGTCTTTAAAAAGTCATTGCTGCACTCTCATTTTTCATGAGTGCTTCAGCCTTGAATGCATTTTCTTTAATAATAGAACATCACTATTAATATTTTTTGTTTTCTAAAATGAAAGAGAAGTATTTAAAAATGCAGGTGTAATATCTTAAAAAAAAAAAAGGGGGGGTGGGTGGGGGAAGTGAGTCTTGCAAGAAGGCTGTTCTTTATTTTTCTTCCAGTTCGTTAGTAAACTAAGCACTTGCGCTGTAGAAATCAGAAGAGACACTTTCAAACTGCCAGCACTGTATTTTCAGTTTAAGATCTGAAGTGTTGTAACCACCTATATCATAATTATAATGAAATCTCTTTCCTCTGAATACAATTGACAGCTAGCATGTGCGGTAACAGCAGTAAAGCGAGCAGGTGATACTCAAACACATACAGAAAATGGTTGTGATAAGTGATACATTTCCCTTTGCTCAAGTTTTACAAGCAGATGGTTAGCTTTGCTTATTTTGGACTTCCCAAGTACAATATTTAACATTAAAAGATGGAAGATGAAAAACCTAGTGCCGCTGTATTTTGTAGCGGAAAAAATGAGAACAGCCTCTGATACGGTGTTTTGTGGTGAGTTTATGGACATCCCTGCAGCTCGGGGCTTGTTTCTCACATGTGGTGAAAAGTGATTTTGTAAGAAAAGCACCTTCTTATTCAGCGGAATTGCTCCTGGATTTATGCAAGGACACTAAAAACCTCTTTGCTGTTTATTTTTTAAAGAAGGAAAAAAAAAAAGTTTCTGCCTTCACCTGCCGTTGTTTGGCGTGGCTGGAGATGGGGACAGTGCGGAAGGAATGGCAGAGTTGGGGAGGCACAGCCTTTATTAACGGTGATGATACGGAAATGCAAAGTTTTCAGAAGTGGGACCTTCTGGCAGGGTCATGAGCGTACAGTAAATTAGGCTCTGAATTTTACAACTCGGCCTATCTCCTGCTCGCTCCCTGCGCTCCAGCTTTTCGGCTGGATTCAGGCACTTAATCGGGATGCATTGTTGTCCTAGATATTTATACAGTCAGTGAGGACCACAGGTCTGATTAAGTCTCTGGAGAATACTCTCTTCTTGTGTCTGTTGACTGAAGGGGCATCCTAGGAGTGATGAGGCTGTTCAGTGCCTCAAGTCACCTGAATCTTGGTCTGAGTTTCCTCTAAGTGCCTTTACGTAATGTCGATTTTTATAGTCTGAAGGTGGAGCAAGTTTTTAGAGCAAACTGAGTGCATCCGCACTCCAGTGCTCTCAGGCACCATCAGTGAAAGTGTAGGTTTAGGTGTTCTGAGATGGGTAGGGAAATTAAATTGGTCTGGAAATCTTTGAGAATCTTAACGGTTAAGTCATTAATAGACTATAATAAAGTCATTAAGCCATCGAAACTAGTAAAAGAAAAAGACAAAAGAAAGCCAGCACCTCCATTCCCCAACTTACAAATGGCCCCAGTTGACTTACATTTACCAATCTGATACTGTTAGGTGCTGAAGCTGCAGTTCGACAGAACAACTGTTCTTATGAAATTATGTAATTATTTGCTATTTCAGTTTTAAAAATATGGCCCCTATAAAATACAAGTATGGTAGGTAGAACAGAGATTTCTTAGACTGCTGCACAGAGCTTGATGCTAACCGACAGCATAACAGGTACAGAAATGCCTTGTTCTAACCATGAGTGATTAAGGCATGTAGCTCCTCTCCATTCTTAGATTGAATCTTGCTCCCTTTAGAGAATAAACAGGTTTCTTTTGTTTAAGTACTACGATGAAAAGCAATTATTATTTTATTTTTCAATAATTCATTTTGGAAACGAGAGGAAAATTCAGAGACCAGTTCTTTAATCTGGTTTATGCATGAGTCAACATTGTCAAACAGCCTGTCTCTGTGCCCTGCCTAATTTGCTCAGCCTGCTGGAACACTGCCTAGACCTATCTCCTGGGCAAGAGAAGTTTTGCAGCATCAAAGGATTTTTAGATTTATTTTAAATTTGTCAACGTACTTAGGTCCAGATTAAGGTATCCCTTTCCTGCAAAAGACTTAAGAGCATACTGGCATTTCAATATGCGCTCACAATTTATGACTATTAACTAATTAGTTCATGCTGTAAACTCATGAGCGTGTAGGAGGGGTAACTCGGTTCTGTTAACCTCCTCTTCTAACATACAATTCACCAGGGAAAAGCAGTTTCCCCAGAGTATTCTGGTGCTTGACTCTACTGTATTGTACTTCTGGGGGAGCAGTCACCATGGGGCCAAAGTCCAGAAGCATAAGATGGGGTGAGGAGGCGCTGTCTAACGAGGCTGGGTGAGCGGTGGAATAAAACTGCCGGGAAAAGTGGGAAATGACATGGTGAGAGAGGAAACTCGAAGTAGCTTGCTGTAACGCTCCTTGGATCTGAAAACAGGCCTTGGGAGGGAGTATCCCCAGAGGGACTGGTAACGACCCACTGGTTAATTGAATTAGTGGTATTTAATGTCCAACTTTGTGAGTTCACACTCAGGTGATAGAACTGGGCAGTTGACTAAAATGTTGGGCTAACTTCTTTCAAACTCTATTTTATATTTAATTATAATGTTCACTCGAAATAAAAAGCTTTGGTTTACATAAGAATGCAAACCGTTACTATTATTGTTTTTCCTTTTAAAGGGCAAGGTCCATCATCATAACCAGAATGACCATTTCCCACCTGATGGAATTGGTAAGTATCTCTGCAGTTACTGAAGGAATTCCTCTGAGCTCACACCAATTGGCTCCAGTGAAGTTGATACTCAATTTATGTCAAGTTACTGTCTGGTCTGTTCTCCATCTGAAAGCCATTTACTTCTTGTGTGCGTTTGGGAAACGGGTTATAGACTGGTAAGTGGGCACTGGGCATTTCCGAGACTCTCCCTTTATAGGTGTTGTGCACACTGACTTCAGAGCCTTAACGCAGCATTGTTGTTGGCCTCTTAAAAATGGCTGTGTTGGAAATTCATAATGTAAAATACTGTACCGGTGTATTCGCCCTGTAAGAGTTAGGACTTTATATTGCTGTCATGGTTTGGGTGGGTTCTGTTTTACCTCAGACCAGGACAGTTGCAGGCACTGTTTTATGATGAACTTTGAACGTACGTTTTGCTGTCACATATCCAGATATTACAGATCGTACTTTTGCAAGCTAGCATGCAACAGGGTAATAATTTTGTTAGTAATTTGAAAAAGCACTAATTTAAAGCTTGTCTTCCCTGCTAAAGAAGGGAGCATGATTCTAGTTTTTGATGCAGTGTTTAACAGCTGCTCTGACTGTCAGCAGATTTAATTGGTTTGGGACATTCTTTCATTAGTGCAGTTACCAGCTACCTGCTTGTCTATATCTCAGCTCGTGTTTTCTGCCTCTTCAGACTTCTGAAATGGGATACAGAATTTGATTAATGCTTTCTCTCCGTGTTACAGACCTGTGCTGTTAGAGAGTTGCACACATGCTTTATACAGATAGATGCTACTAAGGTGAAAAAAGAAAGAAATAGTCTTCATATTCTTTTTGTGTATATAACTTCTTTTATTTGTCTTTATATATCTTTTTTTTTTTTTTCTTTTTTTTTTTCAGTTCAGCCCAATCCTTCTGTTCTAATTGGAAATCCTATCCGAGCATATACTCCTCCCCCTCCTCCTCTGGGACCTCACCCCAATCTGGGGAAATCTCCAAGTCCTGTTCAAAGGATAGATCCGCACACTGGGACAAGTATTCTATACGTACCTGCTGTCTATGGAGGAAATATGGTCATGTCTGTGCCTTTGCCTGTAAGAAATCATTTTCTGTTTACTCCCCTCCCCCCCCAATTATTGTATGTACAAAAATGAATGCTAAAATCAGTTAGTGAATATTCTGCAAGCTTTTTCAGCACTTTACTTCAAATACATCGGCTTAGTTGGCTCTCCGAGTGGATGTGCAGAGGACCACCAGAAAATGAGGACTTAAAAACACTGCTCCCCCAAATAACTCCAGGCAGCCTAAAAGCAATTTAATGTTCATGTAATTTGGTGTATTTTCTCAGCTCTGAGTTTAAGCACACCAGTGGGATCTGTCTCATCTGGCGTGAGATACCTGCATCTGAATTAATTGCCTCGTCCAGTTCTTAATCATTGGAGAGACATAGGTGATTCAGACAGAGCTTGTTTCTCGTTATTGGCTTCATACAGTTTAAATTACCAGCTTTGGATGTCTGCAGTGCAAGGTGTCTGAAGTGAAGTGATAAGAAAAATAAGCATAATGGGATGTTTTCCTCTTCCAGAACCTGGTAGCAAACCAGTTTCCTCTCCAATCCTTTTCCTTAATGACATTTGAGAACACAATGAAGATCCCTAATCAGGTCTTTTAGGCAACATTTATGTATGGAATTTTGCATTACAAATACAACTATCTCACCAAAACTTACACAAATTAAAGAAGCGGTCTGCTTTATTTTTAACCTCCACAGTCACTTATTCTGGAGGGAGGAAAGAGCAAAGGCTGCAGAAGGGATGTTGCGGAGTAACATATCTGTGTTGTACACAACTCCTGAACACATGAAGGACATGGAACCCACACAGGCAGATGTGTTTAACTCCATGCGTAGTGCTAAACATTGGCATACAGTTCATTTCTTTTTTAATAATTATATAAGTCCTCTACTGTGATTTAGGTTATGGATGCTCTGTAGGGGACTTGCTGTAGAAGCTCTGGTTTCAGTTTGGGTGTGTTAGATCAGCTGGCAGCTATAGATTGGGTTTCTTTGCCAAGTCAAGGAATTTTCCTTTTTCCTACCTTACTAGAAATCTGCATTTGATGGATAAATTTAAATGCAGTGAGAAGGCCAGCAGCTGTATCTTTGTCACGCTCGCTCACACTATGTTAATATCAAACAAAGATAATTTAACAAGTTCTGTCTTATTGTTCCAAGGTTAATATATTTTTATGTGTTTCCAATCAAAAGAAATATATTAAAAATAAGTATTTTGAGCTCACCTTCCCTGAAGATGTTTTTTTTTTTTTTTCCAATTAATTAAGTGAGAAGACTGAGGTACTAATGATACAGCTGCTTTTGAAAAGTAGCTTGTTGGAGATGATTTGAGATTGTACAGATGCAACAGTAGCGTAAAGCTAAAGTTCAAAGTGTGCATTTCAAGGGCAAACTTAATGCTAACTTAAAAAAAGAATTGCGTGAAAGTTGTTACGCTTACAACAAGTAGGGACTGAAGGAAAATGTGTTGATATTCATGTAAGATAAAATGATCTCTCTGCTTTGTTTAAGGCAGTTCCCATATCCAAGGTAAAAACATGAGGAGGTTGTCTGCTGTCACCAGTAAAGGATGCTTTGTCAGCCTGAGCGCTGATGATTACTTTCCCTGCACTCTCCTCTTAATCATACGCTTCCTCCTTTTAATAAATTCCCTACAGGGTGAGATCGAACTAATTTGATCCAGAGCTGTATTCCTTTGCATTCTTTGTAGGAATAAAATTTAAAATGTTGTAAAAAATCCTGACTTTTTTACATGCTTTCAGGAGGTGGATTTTACTTCAAATATTTAGGAAGGTGATCTGCCATACGTGTGTCGTGTAGCATAGACACTTTGGAGTGGCCCTGGCATTCTTAATATATGGATAGTCTCTTGGTTCTGCCAGTAGTCCTGTTAACTTCACTGTCTTGTGGGCGCAGAGGTATGGAATGCCCGCTCGTTCCGTGTTAGGAGACTGCAACACTAGGTGGTAAAAGGACCATAAGGAATTCCTCAGGTTAGAGGCTTCTCTCTGTTTCCCCCCTGAGACGTAGCCTAATGTCTCTTTTACCTACTGGGAGAAAGGGCTTTTTGTTTTCTTGAACTTCACCCACTTCTGTTTATTTAGAGAAGAGATAATATAAAATTTACTAAAATACAATTTGTCCGTCAGTCTTTTCTCTTGGAATTTTTAAACCACTGGAACAAGGATGGGTTTTGATACGGGTTTGTTTTGTTTTTTTTTTTTTCCCCAGTGTAGTCCTTCCAGATCTCTGCTCTCTGCCCCTTGCTGCTCGGCCTCTCCTTATTGCTCTCCCTTTCCAGCACTGTGCGTTAGTGTGCCAGGTCATCCGATGCATGGAAAACTGCTCGTTACCGATCTGATATCAGTGTGCTTGTCACTTTCCTTCCTTTAATGCATCTTAACAGATTGCTTTTTTTCTTTTTTTTTTTTTTTTTTTTTTTTTTTTAATTCTGTAGGTACCATGGACGGGGTATCAGGGTAGGTTTGCAGTTGACCCTCGAATCATTACTCATCAAGCAGCTATGGCATATAATATGAACCTGTTACAGGCACATGGGCGTGGGTCTCCTATACCTTATGGCCTGGGTCATCATTCACCCGTTAGCCTAGGACAACAGCAGCAGCTTCAGCATCAAGACAAGGAGCAACATGAACAAAGTCGAAATGGTTAGTTGTTGAAATTGCCTGGCAAGCTAGTTTTGTTTTGAGGGAGTTTGTACTTTAAATGGGGTATTGTGGAAAGCATTTTTTTCTTTCTCTCTTTTAAGACATCGAGGGATCTACAGAGGTGGGGAAATAACCTGTGCTTTGCCTTTACTAATAAAAAAACTAAGATATTGTGGGATTCAGGGGAGGAAGTAAACAAAGTTGGGATGTGCATGTGTTGAGGGTATAATTGGTCTGTCTGTGTTCTGCAATTACGTTGGAAGAACTACTTAGTGATGATTAATGAACAAAGTGCAGAGATTAAAAAAAAGTGTCATTTGGGTAAATTATATTAAATGTCTATGATGCTGTAAATGCTATACAAATAAGTCTAAATTTTCCAGTGTCTGGGGAAAAAAAAAAAAATTTCCATTGAAACCAATTGATTTCTTAAATGTTTTTAGGTAAAAGTGAAAACACTGCTGGACCTGAAATCAGTAAAATTCGAACACCTGAGAAGAAACCTTTGGAATCCAAGCAGCAGGTGGGTTTGTCTTGTTTGGGTTTGCGGGTGTGTTTTGTTTCATTTTGTTTTTTAATACTCTCTCTCTCTCTCTCTCTTAATGAATTTATTATTTACTGACATGTTTTTTGTTTGTTTAATGTGAATTGTCAAAGTTTTTCGTTCTCTTTTTCTAGGTTGACTTAGAAGCAAATTCTCAGAATAGAAGCCCAGAGTCACGTTCCAGTGTTGGTTATCCTAATGCTAAATTTCATCGCAAAGATAATCTTAACCCCAGGCAGCTGAATCTACATCTCACCCCACCCCACTCGCAGTATGCAGTTCCCAACCGCCACTTCCAGCACCTGTCACAGATACCAAGGCAGCCATATCCTCTGCAGCAGCAGCAAAACCTTTTAGGTCAACAACAAAATCATTTGCCTGAACAACAAAACCAAATGCCACCCCAGCAAAGCCAGGTAGTTCAGCAGCATAACCATTTGAGTCAGCAGCCTCCACAACCTTCGCAGCTTTCCCCTGCTTTCCAGGCAGGCCCCAGCCAATCTTTTTTTAATAATCCGATTCCCCACCGACCACATTCTCCTGCTGTAGATGCTGTGATTTCAGAACAACACCCCCCGCCTATGTTACAAGAAGTCAGTAATCCTTTGAGGCCTATTGCACAGCACAACCCTGTTCTGCCAACCCACTTGAACAACTTCATTGAAGAGAATCCATCAGGAATGCCCTTAGGGGACACTTTAGGTAGGTGACTTTTCTTTATTTAAATTCAGAGTGTGCAATTATAACTACATTGAAGTGAAAATGAAGGGAGGTATTTACCTTTTCAGGCGCATGGCTCTGAATTGGGTCATTGCTGGGTTAGTTTCCGTAAGTAATGTCATTGAGCATAATTTGCTGCCTGAGGCATGTTTGAATATTCAGCACTTTATTAGAAGATTCATGTTTATATGATTTTCCATATGATTTAAATAACCAGGTTATACACTGCAATGCAGTTAGTGTCTAATAGGCCCTGGAATATACTGTATAAAAAGTATTCTTTTTTTTCTGACGTAAAGATCTTTAAAAAGGGGCATTAGATAAATTTTTTTTTTAAAACTATTTTTGTAGATCGTATGCATGGAAATGTAGCTTTGGAAACAATAAGGCAGCAACAACAAGCCAGGTTACAGCAATGGAATGAACATAATGCCTATCTCAGTCAAGGCACTATTCCATATCAACACCATCACCATCCTCATCTACCACATCTTCCTCAGCAACCAATTGGATTGCATCAACAGCAGCAAGTTAGGGCAAACTGGAAACTTGCCAGTAATACAGAAGATGAAACAGAGGCAACATATTCAAGGTATTTGTTTAATGAGTCATCAGAGCTTGTATAAAATTGAGCAGTGGGCACCTATCTGTAACACTGTGAGCAAGCGCAAGACACTTAAAGGTATTGCTTTTTGCTGCTGGTATTATGAAGGTTAAAGTAGTCGGCAGGCTGACTTACGACTGTGCTTTTACTGTGTGTTATGCTTTATTCTGTTAGTATATTGGGTAGTAAAGCTGTAGTGGAAAAAATACCTTTATGGAGCTTTTCAGTGCTGTATTTATGGAATAAAGAATAGATAGTAACAACCTTGGGTTTATAAAAGAGGTGTCCGAGTGTAGTTAAGGCCTGTTTAAGTTGTAAATTCTTCAAATGGAATTAGCAGTCTCAGATTTCTGTGCTTGAAAAGAAACAAACCAACCCCTCCCCAAACACTGCTCCCCAATAAAACCTAAACTTTTCTTCCTTTTCAAAAAGCCTTTGCTTTTAAAAGCAGGTTTTGAAAAAATGCTTATATTTAAGGTGGAGCATTAGGGGGCAAGAAAGGAAGCTGTTGAATAGAAACAGGAAAATGGTCCCAGCAGTCATCAGCTTTAATCATGTATACTGTAAAGGCTGGATTTTTAAAGTGCCTCTGTTTACTGTCATCTCCCACTATGCTTTATTTTCCATCTGGGTTGTTATAGCCATGGTAAAGCATCTAAATGCTCTCTTATCTGACTCTGTGAAGTGCTGACTTGAATATTCTTGACCTTTTGAAGAAGTCTGGAAGTATATTGTGCAAGTGAGGGGAATCCCTGATTGTTCTGGGTTTTGCCTTTTAAGGGGTTAAAACTTTCTTTAACTATGCAAAGTTTTTTGCGTTGTATAATAAAGCAGGAAATCCTTACCTCAGTTGTCTCTTAAGAGATAACAAAAAATTGATTCTTCTGACTGAAAAGAAAATCTCAAGAGTTATTAAAACTTTGAGATGATTCGGGTAGGTATTTCATCCAGTTAATCCTCTTGTGCCTAATTTCTGATTGCTCACAGTCATATCCTTTGAAGTTAGGGTCAGTAAGCGCAAAGATGAGTATATTTAAATTCAGTGTTTTGTGCTTTGAGTTTTCTCCACCTCAAAAAGAGTGGGATTTCAGCAAAATTTTTCTTTTTCTTGATACATTTATTCTGTCAATACAGATTCCAGGATTTGCTCAGAGAACTGTCACACCGTGATCAAAGTGAAAGTCGGGACTTAGCCGAAATGCCACCCCCTCAGTCAAGACTGTTGCAATACAGACAAGTTCAGCCCAGAAGCCCACCAGCACTCCCTTCTCCTTCCTGCAACTCTAACCACAGTGGTCACTTTCCTAACTTCACTGAAAACAACAGAGACGTTGAAATACCCAGTAACCCAGCATTTCAGCAGCATTTACCCCAAATATACAATCCCCCTTTCTCAATGCCATCCGAACATATAACCCCATCTCCCTTGAAATACCTGCAACCTGATGGATCATGGACTTATGCTAACCTACAGCAGAATCACCTTATGGGGCAGGGCTTTCATTATGGTATACCTCCATTGCCCCATAGGTCGCAACAAAACCCTTTTATACAAATACAGAATCATCAGCATGCAGTCGGTCAGGAGCCATTTCATCCACTCGCATCTCGAGCAGTATCTGCTTCTTCGCTCCACAGCTTAGAAGAGGTAGGCGTTTTTGTCTGCGTATGCAATTGTGTCATTTTAATATCAGATTATATTTTAAAGTGGTCATGAATGCAAAATACCTCACGTGTTAAAAGCTCACACTGGGAATTTCTGTGCGGTAAAAATTTTCCTCTACGTCTTCTCTGTTCACCTTGCGCGTATTCGTGGTTCTCATCACTGCAGGTATCACATTTTCTCTACTAAAGGGGAGGTCTTGGCTTCTTGAATGTTACTCAGAGTTTTCTTGCAATCATGGCTCTATTATCTGCCTGTCGTTTATCTGGAGTGCAAATTAACCACACCCTCGGTGAAGACGCATGAAATGACTCTCTGGAAAGTCAGCTTGACTCAGCCAGCCAGTTGGCTCAGTATTAAACCGTGAATATGGTGGAGTTACTTTCCATACGAACTTGAGACCGGAGCAGTACAGTTGTTTCAACGTGGTCCAAAACCTGATTCAACAGATCCCGCCTGGCCTGAGCTAATTGTGCCATCCCGTGTATTTTGGGGGTTCAGAGTGTTGGAAATCAGTGCCGAGATACCCAGCTGTGCTGCGTGGCTGTGGGTCCGGCACAAACCCTGCCACACCACAGCTGGCTCTACCCCTCTCGAGCTTTTTTTGTTCCGGACTCTGAGGGGGTGCGGAACGGGGCGCAGACTATGCGAGCACACAGCTGGGACAGGTCACGTTCTGAACAGGAGCGCTTAACCCCTCTTGGAATCCGGAGTGCTAAGGAGCGTGTGATATGTAGACACGGGGTATGCTGGAGCCAGGTTGTATTCCAGGAATGTCGGGATTCATATTCTCAGATAATCTTGCACTGAGCGCGTGTAATCCAATATTTGTACGTGAAGTTAAGTGGCTCATTCGGGGATGCGTTTTTGTCAGGGTTTTTACAGGAGCCACGGGGGCATCCCTGCTCATCACTATCCCACATAATACATATTTAATTGTCTTTTGACTTCTGAAAATAGGAAATATTTAGTTTATGTGCCTGAGAAAAATAACTAAAATTGAATTCCAGTGCATTTTACAGATTTCTGTCTTATACAGATCCGGAGAGGTTAAGGGAGTCCTCAGGCCCAGCTAGAGCTGTAGTAAAGTTTTATAGACATTTGGAAATTCTATGTCTCGGTCCATTAGGACGTACCACCTTGTATAAAATCTAATACTTTGTGACAACAGTTAATGCCGTCAGTACAGCGGGATGTAGGAACAATGGCTTTTCAGCACTAATAAACTAATAAATAATCCTATAGAGTTTGTGACAGCTCCTGCTATCTGAGGACAAATAGAGTGGGCCTTTGTGTAATTAGTGCAAATTCGGTTTAGTTCTTATTTCTTCTTCCTTTCAAACTATGTGACAGAAATGCCAAATGCAGTAAAAACCTTACAAGACAGAGACTTGCTTGTAAAGTTTCCAAGACTGCTAGTTCAGCTGGTAGGTAGGACTGAATACACAAAGAAATCAAAATTCAGTTTTAGGTGTATTTTTAACAGAGATCCCTCATATAAGGCAGGTGTCAGGGGGGGATGTCATGACTTTTGGTATCCTTACTAAACTGCTTTCTCAATCACTATTTATAAAACTGTTCATTGACTCGATACTTGAAAGCTTTTGCATGTATTCAGTCAAACCAGATTTGAACTGCATATCAAAGGGAATGCTTCAGTTACTGTGCCTGCTCCTGTACGTGCAAGTGTCCAGGACTTTGGTAACTTCCTCATTGCTTACCAAAGTTGCCTGTTAAACTCAAAAAAAGTATAGTTTTTGGGTGTGATTCGGGCAGTAACTTCTGAATGATTTTTTTTGTTGTTGTTGTTATGGAAGAATACGCTCAAGAGAGCAGAGCGACCGGCTATCGAAGGGCCGTTCCCTTGATGTACCGTAGTAGTGTGGCAGCTATAATGAGATAGTACGGTTTTCCTTCATGCACTTCTTTTTTTTCTGAATATTTTTTTGTGGATGATATAATAACAATATTAGGGCATTGCAAGCAAGTTATTTGATGTTTATTTAGCTAATTTTTTTATCACATTTCATTAGGATGTTTGCTTTTTCTCTTTACCACGTACAGATTTTGACTTTACTGAATACAGATTTTGACTTTACCGAGTACAGATGTGACTTTTGTGCTCTTGTCAGTACAGTGCAGAAGGGAGCAAATACTATGTTTATTTTTTAAAAATAAACTGTCATACAACAGACTTGCTTTGAATCTTGAGAAAGTTTAAAGAGTCATTAAGTCTGAACTCTTGAAGCCAACAGGGTCGTTAATGGAGCTCCCGCCCTTTTCATCTACGTGATCCATAGGGTTTGTGGAAGCAAGTAATTTCTGTGGTTTCAGATAAAATTCTCTGTGTTATTTCTCCTGAGGGCACACACTTCTCGTACATACGCAAAATCCAGTATACAGATGTATCGTGCTTCCCCAAATCCTGGTGTACAAGTCGCTCGTTTGTCCTTTGGAAACTGAAAGCCGTCTTTTTCCTCTGTGCACTGTAATTGAACATTGGCTTTTGCTCTTGTATGTTTCTGTGCTTCCTTTGCAAATGCGGAGTATCTCCCTCCTTGCCACTTCATACACCTCCCGCGTAGGAGTGTGAGATGTAAAGGTTGATGAGAATTAAGGAATCTCAGTTGACACCCTCTGCACTTCCTTTAGAATTCTGTGCCAGTTTTGTGTGATTAAAATACATTATCAGTGACTGCAATATGCAACGTATAACTTGAAATATATTAATTTTTTTTTTTCTAAATGCAAGGCACAATTTTTTCCTTTTTTTCTTTCATAAGATGTTGCAGGGGAAAAAATCGGATGGAAAAATGGTATTTGATACGTGCAGTTGAATAAAAGGAGCAAAAGGCCTTTTTTTGTTTTGTTTTTCTGTTCGCAGTATGAACCAAGAGGACCAGGCAGGCCGTTGTACCAAAGAAGAATTTCCTCTAGTTCAGTCCAGGCTTGTTCTGAAGAATTAAGCACTCCTCAAGACAGTCTTGGTCAGTGTAAAGAGCTTCAGGACCACAGTAACCAGTCATCTTTCAACTATTCATCACCTGAGTTGTGGGTAAACTCCTCCTCATCTGCCCCATACCCAAACATTCCATGCAACGGCGCCAACAGAGCAGTTCCACCCCGGGAGTTGTTAGGTAGGTACAGACTTCAGCTTTGCTTCTCTGCTTCTCTCTCTGCTCCTTTGAGTAGACTATTTGGGCTGGAGTGAGCAAGTCTAAATGAAAGGGTTGATTGGTTTCTGGGTTTGGGGATTTTTTTGTAGTTTTGGGCTTTTGGGGGGTTTGGGTTTTTTGGAGGGGGTTTGTTTTTGGTTTTTTCCCCCAAAAATGTTTTCTGCCATCTCTTCAAATCCTGAAATGAATTTAAGCAAAGATTTTTGAAGTATTCATTCATTCAAGTTTTCAACGGGTTGGATTTTTTTTTTTTGAGTACTTTCATCAAACACAAGCTGTGTGTGACCCTTCCAGTGAGAAACTTCACTGTGTACTTTGTTTCTCTACTTTTGTACTCATATGATGGTACATTTTTGTATGTGCATTTCATGCATGTAGAGATTGAAATAATTACAGAATATATCTGTTGCCCAAGTCCTAGGCTATTTTAGATAGGACGTATACCTGCATTTGAGCGTAGAGTTTCTCTAGCTCCATAAGACAGCAGAATTCTCCAGACAAAAGTAATGTACCCCATTAGGATTCAGGAAACTCACTTGTCAGTGGTTTTATACCTATGGTTTAAAGCACCATTTTTTCTGATAGTTACCAGAGTTGTTAAATGTGGAGCAAGAACGTATCAATTAGCAGGAATGCATTCAGACTAAAATATCAATAATTAGTTGGTTGGCATTCAAGAGTCTGAATTGCTGGTTGAGAATGAATTATATATGGTGCTGTAAATTTTAATTTTAGCCTATTAAGCTATAAAGCAAGAAGAATGAAGTACTCTTTGTGCTGTTTCAGTGTAAAGTGTTCAGGATAAAGTGTTTAGAGTATATCCCCTTCTGCAGCAGCTTACCTTCAGTGCATCGGCTAAATCTGCCGGGGCAGAGTCGCGGGTTCAGTGTTACGAACTCTGTAGGTACACGCACGTGGAGAAGATGTTTAACAATCAGTCTTCTCGGCATTGCAGACCTGGGTCATACGAGATCCAATAGTTGGAAACGAAGCTAGATAGAATAATAAGAATAAGAAATTTTCTAGGACCCAGAGTGACTAAACACAGAAAACTGGGGGGGGAGGGGGGGGGGGGGGGAAGATTACTGGGAGAGGTAGTTTCCGTACCCCTCCGTTCTTGCTTTGGGGTTACTGTAATAGATTTCCTTAGTCAGAGCTGTTCATTCAGACAAACTCTGGCTACTCCTTTCGCAGCTCCACCGAAGACGGTCAAGCCCCCAGAGGAACACCTGAAGGCCGAAAACATACAGCTCTCCAATTCCTTCAACTACAGCGTGCTGCAACACCTTGGCCAGTTCCCCCCGCTCATGCCCAACAAGCAGATCGTGGAGTCGAACAGCAGCAGCCAGCAGAACGCCGGCGGCAGCAAGCCCGTCATGTCCTACGCGAGTGCTCTGCGGGCTCCGCCAAAGCCCAAACCTCCTCCTGAGCAGACGAAAAAGAATAGCGACCCTTTGTCTTTGTTTCAGGAACTTAGCCTAGGTAGTTCATCAGGTAGCAATGGCTTTTACTCCTATTTTAAATAATCAGATTATTTTTTTTAGAGAGAATTTAATTTTTATTTGTGTCCGTAGATCTAAGATAGTTGGGGCTTCACCTGTAGTTGCAAATATTCCCTTTGTTTATATTAGTAAATATATCCTCACTTAATTGCTTTGCTGCTAGACTTGCAACTAATTTTTTAATTATATTCCATTATTTTGCATTTTTTGACGTGGGTCGGTTTTTTGGAAGCTTTTCTGTAGGAAAACACACACACGTTATTTTTTAATTTGTGTAATGTTAATGATATGTTGCATTAAACTAGCAGCTGAGAGGTTACCTGTGCAACTTTAAAAAAGGAAAAAAAAAAAAGAAAAAAGAAAAAAGGAAAAAAAAGTTTGTCTAAATTGTATTTAAGAAGATTGTAAGTAGCATTTACATTTATTCAATAACATTAGCATACTATGCTGGGTTTCTGTACCAGAAATGGCCAGTTAATGTAAAAATGTATGTTATTTCTGCTTAAATTCATTTAATTTTTTTTTTTTTTAAATAAAGGTGCAGCATCTTCTAAATACTTTCAGTTTTATCAGCTTTTTTGTGAAGGGATGCTGCATTCTCAGACTTTTATAGGTTTAGATTCTGTATGATGTGGTATTGTATTTTCCATCCACTGTAGGGTACAGTAAAGGCATTCTTTGCAGACACCTATGCCATTGTTTGGAAACATTCAGATAAAAAGTATTGGTATACTTTAAAAAAATAATTAAAAAAACCACAAAAAAAAAACAAACAACAAAAAAAACCAACAAAAAAACTCTACATTTTATTTTTGGACAAGCTAGTAATATAAGCTTGTTTGAAAAGTTAATTTGATAGGTTTTTTAAATGAATCATGAAGCTGAAAATAAATTTTTAGGTATGTTGGTGCTTAGTAGATTTAATAACTATTTTAAAAAAAAATGCGTGAATTTAGTAAAATACTTTTTTGTTTGTTTGTTTAATTTTTTTTCCACTATGCATGTGTAAATGTTTGTAATCTGGCTTTTTCCTCCCCCCTTCTCCAGTGGTATAAAGAATTGTGCCGCTTTAATTTTTTTTTTTTCCCCCCGGTAAAACTTTTGGTACATTATTTGATGTTTACATTAAAATGTGACATTATACAAGGAAATTCAGATATTTTGCTAACTGTTTTGTTTGAGGAACATCATTAAAGAAGAGATTTAATGTTTGTCAAAGCTGTATCCAAATTAATCTAAATCTTTTGGGGATCAGAATGGTTACCAGGTTATTTATCTACATGAGTTCTGCTAAGTTCTCCACAAACCTGGCCCTTTAGGGATACAAACTGAAAAAAAAAATTAATTATGGGATATTTAAAAATTAAAGAAAAAAGTGTGAATGAAAACTCGGAAGAGAGGCTTTGTCCATAAAGATTTCTGGTCTTGCGCACTGTTCATACTTCTGCAGCTGGGGAGATGGAGAGGGGCGTTTGTATAGTTTCTCCAGAGAAAGTAGTCCTCCTTTTACACTTGAAGAAATAACTTTAAATCTGGGAAATATTTTACAGGGACTGAGCTGGGTGGATTTGCGGTATTCCTCCACTCGCTACATACGAGAATTAAAATTTTAGAGCTGTGTGGGGGTGATTGCAGATTTTTACAGCTGTCCATGGGACACATTACTAATGAGCAGTGGCTGCTGCTGTATTCAATCAGATTTTTGCTCTGGTTACAATCAGGTTTTGTTTTTGGGCTTTTTTTTTTTTTTTTTTTTGCATTGGACTTTATGTTTTAAGGCAAAGGTCTTTATATAATGGGGTTGATTTAAACTCAGTACACTGCAGAGGTTTGCATATAAATTTTTATTATAAATCTTTGCTGGTTCATGATTCAGAAACTTATCTGAAAAACTTTTTCCTCCTTTTTGCTGTAAAGAAAAGCACGCATAACTCGTTAATTTATTTCCTAATGTCTATACCAAACAAAAGATGCTGGGAGAGGGGAAAGCCCCTGCCAAGTTATGCTTAGCACTTCAGCGTATGGCATCAAAAATGAGGACCCAAAAATGAGCGGAGGCCAAATCCTGCAGCCTTGAATCAAGCGAAACTACTGTAAAATGGTTTTTTGCCGAGCTGACGGCTGCAGAAAGAGGTCCCTGGGAAATTCATTTGGAAGGGCCGGGCGTGTGCTCGGCGTAAGTTCGCCTCGGTCTCTTTATTTCAGCGGAACTGTGGCAGTTCTCCTGCCCGGAGCGCCTGGCGCTGCGCTCCGAGGAGGAGACTCCGTGTGCCTGAACGTTGTAGTCTCCGAGTTCTTGATGAGGTGTGCAAGGCTATGGCAGAGGAGAGGTAGGGCTCAAATGCACTTCACTTCGCCGAGTCGGCATTGTAATTTCAGGGGTTTCAAAATCACTCATTTATATGGAGCAGTCTTTTGATTCTGTTCACCATATTTGAATATTAAACTAATAAACATCACTTGTTAATTTACTGCTATCTGTCAATTAGTTAAGGGGGAGATGGTCGCATCTCGCCACATTTTGTTCTGTTTTACACCGGCATTTTATCGGCACTGAAAACATCATGGATAAAAGGAGCATTTTTCTCTCTGACTTGACGATTTCAATTCTATAACTTCATGAAAATCTCTGCTGGTTTGGGTTCCGGATTTTCCTAAGCGCTCTCACCCAGGAGTTTGGGGATGGTATCGTAGAGGTCTCCTGACTACCAGCTTTGGAAATGGGTAGCACGAATCAGTTGCATTTCTTAAGAGTTAGTCGTTTTCCAAGAGATTATTTATTTTGAAGTATCTTGTCTAGCCGTTATATGTCACGTACATAGCCCTGAGTGGGATCTTTCCTTTTTAGAGCAAATTGCCCAATGTTTATTGAAGTCATAGCTGTTTAAAAAAAACCCAAAGCTGTATCGTAAACTCTTCTAGGGCTTTAATTGAACTCTTATTAAAATCAAATTAAGCCTTACTGATGGCTCCGGTGGGCACTAGCTCAGGCTGCACTGTAAATATGGAACTGTTGCAGTTACAGTGAAAATTCAGAATTACGGGTTTAGATTCTCGGTCTGTGTAAATTGTCTCAACTCAGAGGAGACGAGTGGAGGCCTGGGCATATACACCGACTGAGTATTTGGCTCCTTGATGTTTTTATAGCTAAAATGACACAGTTAAAAGTACAGTTGGTGCCAAATCCCGTGCTCCTTGTCCAGGAATAAACCCCCGTTGTTGTCTGTGAAAAATTTAAATGACAAGGTCATCCCGATCTAAATTTAGAAAGCTTGTATTTAATATCAGGAATAAGTTCTGGTTTTATTCTCTTTTAATTCCAGTTTTTCAGGAGAAAAATCAGGATGCCTCATGGGAGGTTGTCAGTGTGGTGCTAAGAACTAATAAAGAATTGAGAGAAAGACTTAAAAAGAAATTATGTGAACTTGAAAAAATTAAATTTTTTTTTTTTTTTTTTTTTTTTGCATTTCAAATAGAGCTTCTACCCTTTAAAAAGCTCCTTACCGAACGCAGCTGGTAGGTTTCCCTGTGTGTGTCTGAAGACCGAATTCTTACGAAGCTGCAAGCTTTAGACTTGGCCTTACTGAGCCAGAAAAGGAAAGCGGAGGAGATGCTGCTCGCTTCCGTGGGCACAGCGCTGAGCCGGGAGGTGGATTCTGAAGCAGCGGTTACACCTTTTGACGGTGCGGTGCTTCCCTTTGGTGTCCCGGGTACGCCGTTACCGTGTGGGATAGGAATGTGCTCGTCCACAGCTCGCCCGCTTCGCCTGTTTCTGCGCGAAGCTCCGCTGCAGTCGAGGCCTCGGGCAGAGCTTTCCCGGTGCGTCCCCGTCTCGCTGCCGTGGTTCTCCGGCTGCTCTGTGCTCATCGGTCGTGTGCCGCGCTCCCTTCCCGGTAGGATGCTTAAGTGCGGGGATCCACCTGGGGACGCGTTCCGGGGTCTGCCCGCAGCGCCGAGCTCCCCGTAACCGAGAGCACGTCGTGGGGACGATCCCCCTCTGCGTTCTCGAGCAGAAATCATCACCCTCTCTAATGCTTAGCTGCTCTTCAAATGGCGGCCCTAAGTGTTTCCGCAACGCAACTAATAAGTAGCTGTTGCGCGTGGAAGCCGGCTGCTTAGAACCAAAGCTCTGCCATCCATATTTTCTCCTGGAAGTTGTCATCTAGCGTAGTTGGTACCGTTTTACTTAATTGTGTGGGCTGTGGCATTGCTGACCCCGAGCAGTACGCCGGTGCTTCCATCGACGTTACAAACCCTGTGAGTACTGCTCCCTACTTTGATTAATTAATCTTTTGTTCCCAGATTTGTCAAGTTCAGCTGGTTTTGTTTTTTTTTTTTCTCACAGAGATCACGCTCTATAAGCAATTCTTTAGCTATGTATGTAGTATCTCTCCGTAGCACTGAGAGCAGTGTGTTTGACCGCTCTAAATTTTCTTTTTAGAGCGAACTCAAGCGTATCGGAGCCCGCACATTTGCAGAGCAATAAGCCCGTGGCGCTTCGCGCTCTGCCCGTATCATCGTTCAACTCATTTCATTTGTTTTGTTAGGTTTTTGAAGTTTCTAGTTTTCCTGGACAAACTGGGGACAATTAACTTGTCGAGACGGATGGTGGTGATCTATGGTCCCTATAAAAATTTGCACATCGTATTCCTTGACATGAAATATGGGCCGTTTCTGTTGGTCCAGCAGTGCTCGCGCCAGCATCGTTTTGTTCGCCGTGTCTGGGAGCGAGGCTGGACTCATCCGAACTTCTTTTATTTCGTTCAAGAGAGGTGGAAGGATTTACAGCAAATGCGATGGAAGTGTCAGTTCGGTGTGGGATTTTTTTTTTTGGCGACTTTAGCTTTAGTTGAGAAACGTTGAAAAGTTTTTACCTCATTGAGGATTAATATATGCTTCTGATAAATTAACAGAGAATGCTCTGGGATCTGAATTATCCAAGCCTGGTTAGAAGATGTAGTCAGTCTGTTTTCCATAAGATTTGCTCCTTCCTGAAGGGCCGATGCTTTCACAGGAGAACTCCTGTAAAGCCATCAGGGTCTTCCCAGGGTTCCCAGTGAGACCGGCGGGAGTGGACACACAACTGAACCCGGGCCCTGGGGCGCAGCCCTGCCGAAACAGACCTGGGCTGCCGGGAGGGTCTGTTCAGAGGAAAGCAGGCCAGAAATTGGGGGTTACTCCCTTCTCTGCGTTTCTTTGTAGAAGGCAGAAAAGCAGCTCGCTGTCTCTCTAGATGCAGCGTGTGCGTACGGGATGTCTCTGTGGCTCGAATTTATGTTCGGTAGCTTCACCGGAGCCAGAACATCCATCAAGTCTGACAAAGCGAGAACCATCTCATCCTCAACTTCAGTCAAAACAAAGACGTGACGCTCTTTTCTGGCCCCTTTGGTGATAATGGAGAGGGAAAGTAATTTGAATAGGTGCCTTTAAAACCGATGCTGTTGCTGTGGGTGTAATTTGTGGTACAGAACAGCCTGATGCTCCGGTATTTAAGTTATGAAAATAATAATACAGCATTCAAAGGGCCGCTGTCCCCCCTGGAAAGCAGAAGCTTATTTTAAGCAAAGTTGAAAATGAAGTTTATGCTGCAAACAGTTTCTGCGCACTGGTCAGGGTCGCGGCGTGCCAATGCCGGGATGGAGCCCGAGGGCTCCGTGTCCATCTCCGGGGCCCTCCCCCCCGGGGCTGGCAGAACCGCAGCGCTGCAAACAGCCGTCTCTTGATGTTGGTGACCTCTCGTATCGGGTGTGTTCCTCAGGAGCTGTCAAGCCCCGGAGAGAAAGTGCCCCTCTGCAGCGGGGCCGAGGACCTCATCGCAGCGGGGAGCAAAAATTCTCAGATCTTTCAGACCTTCTAGATAGAATTTCCACAAGTGCCAAAGTAGGGTGAAAAAAGAGGTGATGGCCACAAGGGAGGAACAGAGTGGAAAGGGATCAGTGAAAAAAAGAAGTAATTAAGTAGGTATTCCTGTGCCTTTATAAACTACGTGCCAGGGCGGTCAAACACCCGCGCGTCGGGCGTATGCCGGCCCTTTTCAGGCACGGACTAAGGGAAAAGGAGGGGTTTGTACCGAGATTTCTGAATGCCCCCTTCCCTCGCTGCACGCCCCCATCTCTGCGCCCTCGCACGCTATAAACCCCCTCCTGCGGGCTCGGGGCGAGCTCGTCCTCCCCGGCCCGGCTGGGGCTGGGTTGTTCCTGCTGCTCTTTGCGGCTAAACGCCGCGCTGCGAGCCCAGCCAGCTGCTCACCAAACAGGCGCTTTTGTGCTTCGGGGTTGTTAGTCTGGCACCTTTTCTGCATTTAAAAATAAGGGAAGCAGATTCTCTCCCCGCCTTGTGCCTACCAGCAGATCTTACTCTTACATAAACCAAAATCTTCACGCCTTCTGTTGCATTGACTCTGGGACTTAACACTCGGGCTTTGCAGTGGGGCGGGCAGACTTCAGGAACTGAAATCTCGCAGCACCGTGTCACACGCGATGCCCCGGGGCACCTCCGTGTGGGTGCCCTGAGGAGGGGACGGGCAGTGATTTTGGTTTATGGAGTGGCAAATGGCACGTGCCCAGGGCACACATGACCGAAGATGTCCGTGGGACTGGTAGTGGCAGGACCAACGCTCAGGATTTCATGGTGGCTGGTGGTAGTTACTTGTTCTGCAGATTAATTTGCCCTTCCTCTCTCTGGTGCACGTTTCCCACTTGGTTCTCAGTCCATCCCCAAACCCACATGTGCTCCTCTGGGCTGTCCAGCAGACCGGTTCCCATCCCCATTTCGCTCTGATGACCCCCTGCCAGCAGGAACAATTCTTTTATGTTTCCATGCTACATTCCTGAAGTTTTGGTGGTCATTCACTGCTGTTTGCTCAGCTGAGAGAATGAAAGCTCAACTGGTTGCAGCTCCCCCCAACAACATTATATTCTTCTTTTTCTGTTACGAAGGCCAATTACTTTTATTAACTCTCTGAAAACACATTATCAGCTCCATGGCAGAGAGGTTTAGATATGGCAGAACAAACCTACTGTAGGAGCAGTGCCTTTCCCACTGTGAATACCAATGACCAGTTTAATGCACGAGTCCCTCGTCAACATTTCTTAATATCTGGAAAATGAAAATGAAGTCATCCACATGCTTTTCAGTCTTGCAGGGACCATACAAAGTAGTGAATGATCAAAAAACCTCAACTTGAGCAGAGAGCGAATTAAGCTTAGTGAGTTTAAGAGCTTTAGGAGGCGTCTAGCTCAGCTGTCTGAGTTGCTATCTGTAGGTTTGGGTCTCGCTGCCGTGAGCCATGTGTTTTCTCTGCCCCATGAGTAAAGTGAGCCCAGAGAGGCTGTAAAACCTCTGGACCCAGGCCAAACCCCAGCACTCGTCTGGAATCTTCCCATTGCCCTCACTGGGGCTTGGACGAAGCGGTTCAGCCCTGGCAGAAGCGGGAGCGTGCATGAGATGGGTGAGACCTCCCAGGATGAGTTTATGTGAAACGTGGACGTTATTGGTCATGACTATTGTGAAGGGGAGTAAGCAGCTCCTCAGCTGGGCAACAAGTTGGCCCATCAGGATAAGAAGCCACCTAGGAATTCCTTTGTCCCAGGAGAAGCACCGCAAGAGAGGGATGGTGCTTCGTGTGGACAAAGGGCTTCCCGGGGCCACAGGACATGCCACCGGTCAACACTGGGTGATAGACTTAGTCCCGTGTCCCCACACCTTGCTTATCTCAGCCCATTGCACGTCCAAGGTGAAGTCGTTTTGATAATGATGGGAATGTCTTTGTGCCTGCCGGCTGCTTTGCTTACATCAATCTGTGTTGTGCGTGTTTGGACATCCCACCCTGGGGTCAGCCACCCCAGGGGTTGCACCAACTACTTTCCTTTCTGTTGTCGGGTGTACAGGATCTCCCTAGAAACTAGCCTCTGTTTTCCCGAACAATGAAGATGCAAATGAAGAATGTCAGCTCTATACCCTAAAATAAGATTTCAAAACCATTTAGCATTTCACAGTGGTTCGGTGACAACTTGAAGACTTGCAGTTGTCTCTCATGATGAGAGACAGGCAGAGTTCCCAGCTCATACTCAGATCTGAGCGCCAATGAATGCTTTATCCCAAAACTTTATAATATACGTGTTATTTGTACTGCTTTTCGACTTCAAAGAGCTTGAAAAATATTAATGCAACTTCACAAAAGGCTTCTGTTCTCACTGCCACTCCGCTGATGGGGAAATGGAGAGATGCCTGAGTCTGGCTGGGGGCTGCCGGGGCTCAGCGCGCCCGGATGGGGTCTGGCTGACAGCGGGGCCGTGGGCAGCCCCTCGCACCAGCACGGCATTGCTGGGTAATTTCTTGAAATGTTTGAATATGTCGTGATTTCTTCAAAATGACGAGGAATTTTCTGTTCTGAATTCTGTCTGGTTTTCTTTAGAATTGTGGACAGGTAAGCGCGGAGGGAAGGACGCATCAGTTTCCCACCCACCTCTTGGCGCTGGGGGACCATGATCATGCAAAGGACTCAGCCGGAGGGGCTGGGGGACCCCCAGTCTCCCCCAGTGCGGTGGGTGGCGGCAGTGGAGTGCTGTGGGGGCTCTGCAAGACAGCCAACCTCCCAGCGTCCCCCACCAGCTGTGCCTGGGGGTTCTGCCAGCACGCTTAAACAGTGATGCACTTTGGTAGTGTTTTCAGGGCTGACTCTCCTGGGTGTTCCACTCTAAGTCCTTTCCTTCTTGGCAGCTACCTTGAAGGGTTTTTTCCTAAAATGTAGTTTTAGATACGTATGCAGGGAGCAAAGCACCGCATTCTTAAAAAGCCCATTCGCGAGGAACAAATGAGAGCTCCGTACGGTAAATACCATCCAGAATTACACTGTCATTCTGGACCTGGCAGAATTTGATGGGCCAAGTGATTCATCCATCAAAATAATTTTCCAGAAAATCGTGCTGCTGGAAGATTATGCTTTTTATTAAAGGAAAATATCACTCTTAATATTCAGTACTTCTTGGCTTTGCCATCAAAGTTTAAGCAGAACAAAAACTGTATCTTGCAGGTTTTTTTGTGCTTAATTCAAAAGAACAGAACTGCAGAGGGTAAATTTGTAGGAGAAATTTTTGTCCCAATGCTAGGCAAAGTTGGGTTTGGGGGTTTGGTTTGGGGCTGGTTTTGCTTTTCCCCCCAAATTTTAACAGTTTCATAGAATAGCATGAGGATCTCCAACTTGTTTCAGAGTGGTGAGCCAACCCTTCTCGGGAGGTAGAGGAGTATGGCACCAATGAGGAAAAGGAGTCTCCACGGAGCTAGAATTTCTCACTGTCTCTCTCTTGACCAGGTGAGGTGTAAAAGCCCAATATCCCTCATGGATCTGCCCTTTAACCCTGACTACACCAAATATCTTCTCCCTAGGAAAGCTGCGTGCTCCATGGCATGGGCTGTCTCACAGCCGGGTTCCCCCCAGCTGCATCAGGTCAAGGCAGCCCCAGGTTGGCACAGAGCAGTGCCATTCACCCACGACCCCCACTGGGGCTAAACAGTCTTTCTGCTTCCTAAAAAAAAAAAAAAAAAAAAAAAAAAGAGAGAGAGAGAGAAAATAAAAAGGAAGAAAAAAGAAGAAACAAAGCAATAATTAAAACTGAACATGCCTTGGTTCAGTAATGACTTAGTTAATGGAGTGCACGTTGTATAGTGAGACCCAGACATTTTAAAAAATACAAATCTTTTCAAAACCAAAACACTTCCTGGCTTTTTTCATGGGTGCTGGGAACATCAGTGCTCCGGTTCTGCATCCATGCAGGTCTCCCAGGGGTTCTGGGGGAAGCGAGGCAGCGCGATCAGGAGGAGGGCGATGCCGCAGATGAAGAGCAGGACGAAGGAGGCGCAGGCACAGGCGAAGGACCAGGAGTAGCTGTACTCAATCCAGACTGTCTCCTCGCTGTCGATCATCCTTTTCACGGATTGTCTCATGACTTCGACAGAGATGATGATGCAGAGACCTGAGGGAAGATAGGAGCAGTGGGTTGAATAACCAGCTGCCAATTTTTCATCCTTAATTAACCACCTCATCTCTCTTTTTGCATACAGGAATTGCAGTGAGATTCACAGGTGAGTCATTGACTTCAATGTTCGAAGGAACCAACGCTCACAACTACCGAGAGTTCTGCTGTAACCCCGGCCATCCACGTCAGCTGGTGACTTGTTGAGTGTGATCCTTTAGGCAGGCTTGGATGGGAAACTCAAAGCGGTGGAGGAATAATTGCGTTCCCTAGGGAGCTTTTCCAAAGGTTGAGTAAGGTTTTTATTGAGGTGACAATTTGCACCTCTGTCTTTCAGTCACTGTGGCGTGACGAGGTATTACGAGCTCATGTAAAGATGCAGTCTTCATGTTTTTGGGAGCCAGCTGTGTATTTTGGGCCTGGATCAGCTGTTTCTTTGGTTTGAGTCTTAATAAATGAGATAGAATAGTGTTTATCCCTGGTTTAGACCGGGGCCAGCACTGAATATGCTGGAAATGCCCCTTCTAAAGGTAGGTGGGGAAAATGGAGACAAGCTGCTGGTAATGCCTGCTGAGCACGACGTTCTCAGAGCTCCTCAGCTGGAGCACCACGTAGGGACTTGTAGCCTGAGTGTGGCTAGGAAGAAAAGGCCACTTTTGGGGCATTTTCAGAAGTGTCTCCATCCTCCCAGAATCTATCTAAGGTGCTCTACGTTGACCTGTGGACTGAGTGCAAGGATGGGAGCACCGAGCCTCCTACCTGCAAAGGTGTAGAACATGGATGCTGGCTTCAGCAGATAGTCCCTCTTCTTCCTGAAGGATAGGAGGACGCAGATTGTTCCGATGATTGCAAAGCCAACGCTGAAGATGGCAATGGCTGCAGCTGAAATGCTGTATTCTGCCAAAGCAAAACAAACACACACAAAAAAATAAATTGCAAATGTGTGCAAATTTTGAGCATGTTTCCATCAGCTGTGGTGACTTTGCAGCAGGTCAGAGAAATATGTATCCTCCTGCTGCTGTGGAGAGGTGGCTCTGGTGAATTGGGTATTTCCCTCAAATAAAAGCAGGGGCAAGTATTGGCCACGTATCTTTTGAATGCGAAGGGTACAAAAACCGAGCAGGAGGGGGAGACGCTTTCTGAACGCTTACTGAAAGAGCAAGTGTTGGTCTGGTGAAGCTCTGGGCTGGAGTCGTTTTAGCTCTGCTCCATAGATGTGACGTGTTGAAGCCATACTGGGCTTCACGCTCGCGTTTCTTCCGTCACTCCACGCTCTGCTCTCAGCGCGAATAGACAGCTCTCTGCTATTTTTATTCCATGTCCGTACTGCAGAGCCCCGACGAGGCCCCCGTGCGCGGTGCCCATGTTGGACCGATGCAGACGGACAGCTGTACGCTCCGTGGGGCTCAGAATTGGAGCAGGCAAAGCAGGCAGGAGGCCAGAGGTGAAGTGTTCGCATAGCACCTTTCCCCCCTCCCCGCTCCCTTCCGACAATGATTTCCAGCTCTGTGCAAACGCAGCTTCTTCAGGGCAAAGAATTAAACCCTCCCTAAAATGTCCTGGTTTTTGCTAAGCCAGCTGAGCTGCGCGCTGGACGCTCTCCCCAGCCGCAGCACACTTCGGTGCCTGAATGGAGGGGAAGAATTGCTAATTGAATAATTCAGGCCTTCATTTACATATTGCATTCGTTTTCAGATTAGTTTAATATTTAACACATGTAGCCATGCGTGAGCATCACAGTGCCTGATGATATTTGCCTTTCAAGCCATTAAAAAAAAAATATCTCCCAGGCAAAATCATGAAGAATTTTTTTGCCTGTTACTAATTAGCTCCCATCAAATCGTAGCTATTTCCGCAAAAGGGAGCAGCAGATCACTCTTTGTTCTCTTTGCTTTTCATACCACTCTTTTATTATAATTTCCTTAATGTTTCTCTTTACTATGTGCTGGAACTGCCTGAAAGAGTTTGTTTCAATGTGAAATCTTTTGCTGGGGCTTAAGCTTTTGCTTTTACTTCAAAGAAAATAAGTTCTTCCGTTTTTTTTTTTTTTTCCAAAACGGCTAAGAAAGGTGCATTTTTAAGATCAGATGGCTGGATCCGATAGTATATAAATGAGCAAAAGCAGGTAGCTCTCATGTATGCTCTTCTATCCACTTAAAATTCCCAGTCTTTCCTGTCTTGGGGAAATGCTTTTTTTCGAGAACCTGTCTGCAGGGTTTTCACCATTATCGTTTCCACTGGAAGGAAAGCAGATTGTTTAACATGTGTAATGTAATCATCAGCTCATTTACTCCACAGCAAAATACGTCGTGTGGCAAACAAGAAAGGAATTTGTCCCTAATGAGAGGGCGAGAAAGAGAGAGGAGCACATTAGATGAGTGCTAAAAATATTAGGCTTTACCAGGGACTTATTAGATATGTGAAATTTGTCTATGAGAGACTGTTTTCACAAATCCACGCTCTGTAAACGCTGACTGTGTGTGTCTTTGTAGGAGCTCTGTTCCTTCCTACCATTGATCGCTCTGGTTTTTACATGACTTTCATATAAAATCAATATGAAGCATAAAATTCCTAATGGTCTTCACAGAGTCTCTGTACTTCTTTTCAGGGTCAAGACTCTGCTTGGGGTATGATTTATTCATTTAGATTTTATTAATGTCTTCTTCCTTTGATGGCAAAGGCTCAGAGTGTCGCGGATAGTGCCAATACTGTAAAGTCATTTTTATGCTGAAAAGAATTTTTGCAGTTTTCATGTGTATTGACATTGTTATATATTTGTGGGACAACTTTGAATAAAATCACACTTATGAGTGTGATCATATATAAAAACTATTCTTCCCAGGAAGCTCACATTTGACCTTGTGCAGAGCATTTATTTATTTTTGGGTTTTTTTACATTTTTCCCTGCTGCTGGTATCTGACAGAAATTCCTCTACTGCTTTCGGTGAAACCAGGATCGAACCCTCGTTTTGGGGACCCCTTTACTTTAGATCTTGCATGCACCTCAGTCAGGAAAATAATTTTCAGGATCATTCTTACCTTTCTGGGTGGTTACTTCAAATATCTCCGAGCTCTGTCCCGGTGTGAAGTGCTTGAAGTAAGAGCAGTTGTGTTCTGAAGGAGAAAAGGAAATTTAGTGTGCTTGGAAATCTCTAATAAAATGTAGTAAAAGTGATTTTGCTTTTTATTGATGTATCAAACTTGCAATGTTGTTAAGGTTCCCTACCCTTGGTCGCCCAGAGAAATGGGAGATGGATCTGTTTTATCTGGGAGCAGATGAGTGGCACCACATGCCAGGCCACCGGCTCCAGCCTGGACAAGGATGAAGCCCCCTCTGATACCTTTTGTGGGCTGCTCCCTCCGATGGCTTTTCACCCTGATTGCTCATCTATTTAAAACATGGATTACAGATAATTTTTCTCATTCTGTCTTTGGCCATCCCACATTCCTGCCTCTCTGGTAGCTGTATTTCCTGGTGATGGGACCTGCCGTGCCCGCAGCTCAGCTGGCGTCTCCGCTCACCTCCCCTCGCCACTGCCAACCCACTCTGTAGTGGCATCACCCCATCGCTGTAGGAGCGTCACCACCTCTGTTGGTGAGCTTGGACTCCAGAAAGGGAGGATGGAGTGTCCTCATCTACCTTCTCCCTCCCGGCTCATCCCTCTTCCAGCATGTAGATCCCGTACCGCAGCGGTTGGCGGGGGGAGCAGCCCAGGGAGGTTTGCTGCATGGAAGGGGGGGTCACCACGCTACGTGGGTCCTAGAGATGCTGCTGCTGCAATGCAGCAAAGCGCGGGGTGTTTCACTACAACGGGGACACTAGGGCTTTTTCTTTCTGGCTGTCAGTAAAAAGAGAAAAGCCATCTGAAGCCTCAAGAAGTTGTCCAGGGAGGGAAGGCTGATCAAAGCCGTTGAGTGGAGGGCAAAGAGGCTCTGGTGCAACCTGGCTTTACCGAAGTCCGCTCCCATCAGAGCAGTCTACTAAGTTAATTTGGTAAGGCAGCACAGTTAGGTAGTATAGAACTTTATGAAGTTCCTCTGTTTGGACTTTATGTGACCGCGCTGCCCGGTACGTGGGGTATTTATAGAGGGGTTACAAACTGAATTGGGAGGAGGGAAGTTGGCAGCTGTGTCTGTCAGTGGCCACAATATTGCTTCATACTCAGCCTAGCGAGAGTCAGCCAGCGAAGAGATGTCGCTGCTGTCGGTAGATCCACAGGCCCTTCAGCCTCAGCGGGATGGGGAAGGGTCTGGTGAGGACCTGCTGCCTCGAAGCTTTGGCAGGAGCAGGGTTAGGGTGGAGGGTGTTCTCGCTATTTATAACTGATTTAATTGAAGGTTTGAAGAGGCGCGGGGCCAGGAGAGCAGTTGCTCGCCAGGAATTTGGCTGGAAGGGTGCAATCGCGGAGACGCGTTGAGTGACGCCAGCTCTGATTGCACTATTCTGCTGAGCCGCGCTGGAGAGGACACGCTCAGCGCCTGCCCCAGCACCTCTCCCGCACCCCGGGCTGTGCTCTCATCAGACCGGGAAACCGTGCCAAGGTGGCACCAAATATAGGCACTGCCTGCAGCGAGGGGCCACTTGGTTAACACCGGCGTCTCTTCTCCATTATCTCTATTATCTATTTAATAGAGATAGCAGCAGTTTCCAGAGGATGCCTGGAGAAAGTCTGGGAGGATGTTGTGGTCCTCTCTGACATCCAGGCTGGGACAGGCTGCTCCAGCGCAGACCGTGGCCGCGGGGTAAAGTCCGAGCCAGGTCCCGGGTGCAGGACCTGGGGGCACACACTGCATTTAGGTGGTTATTTACAGCATTAATTTCTAGTGGCATGAAGGTACAAGCATACTGTATCTTCTTGTACTGTTTCTTGTACTGTTTCTTCTTGTTTTTTGTTTTTTTTTTCTGTCATGTAAATGGCAGATTTTGGAGTTACTGATTCAAGGAGGGTTTATTTTCTCTCTCCCAGGAGAAAGGCAATTGTAAAGCAGCATTTTTGGGCCCATTAGTGGAAGGTTCCTTTGAGATGCTCTTATCTACTTAATTTTATAAGCTGACTTTTATTTCATCTGCAGCTTCTCCTTGCTGGCGACTAGGTTAACGTTCAGCTCTGGTGTCTCCTGACCTGTTTTTTATTATCCCTGCAAATGACTGGAGGAAAACATATTTGAACTCAGAACTCTATGACTGAAATTGCAAATTTGGAGCCCTAGAGTGGAGGTTGTGTGCCTCTGCCAGCAACTGAGTAGTGGCTGAAGCAGAGCGTCCAGTTTGGGGATCCTTTGGCTCCTATGCTAAAGGGCAGGGAGATGGAATGAAACTGGGATATTTTATCTTGGATTGTTTGGTTTGGCTTTTAATTAATTCTCCAAGGCTGAACTGAAAGGAGTCCGCAGGCACGCTGACTGTGCAAAGCCCAAGGTGAGGCCATCCAGGCGTGGTGGCACGGAGGACACAGCACAGCTTTGTGTCCATTGCAGGTGAACCAAACCGGCCCAATCCACCCTCCAGTCCGTGAAGACTCAGCAGAGGGGGAGCACACAAAACCTTCTTTTAAAGATGGACTTGTCAGCAGGAAAAGGAGCTGCCTCTGTGTCTTGTGGTTTATAGCAAAGCTGTGCCAAGGTACGATGAATGGGGCGAGCTCTAGGGGAGGTGTTTTTGGAAAATTCATTTATTGAGGGAAAATATACCTCAGTTGCTTTTGGTGAAATAATACGTTGTTTTCAATTTAAAGATGCTTCGGTGCTCTGCTGAGGTGGGAATATCTATTTCAACAAGGCTGCCTGTTATTCAAGAGAACTGAGGCACTTCAATGCCTCTCTGGTCCATCATGAATAAGAGAAAAGCCCATTTGTGTCACACCATATTTACATAATGGATAGGATTTAAAATGGGTTTTATAATGGATGAAAATTGTGTGGCAATTTTTGTTTCTCTCCATCCCTAATTGCATTATATCTGCTGTGAGGTCACCTCAGTGTGCTGATGGGAACAACCTGGGGCTCTGTGGTCATTAAGGCTCGCGTGAACTTCAGGGTTGTAACACGCGGTTTATCACCCAATGTCCTCCTCCTTCCAGGTCACCCACCCTTAGTGCCCTCCTGGTCCCTTCCCTTCAGATCCACCATCCCTGGATGACCGCTGTGCAGTGGCGAATGGGCCAATTCATCTTTCCTCTCTTCGTGCAGTGCCAACCTCTCCTGCCGCTCGCCACCACGGGGCTGGATGGCAGCCGCCGCAGCCGCGGGACGCGGTCAAAACACAATCGCATCGAGCTGTGGTTAAAACTTGGGGGTCTGCAATACGGAGACCTCGTGGGGGAAGAAAGGGCAGAGAGGCCACAAGGTGTTTGGGGCGTGCAGGGGCTCAGGTGGTAGCTGTCACCCGTGAGCGTTGGAGTGACAGGCTGAGAAGAGGCTGGAGCCCACCTTGCTCTTGAACCTGAGACAGACACTAGCATGTGGGGTTCTGTGGCTGTCTGGCTGGTGAGAAAAAAACCTGGATTTTAATCTGAGATTTCCACTTGTGTTAAGTTTGGGAGACAGGACCTGCTGCTGTGATTAGAGGAGGTGTTAAGGTGAGGACTGAGCGGTGGAGGGGGCCAGACCTCGGGCTCTGACCTGGCCAACAAGGCAGGGGAAATCCTTTGGCACACACTGAGTTTTGGAGAGGGTAACTCCAAATAGTTTAATTTCATACCAGTCTTGCAGAGTGAGTCTCTTATATGGACATGGGGAATGAGACAGCTCTGCTGATAACCCGTTTGCTCAAGCACTTCTCCTCTCCAGTTGCCTGAACTCGGGTTCCCATATTTAAGGACATATTTAACCTGCTGGCAGGACACACAGACCATAGAGCAACCCCACTGCTGCTGCCCAGCTCACAGGCACACAAGAGCCCACCTTGTAGGACAACACCTCCCCTGGAGTTACCGGCAGTGAAGGAGAACTCAGTTTACAGCCAGTAGTAAGCTGCCCCGGTGCCCGGTTAAAATTGCCTTGGTATGAATCTGAATTTGCCCGGTTTTAACAGCCATCTCCCCGATCTTTCTATTTCTTACAGCAGGATGCTGAACCCCTTCCAGTTTGTCAACATCCTCGGAGGAACGCTGTAAAATTTTAAAGCTCTGCCTAAATCACAGCCCTGCTTTGGGGACTGCAGGCCAAGTCATCCTCCTCGTTTTGCACCATGCTGAGCTCAAAACCTAATAAATAATGCTAACCATGCCGTCCATTTCCTCTTCAGGGAGCGACTGGTAAATGGTTATTAATGCAGTGATAAATTCTTATGTTCCTTTTCCAGTCCTGGCAGTAATGTCTGGTTATGTCTCATGATTTTCAGGAAAACCAGTGCCCACCTCTGCTCTTTTACTGCACGTGTGTTCGTTCACGTTTTCCTGACTGCTGCAGGTTTCACAACCCCGGTGTTTCCCTGCCGACAGCTCTTCCCAGAAGTGCGAAATCAATCTAACGCGAGCCGTGCGGACGCAGCATCGTTTAGCAGCCCCGATCCGCAGGGGCTGTGCTTTCCCCTTCCTCCCCTCCCTGCGTTCCCGGTGTGAGTAAAACGGGGATTAAAATATTTATATTATAATTGAGGTGCGAATTTCGCCCTTTGAAACCTCGGGTGCTGATTACGACACAGGATGTTATCCGAATTCCCGAATATCTTTAAAAACTGGAAAACCACCTCCGGAGTGAGGTGGGTGGCTCAGCCCCTCCATCACCGCCCGGTTGTTCGCTGTGTCCGGCAGAATGGCAGCGCTGGGACGTGATTCAACGCCCGTCCAAGCACATGCCCATGTCTGTCAAAGATAGTGGCTGCTTTCGTGCTGCCCTGCCTGCGAATCTGCTTTTTGCAGACAGCTGGATATTTATGAGTTTTATATTTACCCTGCAGTTGTGCAATTTTGGTGTTTATCCACCGATTTCTATTGTTTTTCCTTTTGTG
This sequence comes from Vanellus vanellus, assembly GCF_965231255.1. Taxonomy (NCBI): domain Eukaryota; kingdom Metazoa; phylum Chordata; class Aves; order Charadriiformes; family Charadriidae; genus Vanellus; species Vanellus vanellus. The sequence continues at coordinate 11,542,314 of NC_138922.1, forward strand.
GGAGTTTTGCTCCGCGTGCGAGGAAAGGCGTACAGTGAGGAATATGTTTCTAGGCACGTAAGTACCTTTGCGAGAGACATTAAGCATATGGATGACACACTCCCAAATTTGGTTAGAGGCAGATCCGAACGCTGAGGCTGAGCTCCTCTCTTCAGAACGTGTAATTTGGCCAAAGAGATACGGAATTGCAGTAATACGGGGAATATACAGCAAGCCCAGGCAGCAAGATTTTTCACAGGAAATTTTCAAATATGTGTTAACTTATATATTTCATTTTAAGCAGCGAGTCTAACATGAAGGCAATCCTGTTATTTCTGTTCTGGACAGCATCCAGTACCCTATGAGCCTTCTGAAAAAGCCGCGTAGCTCGGTCACGGATGGAGTGTATTAGTGCATGCAGCGCGAATGTTGCTGACTTTGCAATCAGCAAAAACATAATGAGCTCCTTTTACCATGGGAATGTAACGTTCTTCCCGGAAAGCAGCCGTGCCCGCTCCCCCGCCGCCCTCCCTGTCGATTGCACTGGAGGAACCCATGATGGAGACGTGTGTGGGACCAGGCTGCCTCCGCCAAGAGGTGTGGAGGCTCAGGAAGTCCTTGAGAAATTGCTTCAAACTCAGCTTATGTCTTGTTTTTGGAAGTTGGCGAAGCACACTGCAAGTCCCTGTTCCTCCTTGCCCTGAGGCTGTTATTGAAATAGCTTGGGGATAACCTGACGCCAGCCACGAACAGGCTGTTCCTTCGTAGATATATGGATCTGGAAATCCTAAAGACCCAGCTACGGGTGGTGGACCCACAAATGCTCTTTCTTGCCCACTGCCATCAGCATGCCTGGGTGCTGTGGGACCCTTGGCCGATGTCAGCAAAATTTCCTCCATCCCAACTTCACTCTGCGATTTCCACCGCGTCCAACCCTCCTCCCCTTCTCCCCACTACTGTCGTTGCCTCACAGGAGACTCAAATATGGTCACAAACAGACGTGCAAGGCAACACAGCGCGCAATGACGGCAAGAGGGATGAAAACGAGGAGTGTTTGCAGACCAACACGCAAACAGCCCCATGCAGCCCCATGCAAACTAAGTGCCACGGGAACACGGACCCTATTTTCCTTCTGCCATGTCCCACAACTTTCTAAGCAAAGCCTGGCGTGACCGCCGGGTGTTTTCTCCCGTGCGTTGGTGGGTTGTCACCTACCTCCTGGCAGGCTTATCGGCCCACAGCCCTTCTCTTTGGGACCTTGCTCCTGCATAAAAATCCGCTTTGTACAGAGTCGCCATAGCCCAAAATGAGCCGCTTCGCAGGTGGCGTTATATTCCTCCACTTTGGGGCTCAGCACGGCCCAGTGGTCAGTCACTACGGCTGCAAACAGGAGGGAGACACCAACCAGGATCACGGAGAACGTCAGCCGGACCTTCAGGGGTTTGCTGTCGTCCATCCCGCTCTGGACCGGTGTTCCCAGCGGAGCGCGGCGGGTGATTCACGAGGTCTCCCGAAATCCTGGCGCATCTGAGCGCTTGCAAATGTCAGCCCCGCGCTGCCCGGGAAGAGCGGGGCGGCCGCAGACAGCTGCTGGGCTGTGTCAGCCGGCACAGCGAGGAGGCTATTAATGCACATAACGAGAGCAGCGCCGGGCAGAGCTCAGCTTTCCGCCCCGTCCCGCCGCGTTTGTTTTGGATTCCCACGAGCCGAGCGGGCGGGCGCTCGCTCAGAGCGGCTACAGCCGCCGTTCAAAGGCTGTAATCTCTTGACTTGCGGCATGCCCAGAAATAGGCATTAATAGGACGATTAACTTTTCAGCGGGGTTATAAAAACATCTGTGTTTATAATAGCGTTGGGCCTGAGTTCTGTCTGATCCTAAATAGTTTAATAGCCCCGGAGCCAACGAACTGCACGCCCACGCCTTCAGCTGGCGGCAGCTTCTGCAAGCGCAGAGCTGGACATCCCTCCGCAGCCCGGCGCTGCGGCTTGAAGAAAGTGGCAAAATAAGACGACGTATTTATTTTATTGTTTATTTTTGTTATAATTACTTTTAACTAACCTGAAGTATTTTGAATAGTCTTTTTTTTTTTTTTTTTCTAATGCAAAACCTCTCAAGTGCTTGCTTGCTTTCCCATCGTCCGGGTGTTCCTTGATGTGTTTAGTAACTCCAGCGCCCGCCCAGCACATCCTTTCCTCTTTCAGAAGCGGCTTCTGTCTCCCTGAACCCAGATTGCCAGGGCTGGGGCCAACCTCTCTCATTCCCTTTGATATTTCAGCTGATCGTAAAGCTAATTTGATGATAATGTCAACGCAGAGGCCACTATGGAGATGACATTACAATTGCGATGTCAAACTGAGGAGGGTGACAGCACCTGAATGTCAAAAGAATGGTTAAAAAAATGCCAGTGGAAAGCTGCAAATATCATGTTTTCATGTCAAGGTAATGTCAAAGATACTCCAGTCCTGGTTTACGAACACCCCAATTTGATGTCAAAATAAAGGTGCAGAAGCGTCAGCTTAAATTAATGAAGACAATCTGAAGCAAGGAATTAAGGTGAAAGGCGACCATGGGAAAGGGAGAGAAAATAAAGAGTAAGTTAAAAAATAGTGGTCCGAAATAACTGTAATTGAAATATGACTTAAAGGGATTAACATTGCTCTGCTTGATGCGTTCACGGGGCTGGCTTGGCCACCCCTGGGGAGCAGGGTGACACGTCTGAACCTGGTACAGCATCTGGTGCCCTGGTCCTGCTGGGGAGGTGGGAGCGAAGGTACGTGGTGCAAAATCAGAGGGGAAGGGGAGCGGGGAGGGCCCTGGGTACGTGGGGCAAGGCAGGGACCAGAGACCGTGGGCACATCTGTAGGAAGTTGCTCAGAGCCCTGCGTAGGACTGTGATGTGCCAGGTTGGGGCTGGGAGAAATATTAGAGGCTTAAATTTAAACCAGAACCAAGAGTTCTCATGAAAGTGGAAAAGCCTAAAGGGAACAGGCTTTAAAACAGAAAAGGAATGCATTAAAAATGCAATGCCTTTTCTTTTGAAGTAGTCTCTTGTTAAATTTCACCAGACATCAGTCGATCTTAGGAACTGCATCCCGACTTCGCTTCCTTGATGCTACAAACTCCACAGGTCCTCTGCAAGTTGTAAGAAAGTGAATGTGTGTTTGCAAATGTGGGCACAAAGCAAGGCTCTGGTTGCTGAGGAAGCAAGTGCTAATGATCATGGTTTAGACTAATTACAACCTACAAGGACTGCAGGGGTGAGAAAACTCATTAATTTTTTTGTTGGTGTTGGTCTTTGTGTCTCTTCCAGTGTTGGCAAGAATCATACTTTTTATTCTCATTTAGGTCCTCCGATCTGGATAAGTTCCTCAGGGTTTGGTTTTGTTTGGAGTTTCCTAATAATATTCAGGGAACAACTAAAGTGAAATCAGAAGGGAAAAATTCACCCTCCCCTCCCCTGCAGAGCAGAGCCGGGCATGAGAACGAGCTTCGATGAGCTTCAACGTGAGCTAGAGACTCACATTGCTGCAGCTGAGGTGAAACATTGTCCCCAGCCCCAAAAAAGGGACCTGGAGCCACCGGTCCCTGGAAAGAAGCTGTGTTGTGGGATTATTGGTCCCCATGGGCTCTGTGGGCTTGCTGTATGAGCTGATGTAGCCGCATCCCATGGGCAGTGCTGCCCGCTCCTCCCGGCACGGGCTTGGTGCGTTTTTGGGGACTGCCGGCAGGTTTTTGGTGATCACCACTTGCAGTCCCTGCAACCGCCGTGGTGAGAGCCAAAAGGCTCCTCTGCCCATGGGATGGGCCTCTGTCCCCAGGCTGGGACCTTCTGTCCTAGCATGGAGGCGAAGTTGCCCTCCCTTGGGGGGGTGATGGGCTCTGTGGGTCAGGCGGGGGATCTGACGAATGCAGAAGTAAAACTGATTTCTGGAAGAGCTAAGGACTGAGGGGAAACCCCAAAAGTTTTCTGCAGGTTCAGAAGACCACAATACCTAATCCTCTAGGAAAGGTTCCTGCAGTGTCGCTGTGTCAGCTGGCAAATGTTCACATTTAAAAATCAATATCACATGAAATATAAACAGACTATTAATGAGGACCTGTTGGGAAGCAGGGAGGGTTGTAATTAGTTGCACTTTAGCAGCAGTGAGTGAGGGACACAATTATGTTTCTCTACTGGAGAAAATGCTAAAGGAGGTGTCTCAAGACCAACTGCTGCATTATTTTTTCCCTAGCAGAGGCGTTGGCTTGGCTCTGCTCCCCACCACTTGCACTTTTCTGTATTTCTTCCAGACCAGCCTCTGTATTTACCACGACCAGATTAACCAAATTCTGCGGTTCCCTTCTTGCAGAACGATGTTCTGCACAAGACTCTTCCCAGGTGAGAATAACCCAGAGCAGAGGAGATTGCGCCCGGTCTGCGCTCAGCTCAAACGTGTTTTCAGCAAAGGGCTTTCTTCAAACGGGAGCTCTTTAGCAATATTCGAGCTCCTCAGCCTGCATTGCCTCGGTGCGGTGAGACCGCTGTGGTCGTGGTCGGCTCTGCGCAGATGATGCCCGGGAGTGCCGCCAATGGCACCCTCCAAAAGCTCCCGAAATCTGGGGCTGAAGTCCTGCTGTCACTGAAGGCAAAATGCGTGTGTGTGTGTTTCGGTTGGGTTTTTTAATTTTTTTTTTTTAAGACTCGCATGGAGAAGAAGGAGATATGACCCCGCACCGCCGGACACAGCCCAGCCTCTTCGCGGCACCAGCCCCCGGCAGCGCCGGCAGGGCTGGCCGTTCCCCCGCTGCCCGCACGTCTGCTCCGCGGCTTCCTTCTCTTAAAATACCGGCGGCCGTGCCGGCTGTGCCGTTTCGGTAAGCGATCCCTCTCGCTCTGGTGAGGCGAGGCGGCGGCGGCTGTAAGACGAGCCCTTGGGCAGACAGGTGCAGAGCGCTCCTCATTCCCTTTTATTTTCGGCACCTCCCATGTTTGTTAGTTTTCTCATTCCAAGGAAATGCCGCATCCTCCTCGCTGGACTCTTTTCCCACTTTCCAAAGCCTTAAAGACTCTTGTCTTTGCTTCCTGCTCGAACAACATCACTTTTTGATCCATCCCTGCTCACGGCAGGGCGGCGCAGACTGTGGCTATTTTCCCACAGAATTGCTCGGCAATGAGGGAAGAGCCTTTATTTATTTTAGTTCGAGGGAACCGGCTTTGGGCTTGAGCTTTAAATGGCTTCACTACCAGGTGTCGGAGGCATTTGAAAAGATGAATCCCCTGCCTCCCTCCAGACGTGGCCATTGATCATAGCTACGGGGAGAGGCAGGCGGAGAGGGATCGGCAGGTGGGCTTCAGCTTTAAAGGCAATCTGGAGGCTTCGGAACCGGGAAGGTAAAGTTAAAAGAGGTATTTGAAGAAGAAATATTGTCTCTGATACAGGGATGGTTTGGGATGTCTGGGAGCGGTGAGCGGCCGCTGAACTGCCGCCCCGTGTTGGGTGCTGCTGGTACTGCTGGGAGTTCATGGTGGTGATTAGAGCGCGGCTTTCCTGGAGCTTCGGCACGCGGGGTCGAGCTTTCCTCAGGCAAACCCGACAAGAGCAGGGAGAGGAAGATGGTCGGAAGCGAATTCACATGAAACCTCAAAAGGTGGAGGCAAAGGGCAGGCTCGGGGCTAGGACTTGAGAAGACACTGGTTTATTTGTGCTGATGGTGATTTGCAGAGCCTCTGGCCAACATCCCAGTCTTAAACTGGGCACCTAAACCAGAGTGTGTCTCATACGGGCCAAGTTTAAGCTGGAAACTAGAAGGTTTTTCTTAGTTTCCTACCCAAGTGCCTGGAAAAGTTGTGAAGATAGCTTATTTTGGAGATTTTGTGGTCTGCGGGACCACAAGAATGTTTTTTTTCTCTGATATATTGGCTTCCAGTAACATCCCCAGCTGCAATCAAAATAGGTAGAAATGTGTAAAAACAAACACAGAAATCACAGCTCAGATAATCTGGAAGTTAAAAAACTATATACCTTTCTCCACACAAAAATGAATACATTTTAAATGGTTTATTTAAAAAGTAAGGATTAAGTACATTATACATGGTTGTGGTTATACCAGTAGAACCGAAGCACAGTGGAAATAACACTTTAGAACTGCAGACAGAAATGTAACCTCAAGGGACATGATATATTAGCCCTTGTGGATATGTGATCCATACAGAAAGGAAAGAAAAGGAAATACAAAAATAGTTTGTTGTTAGAAGTACGGACATATGAAGTGATTTCTCATTTTAGTCCTATTGTGTATGAGAAACTAGGAAGAGAGACCTGACGATAGACCTGAAACTTTGTTTCTCAGAAAATCGAATCTGATCCAATAGCATTTTTTTTGGGGGTCTGCTGTTACAGTATGTTATAGGGTAAGACCAAAAGACTGATTATTGTTAATGATATGATGATGATATCTGCAGGCCTTATTGAGAAATGGGGGCTAATTTGTGTTTGGTGCTGTTGAGGGAAACCAGAGAGATGCGGAAGAACGGATGATTTTCTTTTTTTTTTTTTTTTTTTTTTAACTATTACCGAGTGGTTTCAAAGTCGGAGCATAATCTAATTCCGTTCAGATAGATCAGCCACGGAGCAAGACGCTGCTCATGGGCCGGAATGCTGCAAATTTTTCAGTTTTGTCAGAATCAAAGTTTTCCACAGGAAAAGACTGATTTTTGGAGGATTTTTCTAAACTGAAATTTCAAATGAAACCACTTTTTTTTTTTTTCTGCTTTGGTTGAACAAATTACTGCGCTGCAATTTGACATAGACCGTGAGTTTTAAATCGCAGCCCCCATTCTCCTACAGGACGGAAGCTCTGGTCTCTCTTATCTCCCCGTATCTTTGTTCCCTGTCCAGACTCCGTATCCCACGAGCATCCCATGAATACTTCCCCGCTCCAGCTCCATTCTCCAAAGGTCCCCGCTGGCTGGGACCGAAGCAGGGCGTCGCGCTCGGCGAGCCGCAGAACCCAGCCCTGCTCAGGGGGAGGAGGCTCTGGCAAAGAGGAACATCCCAAAACGCTCGGCAAGACTTTTTTTGGCCGATGCGATGTAAAAACACTGCACGCGCCTCTGCAGGTCTGATCGGGGCTCGCGAAAAGCCTTGGACTTTGGCTGGAACCATATGGTTGGTTTTAAACACGTTCACTGGTGAAGGACGATTAAAAGAACAAAACCAACGTGCGAAGCAAACCTCACACTGTCAACTTCCAGTTCAATGCACATGAGTTTAGAAAAACAGCCTATATCTAACTCCTGGTTTTAAAGGGAACGGTTTTATTCTTAATTACAGTAAACACGGATGAGGACTTATTTCTAACTATCAGTTTATTAACACAGTGGGAAACAAATAGTTCTGGGAAATTGCACTTGAAAAATACATCGACTATAATTAGATGTAAATTAATTAGCACTTAGTATGACACACTAATGAGACAGAAGGTTTTTTTTTCATTGCAAACCTACTTCTATCATAGCTAATCAAAGTATTTTAATATTACGAAGTCTCAAAAAGTAGGAAATAATTTATTGTTTGAAAGCATAAAGATTCTTGTAAAAAAAACCTTTCATCAAGAACTTTAATAATTTTAGAACTCTTTTATGTTGTCCTAGCCGAAAAGTAGGTAAAAAAGTTTTCTTGTCTGCCTCTGTTTGAATTTTTTTAAAAAGCTTGTGTAATATCTCTCTCCATAATGTGTTGATACAGAAAGTAGCACAACATCTTCTACTTTTAAATCGTTCCCGTCACTCCATCCGCTTTAGCTCTCAGAGTTCAGAAGTTTGAAAAAGGATCCCAGCAGAGTTTTAACCTGAATGGAAACTCTTAATAAGCAGGGATGAAGGCTCCAACCCATCTCCGCCAAAATAACAATGTCGCTCTGCCAGGCTGAGGGCTATGCAGAGCTTAACAGCGACTAGGGGAAGACTTTAGCTTAAAAATGAGAATTGTGTCTTGGTTCTTGCAAGGAGAGAGGCTTAGGCAGGGTTTACTTGGGGGGGTGAGGGGGGTCAACTTGCTTTTTGGGATGTTAAGGCAGCTCCTCCGGGGTTTTCCCGGAGAACTTGTTTATACTAGCCGAAAGCCTCGTATCCAAAACACCACTGAGTCACTGACGCTGTGGCCATCACGGGATAAATTAAGACTAAAGAGGTTTTAACAGTTTGGCTGAGATCTTCCACCATCAGTGAGCCAAGATTTCCAAATAGTGATCTTTATTCTTGTCACCACTTCTCTAGTCTTCTGGTAGTAAAGATTTTCTGGGCAAAGACGACGGGTGCATTCAAAGGAATCTACAGGAATTAGATGCTCCTCTCTCAACGCACCTAATTCATCCAAGGGGAATCGGGCACCTCATTCTCATATGGCTTGGTCGAGCGGTCGCTAAAATCAGCATGAGTACTATTAAACGAAATTACCTCTGAGTCAGGCCCTCGAGCTTTGAGATTCCAAGCCTAAGTGTAAAAAACGAAATCAGGAATTTAAAAGAAAAAAATATTTCAGACTTTTTTAGAAACATACAGAAGCAAAGGGTGCAAATTAGTTCCCCCCTTAGGTGATGCATAGAGTTTTCTGTGGGCTCTCTGCACGCAAGTAGATTCATCATTACAAAATAAATTAAATTAGGTCAAACCATCATTTCCATCTAAAAGCAACTATACCTCGCACCATGCGGCACTTATTCATAATAAAAAGAGTTTAATAAATATCTCATAAACGGTGATTTTTTTTTTTGTTCTATTTTAAAAAATACAAAGTTGTCATCCGTTCTGTTAACACTCAGTTCCCATTGCTGCAGGCAGTTTTGCTAGTCCGAACGTATTAGCTTCTCATTTTCTTACGCACATTGCTTAGATATCTTAGTTTCCAGTAGCGTTAGTGTTGCACTTGTGAAGCAGTAAGGAAAACAGGAATGCAGTCGCAGGGAACCGGCGGCTTCGCCTGCGCGGGCCACCCCGGCTCAGCTCTGCTTCTCGCTCTCTGCTATAAGTAGTCTCTCGGGGCTCCTGACAGACAGCACTCAGCACCTTGCCGGATCAGGCACTAGGGCTAGTCGAAATGAGAATTCAAGTTTTCTAAATGTTAGGCAAGAAATGATATTTGCAAATATGCTCAAGTCCCACCTACTCTAATCCTTCCCTTTCTCGGTGTTTCGAGATGCACCCACCCTCTTCTCCCCCACCTGCATTGCCCGGAGGGATGCCTGACTCCCAGAAACGGGAAACCCCCTTACCACCCCATCAGGGAGTCTGTAATGCTCAGTACGCAGGTGCTCTAAGGTTTCCGTAGCACAGGTAAGTTTCAGAAAGTGTTGCCTTCAAAAATATTTTCTTTTTTTTCTTTTTTCTTTTTTTTTTTTTTTCTGAAAGAGGCAAAGCTTATGCTGCGTCAAAGGAAAGCGGCTCACTTTTGATGAGTAGTTCATATCCATCCTTGGGCTTGGTTACAAATTATATTTGCAAGTTTGTATTAAGGGATCTCAATTTTAGGAAAAAAAAAAAAAAAAGTCGTACAACAATTTTTTCTGTAATCCTTTAAAACACACTGGTGGCAACTCCTTTGCAGTTTCTCCAAGGCTTTGTACACACTACAAAGGTGCAGGAACACAAACTGCCTTCATCTCATGACACCAAGAACTGAAAGAAACAAACTCCAAATAGCTTCAGAAAAAGCTATGAGTGTGTAATATCTTTACGTTGGTCCAGAGGATCTCCACACATGCCACAATTAAAGAGGTGAGAGGGTATTTTAACATCGCTCCTTCTCTTTCATGACAGATCCATTCTGTTTCAGTATTTCTTCAAAAAGCTTGAGGAAGGAAGGTACTTCAAACAGGTGTTGTTCTCCTGTTGACCATGTTGACATGGAGTCCTTCCTTAAATTCCTTCTGAAGGAAGTTGTGAACCTGCAGAAAACTGGCTTCTTGGTCTGCGTTGTAGCTGGCAGCCGTTGTAACCTTCAAAGGCTCTCTGGAAAGAGTGTACATGGAAATTTCGTTCATGGGAATGGTGCTTGCTATCTTCATGCCAACCGGAGAAATGTCTCTAGATGGAGAAGGCTCTGTAGATCGAGAACTGGATCTGGACCTCCGCCTCCTGTACCTATAACTTGGCATCCTGGCATAAGGAGAACTGGAAGAAGTCTTAAGGAATTCCCTCTTGGTCTTAAACCTCAGCTCTTTGTTCTTCTCAATATAAATGTTCACAGCCAGAACACCTATGGTTTCAGCCACAATAAAAGACAAGGCTCCAAAATAAAAAGACCAACCATAGTTGTAATGGTTCTTTTTGTCCTCATCTCGCTTGTCACTTGGGTCACCTGCATTGCTTGATATGTAGACAATGATCCCTATGATATTACTCAGTCCTAGAGAGAGAAAAACATAAATCAGTGGTTATGTGGCTGTGAAGATAAAATTCAAGGCGTGTTACTTTCTGGAGCTGAATGGTTCAAAGATTATGACCAGGAAATTTTATTACATTTATTTACTCTTTCATTTATCTCAAGATTTCATTTATTCTTGAAAAACAAAGAAGAGACCCACATCTGGGTCACGTATGCTCACATGGATCCTGAAATATTCAGCAGGATTTCTCCCCATCTCTTCGCTGTCACGGTGGGAAAGAAGTAGCTTATAGGAGCTCGCTAATATTGTTAGTGGGATTCTAACATTCATAATAATAATAAAAATACATTTTGAGCTCAGGGCTATGGCGGTTCACCTTGATCAAGATAAGTTCTCTTCCACCTTGCTGAATTTCCATCTAAATGCAGGATGCTTAATCAGAGCTCCAGGGAAAGCTATTAACAATGGAGCTGACTCTCTCAGATGTTTCTGGTGTGAAAAACGCGCTCACCCATCATAGGTGAAATTTTTCTGCCATCATATAAAAGAAAAAAAAAAAAAGCCCTGGATGTAAGAGGTACCTGATTCATCTAATATTTAATACATTTTAAATAGCGTAAAACCTGCTTGTTACTGACTTTAGCTTCCTTTTTCAGGAAAACTAAAAGCTTTTCTAGAATATATGTATTGTAGAGCTTCAAAAACATATTTTTGTCTTAAGAAATTGGCCTAGTGTGATGTTGCTAGTGCCCTCCATCCAGGAAAAGGGTACAGGGAGAGAACTGCCAGCAAGCTTTTCCACAGTCCTTTTCAGTTTAAAAAGGCGGCACTTCTTAGGGACTCAATTTAAGGAGAACATACCTGCTGCAACGAAGAGAATCCCAGCGCTGAGAATAATGTTGTTTTTGCTGTTGTAAATCCTTCCTGCTCCGACACAGAGTCCTCCCAGCAACAGCAATATTGTGCTTAGGATGGGGAACACGCTGGAGGCACGGACAATGCCTGCAGGGGACACAGGTAGAAAACCAAGACAGGCAGAAATCATTTCAGATGCCTCCTCGGGTGCAAGTGCGGAGATTACAAAGGCTCAACCCCCCCAACTTTTGCTGGAATTCTCATTGATTCTGCATTTGCGGGCATGTTTTTTTGGGAGCCGAGGCCATGGGCCGGTGGCCAATGTGGCACAGACACTCTCAACTGAGTATCTTAAATCTTCTGAGCTTTCTCCTAGAAAGTCCAGCGTTATCGCCATTATCTGATGCCACCACGTACAGAACATTTCTGACAAAGCACAAGGTAAGTGACATTAAGACCTGGCATCACGCAGGGAGCGGCGCTGAAAAATTCATGAGCTGGCTATGAACCCTACAACGTTTGGGGATGGCTCGAGCAGGGTCTGTTCCTCGTACAGGTGAGCAGATGCCGCTCTTGAAGTCTGCGGCATTCGTGTTACCAGAGAGCACAGCTAATAACCCGTTTTTCTTTTGTTGAATATTAAGGGCTTTGAAACCTTTCAGTTTTCTAAGGAAGAAATTTTAACAAGTGTGTCTCAGATGTTTGTGTTTAGTTTCCTGACAGCTAAGTAGAGTCATTTAAAATTCCGTATGCTTCAGTCCATTCACCGGGATGGGCTATAAAATCCCTGAAAAAAAAAATTAAAACACCACTTCAAGCCAGCTTTCAAAGCCAGGTCGCTACAAGACTAAGCAGCAACCGAAAGGGAAGCGGCAGGAAGGGAACACAAGGGCTGAGAAAAAATAAACAGGCACAAGGAGAGAGAAGTCTGTATCGTAAAAACCAAAGGGGCAAAACCTGGTAGGCGTTCCTGAAAGGCAGAGCGAGGAACTGACTTATATTGTTATAGAGAGAGGATTTTTTTGAAGAAGGGGAGATAAGATGCTGAGTACTGCTGCAGAAAACAGGATTGCCCCCAAGCCGGGGACTGTGGCAAGGCAAAGGCACGTGGTGAGCGGGTGCCGGGGCGTGGGGGTGCCCAAGGTGGGGGTCAGAGGCTGCTGTCACGGGAGGGTGGAAACCCCACAGCACACTGGGAGGACACAGGGACCCCCAGGGCTGAGTGCACGGAGAGGATAAAACCGCCATCTGGATGGCTCTGCTGATGTGGTGCCGTTAGCGATGCGGCTCTCCCGGGTGCCATCTTCCCGGCTGACACGCACAGCGAGCGGCGCCCGTTTCCCGAGGAGAAGCGGCCAGATGTTACAGCTGATGCTTTCTCATTTTACTTTTGATGGCCACGGCGTTCCCAATTTTGTGAATTGCTGCCTAATGATTCCCCTGGTAGCTGGTGGCAAAACTCCCGCTGACTGCAAGAGGGACAGGACTGGGCATTTAATAACCGTTGCTTTTGTGTGTGCCGCGAAGCCCCCGGGAGCCCCCGCTACGGGCCCAGCCCTCGTTAGGACGGCGCAAACATAAAAGAAAAAAGACAGTCCCTGCCTGGGAAGCTCATGCTCCTATCGATCTGCAACAGAGAGAAAACTCCGTCTCCTACCACAACTGGCAACGTCGCTGCACGCGTCCAGTACAGACGGGCCATTTTCTAACTGGCTCTAAACCCAATTCAGTCGGATGCATTACTATTCCGGCAGTGTCTTGCAATAACTGGCAAATCCAAGTAACGAGGCTGTAAGGTCTCTTATCGAAGTCCGTTGAGTGCTGAGAGCCCGTTCCGTTGACCTGGGTGTATACCCCCACATGCGTGGTACGAAGTAACAGTGCTTCGACTTTTGGGTCAGTTTTTAGAGTCAATCATTAGAAAAAGATTCAATGTCAGTCTCTGTGCTGCCGGAGATGAAGGCACCCCAAATCACTGCCTGTCTGTTAGAGGCCTGGCAAAAGGCAGCACGGGCGTAACATCTACTTTGGCCCACCCTTTCTGGTTGTTGTTTTCTATATTTTATGGCCATACTGTTTATAATGATTTCAATTAAATCAAAGAGCTTTCCTAAAATGCTTCAGTGACATCGTCAGAAGGAACTTGCCAGACATGCCAAATGTAGGGGGTGGGTTCTTCTGCTTGTAGCAATAATCTCCAGAGATATTTTTTCTATATTAGGTAATTAATCTGAAGAGAAACTAAACACACAGTGTTCTCTTCCTGTAAAACTCTACAGTTTATTTTTTCCTACAATGTGTACTTTTATCTCTGAAATTTAAAGGGAGGCTCATAGGTACCATGTAGAATTTACATATATCTCCCAATACTGGTAATAAAATGACAGCACATCAAAAAACATTAAGGCAATCTGGTTTTTGCTTTCTCCCCTGCTTCCCCCCCCCCCCACCCCCCCAGCCCCTTGTTTACCGTCCTGTCTGTTCGCATCGGCTGCTCTGCACCGCTATGCGTTGTGACACCTCCTTCGGTGAAGCGCTGCAGCGTGCCGTGCTGCGAGCCCCGGCGCTCTGCTCGCGCTTTTATTCTCCTCCGAAAGGCAGGAGCCAAGCAACCGGCTTTAAAACGGGGATGCAATGCGGGGGGATGGACACAGAGCACGGCTGCTGTAGCACGCAGGGAAGAAGCGCATGGAAGTGTAGACGTGCCCTGAAACAGGGTCCGCGGTCCCCCTCCTCGCGGCTGCACTTTTGCACCGCAGCGGCAGAGCTCCGGTGTCCTCACGTGTGCCGTGAGGATGAACACGGCCCCTTCTTCTGCAAGGGGAGAGGTGCATGTGGTTCCTGCGGTGCTGGGGGGAGGGGGGGGGGGGCATAGCTTGGTTTTTGGGTGCTGGCAGGAATGTAGGAGCGGAGGGAAGCTGGAGCACACGTGTGCGGTTGGGTGATGCATGCAGGTCCTGGTTTGAGCGACACGGGATTAATTTCTCTTTCGGTAATTTTACTTTTCAGGAAGGTCTCTTCTAACGCTGGGGAAACCTGCATTTTTAGAAGACTCTAGTGTCTGAATTTGTGAAAATATTTACTTTATAGCCAGCTATGGGATGCACCTTTCCAGGTCTTAGTGGTTTTGAGCTGGCCAGGTGTGGGGACGAGGATGAGCGAGAGCCGGGCCCTCGACCCAAGCTGCCCAACAGGGTTAGTTCAAACCATGAACGTCACATTCAATATAAATTAGAAAGTCTGCTGAGGAGTTTTCTCTCTTCCATGATGGCGGTGATCCTGGAAAGCCCTTGCCCCGGTGCTGGACCTCTGAGCCCGTCCCTTCCCCGCGAAGCCGCAGCGCTCGCAGCATCTGACATTTGCTGTCCCCTGCTGGGAGTGCCCGGCTTCCTATGGATAGAATGGGCTGAGTACAATCCTCCTATATTTTATATTGGTATCGGGATCAATATTGATTCTTTAGTGTTATTAATGTTAATTATTTAGTATTATTATATTAAATCTGTTTATATTTCAACCCTCAGGTTTCCTCGTTTTTGCCCAATTCCCCTTCCCGGGTGGGGAGGGGTCATAGCGTGATAGGATAATTGTCTAAACAACCATAAATTGTTGTGGCTTCTTCAAACCATAACTACGCAGCAGCCCAGGGGACTATATGGGCTTTCTGTGCACGGCAGCGATGCCTCTGCCCCTTGCTGGAGCTCTGCACGGAGATGCGAAGGGGATTTTTTTTTCTTTTTTAGACAGATTGGCGTGTGTTGTCACAGGGAAGGTTGAATAGGAGGGGTCTTGTTTGAGCTCCTTTGCACGTGTCAGTTGTCATTGTTGCTGTGTTCGCTTGGTTTTGCAGGGAGCAGCCTGAACGCCCAAGGGCAAAATCCAAACTCCTGCTCCTACCCACACCCCGGACTAAAGTCTCCTAAAATCAGTCATTCTTTCACTCATTTCAATAGGATTTTGAACCAGGGCACAATTCTGCTACCAGTGTCATGTCTACATTTATCTGAAGCTTATAAAGGGGCTACAGGAGAGCTGGGGAGGGACTCCTGATCAGGGGGTGTAGCGACAGGACAAGGGGGAATGGTTTTAAATGGAAGAGGGGAGATTTAGATGAGATACTAGGAAGAAATGTTTCCCTGTGCGGGCGGTGAGCCCCCGGCACAGGGTGCCCCGAGAAGCTGTGGCTGCCCCATCCCTGGAGGTGCTCAAGGCCGGGTTGGACGGGGCTGGGAGCAACCTGGGCTGGGGGGAGGTGGCCCTGCCCAGGGCAGGGGGTGGCACTGGATGATCCTCAAGGTCCCTTCCGACCCAAACCATTCCATGATTCTATATTAGATTGGTCACTGTGGAGCAGGCTGAGACCCCTCATGTGCTCTGTCAGGAGCACAAGGTGCACACAGCGTTGGTGCCTTCATCTAAGCCGGACCGGAGAAATAAGGGTTACCCCAACATGGCCCTCCAGGAGACTTTGTGCCGAGAAATGGCTACAAAGCACAGTGAATGATACAACAGAGACAGCAGATTGCAAAGGTGTTGCACAGAGGGCAAAAATGGGATGGAAGCTCTCACATCTCCTTTGAAACGGGATGCAAATATCCTCTTGTCTGTGTCTAGTTAGACAATGATTTGGTCCCTATTACATATCCGTATGAGCTCATCTCTTCTGGATTTAGATACGTAACCTTTCAGTAATCTCTAAATCAACCATACGCATTTTAAGTGGAGCTGCACTTTTGTAAAAGCTGAAGCAGAGGAGTCCTGTTATCTGTGCAGACTACGCGGGGACGAGCTCTCCTCTGCGGGGGGAGCAGCTGAAGCCTGTGTTTGCAGAAGACATAAAGGCTTGGACTAACTTGTTTTTAAGGTCTGTACTTAGTCATTTTGGAAAACAGCTTTTAGGAACACCCATCGCAAGTACACTTACAAGCAATTTGCCAACGTCATGTCTTACTGAGGAGCTGCAGAATGTTTTTCCCAATTCTATCTTTTCTCCAAATAATGAAGGCATAATACACTTTATCAAGATGCTACTTAATTCTTCTTTCCTTTACAGTCCTTTTACTAATGTTTCTTTCCTAAAGCTGACTTTGCATCAATTCAGCATTAGTTCCAAAGCTTTGTATGAAAGCTAACTGCAGCCGTGCTCACACTGCTAGTCTGCCCTGGCCCGAGCACTGAAGTCGTGCCGCCCAAGTGCTACGGCTGATCTAAATTGACAAGAGTGAAGATGAAAAAAAAATAATTGTGTTTTGTGGTAAAGTGTACTTTTCAGAGATTTTTATTTTGGTTTTCTTGTCTTAGCAACCAGAAGTTGTTTCCCATGGGTGAGCAGAAGGGCAGAGCGGTTCTCTAAGTGGTGTTTCAGGTAATTAATAGCAGTGTAATTGAGGAGCGTTTTGCCACGCCGGGTGTATCGGGCAGCAGCGTCATTCATTGCTCCCTGAAGCTCTCCCAGCACCTTGTGAACTGCAGTTCCGTTCCCTGGTAAAGGCCATTGCTTTCAGCTTGGCTGGTCAGCTCTTCTGTTCAGAAGGAACAACTAGGCAAGGTGGCCTCTGGGGAAGGGGAAATCTAACTCCAGCTTTGCAGGATTCATGAAGTTTAACGCCCGGGTTCCAAGACCATCCGCTGAGCGAATACTCATCCGGAGGAGATGAAACAATTGCCCTTATTTCAAGCTCCAGGTTGGTGGACGAAATTATTTCTGTGGGGCATTACACACCAGCACGGAGCAGCAATGGCTGGTGTCCGTGCAGGGGAGCCACAGCCCATGTTCACGCTGAGGTTTTGCTGTTAGCTGCAGAAATTTCAGCTTCCTTCCTACAATGCAGTAATTTCACTGCAGGGGGAGGTGGCTCCGCAGCTGCAAAGGATGAGGCTTGCATAGGGATTGGGTTTAAGCATTAGGAAAAGCTTCCTAATGGGCTGGAACCCACTCCTCAAACCTGGTTTGATACACTGATTGGATAAATACGCCCTCTGTAAAATACCCTCGCCAATCTGGGAACAATAGCTGTATTTTTCATTTGAAAAATTTCCATATAATGTTTAGAGAATGGGCACCACAATCGTGTGCCTTCCCCTGGGTGAAGGAAACCCTTGAGACGGGGGTCCCCGAGGGTCAGGGCTGAGTCAGCTGCAGTGTGAACTGGGCCAACATCACCACTGCTCTGTGCCAGAAGGTTTGGGCCAGTCTCTTGCAATGAACAGGACTTGGGTTGGACTCTCCAGAAGAGAATCCCAGGAAAGTCTCTCTCTCTGGCCGTGTCTGTTAACCCTGTGTACTAGGTATTAATTTTCACTTACGGAGAAGGTATTCTGAGCTGTCATGGTCATAGTCATTGTCTTCAGGGAAGTGGTTGATACGGAAGCAATGTCCTTTGTAGATTCCTAAATGAAAACAAAGCAAACATAAAATATAAGGAATAGAACCAGGTAAATGCGCTTCTGCCAGCTCTGCTTTATTTCCTTTTCCTCCCAAGCTGTGTAAGTAAATGATTCTCCTGTGGGGTTGGTCACGGATTTTTTTTAGTGCTATCAAGAAACCATCTCTAAGGTCACGAATTTTGGGCAGATTGGGCTGAAGCCTATCTGAAGGAAGGGAGAGCCAGGATGCCTGGGCTCTTTTCTTCAGTCTGCCACTAATAGTGTTCTCTTGAGTTTTTTAATCCCTCTGGGCTTTACTTTATCAGCACCGTGCTTATCTCACAAGCATGCCGAATTCGCAAAGCTTCTTTTTGTTCCTAGAGCGACTGTCACTCCGGGTCCCTGCTCCACGGCTGGGGCTCCACCGCAAAGCTGGGTGCCAATCTGGCACCCATCACCCCTCCAGTCTCATCCCCAGTCAAGTGATGGCTTCCCTTTCCCAGTGATGGCTGGTAAATGCTGAGGCCTCTTCGATTACTCTCTAGGCTCGGAAAACACATCCATAAATCTCTTCCTGCTGCAATATAAACCCATATATCCCCCTCAAAGTTGGTTCAGCCTTTAATGGCTTTATTTGTTTAGTTAACCGGGAGCCTGCACAGTAAGTCGGGGCGCGAGCGTGCACTCCTGATACCTGAAGGAACGGCGCCAGCGGCGGCCAGATGAACCCCATGCTCGACCGAACGAGATGAGGTTCAGCACTTTGTCCATCTGGGTAAAGCTTTACATTAGTATTTTGTGTTATTTTCGACCCCGGTTACCCACAGCCACACGCAGCCTCAGCTGCAGCCGGGCAGCTGAGGCTGCAGTTGCACGGGGAGCTGCACGGGCACCTCTCCCCAGAGAGCTCACCGCCGGAGCGAAGCCCCGAGGTGCGATTCTGCCTTGGCGCTTTCATTATTCATCAACCAGAGCTTTCGTGCTCAGGAACATACATCATGCAGGAAGAGTTATCCTCTGCACAGGAGTTTCGGTGCTTACAGCTTGAGCTGGCAGAAGGATTTAAAAACCATCACTTAATACTACTTTAACAGAAGCACAGCTGCAGTCTGTAGGATATAAATGTGGATTTATTTCACTACCTATTACCAATGATTACAAAGATCTCAAAAGAATTACTAATCCGGAGGATTTCAATTGCACTCTGTGAGTGTCAACTGCAGGTTTGCTACTACAGTGCATTTAATTCTTCCAGTAAATGATGTATCTACTCCAATTGCGGTAACGGCTCAGGCTTTCTCTGCACAGCACTTCAAAGGCTGTGAACAAGAAGTAAGTGGCTCACGTCACATCTGGAAGTGAAACACCTGTCCCGTCTGCCAGGCGGAGGAGAGCACTTCAGCTGGGACGGCTCCGGCGAAGCACGTTTGCCCGTGCAAGCCTCTGTTTGCCATCAGCCGGTTTGTTGCTCCTGATGGCTCTCCAGCAAGGCAATCCAAAATTCAGATTTTAAAGATCCCAGTGCTTATTTTTATGGCAGTTGACACAATGGAACTAAATCGCTCCCAGCATAACGGGGCCTCTGAGGCTGGATGGTCATTTCTTTGAGTCTTCATTATGGTGTGCCAATTTAGAGGAAATACGTTCAGGGTACGATTTTTATCCTCTCCTATTCATTAAGGAAAATATTGAAATAATCTTCTCACCCTAATTTCCTATGGAAACAGGCTTTTCAACGGCTCTGTTCTTGTGTGTGTATAGGTGGGGCCACCTCAGTCTGCATGTACTTCTCCAATAGCTTTTAAAGTAAGTTGGTTGAATTTATCCAGAGTTGATACAAAAGCAGCAGTATCACAGGTAACTGAGCTCCCACAACTTCCACGCAAACAGGCAGACGCATGAAGGAGACAGCTCTGTCCACCGAAGGCTGCTTTGTGAACTTGCATGTTCACAGAGCATGGACGTGGGCAACAGCCCAAATAAACGTTCCTCTTCCAGAAACTCACTTAAGAGACAAGAAACATGCAAGACTGAATTGTTCCCCGAGCCTCTTGTGTTTGCAGCACTGATGGATTGATGGAGGGGCTTGGCGTCCGTAAAATGGCCTTATGTTATTAAACTTCCAAATGAAATGGGTCCCTCAGCAGAACTTTCTCTTCCAGGGAGGCCGTGAAGCCATCCCTTCCACCGCAGGCGTGAAACACATCAGCAGGACAGGGTGGGTTGGTATCAGCAGTGTCTGGGCTTTTCCTCTTTTGTGGTTGGAGACCTTCATCTCCTGGTGCTTATATCTGGAGCCTTTCACATGAAAGATTATTAGCAACTCTAGCAGAGGTGAAACAAGAGGATAATTAGCCCCAAACAGAAAATTCTAGATGAGCTTGAGTGTTCCTTTCTATTTCCAGTTTTTAGGAATACTGAGATTGGCCATTCTAGCCAAATTTTATAGAAACAGCAAGTGAAATTTGGACCTGCATCAAAGCCTGGGAATCCAAAACATTCTTCCCAATATTTTCGCTGTAGTTCAGATCACAGATATTGGTTCAGGGTCCTCTCTAGCGTCTATGGTATTTGATAGCTAATAACAGCAGCAGACTGGATAAATTTTTTCCATAAACTTAACAGGTGTCATATAACTCAGCAGCAGCTCATTAAACCCTCAGTGAGGCTTGAAGTTGCTATCAAGAACTCTGGTGCTCTCCAGGGTATTGTGGGCTCTTTTCATCCACAAAGTATCAGAACCAAAGTCTTGCTAGGAAATGTAACAATACCCCTTTTTTCATAATGATGGACTTTGAAACTCAGACTTGGGAAAAATTAAAACGAGCTGGGTGGAAGCTATTGAAGCAGTGGTCAGCTTTAAAAGCACAACAGCAGAGTCTGACTTGTACTTAAACACAAAAAATAAAAACAAAGCAACACTGAGATTTGATGAAATACCCAGCTCTCTGCGTGGCACGTAAAGCAATGCAAAAGAATAAAAGCCATGAAACAGAATAGGTGGCAGAAAAGGAAACGCTTCGATTAAATTCAGAAACAACCATTCTGCAGCATCTGCACAAGGGCCGTACTCCTTCGAGCTCTTCTCAAAGGCTTCACAGAGGATGCCTCGAAGAAATGTGTAGACAAAGGTGGCCCCCGGTCCACGCTCAGTCAAGGCACCATGGGCTGTTCCCCACACCAGGACGTGACATGGAAGAGAGATTTTCCTCTTTGCTTGAGTATGGGGAAACAGTCCCTTATATCCTTTGGAGAGGAAGATGGAATATTTAACTTCTACTGCTGTACCCACTGGAGAGAGATAAATAAACTGCAATCACTGCCTAACAGATACTAAAATATTGAGAAGCACTTCTGGATACCTCTTGAGAGTAAGAAATAATATCCCACTGAGACACTGTAAGTATTACTCCTTTCTTTGAATGATTACTGATACCTTTTAAATGATGCTTTTAGAAATACAAATATTATAATGCATTTTTTCCTCATAATAATAACTTTGTTCTGAATTTTGGGCCAGGACTTCAGAATCTGGGTTAATGATAATGAAGAGGCAAATTTTCTGAAGTGTTGCTGATGGTGCAAGAACATTTTTTTTTCCCTGGTTGCAGTGTACTTAGCTGGCATTTAAAAACTAAAAATTGTTTCTGACTTCGTTTTACTCTGTGTTCAAGGGCTTCTCCGACAAGGTTAGTACTTCCCAATCTCACTAAGTGTTGTTCAGATAATGATAATTAGAGTGTGATGTACTCTGATAATGTGATAAGGGAGGGAATTGTGGTTCCTAAGTGAAGATTAAGCTTTGTTTTGGGGTTTGAGATCTCAAAGTACATCGAGTTTTCAACAGTAAATCAAAGTAGTGAACCCAAATTCTGATGACATGCTACCTTCTCCTTGCTCTTTCTCAGATAATCCTTTAATAATCCTGTCTGTACCACTGCAGAATTATTCACTAGGGTTTTATTTTTTGATGACTGAGAGCGATGGTTAATGCTGTAGGATGCAGATACTTATGAGCTTTGTTTGTGGCTATGCATTACATGATGACGTTGTTGTTGGCCACACCAGCAGCCATGTCTTTGAAGGAGCCATTTCCCGTGGTCAGTATTTATCAATGACAACATTCCCCGATGCCCTGGAAGTGTTTGCACAAATCAGCACTGGAATATAGAGCACTTAAATGTCTGGCAGTATTTGTCAAGACAGCCTGTACTTCTGTTTTCTCCTCCCCTCTGATCCTGAAAACTATATAAAATAAGATCTTTCCATAACATTAGTGTTTCGTTGTCATTTAAAATAGGTTTCCACCACGCAAGACGCTAGCAGCTTTGCAGCAGAGGACCTTGACTGCGGGGTAGTTCTGTCAATAGCAATTTTCGTCTCCTTGCTCTGAGCACGAGCTTACGGGAGGCGATATCTGATAGCAGTGGGAGACACATGAGGATAGATGGGTTGAGCTGCTGCCGCCTTCTCCATCAACAGCTTCTGCAGAGCTAGTGCTCCATTAACTATTTCATCTACCAGCCCTCTCGACCGCCTTTGTTGGTGAGGCCGTGCAGGAAAACATCGGGTTTGGGACTTGACTGAGAAGCCTTTCTTGCTTTCCTGTGGGACACCAGACATTCGCGACCTCCTGGGCTCAACCTCTCCTCTGCCCACACGCCACATTCTTGTAGCCCCTGCGCAGCTACAGACACGGAGCGCGCACACGTGCACACTATTAATAGAGTTAAGCAGGGTTTTCTCCTCAGGGGGGTTATACTGATGGAATGAGTGCTATGAATGTCAGCTGCAGAAGTGGCCGCATGGCTACGGCAACTACCCGCGGGCAGGTAAATACACCCCATAATTGTCCAGCCTAAAATCCTACTTACCAGCCCATTTCCTTCTGGCAAACGTGGGTCTTCTGGGATGGGTTGAAGACATGGAAAGAAGCGATTTTCAAGATCATTTGACAGCAAGTGCTTGCAGACACAGGGAATAAAAGTTGCAAGGAGCTGACTGTATATTAAAAATAAGGCAATTAGTAAGGAACCATGGGAAATCTGGCCCGGTGGTTCTGCTTGTTGCATCTATTCTGTGATTAAATGCTGTGCTTCAGTTCCAGAGCCAACCGTTAGCCTGATTTACTGCAACGCTTGAATATCTGAATGTTTAAATGACAAGTTTTCTGAATATATCAGCCCAGAGCCGGCTGACTGACAGATAACATCACAGACAACAAGAAAAGCGTGACATGCAGAGCGGGGCTGTTGTAACAGAAGTTCCCCAAACACAGTGTCCATCTGAGCATGCCGAGCGGGGCTGGGTTGCCTTAATGGCAGGGCTTTGCACCTCCCTGGGACAACAGTGGAGAACCTCTATTTATAGTGAGTGAGTGTGTCAGCGCTGGACTCTGCCAGGGGAGAAGAGAAACAGTTCTATATTTTTTCCTTGGGAAGATTTCTCTGCTGACAAGTTCTGAAATCCTTTGCAGCGTGATTTGAGCAACAGCGAGCAAAGGAGATCAGACATGCCAAAAAATGTTCCTCTCCGCAGAATTTATAGCGTGGAGTCTATCTGTGCCCTGTGTTCATTTCTTTGATTATCCACCAGCACAACTCCCCTGTCTCACTGGATTGACATACAACAGCGAATGCAGCTGCTGAGTTAACTTTCTTTTCTCTTTATTCCCCTCATCATGAAATAACCCTTGAAAAGAGGAATGGGTGGTGCACCTCCTTTTACTTTCAAAACCTGCTTTGTGGTGCTGATGCTCGAACAGGGACTCCTGTGGTCTTGAGCTCTCCACTCAGACCACAAGGAACGGCACTAGATATTTTTCTGTAACTTGGCACTTTCTATGTTAAATTGTCCCGAGTTCGATTATTTGTCTCCTGCTGTTTGCTGAGAATTTCACAGGCCAGTCCTTAAGTTACTTGAATGAGCACAGATCCTGTGAGCCTCTGCCAGAGGACGTTTAATGCTGTCATTATAAAAGAAATCATGAAGTATTGATGCAGGTTGTGCGCAAAACACACCCCATGTGAATTTGCTACCCCACATTGCTGCCGTATCGCCTCCTTCCGTGCCACGGAGGACGGAGCCAGCAGAGAAAGAAGCCTCAGGAGGTTAAATACACATTTATTGGGTGTCTGCCTTTGAGAAAAGTTTGGCTGTTGTGACAGCCTCGCGAAGCTGGAAACTTCAAAGCATAGGTTGTTTTTGAGACAGATGCTGTCTGACACCCCCTGACTCCTGCCAGTCCGGGAAATATTTGTCCTTATGACGGTTTGTATTTTTGTTTCGTCCTGCAGGTGAATTTGATGAAGAGCACTACTAGTACCTGGGGTTATTGTCATACTTCTGCCAGGGTAGGTCTCGTTTTCAGAAAATGCTTAGGATCTAAAAAGATTAGAAGTCCATGCCCATAACTGTGGTCTAGCGTGGTACCATAAACCAGCCGACCTGCACTGTCTGTGCGCGTCATGGTCAGGCTAAAGCAAATTCAGCTCAGCTGAGTCTTTAAAAGGAAATTATCCTGAGCCTTAACCATGTTTCTCCACAGGTGTTGAGACAGTGAAACAATAATCTTCTATTTTTCCTCCTAAAAGTCATAGATTCATAGAATCATAGATTACCAGGTTGTAAGGGACCTCCAGGATCATCTGGTCCAACCTTTCTTGGCAAAAGCATGGTCTAGACAAGATGGCCCAGCATTCTGTCCCTTGGTCCTTTCCTTCTTTATCTTTCATCCCGTAACCACTTGTTTCTCATTGCAGGGAGCTGAACTGCCCACTGAGGGGCCAGATTCTGATTTCAGTGCAGCGGACTCAAATCTGTCTCATCCAGTAACAGCGATATCAGAATCTGGTCTTCTCCTTTGTTTGCTCCCCCTCCACTTCCCGGGCAAAAAGAAAATGATTTAAAAATGTTCGAATGTATGAAATTTGCCCCACTTTCTTACTTAGGAGCTGTCAGCTCTAACAAACCCTTTGGGTTCTTCTTTTGATCTATTTTCAATTGTCTGGTGGGCAAAGCAAAACTCCTTCTTGAGTCTCTTATTTTCTTATCTTCTGCTGTGACATGAATTTCCCCCTTTCCCAGTCCTCCCCCTTCGCTGCCTACAGACCCTCCGCTGCTCAGAGCTTTTCATCCATCCCCCCGGTGCCATGTGAATAACTACCGGTGGCTTTTCCTGCCTGCTCCATCTCGCTCCTCTTTAACGTTTTTAAATGCAAAACACCTTCCCGGTGTGTTTAACACCTTGCGAGGGCTCGGGCAGCCCCGGCAGCGGCGGCGGCACTGGAGGAGACGCGCACGGAGCAGCTCGCAGCTGCCTCTGCCCACGCGCTTGCAAATGAGCTCATGTTGGCAGGGCACCGCGCTTGCTCTCACCCCGGCCTTTATTCTTAGCGCTCACCGTTCCCCTCGAGTCTGGCAAAAGCACGTTTTCTCTAGGAACAGGTCTCAGTTTATCTTGTCATTTGACATGCTCAGTCCCACCATTAACTTCACTTCTTCTCTTACCTTTGTATCGTAGCTGACGCTCCCCCCTGTATTTACCACACACTTTCCACGAGCGACTGTCTTATTCCACCACTCTCAAGGATTTACTCTAGGATATTATAATCCGCTTTCACCGACTTGTCTGCACTGTGGCAGTGTCTGCTCCGGTTGCCTTTTTGCCATTTGCAGCCTCTCCTTGCTGCCCCTCTACAAAGCCTATCTAAAGGCCTCTCGGAAGCGGAGGCAGCTCACAGCTTCTCCTTTCGCCGTATCCCTGCAGAATGAAGGCGGTGTTGCTCCAGTCCTCGCATTGCTTTTTTCTACAGCGGTCTCAAACTGTAGTGGAGCTCATGCTCCACGTTTCTGAAGAGCCATCTCTACTGACCCGAGTGCCAATTTCACAGCCATAAATAGCGACCGGCGAGGTTCCCACTTGGGCAGTTTGACCTTCATGCCATGACCACCCTTTTCTCTTCTAACGCTCTTGAGTTTCCTGAGGCCCAGATGTGGTGCCTTAACTGATCTCCTCCCGACATCAGTGGATGCTCACCATTGCCCGAAGAAGTCAGCCACACAGGAGAAGACATATCTCTCTCGGGTGGCGAAGAAGTCTGCTGCTGAGCGGCGACTTCTAGTTCTGGCTTGAAAATACTACTCTTTGAGCAATATTATTTTGGCATGCTGCAATCCACAACGTAACACCTGAGCGCTATTTTGTGCAGCCTGGTAAAGCATCTCCAGATTCTGGATTACCTATACCAGAAGGCATCCAGGGAGGTGCCTACAGAGGCTCTGTTGGTTTTAATTCACGTGGGTATATACAGCCTCAGCAGCTGACCTGTTTTCAGCTGGGCAAATATCATCAAAGATGTTGTGCATTTGTGCAAGAAATGAACAGATGCAGAAAAGGTGCTTTGCCAAAGACAACTTTAAAATTCTATGACAGTCTTTTTGTTCCATTATAAGATTTTATTTGAGACCTCGAGTGATGTTAGAAAATCCGTGGCAGCGAAACTCATTTCCCAAAGATTCACCTCACCTGCACATCTGGGAGCTAATAAAACACATCACAGTGTTTGGCTGCTGTCCTTTGAATTCTCTTCAGTCATTACAAAACTGCTGCCAAAAGTACTAAGTGTCCTTGTGCTACCACAGCGCATACCAATAGTATCAGGGAAATGTAGGACAGCGGCAAAGGAGATAAGAGTTGATTGTATGTTACATGTTGTTTTGAGCTATTTAATTTCCCTTTTCTTAGAATGTTCCTCTCCTAAACCGGCATTTTAGCCGCAGAAGTCATGATGGAGGTTTTTCAGCGGTGCTCCTATCCCTTTCCCAGCCGCTCTTCCTTAGCCAACCAGCAGACAAAATAGCACGCTGCATTATTGCACCACTCAGGCATCCCCAGCAGCCCCTCTGTACTGCTGACGGTCGTCCTACTACCGTTTGCAATTTGCTCCGTATTAACTATGTCATCTTCTGCTGCTTCTTGAATGGTAAAGTGGGGGAAAATTCAAGGGGTTTTGTGGCTTATTTGAGTCCTTATTGTTGCTCATTTTTATGGAGTTTATTGAAGGAATGGCTCTGTGTTTTCTAGGATGAAACGCTGACATCCTTCCAGCCCTGATGTTCCATTTGCGTTTTGTAAATCATCTGCACATGGAAAGAGGGGCAATTCCTCAACCTGGGTATGACATGCATTTTTGGGGCAATGTTGGTGATGCTGCTTGAGGAACTTTTTCAAGTCAGAGCTAAGTTAGCCTTGCACGACGAGCGTTCCCGTGCCTGGCTCAGTCCCAACAGGCTGTCAACATTTCTAGTTGTCATGGGGTTGTTTTAACTCACTTTTCTGTGTCTGCTTTTCTATCTGCCACCACGGCCCACACTTGCTGTGTTCTGCCTTCACACCTCGTCTCGTCCTGCATCTCATGCTGCAGTCCTTTATCCCAGCAGCCCAGAAGTTTGTCTCACCACTCATTTCCATATTTTTCTCCGCTGCTGCTTTGCCAAAGCTGTTTCTGGGTGGCTGATACAAACGTTTTCTCCCTTTTAAAATTAATTTGGAGCTTGGATAGGAACCTCCATTAGAGTTTTGTAGTTGGCTTTTTGGCCTTAGCTAAAATTGGTCTAACACTTGAGGAGTTGCTGTTGGCTTCTTTGGTGAGCATCTTCACCCATTGCAGTTTGAACTGAAAGTCATTCTCCAGTGAGTGCCCAGCTCTCACTTACGTTCTGGTCCAAAATACCTTAATTTAAAGAGGTACTTGGTAACCAACAGTGCTTTTGGCAAAACGTGTCAGAGACCAACTTGTTATTCACAATTGTAACTACACGGTGGCCATGATGGCTCCAACACCCCAGAGAGCAGTGGGAAATAAGCTGTGGTGGCCTGTATGCCAGCTAGGATGCAGATATCTCTTGATTTGGACCAAAATCCACTCCCCCCACACCCATATTCTTGACCCTGACATACATTCACTGGTACAAAGACTGCTCATTCAGGCAGATTGCTGCCAGTCCATCAATCATTATGAGAGGGCTGAAATGCCAAATTTTACCGGATGCAATTTTGAGAACAGATAGTCATTTTGTCTGATGAAGCGTTCATATGCTGCAAAATGACAAATCGTGTTTATTTTCACATTGTCAAACTGTGCTTTTTTCCTGCATTGGCACAATTGGAATCAAGTTTCCCTTAAGGGATAGTTTGGTTTTTATCCATCTGGTTTCCCTTACTTCAGTAAGTCATCAGTTCTCCCTCATTAACATGGTGATCAACCAGGGCTTGATGGTTTCACCTCTTACGATCACAGCATGTCTATAAAGTCTGTATCATGGCTCGTCACTATCTGGGGGAGGAAATTTAAGGAAATGGACATTCACGTCTCTTCAAGGTCCCTACTGACTTTATAATTTGAGACATAGTCATGGTCACATCTGGGGAACGAACGCTGTTCTTGAACTAGATGAAACACACCCAGTACAATGTGTGATGCTTTGTCCCTTGTATCTTCCGCCACTTCAACTTTCATACACTCGCAACCTTGAGCTCTCACCTTCTCATTCTTAATTTCTACTTTTAGACCCTCTTAAACCACCATTTTTTCAGGTTCCTGAAACAGCCTCATTTCAGAACAGGAAAGGTTTGCTGTTGTCATACAGCAGTCTGAAATTTAAGAAACAACTCTTCAGAATGAGGACCCGGGTGATCCTTGGGGATGTTTGGGGTAGCATGCGCAGGATGCTTCTGTAATGGAAAAACCCTCCAGATCTAGTCAGTAGAAAAATGGTTCATATTATTGATACTCCTTGTGAGATCTCTGGCTGTAGCAGAAGCTTACAAGGCATCACGTAATTACCTTTCTGCATAAAATGAATTATTGTCTGCTCTAATAGCAGGGAACGTCTCTAACCTGATATCTAGAACAGAACTCCTTCTCGTAAACCTTTTTTTTTGGCTCATTCATGCACCACAAAGTTTTTTCCATGAAAAAACAGCGAGGGTTGCATTGGAAAGTAGTGATACAGGAGCTCACTAGTTAACTGATTAGGAATATGCAGGATATCTGGACACTCCTGGAATCTTGTAATGTTTCCATGTCTATTCAATCCATGGTGATTCATCGTAAGATGATGGCATTTAGAAAAATAGTTGGATATTGAAGAAGCAATAGGGAAATTAGACTCCATAAATCATCTTAATTGAAGGGAATGCTTGCAATATGTCTGTCTTCATAATGCAGTGACCTTGAGTGGATCTGCATTCATTTTGGAGCATGTCTTCCTCGTTTCTATGCCAGCTTGTTGAGTTATACATAGAAGCTAAACCTCTAGAGATTGGTCATGCACAATCAGTGATGCAGGACTGAAACAAGGCAGATGACAACGGGGAATCTAAAGGTTAGGAGAAAGGGGTCTAACTGCCAAACCCTGCTGATGGCTGGATTTGGGAAATGAAAGGCAAAGGTTTCAAAAATCATCTGCATGATGTATTAGTGGAAAAGGCACTCCACTGAGAGAGATGAGTGTGGTGCATCCAAGGGACTGTATTGTCCAGTTGAATACTCGGGGCTTGGGAACTCGGAAGTTGGGAACAAGTAACAGAGCTGCTGGTTAGAAAGTCTCGGTTCCAGTGGGAAAAAATAAAAGGACCAAAAATATTTTGCAACAGTAATATATCCTGGAAGAAAAACCAAAGGAAATATGAAGGACTGTAGCTTGAATTAGAGTTACTACTAATTTGGTTAGTCCTGATTCCCAGCAGTATGTGCACCCTGTAACACGCCATACCCTCAAGGAGGGCAGGTGCTGTCAGGCTCGGGGTTCTCGGAAATTTGGTGGTGTAGGGTGTGTGTGTCCCCAGTGTGTCCCCGGCTGCGGGGAGCCTCCTCCAGGAGATGGGGCAGGCTGGTCTCGCTGGGGCACTTTGAGAGGGGCAAGAAAATGATGAGCAGCTGTGAGGGAATAAGGGCCTGGGGGGGAAGGCAGAGAGCAACCTAAAAAAGAAGGAGGAAAAGAAACGCTTTGGGACAGAGCGGGGAGGAACAGGAGGTAGTTTGCAGGGGAGGAGGAAAGGAAGCTTGGAAGAAAGTGGGAGGGAGAAAGAGCTGAGGAGGAGGAGGAGACAGGAAGGGTGGGCGGTGGGTGGCCGGAGGCGAGGAGAGGGCCTAGGAGGAGAGCAGGAGCTTGGCAGATTGGTGGTGCCTGTGGAGACGGGGACCAGATGGCGACCTGGGTCCTCCCCGAGCAGCTCTGCCTGCAGCCACAGCCCTGCCCGGCTCGGTGTGTGCACCGCTCTGCCCGAGCGTCGGTGCCCGTACTGCTGACAGAAGGTGAGGGGATGCACAAAGCCACCGCCTGATGAAAATTAAGAGCCTGAAACTTATAATTCCCAGGATTGATTTAAATTATTGCAGTTAATAAATGACCTAATACATAAAAATGGAGAGGGCTACCAAATAGATCTGTTTAAATGAACACATTTGGCTCTCGCACCTGAAACTTTCTATTTCCCAACGCAAACTAAGCAGTGACAAATAAAAATGAGACTGCAAAAGCAGCATGACCTCTTTAAGCTTTAATTATTCATTAGAACTGTTTTCTTCTCTGCTGAGATTCAGAGCAACACATTTAAGCGGGTTCCTCTCAGGTTTATGGAAGATGTAGCTTCCTTGTTACACCAGCTAATAAATACAACTAAGCACAACGGCCCAACAATATTTGTAGAAACAGCATTTGGGAAAATGTGTTTAATGAATCAGAAGCGCCTTAATCTAGTCAGTCTTGAAAAGCAAAGCATATAATGCAAAATTACAATGCACTAAAGCACAGATGCATAAATATTTTATTGTTGAGATTTCTGGGTTTACTTTCAGTATTTCAGAATTGCATTTTACTATGAAATGTCTCTACCTGCACTGGGGAAGGATAACAGTGGTAGTAGCTTTGGAAAAGCCAATCTGGGATCTCAGACTTGGATTTAAATAATGTACCCGAGAGTCCCAGCCCTCATCAGCATCAGGCACATCTTCCACTGTAACCAGAAATACTTATTACTTTTTGCTGTCTTAGGATGGCATGGAAGTGCCTGGGAAGGTTCACAGCCGGGGGGAGAAAGCCAAGAAATTTTCCTTTTGCTGGGAAGACTGGACAAAAGGCAGGTGCCCCCGCGCCCCGCTGTGCAGGCGGTTGTGCCACTGACTCCCTCACAGCCCTCCCTCGTCAGTCCTTCAGCTCTCCCTGCCCTTGTATAACCGCATCTCCAGGGACCATATTTCCTGCCGGGTTTTGAAAGCAGGAGAGGACCAGTTTGTCACCACCTTGGCGAGACCTCCCGAGAGGTATGCAGCTTGGGAGGCAGGCAGCGGCTCCGACCACCCGGGAACGGTGCCACGCACAGGGGGAGATTTACAGCTCCTCTCCCCTTCAGACACTTCATCTGGTGCGATGCAGAGCTGACAGCTCCTCATTTCCAGGTATTACAAACTCCTCTTCCTCCACAGGAGCCTGTACGGGCTGTTTGGGCTCCCACACGCTGAGCCCCCCCCAGGGCAGCATCCCTGCGATGGTCCTGGCAGCCGGGCGCAGGCAGCCAAAGGGCAGCTTTCCAAAACCCGCTTCTCTTAACGGGGCCACGCTCTGGTACTTACTCAATCTTTACAACTCAGTGATACGCTGCCAATACATTTTTGCCAAGGAGACAAAAATACGTCTCTTCTTCTTACTCCCTCAGCCTATGAAAAATCTCAGTTGTGTGCAAAGACACTCTCTCTGTGTGTCTATACGTATGTGTATTTGAGGGGGCAAAAAATAGAGTTTCTGTTAATTTATTTTCCAGCTGAAAATCTGCCTTGTAGCCAGGGAAGCACCGTTTTCACCGTGTATAAATTTGGGTGGAAAAGCCTTACTTTGTGCTGAGCAGAAATGGCAGCGTGTGCAGTGGGAATTGGGAGCAAATCCTTTAACTGCTCTGTGTCCCTGGTGTTCCTCTCTCGGATGGAGGCATGATGGCTTATAAATAATTTGGGGATTTACGGGTCAAAGAGCCCCATATTAGCAAAGTTGCCTAATAATGGACGAAGAAGAGCGGCATAATCCTTCGAAGGTGGAGAGCTCTCTGTTTAAAAAGTGCTTGAATCTCCCCAAGGGCCAGAGAGACTCCAGGTATTTAACATGTTAACTTTTAATTAAGCAAGACTCTCCCACACAGCCATGGTTTGGGATTCTAGCTATGCTCTCCAAATGGTTTGGGTACTTTAAAAGCACTTGCTACAAAGAGAAGGGATGAGAGACTTTTTCTAAGCTTCACAGCAACTTTGCAAACTACGCTCCAAAAAGGTGTGTTTCTTTTATTTCTTTTTCCTCCTTCCCCTCCCTTTCCCCCCAGACCTTGCATGGCTTCAAGGCATCAAATGTTAATGAAAGTTTGCCAGGCTTCAAGGGCTGTGAAATGGAAGTTAAAACTCCTGCACCATAGGACGGCTCTAAAAATACTCGGTCGTGTCGAAATATCAACCGGCTCCAGCAGCTCTCCTGCACACAGCGCTACCGATGCATTAGGTCTTTCTCTCCTAAATAAGCTCTTAAGAAAGTTTTTGTAGTGACTATAGATCTCTCATGCTCCATAGACTGGATTCACTGGGTTTTGTGCCAGCAAATACCTCCTGGAGAGCACGGATCTGCCGTGTCATTTAACTCAAACGGTGCTGCGAGGGAATTGCCAGCATCCGAGGAGGATGCATGCCCGCTCTGCTATGACTCCATCCAGATGACTCCTAAAATGTTCATGTGCATTCCCCAGGATGAGCACAGCCCGAAACACCAGCCCCGTGGGTTCGCAGAGCTGAGGCCTGGTGCCAGCCCTCACCGTTAGGGTCCAGCTCCTGAGCTCTGCTCTCGGTGTCGTTTATCGTCCAGGGCACTGCGGTTTGTAGGCTGAGTTTCTACTTTTTAGGCATGGCAACACCTAAAACCCTCTGCAGATCTGCTCCTAAATGCTCTGGAGGAGGAGAGCCATACCTTCACGAGACACCAATGCTTATCCGCAACAGCTCCACATGCCTCAGGCGATCTTAGCTGATGCGTCCCGCTAACCTGCGAATACTCGATATGCCAGATGTACCTGCACTGACTTTGAGGGGCTCCAGCAGAGATACTGTCATCCCCTTGTGCTTTAAAGGCGGGTTTTGTTGGATTTTTTTTTTTTTTCCCCGGCAGCGCTCTCATGAGTGGGAATCCAGGAGCTGGTTTTCCCGCACCACAGACTCCTTTTTCTTCTCCAAGAAATGCAACACACTTTCTCCCGGTGAAACAAACGAGGAGCCTGAACACAATGATTTGGATCGTGACTTCAAGCACAATCTTGAATACGGTGTCTAACCCGTTCCCATCACAGGAGAAGCCACGGGAGGCTGTGACTCAGCTGCGCCTCTGAGTCACGCAGCATGATGCTCCCCTGCTCTCGGGGGACAGCACTTTGCCGTCAGCCTCTGTTGACAACGAACTACAGCTCTCCCTCACTGGCTCAGACCTTAGCGAGATACCTGGACCCCGAACTCTGGCCATTCCCTGCTGACCCGTGCCCGGGGAGGGATAAGGGACACCGGGAGCGTGTCCCCAGCCCGCAGCACCGGGCCCAAGGGGAGTATTGGGTTCAGGTGTGTGCAGAAAGTTTCGCGTTCCCAGGGATGGGCAGGCTGCCTGGCCACACTCCAGCCCTGTGTAAGTACACTGCGAGTCAGGCTCAAATTGCTATTTTTGATCAAGTCACTAGAAATAATTCATGTACGTGCAAGTTAAAATTCTGCTTAAAAATCACGCTCTGCCTCAGAAGCTTGAAACCTGGGAGATCTACAACAGCAGATACTGAATTTCATTTTACTAGGTTCTTTCCAGCTGTTATGGTAGGCTTAGATCCTCATCCTCCATTTCTTCACTTTAAGGATCTTCTCTCATGCAAATTTCTCCGATTCTAGCACTGGCAGGACCAGCTGCACATGGAAGTGTTGTGAAGAATCTGCCCCTTTAACTGGACCGGGTAAAGTCTTGCACCAAAATCTGAAGCACGTGATGCTTCTTAAGTGAAAGTTCAAGTAATAAACCTTCTTCTTTTAAGGATGTCAAAATAAATTTCCAAATACTGAATTAATTTATCTCACGGTATGAACTGAGGTTTTGGAAAGCTGGGAGGTGCAGGTTTGTGTGTGTTAACTGTGAGCAACAGCGCAAAAGGAAAATGCTTTTTCATCCATATGAGCTTCTGTAAATTGTATTCTATTCTTAGGAGAGTGACCATAATGTAAAAAAAATAATTTAATAATTTAAACCTTGCAGGAAAAGAGGCAGGAGCAATGGGAACCTCTGAAATGATAAATGTACGAATTTATTTCACTGCCACTGCTGGGTTTTAAATTAGTTTTATTTTTCTTTTATTTCCTGTTGTTGACAAGTTGGGTTGCATTGCTATCCAGTTATAATGTTTACAGATAAGAAAATATTGAAGGTCAAAAATTCTGTTCTTAGTTATTCTTGTATAAGGTAATCTTGTGTTGGTGACAATGTAAGTGATGTCATGTCGTCATGGGTACCCGAATCATGCCTGTCTAACAGCAACATTCTCCATTCCTGTCCCCTCCCCTTAAGTTCTTACACAGAAAAAAAAAGATATATACAAGAAAAGCTTCATGCGTGATGCAGATGATGGAATGGAGGAAACACTTGTCTTTAAGAAAGCGCACTGTGCCAGCAGTCCCTCGCGCCGCACCCACACACAGTTGGGGTCATGAATTAGTTTGTACTTGACTGCGACCAGTAAGAATTTTGCCATGAATGCTCCAAAATGCAGACTGAGCCCAACGTGTTATTATTTTTCACTACAATGCCTACATGTAGACATCACAACTGCCACCGTTCAGATGGGTACCTTCGTCCCCGTGGCAGCCTTGACCCAGGGGGATGCGCAGCAGCCTCAGCTGCAGCTGCAATTTGTGTTAGACCCGCACGAGGAAACTGGAAAATTGCTGAAATCCAGATTATGGGGGAGAAGTGAGACCAGCCATCGGCCCACAGCTGATCATGGCAGGGACATGGCACGGAAGCACAGATGTGCGTCGAAATGAAGGTGAAAAAAAAAAAAGACATCTTTAATTATGCCTTCCCATGTTTCTACAGGTTCAGTTCAGTGCTCTAATACCTGCTGGATGTAGCTTTCCTTGACAGTTTTGTAACATCTAAAGGAAAGAAAAGAAAATGAAGAGGAAGCAAAGTGTACGGGCCTTGATCGTGACAGGGCTCCGGCTCTTTGAATGTTCGCTTTTCTCCCTGCTACAGCATGAAAGTTTTTGGTCTCTGCTAAATCGCGCTTTGAGTCAGTGTGGATAGATCGTGTACATGAAAGACCTGGAGCAACAGTTTCTAGAGGCTGACAGCACGGCTGTAGATCAAGACTTCTGCCTTTTACTTTATCGATGGGATGGACTGGAGTCTAAATTTGGGTCTTTGTGCTGAAAGTCTTTATGCAATCTTATTTTAAGGGGAAAAAACCCACACAACAATAAAGAAAAGAAGTACTCTCCAGGAAGGGGGCTCAAGCAGTGCAAGCTGTGCTTTTTTCTTGCTAGCAGGATTTCCTTTGTACTTAAACATTCCTGAGTTCCGTAGTGTGCAGCAGCCAGGTAAACCAGAGACCTCAGCTGGAAGGTTTGGACCTGCAGTTCCTGGAAATGGGACAATACAGTGGGAATCAGATAAACCAGCTTGTACATACCACCTTGCTGTGAATTAGGACTCTCCTTGCATTTCACTGTTGTACAATCAATTTTCAGAACAAAAGCCTTTCTTTCACGTGGTCAGGGGGCTTAATTCAAGCCTGGAATAAATGGGCAGCTAACAACCGGCCAAACTCCGCTTGGATGTTGCTCCAGTTAATTAAGAAGAGTAGCATCAGGGCTAAATTTGGCAAGGAGTGTTTAAGCTACTGCCTTCGGAGACAGGGAAGAACACCCCTTGCTTAGCTCACTGCATCCAGCTCTTCAAATGCAAATTAACCTGTCAACATCTGCATGCAGCCACACAGGACAGCTGCAAAAAGGAACTCCCAGCACCCAGAAGAAGGGCTGGAAATGTTTAGTTCTCAACAGCTATTTTCTAAAATAATTTCTAGTAAATAAGAATACATTTAAAGTGGTAAACTGAGCATCTGCTACATGAAACGAATGGAGGACAGCATGTGAAAAGAAACATATGTCAAGTATGCACTTCAGATGCATTGACTACTTGCCTCCAAAACAGAGCGAATTGAAACATATTTGCAGCAAACACGGAGAAAAAATTGCCTCTGCAACCCAAAGCAGAGCCTCAAATCAGGGCACAATTTAAGCTTGGCCATACCTTGCCTTTCCCGTGGTGGAAGAGAGCAGTTCATCGTATTTCGGCTGCTGCCTGGCTTCTTTTACTGAGGCGCACGTCGGGAATGCCAAGCCCTGACGGCTTTTGTTTGGAGCAAACAATGTCCCTTTACCAGTATGTTTAAAAACCGAGCAAACCAAATCACTGCTGGAGCCAAATCATACCAGATTCAGTTCATAGGAGGGAAGATACGAAAATACCCCCGTGCTTTCTATAAAGTATCTTATGTGCCAGCAGAAGAGACGATGACATCTTTACTCGGACTGATTCAGCAATGTGTTCAGCAGGAACCAAGCGCTGTCGCTGGAAGGGGATTGCCTGTGACTCAATCTCTTTCTTCAATACACCGCAACTCGGGGAAATCGCATTTCAGTATTTCGTTGAGCCCATTATCCTCAGACAAAATCTTTACTGACTTAACCAAAGCTCTTACTTACGAAACAAGTACAGGATAAGGCCCCTTCAAGCAGGCAAGAGGAGAGGTTGGATTTCAGCTCTGAAGGGTGCAACTCTTCTTCACGACGCAGTGTGCAGGAATATTTCGCTCTTGCTTTCAGTATAACAGGGCATAGGACAAGCTCTGATGTTTCTCTTTTTTTTTTTTTGTCAGGGGAACTGTCTCCCGACCAAACCTGGGTCGCTGTGCCGCCTGTCAATCTGCTGAGGCTTTGCCAAGTTTTTGGCCATGCGGCCGTGATCTGGGGGTGCAGCCATCTCCTATGGTCCCCTTAGGAGAGAGGGAAACCAGGATGGAAACAAGCCACCAGCAGCTTCTGCAGAAATCATTTTGCTGTGATAATGTGGCATAATTAAACAAGAGTAAAAAGCCCCACATTTATAAAGACCCATGGCTTGTGCCAAGGCTTTCACTCATCTGTGAGATGTCAGCCTGAATTGGGGCCGAGGAAATAGTAAAGATCTTTGACTCAGTTGACAGCGTCGGGCTTTGTCCCGTTCACCTCAGTCTACCATAGCATCCTACTAACACAAAATGAGAAGACGAAAGAGAACAGCCTCTGGAAAATCCAGAAACCTGCCAGACACTACTGCAGTTCCCAGGGAGAACCTCAGAAAGGAGATACAGCTTCCTGCCCCTTCGCAGCGCCTTCGCCTCTTTGCTTGGTTTTGCTTCAGTACTTTTTTTCCTCCTGATCCTGGGAACTACAATTACGGAAACGAAGAGCCTCCATTGTAACAGCGGCAAACTGACACGGCTCAGCAGCAGAGCCGGGGTTTTAATCCCCTTGGCTCGCAGAGCAGCACAGTGTGCTATTGAGTGTGTGTCCACCATGGCAACAGCGGTGGTGCTCCAAGAATTTGATTTCCACGGTGCCCCTGGGCCTTGCCTTGACATCTTCATTGTTCCACAGCGAAATAAATAAATAAAAATCCAAGGGTAGCCTAAAGGCAGTGCAAAATATGGAATGCTATAGAACAGGGATACCTAATGGTTAATTTACAAAGGAACACACCATTAAAAAAGTATGAAGGTGGCTACATATTGACGCTGTATAAATATTTAAAGGGATGCCTCTCGTAAGGGCAGCGTTCCAAGCTACACCTAAAATAATGTGTGCAAAAGAAAATTAAAAGAATATTTCACCATTTGAGCTTGTTTAATCTGCCTTCGAAAGGCTTTTTCAGCCCAGCTACTGAACATTAGTAGGGGAAAGGATATCAGACAAAACTCATTTTTGGTGTAATTCTACCAAAGTCAGCAGAGTTAAAGTGAAGATGATTTTTCTGGCCTTTTAAATAGAGTGTAATTTTCTCCATGGGTAGTTATTAAACGCTATTGAGAGAGATTGCTGCAGAAAGCCGTTGGAAAGGCTTTCTGGAGAGGTCACTCTGTCCCATGTGAATAGCACCAGTGAAAAACCAGAAGGTTTGTAGTTTTTACAACTTGAAGAGTCCCTGGGGGCTCTAACTACACCACACATCACTGCCTGACCCAAAGCTAAGAGCACACATCTATTCTGAGTTGAGATATCCTGGCTTGACATCCACTCCTACATTACAAGAATTCTGCCCGTAGAAATTGCTTAAAATATTGGAGGGGGCATTGCAAAGGATATCCATGTGGACGTTTGGTCCCATCTCCGTCAGAGCGGACATATTCCCTAAGTACACTTTCTGAGGCTCAACTGCTCTATGTTGACATTTTGGGGCTGGCTGGGGTTTGTATCCCTTTCACCACCTGTCCTAAGCACTGCTTGGGAAGGGCTTTCCCTATCCGTCTTATTTTGGACTCCCATTCCTGTAGCCTTGTCTGCACATGGATCAATTTGAAGGGTCCAAAAATGCCCAACCGAGCACTTACTGCATGTCCTGAAGACATGACAGACAACTTCAGGCCGAAAAAGTCCTAGACTGAAAGATTCCTATTTTTTTTGACGTTGGCAAGATTAGCGTCTGGGAAGGCACCATTGCTGTCAGCAGCTCTCAAAAGGCACCTCAAGGATCTGGATCTCAAGCGGGTGGGTGGCATCGCCCCTTGTGTGGAGCGCTGAGCAGGTACCCAAATAGCATAGATGGGCAGGAACCAAGAGGCAGCACAGCACTAACCTTCCTGCAAGTTGACATTGGCACGTCCCCACGCAGCACACGGATTTTCAGAATTGCTCTTTCAAGGCACCTCAGTTTTCTTCTTGCCCACACAGGGAGCTCTGCTGCCCAGCCAAGGACTCTGCCCTGTCTTGCAGAAATCAGAAGCTCAATTCTTAGGCAACGCAGCACCAAACTTTGTCTGGATGGTGCATAAATCAAGATAAATCTTAGCTTAAATGGGGGCCAAACCCAGAGAACTATTTAACCATTTTACAAAAAGCCCAACTAGAAAGACTCTTGGGATGAAAACGGGAACACACGAGACCTCATAATTTCTATCTGTATTAGCTTCCCACTGGTGAAATTAAAATGCAAAATACTATCTCTAAACAAAATTGTGAAGCTCTGTCCCTTGAGATAGTTAAAAATTAAACGGGCAAAGCAGATACCAGAGGATCTATTCTTACCCTCACAGCACTTTGAGCTAGATCGTAGGTATTTTCTGTCTCTGAGAGCTACAATGCTGAGCTCCAAGAAAGGATTTGTCTGTGCAATACACTGAAGCTCAGCAATAATTACCCATTGTGCTATGTGATGAGCCATCCTTTTGGTTCTTCAGTAACCCGTGCACCTGGACTTTAACTAAAACCAAATAATATGCACAGAAAACATTTTTATGTAAGAGGAGGTGAACATCACTAAAAATCAGAGAGCCTTTGTATGGCATGCCAAACTGCTGAAGCGAAAAAATGTCTTCAGTGAAAGGGCTCAGATGTGAGCATGTTTCAGTGCACAGCTCCAGGAAAAACTCTGATAATAAATGTGAGCTTGTTATCGTTGCTTTTCAGTGGGAAGTAAAGCCGGAAGCAGGGTCGTGCTGGCTAATTGAAGCTTACATTTTCATTCAAGCACTGCATTTTAATTATAAACTGGTGACACAAGTGTCACTTAGTTCTTATCCTGTTTTAAGTGTGCATATGTATAAAAAATATTTTCAGTTATTAATTTATTCCTGTGATCATATTAATTATCCTACATTATGTCTACCAGGCACGTGTCTAATGACATGTTTGATACACGCTAATTCTTATGCCTCTTTTAATACAGGGCTTACACACACATTTTAGGCTGAACATGGTGCCAGTTGGCCACCAAAACAGGTGCACATTAATGCTATAAAATCAGCATTAGGAACTGCCTACCCATATTCTGGCCAGCTGCAACCACTTGCTCAGCCCTCCCGGGGCAGAGCCGGCGTGCCAGAAAAAGGGATAACCTGTGGCAGTAGCTGCATCCAGCGGCAGCGCCTGGAGATGCCGACGGCGAGGTCCTGGCTGCCCAGGTCTGGCCTGGATCCTGAACCACTTGCCCTTCATCCAGCTCCTGTGTCTGAGCGCTCCTCCGATCCTGCAGAGTCGAGTGTGTTGGCTCTTGGTGCGGCCGAAGCCCTGGGTAAGACTTAGAATTCAGGTGGAAAATTTCTGGCCTGTTTTACCCTCTCTACAGGGTTTTGCTGCTGTGTCCAAAGACTGGCTCCAGCTAGAACGCTGCCACTTACGTACAGAAATTAAAATAAAATGAGGAAAAAGGTCACTGGGAATCGGCTACCGAGAGACACAAAGTAAGTCATTAAAAATCAGACCAGCAGTACAAGTGAAAATAAGGGGAATATCCCTAGAAAGCAAGTTATGAGGGTAAACCTCTTTCAAAGACATCGGATGGAATGGGATAGCTATGTTTTCCCCTCTTAATTTGCTACCAAACTATAAAGAGGATTCTATTTTAATAAGCACTACCGTAGTGGGACATTGCAAATGAATTGTTCAAATGGCTATAATTAGAAGTGATACTGTGAATACAGCCCTAGCCATCGTTCCTAAATACTACATGTTTTATTTCAGGTCTTGCACCTTTAAGGATCCCAAAGCATCTCCAAAACTGTTTGCGTTTGCCAGCGCTAAAGGCAAGGACAAGAGTACAGCAAAATGTGCAGAGCAACGGAGAAACGCTTACCAACCTCTGAAGCAAACCTTCAGTCTACTGAGGGGAACCACAGGATGTTTAATCTCATGATTAGCAGATAGTGGCATAGTCTTGGATAAATATTTTTGGAAACACCTGAGTAACCTAAAAAATGCAATCCTGTTGACTCCCAATGCAACGTAAGCTTCAAAGACAAACCTCCACTGGAAATGCGGTTAGAGTTCATAAGCTGCAGTCTTTGAAAAGACTATTCATCAGCTCGGAGCATCTTTTGTCGACAGACAAAAATGTGTTTTCGCAGTGGGCAGAGCTGGGGGGACGTGGACCAGCTCTGATCCAAACGCGGGGAGGGGGGAGATCTAAGCAGCACGACGCCCGAGCCAAGGAACTCAGCCTCTTGCCAGGTTTACTGGCTTGGGTTCAGCACAGGCGCAAAAGTAGAGGGGCTTTTGGATCGGGGCTGTCTGCGTCCTACCTGTCCGTCTGGAAGAGGTTGGTCTGTCTGCAAAGAGCACACGGGTGAACCCAAAATTGCTGTAATGGCAAATAACTGACGGTCTGCTGCCTGCTGGCAGGAGGGTGAGGATAAGCACCCGACTGGTTAGGGTTAGCAGCTCTAGTTTAAAGAAGCCATTTCCAAACTGTTTCTTAGCTCCCTGATTTATTAATTGATATTTTATCATGTCTAGGATAGCTCTGCTTGATACTGACGTTTTCCAACAGTTTCCCTAATTAAACCCAACTGGAATCGTTAATAATGTTGCCGAGCTCTAACTGTACAGAATAAACCACTGTCAGCCGGGTGCACGTCAGGCGGCAGGGCGGGACCAGGGGAGGTTAAATTTGGGAGGAAAGAGATGAAGAATCTGGGGGTCCTTCTGCAACCTGCACTGGAAACCAAGTTCCTGAAGCTTTGGCAGTTCACAATTGCCAACAAATAACCCACTCACCACCAGCAGAGGCATATCTGGAGAATAACAATCTATTTTGGGCCATTTACTCCACTGGCTCAAGCAACAGCTCTGTTTCAGTGATTCTGAGGGCTTCAACCCTGTTCATGAACCATGTGGATAAAAATGTGATGCGACATAATGCAACTTGCTGTTTCATCAGCTTGCTAAAAACAAACTAACACACAAAGAAAACGACTCCAGCCAATTTTGCATTAAAATGTATGCAAGTATGTAATGGAGCATTGCTGTGGTTTACCTGAGTTTAGAAGATCCACTGGACAACGATGATTAAAGCTCGCTATTGCCGTGAGTGAGTCATATACAAAGGAGTATTATGAACTTTCATATCTGGCTACTTTTGAAAACTCAGCCTAAATAGTCACAAGGTCTTCCAGTGTTGGGAGTTTGCTATTTCATTCACCTGTGGGCCACTAAATGCTGGGGGTTGAGCTTTAAAAAAAACCCAACAGGATGGCAATCCTTACAACAGAATTATCCATTCTCTTGCTAATAGCCATCACTGATACTCAGTGAGCCATGGGATAGGTATGCGCAGCTCTAAGATAGGTGTTATCTATATATGCAATAAATTGGATTTTAGATTTGATTATATTTAGGCAACGTACCTCTGGCAAGATCCTATTTCAAGTCATAATTGCGACATGTCATGGTTCCTTTTTAATGCCTTGCAGCAACAATAGATAAACTATGCCTCTGGGATGCAAGTAAGACACAATAACAATCCTAA
The DNA here is from genome assembly GCF_965231255.1 of Vanellus vanellus. Lineage (NCBI taxonomy): Eukaryota > Metazoa > Chordata > Aves > Charadriiformes > Charadriidae > Vanellus > Vanellus vanellus. Next base: position 11,584,504 of record NC_138922.1, read on the forward strand.
CAGTATTGAGTGCTATATATTTGGACAGGAGAAAATATTCAGTCATCCGTATTCTACACAAAATTGCATTATTTAAAATGTATAAATGGGAGAAAACTGATCTGAAACCTCCGGTAGAAAACTGGCAGTGACTTAAAAATGGTTATTAACTAAATCTGAAAAAAACCCTGGCAGCTAAACGAGGGTGGTAATTCCTCACTGAACTGCGTACCTCTCCCACTCGAACAGGGGATGCTTGTTGCTTCTGAATATCTTTGAAATATTTGGCATTATCAAGCTAACGGCACTGGCTAAGTGAGAAGCATTCAAAGGGCATAACTAAGTGGCACAATTCCAAAACAGCAATTAAAAGGTGGAATGCTTGAAAAAGAACAATAAAAAAGGTTAATTCGTATCAGGGTCTGGCAATCTGCACAGGAAATACTGTAATTCCATAACGCACTCTCCCTTCATCCATCTCTCTGTACCATGACCGCATGTTTATGATCTAATGTTCCTTCACACACAACATTTGACGAAAAAATGACTCAATTCTATTGAAGAAGAACTTACAGTGCTATTTGTAAAGTAAGCAGAAGCCTGGATAAACACATGGGCAACAAAGTAAAACAGGTAGAGAAAAGAGAATCCAAACCTCATACCTTTTGACAAGTACATGACTATATGTTTTTCCTTGGCAGGAGGGCACAGAGATACTCAAGAGTTAAGAAGAGACATTAAAAATCCTAAATTTCTACCTGGGGCAATATCTACCAGTTTTCTAAAGAAAGAGTCTTGCACCGTCCTTGAAAAGCTCATTTAGAAGGTACCTTTTAGCAGAAGGAAAGGTATAACACTCCAGCAAGGGGAGGCAAAGAGAGAATGAGAACAAAGATGTCCAGACAACAGGATGCCAGAAGAAGGAGGGGAAAGAGGGGCTGGACTATCTGCCCAGCTAAATCAAGAGCTGCGTCAATGCTTTCACTGCATTTGACCCACAGCGTGCAACAACTGGCAAAAATGCCCCCAGATTTGAAGGGAAATCTAGCCAAAGTCTGGCCAGGCTGGGCCATCCATCCTGCAGGCAGCCTGCCCGGGGGCTCGCTATTTCGAGAGATTAGAGAGGCCACATATCATTAATATTACAATAAATCCCAATATAGACAAAGTCACCATCTCCAATGTTGCTGTGGTCCCCAGCACCTCTGTGTGCCCCTAAAAACAGCCAAAACAACCACTCTGAAAGAAAAAATGCAAGCCAAAGCCCAGGAAAGAGCAACCTTCCACTCTAAAATTTTGAAGGTAAAATGAACTGATGTACTTTGGGAGTGGAGACAAATAGCTAAAGGAAACAACTACCTGGGAATAGAGGAGAGAGGACAAAATATATTGTAATTTAACTGATCAAAATATGCCGAAGAAGTGAGAGAATTTAGGACAAGGCAAAAAACAGTGAGAAGCCCTGCACAGCACTGGAGCTGTCTACTGAAAACATCCTTTTGTTCTGAAGTCAGAAATGTGTATCAGCCTCTCAGACATATGGGCAGTTGTGCATTTATCCTGTTTATTTTACTACTCCTGTGCATCCTGCCTTGCCATCTGTTGGTAAGAATTTGGATGCTGAACCACAAGTCTGCGACATAATAAATACCAGTAAACAGAAATCTAAAATGAAGATAAGCACAAAGTAATGTTTGGAAGCAGGACCAGTTTTTCAGTTCGATAGTATGATTTATTTGCTGAGATGATTCTTGGCTCAGAAAAGAGGGACCAGCAGGAAAAGGTCCAACTGAAGGGACACATCTATGATCCCTTCTCCTATATTGGCTTCATATTGGCATAATTCCAACGCCTTCCTAGAAAGCAGTTAAATTTATGTAGGTGGAGAATCAGACTTAATCCCATCCCTCAAGGAAGACATGCTTAAACACCAAATATTGCACGTATAAAACATAAGTTGCAAGCAAAACGCTTCAAACCCAGTTAAAGTAGTGTTCGTACACCTTCTCTGAGCTGGGCAGCCCTATCGCCGTGTCCCAGTTTCTTGGCATCTTCTTTTCCCTTTTATTATTAGGACGAGAGGAAAGTGGGTGGGAAGGAAGCACGGTTATCCCTCCCAGTCAGGCACAGAATATAAAATAACCGGCCCCGACTCAGGCAGGAAACCTCGCGAAGCCCAGACCCACACGCCCATCCATCCTCCTCCTCCCTCTCCATTCCCAGCCTGGGGCTGCAGAAGTTACTGCTCAGCTCTTTGACACGCAAACCACACAGACACCAACTACGTCTCCGGGTGCTGAGAGGGATTAATAACAGACTGCAAATTACACTCAGTACCTAAGTACTCCTACCGCCTCAAAAGAATTAAAAAAGGGGGGTGAAAGCACTAACCTCCCCTCCTAACAGATTTTCTTGTTCGCTCTGTTTCTGTAAAGATACACGTGGCTACAGCACGGAGGTATCAGATACACACCCCTTCTCCCCCAGCTTTTTAAGGAGGTTTCATGTGTTTTACACCTGGCAAGACTCTGATCAAAACTACAGGTTCGACAGCACGGTCTGGGCAGAAGTAACGCAGAGAGACCCAACGATGGGACAGGATCCACCAGAGAGGTAATTACTGTGTTGAAATTTTACAGGAACAAAAAAATACATTGTCATATTTGCCTGTTATCCCAATCTGCACTGGCGAGAGTTAGCAGAGCTGCCAGAAGGCAGGGCAAGCCCTGACGAGGTGCAATAGCTACGAGCTCCTGCCAGTATCTAAAAAGAGTAATAAAAGCGCACGGCAGAGGGTCAGTTAAAGGTAATGGCAGCTGGAAGAAGCCCAAAGACTACATTACATTCCATTGCAAAGGTCCGCACGAACCCCCAAATGACTTACTGTGGCTCTGACAGATACTACCACAAATGCCATCTGTCAACCACCTACAACGTGCAGTATAATTATACACAGAATAAAAAAGCAACTATAGCACAACACAGCTGCAGGTATCCTATTTGTATAATGCAATGCATCCTTTACTCTTTTCACAAAACATTTCTGAAACCTAGGTAAGATTAATATTATCCACATTACATCTCGCACAGATGAAGCAGCTTTACAGCTGGATTACAAATGTGCTTCCATTGGTTTACAGCCTTCAGGGAGTATTGCTAATGCAGAGAAGAGAAAGTCTTGGGGTTCCAAGTTCTGCATTGGGATATCTGACGTGCTGAGAGCCACGGAGAAAAAACCGAAACCCTCATGTAGCCTGATAGCTCCCTACAGGCTATAGAATAGATCGAGTTCAAGAAAGCAAATTAATTCATTAAAGCGACATATATTCAGTCAATTAGCTTCAGATCCCTGTTTCATAGAACATCTCAGGAAGAACGGACGTTTTTGTTACATCAATACAGTCATTTGAGAGCCTCTGTTACAAATGTTCAAAAAGGTGCATTTAGGAGATCTGAGAAGATAAAGCCTTAACCCATCTTCTGCTGACAAGATTTCTCAGTATTTTAAAATATGTTGTACTATGGACAATATTTTGAAGCGATTGAACTCTGCATCCCTAAAGATTGCTCCAAATTCAGAAACTCACTCTAGCAAATGGAATGCTCTTGAAAAAAATTAACTTAAAAAGGCTGTCAAAAATGACTCCATCAATTGCTGACAAAAGCACACTGCTTCAAACACTGTCGCAAAGATGACGTTGGAGCTGTAAGAATTGCTTTTAAAAACAATGAGTGCAGCACAGGCACTTTCTCAACAGCACATGTTCTACCAAGAGAACAGAGATGGTATGAGCAGGATGTATGGAAAGAAAGAATGAAAACATGGGCTGAATCTCAGAAAGGTCCTTCTCTAACATGTTTACATTTGTTTTGAAAGATTCATGGATCAAAGTTCACTTTTCAGGACCTAAAATGCATGTACAAAATACATATATATTGAGCAAGAAATAGGGCACGGCATACAAGAGTAAATTTTCCACAGCGGAGACACCCATTTGCATACTCTCCGTTTGCAGCTACCTCCTTTCGTAGTGTGACCTGTAAAAACGGAGAAGGCCAACCATCTCTCAAAGTGGATATAACCTCCAAGGCAGGCCACGTCTGATATTAAAGTGATAGAACATTTTCTCTTTGACAAATAAAACTTTGGCAATAGCGTTTGAATATAAAGTCTGCATTGTTACTTCGTTTATTACAAATAGGGGTGGTGCTAGGACTTCGTAGCATCGCTTTGAGAATACTAAAGAATATTCATTCTTTTTGGATGAGCCATGAATTTGCGGTATTGATGGGTGGCAGCCTTCCTTTATTTGCTTGCCTCAAACATTTGTATAAGCATTTTTATTTTGTTTTCAAGAGTATCCATGGAAGCAGCGCATGCGCGTGCTGCGGTTCCCATGTTTGTGCGCATTCATCCAAGCCGGAAGACTCGCAAATAATTGTGCAAATGTGCATTTGTGCAAGTTTTCAAGTCATAAATGATTTACTCGATCCTTCCTCCCAATTATAAATGTTCCAGCCAGCCAGTCAGGAAGGACTCATGGTTCCACGAGAATTAAATAACCAATTGCACCACTTGAAAAGTAAATGGCAAACGGGGAATACTGAAAAGAGTAGACACAATGGGTTCAAAGACATTCATATGCTGAAGTGTTTAATAAAGTACTCTTTGAATAAATTTAAATTACAAGTACATTACTTGATTTCATATCTTGATGTCACTGGGCCTGTAGAGCTCTCTATTGTGAGCCGTTCTATTAACTCCAGCATGATTGTTCACCAAGATAAGCAGTTTCGGTGGATGAAGTGGTGTTTTTAAAATCTTTTTTTTTTCTTCTAGGCAAATATTTTATAGCAGATCCTCATTGTGACTAAGACAGTGCAACGCTTACATAGCCGTGCTGCACATTTACCACAGGAATGGGGGCCGCTGGAAAATTACGGTGGTTTAATCTCTCTTTCTCAGGTTATCTTGACCACAAAAGGATTCATAAGACACAGCGTTTGCTACGTTTGCAAGGCTCTGGTCTGCACCATCTTGACAGGGACCCACAGCTTGTGACAACTACCGTAGCTCAAGTGTGGACACGGGACATAACAGCAGTCCCTTGAACTGGGGCTGATTTGCTCTTAGCATTAAGTTGTGGGTTGGGGTGCAGATTTCGGGTGTAGCCAGGATGGCTGCATGGGGGCATCATCAGAAACTTCGTACTCCGGTGATAAATTAACTTTAGCTGTCAAAACCGCAGCTATCGTAGATGCTGTGGCCCTGGAAACCCAAAAACCAGCTTTGCCAGGGAGCCCCTGGGCCATTTTACTGCAGAGGCTCAGTGGAACAGCATCTACTTCTGCTGTACGCACGTTCTTCCCAAGAATTATTTTAAAGTTTCCTATGTAAGGCAATTACCTTGCATATAAGTTTTAAAAATCCACGCAGAAATACTGCTATTGTTTAAAATCCACTCAATGAGCCTCCTACCTCCACCTTTGACAAACACGATAAAAGAACAAAATTGGGATTATACAGGCAGGAGTTTGACTGATGTATCATTAACACTACTTCTTGAGTGACTAAGCTCCATAGTAGTATCGACTACTAGTACTGAAACATGATTTCATCCCCAAGACAACTGCAGCTCCAAACAAAGATAATATGCTGGCTCCCTAAACTGTACCACTCCAGTTATCATTACCGTGCTAATTTGTTGTAAAAATGTTGTCCTGAAGAAGAAAAACAGGAAAACATTGAGGGGTGCCTAAAAATTTGGTTAGAAGTCGATTCTTTTCCATTCTGTTTCAACAATTTTGTTTGAAATCTTGGAACTGGGGATACTGAACAGGTGACTGCTCAAAACCCAGCGTACAGGTTGTTTCCTGGATACAGTTAAAAACATTTTAATGTAAAATTTCAGCTGACCTGAAATTTACTCCACAAAATGCTTTATTCATGTCAAAAGCAATTTAAGAGGCTGATCAAGGTATTTTCAACTTTTGCACATTTGCGTCTGAGATTTGTCTTTTTGAAATAAGAGTGAAATGGTGCTTCAGACCATTAAAAGAAATTAAGTAGGCTTTTATAATTATTAGTCCAAAACACAAAAAGAGTTTTAAAAATAGGTTTGAGCCAGACTATTTAATCACATATAAAAATCTATAACTGAAATTATTTTCTTGCTGTGTATCTCCTCAGAGTTGCAACTGTTATGTTGATTTTACTAAAAGACCCATCCAGCCCGAATGAGTGATGCTCTGAAACAATCAAGGGGCTGTTGTTTTAAATCAGCTTTTAGGAATGGTTTTATTATTTTATGAAACAAAAGAACCTTTCCATGTTGAAATCAAAGTCCCACGATATGGCTTAAAACATGAATAATTTAATGTATCTATAGATTTTATCTTACAAAGACAGAACATACTGAAAATGTAGGAGAGAATGTAGTCTCTGTTCCTCAGATCTGTGAACAGATGACAGCTTTCTCAAATTGTCCATTCTTAGCACATATTTGACAACTTTAAATTTTGTAACTTTGTAATTTGATTATGAGCATTTGAATTTTGAGCAGAACAGCTCAATTGCCGTCAGATAGATGGGCCACATGAAATGCTTTTCTGTCCCCCGAGTTGATGAGGATTCAAGGTTCACTTGCACACAACTGCGGGGTGCAATTTTTCAGCAAATCCCCTAGCAAACAAAATGTGCTCAGGAAGGCAGAGGCACTGCCCCAGTGATGCAACGAGACCGGAGCTCAGCCCGCATCACCGGGCACTGTTTGCAACACTGCCCGTTTCTCGCGACTTCACCGGCTTCCTTATTTTTAACAAAGGTCGTACTTAAGCCCAGTTTAAATCAAGGGAAAAATTCCACCCGTTTCAGTCAAAGCTGTGCTTCATTTCTATGAATGAGATTCCTGGATGACCATACAGAAATCCTGATGTCGGGAAACTCCGGGATTTCTCCTGGAGACCACAGGCCCAGTCTAGCAGAGCAAGCTCAGCAACTCCCGCAAGACGCAAACAAACTTATTTTCCATGAAAAACGGAGACTGAAGACACTAGAACAAGCTCAGCAAAGATCACAAGATTCGGTTCAAGTGGAAGATGCTCAGCATCTCTCAAGCAAACTCAGGAGCTCTCAGACAGAAGCCCTCATTTTCCAGGTCTCATAAAAGCTCATACCGAGAGTTAGATTTCCTTCAGGAGTTATAAAGCCAAGCATTAGTATTACCCGTAAACCTTCACATCTCATTAATTCTTTCTCTCTTTATTGTCTAAAAATATTTTCTTGTCCTACGGCTATTCTATGTATGTATACTATTCCTAGAGAAAAGAGAAAAATGACGTTACACTGTAGCCTTAAATTGTTAACAGAAGGAGAAGATGAGAACAGACATGAGGATGAGGTGCTTCTTCCATGCCACAGCCTTTTCTGGGGAGAAAAAACCTCCAAATACAGCTGCTGGACTCTGGACTGTAGCTGGGCTCGTCTGGGCTGAGCTCTCTGTCAGTTAGCATAAACCAGGAAACCAGGTTTGTAAAGTTCATGTGTGCTAAGTTGTGTGGATGGAATGAGGTGCACTGAAGCCGATATGCCAAGTGCATTACTGTGGGAAGAAAGACTCCAGCGTACCCCCACCCCCACGAGCCACAGAGCAGCTCAGCAAAAGTCAACAGCTTTCCTCTACGCTCTCCCTTTCACCCAGCATCACCGAGGCTCTGTTAGCTGTTCACACGGTGGGAATGGACTCGGCAGGTGAGGGGGTTCAGAGCCCCCGTGGCCCTGGTCCCCGCTGCCAGCGCCTGCCCGCGCTCTGTGTCCCTTTCCTGGGGATGTGCTGAGTTCCCATGGTCAGAGCTCCGCACACTCTGCTGACAGATGTTGTTTCCCATCTGGGCTTTCCGATCGGCTATGCCAAATCCTCTGAACACCCATGTGTTTCTTTGTCCCGGTAGCTACCCGCCGCGCCTTCTCTACAACTCCATTTTCAGAGAGGGAGCCACGTTTGGCCTCTATGGGGAATGGGGTGTCCTGCTACCCATCCCAGCTGCTAAACCACCTATCTTTTTATTTGTTAACATTATTCAGCCTGATCCTTGGGCTGTATAAAGTGACCCCGAGTCCACACTGAAGCACTTGAACAGTAGCAACAACATCTTCAACCAGGTTCCTGGTGCCTCTGTCTGAGGGTAGACAGGGAGGAACTTGGGTTTCTGCTGTCCTGCCCAAGAGCTGCGGCTGAGCTCCGAAGCCACTGAGGCCAAAGCCCCGGGGGGTCCCCAGCCCCCAAGGCTGGTGGACTTGGATGCGCCCCGAAAAGCCCCGGACCCCACCAGGAGCCCCCCAAAGCCCTGAAGCCCCGGGGAAAGGGGGGACGGGGGGGAGGGGACGAGGAGCGAGGTCGCCCCCCTGGGCAGAGCTCCCCCGGGCAGAGCTCCGCATCCCGCCGCCCGGTTCCCATGGCAATCTCGGAGATGCCGGTTGCCACGGTAACGCCATCCTCCTCCTCGGCCGTGTCCGAGGCAGCGGCGCGGCTCCGGCTCCGGTTGGGCTCTGCCCGGCGGCTCCGGGCGCGCAGCCGGTCCCCCCGGGAAGTTGCCTATCCCCCTCCCCCCGCCCCGTCCCCGGTACCTTCGAGGCAGCAGATCCTCCAGAGCCCCGAGTGGGTGAGATCCCCCCGCGCCCGCCGCGGCGGCCCCTGCGCCTCGTCCGTCGTGATGTTGGTGCCGTTGCAGATGTGGGCGCTGGAGTAGAGCCAGTAGTCGGTGCCGATGGCGATGGCCATGAGGCTGAAGGCGGCGAAGGCGCCCACCGTGGTCAGCAGCATCTGGACGCCACGGTCACACCACACCATGGTGCTTCATAGTCCCCCGCACGGGCGCGGGGGGCCGCAACGACACCGCCCGGCAGCCGCCGCCGCCGCCCGCGGGAGGCAGCCGAGTCACGGGGCGGGGGGCGGAGGCGGCGGCGGGGGCGCGGCGGGCGGAGGGGGTGGGGGGTGGGGGGCTGGAGATAGAGGAGTGGGGGGAGAGCCGTCCGCCGCCGCCCCGGGGCCGGGCTCCGCCGCCAGCCGCGCCCCCGCCGCACCGCCCCGGCCGCGGGAGGGAGGGGACGCCCGGCGGCGGACCCCCGCGGCGGCGGGACACACACACACACACACAGAGCCGTCCGACCCCCGACGTGCCACCGCCCCGCAGCCCCCAGCCAGGCTGGAGCGGGGCTCTTTGTTGGTTTGCGCTCGGTGCCGGCGGCAGGAGGGGCGATGCCGCGTCCGATGTGGCAACTTGGCGGGTGGGGTGGGGTGGGGTGGGGGGATGAAGGTGTGAGCAGAGCCCGGCCAGGATTGGTGTGGAGATGGGGAAGGTGTTGCCCAGCTGAAGGGTGCAAAGCTCTGCACCATCACCGCTGCGTCTCGGGTGGGTGATGCACACCTTCCTTCTGCTGCCCTGGAAGTCCCCCCAGAAATGGTACCCAACACGGTGGGGGCACAGTCTTGCAATCCCAAGGAGAGTGCCCACATTGTCGGGGAGCTACAGCGGCGCGAAGGTGGGGGTTTGGCCGTGATTTCCTCCTGCAGCCTCACCCTGCGATGAGTTACGCAAGGAGGTTGTAGGCACGTATTTGGGTTGCTGGTTTTCTCCTGTTTGGAAGGGGATGGAGAGAATCCAGCACTTGCAAATATTTTCCTTTGGAATACCAAAGGGAGAAATATCTACACCATTTTTTATCCTGTTATCCTGCCTTCCACCTCTGACTCTTGTCACTGCGAGTTGACAAGTCGGTCCTGCCTTCACTCCATCCGAGTGACAAGCCAGATGAATGGGAAGCCTTCCTGATCAGCTAATGCATTTGTGTGGAGGGAACGTGGCAGCACACCAGTTTTATGTATATGAATTAGGGAGTGGGAGGACAAGAGCTACAAACCTCGAGAAATGCAGCGCTCTTCCCAAGCAGTGCGTGGATGGCTGCAGGTGCTTGTGTGACTCCGCTGCTCAGCATACCAACGCAGAGACGCTTTTCAGCTGCTCGTCCTTTTCATAAAAACTGGGAAAGCAAAAAGCAAATACAAATTAAAAGCTGGTCTTTGTTTCGCAGAGACCCCGGCACATTGCTCAGACTGAAGCCTATAAACATAGAAGAGCTCCAAATTTAGATGCTTGGCTTAAGCACGTAAATTCTGCTTTTCTTTTCAGTTGTAGTTTGTAGGACTATCAGTGCCTTTGCAAAATCACCTCCTAAATGAATGCCTCCATTAGGGATGGAAGAATGAAGTCAGGTAAACTCGAAAGCAGAGTGAAGCCTCGTTCAGAAAAACCGGATGAAGCATTTAAGTTTAATGAGGTTCAACAAACTTCTCATTTAAAATATATGTTTGTACCTCTGGGCTTTGGACAGAGTTGGAAAATGAGAGACTGGAACAGCAGGAGAGAAGCTATTTCCATAGCTTTTTAAACCTATCGAGCTTTAATTAATATTATTTATTTGTATTACTGTATTGCATGAGAGAGCTGCTTATGGCGGGCTCTCCATAACGAGGAGCAGGGGAGGGGCTGGGTGGGCTGTAACCAGGGCAGGGTTCCCACTTGGCACAGAAATACCCTCCTCAGGTGCTCCCAGTCCAGCCATGCAGAGTCGTGGTTGGTGCGGTGGGTTCTCAGCAGCCTCTGCCAGCAGAAAGGGGACACACAACTGCAGGGTTTTCCATGGGCCGGGAGCCACCAGCCCTGCAGCAAGCCTGCCGCGCAGTCCTATTGATTGTGCGAGGTAACAGTACATTAACAGAATTCATTAATAATATCTCTTACTCCTCTTCCCCCCCCTACCCTCCCCCTCCCCCCCCGCATTTTTGCAAACAGCTGTTTGTTTCTGGTGCCCTGTGAGAAATAACTTGAGCTCCTAAAGGGTTACGGAGAAGCATCCGAGGCAGACAATCATTTTCTGCCCAAGCTATCTTCTTTAGTTTAAAAATGTTCTCTATTCTTTTGAAATGCATGAAGTAGATTGTGGGAGAGCTAATATTATATTCCACTACTGAAAGCTGGTGGAGTATTTTACATTGATGTCTGGCTCTGGTGATTTTCTAAGGATTTTGAATTCATTAAATCCAACCATTGAATAATCTCCATTTGTGGCGGAAGGAAGGCAAAAGTGCTTACGCTCCTCAATAGCAAAAAAGCATGTAGTCTTTTCTTAAATGTGAAAGCTATCTGACCCGCTATATGTACTGAAGGTTGCCCGTCACGTAACCTTTGATTTGCAGACTTTGCTTATGATACTGCCTTCCAGTACTGCCATTGAACGGAGCGGTGGAGCAGCCTTGGCAGGGTGTTGTGCACTGCAGCAGCATCCTCCGTTCTCAAGCAGAATTAAGACCCAATGGCTCCGAGCTCAGACCAGAGACAGAAGCTCACGACAACGAGAAGAGAAAGCCCCACAGCTTCTCCCTGTAATTTAGCCCCCCGCCCCAGACGGCACCGTGCAAGGGCGAGTGTCCAAACCCAGAAATATTTTTTACACCAGAGAAACAGAAACTTGAAACAGAATTGTTTTGATTCCTCGATGTTGATGTTCAAAGCTTTAAATGAAATCCCGTGCCTGATCATTTTATTTCTGAACTGAGTAACAGTTACGTTGGAGATGAAACTTTGGCTTTAACTGAATTCAGTGAGAGCTGTCACTAATAAAATCCTGCCCCAGAGACACCACCAGTACCAGAAGAAAACTGCAAGATGTTACCATTTAGCATTACTGTTTCTGCCGCTAAGTGTCAAACATATTGCCTTTAATAGATTAGGCTTTTTTTTTTTTTTTAAATCTATCACCTAGAAAAATAACACTAGAATTTCACTAAAAGAAACTTTTGGAAATTGCTCAAGAAAAACTCAAGAGAGTTCTTTCTCAGAATGAAAATAATCACTTCAATTAAATACAGCTTTTGATGTAGATACAGTCTAACCATCATCAAAGCCTGGAACAGATAGATATTTCATCCTCCCTTGTCCTTTCTTGGCTTTTATCTCTATGCATGTGAGAATGAATTTTAACATCCAGGAGTGTCCTAAAGCTATAAGGACATCTATATAATGGACTACTGTCATCTTCTATGGGTCTTGATATCTTTCCTATCTAATTTGATGCTGATATTAGGAAAAAGTAATTCTTAATAATTTCCTTCAGATTACACTACGTATGAAGAACTGGAGAAATGTTTCATACATTTTGTAGCATGTCAGATATACTCTCTTATACGCTGGGCAGTGGTGGGATTTGATTCAACTCACCAGATTAGCAGCAGAGCTTCGCAAGCGCAAAGATCTCCAGCCCAAGCAAAGAACCTTGCAAGAATACGGGATATGGCAGAAGGTATCAGTTATGTCATAGGTAGATTTAAGAAGGAATAATATTAAAGTAGTTCATGGAAATATATTTTCAATTGCCTTGGATCAGGTCTTGCAGATGGGTGTGGTACCTACTGAACTACATTAGGAGACCTTTGCAGAGCTGGATCCAAATGACTTGCCAAGCTCATAAATTATATGGCAAAACGAAGGCTGAATGAACTTCTTCTGAGGGCTGGTACAGCACCTGACCCACCGACACACCTGTTCCTTCTATTACCATTCATCATATATTGCAAGGACATAGTGTCTTCCACCTCTGAGGGCCCCACTCTGTGGAGGGTCTGCTTCCTCCAGTGAGGGAAGGTTGGCAGAGAAGCCACCATCCCATTTCAGCGAGTTCTGTCTCGAAAAAGGTGAGCTTGAATTTTATTTGAGGAGTTAAGGCTGAATTTCTTTATTTAGTCCTAGAAAAGATCATCGGAAGTCAGCATGAATAGTTTCAGATTGTCCTTCAGAGCTGAAGAAACGGTCATCTTAAAGGAAAAATATCGCCATTCTTCTGCCGCTTGAGGGACAACAGGTTGGCCTTGATTCTATTATTCCTTTTAATATATTAAATATTCTTTGGCTTAGTCATGGGAAGCAAAGCAACACAACTGCTTTCTAATAAATAAAATGTGCTCAGAAGCAATTCTGAAGCTTTCCAGATAACTGCATTTCGAGTTTGCCAGGAAGCCAGATGCTGCTATTGGAAAAGTAGCTGCTATGGTTTGTCATCTGAGCCTAGAAATTGATACCCAAGAATGATATGATGAGACAGACTCGATGATAGCACTGCTCTTTCTATAAATAATTTGAAGAAAACATTTTTTCTTCTCAAAAAAAAAAAAAAAGTCTCTTTTGCTAGAGACTTGCACAGTAAACCAGAAAATTAAAAAGGATAGGCATGCTGTGTTTGAATAGGGCCATCAAAACAACACGATACACACAATTTATAGAAAAATATATAGCAGCTCTCACACATTTTACACTACATATGCTGTATTTTTTTTCCATAATACCGATAGGTATGAAACTCATTATCTTTTTGACAATGGAGAAAGAGAATAGTATTCCTTTACTTGCTTGATCATGTCAAATGTCAAAGCAAATTATGAATGCTTGTCCTTCAAATACTCATCCCTCCTGGTAAGATATTTAATATCAATAGTGTTCACATTCACCTACAGAATGAACTAATATTGCACACATCTCACAGATCTAAAGTTCACCGTGCCCGTTACCTGTCACGCGGCCCTTCCTCTTGCCTGTGTCCTGAGAACTGGGAAATTCATGGCAGTGGTAAATGTCACTTTAAAGATTATCTGGAGGATGAGTTAAAACTGTGAGTGCGGTTTACTCATGAGTTTACAGCGTTAAAAAGAGAATGGGAGAAAGAACAAGGGGTTAATAGGACTACAGCCTTGATTTTGCATCACGTTTTAAAGGATTTTGAGAGGCAGTGTCCTGATGAGACCCTACGGGAAGTTTCTAGCACAAGAGACCTGCTGGAAGTGCAGGGAAAAAACTCATTATCTTTTTGACAGGGAAGAAATGGATGTGCTGACCAAGGGTTCATCCAGGCAAGGCACTACTGGAATGAGCTGCGTTCGTTCTCAGGGCAGCGTCCAGAGGGAAATAGAAATTCTCTTTGGAAAGGCGATGCAATGAGGGAGGGAGGAGGAAGGGAAAAAAAATACCTATGAGGTTTTGTTATGCCACCCATTATCAGTCGGTTCTAAGGAATAATTATGCACCTGTAAACAGCCCAGCAACAGGCTATTTATGCTATACAAACAAACACACACACTGCTACTCCACACAACCATACACGAGCTTCAGACAGACGAGAAGATGAAATAGGGAGTCAGATGTCACCGTGATGGATTGCGCTTCTGAGGGCCCTCTCCAAGCTCGCGCCTGCGCATCCTGCTGATCACTGCCAGGACTCCTGAGCACCAATTCCTAATCGCTCCACAAACAAAGAAACATTAGTCTTTTTAATGTCCTTTTTTAAAAAATAAAATAAAATAAAATCCTCTTTCAAACAAATGGTCCTCAGACCTAAGGGAGAAGGTGCTGTAGCAGAGCGGCACGGCGGCTCGCTGAAGTCACATGAAGTGTAAAATGAGGCAATCTGTTGGGGAGCTTATTGCCTCTGAAACACCGCATCGCCCGCGCACCCAGAGGATGGAGGAGAATTACCCCTGCCCAGCCAAAGGGAAATTGCTTGCTGCACTCAGATTGCATTTTAACCTGAAAAGAAGGGCTTCCATAGGAACGCGTTTGGAGGCAGACTGAGTGAAGCAGGTTTTTGGGATAAGTCTTAAATACTTAAATCAATCATGATAACTTGCTGCACTGAATTTATCTCCTAAGCTGCCTAAGTAAATTCCTCAGATCTGTCTGAATAATTTTGAGCTGATAATGCAGCCTTCGAGTAGGAAGGCTGTTGCCCAGTGAAAGGATTGTCTCACCAGAATTTCAGCTGATTATTCACCAGAGAGATGGTCTTTCAAGAGCACACCCCGGCAGCTCACTTGGAAAACTTTTATAAACACTCAGTCTACTGAGAAAGGAAATTGGAAGGTAAAATTAAAGCTAGCCATTACTTTGGAGAGGTCAGGGATAGACCAAGCATCCAAAACAAGGTTTATCTGATATTCTCTGTACTCCGGTTCTTTTATTTCTACACCAGAGACCAGGAAATCCTTTTAGATCAGCCTGCTGCACCAGTCAGAACTGCAGTCTCTGGTGCTGAGCACAAGTTACCTAAAAAATGATCTTGATCCGATGTTGGTAACACTTATGGGTCCAAAGAGCAGCTTTTCTATAGAACTGCACCTGGGAGATGGATACCGAAGCACACCATCAAAGCTTTACTGCGGGACTCCTTGCTCCACTGGACTGAGATTATCTAAACGAAGAGGCTTTAAGGCTCCGTCAAGGATTTCTCACATCATTGCTCTTCTTCACTTTCAATACAATTAGTTTTTCAGAGAGAGGGACCAGCAAGGCGGGGGGGGGGGGATGGCAGGTGAGAAATAGGGAGAGCCGAGGGGGAGTTTTGCCATTGTCTCAACAAGAAGAGCAGAACTTTAAACCCACTCCCAATTCATGGGCTGACTGAGGCGGATTCAACGCTAGAAGAGCCCATGCACCTCTTCCCGTTTAGCAGTTGCGTACGTGGAGTGGCAGAAACCTGTTCCCCAGACTATTACGTGATAGCAGCAGCAAGGACAGGAAGAAAAGCGGTAGCAATAACAACAAAACACCCTGACATAGGGTTTTAAATGAGCTGTAAATATGGCCAGCGGAATGCCATAAAAACTTGCCATACACATTGCAGTGGAACCGTAATTTGTGCTATCACTTTTTAAAGCTACACCAGTGTCTCGATGAAGTATTTTGTTTGGGCTGAGTAAATGGCAAATGGTGTATTTATTGATTTTTATCTCTCTTCACACCTCAAAGGCTGCCTGTCTGCTCAAGGCCAGGTCACAGCACACTTATTCAGCAAACACCTATTCTGTGGCTAAATCATAAACTCTTTGCGACAAAGACAGTATCTTTAATCAGCATAAGGTTCCAAGGGTGTCTCCTTCCCCCCCTTCTTTTTCCAAAGAGACCCTGTGGTGACCCCGATGTAACCCAGAGCTCCGAGGGAAAAGCCGGTAGGACCAGTAACGCTTTACATCCTATTAATGCCGTGGATAAAATTGTTTGAACTTGGTACACTTTAAGCTGAAGTTTCTACACTCCATATGGTGATTAAGTACATCTAGCTGGTAACACCTGCAGGTTATGTTTAAATGCTTCTCCCATGCTGGTGTGGATTTTTTTGGGGGGGAGGAGGGGGGGCAAGTAGCTCTACAAAAGACATTTAGCAGTAAACTGTAAACATAGAAAATTTTCTAAGAGGGCTTTTGCTAGAGCAGCCAATCATCTACTGCAAATATGAACCAAACAAAAAGCAACGCAAAAGAAAAAAACTCAACCCCCTTTGAAAGAACAAGATCACAAACCAACACGACCGTCTCTGTTCACCCACCTAGGAACTCCTCTCAGAAGGATGACTGAAGCACGCAGAAGAGATTAACAAATTCTGGGTAGCCTGGTGGGACTTCACAGTCCTTCAGTGGTTCTTGTGACGAGGTGGGCAGCACTGATGCCACCAGCATCCCTGCCACGGTGGCTGGGAAGAACCCAGCCAAATGCTTCACTTATCCCAGGGGCTGACAACTTGTCATTGGTTTGGGAAGTACAGGGGTTATCCTCGGGGTTATCCGAGGAGCCAGAGGACAGCAGAGCCCCATCCTCATGGTGGAGCGAGCAAAACCACGTGCTTCCAGCCCCTGAGCTCCTGCTTTAGTCTCCCCTTCCTAGGTACTGTGGGCAATGCAAGGCTGTACCCAGAGCTCACGGTACCAGGTGGGTGCTGCGCTGGCACAACGCTGCTCTCCAGGGCTCTTGAAGAACATCCAGGAAACAGGAGGTTTTGCCCAAGAGAGCTCAAGTCTCATCAGCTCGAAAGAAAAACGGCTTTTAGAGAAAGACGAGAAATTGCAGCAGCCAGAGTTGTGAAAAGCCTTGACAAAATATTTAACACGGAGAAAAAGAGAACGCTTGCCAATTGCTAGAGCCTTCCTAATTCAGGTTATTAGATGGTTACTGCCACTACTATTAAAAAGACACTATTTTCTGAGTGATCTATGCAAAGAAGGGCTGGAACACACCTACAGGATTTCCATGTGTTTTTAGCTCTGCTAATGGAGAAAAAATTTTCCTCTCATGAGACTTGATTGAATAGTTATTCGATTCAATTAACAAATAAGTAATGTGGTATTTTGTGGTGTATCCAGTAAATATATGCCTAGAGAATTCAACAGATAAATCTCTAGATACTGTTTTATGTTCATCACATGTATGTTGATCCAACCGGATTTTTTTTTAAGCTGTCTATGAGTAAACCATTAAAGAAAGAAGCTGAGGTTTCAAAAAAAAAAAAAAAAAAACCAACCAAAAAACCCACAACCCCACAAACTGAAAGGAATTAGCTTTCCACTGAGCTCCGCACAACAATGGTATCGTGTGATTAATTCTACTATAATTTACTTCAGAGAATGAAAAATAAAAACAGCTATTCTGGTTGTAAATAACCTCTTTTCTCATAGCAAAGACACATTACAAGGTCAACATTGACTGTCAAGCTTTGGGCTCATTAAAACTGTCCTGTTAATTTTTTTTTTTGGTAGAAAGTGCCTGCTTTTCTTGAAATATTTAAGTATTCTTATAGGGAACTTAGAAATCCAAAATATGAACGTCTGATCCTGCGCCACCCCATCCTTCCTCATTTTTTTTTTCTTTTTTTTGGTGTTTTTTTTCTCTTTTGCATTATTTAGGTGAATAATTCTAGCAAAAAATGTTTTTGCTTTTTACTGGAATTTTTACAGTCAAGCATTCCAATAAGATCTCTAGTAATACAACGGTTTCTAGGTAGCAAGGAAAAAGCCCCACAGCATCTCTACTGAAAAAGCTGGCAGATGTTGACTTTTTACCCATAACTGCAATGCCTCTATAAAAAGGAGCATCTCAGTCTTACAAGCGTTAAAATGGAAAATAAATAGAAGTGGCGAATATGGCACACCAAAGATTATATGCGAGGGACCAGAAATTCAAATCCCCTCTCAAAGGGGACATTGCAGGGGTAATGAGGAGATGCAGAAGCTTTTCAATCTCCAAAATCAGTCCCTCATGGAACATCATCGAGGCAGACAAACCGAATGGGGCAGCATGGGCGGAAAGGATTATTTAATGAGTATTGGCTGATGCGAGACACCCACAGACACCCCAAACTGCAGTTTTGTGAAAGAAAATGCCAGAAGCCATTCCCATTCGCAATAAACTAATTATGTGTCAGGGATTTTCTTCTTGTTTAGACAAACCGTCTGTTTTATTTACGGTTCTTTGCACTTTTGCAGCCTCGTGGAGGTGGGAGAAGGTGCACGGGTTCCCCAGACAGTAGCCCCAGTGCTGTGAGGTGCCGGAGAGCACTGGGCAATGTCCACCTCATTAGAGGGTTGGAAATGCAGCAAATACTATACAGACCTCTTGGGTTTTGGTAATAGGCCAGGCTGGGCAGCCCAACACAGTTCTTCCAAGGCAATGCCTTAAAGGCCACGGAAAACACCGTGCTCGCAAAGGGCTGGGGGGTGTCGGGGTTTGCCCTCAGCCAGCAACAGAGAACCACCCAGCCGCTCGCTCAACGCCCACAGCCGTGGGAAAAACCGGCAGAAAAGGGCAAAACTCGCGGGTTGAAATAGTGTAAGTTAACAGAACACTCGCGGGTTGAAATAGTGTAAGCTAACAGAACAGACAAAGGGAAGAAGAAAGAAAAACAATAACACCGGTAAAGGAACAGAAGAACGCGATTACAGTACCACCGCGCAGCGCACCGACGGGACGCGCCCCCGAGTGGCGGCCGCCTCCCCCGCCCCGGCTCGCGCCTCTTATAGCCGGGCATGGGTCACGTGGTATGGAATGCCGGCCTCCCCTGCCGGCTCCCCGGGGAAATGAACCCCATCCTTGCCGGAACCAGGACAGGAGACACAGGCTTTTGCCATCCTGGAAGAGCATCCTGGTGCCACAGTGTATGGGGACAGGTTGTGGGACCACAGGGGCTCCCTCTCACTTCGGATGGGCAGGAAGCTGAAGACAGGAGATTTTGGGTTACTAAACATCTAAGCAAAACTATCCTAAGTATTCTGCAGGAAACTGCCTTGCTGAGAAGAGAACAGCCAGGTCCAGGCTGCACACACGGACCTTCTCTGGGCCCGTAGCCTGCAGGGTGCCATTTCTCCCCCCACCCTGTAGCATGGCCAGCACTTGTTCTCACAATCCCAGCCCAGGGCTGGAGAAGAAACAACGTCCTGCTTCATAGGAGAAAAGAAAGGTGAAGCACATTCTACTCAGTTGCTAAAAGCTTGGGGTAATTGGCACTGTTGTAATTCCAGCAGTTGAGATAGCCAGAAAAAAATATATTTAGTATCTCAATTTTTCTTCTTTCCCTCCCCCCCAAGACATTTTTTCCTCAGTGGGGGAGGAGTGCTAACAATGACTTCAATAGCAGAACGAAGTTTAAAGCCCAGATCTTTCCAATTCTGCTTATTCCTTTAAGCTGTTCCAATCCCCTTTATGTTCTTTCTGCATACACACATCTGTCTTCTTCAAAGCCGTAACCACCTCTGACACACCTGACCTTTCCATCCAAGCGCGATGGTTAGATGCAAAGAAAAAGCCCTTTACCTACAGCAAGTAACGCTGTTTCGCTGGTCCCACGCCTGAAAATGTTGTTGCTGCAGGAAGTAAAACAGCGAGCAACCTTTCCTTCTCTGTTGAAAAATGGAACTGTCATCTCTCTGAGAGAAATAACAGCTTATCTTTATTTTGTCAGACATGACTGTTAGTTATTAGAGTCTTCTTAAGAAAATGCTACAAGAAGAATGAGGACAGTATTGTCACAGAAATGTCAAGAGTTCAGAAATTAATTTGACAAGATCTGGGAGATCTCAGGTATCTAATTAAACTTTCTGTGACAGTTATGTTGTGTAAATACTGGAAACCTATTAAAATCAGGTAAAACTAGTTTCCATATTCAATTAATAGATGTTACACCCATTCAACAGCCATTACTCTGATTAGACCAATTCAATTAATGCCAGTAAATATAATTTCATCTATTCATGCACACAAAGTTCATCCGTTCTTAACTAAATATCTGATAAACCCATTATGTCTGTTAATACTACTAGATTTTTTGCTGGAGTTTGTATAAACATCCCTCTCCTCCACTTAGTGAATGAGACCATACATCGCCATATGACAGAGCACATGCAGCTCTGTTTTTGAAGGTTTTAGAATAATTTCTGTAGAAAAAAAAACTTGTTCTGTAGAAGAAGAGGATTTAGGCTAAGAGGAATTACAGCTAATAGATTCTGACCTCAACAGGCCATAATGCAGGCTGGCTTTGCACTCAGTAATATTTGCATCAAGCCCATACCTCATAGCTGTGCTAAATCATATCAATTCATCATTTAAAGAAGCCACTACATCCATTAGTAAATTGTTTTAATAGTTAATTATTAGCGGTATAAAAAAGAAGTGATTATCCCCAGCCTGAGTCTCCAGGGGCACTGTCAACATGTGGATTATACTACTGCTGCAACTCCTACCCAAAGCCATCAGTTTAATGAAACATGAGAAACGTGTTTGAAACCAAAGGTGTTGGCTCTGGTTAGCCAACAGCTGGATATTAGAGCTGCCAGTCTAGGCTTGGACAGAGGGTAAACAGGACTCAAGCATAAGACACAGCACCAGTGCTGTGCATCCAGGCAGCCCGCACTGCCACCGCCATCCCTGTTCAACTCTTGTCCCCCAGCGCTGATCTCCCCCAGCACTGGGCTTTCCAGCTGAGGATGGGGAGGCTGCACGTCCCCAGGGATCAGTACCAGTCAGCATGTGGTTGCTAAGCAAGTTCATCAATACCAATTAACCCTGGAGGTGGTGTCTCCTGCACACAAGCATGGCCAGGAGATGCGCGTTCTGCAGCTGGAGGACAGCTTCAGTGGCTAAGGTGGCCAGTGCTTCCACCAGCACTGCGATGGAAGTGGAAAGTCAACGAGCCAGCTCGTCGCTGCCAGACACAGACCTGCACAGTCATCTTCAGTGGATGCAGATGAGCTAAATTTAAGGAGCAATACTCAGAAGCTGCTCAGTACACAAAATGTTTTTGCTTCACAGAGTACAATAAGAAATCTCATAAATCGGTTGTTTCCATTATTTGCTGCAATTTCTCTAACTGAGCTTCTTAGCACTGGGGTTGGCTGGGAAGGAGGAAGAGCATTTGCCATTACAGTTTTTGAAAATAACTATAATAATTTAATTCATTTCCCCTCCCAAATTATTTTCTGATGCAAAGATATGAAAATTATTAGTTGAATTTCAAGTTTGTTTTGTTCTTTGATAACTGAACAATGCTTATTTTTCAGCTGGCATTTTGTCTCCTTCTGCACCCTCAGTTCTTACCCCCAGCATCTTTTTCCATCTCTCCTCCTTATCCAGTTAAGCTTTATTTTCAGATTGCTGCTTGGCAGAAGACACATCCAAGGGCCGTTACCTCTGCAGGTCCTTTGGGGCCAGCAGTCACCTCTGCTCCGGTGGCCAAAGGGGAAACGTGCATCTCCAGCAGCATCCCCAGAGGAGAAGCGATACACCAGAATCTCCATCACCAAAATCAATGAGCCTTACCCCAGGCATTCACACTGAGGGGGCAGCAGTAATGTTTGTAGCTGAATAAAGGGGAAGGTACAGCCCAGCAAAATTATCTGAAACTAAAAAAAAAAAAAAAAAGAAAAAAAATGTAGAAAGAAGAAAACAGGCACTTAAAAAAAAAAAAAGAAAGCAAAGGGTTCTTTTGTAAAGGTTTTTCTAATGATTAAAAAAGGAAGACCCAAACCTCCTACCAGCGTTATTTGTTCTGGAGGCAGGATAGGACACCATCAAATCCCATAAGCAATTTGCAGTGCTCTCTCACCAAGCACAGTCTGGCAGAATGACTCCCCGCCTCACTTAAAACAGCATCTCTGTTCCTGGATAACCCCCAAACCCATAGCGAGTAATGAATAAGAAAACAATGGGTTGTTGTTTTGCTTCCCATTCCCAACACTCACTCTGCATTAGGCTCCATCATTTCACAACTCGCTTGATGTAACACGATGTGGCAGAACGTACCCTGATCCAGAAGTGAACCCTGATGCAATGCAGAACGGATGCCTTGGACTGAAGCTGCTCCTTCCTTGCCTTTCCTACCTTTGATCCACATTTTCTGCTTGTGACAGGCTGTAAAATGAATATCGGTGACAAGGCTTAGTATGCGTTTGTTTTTCTGCAACTTGCTTGCTTTTTGTTCAGCTCTCCAAGCTGAGTGTCGTGTTGACAAACACACAAACTCCATTACCAATTAATGGGTTTAGCATGGTGTCCTCTACTGTCTTTACTCCCCAGTGCCAGTTCTACACATTAGCCTGGATAACATTCCAAGGTAATTGTGTTTTGTTTATTTGTTTTGGGGAGTAACGGCAATCAGACAGGCAAATCCCAGTCCTTATCAAAGCTGCAATTCTCTTTTCAAACGCAGCCCCCTCCGAGGAGAGCTAGAGAAGCACACGCTGCATTTGCTCAAGGTGAAACCTCACTTTTCTTCTTTCACTCTTAATTTTTTTTCTTCTCCAAGAAAAGGACACTTTTCTTAGCACCCGGGGCTTTTTGCAGGCTTTGTACATATAGGGGCACCATTTCTGCAGACTCTTAATTTGTTTCATCGCTATTTAAAGCCCACCCTTATTGCATACTGCAGATAATTGGAAATGAAAAGTCATTCGGTAATATATGTTGGCCCCAGCACACTATAAGAATTGTCAGGATCACGCATGTTTGTGCGCAGAGACTTTTTTTAACGTTTGAAGAAACATTTCATGAATGTTCTCAAAATTGGTCATTGACTTGGGGTAACTCAATTTCCAACACAACTGAAGCAGCGTAATTTTTGAAGATTGGGAACTTTGGACCTTTGCAAGCAGGAAACCCAGAAATCCAATACTCTTCGGAATCCGGGTAAATTAAGTCCCTGCAAGTCCTCTGTGGAAGAAAAACATTTGATTAATGTTAATTAATGTTTGATTAACTGTAAGTGCAGGCAGAGGCAGTACAGCTTGAACATGTTAACATGGCTGCAAGAGAGAGCGAGCAAGGGGTGAGCTTAATTCAGCCTCGGTTTTCTGCTTCCAGAGACGTAAAGTCTTGCTGAATAGCCGTGACCGTGCTGCATGTTAACCGAGGAGACACGAGACACAGTTGGCAAAACACATTAGCATCTTCCGCTCTGATAATTAGTTTAGTGAAAAATTATTGTGTTATCTGTTTGGTTTCACTAGAGACCAATTGCAGTCTTAAAAAAAAAAAAAAAAGCTCACATTAGGTGCTTTTAATAAGACAATAAACTGTATAGTGTTTCCAAACAAGATTTAAACCCCATTCAGCACGTGTGTAATTAGCACAAGTCAGGTTGGAGGCCAAATGCATTATTTAGTAATGGAATTACATTTGCTTAGAAAGAAAGAAGCCCACTAAAATCCAGAAAAATGCATAAGCAACGTATTTAAAACATACTGCAACAGAACTGCTAACTTTGCACTAGGATGTGGTTCAGATTTTAGCAAATATGCCCCCAATATTATGGTCAATGGAGATTTTATTCCAGCTATGCAGGGAGAAAAAAATAGTAGCGGAGCCATATTGCACAGCAGGTGTTCCTCTCGCAGATGAGTTGAAATCAATTATCAGCACTGACTGCTGTACCATTGGGCAAGAAGTCCGAGATCCTCCAAATTACCCTCAGATTGTCCATATTTGCAT
This sequence comes from Vanellus vanellus, assembly GCF_965231255.1. Lineage (NCBI taxonomy): Eukaryota > Metazoa > Chordata > Aves > Charadriiformes > Charadriidae > Vanellus > Vanellus vanellus. The sequence continues at coordinate 11,608,330 of NC_138922.1, forward strand.
CCCAAAGAGCCACTGGAGATAGTTTTCCTGGTACAGAAAGCCCTTCTCCTACAAGAACAACCTGCCTTTTTTCCAGGAATGTGACAGAGCAGTATTTTCTTACATGTTGTATTTTTAATATTTTTTTTTTTTCTGTGGCATGGGCAAATAAACTTATCAGTACAAAGGATTCAGAAAAAATAGACTATGCTTAGCAACCTGCAGCAAAACTAGCAGAATGCACTTGACAAAACTTGCACTCTGTAATGAAATTCCTATGAAGGCATTCAGTACTTAAAAACTAGGACAAATTATGCTGTAAGGAGCAGAATATGTAAACGTGGTAAGGAGCTTCATTTTATATTCTGGCTTCAGAGGGGTTACTTCCAGTTGACGACAGTGTAAACGAGATCAGAATGAGACCCATGCCCACCAGCAGAAAGATGAAGCTGGCTTTGTATAAGAAAATATGGAAACATCCCCTAACCCGGTCCGTGCGTAGGGTATTCTGAGAAAGGAGGTGGAGTGTTTGCAGCTCTGCCATGAGTACATTCAGACCCTCTTTTATAGGGCAGCTTAAGAAATGACAACAATTTTGGAGCCAAATTACCAGCTGACAAATGCCCCAGTGCCTCGCCAGCTTGTCCCTGTGGTAATTCTGCAAACCCAGCAGCGCGCATACCACACTTCCCCGGTACTAACAGGACCATGGTAATTCCCATAATACTCAGCCAGTATTGACAAATGGAAAACAAACGAAAAAAAGAGAATAGAAGGAAGAAACATGGCAGCTCACTTGACCCAGAGACTGGTGGCTCTGGGAAGAAGAAAGGATGGCGGCTGATCTCTGGTGTAAGAGCATGAGGTTTCCAAGTCCCTCTGCAGACCTCTCAGCTCTGGGGAGTTCCCCCGTAAACATGCCTCCGAGTTCCTTCCTGAGGCTCAGGTTTTCATTGCAAACCAGTGGCAGCACTGGGAGTTCGAAGAGGTGCCTGGCTCGCCCCGGCAGGGCTTATGGGTGCCTTAGATAAGCACTTGCTGCAGAGTGATTTATGCTTCCAGGATCTGGACTTATTCCTGCCACCCTGGGATAGCCGTTTACTTTCAGAGCCAGTTTCCCTGATGGAGCAGGGATACCCACATCTTGCTTTTCCCCCCTTTTGCTTCCCACCCCTGCGCAGAGAGCAAGGGAAGGGACTGGGTGCTATGTAGAGAAGAGCAGTGCTGCCCCAGCCACTCACCTTCGTCCCAGAGGGGCTGCTGTCCTCACAAAACAGACACAAAATGCAGGATGACTCTGGCCTGATATATAATTCAAGCAGCCCAAACAGCTCAGGCTGTTGGCATCTTTATTTGCAGCCCACAGTCAATCTGATTTACTTCTCATTCCGTGATGCCGATGGATAACGCATCACTGGCTGGGGCACCCCTCGATGCAGCCCTTGCCAGGCCAAACCCATGGGCAGGACTGCAGAAAAGGGCTCGTGTTGGCATCGCCCGCCCAGCCCAAATGGCTTTTGCTCCAAGTTCGCTCCAACGCACCCAGACACAGGGATCCCTCCTTGCAAGGTCTGAATAAAGCCTAAGCACAAGACAGCCTGACAGAAGTCAGCAGCCTAAGGAAAATGGGTTTGTAGGTGATACAAAGCTCTCACAGATTCACTCCGAAGCTGCTGAGCCTCTTAAAATCTTCAAAACCTATTTTCTCCTCTGGGGTCACAAAGGAGGCTGTGTTTCCTGGAAGGCGGCTTTGAGAGGCTTGAGACTCCAGGAAAGCCATGACATTAGCAAAGCTCCTGCCACAAACCGCTTGTAAAACCAGGAGATTGAGCTCTCCATAGTGCACTCATCTTCCTGTCAGGCACTTGCCCTCATTTCTGAACCGGCCACTGCAGTGACGAGCCCTCCCCACTGGTGACGCTGAACTCCATGGGTAGTTTTGTGCTCTGTTTTTTCTGACTTGACCCTTCAGGCAAGTTCTCCAAAAGCAACTTTGTCTCAGAGACCTTCTACTAATAATGTCAACCTGGCAGCAGCTGGACTAGGCAACATGTGGGGAGATGGGGAGGTCGACACACCGCCCCAGCACCCCTTTGACACATCAAGGCAAAGTTTCATCTCCCATCCAACCAACTCCCAGGAAAAGCTCAGAGATCTGCCCAAGTTGGAGTGGTAAAACCTCAAGCTTTGGACCAGAAGTCATTGTGGTCAAGAATTTCACCATCTTAAGAGTCAGTCTGGTTTTTCTAGCAGGTTTCAAGGGCCTGGGAAGTTCGACCAGAAGTGAATGTGTGGCCTGAAAAGCAGTTTTGCGTCAAGAGCTCAAGCGCCAGCAAGAGCCCTTTTCCCAGCAGTTGTTGTAATGAGTTCAGCTACTGTGCAGCTGATGACTGTCACACACCGAAACCCAACCAGAATACTTGGCTGGGGAGAAAATTAGACATTTCCATCGTCATCGTTACTAAAACAGACCTGTGAAGGACTACTTGCGTATTACGGCAAACTTCAATTGAAATGGGCCATTACTCGGCTCATTAATATTTCAAGTGTGTTTGAATGCACTATGGCAAAAACATATTACTTGGAAACAAATTCAGGTAGAAGGAAAAAAACCCACAAAACAAATTTCATTAAATAATGAACACATGCTACCCTAAGCCATCCTGAGATTCAGCCCAATAGTGTCAGAGACAAAAAGTCCTGGTGTTCTACTTATTTATAAGGCAAAATTATCTATTCGTTTAGGAAAAAGTAATCATGCTCAGTTAGACACACCAGACAAGCATATGAAAAGAAAAATGGCTTTGAAGCTGCTCCTGATAGCAAGCCTAGACAGCTTGAGAAGAAAACTCTGCAACCCAGGCTTTTTTTTTATTATTTTTTAAAGTATACATTAGAAAGTCTATTAAAGAAGTGGCGTGAATTTGCAATTTTTTTGTTGCATAACATTTTTGAATCTTTGAGAGAACGTTAATGCCATACAGCTCATTTTGCCAGTACCCACGCACTTCAGCTGAAAACACTTCCCAGCTAAAGGTGTTCCTTATAAACTGGATATTAGCAGGGAACCGAGTAGAAGATACACCCCTACTGCTGTCCTGTTTGTCTCTAGGCGGAGCACAGCCTACCAATTTTCCAAGGATGCAGAGTAGGGAAGTTACCTTTGATTTATAGTTTTGAACTACCAATAATTAGTCCAACTTGGGTAGAGAAGGCTTGTTACTTACCTTTATTTGTTCATAATGTCAATGTGTGTTATTAAGATCAAGTGTTGAAGAAATAAGTGTTTTGATCAAAAACCTCCACCAGGGATCCCAAAGGATCCAGCTCTATGCCAGGCTCACGGCTTTCATCTGAATTTTGTCAAAGCCATAGATGAAAAAAAGAAAAAAAAAAAAATCCTGTATAGAAAGAAAGCACTACCAGAGTTTTCCATCATTGCCTGAAAGCACAAAATTCCCTGTTCTGGGGAGTGGCAGCTGGAGCCAAACCTTCCCAAAGGCTGGATTTTCCCCCAGATATGATTTTTCAGTGAATGACCAACACTTCAGCCCTGTCAGAGAGTGGTGGTGAAGAAACAGCTCCCTCTGTATGCAAGGTCTGAAGAGACTTTTCTGAAGCTGGGGAGTAGAGACATCAATTTTTTTAACCATCTTTTCGTATTAAAGCGACTCCTAATGAGTGATGAGCAATGCCAGGCTGCAGCCTGATGATCAGGTGAAAACCGGCAATCCCAACAGTAACGCGAGCTTTGCTGCAGTGGGAGATGGACAGAGGAATTAGCAGTGTGGTTTATCCACTCCGGAGTTTACCACCCGATTACAGTATTCTCTGGTTGAGAGTTGGAGGAACTCATTAATATTTTTAATCAAAGTATTCCTCACCAGGACCATAATTATTTTCTCTGGCCCATCTCCTCCACCCTGCTCCTGCTTAGGGGGCAAGATCTCTTGTGTTCACCTACACGTGGTCTATATATACATATCAGGAGAGCTTTTTTTGGTGAAGACAGGAACATAAAAATATGGCTTTTAAAGCTAACAAATAGCAGCTTTCACTTCGCTTAAAGCCCTTCATGTCAACCAACCTTCTTCCCTCCCCTTGGGCCTGTGACATAGTCCAGCACAGAATGGACCTCGGCTGCCCAAACAAGCCTGGGCCTCACAGCAGCTCAGACCGTGAGAGGCAGCACTTGCTACCTCAGCTTAACCTTTAGTTTCTGGGTGAGCAGTTCGCCTGTGGAGGCTCAAACCGCAGCCCCGACAGGTTCTCCGGTGGGCATAGCAAGAGACCTCTGCTGGTGCCTGCAGAGGCTCCTGAGAAAAATCAGGTTTGAGGATAAGATGAGAGAAACGTCAGTTGAAAAGCAGCAATGCTAGAGCAGAGAGGAGGACCCTTACCTGAGCTGATGGCCTCCTCCGCCCAGCGAGGCAGGACTGCTGCAGCTGTGCCTGGCCGGAGCACAAACCCCTCACAGGGCCCTCACTGCAGACCTTTTATAGCCCCATCGCTTCCCACCTCTTCGGCACAAATTAAAGGGGCCAAAACCCCACCGGAGCCCGACAGCAAAGCCCGCTGCCCGTGGCCGGCAGGCAGCGACCCGGGGGACGGCGGGAGGTGAGGCTGCCAGCCCTGAGCGCGGACGGGCCCAGAGCGCGGAGCGGGGCTGGGAGGACGCAGCAGGCTCAGGGCCCACCCGCGCGCGCTGCCTTTGCTGTGCCCTTTCTCGCTGATGAGACCCACTGCTGCGGGCGCTGCAGCTCCGGCCCTCGGCGCAGCCTGCGGCTGCCCGTGGGGCAAAGCCCGCCGTAGGCAAGTGGCGTCTTCTCTTTTTCTGCACTGGGGAAAATTACCGTCCCGCACAGATGCGGTGCGGTTTCCCTCTGCCTGCATTGGAGTGCTGCCTCTTGCCCGGGCCACGTCAGGATTAGTTCCATCACTCTGTTCTCAGATGTGTATTAGGTGCTGTCTGCGTGAGCAGCTTACAAAAGTCCCCAAAGACTGAGAAAAATGACATCAATTGAAAAATAACATAAATCGATAGGTTTTACTACGTCCTGATTTGCCCAACTCGTGGCTGTGCCTGTAGCTTAAACACTAAAAGCTAATTATATATATTTTTTTTTTCTAGGATAGAATTCAGAGATGTTAACAATCACAGGCCTGTTTCCAGGGCTAGCACATCCATGGGACAGGCACTGTCTTTCCCACATTGCCGTACGGAGCCCGTGCCGAGCCCACCGCTCGCTGCGGGGCTGCTGCCCTGGGCTGGGGGCTGTGGGCACCGCTGCGCCCCGAGAAATTCAACGCTTTTGAACTTTTCAGTAATATCACAGCGATTTCTGCCAGGCACTCAAAGCAAACTCATCTGCCACCTTCTGTTCCTGGAAGGCTATAGCTCCCATGGAAGAATATTTTCCCATTTTTCTTTGGGCAGGTCTGGTAGGTAGGGATGGGTGAGAGGAATTTTTGCAGGTCGGTGCTGATTTCTGGCTCTGCCCGCCCTGCGCCGCAGCCTGGGGCACAGCCACAGCACCTAAACATGGTAAGCAGAAAAAGCAGTTGCGTTTCAGGGCTAATTTACAAACAGAAGGAGACAGATAATTGATGGGTGCCGGGGCTGTGGCTCCCAGCACATGTGCGGGGAAGCATTCCCCCCGGGTACATTCGATGGCGATAGGAATTTCCTTCCAGAGAAAGCCTGGGCTGGTTTTGCATTACAGCGATGCAAAATGACAGCTGCACACGGCCGTGTGGCTAAAAACTCGGTTGCCGTTAGCCATATTGATGAATCACAATGTTTGCTTCGTGATGGACTTGCTTAACCAGGCAGGGATAACCTCGGGTACTCAGGAAAGCGGCGTTACCTTTGCCGATGGATGCGAGCGGCAGCCCAGAGAGCTGCTCGGCACAGCTCCACGTGCCCTCCCGGGAAGGCAGCGGGGAAAGCGGATACAGGCACAGGAAGGCAAAAACCAAAGTGGCGTTTTCTCTGTCCCCAGACTTGATACTGAAGGGATAATTGTGAAAAACAACCAAGAACAATGACTGCTCCACAATGGCGGCAAATTGGGTTGATACTCTCAATGCTCCTCAATTAGTCTGTACAAATGCTAATTGGAATAGTTCCTTTCTGTGGCTGCACGCAGTCAGCACAAATCTCAAAACTCGAGATACTTTTTCTTTTTCTGCAAGCCATCTGTCATGCTAATGTATCTTCTTGCTGAGGGTTGAAGCTTGTTTTTTTCCTTTAGCACCACTACAAAGAGGGAGCACTATGTTTCTCCCCAGCCCAGCCCTGGGCTCCTCCACGGACGGTGCTTTCTGTACAGAGAGCAGCAGCGTTCCCCATAGCCCGAGATCCGTGCGCTGCTAAGTGCTGTGTGGTGGTTATTAATATTAAAGGAACCGGGTGCCCTCCTGGATCACGGGCCTGCACACCGCGAAATTGCTCTGAAGAGGAGCTGCAAATAAGACCCTCGGTTGATGCTTCTCTTTCCTGGGGATTGATTTATCCTGATACCTATGACTGCATCTCAAGGTGCATTTAATGATTCATTCCCTTTAATAGTGCAAGCAGATATTGAGGAGGTCTTCAGCTTCCTGAGATAGGCTCTTTTAATAATATAAAACCTTTTCATTTTTTTTCCTTTTCAAAATAATAACAGGAAGACTCAGGGGGATTCTTGGTCTTGGCACATCCTTAGTTTATAAGGGAATTTTTTGAGCTCTCTCCTCCTGCCGCGCTCTGGTCCTCAGCGAGCCGCTGTGGGATGCGGCAGGATGCGCTCACCTGGCTCTTGTACATGATGGACACTTTCTGTCCCATCTCTTCTCCTCCAGCCTTTGTCAGATAACCCTTGATGTCCCAGTCCCAGGCTGTCCATGTCTAAGCAGGAGCAGCCCACCTTTAGCTGCCCGGTGTTGCAGCCTGGCCGATGCGAGGCGGCTTTTGTTAGGGCAGTATTTACTAAGGGGTCAATTCTGTCTGCATGGAGGCATTCAATTCTTATCAGCAAAAATCCATGCGTTATGTGTAGCTGTATCCCCGAGGTAGTTGCAGAGGCCATGCAAATCAAAGTTCAGCTGCCAGAAATCAAACCAAAGAGGTGTGTATTGACACATCTCTTTTGCCAGAATAAAAGCTGCTCCATTACTATATGATAAAGTTCCTGTCCTGGAGCTATGGACCCAGAGAAGGGCAGGATATTACCTGTAGCATTCTCCTTTGGGGCATTTGCTCCCATTCTGCTTTCCCAGATCCAACAGTGTAAACACTAAGTATCCTCAACGTCTAAGCAAAGGCAGAGGTGTGATACCTTTTTCTTAAGTGTCATAAAAGCGGCATTTCTACAGAGCAGAAAGTCCGGGTACACTGAAGTCTTCAGTAATCGCATGTGACAGCATCTGGCAACTGGAGCCTGACGCTTGCAGTCAGCACGTCAGCCAGGGTTTCCTGCCAGACCTGCTACTCAGAGCCACCCACGAGTGGAAAATACAGAACAAAATCAATTATCCAGCTCCAAGATGCCCTCCACAGTGCGTGGGGCAGGAGGGCTGGGAGGATGCGCTGGAGTTGGTGAGACCACCGGTGCAGTGGGTTCTCAGGCTGGCAGGAAAGCTTGTACACGGATATTTGCTGCTGTGGTTTTGCTTCTGGTTTCCAGAAAGTTCCTGATTCTTCTTTTCTGCCACCCCCAGCACAGGACTGGGTGCTCTCCCCACTCTCTCCTGCTCCTCCATGCTGGTTTAAGTGGCTCCTTTGCTCCTGCGCTTTCTGTTTCCTTTTTCCAAACCTGCACTCTCTTTGGCTTTGTCTGCTCCAAGGTGCTGCATTTCCCTCATCGTGGTACTACTTAAGAGGCACTTCAGAAGTCCTTCACTGGGCCCTAAAGCCCTTTCTTATTGTATTCCTATTCACAGCATTTTCCCTGTCTGCTAAGAATTCAGAAAACTTTCAGTTGGTTTTTTTTTTTTTTTTTAGCCATTCCTTCCTAAGAAAATGTAATGATTCATTGTGTGGCTAGTCTGTGATGCTGACTCTCTGCATGTTTGTGTAGCTGTAACCTTGCTTGACCTGTCAGTCTCTCTCCACACCTTTTGAACCTTTGAGCCATTTCGTTTTGATGTAAGACACAAGCTGGAACAAAGTCACTGCAAATAGCTGGATGAAAAGATGAGGGTGCTAATGCCCCTGCTGGGGGAAGGACCGCTCATCTCCACCAGAGGTGAGAGACCCCACCACAAGTCACAGGTCCATCAGAAACCAGGCTCTGGTAGTTGTTTTTCTGCTTGTGAAAGTATTACTTTCCCTAAGAAAAATTTTCACATTCCTCCAGTAGCCCCAGGTTTTCTGCTGATTCAGCAATGTGACTGGTTTAGGTCAGAGGAAAGAGCACGTGCGAGAGGTTCCACTGTGACTGTGAGAGCGCAGATGCACTGCAAGGATGGTGATGGTGTTACTTCTTCTTCAGTCACTGCTCAGTCCCAGAGCAACACTTTTTGTCATTGGCCAAGTGACTTTACACTTCTTTGCCTGTGTTAATTGCTCCAGCTGCACACTCCTGTGCCACTATGGGAGCAGGTTTCCCTGGTGTTAAATGGGTTAATTCCTTTCTGCTCCTAAAGAGTATTATATATACATATTTTTTAGCTGCCCCAGTCTTTGGGTTTTTTAAATAAATATTTTTCTCTGGCAAAATCCCGATAGACTGTGGAAGTTACATCTGAGTGATGACTTTGAACTCTGCTTTTACTATTTGAACAAAGTTCTTTCTGCAGAAGTAGTACCGTTTCTAGAGGACAGCATCACCGTTGCCTCTCCAGAAGGATTTCAGCCGCTTTTTCGGTAGCCTGCCTTCCCAGAAACTAACGATGGGGCTCAGTGCCGCCCAGGAGCCTTTACAGCATCACTGGAGATGGAAGCAGCAATTCCTGGGACCTGCTGCCCGCCTTCCCGGGTGCTGTTTCGCCGCAGCAGCAGGAGAGGGTGCTGCGAAACAAGCGGCGGGGCTGCGGCAGGAGCGGGACCCGGCACAGCCCGGCCCCGAAAGAGCCGCCTTCTCCTAAGGGGGGGGGGGGAAGGTTAAAAAGTCTCTCTGGAGCAAAGCGTTTCAGCATCCCAGTGATGAGCAGCCCAGGGTGGAAACTGCTCCACGTGCTCCTTCTGCAGTATTTTCAACTAAAAAAAAAAAAAAAAAAACAACCCCAAAAAAACCCAACAAAAAACCCAAACCCAAAAAAACAACCAACAAAAAAACCCCAAAGATGAAAGTGTTCATAAAGCCACATTTTAAATAATCCTCTGGTTTTCAGCTATTGTGTCCCTGGGATTAACGATGAACTTTACAACCTGTTGTGTCTTCCATGGAGGAAAATCAGGCGGGGATTCTCCTGTGCCTGTTATTTAATCATCAATCCCCGCCAGGGCCAAACGTGAGCGCTGCAGCTGCCAAAAGTGTTACTCACGCTGGTGCCAGGCAGAAGGGCCCCGTGAGACTGGCGATGTGCCTTTCCCCTACCCCAGTGGTGACAGCACCTCTCTGCTGGGCGCTTGGTGTTCAGGTACCCTGGTGCAGTTTGCAAAGGAAAAACAAATATCATGAATTTTTCGTGCTGAAAAGCAGCATAGCGCAGGCAGGGAGCACAGGGATCGTGCTGGCACCCTGTTTTGTCCATGGAGCCCGGCCACTGGCGAGACCACAGGCAGCGAGATGCATTGGGCAGGGGCAGGCAGGAGACTTTGTGCCCTGAAACTGGTGGAGAGTGGGTTTTATCCCAGCTTTCACTGCAGCTCCTTGCGCAGAACCTGTCTAGAGCACAAAAACCTGTGGGGTGTTAGGGGAGGGAGGCCCCAGTGGCAGTGGTTTAGTGATGCCGGGTGCTGTCACACAGCTCTGTCCGATACCTGCGCTGCGAATGGTTGAACGAGCGTTTCCCATCGCCATTTGGAACTGCTGAGCTGCTTTTAGGAGGCTGCTCTCCTGCAGCCACGGATGTGAGCACACACAGAGCCACCAGTGCAGGGCTGGTTTCCTCGGGGCGGTTACTAAAGAACTGTCATGGCTGCTCTTAAATATTTCAATCTGTGGGGCTTCCCTCAGCCGTGTTTGTGAAGGTCCCTCAAGTCCCTCCCGACGAGCGCTCGCAGCCGGTGCAGATCTGATGCTGGCCGTCGGGAGTGCAACCTGCTGGCAAGGCGGCGAGGCGGACGGCGGGCTGGGGGAGCTCTGCATCCATTTGGATCATGAATATTTGACGCGATGAGCCATGCAGCTGGGATGTCGCAGAAGCCACCGGTCTTCCCGCGCCTGCTGCCGAGCCCTGCTGCATGCCCAGGACACAGTGAGCAGCCTGAGAGCCTTAATGCTGCTGCAGGGCCGAAGACGAGACCAGGAGCTTCTCTAACAGTTGCAAGTTCTGGCTGAATTTTGTCCCATTCCAGCCTTCTCCAGCCTGGCAGTGTCTTTGTCCGCTAGACTGAAGGGTCCTTTTGTGTTTGACATCTTCTGTGCTGTGACCCAGGGTCTCCCCAGCTTTTCTCTGAAGTTTTAAATAGCTGGTGCTTTGTCTCAATTTCATTGTAAATTATGAAAAATGTTAACTCCATCACTGAGGGCGTATGAAACAGGGACAGTACTTCCTAAGGGTTTCTTACCCTTCCGCCCTTCCCATGGGTTACCCCACTGACAGAAATCCATTGCCCATGGGGTGGGATGTGCAGACGCCTTCAACATGTAAGAGTGCTAGTGGCAGACGGAGAGACGTGCCTGTTCCTTCCAACTCCTGGGGATGAATTTGGAGATGCAGAATGAAATTGCTTTAAATGAAATAGGCTGGAAGAGGCAGTGATGGAGAAAACCTCCTCAGGGAGAAGCCCAGAGTATCGCAGGTTAGAGACCAGCCGGAAGGTCATAAAGGACAGTTATAGGGTTGGCTGATGGAAATACAAGTTGGATTAATGGCCCCACCTTCGAACGTCCCAGTCTGAAGGTCTCCCAGCCTGACCAGGACAGTGAAAGACAAAGGTACACATCATTTATGTGCCAATCTTTTAATTGATTTGCCTAAACAGGCCCTGACCATTCCAAGTTTTAATTATTACTCTGAGCTAAATGAAACCTAATTTATTTTCAAGCAGCTTTCCTGACATCATAAAAAACCCAAGCAAACAACCAAACAAAACCCCCAAACCCTCAAGCAAATAGGACAGGTTGACAGATCTATTTTCACAGTACTTTAAATTGCATTTTAATCTTCCCAACCTCTTGTTTCCTATACAGCTCCAGCATGGAGAAGGAAGACAGCCGTCCCTCGCCAGCTGGAAAAGGGTGTTGTGCATGGAAAGGAGAATTCTAACCCCAACAAGAACAGAGATAGAGAAAACCAACCAAACCCCAGTACACAAAAGCTCAATGGCATCACCTAGAACAAGGACAGACCTGGTTAAAGAGAGGAAATAGTGTTTCTTACCCCCCATTAATGACCCACTGATGTCTGCAGAGGAGGCGCTGGCCAAAGCCCGGGTGAAACTGTGCTGTGAAACCCTCCTCTCACACCCCTCTTTGGGAGCTTCAGGGCATCACCTTCCAACCTTCCTTCTCAAACAAAGGCCAGCTGGACCTAACCCTTTTTTTTTTCTTTTTTTTTTTCTTTTTCGCAATGTCCTGGTTCGAGGTAGAACAGAACCACTTTTCTGTTCTGTATAATTTTACTTTGCAGCTAAGCCTCTTCTAACTAGCTGAACTCTCTGGAATTAACAGCATATAGTCCCAACACTGTTCTCTCACAGAGAGGTAAGACCTGATTTTTCCTAATTTATGGTATGCAGAGAGGCTCGTGCTTATATTTATTGCTCTAACACCCAAGGCCAGCTAACTTCCTTACTTGCCCCACTGGAGGGTTGAAAGAGGAAAAACAGAGGGTTTCCACCTGTGGGGAGGAGCGGACAGGGCAGGTCACCCAAACCTGACCAACGGGGTATTCCATCCCATCTGCCTCATGCTCTTATTACCAACGAAGCACCAGAAAACTACGCAAATGTGGTAGAAATCCCCATTCTTTCTAGTTCATCATTCCTTCTCTCACGGTTTCAGGCTCCTCATCCTCCCGGCGGTGCAGGTCCCCAGGCCAGCCCTGACATCCCCCTTACGGCAGTTTCTATACGCAGCTCCAATTTCAGTTGCAGTGGTGAGACACAGCCCCGCGCCGGGGAGGGAGCATCCTGCCAAGAGGAGCTCAGTGCTCATCACCATGCATTAAAACCTCCCGAGAAACAGTCTTAAATATCTGTATGCATACTAAGGGCAACACGTTCCATCCAGAGTTCCCAAAGTAGCAAGATGCCAATCAATAGTGCAGTTTCTGTTCTATAAATAGGGAAACTGAGGCAGCCAAACCACGGTTTACCACAGGAGTGTGTTTTCCCATGGGCTGCAGCCGTGGTATCTGTGGGGCAATCTCTCAGCCCCATCGGAATCAGCTCTGATTTGCCCCAAAATATTTTACTGGACCAAATGAAAATGCGGGGATTGCTCATGGAGACACTGACACACTCCCCGGTACACGCCAGGAGAGGGGCTCGCAGCTTTGCTCTTGTACTTCAACGCCTCGTCTTCTCCCCTCGTGCAAGGCGACTCCCAGCTTGCTCAAGAGCTTTTGGGGAATGCTAATTGGTAACACAGGCTTGGAAAAATGCAAATATAGCAGAGCTGATGGGGGGGAAGAAAAGAAAAAGCCCCCAGGAGTGTGGAGGTGGCAGTGTTATAATCTCAGGCTGTCATCGGTTTAACATTATTAAACAACTTCTTAAAATAGCAGCCGTAATTATTCCTGTATGTACGGAGCTCAATCTGGAGAGCTTTAAGCGCTTTCTCTCCTCTCCCGCTCCGCTCGGCTTTCCTGCTCCCCGAGCGGTGGTTTTGGGCCCCGAGTCCACGGCGGAGGAGCGGGCACCCGCCGGTGCGGCACGGGGGCTGTGCCCCGGGGAATCCCGGGAATCGGCCCTAACCCCGTTTCACTCGACTCAGCTCTGTTGACGTGAACCTGGGTTTTGTTGCATTTTTAATTGCAAAAATGTATGTATATGAATAAAATACAGCTCAGTTGGGGATATGACCTACTTTTTATGGGAAGATAAAACAACCGTAGGTTTGTATTTTTATTTCATTTATTTCGACTGTTCTAAGCCAGACAGAGCTGCTGAAGCAGATCAATAGGAAATCCACAACCGCCAGGCTGCTTTTTTCTGTAAATAATCACATTCTGATTGAAATGATGGGGAGCTGCTACATTTCTGTGATGAAGCCTTTAACCTTCAGATCAGAAAAGCAGTTTTGACAGTACATAATTTATATGGAAATAAATAATTTGATGGGGATTTTACATGTACATGTTCTGCACTGCTAGAGAGACCTTCTCTGTTTATCTAAATTATGAATAATAATACTAAATAATGTATAATCTTATTGCCTGGACAAACACGGTCATTCCAAAGTTCGTTAAGCACAGCAGGAACCGGGGATGCTCTCTCAAGAAACAGACCCTGCGATTCCTGCTAAAATAAAACACAATTTGCTTTTCAAGGGTAAATAAGAGCTTTCACTCAGATATTTGAACTCGACCGGTACTGCAACAAGACAGCTTTCAAAGCCATATTATTTCACCGTAAGACGTTGGCGGGGCAGGATGCAGCCCCACAAGTGCCACGGGATGCCTCGCTTATCCCCTCGCTTACGGCAGCCTTTGATGAGCCGAGCTGGAGACAGATTAAACCAGCATTAAGGCCCACACAACACTCAGTTATGCTAAATCTAAGTAGCATAGATTTACTTATTAAATATAAAGAAATGAGCAGGGTCTGACCTGCGCTGACGTGACTGCACGCTGAGACTTAAGGCGCTGCTGCTCCTTGCTCATGTGTGTGACACTGATAGTGTCCCCTGGCCTCAGGAACGTCCCCTTTCCCCATGGAGGTGAACTCACCAAGCTCACCTCCGGAGAAGCTGAGTGACATTTCGGTACTTATTCAAATTAGCTGTTATTAATTAAATAACACCTTTCAGCTTTCTCGGCAGATTTCCCCCGTGAAGCGGCAGCGGGAAGCTGGCGTGTGTCAAGACGCCAGGCAGATGCGCGAACCTCGGGGTTATATTGTCGTGAACACGCACCTCATTAAAGATGTTATCACTATGGGAAAATAAGAAATTTATGGTCACGTCTTTTCGCTGTCGCCTCTTTTGTGCCTTCCAGCTCCTCTATCCCAGAAGCCCACTACCAGCTGCTTTTAAACGTGCCCACGAAGACAGCCCTTCTTCAGCAGAGCTTCGCTTGGGCTTCGTTTTCACTCTGACACGGATCCTGCTGGAGTCCAAGGGATTTCAACATGTGCCTACGCACTTCGCTGATTAGCAACAGAGCGCTGAAGCTCAAGTCTGGGAATTTGTCTACATGCAGATTTACAGGTGCTTGATGGTAGCGGGGACGAGTTGGGCTTTGTTCCAGAACGAGGGATTTAAGGAGAAGCCAAAGGCGCCGGCTCCCGCAGCCCTTGGCGCAGCAGCCAGGGCTTCAGCAGCCGCAAAGCCCAACGGGCCCAAGTCATCACACACCTTCTCTGCACCCCACTCCCACCGGCTTTGCCTCTTAGAAAAATGAATTCACACTGCCCTAACATTAAAGATTAAAAGCAGCTGCGTCTCGTCACAGCCAGGAGATTTATCGGGACCCGATGACAGAAGTGATGGCTTATTGGGGAATAACCTTGAATACCGGCACTGCATATTTTCAAGGCATATTAATCACAATTTGGGTGTGAATACTTCTCTTTTCACTGGAAATGGAGAGAGGGGTGAGGCTTTGGGATTTCTGAGATGGTTTGATTAAAAATGCTGGACAAAGCCTGCTGAACACCGCAGTGCAAACTGCTCAGGGCTTGAAAACATCCAGTTAGAGCCAATGTACTCCTCAAGTACAGCCCTTGGGACAGCAGTCTGGCAACACAGTCGAGTGGGGCTAATCTTTTGGTTGAAATAGTGCTTTCCTGTGTTGCAACTGTAGTAATAAAACCAGA
Organism: Vanellus vanellus; assembly: GCF_965231255.1. Classification (NCBI taxonomy): domain Eukaryota; kingdom Metazoa; phylum Chordata; class Aves; order Charadriiformes; family Charadriidae; genus Vanellus; species Vanellus vanellus. The sequence continues at coordinate 11,623,379 of NC_138922.1, forward strand.
ACCTTTCCCCTACTGAAGGCTGAATTGGCTACAGGCTCAAAGACGAAGTGGTGTGAGAACAAGAGGGATGTTGGCACGGTGATGCTACGCACCGACCGCAGCTGCTGCAGTGATGGGCACCGGGCTACAGGACAGCAACACCGACAGCGTCATCTCCTCTTCATCCATCACCATTTTCACTGGATGCATTTGTGACACAAGCCAGTGCGACTGACTGGCTAAAGGCCCTTCCTCCTGTCAGCCGCAGGGACACTGTGGGCACAGCTTATCAGCGTACTCAGCACTGCAGTGCCCAGCACCGCAATCAATGTGACCTGAGCATATATTTTGCTAATCATGTATTTTGCAGCCATGGGGAGGGCCAGACGATGGGCAGTCCCATGCCGTCCAGAGGCACTTCTCCTTCCCTTTCAAGGGTTACCTCCAGGGGGCTGGTTTGCAATTAAAGATACACAGGGTAATCGCTGCAGCCATCGCCGGCCCATTATAACCACTGCCCGCTGAGGTCACCACAATCCGAAATCGAAGGTATATGAAACTGTACATGAAGATAAAGCAAAGAGGCAGCTCTTCCCTTTCTATAATCTACTGTATCCATGGGAACAGGTTACAATTTGATATCCACACAATAGTGATAGGCAGAAACCCCACGGTGCACGGAGAAAAGGTCAGCTGAGCACCCCAGCCATGGCAGGGCACGCGGGGTGGCACCCACTGAGCAGCCGGGGTGCCCGGGACACCCTGCCCCAGCCGTCACCCCTTTAATGTGCGCAGGATAGCTGCGGTGCAGCCAGTTTGCAGAAAGAAACGTTAAAGAGCTGATGTGGTTCTCAGGAGAGGAGACGTGGTGGAGCAACCCAACTCGCGCAGCAAGGGTTGCTGCAGCAGGGTGAAGGAGACCCCACCAGGAGGTCCTAAAACTGGACGAGAAAAGTGAGGAGGAAAATCTTTTTTTTTCTAGGTAGATGTGTATGTCAATCTTTTGTGGTGGGGAAAAAAAAAAGTAAGTAAATAAATATCATAAGGAAGGAAGAAGAAGAAGAAAATAAATATCTCTCCGCTGCTTCTCATCAGTGGAGGAGTATTTACCCGGGTGAATATTTTGCCTGTTCACACAGCATCCCCACCACAGACACGCCGGTTCTGCACAGCTAACAAGCTATCAGCAGGGAGGAATAAGACTATTTAATTTCTTAGCACACCTTGAATAGCCCGTGGGGCTAACTCACATTTGGGAAAATGAATACAAAACCCTGACAAATAGTATTAATTATGCAACACGAGGACTTGCAAGCAGAGCGCTGTGTACTAGAAAGCCCCAAATTGCATACATGGTGCCTGAGTCAGCTCTTTGCCCTGCCACGGTGATACTTGGCTGAAACCCACCCCAATACAATACCTTTGGAGCTTCTCTGCTCGAAGCTGATGAAAGGGCACAGGTCTTCAGTCCTGTGTCCAGAGGAGGCGACAGCAAGATTCGTCTGGGGTTTCCCCAGGTGTAGGGATTTGGTCTCCCCCCGTCCACCCAAGCAGCAGCTCCATGCCATCCTCCTGGGCAAGAGCAGGACCAGGTTGCCCCAAAACACCTGCCCAAACCTCACTTCACCACTGCAGCAGCTTCACCAGCAGCTGAAACAGCTCAGTGGTGCTCTTGGTCTGCATCCCTGCTGGAAAAGGGTTACCACCCAGCAAGGGCTCCAGCACTGGAGGACATTTCAGCTATATCTATATGTAGATTTATATATACAGAGATATTTTTTTCCACTGTGTAAGAAAGACCTCTGGAGCCACAAGCTCCTCCAGCAGCAGCTGAGGGAGAACATGGCCCAGTACAGCCTCATTAATCCTGGCTACTTAATTACTGCTCACAATTGGTCTCTAACGAACCTCTTGCATCCATACCTCATGATTCAATAAGGGTTTTAGGGACACTCCTAACTAATGGGCAAATGGAGCCTGTCCCCATCGCACTTAGGGCCACGGGAACGATGTGGTGGAAGGGTGCAACAAGGAGAGCATGTCCTGGTGGGGGAGGGGAGATGCTGGCAGAGACAAGCTTTCATGTCCTGGGAGATACAGAACGGGTGTTTAATTTCAGAAACCCCAAACGCACAGGGGGAGGGTGGCTCCCAGGAGTCCCCCGAGAAGGTCTTAGGGCAGCCGGCTTCCCGACCAGCCTCTCCTGAGCTGGGGAGGTTGGGGGCTCACTCACCTCCCACGTACGGTTTCTTCAGCTAACATCCATCCCTCCCGGTGCCGTGAACTCCATATGGCACCCAGGCTGCCGGGATGGATGTGTGTGCCGCGTGGGAGGCTGATGGCAGGGACAGAAAAAGCTTCAGCCCACCGCAGTCCTGAGCAGCTCCAGGGAGCAGCGAACTGAGCGCGGCTCAGGCACAGCCGGGTTTTTATTTAACCCTTAATCCCAGTAATTTGCTCTAACACCACAGTTCAAGCAGACACAGCCATGTGCACAGAGAGTCTGACACCAATTAGTCATTCGTGTAAAACATTTTTTTTTTTTTTTTTTGCTTCAAAGTGCACACAATTTTCTGCGAAGTGTCAGACGAGCAATTACCTTCCTACGGGCCCGTGAGCGGCCTGACTCGTCCCATAGGGTAAATTTAAGGACTTTAGTCTCATAGGGGTTAAACCTCTAATTTAATTGCAAGTCTGTCCTCAAATTCCACTTTGAATTTATTGCAATCCAAGTAACAGTCACAGAAAGAACACAGCGGGAGGCCGGCGCTGAAACAGGGGGAGCAGAGAGACTGGAGGAGGCAACTGAGCCGTCCTCAGGGAAGGATGGGGCATAACAAAGATTAAGGTGGGGTGAAACCATGCCGGGTGACTAGGAGAGGTCTCTAAGTGATGAGTAGGTGTCCTTAGGGGGTGCTACATTTATTTACCAAGCGTTTACCAAGTGTGGCCAGTAGGTCAAAGGAGGTCATTCTCCCCCTCTACTCTGCACTGGTGAGGCCACAACTGGAATACTGTGTCCAGTTTTGGGCTCCCCAGTTCAAGAGGGACAGGGAACTGCTGGAGCGAGTCCAGCGAAGGGAAACTAAGATGATTAAGGGCTTGGAGCATCTCCCTTATGAGGAAAGGCTGAGAGCGCTGGGACTCTTTAGCCTGGAGAAGAGAAGGCTGAGGGGAGACCTTATTCATGCTTACAAGTATCTCAAGGGTGGGTTGAAGGAGGATGGAGCCAGGCTCTTTTCAATGGTTCCCAGTGACAGCACGAGGGGCAATGGGCACAAGTTGGAACATAGGAAGTTCCGTTCAAATACATGGAAACACTTCTTTACGGTTCAGGTGACAGAGCACTGGCACAGGCTGCCCAGGGAGGGGGGGAGTCCCCTTCTGTGGAGATTTTCAAGACCCACCTGGATGCAGTCCTGAGTAATGTGCTCTGGGCAATCCTGCTTTGGCAGGGGAGTTGGACTAGATGATGTCTAGAGGTCCCTTCCAACTCTGAAACTCCATGATTCCGTGATTTATTGCTGTGGAGAATATCAGCCACAGGGTGATGCTATGGGGAGAAGGACCTCGTGGGGTGGCTGGGCTCTGCAGCTCACCCCACCACCTCACCCACACCATGGGCTCATGGCTCTGTGCCTCAGAGGCTCTGGAGAAGTTTCTCCCCAGTCAGTGAAGGTGTGATACTTGCATTTAGAGGCCAGAGCCGTCCATGCCGAGAGCCGCTGCCACACTGGGCACTGTTAGAGGAACAGCAACACCACCCGGCGGCACTGTTGCCCGTGCTTTACCAAGCACCACATTTTCCTGCCCAAAACCAGCATTGACTGAACCAACAGCAAACACTTATTTTGACAGATTTCTTTTGGCAGTTCTGCACTTATGAAGGGCTCGTGCTCACTGGATGAACGTGCGAACTCCTGGGCTCACAAATGCAGCCACATGATGACAATCTCTCCAATGAATTAAAATAATTACTTTTCTAATTCGCCCCTAGACTCTGCTAAACCTTCTGGGGCCTTGGGGAAGGCACAAAGTTTTTTTCACATCTTCTGCTTCTGTAGGCAGACATTTTAATTTATAAAATGAATAATTCTGTATTTAATCAGTAGAAAGGAAAACTCCACTCGGGGACAGGGACATCTCACGATGCTGCACAGAATTAACAACGCCCTGGTGTGGGGAAAGTAGTCATGTGGGAGAGCCCTCGCGCCTCTGAGCATCAGCAATTTTGGTCATCCTGAAGGTCTCCCTCCCAAGAAGGACTGAGAATATAAAGGATCCACCATGGGGAAGATGCAAAGGCAGCTGTCTTTGAGCCACCAGAAACCACTAACATCGAGCCCAGAGAAGTAGAACAGGCTCTGGGAAATGCAAGAACATCGCTTGTGAACTCCAGTGCTTTCTTGGAGCTTAATTCACACCGAACATAAGAAAACCCAGTGGAAAACTGATGGTTTATCTGGCTGGGGTGAACAGATGAGGGCCAGCAAGCTTTGTCGCGGGATGGTGGAGCTGGGTTGTGCTTTAATGCTTGAATCTTCCCAGCAGCGAACCTGTCGTGGAGCACTTACAAACTGGCGTTTAAAATGAGAGAACAGATGCTTGAAGGTAACATAAAAACTAAGGCTAAATACACTTGTGTCTTCGAAAAGATGCCCTGGTTTTAAAACTCATTAAATTAGGCATCAGTGACACTAGATATACACTAGATATACGTCACTTGCTTATCTGAAGGAAGCGGAGAGGAAATAATCCTGTTTAAGTGTTGGCTGGACGTACGCCTGCAGTGAGGTCCCATGGGACGGGCATCAGAGTCGATACAAATAGTGGTGCTGTGCCAGGACTTGGACCCTACATTGGAGTAGTTTATAAATAATAAATAGTAAATAGTAAATAATAAATAATAGGTATTAAATATTAAATAATAAACAATAACAAAGAGATGCAACATTCATTACACGCTGTGCTACAAATGAGGTTAAAAGTGCCTATATTCTATTTGTTTTAATTACAGTAAGACAAACCAAGCTCAGATATACCAAGAATCCCTGGAGGGTTTTGTTTTGCAGAAAGGAAATTTGCAGAAAGGTTTAAAATAACAAGAACAGAAATAAAGTTTGGACAAAGCTCTTTCTCCTGCGAGGTGACAACTCGCAGCTTGCACAGGAGGGCACGAGGGAGGCCTTTGCCTTCCCTGTCCTTCGTTTTCAATCAGAGTGATGCTCTCACCCTGGCAGCTGTCTAAGACCGGAATGCCAAAGCGTCATATGAAATTTTAAAACTTAAACCCTCAAAATAAGGCTTATACAGACACAAAAAAAAGCAGCTAAAATACCACTTTCTTGCCAAAATGAAATATAAGCCAACTACTTTCTTACGCTGGACTAGTGCCATTAATTTCAGCTACATCACTTTATACTGGTTTGGGATCTTGCCTTTCACCAAAATAACTTGCACTTCTGGCTATAATTTCCCCTAAATTCTGCACCTAACCTTTCCTGCGGGAATGTTTTAGGTTGTTTTTCGACTTGATGCTGCACTGAAATTCTCCCAGTCACTCTTCAGTCCTCCAGTCTACGGGATGGCGGAGGAAAAGTGGGTGCTTGAGCCACCCACCAGCCCGGACACCCCGGGGCTGCAGTGCCTCCAGCCTGACACAGATATTTAAGCAACAGTTTGCAAGTGGCCACAGAGAAACAACAACCTGCTTGTGTCTAAGCCTGCTGAGGTATAGTCAAGAAAGATGGCTATTTCCCATTACAGCCTGGTTAAAAGTGATATCCAACAACAAGAGATGTGGAAAATACTGAATCAAGACAAAGTTTATATTTTTCTAACGAAGGCTGTTTCTTGGAAATTTACACGAATCTTTTACGCTTGCTGGCACTTAGGCCAGTAAATCTATAATTAAATGATACAGCCAAATGCACAAACTTTTGCAGTCTACCTAAACCAAAAAACCACACTTTTTTTTTTTTTTTTCCTTAGTTCTACTCTATTTTCTTTTTTCTGCTCTCGAGTCCAGCCCTGGATTTATCCCCCAGGCAGAACGGCTGTTTGCTCAGCGGGATGAGCTGAAAGAAGAGGAATTTGGAGAGATTTTTAGTTACACAGGGAAGAATAAAAAAAAACCCAAACCCAAAGAAAGGAAAATATCCCAATTCTCTAGGTTACATTATTGGTTATATAACCAATCGCTCTGGTTATATTTACGCTCCTATAAATAGAGAATTGCCCCGAAAGAGTGGCCTAAAAAATAAATGACAAACGGAGTCAGGACGCGGCGACTGTCGGCCCTTGGGTGGGAGCAGGCGCAGGGGCGGTGGGGCTCAGCACGGGGACGAGGACATCTGGTCATAGTCGGGGCACTTGAGCAGAGCCGGGTAGTTACTGTTCATCTGCAGGGACGCCTCGCTGGAGATATCCGACGGGCTGCGTCCCCGCGCCCACGCGTCCGGGTGCAAGAACTGCCCCGAGTAGTCAGAGCAGTTGCTCAGACGGGGACGGTAGAAGCCGGGGTGAGGTCGGTAGATGTCCTCGGCCGTGTATCGCTTCATGAACAGGTAAACGGACATCACCCCGGCGCTCTGCAGGGGAGAGAGAGACACGGCCTGATGCTCACCCTGCTAACGGCTGCCTTCTCCACCACCACCAAAACTGAACAAAAATATAAATGGCTTTTTATTTTGCTCTGCCTGTGATGCACAAGGGCTCCCGAGGACAGTCACTACGCTGCCCTGTGCCCTGGGTTCCTGCAGTAAATAATGTCACCTCCTCTGCATCCATGCTCAGCATCAAATTGTGACCAAATGCCCCATCAGCGCTCCAGGCTTGGGGTCTGTCCCCACTCTATACTTCTCCCACCATACTATATATCTGCCCTCATAGCCTGTCCTTAAATCCCACCTCAGTCCTCTTTTTGGTCACAGCTCCAATGCTCCCCCCGCCCCCTGAGAACGGGATACACTTGTTACAGGGATGTGAGAGCTCCTGGGTACCTCTGTGAGAAGGAATGAGATGGCAGAGAAGGCAAACGACCATCCATATTTGTAATTGAAGAACGTTTCCGAGTCCTTGGTCCTGTTCAGCATCTCGTCGTTAATGCTGGATATGTAGAGGACCAGCCCCACCACCAGGGACAGACCTGGGGAGAAACCAAAGAGAAGGACAGTGGGAAACGCTTCAGGGATGAAGCCACCGAAGAAGCACCTTCCTTTAAGACCTGATTTACGGATGAAAGTGTAAAACTGTGGAAGTGCGCTTGAAATAACTAGGGAAAGAAGCTGCTTTCCCGCTGAGCTAACCCAGGGCACTCCTCTCATTTCACTCAAACCGTTACCTGCTCAAGCAAGACCGCGTGTGCCGCGTAGGAGCTGGCTTCAAAGCTCGGCTGTCACCGCTATTTGTTTAACACTAGCACAACAGCATGAATAAAACATCCACTTGTCTCGTGTAGAAACATCCCTGCTGAGCAGTCTGAAGTTTCAGATCTCTCCTGCGACCAACATGCCGTGAGAGGCGTCCTCTCCCCCAGCACCTGCTCCTGCGCGGTGGTGGCTGCTTGCCCTGGCGTCTCCTCGCTGCTGCCTCCGCAGGCAAGTCTTGCATTGGGTGATTTTTCACCCCGCAAAGCTCAAGCAGGCTGCGGGGCCGAGCTGGGAGCCCCCATGGGTGATGACTCCAACGAGGAGCCACCGCAGCGGGTTAGGAGAGCACCAGCAGCTACAAAAGCAAAGGTGCTCCATGCTCAAGGATCTTCAGGAGAAAAGCTGGCTAGCAGAACTCACCTGACAGGATGAAGAATATCCCCGAGACGAAGGCGAGGATGGTCCTGTGAGGCCGAATGTGGCCGATGTTGCTGAGGATGAAGCCGATGAACATGAAGAAGAGGCTGACCAGAGGGAAGGGGGTGGCAGAGCGGATCATCTCTGGCAGGAGAGGAGCAGAGGAAAGCGAGAACAGGTCAATGTGCCCCCCCAGCACAAGATGGCTCCAGCCCTGCTGCTCTCTGACCAGGTTGTGTCCTTCCTCGCTGCTGGTTAATGTGGGTGTCTCTGTGCTGCTGCCCAGGCCCTGCCAGGGGTTCTCCTCTCTTATTTGGCTTTGCTAATGAGCTGAGCAAAGGGGTGACTCTCTCTGGCTGCGGAAATGTCTGTTAATGTTTGTATTTCTAAGAGTTTCTATGTGAAGTGCTACATGGGAAAAAAGCATCGGACCCTGCATTTTTCTTCAGCTTTGCTGCAAAACTCTTTGCTGAACACTTCTATTTATTAAATCAAAAATGACTGCAGAATTCATCGTGAGAGCTGTGACACTCCATCCTTAATTCATCCCACCATGTAAAGTGTAAAATTGATTGCTACAGGATAAATACAGCTGCAAATTATGGAGAGGAGACTATAATGCCAAACACTTCCATAAACATCAGCGCTGAGTAGCCAGTGAAAGGAAATTGTACAGCTTGGAGCCTCTGAGAGCACCCTGCCGTTAGAAAGGGATGTCCCCAAAAGCTTAGGAGCTCATTGGGTGACTCACACAGTAAAAAGTGTGGTAACATCCTTGCGTGGTAGCACTGTCAGGGAACCAGGAGCTTCTCCAGCAGGAACTCAAAGGAGATTTTGAGGGGGAATCCCTAGCGACCCTTTGGTGCTTTGCAGGATGCAAAGAGTAAGACCCCACCGAACCACTTACTCAGGACATTGACTGTGGATTCAGACGTCAGCTGGATGTTCATGGGCATGACGTATTCGATAGTGAAGCACCGGCCACGCTCTTCCCCTGCGGCAGACACAGACCAAGTCACACCTGCAGTGTGTTTGCCTGCTTATTTTTTTTGGGGGGGGGAGAGTGGCTTTAACATTAATTTCAGTGCATGCATAAAAACAGTCTTGCTTTTTAGTGCTGCTTCCATTGTGGGTGTCAGTGTTTGGGGCTGAAGACATCTCTTAACTACCGTCTCCCTTGTGCAAAGGCATTCCTTTGTACCCAGGCACGTGAACGCTGAAGCCAGAGGATTTAAGGTGACCCCAGGGGCGGTACCAGAGCTCCTCACTCCAACTTTTTCAAAGCAGCGGCTGAAACTTCATGACATTTCATATCGGTCACTTTGAGATTCCCGTTCCCTTGGGTTTTGTTCAACTCCGTCCCCGCAGCCAAATCGCTTCATCAAACTTGGCGCGGGCGGAGGGAACGGTCCAGCTGACCTGAATCTAAATATTGCAGGGACAAAAAGGAAAGTCGTGAGCTGCTGCCCAAGGCGCTGTGGCCGCAGCGCTGGGACGGAGCGGGACGGGGGGCAGCGGGGTCTGGCACGGCAGCAGTAAACTCACTCAAAGCCTGTGTGCAAAGGCACAATTATCCATCGGACTATTAAAGCTGGGCACGGGGGGATGGCATTACTCAGGTGGCGCCTAAGTTTGGAAGCAAAGTTGGGCACAGCCTCTAAAAATCCTATTTCCCCCTGCTCTTTCCTGTGGAACGACACCGACACGCAGCAGACATCCCCTGTAGGGTGATGGTTTTGGGTGGGACGCCATACCTGCCAGGAAGCAGACCCTCCAGAGCCCCGAGTGCAGCGACAGTTTGATTTCGGCCGTCTGGTTTTGGGGCTGGACGATGCCCTCCTCCAGGTAGAGCCAGTAGTCGGTGCTGACGGAGATGCCCAGGAGGCCGAGGCCGCAGACGGCGAACACGCTGCTGAGCAGGGTCAGCGCCTTCCTGCCGCAGGCGCTCATTCCCAACAGCATGGGGGGCCGAGGCGGCGGCGGGGACGGCTGCCGGGAGAGGGGACACGGCCATCAGCACAGCGCCATTTACCACTTTTTGGGGGAATGGATGTGTCAAAGCTTTGCCCTCTGCCTTTAATTGCTTATTTATGTTGAGCTGAAATAAGCCATTAGAACAATCACGGCGTGCCCTGACAGATGGAGAGGTTGAACCAAATCCCACCCGACTGCTGCCCCACGCCGGCTCAGGGCTCCTGGATGCGCCGAGCACTGGGTGCTAGTGCCGGGGCGGCGCGGGATGGCCGGGAGCCGCTCATCCGCTCCCGTTTTATTCACTGGAAGAGAATTCCTGCTGTTCCGGCCAAACCTGGTGCTTGTCTCCCCAAGGATGTGGCCGAACCGCAGCATCTGCCGTCCTCAGAGCCTTATCTAAGGGCGGCAGATACCTCGGCACAGCAGCCTGGTGAGGCTCACAGGCACCACGTTAACGGAGCAACAAAAATACTTCTAGCTGCCAGGACAAAACCTGCTCCTGAGCAGCTCCGGTCGTCACCCTGCTCCCCCCAATATTGCCATTTTTCCTTTTCCAGGGTAGATTTACCCATTGGGGGATCAAGATCCTGATTTTGCAAAAACCGAGCTACATTTGTACCCGCTGAATGACATCATCAAATGCCTCAAAGCAGAGCAGCGTGACGCAATAACCTGCCTTTTTTGCTTTTTTATTGTGCTTGCTGGATCAGAGCCTCAAACACCTGTGTTGGCTGAACGCAGAGACTGAACTGGTGCAAACTGGGCTTGTGCTACAGGGGGAGGCAGGGAAATAGGGCCAGAGGAGGATGAGGCCCTGGGAAAATATTACAGAAGGATGCAAAAAAACCTTCCCTCATCCTCCTTTTTGCTTACGGATGGAATACTTTTTTTTCTTTTATTTTTGCTAATTTGTGGAATTTAGCAGTTCTCACGACACCCTGCAGACTGATAAAATGTCATGAGAAATCAGGGTTCTTGGTGCAGCAGAGAAAAGTGCAATTAATATGGGGGGAAAAAAGCGCCACAGAAATGAAAGATTAGAGGAATAGGAGCAAGAAGGAAAAGATTCGCACAAGAGACGGTCTTCTGGGGAGTGGGAATGAGGCAGATAACACTATTGACTGCTTTTATAAAGGCAGTATGAATCACAGATAAGTGCCGTGTCATGTATATTTTCCAAGGCACATTTTGCCGTTTTTCAGCACTGCAGACAATATGGAAAAAAAAAAAGAAAATAATAATCTAGCTAGGCAACAGAAGGTACCGAATTTAACACAGCAGCAGTGGGACATATCTTCCTCGGGCTGCCTTTAAAATTGCACAAGGCTCGTTCACACCACGTGAAGTTTCAAGGGACAACAAATGGGAGAGAGCGGGGGGCAGAGTGTGGCCGGAGTCCTCCTGAATACACATTTTATTTGAAACACCTATTCCCAAAATAATGATGGATAAACAACAGCCCTGGGGCACGTTCATCGTCCCTCTCCCTGGGTGTCAGCTTTTGAACCTTGGCAGGAATATCTCCACCGTGCCCGTACGCCCGGCCAGTGCTCGCTGTCACGGCACGCGCTGGTGAATGGGCTCTTTGGAAGAGGAGGCTCATTGCTGTTATCACTGCGGCAAAAGCGGTGGGATTTAGTGATTAAATTAGGAGATGCGGCTCCTGCCTGGGCCAGGAGATGACGGCTCGCTGTTCTGACACGTCCGAGCAGATCGGAGGAGGGCTTTATTTCTTGCACCTCTGATGTAAATATATTAATACTTGCTCACAGGGACTCTCAGAGATGCCAAGAGTCCTCACAGCTTGCACTTTTACACTTGAAAGCCTCCAAAGATAATGTTCTGATGTAGATCCCTCATGATTAATACAAGCAGACGATACTGATAGTTGTTTGTTGCTGCTGAACTGCCCGCGAGCCGGGCTCTCTTGGGCAGCTCTGTGCTCTGGCAGTGCCCATCCCCGGCACATGTACAGCACAAACGCACTGCACCGACCTGCCCCACAGCCCGGGCCTGCAGCAGGTTGCGTACAACACTGACACGAAGGAAACTTGTAGTTACTGTGGAGTCCAAATAACTGCATTTGCAGCCCGGAAGACCAACCGTATCCTGGGCTACATCAGAAGTGTGGCCAGCAGGTCAAGGGAGGGGATTCTGCCCCTCTACTCTGCTCTGGTGAGACCCCACCTGGAGTACCGCGTCCAGCTCTGGCGCCCCCCAACATAGGAAAGACATGGACCCATTGGAGTGGGGCCAGAGGAGGGCCAATGAAGATGATCTGAGGGCTGGAGCACCTCTGGTGTGAGGACAGGCTGAGAGAGTTGGGGTTGTTCAGCCTGGAGAAGAGAAGGCTCCACAGAGATCTTATTGCGGCCTTCCAGAACCTAAAGGGGGCCTACGGAAGAGCTGGGGAGGGACTCTTGATCAGGGAGTGGATTGATAGGATGAGGGGGAATGGCTTCAAACTGGAAGAGAGCAGATTTAGATGAGATATTAGGAAGAAATTTTTCCCTGTGAGGGTGGTGAGCCCCTGGCACAGGTTGCCCCAAGAAGCTGTGGCTGCCCCATCCCTGGAGGTGTTCAAGGCCGGGTTGGACGGGGCTTGGAGCAACCTGGGCTGGGGGGAGGCGTCCCTGCCCAGGGCAGGGGGGTGGCACTGGATGGACACGATCTTCAAGGTCCCTTCCAACCTAAACCATTCTATGATTCTATGATTTACCGAACAGATCCAACACCCAAGGCCTGTCTGCACCTCCAGCTCGCTGCTGCAGGCAGGTCTAAGAGAAAAGCAGGGAATGCTGCTGGAAGAGTCGCAAATTCTTGAGTGAAAGAGAGAAAGGGAGAGAGAAACTTTTATTATCGCATCCTAGCCTGAGTCCAAAGCAGACAAGTACATCTTGGTAGGAAGCAGATGTACTTGCACCCTCAAGCACTGCAACAGCTCTGACAATTCCCTTCCATATGAAATTAAGGATTTGGCTCTTCCTACGTTCACACTGAGCCGTTTCCCAGAAGGTACCGACCTACGGGAAGGGGAGTGCTGTCGCTTACAGACAGCCCAAGCAAATGCTCACACTACCGCAAGCTTTGCACCTTTGGCTTTGCTAACAAGCCTCATTTTTAATGCTTTTAACTTAATGTTTCTCTCAGCTCAAGAACAGCAGGACATGTTCCCAGGAGGGACACCTCCCTGCTAGGGGCGCGAGAAGTGAGATGCACAGAGGAGGTGCCTGGATTTGTTTTTTTCCTGAGGCATTAAGAATCATGGAATGGTTTAGGTTGGAAGGGACCTTGAAGATCATTGAGTTCCAAGCCCCCTGCCATGGGCAGGGACACCTCCCACTAGACCAGGTTGCCCAAGGCCACGTCCAGCCTGGCCTTGAACACCTCCAGGGATGGGGCCTCAACAACCTCTCTGGGCAACCTGTTCCAGTGGAGGCAGCAGCTAAAGAAGAAACTGGTAGCTATGGGGCAGAGAAGCACCTTCATTGCCTTATGACAACCTTACTGTCAAGGGGAGAGACCAGCGCAAAGCTGTAGATATTAGGACACCGCTTTACCCCTTCACTGGATAGGAATATGCCATTTCCCAGGGAATATGCCATCTCCCATTTCTTTATAGATCCCATTTGATCCAGCAATCTGACCAGGCAAAGCACAGATCCTCTGGCTCATCTATTCTTCTCTCTAACGCACTCGGAGTCATATTTTCTAGTTGCTGCCTCAAAATGAACAGCGTTTACTACAGGGTGTCTCATCTCTCTTGGCATTTTTGGTGCCAAAATGGTAAAAGGAGCTGGAATCTATTCTTGGCCCATGCATCATCAACAAAAGTCCTCCCTGCGCATTTTTTTGTTAATAAGGAGCCAAAAATCAAAGTAGGGAGTATGTGAAAGTCCAGATAACGCCATTCAGAAGGAAATAGCTAAGTATTTCCTGTGATTTGCTGTCCGTCAACACCAGGCACTGGAAAATATACCCATTTTGCATCATTTATTTTGGTCATTGGGGAGACACTAGCAGCAGGGAGAGGGGTCGGGCGTCAGAGTCACGCCTCTCAATTGCCTCATTTCTTTTCTCTCTCACACTTCAATTTCCATGTAATCATGGATGCATTAGAGAGCGATCCCTATTACTGCCTTGCCGGCACATAAAATCGAGCCGATGGGGTGGGGGACGGGAGGCAGGGATGGTGCAGAGCAGCCGCTCGGAACAAACCTTCCTCCATATCCAGCGCCGGGAGAATTAGCAGGGCTCCCAAGAGAAAGATTTTTCAAGGACATGAACAGGAGCCGGCTCGATTTTCAGCAAGGATTTAGTCCCCAGTCACTTTTACCAATTGTGTTATGCTTCCTACAGCTGAAAAGGTGATGCTGTTTGGTTTCCAACAGTAGCTGCATTTTAAATGAAATGAATATAGCCCCAAAGATTTCCAAGAAACAGGACCTTAGAACTGTTCCTGCTCCTGCAGTCACACTGTGCCTTCTGGTAGTAGTCCAGGGAATAATAAAGGCAGACTGCAATGTAATCTGCAGTCCTCAACGAATTTCTTTTTGTCTTGGAGCTATAGCTTCTGATGGGAATTGCTCATGGCCCTCGCTGCGACTGACCCCTTTGGAAAACTAAATGAATATTGGCGTTGTTCCTAATGAAGTTCACCCGGATCCAGGAGTGAGCTGAAGTCCTTACCTATTGCTCCATAGTCACAAAGAGAAAATACTATCCTGGTCTAGATTTCTGAGCCCACCGCTCCGTGACCTAACGCCGAGCACAAGCCACTGCTCTGGGCTACATGGATGGGCTGAGAAATACAAATATATCGCTGGTCAACAGCCGGGACAGGATGGGTCGTATCAATAAATCACTGCTCCGAGTTCAGCAGAAAACAACGCTCCTTCCTGCCCTGGGTAAAGGCAGAAAGAGCAGGGCTAAGCCAGGCCAAGGAGGCAACTATTGATTTTTGTGTGGCTAGAGCATCATTTCCAATTTCCTGACATTTGTGAGGTGGGGAAGCACAGCCAAGATTATCGGAGCAGACGGGAGGGGAGGTTTTGTTTGCGGAGGGGTGCTGGGATCCAGGACGAGCCTGGCGACCTGCCTCTGTGGTTGTGAAAGCCTGGTCCCCGCTGCAAGCCAAGGGCAGAGGGAAATCAGAGGTTAAGCGATGGACCTGGAGCAGTGGGAGAGGCTGAGCAGAACATAAAGGAGAAGGAATGAAGCCTGGTAGAAGTCGGGTAGGAAACCCACTGAGCGAGCAATCGATGTACAAAGAACATCAGGGACCTGGGTAAGAGCTGGCAAATGCAGGAGAGCGTGAGCTGTGATGGAGCTGAACTGAAAGGACCAGCTCCGACAAGAAAATTGGGCTGGCTAAAAATAAAGGGCCTTCAAGCAGCACGATCTCTTCCTCGGGACACAACACAGGCCATGAACGTGGGCAAAAATAAATAGGTCAAGGAGAGCGGCTCTTTCAGAACTAAACTTTTCGGAGCCGGCAGTGCTCGGGCAGGCAGGACCGTGCCGGGGAATGTCGGCTGAGGCCACTGCCGCATCGTCACCCTCCTTCGGGCAACACAGTGTCACCTTGGCTGCCTCATGGGCAAATCCAGAAAAGCTTAATTTGGTCATTAATAACCACAATGGAATAGAAAGGAAGTTCCAAAATGGCATAGCAGATCCCATTGAGCTTACGGAGCCCCCAAAGGCTGCAAATGCTCCGGTCCTAAAAAAGGATGTGCAAGACGCAACCTGCCTCCAGCTGACTCGCACTGATGCTCTACGGGTTTGCAGAGGGGGTTTTATCCCCGTGAGGAGCACACGGTGAGATGACTTTAGCCACAGCCAGGCACGTGAAGCTCCGCAGAGGGGAGGAAGAGGAGGAGACGGTGTGGGCAGTGCCCGCTGCTCCATCTGGGGACCTGGGACAGGCAGTTCCACAAACCTGACCTGGAAAACTGGGTGGTTGGGGAAGATAGTGTTGGGTTTGGAATTACTGCTTGGAAAATGTGTTTGGAAAATGTGTACTGCAGGCAGGAGAGAAACACAAGACTGCTCTGCTTCCGTGTAATAGCTGGAGGAGAGCAGGGATGGCTGCAGAGAAGAGCAATATCTCCTGGGCTGGTAGGCTGAGAGGGAAACGGCTGAGGGGGACGTGGGTTGGAGCTGGTCCGTAAGGGTCCCAGGAGCCCTGTCCTGGGCTGCCGGCACCCGTCACCTCCCGTGGCACATGGGAAGCCAGAAATAAACACGGCAGCTTTGCAGAGCTGCATTAGTGTCATATAGAAATGTCAACTCGATTTCTGAGAGAGAAATTACGTATTGGAAAAAATAAGTACAGAAATAAATCTTTTTGATGTGGAAGAGGTTTAGTCTGGTATTAAGAAATGAAACAGTCCATCTCATGGCAGTTTGAACAAGCGCTGGTAAGTGCGACTACGAGCAGCCATAAACTTCAAAAGGATCAATATTGGACTTGAAAGCTTCCCCTCGGCTGCTAACGGCGGTGCTGCACGGCCGGCCCCGCGCGCGGCACTGCCATCACGGCCGGATAGAAACAGCAGCATTGAATCAATCGAGTGCACTGGGCGCACAGGCTCACCAGAGAGGGTTTAAAAAAAAAAAAAGTAAATAATAAAAAGAAGGCCGGTTATGAGTTATTTAAACCTAGATTAAGCCACAGCAATCATAAATGTATTAATGTTTTGCTTTTCATCAGACACAAGGAACACCTGAAAAATAATTGGAAGAAACAATGTGTGACTGCCGCACACTGCAATGCTCACCAGTAACTAATTTTATGAGTGGGATTACTTGGGATTTTTCTCTTAAGCTTGACTCTCATAATTTTTCTGAGAAATTCCCCTTTTCCCTAGCATTTCCCGTGCCTCGTGTCTTGTCCAAGTTATTTTTTAAGCTTGATCAAAAATCCTTTCGCGGCAGTGCAAGAGTGAGGGAAATTCTGTATAGACAGTACCGTATTTTTCTGCTGAACGCACTGCCGGCTTAGTGAACCCCCAAGGCTGACCCAGGTTTACTCTTCCCTCTCTTTCTTTACCACGCAACAGCCTTTTTGCTGTGGACTGCTCAAAACCTGCCCTGTTTGCCTGGGTCAGGTTTGCAGGGATGGTTGTTGCTGATTAACTGAGCCCATCTTCAGCTCCAGCACCAAATACAAGGAGACCGAATGATATACCCAAGGTCAAAGGAGCAGCAACTGAGATTTATTTCCCCACCCCAGCCCTCTAACCAGACACTTTCCTGACCGTGCTGCCTCTGTCGTGCTGCCGCACTCGCCGGGGCGATGGCCCCGCTCCAGCTCATTCACACTAATGGCTTTGGATGATGCCAGCAACTTTCGACAAATAAAATCATTGACCAAACAGCCCCCGCGGTCCCAGCTCACACGCTGCCAGCACAGCCCGAGTGCGTACAGCTCGTGCTCGTTCACATAGTCTTTCTGGATCCACAAATACCTCCCTCCCCCCAGACCTCTTATAGAGCACATCCCGCCCGCGTGTCTCCTTTCTCCGTGGTGTTTGAGGCTCTTACCTCTTTTAACCCCAGCTGCAGCAATGCTTTGGCAAGTGGAAAACCTGTGACGTGGGCTGTGAAGGTGGGAAGCTCAGGTTCTGGCAGACCAACTGCGCGGCAAGTGTCCCAGCGAGAAGGGTCCTCGATGGATGCTCTGGCTGCTGGGCGGCTCTGGGAGGAGCTGGGAATGGGGCGGCAGCGGGCAGGGGAGCGCTCCCAGACCCCAGGAGAGGGCACAGCCTCGGCTCTCCGCCTCCGACCGACTCACAGGAGGGGTGCACGAGGCCGGGGCACAGGGACAGGCGGGTGGCAGGCACAGCTCCGCACTCACGCACCAGCAGCTCCCACCCTGTGGTGTTGTAGGAAAGCATTACACAAAGTGCATTTCTCAAGTGGGAAATAGGAGCTGAAGCTCTGAGCTTGCAATATTGCCCGCGCACCCAAATCCAGTTCTCCAGGTCTAAACTATATATATATATTCAAAGTTTACATCGCTAACAATAGCTGAGCCCTTTCTTTTGCGGAGCCCTTCCCAACGCCCTCTCACCCTCTGCCTATGAAAGCTGACATACAATATTCACTACTTGCAGTGTGTCAGAGCGCTCGCAGTCGGGGACATGAGTCAAACTGCTGGTTTCAATACCCCACAAAAGAGCTACAAACGCAGAATAAAAGGGGAAATATCCAGTGCTGCAAAGCAAAGCAGCTGGCGGCTTTGCTAAGAGCTGCAGAAATCTCATTGCCGTGGGCTGTGCAGAGCAGTGCTTGCCCATTAACCTCTGCGCGCTGTAAATTACAGGTTGTATTTATATCCTAAATATATAAACTCCAGTAACCTGACGATCCAGTGACCCTCTTCTGGCTTGGGCGCAGTGCTTCCCTCCGCTCACCTTGGCTGGCGCAGAGGGAGCCCCAGCAAACCCAGCAGCGGGGACAGGCAATGCGCCCTCCCGGCGCAGGCGATGGCTGGAGGGGGGCAGCGGGCTCAGCTGCCGGCACCCACCTCCCACCAGGACTGGGCTGGTCTAAGAGAATATTGAATCTTTAACGGTTGGTTCTTGTTCACTTCCACGTGTCATTTAAGATGGGACAAAGTCCTGCAATGGCCATGTGTATTAAATTCCTTGCATAACGACAGCTTTTCAAGATGTCCGTGTCCTTCCAAGAGCAAGGCAGGTCATAGCATGACTGAAGATCTCGGGCACCTTTTCCATACGATATTTATGTCGTTTTAACTTGAAGTGGGTATGAACAGAGCCCACAAATGCAGGGTAAGCCCTGCAGGAGCCGTGAATTACGAACACCAGTGCATGAAATTTCCCTGGGCTATCAACTCTTACTGCTGCGGAAGGTCTACGAACAAGCCCCAGGGGCCAGCCCAGGTTTCAGGAGATGAGGCTGCTCCTGCCAGGCTGCTCAGCAGAGAGGGGCAAACACCCCCGCTTCCTTCTTTTCCCCTTAATGATCAGTGCACGACAGCTTGAGCTAAATTAAGCAGTGCCGGGAGGTAAAAAATAGCATCAAGTGCTAATTAAAACCCTTTCGCCTCCCCCGTGTTGGTGGCGGGGAGAGGCGAGCTCAGGGTCCCTGTGCCGTGGAGGCACGCCGCCCGCCGCAGCTCTTCCCCCGCCACCACAGCTCTTCTCGCCAGCGCTGGCAGCTGGAGTGTTTTTATGAACACTTTCAGTGTGATAAATGAGAGAAAGCAAGAAATCCCCCGAGCGCCGTCGGCGTCGCTGAATGCCGAAGGCTGCAGGCAAGCGGCACGTTGGGTTGGCTGCGTGTGCCGGCCACGGCCACTGAGACCTCCGTCCCCTCGGCATGATTAAACACGACTGCTAGCATGAAGCAGACACCTCGTTATCCAGGAGATTGCATTCCCCCTTCTGTGCTTAGAAACCAGCTTTACTGCAAAGCCTCCGAGTACCGAAACGATGGCATAAAGAAAGCGGAGAAGGGCTGTATCATCCACACCTCAGGCAAACACCTTAATAACCCAAGCGCCATCCATGGCTGCCATCAAACCCAGCTACCAAACACAACGGCTGCTCCATCCAGCTTTGCTTAAGCGGTTTAGGACACAGCTCCTCAGGTGCCGGTGGTGGTGCCTTCGTGCACAAGCTCCCCAGGTCTGACGCTGAGCCGCTGCAGAAGTTTGGTCCCATCTTCAGATAGGAAAGGTCTTTGCTTTGTGCAGCTTGTTGGGTTTAATAGTCAGGGATATTAAAGTACATAATAAGCATATATACATCATTGGAGATATTATACTTTCTACCACCCAGATTGTAGCAGGATTCATTGCCAATTCCAGGATAAGTGAGGGAAGCTGGGGATGCCGAGAAATGAAAGCAAAGCCCCAGCTTGGGTCAGGGATTTTGGCAATGCCAAAGGCAAAGCTTTCTGTTCCTGTAAAAAGCGATGGCATCCACCCGCATTCAGGTGAAAGGCACGGTGGTGGGAGATGAAGGCAGAGCAGCCACCGGTCCCCCCACGGCTTCACCCAGACCCCGCCGCAGGCCTGGGAAGGGCTCTCAGGTAACGGGCTTTGAGTCACACTTTCAGCTGTGGGACGAGCAGGGTGTTCATGGTCTGTCCCTCCGTGAGAGCCGATGGAGGATGCTCCAGGATTTCCCGTCCCTCCTTGTGCCAGCACCTACCATGTACCCCTACATTGGTGCCTCTCACCTGGCTCCGGGACAGTCTGCGGTGTCCGACTTAAGCATCGCCTTGGTTAAGTATTTCCAAAACACTTAAAAAAATGTTTCTCCTGTAATGTATTGTATCTCAGCCCCTGAAATGCTAATCCTTGCAGAAGAGGTGGCTCAGCTTTTGCATGGGACATGGTACCCAGTGAGTGACTTTGTCCTGGGAAAGGGAGGGTTGGAAAACTCCTTCTATCTGCACGTGTCTGGCGATGGTTGGAATGTCTCACCTAGGCTGGGCATTAAGGTATCAACCTCTGTTGCTGAAATCTTAATAACCAAACCCATACAGAGACTCTCCTCCCACCTACACCCAAGTTTCTGACTGCTGCAAAAAGGGAGGTTTCTACCCACCATGCTCACAGCTCTGCTGTCCCCGCTCTCCTGCCTGCTGGAGAAGGCAGGGGGACACAGATGCCTATCCAGAACCCCGCTGCCTATCCAGGATCCTGCTGCAAGCCCACGCTCGGGCCACCTCTACCAAACATAACCCAGCACACCTCTCTGAGCAAGCAGGGCTATTCCCAGCCAGAGCTGCCGCAGAGAAAAGGGACATCTACCGTAACCAAGCATTTAATGTCTCCCGAGAAGAAGCCAGGGCCATGGGGCCGCCCACCTGCGGGGCTTCGAGGCTGAGCGAGGTCCTGCCCGGGCAGACCTGAGCCTCCGCTCCCTGCGGACGGGGACGTCACCCAGCAGCGCTGGGCGGGCACCGCGTGGGAAAATGATTTATTGGCAAGTTGTCTTGGGTCAGTGGATGCCATCTGCTGTGCTGCTCAAATAATCCCCCTCAGTGCAGCTGTGAGCACCGCCCTAACGAGGTTTTTCAGTGATGAGCAATGAGCAATACCTCTCTCATAATAAAGGAAAAGCTGCAAGTCCCATCTTCCAAAGGGACCAGACACAAACCCCACTCATCTGTAACAGCCCATTTGCCGAGCCTGACGATGCATCAGTGTGGTCCTTTGACAAATTCCATTTTCCCAGTAAATAATTTACTATAAATGTCAGAAGTTTGCGGCTATACAGCGATAAAATAGGTGTGACTTTGATTCCAAAACCTCTTTGTAGAGTACACCTAGAACCCAACCCCCCTTTAATGTCAGTGAGATTAAGACTCCCAGATAACTTTTGTCCTAGACTCCATCATCTAGTTATTTTAAAAATGCCACCTTAAAACCAAGGCTTTAAATCTTCCCACTGACTTAGGAAAAGCTCCCGGCGCTCTCTCCAGCTGCACGCTTGCGCAGCTCACAGCCGGCCCATAGTGTTGAAGCCTCTGTGGGCTTGTGTATTATTTCCCTTTGGTATTTTATATTCCCTTCCCTCTCCATAAATGAAGCTGAAGCTGCAAACTCTGCGGTATGGATGCTGCCAGGTGGGGACTCATTCAGCTCAATGAATATATTCAACAGCTACAATAATACAGCAAGGGACTGGAGAAATAAACACACAGAAGCATTTCTGTGCCCTGGATGCCACGTGGAGCAGCCGCACGGTGGCTGAGGGGAAGGCGTGATGGCAGCGGGACGGGCTGCTGAGAGCCCGTCTCCTGCCCTTTGGCTTTTTACGTGGGTCACGATGCGACAGACCGAAACGGTGCCCCCAAAATCCAGCAGCAGATGAGCCTCTGAAGGGAGCCCGAACGCATAGCCCTTGTGAAACCGAAGGGCAGCAGCGATGGAAATGTGGGAATGCTCCTCCAGCAAAGCTGCCCCCCTGGGTCACGCCACTGGCACCCGCTGCTACTGTGCAAAACTCAGTGGAAATACTCCTTTTTAGCCGAAATACTCCTTTTCCGCATTCTTGCTGAATTAGTGCTGTTTTCAGTGGACACGAGGCCCTTTCTGCCCTTCCCGAAAGCTCACCTGCACCGTGCAGGCCACCTACCAGCTCTGATGTGGCCGCCTCCTCGTTGCCCTCTCCCCCGTGGAGGTTCAGGGGGCGCGAGGGACACGGTGGGGACAGCGGCGGCAGTGCTGCGGGTCAGACCCGCTCTCCGGACACCACCAAGGAGCCTCCTGCTGCTTCGCCCCTGGAAGACCCAGGCCTAAAAGCTGCAAAAAGCATCAGGCGTCAGAGGCTGATGAAGTTTTACAAAATGCCAAGCAATTAATCAACAGCCGAATGGGGTGTCAGAAACCCGCCCTGCTCACTGCTGCGGTGGCTGAAATACCACGTTTCACCACCTTTCACATGATACGAATAAGTAGCATGTGGAGCAGCGCAGACAGGCTCCGTGGCCCCGTTTGCCTGTTCATATGGTAACACATGATCCAGCATTTATTTTTTTTTTTTTCCCCCTCCCTACTTTACTTCACTTAACAACCAGGTCAGGATTTTCTCCGATACCTTCACTTGCATTCCCACTCCCCTCTCCAAGGGGTTTACTACACTCAAAATCGTTGGCAGCAGATCTTATATTCTCTGTGGAAGAAACACACTTCCTCAGCATTCTGGAGTTACCGGGGAAGACAGGGATGCTCACAGTGCCCAAGAGATGGCCTCTGTGTCTCTGAGCGGGCTGGTGGAGAAAAAGCCCTGGGATGAAGAGCCGGGATTAGCTCCCAAGGTCCACCCTGGGCTTTCAGACAGGGCTCCGGCAAACCCAAACTCCCATCGCTTGACTGGTGCCAGTGGAGTGGAGACGGTGCAAACCGGGGCGGGTATCGCAATGTGGGGCGGGTATCGCACACCGGGGGGGGTATCGCAATGTGGGGCGGGTATCGCACACCGGGGGGGGTATCGCAATGTGGGGCGGGTATCGCACACCGCTCAGGCACAGCGACACGGGCACGGTGACCCGTCTCCAGCCGCTCGGATGGGCGTTGGGCAGTCGGGGCCACGCTAAGGAGGCGGCTCCGGGCACCGGTACCCCCGGCGCTGCCCGGGGCGGTGCCGCCCCCCGCCCCCCCTCCGGTGCCGGTGCCCCCCGCCCCACACACCGCCCTCCCCCGGGAGCTACCGAGGGCACGGCCGGCCCTGACTCCAACGGGGATATGGAACCCAGAGAAATACATACCCTAAACCCCGCCGCCCCGCACCCGGGCGGCACCTCCCGCCCCCCCGCCCGGGCTTTAAACTTTCAGGTTTTTCCATCCAAAGCGGGAACCCCCCTCCCCGAAGCCACTTCCAGGGCTGTGTTCCCCCGTCCACCGGAGCGGCCGCCCCCGTCCCCGGCACTCACCGGCCCCGCGGGCGCTGCTCCTCCGGCGGGTCGCGGCCGTCGGCCGCGGGGATGCTCCGCTCCGCTCCGCGCCGGGGAGGGCCGGGAGAGCCCGGGGAGGAGAGGGCATCACATGGCGCCGGCGGGGACAGCCCACCTCCCCCTCCCTCCATACCCCCTTTCCCTCCCTCCCTTCATCCCTCCTTCCCTTTCTCCATCCTCCCCTGCTTCCCTCCCCCTTCCCTCCCTCCCTCTCCGTCCACCCCTCCTCCCTCCCTCCCCCCCCGTCCACCCCTCCTCCCTCCCTCCCCCCCTCACTTCCCTCTATCCCTCCTTTCCCCATTCCTCCCTCCTCTTTCACCCTTTCCCTTTATTCCTCCACTTCCCCTCTATTCCCCCCACTCTTCCTCTGGTCCCCTCCTTTCCCTTCTCCCCTCCATCTGTCCCCAGACCCCAGCTGGGGCTGGCGGCTCTGCTTCCCCACCGAGGCAGGGTGGGAGCCAGCACTGACCTTGCCCCTGTGCGCATCCTCCCTTCCACGCACCCCCAGCCCCCCTGCACCCCCCACCTGGAAAAACAGCCCCCTCTGGGGTGGGACTGGCAGCGCTGGGTGGGCTGTGCTTCCCGGGACACTCATTTGGGAGCCGGGGAAGGGAAAACTGGCTCCAGCCACCAGTGTCAACCAAATCCACGTCTAAGGACAAAGCAGACAGCGGGGAGGATTGGAGGGCAGCAAGCCAGTGCTGGAGAAAGCCAGCTTGGCAGGGCTCGGCTCAGGGCAGGGCGAAAGCCAGGGCTAAAGGAGAGAGGGACACAGGGGCAGATGCTGTGGGCTCTGGAAACCACCGCCAGACTGAGTGATTCAGCCAAAACACACAGAAAATTAGCGGCAGAGCCAAGAATAAGGACACAGCTCCACCAGGGTGTCCGGCAATGGGACACTTCCTTGGATGCAGCAGGAAGGACAAGAAGAGGGTCACACAGAGCTCCTGCCACGGGAGCTGCCAGCCCGGGCAGCAGGGCCGAGGGCAGCTCTTGGCCACCATCGCGGCGCCTGAGGGTCGGGTTTGTGTGGCAGTTTCTGCAGAGAGAGCTTATTCCGTGCAAGGGCTTTGCACGCGGGAGGGTGGCTCCTCCAGCCGGGTCCCCGCAGCGGGGAGCCGGGCAGTGGCAGCAGCGGCGCAGGATGGCAGGGTGGCTCCCAGGGAAGGCACTGCTGCGGCCTCACCCAGCAGGGAAACAATGAAAGCAATTTATTAATTACAAGTCTAATAAATTCAGCCTCTAATAAGTACTGGCTCACCAATTTCCAGTGCTCTGGCTAAAACGTGCCGCCTCTCTGCCTGATACGTCCTCAGTTAGCAAAACACGACTATCTTAAATAGAATAATTCAAAAATAAAGTGAGATCTGAGATGCGGAGGAGGTGTTGGTTGGGTGGCTTGTTTGAAGTCAATGGAGCCATGTGCTCTGGCTTGTTGAGCTCTGTTTTGATTTATAGAAATAATAGAAGCCAGTGCAGACGTGTAAGTTTTGATTTCTCCAACCAGAACATGGTGGAGCCTAATTCAGCGAAGCCCCAGTGAGATCCAGGCTGGTGGAAACCTGCCTCCAGTAGGGCCCCAGCTGGCAGCCAGAGCGTACTGGTTATTTGTCTTTGTGGGACTGCACCTCCGCATATGTTCTTTCACACAAAATTACAGTGATACTTAAATTATAGAGGGTTCAGCATGTTTTCCTGGGCTCATCTTTCAGCCCCCTAAGGAAGAACTGGCTGGCGCTGCAAAGATGCATCTTTCAGTGCATCCTTCCTTGCAGCTGGAGGTCTCAATACAAACCCCAAATGTATATAGCACCTCTCAAACACCTCTCATTCGCATTTGAGGAATAACTGAAGGCAGCAAATCCACCAGGGTACAGACAGTAAGGAGAGAGCAGGGATTCGGTCAGCAGAACAGATTCTGCACTGGAAAAAGGTGGTCAAAGAGGCGATGGCCCTCCAGACCCCCGGCCCCACGCAGCCCCCGGGAGGGGGCAGCTTCCCTGGGATGGACCCAATCAGCAGGGAATTACCAATAAAGTCAAAGCGCAACAAGAGGCAGGTTGGACCTGGATGTTCATCATGTTATGTCAGGGTACAGTAATTTAATACAGTAATTGGCTGTTCATCATTTTTCTTTTCTCTACATGTTAAAAAAACCCACCCCAAACAAAGCAGACCTTCATTTTTCTCCAGACAGGCAATCTGCTCTATTAGCCGCCTGGGCACTGTGCAGGATTATTTGAATACAACCCAAATAAAGGCTGCAGTGCATACAGCCAGTGACATAATTAACCATTACAGTGTAAGAGGCCCCCAGCAGCCATGCATATAATCAATTAGAAACACACATTTTCAGCTTCAGTCTCTCCCCCCCCACCTCTTCTGCTGCTATGCAAATGTACTTAGGCTAAAACACTCGGATGGATTTTCCATTGCTGCTTGTCTCATACAGCAACTTGTGCCGCGGCAAAGCACACGCACGATGCCAGCGCTCGCACCAGGAGCGTTTCCCACCGGCACGCTGGGGCCAGGCTGCGAGAGGGCACCAGCAATGCCTCTCAAAACCCCTGTGCAGCCCCAGAAGCACAGCCAAGCTCTCCTACCTCGTTAGAAGCTCTCCATAATTCCTTCCCCGTAACACCTACCTCTGCCAATGGTGAAAGATGGTGAAGGTGAAGTGGAAACCCTTTTTCCTGGCCAGGATCTCAGCACGGCAGTCCCAGGCAGGACAATTGGCACTTTGCATCTTCTCAACGTGCTCCAAAACGTGGGACAGGACCTTGCCAAATCCTGCAACAGCTGTTTTTTTGCCATTTTCTTGTTGTTTTGCTTTGTTTTTTGATGTAACACCACCCAGGCCCTCTCAACATGGCCAAGGCAGCATCTCTTTGCCCTCCCTGCTTTTCACGATGTCCTGCTGATCTCTCCCCTCCCCGAGAGGGAGGGTCCTCCACCGCAGCCTCACGTGGGGCAAGTGGAGCCAGGTGGGATTTTGGAGGTTGCAGGACGTTACTCAGCTGTGCCAATCTCTGCAGGGCTGGAGCTTACTCAGCTCTGCCAACCCACGTGCTGCTGGAGCAGCCTTTCAGACCACCTTCAAAACCAGTGTGGAAGCATGAAGCCCCATGGACACCCGAGCAGGCAGGTTTCAGGATGCACCCAAGGTCGAATCTTATTAGTGAGGGGGGATTTAAGCGTTGTCAATGGCCCAGACCGGCAGCAGCTCTTTACAGCAGCTCTCCCTGGGCTGTCAGCGATGCGGCAGGGCGCGGAGAGCCCCTCTCCTCTTAGCTACGAGTGCTTCATTCCTGCAGGTGACATCCGCAGGGAACCTTTTCCCTTGTCTTTTTGATTCCAGCAGATTTCACCTGGAAGGCACTTAGGACGTTTTACACTCAAGGGCCTGGCCCTGTCAACCTGTACCACGAACCGAGAGCCTCAGGTTTGCCTCCCCTCCCCCTCCCTCGAGTCGACTCCACGCTGCATTATTCCGGCGGCAAACCCGCCCAGCGCCATGGGCAGGCGGCCCTCCAGCCCCCCCCCGGCTCTGGTCCGGCATCGGACAGCAGCTATGGACCAACTGTAATTGCACCCCAGGCTGCCAGAAGCGGTTTGGGCGCAGGAAGGGAGAGTCTGCAGCAGCCGGGAATCGCGAGGTTTGCCCGAGGAAAGGGGCGGCAGAGCAGGTAGACGCGACGCACTGGTGACACGATGCTGAAGCTGCTGTGACTTGTGTGGGAGGTGACGGATGCTCCACGCCAGCTGCCTCGGCGCTTGCTATTTTTTGTCGTTTCGTGGGCAGCACGGTCGGGGGGAAGCCTGGGGAGATGCCGGAGCGCGGAGGAGATGCGCAGCAGCCCCGGCACAACCCTGGGGAGCCCACCGCCGTCCCGCTGCCGTCCCCGTGCAGCTGCCACAGGTTGGGAACCACTCGCTAGAAAGACTTCTGACATTTTTCTGTTTCCATGAGAGGGTGTTTGCAGGACAGATATGGCACTGGATGGCAAAACTGGTGTCAGCAGTCTGGGTTTGGGATCCACAGCCGCAGCACCCATGGCTCCTGTGCAAGTGGGATGTGACCTTGGGATGGGATGCTCTGGCCGGGTCCTGTTAGGTGGCAGGAGTCAGCACACGCTTCGTACAACATCTGCTCCTTATCCCAGCAGCAACATTATTATTTTTGTAGCTTTCCAAAAAAAAAAAAAAAAAAAAAAGTAGGAAAAGAGGGAAAACTCACGGCACCAAAGAACAGCAGCCGCTCTCCCCTCTCCGGGGAGGGTTTTCACATCCCGCTTCTGCCACGGCTAAATTAAAGGAACTAACTCCTGTGGGCTGTTGGAGCTGAAGCTCCATTTGCTGTTCCTCCTGCACATCACTCCGCCTGGAGCCGCTGCTCGGGAGGAAGCACAAGGAGAGGTGCAACATTATTTTTATCTCCGCACCCACATGCTGTGCGAGAGCTTAAAAAAAAAAAAGCGCAGAGCCTTTCGCAGCCAACCTCCCCGAGAGGCTCTGACGCACGGGATAACAAAGGCGCACGTGCGAACGGAAGTTAGAGACTTTGTTTAAAATAAAATACCCTCTGTAATTATACGGGTCTAAATCGAGCTAATAAAAGCCGAGGATGTGCCAGTTCAGGCGTTTCGCCCCATCAGCTCAGCCCGTTGCATCCTTTAGGCACCGCTGCCCCAACTTGCCCGGCTCGTGCGGTCCCCACGCCGGAGGGGAGGGGGTGGGAAAGGGCATGAAGTGCCCATGTCCCACCGCTTCACTGTGTGAGCAGGCAGTGCCCTTCAACGAGAAAAGCTAGAAGAGATGCTGGTGGTAAGTTTGCTCTTGCTACTGGTGTTTTCTGCCTGCAAAAGGAGCGGCGGTGCCGGCAATACACCCCCTCTCGCAGGTCATCTCCGGGGCTGGGACCCATCAGGTTCCCCAACACAACCCCGTCGGAGCCGCCCGGGCTGGCTGGAAAACAGGCTGCTTGTAGGATGAGGGATGGCTCTGGCCACAGCAATCATCAGATTTAAAAGGTCGTGTTTTGGAAAGCAGTTTAGATGACATTAATTATTAAAGCCTCATAATGCTTGTATTAAGGGTAATAGTTTTGCATATAATTTATATAGCACTGAAATTCACTACCAATCTTTTAATGACGTTAGGGTCAATCAGGCAGAAGAATGCTAAATGACTTTAACCCAAAAGGACCGGGAACTGACCCAAGGAGTTTTGGGATGCTCTCGTTGCTGGCCTGCACTCTTTCACTCCTTCTGCCCTTGCCCTCATTGCTGGTTGCTTTTATAACCATTTCTGACGGACTTTTCCTGAAATCGCACCTAGTCGGTGTCTCAGACATGGTTACACTTGTAGGAGAAGCAAATGAATCCTGTTAAAAGCAGAGCGTTTCTGGAGGTGTCACTGAATATGTTGTAGCGTTAATGAAGTTTTATATGGACTGTTGCAGAGTGGTTTACGTGGATTCAGAAGTCTCCCTGTTATGGGCACTGAGTTTTATTAAGCGCTCTGAAGAGAGGAGCGAGATAAAGGGGGGATGGATCAAGTCCCCATGGCCGAAAGAAAAATAACACCGATGTGGATCAAACATCGGTTTGTAACCTGAGAAACAACTGGTTTGTGTCCAGGCTGCCCCCACGTACCTGCGTGTCCTGGAGCCCCACACCAGTGGCAAGTAGGGAATAAGCACAGGTTTGCTGAAAACCAGACTTGACTGGGAAAACCCAGTGGCCGAAATGCTGCTACGAACACCTGAGCGTCCCGAGCACCCCCACTCACCTGGGGCTGCGGCAGCTTTGTGACGCACACGTACGGGTGGGATGGCAGGGGTGGCCAAAAGCTAACATGAATGAGGACAAAGCCATCGGTCTTGTGGGAAGGAGGGGCATCGCAACCTCCCCCGGGCATCGCATCGCATTGCAAACCCCCCTGGGCATCGCAACCCCCCCTGGGCATCGCAACCCCCCCCGGGCATCGCATCGCATTGCAAACACCCCTGGGCATCGCAACCCCCCCTGGGCATCGCAACCCCCCCCGGGCATCGCATCGCATTGCAAAGGCCCCTGGGTATCTCAACCCCCCCGGGTATCTCAACCCTCCCTGGGCATCACATTGAAAATGCCCCTGGGCATCACAACCCCCCCTGGGCATCACAACCCCCCATGGGCATCACATTGCAAACCCCCCTGGGCATCACAACCCCCCTGGGCATCACAACCCCCCCTGGGCATCGCAACCCCCCCTGGGCATCGCATTGCATTGCAAACGCCTCTGGGCATCACAACCCCCCCTGGGCAGCTCTGGCTCGGCCCCTCTGCAGGGCAGCAGCGGTGAATTAGTTTTCATTAAACTAATGCAGGAAACACCAGTGTGTGTACACAGCCTCCCAAAACCCAGCTCCTTTCAAAAATAGTGTTATCGGGAAGTTTGCGGTAAGGGCCCCCATCGCGTCTGCTCCAACATGCGGCCACGTGGCCCAAACACTTGCCGTGCCGTTGCCGTTAGCAGCCCCTCCACCAGCCCAGCACAGGGCCACGCTGCCGCTGCCTTTGAGCAGCTGAATTTTTGCTCCCAGCTGAGCCCTCGTGCTGTGGGGAAGGGTCTGAGCCCTCCGAGGACCGGGAAACTCATTCCCAGCATGTGAATCGCAGGCTCTGCTGGGGCAGAGGGAGAGATGGGTGGGTTTTGCCAGCCTTGTTGGGTGAGAATAAGATTTAAAACACTTCTAAGCAAACTTTCACTGTGGGTTTTTTTTTTTTTTTTTCTCACACAGGTATTGCGCTTTAAATTGGTTTTGGAATTTTTCCCCTCCTTCATCTGATTGTGCAACAACATCTCCTGAGGTGGGATGTTAGGCGCTGACTCAGGGACCAGTAATGAACACTGGAAGTGGCAGCTGGTGTCTGACACCATCACCCTGGCAGCGAATGCGCCAAGTCCCTTGAGAAGGAGACAGCGTTGACTCATTTCCCATGAGATCTGCCTTATTTCATGCTCCTCCTTGGAGAAAAGCAGGAAAAAAAGACAAAAAAAAAGAAAAAAAACCCCAAACCCTTGCAGGTAACTCTGTGGGTCCAGACTTGCCACTGACTGTTCTCCTGGTCAGATCCCCATTTCTTTGGGTTTACCGTCACTTTGGGAAGGTGACAAGTGACAGATGCAGGGGAAAACACCCCTTTGAGGAACACCCATCCACCCACGTGTGGCAAGAGCTTTCCTGATTTGGGCCCCTCATTGATTTGTCTTTGCTTTACTGTGGCTCCACGGGGTTACTCGGGGTTTTTTTCGGCCAAGCACTGAAGGTTGCCCTCGCCGATGCAGGTGGGATTATAATTACCATGTGGTAATTAATGCAGTCATCATTTTAGCTACCCGAGCAGCTCTCAGAGGAGTTGGTTATATTTGCGACTCGCGTACCAGTTCTGTAAAAATGCTCTGAGATTTCTGAGTCAGAGACCCAAATCTCTAAAGAGAAGTTGGGGCTGGGAGAGGGAGGTCGTGCCTTGGGTGGCAGCCAGGAGTAATTGCTGTGATTTATCGAGTGCTGGAAGCATTCCCGACGGAGATGCTCTCGTGTACGGGATGCGGCCGGCACGGTGAGGTTCAGCCTCTCCCACAGTAGCCTTTAACTCTTCAATTTTCCCAAGGATCCACCAGCCTAATCTTGCTTGCTTAGAAGTCAAACAAAAAATGCACGCTTTGTACGAATTCCCTCCTTTCCACCCAGGAGTCCATCCCCACCCCCGGCCGGGGCAGCAGAGGGGCAGGACCACCCGCAGCCCGTTCCCCCCGAAAGCACGACCCCCTCCCCCCCGTGCCTGTTACCGATGCTCCTGCCAGGCTGGAGTGACTTTCCACCCACAGGTGCCTCCGCCAGGCTCACCTTTCCCCAGGGACAAGTCTGGAGGGCATTTAGAGACTCTAAACGAGTCTAACGAGCTCCGTCCCACCCAAAAAGCCAACGATCCTGCGAACGGCTGCGGTAGTGCCGGTGGTTCGGGTGAGCCACAGCCGGAGAGGGCGATGTGTCCCCTCGCTTCACCGGCGATGGGAGCAGAGGTGAGCTATGAAGGGGTGGGTTTGTTTTTTTTTTCCTTATAGAATCATAGAATTGTTTTGGTTGGAAAAGACCTTGAAGATCATCGAGTCCAGCGGCTGACCCAGCACCGCCAAGCTTCCACTGACCCGTGTCCCTCAGCACCACGTCTATGCGTCCTTTAAAAACCTCCGGGGACGGCGACTCAACCACGTCCCCAGGCAGCCTCTGCCAGGGCTTGGCAACACTTTCGGCCAAGAAACTTTTCCCAATATCCAATCTAAACCTCCCCCGGCACAACTTGAGGCCGTTTCCTCTTGTCCTACCGCCCGTTCCTTGGGAGAAGAGACCGACCCCCCCCCCCGGCTACCCCCTCCTTTCAGGTAGTCGGAGCGAGCGATAAGCTCTGCCCTCAGCCTCAGTGTGACTGCTCAGGAGGAGGGTACACCCTCCCACCCGAGTCTCACATCAAGATTCGAATCAGACCCTCCGACCTGAGACCTCCCTTCGCTCCTGGGGCCGTTTTTCCCTGCGGCATCCACAGCTGGAGCGGCCGAGAGCCGCCGAGCCCAGCGGGCAGGTCAGCGGGGCCCCCCCGGCTCACCTCTCAGCACGCAGAAATCCTCTTACAGACATATCTTTTTCCCGGTTAAGCCGCTTATTTCTCTTGGTTTATTAACAGGAATTAATAAAGGGCCCAGGTTAAAATTCTGTGTATGAATGGAGAATGAGGGTCCGGATGCAGGAGACCTCTGCGGCGGATGATGCCGCGATCTGCGCAGCTGCCGGGCTGGGGCAGCCACGTCCCGGCGCTAACCTCCGCGGGCTGAATTTCGAAACGGGATTTCATGAAGGCAGACCAAACCCTCACAAAAGTAACGATCAGTATTTTTATTCATACGCACTTGCTTTGAAACTACAATTAATATTTAACAAAAGCATTTCATGCAAACAAAGATTGGAGATATTGCGAATTAAGAAAAAAAAGATGCTGTAATTTATACATCCGTCTCGCCCGCTATACTTCCAATGATTTTTTTTTTTTTTTTTTTTAAAATGAACGGCCTCTCCAAATGTTCTGGTAGCATCTGACAGATAAATGATAAGAAAATAAATAACGTTCTCCTCTTCATAAATACAAAAATTTGGGTCTTAAAATAATATTAAAAAATATGAATGAGTTCAAGGTGGGATTACTCCTTGTTTAAAAAAAGATAACATTAAAATAACATGCAGTCATTTTAAAAGTTTCTGGTGTGCTCTGTATTGTTGTGCAAAATCATACGTGTGTTGGGAATTGCACATTTTTAAAAGAGGCAACGAGCTTCATTTCATCGACATTATTTTTCTTACATTCATTCTAATAGCACACGAACGAATAAATGAAAGGCTTTGTGGGGAACGAGCCACCGATTAAATTTGTATTATCACCGCGAGAACATTTTTTTCTGCCCCGAGTCAGCAAGGCATCCGAGCGTGCAAACTCTACCGGCTTCTCCGGGCTGCGAAGCTGCGCCGCTCAAAGGTATTCCCGATGTCCGCCCTCTGCTGAACAGCAGCGGCACCGAGCACGGACTTTATATTTTTGGTGACCTGGGGCTTCGAGGCTTAGCGCTGCCAGGTGCCGCATAGCGCAGCCGTGGCTCCCAGGAAGCAGTAAGCGCGCGGCGAGCTGCGAGCAGGCAGCGGTTCCCCGGGATGCCCCGGAAGGCCGAGAGAGGAGCACGGGAACCTCAGGAAGGACGGAGCCACCGGCAGTACTGCCCCTCGGGGTTCCAACAGGAGGAAAATAAGCACAACTCCAATAGTTCTTGGGAAAAGGTTTATAAAGATCAGAAACGTAATTTTGCTTTTTATTGACATGTTCCCGTCACCAGCTTACGGTTATAAAACGAATGTAAGATCAGCTGTAGACTTTCCACTGTATCCCGTAGCGAGAAATGAGCTTCAAGGGCAGCAGGCTGGAGCCAGTTAGCAGCGCTCTCGCTACTCTTCCTGCACGTCCCTGTTTAAAATTATTATCAGACCGCTGCTTTCTAGTCTTTTTTTTTTTGGTCAACTGACATCAGCGGGAGAAAAATCACAGCTTCTAGGGCAGTTTTCTTTTAAATTTGAACTGTGGCGTCACACACACAAGGAAGAGAAAAGCATGAAGATGCACAACACAGGAATACATTAAAATATCAACGGAATAGACCTGTCGTGGACGGACCGGCTGCATAAAGAGTATCGCTTCTTCAACAGGAGTCAGTATAAACACTACTAGAAAACAGCTGTGCTGACTTTATTTACCCACAGGGAATCCCACCCTACAATAATCAGTTCCGCTGAGACTCCCATTTACATGGAATTTTTAAATTGCACATAGAAATCTCAGTAACTGGAAAAGAGGTTAAGCGCAGCTGACCTACGCAATCAGCGAGCATCGCTCCCCACCGCCCCCTGACTCCAGTTAACAAAAGCTGGACTCCAGATTCTGTACGAAACGTATCAGATCTGATTTTATTTCTCTTTAAACGGTTTCAGCAGAGTTACTAAAGTTCTATAAAAAAGTAGAAATAGCATGGTATATCCAGCAATACCATGTGCATCAAATAACCTGATTTAATATTAAAAATCATAATACTACTTACACAACTCTTTTCAGGTTAAAAGTGTATTAGAAACATTACCTAAGAAGTCCTCACACCTCCCTGTGAGATAAGTGTTATTATTCCCATTTTACAGATGAGGTAACTGAGGCAGAGAGGTTAATAACTTGCCCTCTCTCTCAAGGTTTTCCTAGGAACAGGAGGGCTGTAGTGCACGATGATTATTCATTATAAGGCTATTTAATTACCAACCGTTACTGGCACGGATACTGGTTGGTATGAAATCATACATGTTTATGGAGTTAATTCTCGTTTCATTCTTCAAGCGAACTATTTCAGATCCCATCTAAGAGTGCAGAGCTGAGGAAAAAAGTGCTTTAGCTGTCTGCCTACTTTTGTACTACGTGGCAGCTCGGCGCTACCCACCGAACAGCGCACAGGTATCGGCGCATCGCCTAGAGCCGACACTCACGTTAGCAAAGAGACACAACCTATGTACAACAGTTTACGACTAAAAGAACTGAAAATCACATTAAATGTTTCCAGAGGTTTCGTGGCAGGTCCGAAAGCCCACTGTAAACCCCATACTGTAGATACGCTCTCCAGCCATATCAAAGCTTTATTATTGGATAATTATTTCCAGTGATGTGTTTTGCTTAACAAGGAGGATCTTCCCCCTCTGCTACCGCCATGTGTCTCCCATGGCATTTACCTGGGACTGCATCTGCATGCACCAACTGAGAAAACAGAGTCTGCAAGTGGTACCACTCACTCCCGGCCCTCGGACACGTCATCGTTCCGGCTAGAAGACAAGTTCCTCTCTCACTTGACCTTATTAATTTGACAGGAGCCCAGCAATATCCACTTGAATTCACCCCAAAAGACAGGCTGGATTTCAAAGGCCAACAGCATTTAGATATGATGAGTTTCTTTTAACCTAACAGCTGATTTCCAGAAGAACTTTCTTCAGCTTGTAAAAGGAAATTCAATTTTATTTCTGGAAAGACTTGAAGGATCAGAAAACTACATTGCATTTCTCTTCTAAATTGGATTAAGGGGGAGTATTTTATTATGGGAATGTGCTCTCTCCTTCTCAAGTATGTGCAGTCCTTGCTAAGAGCAGCGAGACTGGCTGGTGGGCGACGTGGCTGGACACCCACCACCCTGCTGGAGTGACTCAACGGGGTTAAGAACACCCAGATGCCCGAATAATGAAGGGATTTGCCCAAGAGCCAGTTAAGTCCCATTGAATCCCTGAAACGGCGTGGACGTTTTACATGCAGACCTGTGCCTCCCCCGGTGGGAACGGGGCTGCTCCGGAGCCCCCGGGGACTCCAGCGCACACGGGATGGAAACACGGCTCCCAAAACTTCCACCCCAGCTTCAGTGTGTTACAGTTTTCCACTTGAGTTTTAGAAATCTTTGTGGTAACGCGGGTGTTCGGATTACGGTTGCTACTGAGCACAAGTGAAAGAAAAGCAGCTCTAGTGCCTCTCCCGCTGTTCATACGTGCTCTCCAGAAAACCACATCTTGTGAAAAATATTATATAGACAACATCTGCATTGAAAAAGATAGGAAAATGCTTGCTGGATGCCTAAGGTTTTCCTTGCCACTATAACCTTCTGGATGATAAGCCACCCGGAGTTGTCATTAAAGGGCTGGGCCAAGCGTGAGCGTTCACGCGCGAGTGCATCAGGCAGAGCAACACAACTGTTCGCTCCCTGCTTGACACAACCCGGTCTCGTTCCTGCAGGATCCATGAGTTCACAGCAGCTTTCCGTAAGCGTTACAGACACCGACAGAAGACGACACGAGATGTCGCAAGCCCGGGGACTTGAGGTAACAACGCTAAAGAGGAATTTCTGCTTCTACATCGGAAAAAACTGGGGAACAAATGCAAGTGCCCAAGAAACTGGTGATGAGAAGCAGCCAGAAAATGAGCAGCTCTGTCCAGATGTCGGAGCAGCTCTTTAATGCCGCGTTCCGGCGTGAGCAGCACCGGCCGTCACAGCCGTGCCAGTGACAACCACCCGCAACGGGACTTCCCTGCACAATCCGTATTTCATCAGGAAAACCAGAACCGTTTGGGAATCTCTACCCGCGGGATCTCCTGCCTGTTTCTGCCTTGGTTGAGTTCTGCCCCTGTCCTGCTTTTCTTCCTGCAAAAACCCGGGCGCTGGTACTTCTCCCTGCGTTTTCCTTTTTCCTCTTTTTTTTGTTTTTTTTTACTTCACATTCTTAAAACACACGTAATGCCGCCTCTCAGCAGATTCACTTACTCGAGAGTCCCTTGTTTACTAAAAATCCGAGCCTCAGTAATCCGTTGAATCTATTATCTTCTACAGCACGATACCTAGATTTTCCTGAACTATGGCCGGCTAAGAATATTCAGAAAAACATAAACAGTCGTGAACGCTGCGCTAGTCCACATGCTTTATGGTGAATACCACGATTTGTAAAGTATATAATACACAAACACGAAAATGAACTCCCAGACTTGGCTCGTAACGTATTTGACACAGAATGGTTTAAAAACCTTTCCTCCTAAAACGTTTTAAAAATTTTGAGTTCTGTTGATTTAGGCCACAGTCTGAGCTCCTGTTAGTTGGCCGATGGCCCTGGTTAGCCGCGTGTTTCCCTCCGAAGGCTGCGGTTTGCCCGCCCTTACCCGCGGAGATGCTCCCTGCTCAGAGCTGGGGCTGCGAAAGGACTACGACCGGGCAAAAGTCAAACTTCTGGAGCGTCACAGATCTGCGTCCTGGGCACCAAAAACGTGGCTGCTGAGGGCACCACGGGCGCAGAAGCACGACACGGTTGCCGTTCGCATCCAACCGTGTTTCACTCAAAAACTGTCCCGCTCCGCCACGGGTCACCCCCGTAAGTCCAACCCGTCCTCTCGGCCACCCATCTGCAGGACTGGATCGTTCCGTCAGAATCTTTGGCACAGGTTCCACGGTTTATTGTCATAAAAGATGATTAGAAAGTAGGTTCCCCTCCCACCCCTACCCCCAGTTACATATTCTAGTATAAATTTAAGTCTTTTCTGGCAAATATCTTATGTTTTGAATATGTTTACATGCTGGAAAAATCGTAATCAGTCTGCATGCAGCAACAGAGACATCATGCTTCTGGCATCGTCATGCACATCTGACAGACAAAAAGTGCCTATGGCTGCTAACATTAACGAGGCAGAAGGGAAAAAAAAAAAAAGGAAAATGCACCGACTACTATTTTACATGCTGTAACAAAACCAATATATGCACAAAAAATATTTACTGATATTTGAATTCTCATCTTCTGGTAAGTCGTAAAAGGAAATATCAAAATTTTTTATCTAAGTGACAGGAGAGGAGAAGATTGCATTAATTACAGTGTTCACCGTTGCAAATAAAGTCTATTTCCTTCTCTGTAAGTAATAAGCAGACGTGAAATGAAAGCCTAATTGAACCTCGTATAAAACCTGCAGGTAGCAATTTTTGTTTAAAAGTAGGTCTACTTTTAAAAAAAGAGATTATACCCTAAGCCATCAACAATACCCAAAACCTAAAGTAAAAACCAAAACAAGAGCAAGAAAACATTTAGCTAAATCTAAAGGATGTCATTCAGAACAAGAACTTTCACAAGTAAAGCACAATTTGTTTTATAAAATTTTCATAATACTCTTTATGCTTGATACGATTATGTCAATAATATAGATCTGCTTATTATTAACCCTTATTATTAAGAGTTATTACTAAACATGCAAAATTCATTGCATGAAGCATATGTAAAATGTATTAAATTCCATTCTAACAATAAAACAAGTTTTAGGTGCTTCTGCTTTCAGGCTTGATTATTCTACAGCCCCAAGTTTTCTGAATTAAAACTGACTATTTTAAGACTAAATCTCACTTGATTTTCATGAGTTATTCTGGAGGAATCAGGAAGTCACTTGGGGCTGCATTTTTTGTTAATTTCTTATATATAACGCTTTCGTAGATTTACTGCCCTATACTGCAGACTATAAATAAACACACGTAAATAAGATTTAAGGGATTACAGTTTTGGTTTACATTCCAGGTTAACAAATTTCATAGTAAAATATTGGTATTAGAACCGGTTAACAGTAAACTTGAGGAGTGGTGAAAATTAAATTAACTGAACAAACAATGGCACCCTGGATCACAGAATAATCTCATGGAGATTAAAATTCACAAAGATATTATTAAAATTATTACTATTATTATTATTTTTATTAAAGACAAAAATTTCACCCTTGAGTTTATCACATGCTACTTAGCAAAGATCCTAGAGATCTGGCCACCGCTGAAGTGTTTAAGCTTGGTGTTGCTAACAGGACCGGTTCACGAAGCCTCAGGGTCAAATTGGGATTTGATCCACCCCCCCACCCCCCCTCCCAACTCCTTTCTGTCCTATTTTCAAAACAACTACTTTCAACGATTTTTTTGCAATGCCTCTCCTCCCCGGTGCCGCCGCCGTTTCGGTCTCTTGCGCCGCGCATCTCCCCGACGTCACTGGGCAGAGCGGGGAGGAGCGGTCCCTCGGCACAGCGCTCCCCGCAGCCGCACCCAAGGACTAAATAGTACAGCTCGGCGGTTTGCTTGTTTGTTTTTTTTTTTGTCAGACTGCCTGTTAAGATTATTTCTAACACAGCAGAATGGCAACGGGAGCAAAAGGACAGTGGGGAGTTACAAAAATATGTAACGTACCAAAAAATGGGTAAGTTTAGACAAGTCAGTGGTGACTTCTAGTAGAATAAGTGGGCACCGTACACTGATTTATCTCCCATTAAGACAACATCGCTCTTGCAAAGCCAAAATCCTGAATCAGTGGCCTTTCCCCCACCTTACACTTTCTAACCCTACAATTTCCAGGCCCAAATGGAATCAACAAGGCAAAAGCCTAAAAATTGTAGGGTTAAGGACCGTTCCCCACCGCGGGATTTGTTCCTGTTCTGCTGTTTCATGCTACATTTTGTAAAAGGGGGTGCACGAACTGGGGGTTGACGTAAGAGAACCCTTCAAAATCTGTTTGGTCTATGTTAGCAATGACCAGCTGATCCGGAGGTGTTAACACTGGCTGTCCTCGTGTAAAGAATTTATCGAAGTTTTCGGCACCCTTGCCACACTGCAAGAAAAAAAGAAGAAGAGAAAAAAGGCTGAAAAAAATCAGCAGTACATTGGCAGTTTCAGCTTTTTGCAGATTTTTCAGGATACATGCAAGGCTTTCCCTCATTTCTTACGACTACTTAAGAGAAAATTTTTGTTTGCTATTTTAACAATAACCCCCAGGCAAACAGAGGAGTTTTAACAGATGAATTCCGATGAAAAACAGAGTCAGAAAAGTTCCCATCCAGCAGCATGAGGTGACAAGGTGAAGAGGCTTAAATATTCAGAATTACTGGGATAAAAAAGGAAGAAGAAAATATTTTTATGGACATGTATTGGCAAGAGATACTTTATCTGTGAAGTCATTTCATTCTTCTTAAAACCTTTACGATGCAAAACTGATTTTTTCTCTTAGTCTCTGTTTCCTTCATGATCTGCAGAAATCTTAATGAAATTCACTTCTATGCTTTGATTCTCCACTGTACAGCCTATAAACTCTCGTGAATTCATAAATGCCAGCAGAGCTCCAGTCCCGGGGACTGCAGGAGGGCGCTGGGGCAGGGAGCGCCCCCCGGGAACAGGTCCTCATTACAAAACGCGTTATCACGTATTTTCTTCTGAACTAATGCAACACGAATAAATCTGTGCGTTTAAGGAGAAACCACCCGACGAAGGGCCCGTTAAGGGAATTTGAGGGTGAGGTGTTTGGCTGTCTTGGAAACAGCTCAGTCGCAGTTTCCAATCTTCTTGCAAAGCGCCCGGCACGTCCGGCACTGGGACACACCACCCGATCTGAGCTGCAAAGAACTTCTGCTGCCTCGGGCACAAGTTGGTTTGTATTTCAGATTTCAAACGCATGCTCAGACACTGGACCGCGGCGCTCCCAGGAGGACGCTTGTTCAGTCTTGGAAGAACACAAGCAGAGGGACACTTTGATGGGTTAAAGGCTAACGGTAGTCTGCTTTTTCCACCCAGGGTTCAGCGTGCACCACAGACCCTGGTGCCCCCTGAAGCCAACGCATTTTGGTGCAGAACCTCTGGAGAACAAGAACAGAGCGGCACTTTGACAAGGGGAGAACTCTCCATCGTTGGGATGGAAGTTGATGTATCCCCAAATTACAGTCAAATTTATTTAGAAGCAGCACAGTCAACTCAGAGCAGCAACAAAAGGGCTGTTTATACAGGGAAGACTTTTTGCTAAAAAGATGTTCTACAGATTTAATAGAATCATAGAATCATTATGGCTGGAAAAGACCTTTAAGATCATCAAGTCCAACCGTTGTCTAACTCTACCAGCCCCACTTCTAAACCATGTCCCTGAGCAATCCCTATGCATCATTCTTCTGTATCTGTTTTTCTTCTCTTCTTTTTTTTTTTTTTTTTCTTTTTCCCCAGGAAGTGGAAGGCAGTAAAGAAAAGCTGTATATTGAAACCAAAGTTCTCTGCCTTCATTAAGCTTCTCACTACTGCTTATACTAGTAGAGGCTGAGAAATAACTCATGCGAAATTGGGGTATTTTTTGGGTGTGAATGTAATCATTTATCAATAAATTTTCATCTTCAATTACAAATTTGTCTCCACATTAAAGAGGAGCACTGCCATCAGGTGTGTTAATGCAGTGTTAAAGCAGAACTGAAAATACGGGACTCCTGGAACTCCTAAACTTACAAATACAACTAAAATGTCTTTTTTGCCAAATAATCAGTCCAAGTCTATAGCCTGCGAAATGTCAATCTGGAAGGGAACACATTATTTAAACCGACGAACTGCTGACCCAAAATCTGCTGCTCCGTGTTGGAGTGAGAACTGTGCTTGTGTGAAAAAGTAGCAGGATTATTCCTGCAGCAACGCGCTTCCTAGAGAAGATGCGCCTAGAAAGGCTTTCTGAAAAAAAAACCCACCCCAAACAAAGCCTATAAATACTCCCTATCTTCAAACAGATTAAGGGTCACGTGTTTTGTGCTTTCTAGAATCCATATAAATGGAATCAGCAATCACAATAAACGAGTTATACACAGGGTATGTAAATGCCAGACTTGCATTTTAAATTATTTTCGTCTGGGAAAGCTGGGCTCCACGTGAACGCACCTTGGTGTATTTTAATAGCAGCCTGTATAAACAAACCAGGTCACGATAACCCCGGAGATGGAGCAGAGCTGCTCTAAACATGAGCCAGGATCTGCCACGAAACGTGCTGTGACGGAACCAGAGCACGCTCCAAACTTTCGGCACCTTCATGCCGGTATCGCTTTCAACTTCAAGGAGAGTCTACGCACTCAGTTCCTGAGCTTATCAAACTTACGGATGTGAAGGTAGATTTGCTTTACGATCAGCTTTAAATTTGCCTCAAGCAGCTTGTAATGAGAATCTTCCATAAAACACGCTTTAAAGAGGTGCAGGTCCCCTTGGGATGGAGAGCCCTGGGGACCGGCCGGGCAGGGGGGAACACACCACCCGGGCTCTTATAAATAAGAGCCGCCCTTCCCTCCTGCAAAACCCACTCCGGGCGGAAAGGGCATTTCCCCCAGCACGAGACACTCTTCTCGGCACGCAACTCCCCTCCTGGTGATGTGAAAAAATCATTTGTATGCAAAAAGAGAGGAATATACTCTGCCACCGGGGTAGCGGCCTCCCGCTCTTCATTAGTCTGTGCTACCACACTACCGTGTCTGTACGGGTAAAGAAATCAGGGTACAGACCAGTGCCCCCACACCTGCAGTGCCGCAGCCAGCTAAGCGTCTCAGCTGAAACAAAACAGCGTTAGAGAAGAAAGATTCAATGTCAGGACATAATGATTTACAGCCGTTCCTGAAAGCTTGTATTCTTGTGTGCAAATACTTTTCTTTGCCCGTCGATAGAGCGCCGTACATGCTGACGGAAATTCGGTACCAACGAGTACAGCTCTTCAAATTGTATTATGCAAACAGGTTCTCACAGTAAGGACATCTCTCACTTGTTTGGATTTCTAAAATATTCCTACAGATACATGTGTGCAAACCAGTAACAAACATTAAAAATAAATCGGGGATTATTCTCGCAAACTCAGCAGATGTCACTCCAGGATGGGGAATACAACTCCCCCACCCCACTGTGTCACCCACCACAGAGGAAATTCACCCCAGTAATTCAGATACCTTTAATCATTGACTTTGGATGCTGTTCGGAGGAGACAGTTGGGAACAGCATTTATTACAGGTCTCAAGCGGCTGATGGGCAGGTGCCAGTTTTTCCCTGTTTTCAGCATCTCACGCAGCGCGTGACCGCCCAGCCAGGACTCAAACCATCGAGAGAGTTTTTTACAAGGAACAAAGTACACTGGGTTATGCTACAGGGTGCCAAAACACGAGCAGATTTACAGACTGGCCTGCCATAATCAAATTGCCTTATTTTAGAAGCGTCGCGGATCTGCAGCACCATCCAGCCAGCATTAATCTCCCCCCACGGGAAGGCAGGACTGCAGACACATTTAGCGAGGGAAGTACTTGGCATCTCACTCACCACTTTAGGTTTGAAAGGTGGCTGGATCTCTCTGTTTTCCAGTTTCTCCCAGTCAATTCTCCTGAAGAAAGCGTGTTCCCTGATGTCTCTTTCACCTTCAAGGCCACAGCCAAGGCGTTTTGCGGGATGTTTAGTCATTAGCTGTTTGGAAGCAAACACCAAATGATTAGATTTAACGCTGGAATGAAAGTGAGACAGTTTCCCCGGATAGCGATGCTCTTGCTGCTCTCCCGAAGAGGCAAGGTGCTAATAAAATTGTTTTGAAAAGCTAAAATTCATTTTTTGATGATGAGTTTTCTTGTTTGATTACCGGAGACAGCACATCAGCAGCAAAATTAAGGGCTGCACTCGAGAACTTCTTCCCATTCGGCAGAGGCTGCTGCCGGGGCTGCGGGTGGGCAGGCGGTGCCCGGGGCACACTGCCATGGGATCAGCGCACAACCCACTCCTGAGTTCGCCTTTGGTCGTTGAGTTCAGTCGTATAAATCTCCAGAACGGCTTCTGCCCTACCTCAACAATCAATTCAACTTAATAAATTCCAATATACTAAAGCCGTATGAAGTACAACCCCCCCTCTTTCCTTTTCCCGGGCTTGTTCAAGACATCTCATTACAGAGCCTACAATTTCTTGGCACCCAGTTGACAATACCTAATCCGCGTTTCCTCCCTTGCATCCTTAATGCCTTCTTGGTCAATACTATATCCAGCTGCATAGATTAAGCAGACTCGGGAAAAAAAAAACACCGAAACCCACCAGCATTGCCTGCTTGGAAACAGTGATAAGCTTCCTAATTAACAAGCTCTTCAAAATCTTTTCAATTGATATGTGCATTAGGGACTGAGCGACGCAGCCTTCAACTCTCGCTTCCAGTATTGTGGGGACCTCCTAAAGCTCTTCTACAAATTATATATGATTAATATACCGCTGGGAGTGATACCTCAACACATCTTTTTAGAACCTCAGCTGTACCGCTTTACTCTCCCTCCAAATGTTCAGCTGATCGCACTCCAAGTTTGAACCTAAAATAAAAGCGACTGTAAGCA
This sequence comes from Vanellus vanellus, assembly GCF_965231255.1. Lineage (NCBI taxonomy): Eukaryota > Metazoa > Chordata > Aves > Charadriiformes > Charadriidae > Vanellus > Vanellus vanellus. Next base: position 11,666,848 of record NC_138922.1, read on the forward strand.
GACTTTGGGAAGTTGGCTGTGCGCTGGGACAGGAACCACATCCCGCGTCAGGCTTAACAGCAACGTGCCCATTTTTGTTACCTTTTCTAAACCCCTCGCTTTAACAGCAGAGGATAGAAGAAAACGTGAATGATTGTAGCAGTCTTAACTCTGTTCCGAAGTTACTGCGTTTAACCAAAGCCCACGATCTCCGAGCCAGTGGCACACATGTCAAGCAGACAACTCAATTTCAAGAGCACAGCGGGCACGTTCGTCTTGCCCGACGGCGCACAGTCCCGGGATTGCTGAGCTACTGCTGACTGCCAGGTTCAGAAGCTTTTGCACATTGACTTCTTAGCTCAGGCATAACGCTCACTGCAATTTGGGATTAATTTGTTAGTTTAATACAGGTGATGAACGTGTTATTATGACAGAGACCTGACCTTACACCCAGCGGCGCAATGCAGTTTTAGCTTTCTGCCCTCCCTCTGCATAAGCACCTACCAGAACGGCACAAGCAGGAGAGCTGAAAACACGGTAATTAGCTCGAGTTCAAACTGGGCTGTTTGAATATATGATTTTCACGACAAGGCATCAATCTACATGTACTTTACAAAATGATATCACATTTTGTTTTTGTTGGCCAGCATATCTACACCGGGCTAGGCTCCAAAATTAGAGTGGTCCTTCCTTCTACTTGGTCGTTCTAAACAGCTTTTCCCTTTTCTTGATGATTTTTCTTTAAGGAATTAACATCCAGCTCATGTCCAATACTTCATAAATGCTTGCAAAGGAGAGGAAGAAAGTAAATACCGAATTAACTGACACTAAGTGCAGTGATATTTTATCAGTATAAGTAAGACATCAAATAACGCCATATAGACGGTGGTTGGGAAAAGCTGCAGACTGACAGTACTCTCGGGAATCACGCAGAGCCAAAGGAAAGTCAAATGAATTCTTTTTTCCTGAGCTAATCCCCTGAAGTCAAATCTATTCTTTTCCGAAAAAAAAAAAAAATTAACTTGGAATCTAAGATAAGTTTTAGGCCACACAGGTTACCACTGGGTCAGGATTTCCCCACAGTTTCCTTGCATTTACACTAAGGATTTTCACATAAGCTTATCTTTACCTACATTTAAAAATGAATCGCATTAACTCTTTTGCTCTGCTGCCGTCATTAGGAACACCGGGCTGAGGACTCGCTGGAGCGTCTGGTATCCATCCAAGCTGAGAAATCTCACCCTACAAAAGTGGGGTTGTGCTGCCGAGGGCTTCGAGGAGGTACGGTGGGTGGAGACGCTTCACACCATCGTCCCGTTTATAAATTCTGCTTTGGATTTGTCAGCTACTGATTGTGACATTGGTTCTTACCATAACCCAAGCAGGCATAGCGGGAAGAGCTGAACACTTACGAGTGACGCCAGGCGATAAGCACTTCAGGACAACAGAGCTTAGCACAGCCTGCCAGAAGCTGCACTTAAAAATACTACAGGGCCATACCAAAGCCAGACAAATGTAGTTATTCACAAGGATTGCCAAAAAAGAACTTAATGATAAAGAAGTATGTATCTCACCCCCTTGCAGATGGAGACAGCTTCTTTGGACAGTGATTTTGGATAGGAAACATTATGCTCCATTATGGACTGGAAAAGTTCATCTTCATCTTCTCCATCAAATGGAGGCTGTTGAAAATAAATCACAGGTGAGTTACTTATTGTTTGGTCGGTTGTTTTTTTTTGAATTCCCCACTTTTTATGAAATGGCGTGACAATACTCTGGCCACGCTGGGTCAGGTCAAAGGTGCATCCAGCCCAGCAACCCGTCTCCAGTCCATCACAGATCCCCAAAGAGATCAGTACACAGCAGTGGTCCTTGCCCAGGAGCACACAGCAAACTCCCCGCCATCGGCACCTCGGCGTCTTCTCACCCAGAAGCTTAGTGTCAACCTGAGAAATAACTCAGGTAGAAACCGAGAAGAAAAGTTCACTTCTGCCCCTGACATGGCAGCCAGGCTAATGAAACACGTGCAGGATTATCTTCGTGATCACCTTTAATCAGTTTTTAAAGCTACCCTGCACCAGACAGCCAAAATACTTCAAAGGGTGAAGTCTGGAGACTGTAACTTTCAATTACTTTTTGTTAAGGTACATCCATTCCTCACTTAATTTCAGTTAGAATCCAGTTTGTTTTATGAAACATGGCTGTAGACTCTGCCTCTGTGAAGGGGAGACTGTATCCCAACCAAGGGCTGCATTTCAGTTTTAAACACAGGTGATGAGGAAAGTGCCCGTGGGTGAGTCCCCGGGATACGGGCGCTGTGCAGGACTCAGCGAACAGTAAATCTCGTTTTCTCAAAAGCATTCAAACGCGTAATATTTGCAATGCAGACTGTAAATGCTAACAACTGCAACTGCTACACTTTAAAAACTTTAAAAATGTCGACTGGAATTTAGTAGAGAAATTATTAAAGGCATTTGTTAAAAATGTATGTTTTAAGCTTAGGAAATGCATGCCTTTAGCTAACACTCAGTGAAAGCCAATTGCAGAAATCTTTTCCAACTCAAGACCAGTAGAATTCCTTAAAGTTGGTATTTATCTACCATTTACTGCAGTACAGCGTTGCTTTTCCACCCGAGTGACTCGGAGAGCAGTGTCTCATTAACTGTGCAGAATAAGGGGTCTGTAACTGAGCATATTTCAAGGGGCGAGACCCATACCTTACCCCGAGGACACACAATACAAAAACTATTCTTGTGACTTAGCCGCAAAGCAGAGCGTATACACACCCTTATTATGTTTCCCCGTGGTTTCAAACTACTAAAAGGTATTTCTTCCATTTGACATGCATTTTCCTGCTCAAGTGTCTCCCATTCAATTTTGAAGATGGCTATTTATAACATTATTACAGTACAAAGAAGCCGTATTCAAAGGCAGTGCGTGATTACGTGGGTGCAATATAAAGAGCTTAAAGCCTAAATGGAGTCAGCCAAGAGTACAAGGAGATAATATCAGTACGAAAGGCCCCATTCTTGTCCCCTGAACCCCTTAGGGAGCCTTGAAAGAGAGCAGTGTTGGAGAGGCGGGAGGAGGTCACAGAGCACGGGAGGGTAACTCTTACCTGGCCTGCCAACATCTCATAGAGCAGCACTCCGTACGCCCACCAATCCACAGACTTCCCATAGGGCTGGTAAGCGATAATCTGTATAATCACAAAAAAAAACCCAAAGGAAAAACCCCTACGTTAACTAACACCCAGTCTTGTGACATGTTAGACAAATAGCAACATACAGACGAACATATTTCCTTGAAAAAGCCCAGAAAGGGAATCCTGTCATCCTCCCTCCAGCTAATCATTGGTTTCAGTGGGAGTTGGATTGTTTTGCAAATGTTAGTCTCAACCCATCTGCATCTTTTGATACTCTGATATCTTGGGAAATGCAGCTCTTGGGAGGCCTCGGGATGTGCGTTTGAAGGCAAGGAAGCACAATGTAGGAGACAAGGCAAAAATGTTATTCATCCATTTGTGTCAAAGCTCGAAACCATGAGACTCACTTAACTTCCAGATTATCAATAATTAAGCCTTTCTTTTCTTTTTAATATTTATATTTTAGTTCTGCTGTAAAAGGAATCAATATTTAAGAAAAGAGCAAACCCCCGAAAAGCTCAGTTACATTTTCCCAGGTTCCATGACTAAGATACTCTGAGCACGAAGCCAGATACCAGCTACACCAAAAAGGAAGGGGTTTCTGCTGTTCGGCCTAATGGAAATGTGAAGTATTTTGCATCCTCTGGGTTCACATCTGACTCACACAGAAGCAGAAATCGCGTTCTGACACAATGAAAGGCTGCAAGTGCCATCAGCACGCAGGTCCCCTCGCGCGTCATTGTCTTTAATCGAGGCCTCTTCAGAGAGCAGTGTTAATTTATTTAAGAGATGCGTTTGGGCACGCTGTAGAGGAGTTTTGAGGTGCAGAGTTCTCTCAGATCTCCTTCTAAATAACCGTGAAGGGATATTGTGCATCGTGAAGGGATGTAGGACGTCCCAGCCACTGCCCATCCGCAGCACCGCTCCACAGAACAAGCAGAGAACTGAGGAGTCATTACTCCAGGTGGGCTCACGTTTGTCTTCCCGTCTGCATGTGGGTTTACTCTTTGTGAAACAAACTGCTAAGACAAGTACACATCACATATTGTAGAATTTTTAGTTGTCCGAAAGAGAAGTTGAACCCGCAAGTTGTGTAGTTTCTCAGGAAAATACCGAGTCGCCGGTTCAGCAAAGCAGGGCTGCCTGGCTACTGAATAAAATTAGAGTCCCTACGTGATTTTACGTTTTTCACTGGGGTAACAGCAGTACATGAACTAAAAATCACTGCAATGTTTCTAAGCAAAGGATTTCAAAATCAATCGCGCTTTGAAATACACTACACAACCAGTAACAAGCAGTAAGAAGATTCTCAGCTGAAAGGCCCTACACAAAGGCAATCTTTATTAGTTGTCTTTTAGCGGTAATATGCGCTTTAAAATATATATTTGGGACGTTCATTTCATATTATAGTGGTTGACATACTAGGTGACTCTCCCTCTAATTTCTATCACCAGTAAGTTCCCAGAGGTCCGCTGGAATCAATGGTGCTTCTTGAAAGACCAAACACTTTCAAAATTTTATCCAGAAAAAATACTGGCCTGTACACACAGAAAATGATAAAACATTTCATCCTCAACCCTTCTCTGACAATCTCTCCTTGCCATATGGAAAAGACTATTTTATCAAAATAAAATTTCGATAAAAATTTTGTCTGTCCAGGAGGCCACAGTCCACTTCTCCTTCTGTTGTTAAAGAGTTTGATGGGAGTGTCGAAGAGAGGAAATCTTTTAAATACGGTACTGCAATGTCATAAAATGAAAGATGTAACAAAGCCCGGACTCAGCGACGCCTTTTGTTTATCCAGCAGGAGGTGAGTCAAGATTGGGTCGTTCTCTAAATAGCATTCTCATCAGCAACTGTAATCTGCCCCAATTAAATCTGCCTTTGTGAGAGAATATCAAGCAGAATCATCAAGAGAGACAGAATTAGCATGAAAAAAGCTCCTACATTTAACTTAACATATGGTCAGAGTCACCAAAATTTTTGCCCTGTTTGATGCCTCATGTCAACATCAGCAGAAGCATCCGATGAAGAGAGCAGTGCCCCCTCCGAGCTGGCACACACCTCCCACGCCTGAACCAGTCGCTTGATGAAAGAGTGGGGTTTGAGAAATAAATATGAACACCGAGTTCCACTGGGACTGGAGAGGTCCCACTGCAAATGCAATAAAACCACTTTTTTCATTGAATCACAACGTAGGACAAGGCAGTACTGTCGATGTCCGCTGCTGGACACCACAAGTTTCTTCCTTTAATCCTGATTAAATTCACCCAGTTTGAATCACCAGCTTAATCCTGGTAAGGGTATGATACAAGTGAAACACAGAAAAGCGATCTGCCACGTTCATTCGCCAACCTGCGTGTCATGCACAGAAACCGGCGGTTGTACTCATAACACTGGGAGCTATTCAAAGCATTAATTGGAAAATGTAAACGGGAGGAAAGAACGCTCACTTCAAGGAAGGGATTACATGTGGGAGGAAGCAGATGAGTTTTCAATATACAGTCAAACATGCATTGGTACAAACTCAGCAAGTTATGTCGTATTTTCGGTAGTTCCCTCCTCCTCATCCAAAAACCATCACGTATTACCTACCAGCTGCTGCACTCAAAGCCATCGCTGGCTGCCTTGCAGCAACTGCCAAAATAATCCTATCTGCCTGTACAAATTTTGGTATCTTTTAGAGTAAATAGGGGTATATTAACATGACCTCCTATCTCACTGCAGCGTGCAGAGCAGACCCATGGAGCAGCGAGGCAGTTCATGTGCCCAGAAATGAAGACCCGTACCCTCCTCCAGCTGCGACCTCTGCTTTCTACTGGCCAGGGAGGAGTGGAGAGTTGATCTCCTTTCCTTCCCTTCCCCTCCTTCTCCACCATTAATTTAAACGATTGCCTTTTTCATCTCCTCTTGCATTTCAAGTGTCCCATTTTCCCTACCTATTACTGTACTTTAAGAGCTCTGCCTTTCCAGATTCCGTGGATTTGAGAGCTCAGGAGGAATTTCTCTCATCAAGCCAAATTGGCAGAGGAACGTTGATTCCTTTTTTTCTTTCTTTTTTTTCCATTTTGCCTCCAAGGAAGGCACAGTTAAGAACAGGACACAGAGATTAATACCAGCAATTTGCAGGAATGTTTAGATCATTGCAGCTTGCAGCTGGTAGCCAGTTGGGATGAAAAGATTATATCCCACAGGCAAGAGAAAATATTTTGTGAACATATCTTGTATCTACTGGAAAAGTTAAAACTCAGTTATTAAAAGAAATAAATATTGCTGCTACAAGAAACAGTCAAATGTACACCTTCCAAACCTTTGTAATACCTATCAGCCTCCCATAATCCCGGCAAATGCAAGGTTAGAACTTAAGGTGTTGAGACTATTAGATGGAGGAGAAGGGGAATGGAGTTTCTAATTTAAATTCTCCTGAAATTCAAAGGCAGTGCTCTAGCTGCTGCAGGGATGCTGATGGTGGGGTTCGGTATTGCACCACAGGCAGCGGGGCTGTGCCGGCAGGATCCCATCCCGCTAATCTTCTTGACATCCATCTCCTTCTGTCTCTCTTGACTGGCCAAGGAAATACAAAGTATTAATTGATTTCATGGCTATTTTACCACTCTGACCATAAATATTAAAGTTCAGCGCATCAATAAATGTTCTTTACTAGATAACCACTTTCTGCCTTACAGAAGTGGTCAAATCAGGAATTCTACCAGTTTAACCTCTGCACATTTCTCAAATTGGAGAGGGTAAGAAAATGAATAGTAACTCCAGTGCGTTATACACCTAAGCAATCACAAATGCTGACTTTCCCAATTGTTAAAAAAACAAAGTATTATTTTACAGCACACCAAAGCGTGCAAGTCCACTCTGCTGAATGCGGCACCATATTCTCCTGCTTCTCAGTTCGGAGATCATACGTGTGAAGCCAGCTGAGATGTCCCTGGATGGTCCTTCCAGCCGTGTCACCTCTGAACTAGCTCTGTGGGTAGTTCACGTGGAGGCAGGAGGAGCTCCTTCAGAGCCCACTCTAGACACAACTTTATTTCCCAAATACTGATGAAAAGAGCTAATTCTCTATGTTTGAGTGAAACACGCTCACAGGACTACTCGACGCTAGATACCTTCAGCAGTTTATTTAGATTTAGCTCATTTATCTCCACCCAGCAGGGAATAGTACTGTGCAAATGCAACCTCATTATAATCTATTATAAATTTATAAATTTTAGCCCATGGAAACCTGCTAAAATGTTCCTGCAAGCAAAACATGAACCTTACTTTGAAGTTTACCACAGACCTAGTTAGCAATTTGTCAGTCACAATAATGCGTTCCGAAATGAAAGAGAATCAGCCAACTAAAAAACATAACAAAATGTCTGCTTGTAAGATAATAGAAAGACTAATTTCCTCCCAGTTACTGAGTGTTTTGGTAAAAGGTTTATTTCTTTATATGAAATTTCCAAATAAAGTAAAAGAAACCATTCCAACACTGACCCGTATTGAGCATTTTGGCACTGACAACGTGTTCTTTGGTATTATCTGGCACAAGACTATTGCCACAGAAAGGACACTTTTTAATTTATCATATTGGCTTCATTTATGTTTTGACAGGAGAAAATGAAATACTGCTCTGGTTGTTTGATATCCTGCTGCAAGCAAGAGCAACTTGTGAAAAAGCAACGTTCTATAATACACCATATTTCACTCTGAAAAGCATGAATTAGCAACTGGAAAAAACCAAACTATTTTTCATTCCAGTTTCACAGAGATGACAAAATTCACCTTAGACGCTAATTTACTTGCCCATGTGTAAATCTCCCATATTCCAACAAACATTCAGCTACAGCCAGAAATGTTCCCGCCAGAGCTGCCTCTCGCCCAGCACTCAGCGGAACACCGAGCAGTGCGGAGCAGGATACAGCCTCTCGCGCTGGATTTGCAGCCAAACAAATCAAGACTCTGGAAAGCTCAGTATGCACAAACACCAGATTTTAATATTCATATTTTTGAATCATTTCCAAATCACCACATGTGCTTGTTCTTAATGTTTTATACCTAAACTGCTGAAACACGGCTCATATCCAGGCTAAAGATCTGAACTCTACGCTTGTATTTGTCGCAGTGCTTTAAAGTAGAACCGTATTTCTCATGAACAAATTTTCATTTTAGAGATGCTGCAGTCAGGTTTGTGTTTGAACATGATTTTCCGTGGCTCGAACGCAGCCCAGGTACTGCCAAGTCACAGAAAACTCAAGTCAAATTACGGATTTATTCCACCAACCCCATTCAAGCCCTGACCTCATAGCTTGGTTGAGGCTTTCAATGACTGGAGCTTTCCCGAGATCCAAAGCTGTAACTCAGAGCACCTCTGTACCATTTGTAAGACGTGGCCTGGGAAAGACTACAGTAGTTTTGCAGGGAGGTCTGTGAAAAGCTTCAAGACCTCATGAGTCCCTTCCCAAAAATCAATGAGCGGTTTGTGATTTCCTGAAAATGCCAAACAATCCTTTAAACGGACGTATCCTTGTCAGCTGTGTGCACTTGTGGAGAAATACATTAAAGAAGCTGTGTTTGCTCCCAATAAAAGGTTTGCTGACCTCAACAACAGCCTCAACAATGCCCACGAGCTCTCTATAACTTCACAAACTGAAGCACAAAGTTCTTCATAATAACAAATGTTATTATACATACAATAACATTTCCAGGCTACAATTTAAAATCACAAGGTGGTGATCCGGCTGTTTTTTGGTGATCCAGCAAAATCTGAAGCACTGATCTCATAAAAAGTTAGGTTGTCAATCAACTAGATATTTCTTAAAATCGTGAAGTCTTACGGATAATGTTGTATTAATTCACAAAGTTATTCAATACACCTGCAGAAGTATAAACAGTACCATCCACAGAGTATCCGGAGCTGCAGCTATCCAAACCTGGTGGTGTAAAATGTGCACAGGGACAATTTTCATTTGAGAGACTAAAAGGTTCTTGAAATGGTAAATATTTACCTCTGGTGCAATGTAGTCTGGAGTGCCACAGAAGGTCCTGGTTGTTACTCCATCTAACATATGTTCTTTGCACATTCCAAAATCAGCAATTTTAATGTGTCCTTCAGAATCCAACATCACATTATCTAATTTCAGATCTCTATGAAGAATCACAGTAATTTAATGTTAATGTTTAGGATCAGCTAGGGCCAAATTATCTACTTCCCAGTCTAGGTGAGGGGTACGTGTAGCTATTTGGGGGGTCAGAGGGGACAGGGGCGCACATGCACGGCAGTCCGCAGTCCGGAGGGGGCTGAGCACCTCACCGCAGATATGGAAGAACCACCATAAGCCCTGAAACTGGACACTCAATGAAGGGACGGATGTATATGACCACGCACACACACACACTGAGACTTCTGAGCACGTAAACCAATGCAACGTCCCACAGGAATGCAGAAGGTAATATTTTACACTTTCCCGTTGAGTTGGGCAGAGCACAGACGTCGGAAAAGCTCAGGTAAAGCAGTGGCTTCTCCTTACAGCGCACCAACACAACAAAACGAACACTGCAGCAACGGCTTTTTATAAAACATTTAAAAAATGCACTGCAACGTTAAAGGAACCGATCCTTTTGGGATTTTAAAAATAGTTCAGAAATTACTTATGTCAGGTGAAACTCACCTATAAATAATTCCTCTGTTATGGAGAAAGAACAACCCAACTGAGATCTCGGCCGCATAGAACCTGTGTGAAAAACAAAACCAACAGATTTTTTATTGCTTCGTGAGTTCCTTCTGACAAAATATTTTGGGAATGCATCACGGTAAAGAATGTTAGTATAACAGCATATAAAGTATAATATACATTTTTATGCGTTAATATATATATACACACTATATATTACAAAGTATAAAAATATATATTACAAGCAGATGACATAAAAGACACCTTTCTTCAACTTGACTTTAACAGGTATTTCAACTATTTCATGATAAAATAATGCAGAATTGAAAAAAAATTTGAAAATGTCTCCCTAGACCAGAAAAACTGCTGCAGCTGGAGCACAGCATTTTACTGCGCTGATCTGACTCCGTCTGCAAAGGTCATTATCTCTAATCACATATCAATGCTGAATTCAGGATGCGGCTCAATTTACATTGCAATTCACATGGCATGAAATAATTTGCAGAAATAGTATTCCTTTATGCAGGCTGTTAATGGATTAATTACATAAAGCTAATTCAAATGATTACCTTATAAAATATAATTGCTGAATGTAGTTAAAGGTTATATAATATCGATGGAGGTTTGAAGCCAGTTGCTGTGGAACTGTGCAAATTATACGCGAGGGGATTATTTAAAGGTAAGATTAATTTTAAGGCTGGCACAAGGGAAAGGAAAGTTTAGCTCCAAAACACTTGATCAGAGGTGTTTGTGAACGCGTGTGCCTGAAGACGCTCCACAGGCGTAAGCTGTCATGAAGCACCACAGTTTTCAACGAGTGTTGGCAAGCTGCATTAGCTGGGAGTCAAGGATGATGTGACACCATCCAGTCTTTATTCAGCAAGTTGTCGAAATTCTGTTCTGTATCTCAAATACTTATATTTAGAAGGCCTCTCATTTAAACAAGCCCCGATTACTCAAATCAAAACGAGAAATTATTTTAGCTGAACTCTTAAAGCAGTCGGTCACACTTGTTTTTAAAGTTTCATTGGTAAATGATTTATGAAACACTAATAAATGATGATGAGATGTTATAAGCATGACTAAAATGATACTGATGGATCTATTCACATCTGAATATGCTACAGATCATTATCAGTTGCTCGCTGATATGCCAGATGCACAATTACCTGCAAGGGACCATGTATATAAACGATTTTTATTCATTTATTAACCCCTCACAAATAAAACTTCTATAAAAAAGTAGGATCACAGAAGTTCTTATAAGCTATACACTGAATGTATCTTGTACAAACTATAATTTATATTGCTATGCTATTTGTGTTGCCTTTCCCTACAACATTAATTCAGACTGAAATGTTCTACTTACTTCTTTTTTTATATACGCTTTTAAAAACAACACCAGAATACCAAGTAACACCTTTAATTTCCTGTTGCCTTGTTTAAATTCTTGTCACTTGTAAAGTGGGCACTGCATGCCTTTGTTCGTGCTGTATTTTTGAATAAAAAGGCACAGCTTCCTTTGGTCTGTGTGTGCAAACAGCGTTTTCAAAATAAACTTCCGCTTTTGGGCCTTAAAAAACACAATCGGAAGAGGCCGGGGTAGACTTCACACTGAACCCGGGAAGACGCTACCAGATAGTGTGATAAAGAAACCTAATCCTCTTACAGTGTAAAATTAAGATGATGACATGATTTAAATATATAAACACGAACACTCACACTGCTTGTGGCTCCTTAAATTTTCCTACTTGCTGAATGTGATACATGAGATCACCACCATTCACATACTCCATAACAAAATACAGACGGTCCTAGGATAAAGTATTAAAGACGCGCATAAATACATTAGAGAAAATATTAGATATGCATTGATCAGCAAAAAAGTCACTAATATGTCATTATAAAGCTTTTAAGATTATTAGGACTGGTTGTACATTCTGGGAAAATTGATAGATCAGGAAATGGAAGCGGAATGTTTTGTAAAACCTGCAAGAGTAAAGGACTGATGAGATCGGCCTAGATTTGCCAGTTTCAGTGACGCATTTTTATATATTCTTTGTCTACAACGGTTCCCATAGTTATTCACATATAGTTTTGTCTGAAAAAACTGTCTGTCTAAAAATAAATGTAAAAAAAACGTAAAGATGGTTGAAAATTCTTGCTTTGATGCCATTTCTAATCCTTCCTAATAAGTTTTCCTTTGGAAGATGGGAGGTATTAAAAATATATTTTTTTGGTTATTAAAAAGAGGCAAAGAAAAGCAGTTGTAGGGTTTACAAAAGCATCTGGAAGCTTTACAAGTGGCACTAAATTAATTTCTCATAGGCCAATATTTCAGCTAGAGGAAGATGGCAATACGGTATATTGGAGGGACGTTTTTCTTCCACAGCGAGGACTTTTAAAGCCCATATCCAGGTATCTCAAACCAAACATGACCGTAACATATTTGAGTGCACTTAAAACAGTATTTTCCTACCCAGTGATCTTCAGACAGTAAGACTTAAACCAGCAGGTCTGTCTCCCAGTTTTCAGAGGACTAAAACTGAGCTCTTCCAAGTGACTTCAGTAAGAATACATTGTTTACACTCTACAAACCTCTTTTAGTTAGGATGGATGATTTTCATGACCTAAAATTGAAGATCCTGGTGGACAACATCATGGCAAGGTTACTATCCACAGTTATAACATGACCCAGGCAGCAGATAAAATGCATTGACAGTCTTCCTCCCAATTACAGAAGACATATTTTTTGCTTACTCTGATTTTTCTTCAGTTATTTTTGAAAGAATCACTATCCTGAAGTATTCGTAGAAAAGTTCCGGTCCGATATTCTCATTTAGACTTATTATTAAGATGCTCTAGTTCAATCTCTTCCCTTCAGCATTGATGGAAAAAAAGTCTCCAATTGTCCAGTAACTAAGATTTCAGAACATCAACATACATTTAAAAGCTGTGATTTCCTATGCTGGGTCCAACAGTCCAAGCCATGGGCAAAATGTTTAATTGGCCAGATCAGATATGTAAAATTTAGATTTCTGTATGAATTGTCTTATTGTAAAATCCATGGCAACAGAAGCCTGCAGCTAAAAGCACCAGCAAAAATAATCATTTTTTTCCTAGAGTCACACAGTTTATGCCTTTTTTTCTCCTTAGTATACGATTTCCGATTTTTGTAGCTAATATTAATCCTCAAGAATATTTCAGAGCACCAAGTGCAAACCACTCAACTCTTAGAAAAACAAGTAAATTAGGCAAAGGTGTTAATGATTTATCTAGGCTTTTATGTAGCTCCATTGCTCTTGCACATGATAAAACAAAAAAGTAATATCGTAAATACTAAAACCCTCAACTTCTTTCCTCCGTTCCCCTTAGCCAGAAAACACTAGACATTGGTACTTTTAAGATTTCACATTTAAAATGCAGTTGCTCAAAAGAAAGATAAGATTAAACAAAGTGGTTTTTCATTTACTGATGACACTAAGCTTTTTGGTTACTAATGAAGTCATATGAAGAATTAGAGGGAGATAGAAGTCTATTTCTCACTGGGACCTCTCTTATTACAACAATCTTCATATTATAAGTAGAGACAGTAAACATATTTTAGAAAGCAAGAATTACCAAGTGCAATAGTTCCCAGATTCACATTTTCGTGTGATTAATTATGTCTGCAAATCTGTTGCATTCAGGACATTTTCTGCTCAGAGATTTGTAGACATTAAACAGTCTGAGAACGCTTCTACCAACACAGACAATTATGCTATGAAATGGTGACGGGATGACGTGGCTCGTTTGTGGACTATTACAACGTTATTACTTCAAACTAACTCCCTGTTGTTTGTTCGTTTGTTTTTAGATTAAAAACCATTAACAATGTAATAGGTAAAAGACGGTCACGTGGAAAAACAACCACGTATGTCCCTTCATCACCTCCTTATGTGACAACTGAGCCCTGGGCCACTAGTTCAAGGCCATGGTCATAAGATGGCTACAAGGTGAGGCAAGAAGAGCTTTGATTTCTTGTGAACAAAGACCTCTGCCCAGCTTGGGACACTTGGAACTGGTTTGCTAGTGGCAGGGTGTATCCATGCCCACGCCGAAAACCAAGAGCAGATGGAGCGCCTGCTGCCTACCACACGGCTGTCCACGTCATCCAACAGACCGGTCTGGTGCTGCTGGGTCTTCTGGTGCGGCTGGATTGTCAGATCCATCCTGCAGCCTGCCTCTGGGAGATCCTTTGCAACGTCATTGGGAAATACCCACTTCATATAGGGATGGAAGAAAAAAACCCCAATGTTTTCCTCTGGGCCAGGAGTGCCATAAAACTAAACTGAATCCATCAAACATTGACTCATGACTAATCACCTCATGATATAATAACAGCCATGAAGATTTTTCATGCACTAGCCTCAGATCCTTAAAAGTATTTAGGAACCTTTGGGAATCTGGGCTTAGGGCTCTGATTTAGCAAAGCAGACATTGTTAAACTTACGACTCGTCACACTGGTCTGCTTGAATTACTGTATGAAGAAAAATCTCTAAACCTAGGTTTTATGTTTAAAATACAAGGGGCAATTACACGGGGTAACTCTTTCTTCACCATTTTCTATGTGCAGAAGCTGTAATAGTTTGGCTAATAATAAATGTTATTGAGCTGATAAAATCCAGTATCATATAGTATGGAAAACGTCAGGGTGCCAAGAAAGACAGAGCTCACGTACAACTGTTTGGAAACAAGAGTGAAGCTGTGTCAGAAACGGTGGTTTATCTTGCAATGCCAGGACTCGTTTTTCAACCATTGTACATTCAACATCATCATCCTGAATCACCACATCTTTTTTCAGTATTTTGATTGCATAGAGCTCCTCTGTCCCCTTCCTGTCTGCCAGCATCACCTGCACAAAGAGAAACAACGGGGTGAAAATCTTCCTACCTGCCAAGGGGGGAAGGTGACTCATATGCCCGAAGATTTGTATAGACGGCGATCCAGCTTTTCCTTTTATTGGTATAGACTAACTTGATCAAACCTCCAAAAATATCATCATTACTCATCCCCTGCAACGAGCTGTACCGGTCGTTTCAGGCAAAGCCTGTGCCAAAACCCTCTGGTTAATCGCAGGCACGTTGCCAAAGGGCTGATAAAATGTTAAGTTCCAGGGGACTTCTTTGGTAAAGGGCACTTTATCATGTAAGTGGTTGTTCAAACAGACAGAAAAACAGCCATCCTTTCTTTTGACTAATAGATTTCAAATATATACATACTATTCCTGTTTTTTTCCCCAATATTCAGCCTTACCAATGCTGGTGACTTCCAGAACTGGCAGAGTGACCTAGGTAGCAAAGCCAGAAACGTAGACTTAATTTCCTTGAAACTGCCAAGAAGTGAGGATCTAAAAGTCAGCAACTGTTTCTTACATCCTGCCCAACAGTATGAGTTTGTGTGGTTTTTTTGTTTGTTTGTTTGTTTGTTTCAAGAAAACTGCCAATCATGACTGAAGCCTGCTAGTCCTTAGGGAATCGCCCTACTCCATGTTAAGAAATCTTCCCTCAAAAATGCACCATATCCTTTTGACTCTGGATTTTCCTTCTTACAGAATTATAAATTCATTTTTCCTCAAGAAAAAAAAAAAAGCAAAAAGAATGTGAGTGGAATAGTTATTAAGACTTCCTACCTTCCCGAAGCTCCCCTTTCCAAGAACCATGAGAAAGTTGAAATCTGTCAGCTTCACCCTGTCCAGATTGTTGGATGGCACACTTGAGTTCTTGTCTTCTGTTGGAGTAATGACTTTGTTACCAGCTGGCCCAAGTTTGGCTTTCTGAAGAACATACACACACATACACACACAAAAACAGGAAAGTAAGAAGAGGAGCCCGTTTTCTTGGCAGAATGGATCACTGGGGGAAGGTTAGAATTGGAGATGACCATATTTGAGGCGGCATTCCCAGGAGAAAGGCTCCATAACAAAATTTGCACAGACACAACTTCGAAGGCTCATTCCAACGATACTTTTGACATTATTGAGTGAATTAAAGTGGAAAACTGTGTTTATGTATAACCAGATAAAAACAGATATACTTATCTGGTTAGAAGAGCAAAACCAACGCAAAAACCAAAGCCAAAGGAAAAAAATCACTTATTTTCATGCCAAGAGCAGGCTTATCTGGTGTTTTTGTTTTGAAATACAAAAAATGCTTTTCAAAAATATCACGCTATCATCTGCACGGGGTATTTTAGGATATAAACATTCTCTTCAGTACATTCTCTTTTAAAATGTAGTTCTGAAAGTCACTGCACAGCAAGAGTTAGGAAATCTTCGACATGCATTAAGAAAAATAACCTACATTAAACAAAAAACACAACACATGAGAGTTAATGCAGATGAACATGGCCACTTTCAAACTAGCAATACAATCAACTTTGATTTTCAATCAAGTGTTGATCTGGAAAAGGGAGGAAGGGAAATATTACATACAAAGGTTCTGCCTTGGCAAGACAGTCTGGTTTGCAGGAGGATGCAACAGTCTCAGTATTTCATATGAGACACCATGTAATTGCTCAAGTAAGTTGCATTTCAAATCTCAAAGTTAATAGAAGAGAAAAATGTAAGACTCCCCGCAAGATAATGCAGGCTACAACATAATATCCCTCTTTTTCTCAAAATAATCCCATATACCAGCAGAAGCAAAGCCAAGAAAGTTTAATAATACTTTGGGCTATAAGTGCTTCCCCCCATCTATCTAGTGTCTTGGTCTGGTAAATAACCTCTAACATGGTTAATTTACTTTGCGCCATTGACATATGCTCGACATTTAAGGATAACTACTTTTCTCACTGCACCACAAAAGGACAGTATTTGCACATTATCACTGTTTTACAGAAAGAAAATTATAGAAATTAAAGTTTATTCAAAGTCACATAGTAAATCATCTTAAAAGCCTGGCATGGCATATACCTTTGGCAGCCTCACTGGAAACTGGAAAATACAAACTTTCCCTTCCCAGACAAGTTTAAAACCATGAGATTGAAAGGGACGACTCAACTGATAGGTTCCAGCCCTGTACTGCTGCAGGCAGTAATGTCAAGTAAACCTCTGACAAAATAACCACGTGTCACTTGAAAAGCATATTCAGACGGGACGACTTTCCCTGCAACTTTATAAATGCAGAAAGCCTTATACCCCGCCACAGGGATATGAATTTGGTCAGTTTTGATCTCTCTCTCTCTTTTTTTTTTTTTTTTTTATTGTAATACAGTTTAAAATGTGGAATTTCTTTCACCATTATTATTACTTGCTTGCACGAAAGCAGCACTTGGAGATGCTAATCAGGACCGTGTGCTGTGCAAACGTTTAGGAAGAGCCAGTCCTGAGCATCAGCTTGTCCCTGAGCCTGCAGGGACGGCCCTCGGCAGCCCCGGCTGCTGCCACAAATCCAGTGTCCTTAATGGAGCCCTCTGTGGGGACGAAGCTCCTTTCAAGGCCACAATGCCAGACTGAGCCATAAGCAAAACAGGTTAAAAAAAAGAAAAATCCTAATATCCTGTATTTGCACAAGAGGAAGACACGGTTTACAGGAGCAGCTTTGCTGGGCATGGCTTTGTGATGCTCTCGCATATGGGATCTCGGATAAAAGATGCAAGAAGCAATTTGAATATCCGCCTTTTCACCAAGTAACACAGATCCGACTCAGGCACTGAGCGGAAAACACTAGCTTTATTTCTTATATTTCAAACCCACTGGGCAGGTTGTTGGCAGCCTCTTTGCAAAACGTATCAGTGAAAACCCCAAATGGAATTTTATTCCGAGGAAGTTTGCTTCTCTGGGCACAAAGCTGCCGTCCAGGCGGGGAGCGCCTTCTGCAGCGCCGCGACCCCAGGCTCCCAGGCTCGGGGCTCAACAGCACTTTTTTCCAAAAGAAAACAAGCGGCAGATCCATGCTCAGGTTCCTGTGCCCTCTGCCGGCACTCGGCGCTGAAAGCACCACGCTCGCTCGGATCAAACACAGGCGAGATGAAATCGTCAGGATCTGAAGGCGGCATCTTAAAATAATAGCAGAGAACCAAGCCAAGGCCTCTCAGCGCCCTGGCAAGAAAACGCTTAGCTTTAATAAGCTACAGAGGCGTGCTCCTCTACTTCCATTTTTTAATCTTTTTTTAATTAGACGCCGCTCTCAATTCGATAATTTCTTTTTTCACATGGCTGATTTTTAAGGAGAACATCGGGTGCCTCCTGTTCGGCCAAGTGGGCCCCGGGCCCTCTGCCCCGGGTGGATGCTATGGCAGGCAGGAGCCGATGGGACCGTCCTTCGCCGTGAGGTGACCCGTGCCGACGCGGCGCCGGTAGTCCTGGTTAGCACATCCCCGAGCATGAGCCCGGACACCGGTACGTGTACAGAGAGAACGCTGCTGCACACCGTGTGTAAGAAAACGTAGGAACACGGCATCCATGAAATGCCGGAGGACGCCCAGGCCGACTCAATGAACGCACACGGACTCCCGTGCAATGGCTTAATGGCCTTATCGGATTATCACAACCTTATCAAAGGTCCGTATTTCCCTTCAGCCAGGCCACTGACCATTTGCTCGCGGGCATGCCGAAAAAAGGTTTTCACACTTAGCATGTGAATTCCTTTTACTGCTTTTTGGCTTAAGGTCTTAGTGAAAATACGGTGGGAGTTTCAACGCTGGCAAACGTGTACTGGGAGGGAAAAAAAAAAAAAAGGAAACAATAATAATCCAAAACAAAACATTTCACAGACGATCCATTAAGAGCCTCCCAAAATGCTACTGCAACATGTTTCAGTTATGACATAGCTTCAGGCATGTAATTTTGTCATCTTCTTAGTACTATTTAAAAAAAATTTCCGAGTTACTGGAACAAAATTAGGCTATGGGCATGGAAATAAAATCAGATAAATGTGGTCAGGCCATTACAGATGCTACCTGTGCCACCAAGTTTTTGATGGGACAGTAAGACGTCTGTATGAAATAAACCCTGAAAGATCTAGTCCTCACTAGCTGTCTTTGAGAATTAGCTGCCGTGTATATTCCGTGTTATTCATGGAATGCGTGGAAGATTCTATACTCAGCAGAAACGTTGACAACTCATCACTACTAATTGATGTTGATGAATTTAAGGAAAGTCTTTGACCTTGCCCTTTTATTACAGAACTTAACCCAGAATATGGGAAGGTCCATCCCTGAAGGTGTTCAAGGCCAGGCTGGATGGGGCTGGGAGCAACCTGGGCTGGTGGGAGGTGTCCCTGCCCAGGGCAGGGGGGTGGGACTGGATGATTTTCAAGGTCCCTTCTGACCTAAACCATTCTATGATTCTATGGGGCACGGCTAAAGTAGTTCAGAAACTCAACTAATGATCTCTGGTTATGGCTAAAGGACTAGGAAAATACCTTCAAGTATCAAAATCACTTTACATTAAACTACAGAAAGTCTACAAAGGGAGCTTTATTCCTGATAAACCTTCAGAGAGAAAATGCCATGCAACCAACGCACTCTTCCAGATTCCTGGAGCAAAAACAGTTTTGCAACAACAGAAGGGACATAAATTCAAATGATTCATAAAAGTTTATTGGAAAAGAGCAGTGATATTTTGCCTCTTCCTACCATGACTGCAGTTGAAAATAGCACAATCCTACTTGAATCCACCCGTGCTTTTTATGGACATTAAAACTTGCGCAAGTTGAGAACGGCATTCCAGGCCCTGCATTCAGACTGCTTGGCTTAGTATCTCTGACAAAAACATAATATTGTTACAACGAAGCCAGCTCGCAGCAAACAAACCAGGAAAACAGAATGTTAAAGATAAATTAGTCTGCACTGGTAGCAGAAGAGTTAATCTTAAAAGAAAACGAGACATGCACATCATCTTACTTCCTCTGGTTTGGACGCACCTTATCTCGGCCAGTTCTTTTGCCCTGAAACCGCAGGTGAGACATACTTTATATATTTAGCCCAAACGCACTTCTTCCCGGAGTGTTACAGAAGTTACAGTGTGTTACACGGGACAGTCTCTTGGGATTTGGTGTGTTGGAAAAGATATCTCAGGTTTTGCTGCTAAAATGTATTCAATTTCTTTTTTATCTAAGTGTAATTGTTCTTTTAATTAGGTATGAAAAACCCCAGTCTTCTCCAAACCCTAATGAGGAGTGTGAAGCGAAGAAGAAAAAGAAGTGATTTAGGGAATAGTAATCCATTATCGCACTAAATTTTCATTCGCAGTAAATGTTCTCGTTGAGTCTTTTCAAAACTTTCTTTCTGATTTTTTACTGTGAAGACAATCTTATAGGACAAAACAGTAAATCTGAACGTTGGCTCTTCTGCCCTCCAGTTAGTATCTATAGGTCAGAAACTTAAGAATTACAGAGCAAAAAGACTGAATCAGTCATTTTTTCCCATTAGCCAATAAATACATAAAATTTGTGAAGAATTAAAACCAAAAATCTACACAATTGACATTCCTACCCTCAATCTCCTTAGAGCAATGAGCTCCGTATCATTACGTTACTGCTTTAACACCTCATATCGCTCACCTTCACTAATCCTCTTCTGCCGCTGTTTGGAACACTCAGCTCAGTACGACGGGCTTTGTTCCCGTACGGAAAAGGAACACCGAGTTCCAAAACCGCCCAAACTTGCAGCCGCACCCCAACACCCTCCACGCACAGCTTCAGGAGGGAGAAACCCACACCACTTCCCATGAAGACCTACTCAAGCCAAGAAAAGGCCTCGCGACGTGCGGTTCGCTAGAGGATGCATTTCTCAGTTGTCAAGGCAACTCGCTCTTAGCAAGTCCACAGATGCCCAGCGGGGAGATCTACCCGTGACAAATTTTCAGGAGGAGAAAGTGACAAATGAAAAAATATTTAACAACAACGCTGAATTTCCATCACACGTGCGGAGGTATACACACACACAGCACACGCAACTTCTGTTTGGAAACGGTCCCGCTCATCGCCACGTTTCCTCCGTTACTTATTGGCTCCACTGACACCTACTGGGAAATGACACCCACGAGTTTTGCTCCCGGCAGCCGAGTGTCCTCGAGACTCACAGCTCCGCTTCGCACTACACACCACCGTCCTCTCCCCACCCGGCACCGGCTGCTGTGCCCGCGCAGTCGCGTTCAGCTGTACATAGCAAATGGACGATGCGACAGCAGGGAGCAGCACGGGCTTCAGCCCCTATTGCAAAAAAATCACTGTTTTGATAGCACGAGGGTCAGCGGTCTAAGGACTGACCGAGCAGGCTTCATCTCGGCTCCCAAGAGGTTCTCGAGATCCGTGGAGTGGGAATGTCCTCTTGCCAGGGTTCGATCCCTCCGCAAAACAAACTCCCCACGCATCTCGCACCGCCACAAGTTCTCACCAGTTCCTTGCTAGACCCCGACATGCTCATCAAATGTCACCGGGCGATGGAACAACCCATCTCACGCTCGCCCGCAGTCTTCCCAGGGTTTCTGTTCCTGATTCTCATATTAACCCAAAGCCACCGCAGAGCCGCAGGTAACACTCTGCATCTCGCTTAAAGAAATGGCAAAACAGGTGCTGAGAAATGAGAAAAGGAGGAAAAGAACAGTCTTAATAATAATATTCCAGTTTCACTATCAGAGCCCAGGAGGCTTTGGCTGCAAACGTGTAATTAATGCTCAATTACGTCTCTCACTACCCGGACTCTACACAAGACGCATCAGAGCAGCTCAGACCTCCGACAAACCATAGTGGGTGTCACTGACAGAGATGGCAAAACTCATACTAAGGGCGTAGAAAGGAGAAACTTAAATAATTTATCCGAGTCTCAAGGAAGGACAAAAAGCCCTATTCGGGTTTCCAGTCATGAAAGCTCAGTGGGGATTTTGATCAACAGGTTGAGCCGTTAGCAAACCTTTAATAAAGTAAATAAATCCAATAAATATCAAGTCAAAATCTGGAGGAAAAAACCTCCCATTCACTGAAACGTTCTCGATCATTGTGGCAGCTTGTTTCTTACATTATTGCATTTCCAATTCCATGTAATTATAGATGCTATGAAGGACTATCAATTTCCTAGTTTATACAACTTAATTACCAGGACGCTGTGAATTTGAAATGAGAAGAGTCCATTTCTAAGCCCCAGCAAGACCTAATACCTCACCAGACTGAGTTTTAAGCTTAATACCCTAACCTAATGCAAGCTTGTAATTCATTAGCGGAGAGTTTTGTAGTCATGGAAACACCACAGCAAAGAGGAAGTCGGAGCCCGAGCCCCGGCTGATTTAGCAGCCCAGCAGCTGGAACCGAGCGGGGACGGCATGAACGTCACACCTCCCTCCAGCCTGAGCTCCCGTCCTCGCTCTTGCAAGCCAACGGAGAGAAGGAACTTCCTTGGCCATTTTACCTATTTCCCCGCAAAACGTGTGCTGGGCAATCTGGGGAGATGCTTCTGCATTAAATTTCTCATGAAACAGAACAAAAGACACAGTCTCGGGCTCTTTTGCTTCTTTCCTTGGCTTAACAAACGCTTATGAAGAAGGTGGCAACACACGGCTTGTTCCCACCTTACTGTGCGCTCTCACTGATTCTGATTTGTTCCTTTCAAAACCAAATGACTAATGAACTAAATTACAGAACTGCATGGCACTAATGAACGTACAGGCATGTATTCAGCCACCTAGAAAGGAGCACGCGTGCATTAGGCTGCGGCAGACCCAAGGTGCCCACAGCAGACACTGCAGTGCAGCGAGACCCACCCGTCGCAGGAGATGCGCCGTACCGCGGACACTGTCACGGATTCACGGGGTTCACACAGATCATTTTTCAGCCACGGATTCCTTGGTGAAACTGCATCCTAGCGAAACTTCTGTGCAGCAAGGAGAGCACTGAAAATATGCAAATAAGCAGAAAGCTGCACTCACGTTTATTTTCATGATGGCGACGTCACTACGGTGAACTGCGACGTAATTAGTAAAAAAGGCAACTTATAAAAATGAAGTAAAATGCATTTTTACTTCAATAGCTACAATAGTTATTGAAAAACTAGCTAGAAAAAATTGTTCTCACTCCCATTGCTAGTAAAAAGGCGTGAAGCCAAACAGGATGTTTCATAAAAATATAAATGGGGAGAGTGATAAAACTCTACCTGGGAGTTAAATACAGACTATATTATCTCTCGGTTTACTTTGCCCCTTATTTCCTCTCCTCCTCCCCTTAAACTTGGGTCGTATACATCCTTTTGGTTAGTAATAGTGAATTTATTTGAAGGATTTGCCTGAAAAAAATATTTGTGCCATGCGCGAAAAGGATTAGAAATGCCTTTTTTGCAGAAAGTGTGTCCAAGAACACAGGGAACCCACTCCTGAAGCCCACCCACGTGCTGTACCGCTGTGCTCATCCCAGAGGAACGATGATACCAGAGAGTCCATAAATTAATCTGGGTTACAAGGAACGGAAGAGAAAGCAGTGTGACCCAGAAAGAATTCGGGATGATTAGTAAAACTGCGTTATTTTGTCTAATCCTAGCACGAGCTGCGTGTTTGGGACCCGTGCCTCTCCCAGCACCTTGCAGGTTCACAAAATGAATGAGGTAATTCTAGTTACGACTCAGAGATTTCCGTGGAGGGCCATTTCTCTCCCGGAGCAGGGAGCCGAGCAGGACGGGGGCAGGACATTACGGGAGTCATGAGGCACCCGAAGGCCGAGACGAAGCGAGCAGTCGGAGGGCGAGCACAGGCAGGGCTCGCTTTTGCAACCGCAAATTATTAAACATTTTTTGATTAGGGGAAAAATTATCATCGGTGCCAGTTAAAAATCTTGAATAAAGGGCTGTATCAAAACCGTTATGCTGAATTTCATCAAAATAGCAGTTTAATTTAACAGGTTTATATCTTTCTAACTATATACACCCAAACAATCTGCGTAACTTCATTTCTGTCGGGACTTTCGCTGGATCCAGCCTTTCGCTTTGGCAGCTCTTCTCTGGTCTTTGCTGACCCCTTGTGGTTTCTAACTCCGAGGAGAAATTATTTTTTCAAGCTCAACGTTACGTTAAACGGGTGTTTACTTCGGATAAAGACAATAAGAGAATCCTACAGGACAACACAACAGTTTAATGGCATCTCAACACAGCTGCTTATTTTGAGGGGTTTATAATGATATTCCTTCTTCTCTCTTTTTTTTTTTTTTTTACACTTTTTTGTGTTGCTGTATAGAAGTTAAAACTGTATGAAGCACTTGAATACATGATTTCTAAAAAATCCCCAAATTTGTCAGGCACAAGATTACGGGAGCCACATCCCCTAGAAAATGTAGATAATGAAGTCAAATAACTATGAAACACAGCAATTCAAAAAGGGATGCATTTATCCTAAGAATCGGAGTTTCAGGGGATATTGCCCGGGACAACGGATGTCTGGCCGCGAGCAGTGAAATCTCGAGAGGGAAGAGTTTCCAGTTACCCGTTTGGCACTGTCAACATGTTTAATCTGTTTAATAATCCTGTGGCCACCTGAGTCTACTTTGTTTTCCGCCTTTATTGCCAAACGCGCTATCCTCTGCAACACAGCAGTGTCTAACTAGATGAAATGTAATTAAAGAGGCTGCCTAGGAATAATATTCAAGAATTCTTGCAGAAATATCCTGTGGTAGTGGTAATAAAAAACCCAAACAACAAATACGATGCTAGAACCGCAAATCCCTAAGTGTCCAAAAAAATATTGCTTTTCTATATGCTCCTTCATTTTTTAATTATGCAAATCACTACAATTTTTCAATAATAAATAACCTAGAGTGTAGAATTTGCTTTTAAGTATAAAACTCATTTCAGCATGGGCAAAAAATAATAACATTCTGTTCTAAAATTATCGTTAAGGACTTCAGTTCTCCCGGATCTTCGCGCAAACTGCTGCAATCAACCACCAGGGCCACGAAACGCTGCAGACCAGGACTGGTTTTAAAACCTGGGGATTCTGTATCCAAGTCCTACCACACCAGGGAATTACTTAATGCACACAGACGCACGCACACACACAAGGATGAAGGTGTTTTCTGCGTGGTGTTGTGAATATAATCTATTTAAATATACGCTTTGCTCGTGGAACACAAGCAGCGTGAATGCCTGATCGTGATCCTTCCCGCTATGGGAGAATTTCCTAAGGAAGTATTTATGCTGTTTGACTCTGCCCACGGCATTCTCAAGTTTGCTATGATATTATAAAATCGTTTTTGTACATTTTACTGCTTCCTAGCTCCGAAGCGTTACATTATCCTCAGGAACACAGCCTTCCTTCTTCATCTGCTCCTGCTGTTTCCTTTCAATTCCAACGTCGTGAATTTGGGAACACAACCTCCCCGGCGGTCCCACATAAACTCATTACTTACAAAAGTATTTCCAAGGACACGCTAACGTCAGTGGCGACTAGCTTGCAGAATGCAGCCCGCAGTGACGCTTCTGAGCTTAGGTTAGGGCTGCTAAGTCACTGCCAGCAGCCAGCAGAGCGGGGGTTCGCAATAATTTACAGAGAAAAGACAGACAATAAACAAGGAAGCGTTTTTTCCACAAAAAGAAAAAAAAAAAAAAAGGAATTCTTGAGTCTCCTCTTCGCATCAGAGCAGAGTGCCAACTTGCTCTGTGGGAATTCGTGTTTATGGTTCACAAGGACTAAGCATGAATTTCGCCTCTGAAGCAGCAGCTGTAGGAAACCGTTCAGCTTTTTTTAGGTGGACTCCTATGACGAAAACACGAACTGACCGAGGCTTTTTGTCAGTATGTACCAGTGCACTTCGAGGTCCGGATTTCACAATGAAGTGACAACATGATGTTAGACATAACTTCCCATTTATCCCAGATGCGGTTTTTCAGGGTAGCTTTTCCTCTGGTTTAAAATACATTTAAACAGAGAAACTTGCAACTTCCCTGCATTAAACAAGTTTAATCAATGAAACCACCAGGTGATTTTATTTTCAAATACGAAGAGGAACAAAGGACTGAGGAAGGGTAGTCCTCTCCTGTACAGGCTCTTCTGAGATAAAGATATCAGATAAACAATCAAGGTTAAGAGAAAATAAGTTACTGATTACATGACAAATGACTACCGCATTCGGAAATATTTGGCAATGACAAATGGTGTTATTCTTTGTTTTTCTGGTTCAGTATTAAAACGTTTGGTAAATTCATGCATTAATAATAGAAATAACTCTTCAAAAATAAAATTTGATTTTAAAATTAGGTATTTTAAGTTTTGAGCTATATAAAACGTAAACTGCTCTAGGCCAACTTAAGTTGTAAAAATACTATTTGAAGATGATAATGGCTTCAATAACCATAGATACTTAAAAACAGTTCACAGCACAGGAGCTTCGAATTCCAATTTAAATCGTAACTTAACCAATGTATGAAACCGAAAGTGTGACTTGTGTCAGCAACCTTTGCCCTAATAAAGCAAGGCAATTTGTTAGAGATACATGCAAACAGAAAGTCCACACATGGATGTTCTCAATGCTGATGTGTACCTTCTATGGCAATAATTCCGTGATGCGGTGATGAGTGAAAGAAGTAAAATGGGAAGTAAACAGGTGAATTGGTACTTCTGGTATCAGAGCATTGTGCACATGGGTAATATCTCTTATGATATAGTATACTCCAGCTAACATACGGCAGCATATGTAGCACGTTATATCATAAAACATGCAGGTTGTATGATGTAAATTTATCTATTTAAATATACAGCGAGCATGAGCATTCTGTGATCTGTGGCAGTTATTTAAAGTGCCATGAGTGTCTTTCAAATTAAAGATGCACCATTTTCCACTTTCCATGAGAAGGCGGCATTCGTTTAACTAATTCCTTCAAAAGGAAAGGCACACTGCATCTGCTGAGGTTTGACGACCCCTTTTTTTGTAAGCAAACTTCTATTCTGGGGAGTACTTTGTGCCAAATTATGGAAGATTCTTTTTTTTTTTTTTAATCAATGAGAAAAGCTTAAACTGGGGAAAAAACAAGTGCATCCTTAAGACATCGTGAGAATGAAACTGAATTGAAACTTCAAGCACTGGTAGGGAGGGTTGTGTGAAGAGAAAGGTGTAGCAGAACACCAAGGAGAAAACTACCTTGAAGAAGTGGATATTTACATGACAGTCCTGGAAGAGACAGGAAAGGGAGAAACACTGCTCCGTTAGTAAAGGGCTGGCAAAGCAAAGCAACAACAATTAGTAGCAGAAGTAAACAAATAAAGACACAGCAGCGAGAATACAGAAATGGACACATCTGTTTTGCACAGAAAAATAAAAATCACTAAAAAAAGAAATCGTGGCGTTGACCACGGCAGCAGTAGGGAGCACGGCACAGCACAGCACAACGCAGGACAGGTCTTCACGCGACTGCGCTCCAGCGTTCACCAAAACCTTGGTCATACGTACGCTTCATGCATGAAACATTCCTAACGGCATTAAACCGCTGCAAGGCATACAGCTAAATGTATGTATAGATGCGCGTAGTCTGCGCTCTTAACAACTAACGAGCACTGTAGAGGGGTGACAGCAAAAAAAGTGGTTTTTTTTTTTTTTTTTTTTTTGCCTTGAGACAAGCATTTAAACTTTATATAAGAGAGAAAGAAATCCCTGTCATCGCTATGGTTTTCTACATACATTCTTCACCTTAAATCAGAACACAGAGACTGAGAAAAGCCTCACAGAAATCACAAGCTGATACGAACGGAGACCAGAGATGTATGTCAGCTGGTAAGGAAATTTCAAGTTCTCCACTTTCAGATATGGTGAGTGGATGGGAAACCTCCAGATAACTGCATATGGGAATTCCCCATGCCAAACTATAGCATAGAACAGATGGAGACATCTAACAGCATCTCTATAATGCTGCAAACTATTCTCTAATGATTAAATATGCACAATTTAAAAATAGGAATGAGTGCCACGGCCAAAAAAAATCAGCTCTTCTTTTTATATCTCTATATACATAACGAGCGCGGATTGATGTGCCAGTGATATTTTGGCTGGTCATGATTTCAGTGCAGCTTAGTGTCGGTTTCCTGAAAAGCAAATTTAATCTTTTCTTTTACAATCTGAAGTGTCAGCAACGTTATTTCTCTTTTCCATGTCACCTTTGCTGAACTGCCTGCAGTTACAGTTATTGCTTCAAAATGGGACCGCATACTGGTTATATACAGATACGGTAGGGATCGTACCTTTTATTAATTTCCGAATAAAAAAAGAATAAAGTAACTGCAGTGTAACAGCTCCGGGGCAAAAGCATTGCCGTCCTTCAAAGACTTAAAAGAAACATTTCCTTCACGGCCCTTACAGGACTTTACACGGAGACCAGAAGAACTTAGAACTGACAAATTAACAAAATCGTAAGATCCTGTACAGGTTTTTTTTTTTTTTTGAATGAAAACATCACATTTAATTAGAAAACTCATCGGGTCCTTAAGAAGCTACTGGAATAGTCCCGGGGGTCTTCTGCTAAGGCCCTGGCTATGCAGCCGCAGCACATTTACCCGGCCTCCAGCCCAGAATTAGAACTGCTCTAGGATGTCCTGGCATTGATTATAGGAAAGAAAAAAAACCCCGTCCTTTTGACCTGAAACTGTTGTGAATATCAGAAAAATGCCAAATTAACGCAGAAAGCGCTGTCCTCCTCCTTTCCAATAAAGCAGCCAGAAACTGCCTGAAAAAACCGTAAACCTAAAGGGAGTGTTACAGATGTAAGAAATGCAGCGCTCGCAGCGAAACAAACTGAAACGATGCGCGGATGTTCAGAAAGGGAAGGAGGAATAAATGAAAGAGGTTCCTTCAGCGTTAGACTGCAACACCACCGAAGCTCATCACAAAGCTTTCACTGTGCCTTGAAATCTGGGGGCTTTTTCGCAGGGCGTTTATCAGCAGCTGGAGCGCCACAAAGGGAGCCCTCCGCGTGCCGCTACACGGCAGCTCTGTATGCCACGGGCACATACACAGACTGAGACGGGTTACTGGCTCATAAATTCACGTCTGCACAAGGTTTGGTCAAACTCAATGCTGTCCTGTGTACCGGAGGAGTTTAGCAGCACATCAGATGCAGAAATATCTACAGCTCCTGCGTCACTGGAGAGGTTCTGGGTATTTATAACCAAGCCTGATGGCCGAGCACCACATTGTCCCTGTTCTTGTATTTAAAACGGTAAGGCATTTTGAAAGACATTTTCTTTAGGATGATAATAACAGTTATGTTTAGAAGCACTGAGATGTCACCAAAATGTCACCACTGACTGTACACTTCCAATTTCCAGATACAATATTTACCCCGTTCTGAACTGTCTTCCTCTCTCCTCGTCTTTCGATCTGCTCAGTCTGCAGAAGGACACTGGAGGTCTAGCTTCTGCGCAGCCTTCTTCAGCCGTTTCGCTGGTGCGAGGCCACTGAAAACGTTAACTCGTGCAATGACAACGTCAGCACAGCCGAAACACCAGCGTGGGGTGCCCAGTCCCGCCGGCTCCCGTCCACAGGAAACACGGCAAAGCCGCGTCACCTCGCGTCCCCGCAGCAAGAAGGGCCCATCAGGCAAGTGGGCGATAACAAATACGAGCTGCTCCTGGATGGTCCCTGCGGTCCCTGGGTCAGTCCCGGAAAGGGGGGACTGGGAATAGAGCACACCACCAGTATGGCCACCTCCCCGGGTACGCTGCCTTCTGGCTACTCACTGGTTTACGGACCTGGCCCACGATGTCGAGTAGTAGATGAAAACGGTACCTGCTTCTCCTAACACCATTATTTTGGGAACTATTTTGCAGAAAAAGTACTTATCGGAATAACTTCATTTTATTGTGGAGTGATTTTATTAACTCAATTAAATGGAACGGTACCAAACTAGCAGCCACGAAAAGCCACTGGCACCTGACATCTCAGCTGACGTCTCTAACACAAACACAGTCCCACGGCAGCGGTACACACAGCGGTGGATGCGGGTGTACGTCCCCAAGGAAGCACTTCCCACCGTCCACCGGAGTGGTCCCGCACGTTCCCCGCGGTGGGGGCAGTCGTCTGAGCTCTCTCTCAGAAACTACGGGAACAATTTTGTTTTACCGAAACCAAGGCAGAGAGCTACACTACAGAAAATGATCAGAACAAAAGAAAATGCCTGACATCTCAAGAGGAGGACCGTTACGTATCTTCCCCATGGATGCCTTAAAATGAAGAGTATATGAGCAGTAAGCTACTCCCTCGTAACGACGCGCTCGGATCGCTTCAAGTACTAAAGCTGACTATAGTGACTGATTGCTCCCATGGCTTAATATACCCTGTACTCGGTACACGTATCCCCAAGGAAGGGTTATAGCTACTCTGTTCTTTTTTAATTACAAAAAATAAATTGATACGGACCATAACAGCTGCTTTATTTTTAATAACATTTTCTGTGATGGTGATGTGGAAAGAAGGGGGCAGACAGAATAATTAACCAGCCTACTTTTAAACCAGAATTATTCTATTATTATTCTAAGGTCATATTTAAGTATCAAGAAGTGCTTTACCAAGCAGCAAATTACAGGAAACAGGGCTTGGCAAAATGGAAATAACTTCCTACAATAGAAGCTTAAGAGTATGCACAATTTTTTTCCCCAAATAAAAAAAAAGAACAATGCCCCAAACGGCAAAAACATATTACTGCTCAAATCATAACCAGGTATTAAAAATACAGTAAGGCTGCATTATTTCAATATTCTGCTTCTTTCTTTGACTAGCAAAATACTGTAACAGGAAAATAAGTATATAACAAATAGTAGATATTGCCGTTAAAAGACTTGCTAGTTTGGGTCCGTGGAGCCACTTGGGACTGTTGGGAGTTCCCATGGCAACCTCAGCACGGACAATTACGGAGCAGCTGCAATTATTCTGAATATGCCTGTTGAGAACGGAGTTTCGTTTTTGAGATGGCCACAAATAATGCCATTCCGAGAGAAAATTCACAACCAAAGGTTAAAACCAAATGAAAAACAGTGACAGATTTTATCCTGCCTCCACTTCCTACAGGAGTGTATTTTTATCTCTAAATATTAATAATGATGTATCATCTGTAAATCACTGAAGACAGATTTGTTCATACTGCTAAATGAGCAGCTAATTGATTCGTAAGTTTTAGTGACAGGTGAGATCCAGAAAATACGTAGCTTGATTAAAATTTGTTGTATAGAAAATACTGCACCGCACCTATGCATAAGTTCTGTATGCTGTACAACTTCATATAGGGAATACATAGACAGCATATAAAAAGAAAACTCCTTGTAGTAAAATCTATAAATACTCAGCCAGGTCCCTGCACGATTCCATTAATGAAACCAGTGTCCTCCTCAACTCTTCTCTTTCTTTTCCAGTTTGGTCCAGTGGTTGGACAGGCACCCAAACCACCGGGCACAAGGCAGGTGTTACTTTTTCAACTGCTTTAGATCCGGCAGAATGGGCCACGAGGAAAC
Source organism: Vanellus vanellus (assembly GCF_965231255.1). Taxonomy (NCBI): domain Eukaryota; kingdom Metazoa; phylum Chordata; class Aves; order Charadriiformes; family Charadriidae; genus Vanellus; species Vanellus vanellus. The sequence continues at coordinate 11,698,089 of NC_138922.1, forward strand.
TTTTTCTCGTGACGAATAGGTTTTATTGTTCAATTACAATTGTAAGGGAAGAGAATGTTTGAATCGATTATTTGTTTAATTATTTATAACCTCGTATAGCTATTTTATGGTAGATTTACAGTGAATAAATGACTTAAGGGATCTCTGCCAGAAGGTCCGGTAAGCGAAGCAGCATACCAACGAGACTTGTGTGACTAATAACCACATTTAAATAAAAGTTCGGGTTGTTAAAGTGGAGCTAGAAGGATGTGATAGGATTCTGTAAACAGTCTGAAATCAATAAGAGCTTGAGGCCAAATCTTACAAGATGTCTGTTGAGCTACAGGCGCAGGCAGATATTTTAAAAATTCTCACTGATTTAATAGGGAGGTGGCTCCTAAGCGCTCTTGAAGATTCCGCTAAGCACATTTCTAAACTCCAGTCAAAAGGGCAAAGTCAGTTTGAAGAATGTCTTAAGAGTTTTGTGGGTTTTTAAGACCAGAAATTGGTTTTGGAAATTTCACATCTGCTGGTTCTCTGCTCTTTTATAACCGGAAAATATTCTTATCCTTTCTTAATACAAAGCAACGAAATTCTCATCCTGAAGTTTCCCTATTCTTAGAGTTGTATACAGCTCCTTACCCTGAAGACCACCGTTATTCAATCGAAGTAGTTGACATTCATAACGCAATACTTTTGTAGAAACTGTTGTAACTTTGTACTCAAAACGGAATCAGTGTAGCCGGGCTGTCCATCACACCCTCACCCACCGAAAAGCAGACCCAGCACCTCAAACGTAGACTTGATTAGCAAGCACTCCAAAGTTCCTCTTCTCTATAAACTGATGAACGAGAAGACAGCCCAGTGCGACCTCTCGCTCTACCTGTGTTCTGAATCTTCCTGCCAAACACAGTCCCCGCCGAAAATGGCAGTCGAGACCCGCGACCTTGTCCGTGTAAGGTTTTGAAGCCGATTTCAGAACAGTGGAAATACTTATTTAGATGATGTCATTAAATCACAAATAGCAGCATATTTCTCAGTGCTACCTACTTGTTCCTTAGTGTGGGGCACCTAAAATAAAACGACTGTGTGAGCCAAGATATAAATGATAAGAAAAGTAACGTAAAAGATGATCAGAGTCAGCACCACTTATGTGCCATACCAGAATAGCTAATAAGTTAAATACCACCATTCAGACATCTGTGCTGTTAATTTTTATGTATCACAGTAATTCCCCCTGAAACCAAGGGAGAACATTACCGGGAGGGTGCTGCTTCCCTCTGTTCCTTCTCAGTGCTGAACTCTGAGCGAGAGTAAGAGTCGACCCTAAATCCTTCGACCATGGAATACTGCACTATACCGGCCTCGCTCTAGTTATAATTACGCATTTTGTCCAGGTACCAAGATTCCCATAGATGGTCACCAAGTTTTAAAACCGGTCATTATGCAACTCTGTAAACGATATTCCTGGAGACACTGTGTTCGCTGGAAACCTATTGCTTTTCCTTGATTAATTCAGATCACTAAAATAGCATCAACCAGGCTACCTCCAGCACAGCGAAAGCCTCAATACCCAGTGCTGAGGCTGAACTAATTAGACTCCGAGACAGACTAATTATTTCTGTGGCAGACCCGACCCTATGTGAAGCTGCTGTTTCTGGGACCCGGTCCAGTCGCTTTGGAGGATGCAGCCTCCCAGGATTTCTCCACCACTTCATTGCAGGACGCAGACAAACCCTGACTGTTCATTCTGCAACCAGTGCATTTACAGTAGGCTTAAGGAAAAAACCCCAGGAGATGGCAAATTCAATACGCAAACAAACTGCATATAATAACTGGCATTTCAAAATAGGTAATTTTAGTGACTTGTCTTCGCGCTGTCTCTGTCCTGCGAAAAACCAGGTAGATTTCCATACCCGTATCACCAACATATACACATCCACCCAATTCCAGACTCTGTATATTGCACAGAGAAACGTTAAGGGGTGAAAAGAATTACTTTTGACACTATTCTTTCTGGGGAGACTGAAAGGTTAGGCATGATCTTGAATCGAAAATGACCTAGTGCGGCAAAATAAAATCACACTGGTCAGATCACAGCTGTAAAGAAAGGAAAATGAAATGGAGATCCAAATACTTCTCAAATGTAAAACAAAAATCATAGTTCATGCTGCAGACAAAAGTACGGTAGCTGATCCAAACATGTTTAGAAGAAATTCGTGCACCTTTTCTTTTTCCTTCTTGAAAGTTGAACATAGGCCGTTTTTCCTCACTTTCTTGGGTTAACCCATCTTTTATAATAACAGTGTAGAATTCTGCCTGATGGTGAACATAAAAAATTGCCATTTCAGGTTGAAAGGAACAGGCGTGTTTGTTTATGCACAACAGGTACATTAATTACTTTCCGGATAAACAGCTTAGACTAAAGTTGTAAATGTTGGACCAGAAAAGAGAAAACAATACTGTGGACTGGAATATTTCCAATTCAATATCGCATACGCAGCTGGAAAGAGCAGTCAAGTCAGATGAGCCGAATCCAGTACAGCCATTAACAAAGCACCTCCCTCCCCACACTATACCTTTCCTGTTGCTGGGTTTAATGACCAGAAAGAATTTTGCTGTAATATCGGCCGTAGTTGTCAGAAGAGGAGGCAGAATTGCTGACTAAGTCTGCTCATTAAGAAACAACTCCTTCGCACGGCCCCGGTGCGACCACGCTCGTGACCACCCAACGTGCACCTCCGCAGGCAGGGAGACCGCAGAAATTACCGCTCTTCTCCAGTGTTTATTTTCTGTACACATCCAGCAATACCTCTTACCCTTAAAAACTTCCCTACTCACATTAGAGATATCAGAATTTCAGAAAACAACCTTCTACAAAGAGTCTGAGGCTCCAAATAATCAGTAATTAACATTGTAAATGTTTTCGTTAAAAAAAACCCCACATTTAGTGTGAAACAGTCTAAGTATTAAAATGCTGTTGTTTCCAATATTTCAAATATTATTGATACTAGTGGTAACAGTTGGCAGATTTTGCAGCAAGAATTAAAAGACACTGAAATGATTACATATAATTGACATAAAATATTTTAAAATACCAACTTATAAGTGTCATAGCAGAGAAGTTGAACTGTCACAAAAATGATACCACTACTGAATTTAATCCCTTGGTCCAATCTTCAAGCAACTCAAAGGTACGTACTTCTGTCACAGGCAACAGAAATAGTAGCGCTCTAATATATAACTTTTTAACAGGCAATTTTTGTGATAAAGTGAAAAACATATATATATGCACCAGTTATATATATATATATGCATCCATATATAGTTTCACCCGTTTGTGTTTAATCCTCACCTCAAACTTCTGTCGGAGCTCTGCATTTCCATCTTCATCAGCATCTGGAATTGGAACATTGTAATATTCACCTTCTTCTTGATTCAGCAGCTTGTACCTGTGGACCATTTGAGAAAAAATGGTGACTTTACAGTTATATTCCTGTTAGATCTAAAATCTGATTTAGTTGTTCGTGTGTGGTTTGTGTCAATGTCACAGGTACGTAAAAAACTGCTTTCAAAGGTATAAAGCAAACTCAGAAACAGAATATAGTTAACCTAAAATCAGATCTTTAATCCCAAACTATGTGCCAAGGCCGTTTAATGGACAAGGAAATTCTTCCCACCCATCCTGTGATGCGACGGAGGATACTAACCCTGAAGAACCTTCATCTCCAGTGCTTCTATAGCCCTACGCCATTACCTTCGACGAGATGTACTTTTTGAGAGGACGTGATGAGTTCTACCCGTAGCTTGGTAGGTAACAGGATGGCATTTTATAAAATCAGTTCCCATGTGCTTTGAATTTGCAGAGCTATATATAACACGATACGCTTAGTAATGAATATATCATATTTGAGATAAAAATAAAATTCGTATCACAAGACTATGTACACAGAATTGAGCGTGCAGCTGCTCCTGGCTCCAGCAGAAGTTTCATGAGCACCACAAAAGAAAAGCATTCCTTTTGTTATCCTTCTTTGTTATATATAGCCTATGTTTCCTAGGTTTAGTTGCATTTTCAGTGAATTTATAGCACGAGATACAGTGAAAGGCTCAAAAAAAGGTACATGCTATTGAAGAAAAGTACTGCTCTCATACTTTTTGTGATATATTCTCTCCCTCTCTCTTTTCAGCAACTTACCATCCACTGGCTGGCATTTTCATCAGCTCTGACACCCCAAATGAAAGAGATCCCATGAAATCATTTCTGGTTGTTCGATCCCAGTCCCAGACCTCTACGGATAACCGTCGATCTTTGTCTGTAGGCTTTAATTTACTAAAAAGGAGAGAAATAGAGGAGTTTTCAACACAACACTGAAATAAATGATTCAATACATACAAAGGCATTACATTAAAAGGGGTTAAACTTACAACGTGAATGACTCATTCCAGTCTGGGTTCAGAGTAGAGCGGATGGTTTTTGTTTTTTGTTTACTTTCATTCTTAGGATCTGGGATGAGCTTCAGTTTAACATAAGGATCTGAAAGGCCATTTGGATCCATGGGAATTAGGTTTTTTGCTTCTCGCACTGTCAATATAAAACACAGCTAATTGGTATAGGACTACAAATCACCATTAAGAAAGCACTAACACATCAAACTAAGGTTACCGAAACATGTTGGAAAATAAAATAAATCAGACATGAAACCCACTTGTCAGACTCGGCATGGAAGAAACTAGCTGTTGTGAGGTTGCACTTAGCAATATTTATAAGAACGGCAGAGAGAAATGACAGAAGAGCAATTCACAAATGACATGCAGCTCCCAGGCAGTGGAATTCCGGCACTGGAATGATTAAATGTCCAAATCCATCACTACAAATTGTTAAGTGGGTAGCAAGTCTTTGCACGTTTATTTACTCGCCAGTCTCAGGTTATACCACTACAGGACTATCAGCCAAATATTGTAAGGGCGATAACCAGATCACAATAGATTTCGGAAGATAGGTTGTTTCATACAACCCATCACTGGAAGATACCTAACACTGAACTTCCCTCGGATTCACGGTTCAATAGTTGTCAGATGGAATCACTGAAAGCATCACGTCATGACAGCAACCAAAGTAAAAGCGTAGAGAAGACAAGCTTAACTTCAGCGTCACAAAAATGTTAATCTAGCTTCTATTTTTACAATGTCAAAAGACACAAAGTGAGTTAATATATCTCACGTTGCTACCGATGCCCAAAGAGAGAGAGAGAGACCAGAGCAGGCAGCAATCTGCACGGGTACCGCTCCCCACAAGGCCACATCCCCGTGCGGAACAGGGCAGGCAGGCAACGGCGGGCGACCACGGCATTTATCGGGGGTTCGGCAGCTTTTGGGCTTCAGTCTGGCTGGAGTGGGGCTGTGGGGTTCGTTAAGCAGTTCAGAAGTCACTGCTGGGGAGCGGAGATTTCCAACGGACGAGCAAAGACAGCACTCCCCTCCCTCCTGCGGAGGACCAGCGTAACGCCCGTGTAACGTTTATAGGACACGTAAGGTTTTATTCCGTGTTAACAGCACTCAGCCATCAGCTCCTGCCGAACCTCGGAAGAAGAGGTGAACCCCGTCCTACCCACACCGGCTGCGCCGCGCCGAACTGCAGTGATCGCGTTGGGGTGGGCAATTCAGAGCTCACAACCGGGCATCTCCCAACCTACTGGGAGCAGTAATCCTCCGGGCTTCTTTTGGACAGAAAACGGCTTTCATTTGGGAATTTGTTCGTGAGATTCATAGTTTAAGATCACAATTGTTCCTGGGAGGAGAACTGCAAGAAGCTTTGAGGGTGAGGTGGTTCCTAGGGTATGAAGGAAGGTCGGCACCCAAGAGTGAGTCCCCAGAGATGTTATCCCAGATTGACAGCGCCCTCAGCTACTGCTTTCACAGTGTCAGCAGCAGAAGGGTGTTTTTTTAATTTATCTACCCAACTGAAGAAACGAGAAAGGAAATTTAGGAAAAATCAACCCTGAAGTCACCTATTATTTCTTGATGGAAAACATTTCCTACAAAAATTGGAACTTCAGAGTTCAAAAAAAAAAGTAAAAAAAAAAGAGTTGTCAGGATCTTCAGCGACAGATAGTCACTGCTCACGGCACTCTCCTCCTTTTCCCCCAGATTTAAATGGCATTTTCGTATTAGAAACAAAAATGACAGACCTTCCCAAGAGTTCAACCCGTTATTTCCCAGCATGGAGGGTGAAAGGCAATCAAACAACACAGGTATTTTGTAATGGTTGTTTACTCTCATTATGTATAGAATAAGAAGAGGACAGTTTTCGGGCAGCAGTCTAATGACGTGTAAACCAGCTGAAGTACATCTTTTCAAAATGTCCTTTGTTCTCCCTTTAGAAATGAAGGAGGGGCTGCGGTGGACTGAAAACTGTGCACGAGTGCTGCTGTAAGACAGCAGGAGATGGACAATCAGTGTAAAGCACAGGACAGAGAATACTGAGCTTTACTTAGGGCCAGCGAAATGAAAGATTGAGGCGTTGACAATATTGACAATACCCCCACGATAACACAGCACCGAAGGTGATTTTTAAAACCATACAACGATTCCGTTCCATTTCCCGTAGACCAGGTGCATTCACAAGTTGATGTCACTGGCTCGAGGTTGACATTTGCCTTTCACACGATGGAGAGAGCGTTTTAGTGTTCATAATAATTGTGTTCTTCCAAATGACATAACTGCTAAGTAGTGCTTTAGTGCAAATCTACTACTCGGCTGACGGATTCAAGCTGTAGAGGGAAATTTTTTGGGGGAAAAAAACAGCCACTGCCACAGAAAACACAAAATTTCAAAGAGTTTGACCTGTTTATTTAATGAGAGAGTATGAAGTGTGGCAGCACAAGTTGGAAGAGAGAAATACCAGCTGTAACTGGTACCTTATGTCCAAAATAGCTGTAGGAAGAAGGTGGAGCAGAGGAATGCAGGCTACTTATTTGGAACACACTAGTTTATTTGTCAAGATAATTCTCATGCAGAACAGATACCCCGATGTAAATTAATTATTGCAATTAGGTCATGGCTGGAAAGGAATCACATTAACTTGAACCAACAGTTGATACTGATTAACCTACGTTTCTTAAACTTACGTTTTTAAAATGAGAGACAGAAAATGCTTATGGGCGAAAATTTTAAAATAAAACGTATTCACTAACTATTTTACTCAAAGTAATTCTACCAGAAAAAATACACTGTGTTTGAAAGGAACAGAACAGAAACAAGAGTCTTTCTTGCAGAGCATTTCATCCGCAGTTCTCCCCCGCCCCTGTACAAAGCGGACAGGGCTTTGCGATCACCAAACGATAGCTCTCAGGCCAGAGAAACTGTCTCCACTCTCATTTTCTCTGAGTTCGCCCTTTGAGGGTCTCCGCACCCAGTGGTCAGCTGGAAAAACCAGTCCTGTTTTCAATCCATGACACCCTCCCTCCTCTAAAGATTTGGCACACTGAAAGCGATCTTCAAATGCCTCTGAGGAATAACGTCGAGATTAAATAACTTATTTCAGTTAAATATTTACAGTTCCAAAGGGCCTAAGAACCATAGAGTGAGTGAAGGACGAAGTGAGGCCTTCAAAGCAAATTGCTCTCTCTCTCATCCTATATTTGAGTTTATTTTGGTTTGGGGTGTGTGTGTGTGTGTGTGTGTGTGTCATCTTCCACATGGCACTTATGTCTACACCACCAGCTTTGGCACATGAACTATTACTTCAAAATCCACTTTTTCATTTGTACTTCTATACTGTAGTTCGGCGTAAGTGAGGAACAGAACTCTCTACATGTTCTACTGCTTCCCAGAAATATACACTAGGAAGTTTTTCATTAAAATTCCTCCAACAAAATTGCTTAATTTTAACACGGCGTCTTCGGGCTGATCCTTTCTGTTTAAATTTTACCTGAAAATGCTCGGTGTGAAACCAAGCAGGGTTTTGAGAAACCGGCCGGGTGGATGCGGAGCCGTTCTCCGAGGCTCTGCCGTGCAGAGCTCCCTGGAGAATGCCGGCGCGGATTAGCCTTGACGCCCGCTGCCGAGCCTGGAGAACACCGCTGACAGCAGGAGGACGCGGCAGCATCTGTAAGAATACTTTTTCCTTTTGCAGCAAACACAGACAAATAAAAAAGCCCTCTAAATACAAGGAAACAAAGAAATAAAAGAAAAGCTCAGAGATGAACTGGGAAGGAAGGATGCAGCATATACTAAATACAGGCTGCCAAAGAAGTCATTATCTCACGCCTTGGTTTAGGATATCTGGCCCGTTTGTACTGTTGTCTGCATAATTAGTACCCTTAGAAGTCTTTTTTCAACTGACTTAGCACTTCTTTTCTGGAGGAAACAGCGTGATGATACTTGTGCTAAATAGGGCTTACAAAGAATTAGCATCGAAGTGGTCCACCTCTTTAAGGGCACCCTATTTTTAACAGCGTAGGTCACGTTCCTATAAGACCACTGGCAAGAAGAAGAGATTTCCCCTCCCAACCCAAGGCACGATCTCTTGTGTGTAGTTGAAACAGAAAAAGTTAAATGAAAAATAACTCCAAGAAAATCAATCAACTTACTGAGGCTGAACTCTGCTACAGCTGCAATGATAGCAAGCAACCTCACACTGCTTTATAATTATTAGTTAATTAAACTCAACACCGTGCTAGAGATGTTACTCGCATTTATAGATGGCTGAAATGAGATACAGTTCAGCATCACTTGGAGCGGAACTCGGACAGAAGCCTAAAACACTACTTGCCGGTTTTCTGCCAAAACTACGAAGCATGGCGATGACCCCCGCGCGCTGAGCAAAGCAGCTGGGACACGTTCCATTGCCCACCTTTTGTCCGGATTACACTCTTAACGGGGACTGAGGCTGCAGGCGGATGAAAAGACAGTGAAGAGGTATTGAAGCACACATTGAAGTTTCTAACAAATCCGAGCTTGCCCAGGTTTTCCTTCTAAAAACCAGCATTAGTTGTCACCTTTCCCTAGGGGAAAAAACTGTACCGTTTTCCTCCTCGTTGTTAAAGAGAAGAGACCATAAATGTTTAGTCAGCGGAAAATGTGGACCATTTGATGGCTGTCCTATGGATGTTCTGTCATGTGGTACTGATAAGCCAGCAGTATCTATCCAGAAGCCGTGCCTAACGCTGGGACGCCCACTTTTCCAAGAATAGTGGAAAGACACAAGCAAATACAGAGCTGGGTCGTAGGTATTCATTCTTTAAATAAATATCTAAATAAGACGGAGTGGGCTGGCAGAGAACAACTGACATTTTACATCAAGAGAAGACGTTCAGGCAGAATTTTGAGGAATTCAGAGCGCTGATGACAAACCCAGAACTTTTCCCGTGAGATCGCATCGGTCAGAAGTTGCAATCCATACGCAGTTATGGATTTATAACCTCTTGCGATACAAGCAAATAAATTCAGTCCCGGGAATGAGTAAGTAGATGTTTCTGTCCCTCTAACGAAGCTGAATTATGGGCAGCGTGAGTTTACTCAGTTCCTTTTCAAGTGAGTCACAGCTACCTTTTGCCTGAATTCCCAAATGTTGATAATAAAACAGTTTACTAATCACAGCAACCGTTTCTTGCCAGTCTTTGACTCCCTACAGGCAACTTGGATGAGCAGGAATCTCTCAGCTGCGCGCAAACAGCTGCTTTTAGAAGAGGCTTCGAGCCTGACGCGGTCTGGCCTGGCAGAAAGGGACGGGAGACCTTTGTCAGCCCCAACACATCGTGAAGTTTCTGTCTTCCCACAATAAAGCATTAGTAAATTATTCCATAATGCTCGATCCCTCCTGAAGGAGACCGTGGTGCGGATTCCCGTGACCTGCCCAGGTTACGGATGACTCCGGAGAGCGACGGAGGACCATGCCTTCCCCGCCAAGGAACGCTCTCCCCAGTACCCGACGCCGCTCCCCTTAAGCACAGTTTAACAGATTTACCTATTACTGAAAATGGCCTTTCTTCCAAGTTCTGTACTTGTACTCTCCGCGTGCAGAATCCAAAGCTGCTCAGCTTTCACTGAAGATTTATGGTGAGATTTTATGAGAGCTCTGAGAGAACGCCCGCTTTCTGGAGCTGGTTGCGACTCAGGCGTACAACTGGCTCCATACCAAATCCCGCCTCTCAGACAATTCCCAATGCCTGTACCGTTTTCGGCCACTAAAAGGGCTTTCCGATGTGAGACTTCATTCCAGAACTACGCCCCTGCCCAATGAAAATTCCTTTTGTTACCCCTCCCGAGGCCATGCCTACTCATCACACCCCCTTCCCCGACTCCTGGAAGACGGCAACCCAACCAGCGTCAGCGATCCCAACGCCTGCACTGCGCCGGGGAGTCACACACAACTAACAGACGATTCATTTCCTCCCGAGAACGAGATGAAAAATGAACCAATGCTGCACGGCGCTTTATTCCCCTGTATTTATTAAGACGGCCTCTCCCACTGACCAACAGTGTACCATCGTCTCTAACGCTCCTTACTACGTACTTGTGCCCGCAGTGGGTTCTCTGGCTTCAATGTCGACTGGAAATCTCATCGGAGCAACTGTGTTTCACTTGTAAAACAAGATTACCTTCATAAAAATTGCCATCATAAAAAGCATGTACTACTGGGTAGGACAGCTACTTAATAAGATATAAGTCTCAACACAAGATGTATCAAATCGTCTGAAAAAGGGATTCAGACTATTGAATTTCTAATTCTTCTCTGTTTATATTCTGACATATCTATATAGCACTGTAGTTAAATTTGTTCTACGCACGCGGATGGCCGCTTATGAAAAACTGACGTTTCTCCTAAATACTATGCATCGCTTATTTCTTTGCGGCAAAGCGAATTCCGTGACGGAAAGGGGGAGCACTCGGTTGCTACGGGGTTTGGCACGTGCTCCTCCTGCAGAGCGGGTAGCAGCCCTGCAGATTCGGGGAATGCCAGAGAAGAGAGAAGGTATTAGGGGGATAAAACACGTGACTTGCATTCGTTGAGGCGTTAAGAATGCCTCCCACATGCAAGCAATTGTTTGGGATGGCTTTATAGGTATTTGGTACTAAAAGCCGGTCAAATAGCCACAATATTCATACGTGGTCCCTTTTAATATTAGTTGCGGGATATAATGAAATTAATGCTAACAAAACCAGACGCTACCGCTGACCCAGACAATCGTAAATAAAATTATTAGAGTGTGTGTGTGGTGGGGCCTTTCAAGGAAACGGTTTTTATGAGACTCTCAAAAGGTGCCCAAATTCTCCAGTTTTCTCTCCAGCTTGTTGGGGCAGAGGCTCCGGACCCGGCTGCCCGCAGCACGCAGCCTGACGAGACGTTAATATGCAGTGCCATAGGGTGGCTCAGCACTCGCACATCCATAAATCATTTGAAAAAACACACGGTGGGGAGTGCGGAGCTCCCGGGGAGGTTATTGTTGTCCCAACCTCTGCAGAGATCACCGCCCGCTTTCCTCCTCCTTTAAATCACAGGAGCATCACTGAAGAATAAAACCCGATTTGCTGTATTCTTTCAGCTAATGAAAATAGACTTAAGGCCCCTGGAAACTCCAGGCTGTGTGTATATATGTATTTTAATAACATTTATGTAACAGCAGGGTGCATTAGCTGACAGCGAGTCGGTAACACCCTGCCTCTAAATTGGTGCCTGTGTCGGGAGGGCAGTTCTTTATCGTCAGCTGCTGTCAAACCCAGCTCCCAGCAACTGAGAGGTCACAGTTTAGGATGCCAATAATGTGGCAGCTTTTTATATGTCACTGCACCAGATGGGGTTATTTTCTCACAAAGGTTATTGTTTACTCACTATAAAAATAATTCAAAAATAAAATAAATCAAAACTGTGAGTCAGCCGCCTACAAACTCACTCAGAAGAGCCCCAAATTATAAGGTGGGTCAACAAGTAAACGTAAGAGTGACAAAACTTTCAACGTGCATCAGGAGGAAGAAAATTCGGTGCAAAAAGCATATGAAGAATATGCATATATATATATATGCATTAAGAATAGCAAAACCTGCTGTACTATGCATAAAAGCAGAGTCTTTGAGTCAGTCCAACCTATGAAAGGGTCACGAATTCAGTGATTTCAGAAAAAAGCAATTTAAGGCAGTTCCTATAAAAAGCAAACTACCAAGCTGATGTACTGCAAGTGCAATAAATTATTAATAAGCGAGGCAACTCTCAAGCCGGTAGCTGTAAAATAAACCATCGATATTTAAGAACTGCAACACAAATGAGCCCTGAACGTGGCACATGGACCGGCGCTGGGGAGATGGCAAGGTTTTGGCAGAGTATACCAGTACAAAACTCCAACTTATTTGTGAAAAAGTGTTGCTGACCCTCTAGCACTGACACAGAAAAGACTGTATGTCTACCTTTAAGCGCCCAGACCGAAGACGCGACCTAGTAAACCAGAATTAAGTATGTTTACATGTAGGACTGCATCATTCCCACCATTAGTTCATTACAAAACCTGCCAAAGTACTGAGATATTTTAGATAATCTGCCTGAACCACTGGCCAACTCCATCTGGCAGCGCGCTGCCTTGCCTCTTTCCTAGTAGTCACTGGGAAAAAAAAACCCAAACCAGTCCTATTTACAATATTTTATGGGGAAAACACTTAGTAAGCAAGCGCGTACTGGGGCCTTTTTTGGAAACAGAAGCCACCACGAAACCCTCACGGCAATAATACAGACGTAAAGAGAAATTGCAATGTACTGACTGAATGGTGTCCCCCAAAGGACCGTATCGCGCGGTCGTCACGACGCGTGCCGCGTCCGCGCTGGGTCGCCCGGGCTGGAGCCGGGACGGCCGAGCGGCCCCGCGAAGGTGTTTGCGAGACGCCGACCAGAGCGGCACATCTCCATGTAGCGGCACGAACGCTGTGCATGCAATCAAGGCTGGCTACGAAAGAATCAGCGGGGACTAATTAACAAGCAAAAGAGGACGCAAAGCGGAGATATTAAGGAATTCAGCTGAAGGAGTTCAACACCTCCGGAGTAATTCCTTTGAAAAAGATTCACGCAAAGGCTCAAACCAGACAGCCGATCGTTGATTATTTTTCCTGCTGTTGCTAAACCGCCTCGACATTTTAATTCACCTCCTTTCCCCCAGCTAAAAGCAGTGGTAATGTGCTTGGCCGCTCCGGGAACTGCGTATTCTAACAAAGGTTTTGTCAATAAAATATTTTAGAAGCAATGCCATGCTGGGAAAAAAGGAGTTTGAAATTTTTGCATAGCAATATGTCCATCAACTAACTGATAATTGCTGATTTCCTTTTCATTTAAACACACACAAAAGGTATCTGAAACTTCACCTGCTCTGGGCTTAGTCTGTATAGTATTTTTTATTTAAAAAAACAAACCCCAAAAAAACCCCAAAAGCTTACTTTCAGGGCAACGGTCATTTTTATTTAAGGAAATTTTCTGAAAGCTTGGAAACGCTGACAAGCCTCAACCAAACCAACTTAACAGCACCATAATTGTTATGCACATAACAAGGTTATACTAAACATTTTTTTTTGTTGTTGTTGTCCAGAAACCTACTTAATCGCAGAATGGAAATGTTTTATTTATAAACACAAAAGTAACAGCATTTGCCAAGAAAACTCATCCCAAAAAAGAGCCTATGAAGAAAACCTACGAAATATCCGTAACGACTTTACCATAATTCGTATTTCAGACAAGACCTTTTCAAATGAAATTGTGAACTAAAAGCGTACCTATTTGTGCCGTTGTTTTATAGCGCCTTGGTACCACAAAGACCTGTGACAACCGGTTTTGTCCCTAAAAGGATTATAAAGCTGCTGAATCATCAGAAAATATGTACACGTTACTTGTCAAATTGTGTGCATTATGCCAGAAAGTTTAAGCCGCATTTAAGAACTGCTGCAAAGCGGCCTCGAATAATGCAAATATTACATTTTTCACTTGGATGACTTTCAAATCAGGTCTCTCTCATGGAACGATAACTTTCAGAACCCGCGTCACCGTCTGGGAAATGCCTCACTACCAAGAGAAACCGCCTCTCTGCTAACGACAGTACCTTGGACAAATCTACCCCTCCTACGTCAACAGGAAGCTCTTGGAAAAGTTAAGCTCCAATTGTGTATCACTTGGGATCCATCCTCATCCTAAATTTTATCATACTTTTCCTTTTCAATGCATTTGACAAGCGTTGAGAGGAGAATAGGGAGGCATCTGGATTTAGAGAGAGCAAAGCCATGAACGAATACAGCCGCAGGAGGGAAGTTTGGTGGTTCTATAAGCTGTGAAAATTCAGTGTGATGGTCTGATGTCCTTTATGTTGAGCACAGGGGGTATGGTCTCCACTGAGACTCATTCCCCAAAGAAGTGCAGAGGTAGAAGGAACGTCCTTTTGGCATACAATGAGCTCTGGCCTCGCACTGAGCAACGCCGAAGCAGCACACACCACTCAACATCCACCCGTCGCCAACAACGACATGGAGAGACAAAGGCACAAGCTGAGATGGTCTGAGGAACCTCCCACGTTGACCTGCTCTAACTCTGCCCTCCAATTTAGTCCCATTTCGCAAAACCAAACAGGCGCCGATCACAGAATCGTGCCCCGTTCCTGTTCGGCAGTGCGGGCACTGAATTCAGTTTTTTGCAGTCCCAACCGTAAAGATGTATCAGTGTACACCGAACGTGATGCATTAAGGTTTGTTGCCTTTTGGTTTTCTCCACCGAAAAAGCAGTGTTGCTCACCTGTGACGACACACTGACCGACCCACTCTCCTGAGGTCAAAGCTTTTGCTAATTTGTGTTTCATGAGTGTCTTCTACTCCATTTCCTACGTTATATCATACCTATTTTGGTTCTACTTACTACACTACATATTTGAAATTTCCTTAAAGTTTTGAGACGTAAAAAATTTAAACTTTTTTTTAGAATTGAATTTGTTTTACAGACTTGCCTCTACCTATAAAAAAAAATGAACAACATTTTCTGTTATTCCTTCCCTTCTTTCACTTCCGTCCCTCCTAACACCCGCCCTGTGCTCTCCCTTCGAGTAAATACACCGCAACCTGATTGGCAAAGAACATTTTTTTTGGCATATTTGTGTCCAACAGAAAGGAAAAATCAACAATAAAGTTCGCTACCAACTTCACATTTCCGATGGCAGAAACAGTACCTGCCAGCTGTCCCCAGCCAAAACAGAAAGCACACACAGAACAAACGCAACGGGCCATAACGCACATTCCTATGCAGATCCTGAGCGATAACCCCACTCTGATACAGCACAGGGAAGTCCTGTTGGAGGTAAACAACCTATTACGCGGCTATTTAGGGGGGCAGAACAGTCCTTCAAGGTGAAAATTAAATTTTCCAGATTTTCTTCTGCAACTTCAGACTCGGGAGGGGTCGGTGGGGGTGCGCCTGGGTGTGCACAACCAAAGCTCACTCAGAAATCCTGGGAGAAACGCTTCCAAGGAAACGAACTGCCGCCCTCTCTTTCCTCCCTCCCTCTCCCTCCTCCCCACCTCGGTAACCTTAACCTTACAGAATGGGGTAATTCATTTTCTTTTTATTTTATAACTCACTGGGAGTAATATTTGGGATTGAATCCAAGTTGCCTTTGTTTATTCAATATTCCGACATGCAGGAAACAACTCCTCAGCTGAGGAAAGTTTGGAGTATTTCTCGTGTTCTGAAGCTGATGGCCAACTTCCCGAACAGCCAGCTATCCTACTGGGCTGCTTCCTACACGAAAAATTGCCATTACAGTGATTTTCTCATTAATATTCCCGATTTCTTAAAGCTATTACTACAGCTTTCATTTTTTCTATTTATTTTTATGAACACCGGCTCACAGTTTCTCGATTCAAGGACACGTTGAACGAAATCCTCACACTTCTGAAGGGAAATACGCTGCCACTACCTTTAATACACAAAGATCTCAGCAAGGTATATAAACCCACAGTGTATATTACACATTTATAAAACCTGCAAAATGCCAAAATGAGTTGTTTACCGGTCACTTCCAGTTTGTCACCAGTGACTTCGGCTTTCAGGTAAATCCTTCCTCTTTTCTCTGTGTGATCCATGCCGCAGAGGCTCGGGACGTTTATGACGCATTGCTTATGAACGTTCATATCGCAGGCTGTGGATACAGAAAAGGTTCAGACAGCTCCGAGGAGCTAATAATAATAACGCGACCGCACTGCAAACACTGAGCAAAGTGAGAGTTGAGATTACAACGCTTTAAGGGTTGGCGAGACTTCCCGATTACAGCTGCGTGGCTTTCAACGGAGCAATAGGGCCGGTTTCCATCTTACAATACATTTTGTAGACAGTGAATTAAACAGAGAATAAAATAATCGACGTCAGAAACCTGAAGATACCACTAATGAAGAGCGAGGAAAAAAAAAAAGGTGAAAATGGCATGAAGACCTGCTGGGAAGAGGACTAAGAAAACAGCGCGCTCGTGCCAGCACTAGCACCGGAGGGAGTTAGGTTTGATTGATTATTAGATTTTCTAGCAGGAGACTCCCAGGACAAAAGAAATGGAAGGAAAATACTGGACCTTGGCTACCAACCAAACTGCCGTCTCAGTTTTCAACGGTGCGTCCACCCGCGCAGTCCCAGACCAGCCCCCCTCAAGGCGGCCATGGCAAAGGCTCTTCAGCCACATCAAACTCAATACATCATCTTCTCAGCAACAGAGGTGATCTTCATTAGTATATTATTATAGGACTGAAATACCCGCTTGAAACGTAGCACTACTATAAATAGCTGACATTTGAAACGGTATTTTCCACGGAAAAGAACTGCGGAGCTGCCACCCAGTGTTTCCGCTTACTTTCTAAAACACCCGTTTGGTAACGTAAGAAAAACTTCACTTACTGTCGCATTTCATCCCCTGGTGCAGCAGCCCGTAAAGCAGCGACCCACAATGGTCGCAGAAGGTGGGGCTGCCATACGTGTGGATCTTAAATTTGTGCTTGCTTCTGGGATCCTGAAGGGAAAAACAGAAAGAGGTTCTCAAGCCATAAAGAATAAGATCGACGCACCTTTAATACATTACTTCCAAATACCACCCAACACTTTCCAGCTCTCCAACTTACGCTATAGAAAAATACATTCCAGCATGCAGCTCATTCACAGCCCTTACAGCGGTACCGACGGCAGTGCAGGTATCTTGGCCTCGGTTCCTAATTTTTCTTTGCTTTGGTGTGGTAAGAAAGAGTACCTCAGCTCGGAGGACGCAGGCTTGTTCCTCTGACTCATCTCCACTAAGATCTCCATGTACTGACTGTACATATACATAAAGTTTAAGGACAGCGTTCGGCCTGTGGCTAAAGTGTCACCGCGTGTCTGTCTACAGTGCGGTACCGTCCCCACTCCGAAATGATGCCACCAAATACAGCAGGAGAGGAGGGAAGGAACTCTTAAGGGGCTAATCTGAAATACGCTCAAATGACTGTAAAATCAGGATCTTCAAAACGGGATCATCTGGAAATGCTCCAAATTTATAAACTATATTATTGAAAACGAAAGTGAACAAAGTCTAACTTGGCTCGTAGTAAATATTTAACAGAGACTGCTATTCCCATTGGATTTTCGAACAGAGAAGCTTATAGCGAGGACTTTTTAAAGCCACCGGCATCTTGGGAATGGTTTCTAATTTAGGACCAGTAAAAGGCAATACGCCCAAATCACTTAAACGTATGACACATCCAAAGCCTTTTCTCCAGGGGTAGAGAACCCTTTTGGAAAACCAAGAACATTCATGTAAAAGGAAGAAATGACCTCTTGAATACGGTCCCCCCTGTCAGGCTGATGCCACGTACGCGTACCCGCAGAACTCGGCGTGCCCCAGCCGGCCGGGCACGGGCACGGGCACGGGCACGGGCACTGCCACAATAAATCAGCTTCTGCATTCTCCACCGTTTGTCAACCCTTCCAGCCCCAACTGCATTTTAGTCAAAACGATCGCTGCACAGTCTTCATCAGAAGTTGGGAAGAGCGCTAATTCTTCTTCTTTGAAAAACATACGGTGGGGTTTGAAATGGTTTCTTGGTAACGTTCCTTACAGGAGGACCACGGAAATGATGAAATGCCAGGGCTTTCACCCAGTAAAACAACCTTAGCAAACAGACAACTGCAAGATGAGGCATCGAAATGTTTTTCTTCTGTTCGTGTTTTATATTAATATACCTTTACATTAGCTAAGAATTATTAAATTGTCTTAAACAGCAAACTAACTTTTCAACTTGCATTTGCCAATAAAAGCTTTCAAAAAACTGCAAAGCAAAGCACAGCGTGTTATACAAAATGGCAAACCTGCGAACTCTTTCTTCAAAAATGAAAGATTCCTCTTGTATAAGTGCTTTCTCAAGAAATTTGGGAACTTGTAACAGCAATTACCATAACACTCTTGCCCTCAAAATTTAATATTTTGCAATACTACACTTGGCAAAGGTGGGTTTTTTTTGCTTTGGTAAGCACTCTTTGGGGGAATTTTTTTTGGTACTGATTCTAAGTTTTATGATGAACCTATACCCACTGCTTTTCCCTGCACAGATAGAGACTATACTGCATCCGGGATAACGAGGAAAGACTTTACATAAAGAATTCAAATTGAGACTACTTCAATAGTTGTGTTTGTTACACAGCCTGAGATAGGAAACGCGAACTGCTAACAACCATCTCCATTTTGTAAACACAGTTAACCTAACTGGAATGACATCCAATGCTCCAGAGAACATCTGTTTCGTTATTTATTAAAGATATAGCCAACGGGTCTTGTGGTGCGGGGTCATGGGAACATCGCTTTACTGAAGGGTTATCGGATGGATCGGCTCTGACTATACGCCTTCCAAGCAATTCAAAACACATTTCCAAAGCTAATTCTTCCTTAAATTGTTTTATTTAGAAGACGTAAGGGGATTTTGTTGCCTTATAAATATATACACTTAAACGTTACTTTGGTAAGCACATCTGTTGCTGAGAAGGACAAAACCCACGGCTTCTGAGAACCGACACTGAATAAACAGATTTTTTTAAAGTTGTGTTTAACATCTGACATAAGTGGTATTTATGAGTATAAAGTAATGATACAGAGGGGAAAGAACTATGGGAAACTATTATAGTGAACGTCTACTAAATACATTGAACCTGTATATTATGCTGAAATTATATAACAATCAGTACCAAATAATTCCATTCCAATCAATGGAATATACATGGTAATTAAGTTAAGCAGGGGTGTGCGTGTGGCTTAAAAATGTTGTGACATGTGAGGACAACTATACTGCACTCACTACAAAGCAGCACGACGTGAGCAAAGGCTCCTGCGCCTGACTGCGCGCAACTGCGAAATCCCAGCAAAAGCATTCTTGTAAAATAATGCAATAAAACCAGTCACGTGAATAAATAAATCAAGATGGATCGAACCTTAACGTTGGCCCTGTATCACTCAATGCACAGAATTTGAACCCTCCTTTACTTTCTATAATAAATGTTTAGTTTTCTACCGTTGCGTGAAAACGCCTACTGTAGGATGTTTAAAATATTCATTATTTTTTTTAAAGAGTATGTCCTAACTATGACTAGTTATTACTCTATACGCACACATGAAGTCACTTACTCTAGGCAGAGCATAAAAAAAGAGGACAAAGTACCAAAACCACTCCTGAAACGGAAACGTCGCACGTAGGAAATCTCTCCTTTAAAATGCCTTTCACAGAACTAAACAGAAGAACCTAAACAAGATTTAAAAGGCAAAAAATAAGAGAGCGCACTCTCCATCAGTATTTAATCCTTCTTTTCTGTTTCAATCCTGTGCATTTTTGTATTTTTGGTGAATTGGAGTATACAGAACTTTGTTAATTCGCCAGGAGGTCTGAGAACATCCAGAGAAAGCCACGAGCTCTCCACGCAGCCCTCACAGCTGACGGAACCTTTTCATCTTATTCCCCATCCTGACATGGGCCTCCCATGCACTTCGAACAACCCCTGAATCTACAGCTTACACTTCCAGTATAAGCTAACTATATTAGTAATAATTACTACATTGCCAGCACTAATTACTTATATTATTAACAGCAATTAAGTTATTAGTTGTTGCTTCCCAATGTTAAATATGCACCGAGTGACTGACGTGCATTATAGAGGAAAGAGCATCGCCTTTAGTAGTCTTCAGCCAGAGATAAAGTACTGAGTTAGAGGTAAGCTCCTGTAAATTTTCTTCAAATATCCCCTTTTAATCAATGTAAACGTTCAATAATTCCCAAAGCGTAGCCGGCAGTCATATTTCACAGTAAACACAGGGAGCCAAGCCAGGATATGACAGATGAACTGCCAAATAATGGCTGCTATTTGCAAGAGAATTGAACTTTGCACTAAACTTGGCATAGATTAATTGTGAAACTCTAAAGGGAAAACCCACTTCTCTTTCCAAAACCCATCAAAATTATGAAGGGGGAAAGCGGCAATGGGAAAGCAATGGGAGAGCACTTGTTATGCAGTGATGAATTATATGCTCTATTAAAATTCATGTTATTTTCACGCTAAAAAGTGAATTTTCTGCTATTAGTAAGACAATCCCCCATTTTTATAAGTACAACCAAATACAATATAATATAATTAAATGGGAAAGGAAACTCTGGGCAATCGATATCACAGACACTTAAATATTTGTCTTTGAAAAACCTTTAAATGGGCAGAAATCAGCGCTCTGCAATTCGGCTGCAGCTTCCGAGCCTGTATTGACGGATCTGGGTGCAGTGTCCCTATAACGATGAATAGCAACGGGGCACCTACGCCCCATACAGCCCCGAAAAAATCCAAATACTGTCGATCAGTCTCAAAGCTGAGCCAGGCTTCTGCAGAGGGAGGCAGCGCCGAATTGCACGGACCGGGAGAGCTGTGCTGTACGGAGACTTGCGCTATGTGGACCCATTGAAAGAAAACGGAAAAGGGGGCAGAAACCTTCAAAAAAAGAAATAACGGAGTTTGCGGGGTGACTTGCCCAGCCAGCCGGCTCCGGCCCTGCTAAAGGGGGTTGGGATTTGCTCGGAAGACGGGCCGGAATCCGGCCACGCTCCAGCAGAGGGAAGCAGAAGAACACGGAGGCATCTCACCAAACCCACGCGCCTTTCCATCTACGCACCGCCACTGAACTACGTTTTGCCCCCCTGCAGCAGTACCGCCACCATCCCTGCCTTTTTTCTCTTTGTTTGGCACGAATGACTCCATTTCCCTCACTGAACGGCAATGGGAAGCACCCCCCGGCGAGAAATCATTCCATAATTTTTCTGGCTGGAAGGCGGGGGTGTGCAATAATTGAAAGCGCACGGTTAACCAGCAGCACATGTCAAACTGTGCCTTAACGCATCACAAAACAGCTTATGAGCATTATATTGCTGAATCCTTTCTAAAAGCTCCGTTTTGATTGGAATTTTATTCCCCTTGATAGCAGCATTGAACCGACTATAATTTTGCAGGCATTAAATCATCACTCTGCTTTTAAGTATAAAATACACAAACCCCACCCCATGTGAGGCTGCATCAGTGGAGATTTTATATACAAAGCAGCATCATATTATCGCCTGTTAAAGTCCTTTCATCGTATGTGACTTGATAGTACCAATAACTGTGTCACCAGAACCACGTATCTGAGACCAAAACCTCTGAAACTGTACCCAAATCACCTTTAATTCGGCGTCCTGCAGGTGACGCTACCAGAACTGGTGTGATTTTTGGAAGGAATTTCAATCAACACTGCAAGCAGATCTGTCAGCGCCGGAGCCTGTGCTCGTCATCGAGGTGGAGGAGAAAATGACTGGTTTTGGTCATTAATACCAACACACGCACATTAACAAGGCGTTAAGAAGGATACGAGATCAATTTTTTTTATAACTGCCTATGGCTGGTGAAAGGGTTTTTTCCATATCTGAACCGCTATTTCTGCGATCGTTAAGAAGCAGAAAATGCAAAAATGCAAGTGTAAAAATATTTTGGGAGAAACGGAAGATTATATTTTCCATTACAAAAATAACTTAAAGGAGTTCTGCGGCAGATGACCCGTAAGGTCCTAAGGTTGTATCAGGGCCTACAACAACAAAGAACAACTTTGTGTAAATAAATGCAAATGTCCCCAGTTTTCCATTTCCTACCTCCACGACACAACCACAGGATCGTTCTTCATCCCCAACCGAACCCTTACAAACTTATTTATTTTCTAGTTTAAAAGGTGTAAAGGAAAAAGTAAGCTTGAAACATCCCAAGTTACTTCACTTAGACAAATTAAAAATAAAAATTCCTGACCGTCAAAGGCATAAATTGTGGTACTGTCTGAATTTCCATTGAAAACAGAACGGGAGATAGTACATGAAATATGTGCAAAAAAACACACAAATCGTTTTAAGAGGTAGGAGACCACCGTTCCTCGTTAGCAACAGAAAAGCCCCGGAGGACTGGCAGCTCTCTTTTCCCCACATTACCACACAACCTTTAAACATTCCCTACGGCGACAGGAACACTCGGTCCTACACCTTTCTTTGTCCCCTCCAAACGCCATAAAGCGTGGATGGTAAGGAACGCCGCTCTACCAGGTCAACGAAGCCACAGCTGTTTGGACCGCACACATTTTACTTCAAACAGCTTTAACTTCCTCAAGCGAATACCAAGTTAATAAAACATACTTAAGAAGAACCCAGCGTGTTTTTCTCTGCATGGAGCCAAATCCCACATTCATCCCACGCTGTCCTCGGGCAAACTTCTGTTTCATTTATGAAAGTCTTCAGACTTCGGCTTTTCGGAACACCTTCCACACAGCCGCTCCAGTATCTGAGACCCCATTCCCATACCGTGTCTGTTGGAGCGACTTTCTTCCGTTCGCTATTTATTTTCCTATCAAGATTAACAAAAACTTCAGTGGTCTGCACGGCATCTGAAGTTGAGAAAGCAGTTTCAAGCTTGAGGAGCTGCAAGAGCCAAGGAGACAGATGCTTCTACTGGAAATAACTCCCAGGGCTTAAAATCTGGCTTCCGCGATCAGAGCCCAGCAGCAAGAAACAGCAAAAAGTCATTGTTTAACTGGTCACCAGCTCTGTTCTGTCCTGAGCGCATGGGGCTGAGTACACGGGAAAGGGAAAGCAAAGAGAATTTGGGACTCTGGGGAATGATTTAGTAACGTAATGAAGTCAGCGATATGAAGATCGTATCACTTTTTATTACAAAACGTACAAATGCTTAAAGCTGCTTTGATATTTCCTCTCTCGGAGCTGCAGGGTAGGAAGGTTTTGTTGCTTCCAGTAAAGGACAGTAAAAGGACAATAAGGCTTCTACTGCCCCAAGAGACAAAAATACCACGGAGTCCCAGACGGGCTGAGGCTGCAGGGACCGCCGGGGACCACCGAGCCCAACCGCTGGCGCAGAGCAACTCCACATCAGTCGGCTTTTTGCGGTGGTGCCCGGGGCTACCCCTCCCCGGCCGCAGGACTCTGCTGTAGAGTTCCACATCCATCTGCCAAGCACCCAAAAGCTCCTCCGTAGGTTGACATATAGCTACTGACAGCCCCTTCCTGCAGTGGAGGAGGAGAGGAATGACATAACCGTGCTTTCCCACTCCGTAAGGAATGGTACGCTGGCTCCTTCCAGGAAGAAGGAGTCACCTCCTGGCAGAATATGGAGTTTCGCTGTTTGGAGCCACTCCAAGGAATAACTCGGAGAACGCATTCACTGCGCTGACACCTGCAGAGAAACCACTCGCACACCTGGACGTACCAGTAGGTGTTGAGAGCGTGAACAGAGCTGCATCCAACTCTACAAACACAAAGGGAGCGGCGGGATAAGGAAACAAACCCTCAGCAAAACCACAGCAAATAAAACCTGTGTAAATCGGTCTTCAAGGCGGTACAGGGAGGGTGCAGCGGAGAAAAGGCGAGGGATGGTCTTGTCGTGACGGGTTTCAGAGGTAACGGAGGCAGGAGAGCGCCGAGCGCGGCGCGAACGCTGCTGGGCTCGTGGCAGAGGCGGCGAGCACGTCGAAGGCAGCTGCGGCGCAAGTACAAACTCCGGCCCATTCATCCCCGGGTCAGGGGTCGGAATTACATTCACAAATGAAGACTGAGTCCCACGTTCTATAGAAGAAACAATGATAAATGACGCCGCAGCCAAAAATAACAGCAGAAAACTCCTTTCCCATCACTAAGACCACTTCTAGTCTTTATTAATCTGAAGAGAGTTAAGAAGGTAGGCAAACAGAAAAAAATCGTATTTAATTAACAGCGACAATTATCAATCAACTATTTCCTTCTCTATACTTGCATAGAAGAAGACAACTTGACCCCAGTTCAGAAATGATTCAAAGGCAGATTTTTCAGTCCCCTCCTGGAATTCACACTAAATTATTATTTTTAATTAAAAGAAACAGGTGGTCATTGAATCAACTGATTTTGATTGCCGCCTTTTGTTCATGTTCTTCTTCTGTAGAATAGCACTGATTGAGCTGGCAAATGGAGAAAGAAGATCTGCATGACTGTACTCCCAGGGATTTGTAATTTCCTAATTACTATAAAGACAGTTAAATTCGGAAGGGACTTGGTGTTTACGGGCTATTTTTTCTTCATTCTTTTTTAATGAAGAAACTGCTGTATAATTACAGAAAGTGCATAAACAAAAGATCCTGTCGGAAACTGATTCACGGCTAGGAAGGAATGGAGCAAGATTTTGTTTCAGATAAAACTCAACATAATGTTACGGCGTATAAATAATTTCAAGATTGACTCAAGACTGAATCCAGGGAGCTGGATTCAAAAGGAGTACTAGAAAGAGAGAGGCACAGCTGTATATGCCTTGCTCAAAGAACTAATTTATTAGTTTTATTACCTGTTCATTTATTAATTTAGTTGTTGAGCATAAACACTTTTCAACACTAAGCATCCTTTACACCTTGAATACATTTTATAATATATAGTTTAATATTGATCAGATGGAAGAAGTAACTAAAACAAATTCCCACTGTGTAAAAGGGTATTGCTACTTCTTGAGAGGTACAATATGCTGAATTGTTTAATATTACAAGTTCCAATGTCGTTTCTATGCTTTCCAATGTCCAATGGAGCTGACACGCGGCGAGGTGTACTGCATCATTAACGTGATAAAAGATTTAACACCAACGGGTAATGTTGTCATTGTCACTGCACTGTGCGACATAAGGCTTCACAACAATTATTTTACATTAATATATTTGTGTCCAATAAGTTCTCATCAGCCTTTTAAAATTTCACCGTTGGCCAACTGGCTCATGCTAGGGATGACAGGACTTTAAATTCCCCCCCCCCCCTTATCCTCAGGTGGAGCTCATATCCTTCTTTCATTGACTTCAAGAGGAGGTGGAATGAGATGAAGGCTGAAAACACCTCACCTGAAATGCCCTGCCTTCTCTGGAGGAGCGGCGACCCCGAGGGCAGAGGTATGAGGCCAAACAATTCGACATCTGTCAGAGCCTGGACGCTATTCGCGCAGGGAAGTGGTGCACATTTATCCCAGAAGCCATCGGAGTCAAGGAGGGAAAAACGGGAATGACTCCGAACGCTCTTTCAGAAGCCACGACGGCCGTAAGTTGAGATAATATTTAGCATGTTAAGTCTTAAGAAAGTGTCTCTGTGACCCCAAACTCCCTGACTGCTGCCAACAGCACAAAGGAAACAAACTCAAGATTTTATTCGTAAAGCCAACCCGGCCCTCAGTTAGTTCTATCTAATGCGGTTTGAATGAAGGCCTTTGCAACCATTAAGTGGTAGATTTGAGCACATAAAGATGAGCCGATTTGCCAAAAAAACCTCAGAGCGAAGTAGCAGCGGAGCTGTGAGCGTCGCGACTGCCGGCGGCTTTGCCAAGGCACTGCTCTCGCCTCTCAGCTACGTCGGCGCGCGCGGCCCTGCCTAATAACCGGGGTCCATTTCCCACTCCTCCTCACACCGCAGAACTCCGCTTTCCCCTCTCAAACGGTGAATGCGACCGGAAGAAGGAAGAACGCGCCGATTCGTGACCACACACCTCACCCCTTCTCACTAAGCCCTCACCCACTTCTTCACACAGCACCTCGTCTCCTCCCCACCTCCCCCGGCAGCAGATGCACGCGGCAGCCTTCTTCTGAGCCAAGGCATCCACGCGTCCGGAGGCGCTGCCACCCAACAGGAAGATGTAATATCCATATACATCAACATATGGTTGAAAACCCAAAGCCAAGCCCACCAACTGCTGCACAGATTTGTTTGTGGAAGCTGAGCGCTGCAGGAGGGTGTTCCCTGAGCAGTGGAAAGGACATCCAGAGGGGAGAAGTTAGTCTGTCCCCGGGTACCACACGCCCCGGAGCTCCGCACCTCGCTTTTCCCTCGACTCCTGGTTAAGTTCTGACACATACAGCTTTTTGGTTTTTATTTTTTGACAAACTTCACTGGAAGCCTGCATTGATGTCTCAGCAGCAGAGTTTTTAAAAACTGCACATTTGATCTTCCCAAGAGCAGAGAGGATTCTGTCTTCCTGAAGAAAGGGATCTAAGAGGAACGGTTCAGGAAAACCGGACCGCCCAGGGAGCAATTACAAGCGCCCGAGGTCTTGTAGAGACGGCAGGCATGTGTCATTTTAAAAGGTTTCTCCTCTAAATACTTTGTCCGTACTTCTAATACCAAAGAGTTTTAAGAGGGTTGTTCTGACCATCAGGGAGGGTATTCACACCATCAGCTTTAGGCGTCTTTACAGTCCAAAGATTCCTCTCGTGCTCTCAGTTGGCCTTTGGAGGAGTTGGCTCTATTCTCTACTGAGTTTCCAAGGCACGGAATTTGAACACTAACTTCTATGTGTCCCTCTCATCACCGACCCCCAAACCACAAACACCAAAACCACTTAACACACAAAAATACTGTGATCCAGGACTGGATCTATGGAATATCGCTCCAGAAAAGGCGGCAGGAGGAGGCCCACCAGCTGCGGGAGGGCACATATAGGAGTACAGTCAGGGCTGCAGCCACCATAAATGCCACAGTGCGAGAAGTTTATAGCTGTCATCACTTTATCCAGTTCCTTATATCACAGGTGCAAGGCCAACAGTATACCTGTGTTTCTGTAATCAGCATAGAAAGATATTATATTCCTTTTTTCTAGACCCTACATTTTTTAAAAAATCACATACACGCCAATAAATAAATTTTAAAATTTTATGTCCATTACAAAATTACGCATCTGTTTGTTTTGGTATAATAGCAAAACTGTACTGATCGTGCACAAAATCAGAAATAGTCGTTTTTGAAAAGTCTGAGAGGATTTTGGTTCAAAATCAGTCAGAATTTCATGACTCAGCAGCTTCCTCATACAAGAACTTCTGGGGTATCCTATTGCTCCTCATTTGACAAATTTTATTGGAGATGGACACAAATTTGAAACACCGGAGCAAACTGTCTTCAAAGTCACTCATTGAATAATTCATTTTTGCCTGATATTTTATACATTGGTTAATCACAAAAAAAAAAAAAAAAAGACAGGAAGGAGGGTAAAATATGCATAATTTCATAATTTAAACATACCGTCTCAGTTTTGTTCTTCATCTCAGCTCTGTCTTTTCAGAAGTGTGGATGTCAGTACCTACGAACTCGGCAGACATTTCACAGCATGGGCAGAATTTTACTCTCCAGAGACAACAATCCCACGGAATGGTTGTACGTACAAATTCCATGAACGACTGAAGGGTTTGATTCAGACATGTTTATCTCAAAATCTACACCTCAGTGTGAAAAATGCTGTTTTCAAGAAACCGCGGCCAGAATCATATCGTGGTTGATACTAAGGCACAGAGTCCTTGAATGGTCTCTTTTACGTTGTATAACCACTGAAACACTATTTATTTATGCCTTGAACAGATGTTTTTCCATATGTCTAAACAACCCTTCTTCAGAAAAGTAATTCAAGCACATGAAATTTTGCAGACCAAGGAATACAGAGGCACGAGACTCGTTAGTGTTTATAGAGCTTTTGGTACCTTTCCTATAGCGAAGTCGGTATCGTCTCTTTTAAAAAAGACACTGGTCCTACTCCTCCGAGTAAAGTAAAAAAGCCCTATAAATAGGCAGCTGAGACTGACTGTGCAAGGTGCTCCGACAATAGCTTTTGTACTCAAATCCCGACCTTACGATGGCAGAGATCACAGCCAAGCTGTCTCATCCGTAACATTTTTCCGCAGCAGCGTAGCACTTGCTATTTAGTTATCGCCTGATTGAAAATTCAGAACACAATACTGAAACTTGAAGAAAAATTTAACAGCGCACAATAAGCCCCTGAAAGAACGACGGGCTTTTAGCACAGCCTCTTGATTCTCCAACATTTGGCAGCGCTATTTGTGATTTAAACCCAAACTTCGATGCTGCTATTTGGGGAGAAAAGCGCTTCATTGTGCCCACAGTTGAGAGCACGCTTAGATTAAAAATATGAACCGACACAAATCTTCTGCCCCTTGGGCAGAATTTGACCCTTTTGAGGTTTGCTAATCAAAAATCTGAACACGATAAAGCCTGTTGTAATCCCATTAGAAGAAGGGTGAGCTCCAGCGCTTGAAGCCCTGAAAGGAGGATTTCCTCACGGCTGCCATCTCCGCTCTCCTCCTGAGGCTGAGTGACTCTCAACTGCTTTGCAGCATCAGGAAAAGTCATTTAGCAATGAATAATAATATCATCTATAAATATTTAATAGCTGGCAATTAACTCTGCACTGTTCAAAGCAAAAAAAAAATAATTACGGAAATACAGAAAGGCCTCACCAAACTATTTAGTAATGTTGCAATATCATCTAGGCCAGGCTAGGCTAGGCGTTTCGAGTGTGCCCATCCTGAGACCATTCCATGGACACAAGTTTCAGTAATAAGCGTTCTTCCTTCTCCTTTAATGAGGGTGTTTTTCTCAAGGCTGTCGATGGCAAAAGAGCTTCCCAGATTCCACTGAAGGCTTTGCATTTGGAAGAACGCCTGCACGGAAGCGTTTTGCTGGCAGGGTACTTCCAATGAAGGGAAGACGAGCTTAGACTCCTACTTTTTATTTCTCAGAAATCGCTTGTGGGTAAGAACGTTCCTTAGCGAAGCCTCCGACCACGAGGATTTCGTAGCCGTAGGAAGCACTGCAGTGTATTCCTACACGACACACTGTGAACCTCTATAATTATGTCCTCCGTGTAACTGGTAACATAAACTAACAAACCACGGCCAAACTTTCAAACAAGCCTATGACACCGGCTGTCACAGCTCGACCAGTTCTTGAGTTTACAGGTCAAGTGAGACTCTTCTGCATACATTTCTCTTTCTTTGTTCTCTTTGGCACGGAATCTCCCGGCCAGTGCAAGCTAATGGTGTCCTGAACGTTGCTATGCATGTCATCCATCATTTTTAAAGTTCATCCTCTTGAGTACTACTACTTCCTTTTAGTATATCCAAGAGCAAGAGACAAAAAAGCGAAGAGTGAAAACTAAGTAAACAGCTTGTTTTCATTCTCTTAACAAGGAGAAAGAATGGTGCCATTTTGGCTCTACCCTGGTTTTACAGAATTCAGTCAAAAAGCACGCGCTGGGAGTCCCTGCAATGATGACAACTGTAATTAATTTGCCAACAGGAGGCAAGTCATGCCGGACACTTGTCTGCTCATTGCGTCATGTACCACTCAGACACGGTCTTTAGCTAGGAGCTCGACAGACTGATGCGACTATGGAGGAAATGAAAAAATTGGAACGACCTTAAGTTGTATTCATAAAAGGTATTACAGTGCAATGTTTAGTCAGGGATTACAAAAATTGCTTGTCATGTATGACAGCAGAGTAAGGGCGTTTTTCCTCATCTGCAAGCAATGTAATGTTTGAAAAGAAGAAGAAAAGAAACTGGTCTTACTCTATAATCCCAGTATATAGATCAACACAGGCTTTTTCTAGCACTGCTAGCTAAGCCCTTGTAAGGCTGCATCAAAAACAATTATTAAAATTAATCCCAGGTACAAATGGAATTGCACAGCATTAATCCTGCTGAAAGAAAAATCTGACATGATAAACATGTAGAAGACTGGCATGAGGAGCAAAGAAAGGAAAAAAAATACATCTTTGAAAACCAGTCCTGCTAGCACCGGCCAAGTGATGGGCCTGTAGAAACACAGGAAAATTAATGTTGTCAGTAAGTTGTAAATCTTTCCTTCTACAGTGGCCATCTTGGCAACAATTAAGACATTCATAGCCTATCAAGAAGCTGGAGGAAATTCAAGGTGGCTTTAGTTGAAAATAAAAGCAAATATAAAAGCTGGGGAGAAAAATCCTTCCATAGTAGACTACCCCAAGTGCAAAACACGGAAAAACTTAAATGCAAAGCAAATATTTATAAATTGGCAGCCAGAAATTAATTATGTCTCCAAGAGTCCAAAATCTCTCCTCAACATTAAATCAAACAAGAACCAAGGAGACAATAATAGATGTCCTCCCGATGAACTTTCACATTTAAAAGAAAAGGAAGGGTTTCAGATAACACTTTTACAATGTGCATAATCTAAGTTACTAGATGGCAATATGTAGCACGAAGTTGCTTAATACTAACATAAATGCTTCTGTCATAGTTTACATTGAGAATTTCATACTCCGGAAAAAATACGCTTCACACATTGCTCCTCATTTTGCCTCTGATTTTTGATAAAAAGAAATCAGTTGATGAATTTCAGATTTACACGAAATGCTTCAGGTGTTCAATAAGGCAGATAAAGCTGTACTGCATGAAGCAGACATAGTATTTTTCTGCATGTTATCCAACGCACTGGACATGGATTGTATGCGTTGCAAAATGTCCCGTAGTCTGATCCAAGACTCCCATGAAGTACCACTTGATGAAAGAGGCATGCAATAAATTTGTAAACTCCCTGAAGTGGAGGGGACAGAAGGTATGAAGACACAGGAGAAGCCTCAGACTGCTGCTGTAATCTAATCTGATTTACAGCATGTTCATCAAATTCATGGAGGAGTTGTGCAACTAAAAAAAAAAAAACCCCACAACAATTCCTGGTACAAAAATAAAATATATATTTTTTTCAGATATAATCAACATCTTAACCTCCTTCCCATATTCTGGATGGCCATGTTCAGTCAAGATCATGCCTGAGCGCCAATTCCACTTAGATTTTAGTTAGAACACTTTACATTGCCCTTCTGTGAGACTTCTGGCCAGCTGTAACGCCCAGTATCAGCCAGTCGCAACGGATGATGACAAAACTACAGCAGACTCAGCCTTTGCAGGTGCTTTTGACATATTTTTGCCATATTTTTCAAGCCAACACAGGGCTTTGCATCTACCACCCTTCAGATTAACTCCAGAGAAACGAATCGTGTGGGATATAAGCTATAGAAGGGCAAACCTGAGTTCATCCGCCAGACATGAAGCAGTGCGTTGTCTGAAGAGCCGCTCTGCCCCGTGAGTGGTGCTGGAGGATGCCTGTGCGGCCGCGCTGGAGCTGCTGAGGATGATTAACCATTCTCTGCAAATCAGTCGGTGAGAACTGAAAGGCTGCGCTTCGGAGATCTCCCCATTCAAAAAGTTATCCAGCAATCATAGAATGGTTTGGGTTGGAAGGGACCTTGAAGATCATCTCGTTCCACCTCCCTGCCCTGGGCAGGGCCACCTCCCCCCAGCCCAGGTTGCTCCCAGCCCCATCCAACCTGGCCTTGAACACCTCCGGGGATGGGGCAGCCACAGCCCCTCGGGGCACCCTGCGCCAGGGGCTCACCGCCCGCACAGGGAAACATTTCTTCCTCAGATCTAATCTAAATCTCCCCTCTTCCAGTTTGAAGCCATTCCCCCTCATCCTATCACTCCATGTCCTTGTAAAAAGTCCCTCCCCAGCTCTGCTGTACCCCTTTAGGGACTGGAAGGCCGCAATAAGGTCTCCCTGGAGCCTTCTCTTCTCCGGGCTGAACACTCCTAACTCTCTCAGCCTGTCCTCGGAGGAGAAGTGCTCCAGCCCTCAGATCATCCTTGTGGCTCTCCTCTGGACACGCTCCAACAGGTCCATGTCCTTCTAATGTTGGGGACTCCAGAGCTGGATGCAGTACTCCAGGTGGGGTCTCACCAGAGTGGAGTAGAGGGGCAGAATCCCCTCCCTTGACCTGCTGGCCACACTTCTGTGACATCCTTTCGTTACAAGAAAACTGTATGACAAGTCGCGAAGCAGGTGAAGTCCATAAAACAAAAAAAATATTTCTAATTTATCTGACACCAGAAATACCAGCAACAACCACTACTGCGTATTTCACCATTTCCGCTGTCGCCGAGAGCAGCCGTCAGTTCTACCTACTACGTGTGCACGGGGTCAAGGCAAGAGCCTGACCCACTTTAACTTGGACTTATGCTGAGATGCAATCAAAGCAAAATCAAATTCAGATCCCAAACCAGGGAGACGTTCTCCACACCTACGCCATTCACCTTATCGCCATGCCCTAGGACTGCCCCCAGCCAACACGCAGCACTGCAACACGCTTCACCTTAACGTCAGCCAACGCGCCCCCAGGTTACCATGAGCAAGGCGAAAAAAATCCAAACCACAAAAAACCCCAGAGCTGGTCACGAATGACTGAACCTGGCACAGAAATCTATAAGAACACATTATTTAAGAAAAAATGAGTTGAAAACCAGAAATACTATTAGTTCAAGTTAAAACAAAAAATGTAGATTCAAAACAAACGTCACCAGTTAGAAAAAGTCAAATTAGACTTGCAGTAATATATAACACATGGTTACAAAAACCCCGTAATAATAATGTGTTAAATATTTACAAAATCAATTACCTTCCCTAAATTAAACATATTTTTTAAAGTGATTAAAACAAATGTGTGTCTATTATCCACTGTTACTGTTAATGCCGAATCCACCCAATTGCTCGAAATTCATTCACTGCTTTAGATCCTTGCCCACAGTTTCTGCCATTACCTATGTGCCCGGCTCATCAATCACAGTATTAAAGACTGGCACCTCGCCGCTTACATTCATCACTTTTCCATTTCACTTCAGCACTTAGCATCACTAATTTATCAAGTCTCATTCCATTCAACTCCCACGGTGACTTTAAGCATGACAGAGCAAGGTCTTGTTTTATTATTTTTATTTTTTTTTACATATTTCATGTCAGGCACAACAAATGAGGCTACTCTGCAACAGCAATACAACACTGAAAGAAAAGCTTTTATCACAGCTTAATAAAAGTTTAAGTATGCAAAGTATAAACGCAGCTCCACTCTGCATTTATACAGCATTTTTATTTATAACGTAGCAGCACCCGAAAGAACTACACCATTTTCCGTACACAGAGGGAGGAACATTCTCACCCCTGTATTATATGGTCTACTAGTTGCAAAGCTGTATTAATGCATTTAGAGAGGTTTTATCATCACAGTAATAATGTTTTCATCAAAAAGTTCTTTCGAACTCAAACCAGGACAGAGTAAATTTTGAGCCTGCCAACCAGCTGACACTCCAAAATATAGACTGTCTTACAGAAAACACAACTCAGTTCAGCACAATTCAGTTAACTTATTAGCTAACGCCAGACGCAGCGGGAGCCTTTCTTACGGAGTCATCTGGGCAGTTTCAAAGGTCACAGCAAAGCTGTTTTCTCACATGCCACGTCAGATTCTCTACGCAGAAGCTATACCGGCAGAGCCAGGGGTTGGGCTGGGGTGGTTTTTTTGAAGATTTTTCAAGGAACTCCTGTTCTAGAACCCCAAAAAGAAATTTTAAAAACCATGCAAAATAAAGGTCTCCCACCTTCTTTTTTTAATCAATAACAACACAATGTAATTTGCAAGGCGCCGAGCTATGGCCCAGGGATTTTACATCATGCAACTGGCAGTCCTGGCTACCAGCAAACTAGTGAATACCTACAACTCAGAGAAAGAGAAGAGAAAGAATCACAACAGGTTTGATCAAATATGACATTTCTCTGTGCAACTAAGACCACCGAGCCACTTATCTCACAGACTAAATGCAGATAGCGTTGTCGGGTTTTCTCTTCTCTCGTTATTACTTTTTGTATTATACTGCATTTTATATATCAAAGAGAAAACAACTGAAGTCTCACCCAACAAATCACTGCAAGAAGAGCAATTCTCACATGCTCCGAAAGTAGAATTCAAGCATTATGCTCGATTGAGAGAAAGGAATTGAAAGTCCAGCAGCTGTGCACTTGCTTTTTCATATTCACTATGACATGGCTACATCACCGCGCTCCATCTCCCGCTCAGTGTTTCAGATCTATCGCGTTCAGCCGCGCTCATGATCTATGGATGGTGACACAGGCTAATAAAGTATAGGTTTAAAATTGTATGAGTGACTTTATCCAATCATTTAGCCTATCATTTTTCCTTTTACTACCAGCTACTCTGTCAATATATACACCACTTATGTACGACTTCTGCTCTAGATGCAGTTCAACCTTCTTATCGACCTGAACATTTATACTTTCTTTTCAGACTGCCAATGAGTATCAGGGTTCAGACCCAACACTCACTATCAGCACAGATATAGAATCACAGAATCATAGAACGGTTTAGATTGGAAGGGACCTTGAAGATCATCACGTGCCACCCCCTGCCCTGGGCAGGGCCACCTCCCCCCAGCCCAGGTTGCTCCCAGCCCCGTCCAACCCGGCCTTGAACCCCTCCAGGGATGGGGCAGCCACAGCTCCTCGGGGCACCCTGCGCCAGGGGCTCACCGCCCCCACAGGGAAACATTTCTTCCTCATATCTCATCTCAACCTCCCCTCTTTCAGTGTCAAACCCTTCCCCCTCGTCCCATGGCTCCCCTCACTGATCCAGAGTCTCTCCCCAGCTCTCCTGGAGCCCCTTTAGGCACTGGAAGGGGCTCTGAGGTCTCCCCAGAGCTTTCTCTTCTCCAGGCTGAGCACCCCCAACTCTCAGCCTGTCTAGTTCTATGTTCTAGTATCTCCTAAAATACATAACATTGCAAGACTTTGTTGTTTTTTTTTTTAAACAATGTCAGGACCCTACATAACATATTAGATAGCCTAAATTGGGAAGAGTTTAGAGAGCAGGTTACCTATGGAGCCAGGAACGTATGCAACGCATTGATTTTACAGGAGGGGGAATAAGCAATCCACTTTCTGTAAAATTATTCGCCCCCAAAGCACAGAGCCAAATACATAAACCAAAGTCAACACACTGTGTGTTTAGTGAGACATAGACTTGTCCGCCACCTACGGCCTTTAGCACAGGTAGTGCTGATTCCCAAGAAAACGCTTCTTTCCCAAAAATAAACGGTAGGTAAAAATGACATGTCCTCAGGTCCCCTTTGGATTAAAAACCATCTGAGCTGTGCTCAGGATAAAGTTGCCACCTCCATCCCTGCAGACCACAGCAGCACCCCCCCACCTACGCCATACCGCCCCAGCCACAAAACCTCAAGGAAGGGGATGGCCAGCTTCCCCCTGGGGTCCCGCCGGCCTCGTCATCCAACCTGATGGATGGCTTTTTATGGCTAGTAGGGAAATCTGAAGCAGAAGACCAGGGAAGACTGCCTTATGCCTATTTGCTTTTCTCTGAGATTCACTCAAGTCACTCCCTGAAAAGAACTGTATATAATTAATTAAACACAATTAAATAATATTTTATTTTCAGCCCGCCTCAAGACTGTACTGAGTAACTATTAAAAACAACAGGGTAACATTCTCATGTCTGTCTAATCAAAGACACTGTGGATCAGGTAGGTAGTTTTTCAATCAAAGCTTTCTCTGTGAAATAAAGAAATGTTGAATACACAGACTGAAATAATGCCTGAAATATGAATACTGAACGTTTCTTAACTAAGATTACGTCTTTAAAAACCTCCTCTCCAGAGAATAACATATACAATTACAACTGTCTTTACATAAACTGCAGGTTAAAAAAATGAAGAATGGCAAAAGCCACGGATGAAAAACACTACAGGGAAGTATCAATTATTCTAGTGTTAATGAAAAAGAAACATTTCATGTTAAATCTTTACCCTAACGTTTTCCATAATGCTTCTTGATGAAACATGTAATGACAACAAATATTACCGGTTCGGTTATCATCCCCACAGCATCGTGAAAAGAACAGTTTAGAGTAAGTAGTCAACCCAATAAAATGGCAGTTTATTTTCGTAAATGCAGGTTAAAATGGGAATATCTATTTAAAAACGTAACTCTTCTGTTCCAAGAGGGGCATATCCGTGCGGAGCCACTGAACGCATTAGAACTGTTGGTGAAAAAACATGACAAAGCAATGAAGAAGAGAAAGAAGAATCAGTACAATTGAAGGAGGAAAACCGGAGATGACACACGCTAAGGGCACACTGTGGGGAGCAGTACGGGAAGAGCAGTTTCCTGTATATGCCATAGTGTAGATGTCTCCCGGTTCACACCCACTGCGTGCACCGGGCTTGGGCCAGGCCCCGCTCTGCACTGACCCACGTTACACGACGTAATTACCATTTTTAGCGCATCCCGAGCCAAGAGCAGCCTAACACACGCCCCGCCTGGGGGTGAACGTCTCGTGGCCCCCGCGTAACTCCAGGCCGGTGGTGGCATCTCCCAGGCTGCCGTGGGACCAGGCCGTTCCCCGCGGCTCTCCCGGCGCTGCCCGTCCCCAGCTCGGCTGCCCCAGCCACGGGCAGTGCCGGGCGGCGGCGGGAAGACGGATCTCAAAACGATTTCCACCGTTTTTTTAATGTTTGGAAATAACCTTATGGTACAAAGGTTGAGATGCCTATTCTACATCTGAGAAGGCCGAATGAGACGGATAGGACAAGTTAAAAACACCACCACAAAACCCCCGTCTCGAAAAACTGCGCTTTAACCGGTGGAAAAAGAAACTTTTCTGTGAATAAATGGGTGCCACATGAATATGAAATCAGTGCGCTGACAATGAGATATTCCCATTGTCGGGGCCTTATGAATCCTGAAGCACAGACATCTGCTTCCAGATCTCTGGGGTTTTGAATTATTTTTAAACTCTGAACAAAGAACACTTAGTACCACAGACTTCCAGTTTCACAGCTGGGTTATTTTAAGTAGGCAAAAAACTCACTGGAATATAACTTTCTTATTTTGAAATATTTTAGCTTGGAGTTATTAATCTGTCCCTTGAGAATTCAGAGCATCTTAGAACACCCGTTTTAAATATTCAATATCTTTCAAAGATACAATCTTCTCACATGGCCTTAAAAGAAACGCCTGAAATATCGCACTATAATAACCCAAATGGAGCCCTTACTAAGGGAGGGATTCGGTCTCTTCTTGATTAGAAAACTTATTCTCCCCATCTCCGATTCCCACTCCTCTAAAAGGAAAACCCCCATCCTCACAAACGTTTCCCGAGGATGAGAAGCAAATACCATTTATTTTCACAGGGCTTTGTGAAGGCGAGAGAGCTCCAGACGCGCACGTTCTGCAACACTGGGGGGGGTCTGGAACGAATTTGAGGTCAGGAGAGTGCGAATTCTGTCCCACTCCCTGTATGATCCAGGCAGGACTCATTTTCGCTGTGTGTAATTACCAATTTGTAAAATCCCGGTGTTAAGAGGTCCTTATCTTGCAGGGACGTGGAGAGATCTGATGGTTGTGGAGTGCCTTGAAGGCTCCTGAGCGGTGCGGTAGGAATGCGGAGTGCCACACTGACACCTCCTCCCGGCGGTGCCGCAGCAGCTCGGGGCTGCGCAGCGTTGGGAATCCCTCAGCACAAACCCACACCGCTCACTTTCTAACTTGGGGGGGGGAGGGAGGGAGACGGGACGACAGTCAGGAGCAAAGAAGCCATCAGAGGCATTAACTGGTGTAAGTAACATGGTTTAAGTCACGCAGCCCGAGCTGCGGGATGGACTAAGCGTCCCCACAAACCGTATGCGTCTCCTTACCAAACCGGGTGAAAACTGGCAGATACGGAGGCAGCAGCAAGCAGCGTGCACCACGCTCAGCAAAACCTGTGCTCATATTAAAAGCCTGCTCTTGCATTCGCTGCTGCCTCATTACTGACTCGATGATTGTTTCGAGGTTCTTAATGAATTCCAACTCAATTTACTCACAGTAACATCTAGCTCTAGTAAGTTTTCATCTCACATATTGACAATGAAATTAAATTTTCCTCTTTGTTGCAGGATGACGAATTTTGTAGCTAAATCTCAAACTTCAACTCAAAGTGCTGAACAGTTACTCCATCAGCCTTCAGCGAATCGCTCAAACAGGCAGCAAAGACTACTGATGGTCTTCTCTGTTGTTCTGTATCACGAACAAATACGCATTTTTTATTTTCTGCAGAATAATTAAAATTTCTTTTAAAATATCATTGAATAT
Source organism: Vanellus vanellus (assembly GCF_965231255.1). NCBI lineage: Eukaryota > Metazoa > Chordata > Aves > Charadriiformes > Charadriidae > Vanellus > Vanellus vanellus. The sequence continues at coordinate 11,736,456 of NC_138922.1, forward strand.
GTTTTAAAGAAAATGGTGGAATACTAGCGCAGAGTCACAGCGCCTCAGGGTGCAGTCGCAGAGGATGTTCCGGACGCAGCAGGTTCCTGCAAGGTCAGGGCAGCGGCATATCCCCCAGGAAAAGCCAACCCGGCCGAGAAGCACAGTTCACGAGGTGCTTCAGCTTCAACCGTGCTGTTAAAGAACTGTTTGCTTAACCCAGGCAGTGTTTTAAGACTGCTGGACAGTTATTTACAACAAATCAACCTGGAGAATAAAATCCGGTTGTATATTTAATTGCCTTTTCCATTTTTTTAACTCGCTCTCCTGCATGAACTACAAACAGTATAACCAGCAGCATCTCAAAAAACCGCGCTCTCGTTGGCGAGACCTGTGGCGCGCTGCTGGGTTCACCCGTCCCCGCTCTGCAAAGGAACTCCGAAGGCCACTGAAAAACCTAAAGGATTTGGCAGACAAAACGATGTTATCATCTCAAGGAAAGGTGGTCAACTGCTCAAAACTTCTGCCAGCGAGTTAATGAAGATACTTTGGCAGCTTCTTCTGCAGAGACTACTTCCAGCAAGAAATGAAACACCATCTGCATGCGCAGAGATGGGAAAAACAGCGGCTTTGTACTAAAGATGAGTTCCCGATCAGGCGCCTAATATGAAAGGAGAGTTAGGGCTCAAGAGTGGAACAAAAGGTTAAATTATTGTGTTGAAAGCATAATTAATTAATTAAAGATAGCAAAAAAAACCCTATAGTGAAGACACCACTCTCAATGCCCAGCCAAGTAAATCCCGTGAAGAATCGCAGCAGAATCAAAAATCATAGTTCACCTTATCATAGAGAAAAGAACTATTATCTACAACGGCCAATGCCAGTGGGGCAGGACATAAATCCCTTCGCTTTACTGATTTTCTCTTTTGCTATCTATTCAACAAGAGATGCCCAGAAATCTTCTAAATAGGCCTAAAATTTAAGCAGCTACCTAAAGCACACATGTAACAGAATAATTCAGTGCTATTAGTTCTCATTCGAAAACGTACATAGGAAATGCAAAAATAGAGGTTTTTCACATCTCCTCATTTTACGCAAGAAGTGCGGAACATTTGTCGAGCCCCAATATATGAAGCACTGTACCTATGTATTTGTTAGCTAAATAAACATTATACCTGTACCGAGAACACCCCTGCTCGTTGTCTGTAGGCAACGGGCGCTTTCACGCCCCGCACACGGGCCCCTCGCTTCCCCGAAGAGCTCTGACGACAAACTGCTGAGCATCAGAAAAGCACGAGCAGCAGAGAAGATGAGCATGGCCCCCACCATCATTACCAGAGCGCGAACCATGCCCAAACGCCGGCCCCGGCGGTGACGCCCAAGGGTGGGAAAAGGGTGAGAGCAGAAGCTCTGTGGGAGCCCCGTGGAAAGGGGGGACGGGGAGGCACAGCTATGGCACAAGAACATGAAACCCCAAAACACCCAAAAAGCAAAGACCTAAAAGAAGCAAAGTCGAGGAAGAATGCAAATTGAAGTGTGTCAAAGACTGCTTAGGAGTCAAAGACTACAAATCCTAAATCACAAATCTCGTTAGAAACGTTTATTGGATTTTCAGAGAAACGAACGTGCAGAGTCCCAGACTGGAAGTACCTCTGAACCAGAGAGGAGGAAGGCGCTACGCTGAGGGCGTAACGAATCCGGAGGCGAAGGAGAGAAAGGAGCCGTGAAGACAGGCGGGTACAAGCTGAAACCAGAAGGATGACCTTGGGGCGGCGCACGCAAACACGCAGACGAACTGCACCCTGAAGTACACCTGGAGGTTACCATCAGCGGGAGCCGCCCGCGTGTCACGCCGCGGCTGTATTCCTACCCGCACCCCACGTCACTTCACCGCGGTTTACCGTTTAAGTTTCTGTTCTAAAAGGAAAGATATACATTTTTATCTCACTGTAGTTACGCAGATTGGTATTTTTTTCTAACTTTTTCCAAGCAGACAGCAAGCACTGTCTGAAGAAACGACAATTTATCCCGAAGGGACTGTACAGACTAATAACATGCTTTGAAGAGCATTAAGGAGGTCAATCTGTCCAATTCATTTTAATTGAACTAGACGCAGACGGTATATGATTTAGTTTAATTAGGCTGCAGATAAAGAAGGCATGCCAGTCAAGGATAAATCATTAAATAGCGGCGTACACGTGAAAATACATAAGGCCAAAAAACTTGCTGCGTAAGTGAGAAAGTTGGTGCAATACCCCTTTCCATCAAAAGATCAAGAGATCAGTCCCATTACAAAGAATAAGGAAAAACTTCACAAGGCGATATATAAATGTCCAGCAAATCGAGAAAAGAGAGCATTTTGAGAAAAAAAAAGTATTTATTACAAAAGCGATGCTGGTTCTTTCATTATAGAGACATAATACAATAAGGCATAGTACTCTACCACAAACTATAGTTACAATTGAATAGATTATTCGACCCATCCATTAAGGAGATCTAATTATGGAATATCATTAGCAAGGACTAAATTCAATTTTTTTCTTTGTTTTTTGATTACTACCTATTAGTTTTCACCCTTTATTGACAGACTTCACTTTTAAGTTGTTATCTTTTAAGTCAGAATAGCATTAACAGACTTTTAAAAACTGGCTATGCTTGGATGATTGTGCACGAGGTCAGGGATATTGAGGAAATTCAGTTAAAACATGTTTTTCCCAGTCTAATTTTTTATGTTATTATTCTATCAAGTTTTTGGAACCAACAGTTTCCTGCCACCGGCCTTATCTACGCCTCCACCTCTTTTTAATCACAATGAAGAAAATTTATATAAAAGCTGCAAAGCTTATGAAAAAAAGACGGGGGTGACTGTGTAACACCGTATTTTGGGGAAAACACGTGGTGCCTATAAGCACATTTACTGCAACAAACCTGGCAGCGCGCGCACACGCGCAGCTCATGGCCGTGACCCTCGGCAGGTGGTCACCGACAGATCTCAGTGGCCACACGGACCTGAGGCATCATTTCATATCCCGTTTTCTACTCAATGAACTATATTTTTTTTATCCGATTTTACAGGCATCATTCAACATCGAGACTACAGCAGCAGAACGCGCTCCGTCCATCACCACCAAAGCCAAAGGTAGTTCTGCCCATGAGTTTGTAGAAGATGCACCGAACACTTCTACACAATCAGCCTTTTCCGAAATGCTCTCAACTGAATTGATGCAACGTGGTATATTTTGCCTCTTTTTAGTTTTTATTATAGCTGCAATCGCTTGCAGCTCTTTTATTTGTGTGTTAAAGAAACGGTTTAAATACCAAGCCTGTAAATCACGCACAGTCCATTAAGCGCCGAAAAGACTCCCACTGACTTAGACGCAAATTCTGTACTAATGTTAGAAATGCCCAGAAACCCACTCCTCCTGAGACCTTCTCCTGAATTTCTCTTTGCCACCAAGATATCTCCAGAGCGGTATTTTGCATTCAGTACATTTTACAGAACTCGACTGTTACCCCGTTCAGCTCAGAGCAGATCCCATTTAGACAGAGTTTTCCCTTGAAAAATACGTCATTTCTTAAAACTTGCAGTACTGAGGGTTTTTTTTTCCATCCCAATATTAGCGTAAGTGTAATGCTTTTTAAGCATAGAGGTACCATAAATACTTTATGATATATGGGGATAACGTTTATGCACAAATAGGTACGCAACTGCAGACAAAAAAGCCAGTGCAAACTGCACATATCTTATTTTAAACAGAATGTAACACACTCGCACACTCCCTGATTAGGTGTTTATGATTTATTAGCTGAATTTTCGGAAGAACCAAGTGCCTACTGCAGCTCCTGTTGACTCTGCCGGCGCACGCAAACCCTAACGAGCACGGAAAACGACCGGTATCTGTCTGCTTATGTCAGATGGGTGTCGTGGATGAAGAATTTCATATTCTGTTTAGAGCAGGGCAAATTTTGCCAAAAGGCCTTAATTAAAAAAAATTTAAAAAATTTAAAATCTCATGTTAAAGATATCTTCACGTGTGACATTCTCAGAAGACAAAAAAATCTTCTACTTATTGAGGAGGAACTTTATTTTCAAAGGTGATCACTCTGAACCACAACTTCAGGAAATGTTTAATTTTTGGAAGTGGGTATTGATTACGATGCATTGGTCTTTTATTGCAATGACTAACAACCCAAATTCTTGGAGTACATCCCAACAGTATTGGCAAAACAAGCAGGAATGAACCTGAGTGAACGGACTGCTGTGACAGGAGCAGATAGATTAATAAAATAAAACGCAGCGCAATGACAGCTAATGCGGAAAAAATGACAGTGGTGCTTTTTTTCCTCATTCATTTGAGAACTACTCGAAAATAAACTTGTATTATAGTAGCCATCTCTGGACTATTACGTCACCGAAGTGACTTAATTTAGACGTACAACGTAACTCCTGGACAGGGCGCCTGGAGCAGTGCAGGTATAGGTCCTGGCGCAGAAGCAGTCTCCTCATTTGACCCGAGGGCTTTATTGTCGCCAAATACAAAGCACGAGGAAACACTTTGATTTGATTTGAGCTCGTACGATCAGTAAACAGCTGTACCTTCTCACATAAGAGCAAAGGATTAATCTGGAATGGCAGAATAGAACATTTTCTACCCCTCTCATTTGATAATGCACTTCCAGCAAATAAAAAAAAAAATGGATGTGTATTTCTACTTCTCTTAATTTCACCTCTGTGTGGCATGTTTCTAAATTAAGCACGTTAAATATAAAGCCATTTGCGTTTGAAGACTTTCATATCATTTATCGCAAATCCCCCTCATGCAGGAATATTGAACAAAGTCTGTTGATTGCACAGTTCTTTTTATTTTCATGAATGGTCCAATCACGCTCTTGGCACACGAAGAACAAGTGACAGATGTTAGACAAAACTCTGAGGGATTATACATTTCTCCTAAAAGTTACAGGACCGCTTTCATTTCTACTGTTTTTTGGTTGGGTTTTTTCTTTTTTTTTCACTGTCCTCCTAGCTTTTTTGCTTCTGCTTCTCCAAAAGCGTTTTCCTTCCTCTCGCGGCGGCCGGAGCCGTCGGGGAGCTCCGGGCAGAGCCGAGGATGCCCGCAGAGCGCAGCGCGGCACGGCCAACTCCCTTAATTCTCGTTGCCAATATTAAACCACAGTACTGCCTCCACTGCATCTCGAGACCGAGACCTGAATTTCACTCGGTAGAAACAAGGGCAACGCGACAAAACGAGTAAACTTTGAGAACAACCACATAAATTAAAGTCTCTGCTTATTAAAACGCTTATTTGTTTTAATTAAGTGAGAAAAGCTTTTTAATACGTTAAAAAAAGGAATGCCGTTAACCTGTGTTAAGGAATAGGATTTGAGGCTTCAGTTGGAACAATACGACATGACTCATTTACTCGTAAGTAGGTCAATCTGTAGGTACTAATAGAGACCTTGAAAAATCCAAGTGGATTTTGACGAAGGAAGGATTTCATAAAGCTATTTATAAGAAGAGAGAGCCGGGCCTTCCTCCTGTTGCATGCCAGGATCGCGGGGCTCAAATTATCTTTAATTAAATGCGAGGAGTTTTCTCAGGAAGAAACCAGTAATTTGGGATAATCCCAGATTTGAAGTGACTTTAGGGAAAAAAATATTCTAGAAAACTATTCTAGAAAAAAAATCTGTGACAATGAAACTACGCCTCATCTTTGCAAACACTACTCGTATGTACGCACGTACGGCCCGGATAATGTAGGGTTTGTATATCTTCTTATGCCTGACTGTTCCCAGCTCCCTCAAACCTCAGCACTGCAGTCAGGTCGCTTTTTAGCCTACTTTTTGGACCAGGCACATCAGAATTTCCATAGATCTCTGCTTATACAAACACACTAAAAGCAACAGTTCACTTATGCCCCCTGAAGTCCCTGTTCAGCCAAACAATCCCGATTTGCTCTTCATTTCCAGAAATTAGACTATACAATCGCACCTGCTCTTTGCCAGGTCAGTGTATTAGTAATGCCCACTTGAAATCATGTGATCATGATTATTTTTATTATTTTTTTTTTTTTTTACACTTGACAAACACCTTACCAGAAATAAGAACCACAAAAAAAAGTGGTAGCACATTTCTGTAAAGAAACGACACAGCAAATCCTTTCCATAATATGGCCACAGTGTTTTGCTGTGTTATTTGTGCACATTCACTGACTCGGACTCTTCTTTCGCTCGCTTTCAAAGTCAGACTTCTGAACAGCAACGCGCGGCAAAGCACCTGCGCAACCACCTATCGGGAATATCCGAAGCACAAAAACTAGAGCCAGACTATTTGCAACAGCTTTCTTCTTTTCTAAATAAAGATTGCCCATTTCAACAATACAAGTAAACCAGGCAAATACGCATCCTGTTTTTTTCCCAGATTTTTTTACTTTGAAACTGTGCAGCAGCGAGAGGACCATTATAAAAGAGGGCTTGGCGAAAAACAGAGATCAGCAGATTTCATTTTCAAGAAGTATCAGAACATTAACATCAAGTTCCGATGTATACTGCACTAATTCCACCGTTTTTTCACTGGCGCCGGGTGTTGGCACCTTTCCTACTGGAATGACCATAGTAAAACCTTTAAAAGATGGAGTAAAAAGGTTTTTTATTCTTTTTCGCTTGGTCTTTCCCAATCTCTGGCAACAGGAGGACAAAGAGAAGAACACTGACCACACGGACTGCCGGGACGCGATTTACAATTCACATACCTGCAATTGGACACCAAAAAGAAAATTTAATGATAATAAAGCAAAGAATTGGATAGGAGAAAAGGCTATTTGCAGACCAGAGATCTGCCATTTCCCATCTCATTATAACTTTTATACAGAAGAATGAAGACCCCTAAGGTTCAGAAAACGCTTTTTTAAAGAGGCGTTACATAAAAATAACTTTAAAAATTATATTGCTTCTAACAAGTTTAGATTTGAGATTCTGTTTTTTATAAACTCTTCTTAATGTCCACGAAGTTAATAATTGGCTATTTTTCCACTAGTCCTCCAGTGACAATAGGGTCTAACCTAAATACCGACCACAATAAGCAGGTTTCACAAAACTCCCAAGTTTTGGGCTTTTTTTTTTCCTCACTTTTTTGCTAAAAAAAAGAAAGAAAAAGAAACAAAAGCCATGAAAGCTATGCATACCCTTTTTATAACTATTTTTATAGAGGCTTTTATCTCCTTTCTGGTCCATTCTTTGCTGGTCTGATGCTCCAGTTGCCATAGAAACAGACCTGAAGGTAGCTTTGTTACAGATTACAACGGTTTTCCCAACACAGAGAAATTTCTTTCATGCCTTAGTTCAGCAGGTACCCTTCTCATGGGGACAAAAAGGAAGAAGGATAAATCAATCTCTGACTCTTATATCTATTAGGTTCCCATTACCAGAATTTATTATGTGCTTCTGCTTTTCGTTTATGAGCACAGCCTATGATCACTGGTACTTTAAGGATTAAGTTTCATCAATTTCACGGGTCACGCTACAGTTTGTTTATTTGCAAGGGAACAGCCGAAATCAAATTATGAAAGAAATCATGATTGGCATAACGCTACTTCAACAGAAGCATCAGGATTTTGTTTTTCAGCGCAGGTCACAGACAGGCGGTTTGAAATCTCTTCGCATCAAGTTTCATTAGGTTGTTATAAAAATTTGACCAATTACAAAAATGAGAATAAATTTCGTGACAACATCTGACAGGCGTCCCCTGACGTCACTGCCTGTTTCAACACAAATCCAAACTTTTCCAAAGGCTGAAGAAAAACCTGTGAACTATTCGCATCCCTTAAGAGTAACACCCCAATAACGGACAGTAACAATGCAGAGGAACCAAACAAACTAGCAAAAGCGTGCCCAAGAGGGAAACTAAGCCGTTCCGGCCCGTGCAAAGCCACCCAAATGCTTTGCCAGCACCAGTCAGACAAACGGAGGTGAAATGGTCCTCCCCTCCCGGCTCTCCCTCTCATCTCTCCATTCCAGGGTCGAAACACCCTCGTAAAAGAAACTTGCTCTCTCCTCCAGAGTACAACTTGTTCTTTTTTGCCCAACCCCACGGGCGGTTGACCGAAACTGTGTGATTTGCGTTGAGAAATAGAGGCGCCACCAGTTTAACTCGGCAGTCGTTAGCGAATCTCTCGCAGTACCCCACGGAAACAGCCCCCGGGAACTCACACAGGTGGGGACGCTCTCCGGGGACGCATCCCGGAATTATCTGTAGCATATGGGACCTACAGTCCTTTTCAAAAACTAGCCCACTCATTTCATTCCAAATTAAGATTTCGTCTAATTTTGGCGTAAGAACTGCCACCTCAAAAGACGCGGAGTGCTAAAAAGCATTCGGCGTTCGGCAAGGTTTTCTCGGTGGGCTGCGACTGCGTACGCTCCTCCGAGCTAATAAGTTCAGTATGCCATAATCAGACTTTTTTTTTGAAAAAAAAAAAAAAACCCACCACATGATTGTGGGGGTGGAACCTGTTAGAAACGTCTATGGTACATAGATATCTCATGTAAGAAAATAGATTATTAGTAAGTCTCAAGCGTTCCTCCCCCCCAAACCGCAGCATCGTCTCATCGTATTTACGTACAGTTTAAAGACTGACACAATGTTGGCAAAGGGTAAGTAGAAGATGACAAGAAAATAATGAAAGTCAACTTAAACCGCACAACGAAATACACTCTCAGCAATTCGACAATAAGGGCTGGTGGAATAATGTCAACTTCCAGTTGGGGAATTAGGAAAAGTTTTGATTGTGAAGTTAGCGCCCAGCAGATTGCTTAATCAGTCGTAGCTACTGCCACGAAAACTGCAACCTACCAACAAGATTTCTTTTTACTGTCGGGAATAACTTTGCTGAGAGTTCTCCTTTTATAATATCACTGCCTAATAATTGTTCTCCAATGCTAACTTCTGAAAATCACCGATATTTTTAGATTCATCGTTTATATAAATTTCCCATCTCTCTCCGCAGTTCTGCCTCTGTTTAACTCTTGGAAGGACCATCTATGTTATATTGCACAGCGAAAGCCTAGAAAATAAAAACAGACATTCTAATTTTTTGTGAAACAGTTATTCAGCATTTGAATTAATCTGGATTAGGAAAATAAAGAAGATAGTCTATATAAATGAAAAGCTTTCAAAGCCATGAACTTTCAAAGCTCGGCGACCGTTAACAAGAAACCAGTTAACCTGCGTGCCCGGTGTCTCGGGTGCAACTCCGTGAACGGCACGGCTACGGGCTGCGAGGGGAGACACGGGCGACCGCGGCGCTGGAGTCAGGCACGGGGGGTGCGCAGTCGCCCATCGCGTCCCTGCGAGCAGGGGGTGCACCAGGGGAGGATCCATACGGCCCTTCTCAGCAGCGCGGTAGGAATCTGTCCATTCACCTTCTGCAGACGGACAAACTCTGAGAGTCCATTCCGGGACCGCGCTGTGGGGCAGAGGGACGGGGTGGGGGTTACAAGGAGTTATGAAAGTTCCTGAACCCCTTCCTTTGTAATTTTATTTTAATTTTCTCGAGGGCCACTCGCTCTAGCTTCAAAGCCCTTTTAGTTTCAATAAAAGCAGTTTGCGCTTTAATTTAGGAAGAGAAGGTACAAAGGTATTCTCAGCGGACGATAAAGGCAAACGTGCTGCAGTACACGATCTCCTTTCTCGTCCCCGTGAAGCTGCCTCCCAGCACTTGGAGGAAGGCGCCGAGGCGCGCGGTGCCGTGACCACCCCCGTACCGCCAACTCGCAGCAATTACCGCCCGTCCGAAGGAGCGCCGCACCGGCGGCGCAGCGAACGCCGTGCACGGGCACTGCGCAGCGCCCGACCAGCCCCGGGCAGGTGAGGAGCCGATCGGCGAAGGCAGGCGGCGCCGGCCAACTGGTGATGGACAGAAGGTGGAGAGGGTGACATATGGCTGGATTTTGTTTATTGAGACGGACGGGAAAACAGCACTTGGATTCCGAAGTACCCGGTACGGGGAGAGGAATGTCAAGGGGCGTAAGACGCTGTCCCAGTTTAGGAGCGCTCGATGGACCATATACCTCCCCACCATATACCTCCCTACCGTATACATGGGCTGAGCACGAGCAGAACATATACTCAGTATACACAGAGCCCTTTTTCATAGATTTCCTTCTTTAATTTCTCTCTCTCCCATTAAAACGAGACTGATTCTGTTCAAATTGAAACTTCATTATGAATATACTCAAATACCCATATTTCATAATGAGCCATTATAGCTGTGCCCAGTACCATTTAAAAACAATTAAAAATAAATAGAAAAGTTCTATGAGCAAATTTTCCCCACAGTTACTTTTTAAGGCTTTGAGGTCAAAACCATAAGCACGAAACCTTTATTTCTCCATAAACTGCTTTGGATGCTCTGCAGAGATTCAGAAGTCGGGGTAATCACAAGAAATAAAATTCTTACTTTTGTAATAAAAATACCCTCGCTGTCCTGGAAAATTTGTTTTAAAGCACTTACTTATTACACCGACTGTGATCTTGTTTGTTTTGGCAACCTAGGACTAGCTTTTTGGGAAAGGGGAGTAGGAACATCATATTTTGACAAGTATGTTTGCATTTTAATTGTTTTATAATAAGAGTCTTATCCACTGTCCCCACCTAATAATGCTTACTGTAAACAAAGTCATCATGATTAATAATTTTCCTAATTAGAAAACTCAGACATAGAAACACATTGAGTTGGAATCTCAATTTGTAAATAGAGGGGGCTTTGTATTTCCTTTGTTTAGGGCACACGATGAAAGATCAACAAATTTATTGCATCAGAGCTGTTTTAAGAATCACCTCAAAAAAAAATTTATACAGCTTCTCTTTAAGAGCGCGTTTTTGCTAATCTGGCAAGCGGTAAACCGCATCGTGCCAGATCTTCCTGCCTTTGTGTATCTTTTGTGACGAAGTGAGAAGATTTTTGTTTTAATTAAAAAGAAAATATTTCTAGGACAAGTTCGCCTATTACCCAAAATCCAGATTAGCAATACCCCCCCCCCCAACCTTGGTGGCTATAATATTTATCAATGATGCTCGTTTGTTGCTCAGCTCACTCGCGATGTCAAACACAGATAATATAGTCGCTTTTCACTGGAAAAACAACCAAATGGTTAAAAGCAAATCAGACATGCCCTGCTGCTGCATTTCATTATCCCCGGAGAAGGACTGCAAAGCTTTCTGCTTAAAATCCCTTTTTAACTAGTTCTACAGGAAGTCTTAATACTACGATTCCAGTTACCGCCTTTTCTTTTCATGAGGGTTGGTTGGTTAGTTGTTTTGGGTTTTTGTTTTTTTTTTTGTAATTCCCCAAAGCAGTAAAGCAATTATCTTCGTTCACTCTGAAACCAGCCCCCTACATGTAACAGTCTGGAAGCATCATTAAAGCCCAGTGCGACAGGCAAAAAAAAGATTATTTTTTTTTTTTTAATAATATATATTTCAGCATTAGCTGGAACCGAACAGGAAAAGAAATCTAGTCAAGAAGACTAAAGCCTCCGGGACAGCCCAATTAAATTAATTTACTCCTGGTTAGTACAGAGCCGTGACACAAGGAAGAAGATCCTTCATATCATGTGTATCACAACTGCATCTATCAGCCTGAATAGGTAATACCCGGCAAACGTCCCAGCCCCGGCCAAGCCCAAGCCCGCTGCTCTCATACTGGAAGTTATAATTTACGAATGGAAATCTCCCACTGCTCCCCCGCATAGGGAGTTTTGAGGGTCAACCTTCCTCCTCCCAACTCCAAAATCGGAGAAACCATAAAACGAAAAGCATGACGGAGCCGTACAGGACTCATCCCGCCCCTCCCCGAGGTCCGAGGAGGGCGCAGAAAATACCTACGGCGCTCTTTAGAGAAGTAAACCCCAGAACAAAGAGCTTAACCTCTTATTTTGATAACCCACTGCAGAAGTTACCCATCATTACGCCTAAACGCCTTCACCGCCAAGTATTTAATTCTCCCGTGCCCCCGGCTCCCCCGTGAGACCTGGTTACACCTTCACAGCCACCGAAAACATTCAGAGGTTCTGCTTTAAAGACCTGTAACGTTTCAGTTCTTTTCTAAATTCCTCTCCAGAAGAGCTGCAGAATTCTACATAAAACATCTTACTTAAAAAAAAAAAAAAAAAAAAAAGGCATAATCAGTTCTGACATATCCCTGCAGGAAACCCATCGCCTGTGTCCCTGAGGCGCACTGTTGGCCGGTACTGAGTTTCTGACCCACTAAAAGAGCGGCTTAATTTTCTTCTGCGCTGGTGCCTTCACTAGGAGGTCACATTGATTTCCACCACCCCCAAGTGCGACTTTTTTTTTTTTTTTTTACTTTGTTTTATTAAATTGTATTTTAATACATGAAAAAAAAAAAATTCTGAACTTAAATATTGTCCTCTAGAGTTCCTGTAAGCCCTCCCCAGTGCCAGCTGCGTGTTGTGTAGCCGTACGCTATTCCAGTATCCAAGCCACCAGTGAAAACAGCCAAGTCCTGCAGCATCCCACAGAACCTCGGCGGTGTTAAAATTTAGACTGTTTTTTCAAATGTGCCTAAGATAATAAAGCTCCCAAATAACTTCAATATCCAGAGGCTTACCGACTTTAAAATCTCTGCCATACACGTCACCTCCACCACCCAGGAGGGCAGTCACCCTGCCAAACGGGCTGAGGTGGCTTTGCCCACATCTGTATCTCATCAATCCATTCTCTTGTAGGCGCTTAAGCATTAAGAACTCACTGCAGTTCCGAGGAGCAAAGTCAGATTTAATCTCCCCTGACTGGACAGTCATTTGCTCTCATTTAGATTTTTTTTTTTTCACTTTTTATTTCTATCTCGTTATTCTGCTCAAGAACCTCCATTGGCTCCTATATTATTATAATTTGGAAGGAAAATAGTGCTGATCCAGAGACGGTGATGTCTGAGTTCTTGTGAGCTCTACGTTATGTTTTATAAACTCGTACTGAAAAAAATAAATACAGTCCAATGCTATTTAAATTACTGGTGATTTTTCTTTTAATTTTATGTGGCATTGGAATAGGAACATTTTAATAAATCACATGCAGTTTGAAATCACTGTCTGGTCACTATGTTCCATTAACAAAGGGAAGAAAGATTTAACTCTCAATTTTAAAGTATCCTTTTTGAAAGAAACTTGACTAGTTATTCCTCAATATACACACGTCTTAACAAAGCTAGTTACAGCGGCAGCCAATTTTGGGGGTTGCTCTCACATTTTTACAGTAATTTGCTCAAGTTTTAAAGCATTTCATCAGTGAATTTAAAAAGTTCTTATGAGCAGCGAGCAATCTGCCAAACCCAAATATCTCGACTGGAGATGACGCTTGTGGCGGCTGTAGAGCGTGACAGCAGCCGGCGCGAGATCCAGAGGCCGTGAGGTTGTTCCCAGCAGCACCACCGTGGAAGAGCTGGCCACAAAGGGAGGATGAATAATTTCTATTCAAACCAGAGAGACTCATCAGACAGCAACAAAATGACTTCCTGAGTCGGTATTTTGCTATGACGTCAGAGCTCACGCCCTGCCAAGTATTAAGGCAACGTAAAATTTTTCGATTGCGTGAATTCTTATTTCATCCAAAACGGGATATCGCTCCCCAGACACCAGCGTTTCACTGCTACTCAGGGGGGACCTCTTTATTCGCAAGAATTACTTTCCTTTTGGCACAAACACCGACCTTTCAACCTCACATTTCAGCTAGTCTGAGGAGAGCAAAAAGAGGGCGATTTTAAGCTTTCGCCTCTTTCATTAAGGCATTTAATTTCAAAGTAATAGAAATAAAATATCCCCTCTTTTACAGCAATAGAATACTGCAGCAAATAAAAATGTTACATGAGGAGACAATACTGATACACCACTATTTTTAGCACGAAGCAGACCACAGGACTTTTATACAGCTGAGTAGTCAAAATTGATTAAATGCTTAGCTGTACGGCGTGAACGAAAGGCTGGGGGATACGGAAAGGTCTGCGCGAATTAGAGCCCGAAATCTTTTGTTGTTTTGACTGTACTTAAGTATCTAGAAACTAAAAAATGACTTTCGCTGCAACTGTTAAGCGTATTTAGAGAAATTACTAGAATTGTCAGCGGAGCTCCCCCCTGCCTGCAGGGATTGCTGCAGCCCAAAAGCGTCACAGAGGGCTTAGAAAAGAACTACGTGACAGAAATCCCTCCGCACGCCATTCATTTTCAAAGCAGTTCACTCCTCTCTTTCAAAAGAGCATTATTTTACAGACACGCTTCGACCTCGCCACGCAGCCGCCGGCACGCATTCCGCTTTCGCGGAAGCCGGAATGAAATTTCTAAAAATGACTGAAATTTCTAAAAATTACTGAAATTTCTAAAAATGACTGAAATTTCTAAAACTTACTGAAATTTCTAAAAATGACTGAAATTTCTAAAAATTACTGAAATTTCTAAAAATGACTGAAATTTCTAAAAATTACTGAAATTTCTAAAAATTACTGAAATGTCTAAAAATTTTCTCCCCTTTGGAGTCTTCCTAAGGGACGAACAAACCCCGCGGCTCAGAAACGCCCCGCAGCCCTGCAGGCCGCCCGCGCTGCCCTCAAGACAGCCCTCTCCATCCCGTCCCGCACAGCGCGCGGCTCCCGGGGACGGCCGCCAGCACTCACCTGCAGGAGCCGCCGGCACGAAATGCCCTCCCGCGGCTGCCACGGGCAGTTTCGCTTCTGAGTGGGAAACGTTTGGGACACGGAAAGGTTTTGCATTCCAGCCCTGACTGTCGCCCACGGCGCGGCGCCCACCTGGATGTTAAGGCTTCGGATTCTCTTTATTAAATAAACCAAATTTAACTCATAATTATTCTAATGGAGTGTTGGTAAGGACGGCCTCATTTACGCTAAATGCACGGCACAGGATAATTTAAAATTATTATAATATGTAAGATATATTATAATATATAATTATTACACTTTATAATTATTGCTTTGGAAAATTTCCTTTTATTAATGACGATATTACTCTCACAACTAATGGAAAGGCTGCATCACGCAAACACACTGGAGAATTTGAGTATGCAAATTAATTGTGCATCTGGGTGACATAATTTAGAAAAGGACTTTTTAATATTTAAAAATCTGCTAAATGTTATGATAAGCTCTATAGCACAGCACATTTCAGAGCTTGTACTAACTCGGATAGGAATAAGTTACTGAATTGTGAAAGGGTAAACGCTATACTCAAACATTTCAGCAAATTAAAGTATAACATTCTACAATCCTCTTTGTGTAATAGGACCCACTAATGTAGCACCATTTTAATAAAACATATTTATTTTCTGTTTGCTTTTAATCTTCAAAGTGTTTTTGCGATATCGCTTCTGTGTAAATATTGAAAATGATCATTTGGTAACCCAAATACTGAAATAAGGCATTAGGCTGATTTATTTAATCACCAAGGCCAAAAAGGCAAATCACGAAATGCAGTCAGCAATATTAAAGACTATTAACAACCTGCCACATAACGGATTCTATAATGATGAAGAGATTCTCAATAAAATTAAACGGTCTCACACACAGATGTGTGTTCTCATTTAGGAAGTTTAGGGGAAAAAACCTGAAGAACCCATGTTTTAAAAAAAAATAATCAAGACGACTTTCAAGAGTCAAAACATCCACTGTAGATATAGAAGACCTACTCATGAGCGTCACCGCTAAAATTGTCAATCAACGATAATTTTCATTAACATCTTGTATCACAACTGAGCACTAAGAAAAAACTAGATTTAATTGTTTTGTTCTACTTGGGTTTTAGGACCAACCAAAGCAAATCAGCAGCGTACTGCTTGCAGGTATGAACTATATTTAGAGAACGAGTAATTAAACAGATACTCTTTAATTGCTCAGACTGTCGCTGATATTTGGGCCCCTTTGATGCTCAACAGGTATTTTGCCACTGATGTCGGCGAAGCCGCGTCTCTCCCAGGCGGAGCACTGCTCTGGCAGCTGCCGACGCACAGGGCAGGACGGCCCGGCACTAGCGCCCACCTTGGCTCGTACCTGGTGGCGGTGACGGTGACCTTCGCTCAGTTTGGTAATGGCGCTCTCTGGCCTGACACACACATTTTGCCTAACAAAGCGGCGGTGCGGGTTTGCGGCAAAGCAGACAGCGCAGTGCACCGTCAGCACTGGCACTGCCCACCTACGCCACGCGGAAGGTGTATGTGGAATTACAAACTCAGGGACCCACCTGGAAGCCATCCCGTGGGATGCAAATGGGGCGACTATACCTGAAGTCGTCAGGAATGCAACAAAAAGTAGTGGCTGTGGTTACAGGAGATGGGGAGAGAGTAGGTGTTACCACCTGCGTTCTGAGTGACAGTTGAGCGATGAGAACACTCACCCGGAGAGGGGAGATATGGATTTTAGCCCTTCTGTCGCTCAAGGCACTTCAAATCCACTACTCCAAATCCAAAAGACCACTTTAACTGTTACACTGTACAGACAGAACCGATCTCCACACTTCTCTTCAAAGCTTAAAGAATTCAAGAACTTTCAGGAACGGGAAGGTATGAAGAACAATTCTGGTTTCTCCCTCCTGCCTTCACCATTGTTTTAACAGCAGAGTCTCCGTTGATAAAACGCACTAAGGAACGCGATGAGCAAAGCCAGACGGCGGACTGGCTTCCCTCCCGCGTCAGGGAGAGGCTCTGCCAATGCCCGTAAGCCTCTGCATCGGCTTCCAAGCGAGTGCTCTAACCACTACGTTATTGTCAAAAGTCTCTTCCTTTGACTTCTGTCATAAAAATTGACCTCGGCTCAGTTAAGCGACTTTCTTCAAGAAAGCTGAGCTCTGCGCAAAGTGGAAAGAGACTCTCTATGTACAGCCCGGAATAACTGTCAAAAACGCGTCGCGGCTGCACCGGCATCTCCTACGCCCCGGTCCCTTTCAGACCGCTCAGTAAACCTTGGGCAAATCCACGTTCTTTGCACAGGTAATCAATGGAAATGCTCCGTGCTTGCGTGCTGACTTCTGGAATCTCACTCCCTGACTTCATCTGTGGAGGTCCTTCACTGCCGGCGACTGCACCCCCGCGTAGCGCGGCCCCCAGCGGAGATGCTCTGAACCCCACCGCTGGAGCAAAGCTCTTTTGGGGCATCATGGCTCTGAAATAGAAACACGCAACCTGGACTGCAGCGGGAGCAGCTGACGAAGAAAATTTGAGATGAGGAGCTAAGTGCAAAAAAGGGAACAAAAAAAAGAAAAAAGCAAAGACGGCTGGAGATAGAGACATAAATGAAATAACGGAGAATTTAATCAGTTACTAGACCTGAATATCGAAAAAGATGGAAAGGTGAAAGGGAAGGCTTCATTTACAATTATATTGTTAATATCATTCAGTTGACTTTAGCAACGATATTTCGAGTACTGTGAAGCTGCTTCTGCTGTGAGCAGTTGCCAAAGCAGCAGTGGTTGGAGGCAGGAGATCCCTGGGGAAAGGCGCTGCTCAGGAGCGGCGCACGAGAGGGTCACCTCTGCCTACGCGGGGAGTGGGCAGGGGACATTTAGGAAGAGAAGAGACGGATGTTGAGGACAGCAGCGTTCCTGCCACCAACTTCAGCGTGCTGCCACGAGACCGTCAGATCTCACCCTCGCTCAGCTCTGCGACCCGTGGAGAAAGACCAACCACAGGTACGACGGAGGTCAGCTAGGACCTGCGTGGCTCTCTGGACGTGACCATCTCTATCAGCTGAACAGGAGAAATTGAATAGGGCAACTACACTCCTATCTTCAGCATTTTTCTTATGGACCTAAATTTAGATTATGTGAAACGTTTAAAAAATAAACTGCTCTTAAAATTCTTCTCAGTTCTTTGACATTTCCCCGCATTTAAATTTAAAAATAAGAAAACTTTTTAACATTTCAAATTTTCCAAAAACCCCTTGTGGCTCCTGCCCATATATTGTTCATCGATCTCATGGCTAGCATATTAAAACAATTCATGGGAAGCTCATTAAAAACTAGCAAGAAAAGTCTTCTGGTGCATTTCATCAGAGGAGATAATAGCCTACAATCTAGAGCATGAATATGTTATAAGAAACAAAACAGAGCCGTTCAGACAAAGAACACTTGGAATGTATTGTTCCCATAAGCAGATGTTAAATTACTTCACTGTAAAGTGGAATTTGTAAAACCCAAAGAAATGTTATTTTTATGTGAACAAACAAGATTAGTTTATTATTTCAGCAGGGCGACGCAAAATTCTCGTCCGTGTGTCTCACCACATAAGCAGATGCGTTAAAAACCGGTTGTTGACCAAAAATGCTACGTCGATATAGAAGTATTGACAGAGCAAGACAGAACGGGTGGACCCTGACTGGTGCACTCGCTCAAGCATGAACACAATTGTTGGAAAACCCTATCGCAGATAAGGCACCTGCCTCTCGATTGAGCCGTCACCTCACTGGGGCTACAGACCCTTGTGCGCGGAGAGGACAAGGACCAGAGTCACCTCTGAAGATATACCTTGAGATAAGACGGATACAAAGAAAGCTCAGAAAAAGCCTCAGCCCTTCCTGGGAATTGTTAATGTCAAATACATCCCCCGTAAAGCAAACAAAAACAAAACGCTGACTTCATGCTTGGGTAAACACCTCAGGGCTGTCACGTTCTGAGGGATATTGTTCTTGGTCACACAGTCATCGGTACTTTTCTTACCAAAAATAGATCTTACAGTCCATAAATATTCACTTTGGAACCGTTGAAAACAACTCGGGACTACACTGTCAATCAGAAAGAGCCCATTGATGTTGTTTGCAATTGGTTCTCACAGTGTGATGTAACAACACAAAACTACGTGTAAAAGCAACATATTAATGTCGCTGTACTTACATCCGTGTCGGGTCCCTTGTCAGCCCCCGGACAAGAGAAGGTAACAAACTCATGGCATCGCTTATGAACCACAAAACAGCAAACTAGGAAGAGAAGGGAAACCAACAGTTAGAACGGCATAGAATGGTGTTTTTTTTTCCGTTGTAACAAATATAATTGCAGAGAAAATGAAACTTACAGTCAATTATTTCCCCTGTAAGTCAACGAAAGAAAGCGGAGCCTAATGTGAAATACCGACACTCAAGAAAGGCAGACATCAGGTAAACGACATAATAAAAGAGGAGACAAGCACGCACATTTAAAAATCCAAAGACTCTACACAAGGATAAATTTTTAAAGTTTAAGACAGCCCATATTGTTAAATACAGTGTGGGATGAGTGATTCGATGAAGCCACATTTCCTGAATCTAAAAGCGTATCTGTAACGGGAACTGTCGATGCGCATTCCGGCAAGAGCAGGGGCAGAAACGAGGGGCGCTACGCCGGGAGGGAACCCATCCTCGGGTCCGGGGTTGGTTCGCCCGCCTGCCTCGGTGAAGACGTCTACGAAGATCCAATGGCTTTACCAGTTAATTACTTCTGTGAGAAACCAAAGCTCTGAGTGAAGACCGTTGTGGAGAACAAAGTGTTCTCATATCACAGAATGGCAGGAGATAATGGGAAAAGAAAATTAGCTCCTGATTACAGTGTGACTCCCATTAAAATTTATGAATGATCTGAAAGAACTTCTTTCTGAGCTAAGGAAAGCTTATTTTAATTGAATTATGTCACGTGACCGAGGCTATAGGTTGTCACACTGCAGAGGTCATACGTGTCCTCCCAAACCACATAAAAAGAACAATTTGCCCGAGCGGGCTTACTTGGAGAGGCAGTAATTTCAGCTTTCCACCCTCGCTAGAGGTTCCTTCCTAAGCTTAGTTCAGATATTTCAAAATCGGTCCACATTTCAATTTCAATCTAAATTTGAGATTGACAAAATCTTGAAATAAACATCAAGCAATGAGTCGGGAGATTGTAATGAAATGATTCGAAAGTAATGCACAATTTCTTTACAGATAATACATTCCCTGAAAACTTTAAATTTTGCATTTCCAAGACATAAAAATACACCATTTCAAAGGACACTTTTCAAGAATAAAATAGATTTCAACTGATTGGCAATTGCCAACACCGAACTTCCTCAATTTTGCAGGAACCCAAAGGAAATTCTCTCAGTTTTTCTAAACAGCTCATCTCACGCGGCCTCTTTAAGCAGTTCTCTCTCCCATTCAAAACGTGTGTGAACTTCTTTCACCTAATGAAGAGGAAGCTGAGAAAGACGCTATCGAGTGCACCTTCATGTCATTGCGGCACACCACGACGACGGCACCGTAATGCCGGCCTGGCCCCATTTACATCCTTAAGTCATCCGGCCGGCTTTAAAGAAGCCTAATCACCCTTACATCTTTCCCCAGCTATTTCTCAGCATCATCCCATGCAGCAATTGTTTCCAACCGCTCTATTTCTGACATGGCATATGTCTATTCTTTGGGCAAATGGAATAAAACGGGCTTTGCTCCACGGATCCCAGACAAGCCCGGTGTTCCGGCTCAACGTATGCTGCCCACTTGGTTGTCTGGTTTGTTAACCCATCTAAATCCCCGAGAATCCTACAATTATCATTTCGATGGTTTGTTTCCACCAACCGAAAGATCATTAAGTGGCAGTTACTATTAATATTACCCGCAGCTGAAAAAACGTTTCACTTCCAAATTGTATTTTTGGTTCCAAACCTTCCACTCGGGAAGACAATAGCCTGATTTATGTTTGCAGGGAAAAAAAAAAAATCATCTCGTTAAATCCTTCAGGAAACAAAAAAGTTAACTAATTACTTTTGTATGCAGCGATCGTACAGTTGCAAAGTACAACAGAATAATCTACGCAAAAGATTTGAGAGAGGTCTCTGGAAAGCTGAGCTGCTTCGCCGACTCCCGCCTTTCCAACCCCGATGCCGGACGGGCTACTCCAGCTCTGCCTTCACGCAGCAAGAGTGTCCGCTACAGAAACTGCGCGGATTTGGGCATCTATTGTGGGCAATATTTATGCAATACCGCAGTCCCGTCCCATCTCTGAGCTGACAGCCCCTCACAGCGCGTTAAGGAATTCATTCAACCAGAGATAATGTCGGCCTTGTTTCTAACACGGTAAACGGTAAGGGTCAGGATAGATACGTAGGAAAAACAGCACCGGCTCTTTGCCACAGCCTCGTTCTGTGGTTATGAACTTTAGCTCCCAACTTCCGTGGAAACGATGCTAATCACACTACAATGGAAACTCCAATTCAGCTGCCGAGATACGCAAACCAGACAGCATTTGTCCTCTTGGACTTGAAGCTACACTTCAAAAAAAAGTCAATTATTAAGGCTTTAATTACCGATGTTGACTACTGAACTTTTTAAAACCTCTGTGTTCACTCTACTGATAGACTGACCGTTGTGTGCACCTCAGCACCGACAGTCTCAATTCTTTTTCCTTCGTTTCCCAATTGTAGCCGCAATGGGTTACCCGTCTCCGAAGAACGTGGTTCCTTAGTAAGCCATTCGAAAGCACCAGACCTGCCTCACCTTTGGAGAATACTCAAGTAAGAAGCAAATAGTTTGACATAAAAATAAACAATGGAATAGCCAATTCTCATGGAATCATAAATCTAATGGTAAAAGGACAAGGGTGAACCGAAATCCCTTGTTAACAGCCATCATTTCCATACATAAACTTTAAAATCCAAATTTGCATTTTGAAATCCAGCCCTTCGAGTGTACCTTAGCATTAGCTTTTAAAGTTTTCTTAATTTCACAAAGCAACACGGAGCTAGAGAATTCATGTAAAAATTACTTAGTTCAGCTGAGTGCAAACAAAATGTTATCTGTTTAAAATAACATGCCCTTTTTTAGGAAGAGAGACGAAAAATAACCTCTCGCTTGTTACTTGTTTTGAAAAGATGTTAATAACTTCACATCACTTATTGCAGCTGTTAAGAAGTCACATTATGTTCACCCCCTTCTCGTAATGGAAGTTATATTATGCTACTTTGCAGAGACTGCCAGGAAAATTTTGTTGCTTTACATGTTAATGAGAGTCGAAGTAGAAGCGAGCTGGCACACATCGCGCACGGTAGCTCGAGAGCAAGCGGTATCTCGAGGCTGACAGTTAAGAAGAAAATTATGGAGGTATTTTCATGTTTTGACAGCTCGTTTCGGATCTGTGGTGTATATATACTGCGGTCGTGAGCTTTCATCCTTCCCAGCTCCGGCCCCGCTGGAGATAAACACCCTCAGCACCCCCGGGAGGGCACGGGCAGGAAGGGAGAGAACAGAACAGGTCTTGCGTTGCAAAAACCAGACGAACTGCAGGTTCTCCGCTGGCACGCTGCATCTACCGGGCTGGTCCCTCGCCCTGCGTCCTCCCAGCAAGGCTGCAGAGAGCAGAGAGTGCCAAATGGTCCTCATGAAAAACAAGGAAGACGGTGGTAAGGAGCACTCAATGCCTTCTCAACGCAAACAAGCGGAAGATGCACGACATGATTTGTGGGATTTATGGTACATAACGGAGGGCGATTCGTTCTATCTAACTCTCCTCTGTCGGTGCACAGTACTGAGAAAAACATGTTGTTATTAATAATAAATATATGTTGTCATCAGTCAAGAGTTACAAGGCACTGCCGTAAATTTAAAACTGTTTTCTAAATTATGTGATGTGCGAAGGTTACCGTGATATATTGCCGGGTGAGGGCTATCTGCTAAAAAATACCGTTACTGGTAGCTTTCACATATGACACAGGCTGGTGAGACGGAAATGAAATATTACAATAATAAATAAGAAAAGCAATCTTCTCTATTAGATGATCTATAAAGGAGAAAAGCCATTGTTGAGCCCCGGTGACCCACACGTCACTGAGCCTGTGTCTGAAGAGCTCTACAGCCACGAGCAGTCCAAAGAACTTGGGGCAAAAATATCATGACAAAAGTCATAAACTTTACAATTTGGCATTATTAGAAAAGTCCAACAGATACTTAAAAAAAAAAAATCATTTCTATACTCCCACTTTTGGAAGAAAACCAAGAGGTTAGATGAGCCTTTCCAATAAACAAGAGTATCTGTACTACATTTATTTGTTCAGTAAAAGGAATTGAGCTGCAAACCTAAAGAGTGCAGAGAACGCATTTCTAAGAGAGTCTGAGAGTGTAACCAAACTGCCCGTTATCGTCTACAGAGGAATCAGTGAGGTTTTTTCAAATCACCTTTGACTCATTTTTTTTAATGGTCGAGACTATTCTCCCAACTCAAATGATAAATTTATAAAATCCTGACCACCATAAAAATCGGGTATTATCATCCAATCTAAACAAACCGTAAAGCTGTGGCTCCGCTGTTATGACATAATTAGTTGCCCAACAACAACAGGTATACGTGTTCTTGCCTACATAATTAGTTTCTGGGTTTCGGGTATTGATTCTTCCAAAGGAAGGGGCAGGAGAGGGCTGATGGGCAGCAGCAGGGAGACGTCTCTGCGTACACGCAGCGTTTGTTGTTGGGTTTCTGCTTTTGGGTTTTGAACAAGAGTCGATTCTGGATTGGACTAAGGAGTTACAACAGAAGTATAGTAAGCACAAAATCACTCTCTGCGTCACTCTCGGAGTACACTTAAAGCCCCTTAAAGAGAGCTTTAAGGGCCCCTACGGTAGCTGGGAGCACTGCAGGACTTTCCCGTCGCTGTGGCAGATGCTTTGCATTTTCAGTGAGGCCACAGAATTCCCCCCAGGGGCCCATATGAGCGCTGACTTGGGTCTTCTGCCCCGCACCGAGCAGTGAGTGAGTTTGTCACATGGCACGCGTTAGTTCACGCTAAGATTAAATACAGCAATTACATTAAACGGAAATAGGGTACTACTTCAAAATAGACAAACCATTTAAATACCAACTACATTTGTTATTTAAATAAGCAGTGCTGTTTAAATAAATTTACTAGGAATAGATTAAACTCAGGAACGGGGAATATTTCCAGAGGAAGAAGAGTAACAATTAAGAAAGGAGATTTAGCAATACTTGCCTTTCTCCTTTTCTGAATATATTACAACTTGTAAAAAAATAATGAAAATCCCTTTTATATTAAATGTAAGCAAAGCTGTAGATTATAAAACAAACGCAAGTAAGAAGAAGTGCTACCTTTGAATGTTATTGGCATACTGAATCCACGGGGAATTTTTAACATCGCGTTACCCTAACTTTTTCAACATATATAATTTATAATGCATTAGCTGGTTTTTCTGCCAATGCGTCACCCCATCGAGAAGAGAGTGCCATCCCACGAGAGTACCCAGGCTAACACCTACAACTGCTCGATGCAATCTTTCCACTTGCCATTTACAACGCCTTTCCCCCTACCACAGCCCACAGCCCACAGCCCACAGCCCACAGCCCAGCGGGACACAGCCTGTGCCGGGATAACACCGTTAGTAAGAAACGCAGCCGTCCCTCCCCATCACCTTAACCTGTTACTAAGCTTCTTAAGGCTCTTTTGTAACACCACCAGGTCACACAGCACTAATCTTATCAACGCTTATAAATCCCCAAAGGGCGGGTGCCGGGGGATGGGAACAGTCTGTTTCCAGTGGTGCCCAGTGACAGGACAAGAGGGAACGGGCACAAACATGACCGTAGGAAGTTCCATCTCACCCCGAGGAGGGACTTCTCTCCTGTGCGGGCGGCAGAGCACTGGCACAGCTGCCCAGAGAGGGGGGGAGTCTCCCCCTCTGGAGCCATTCCAAACCCGCCTGGAGGTGTCCTGTGCCACTGCTGGAGGTGCCCCTGCTCTGGCGGGGGGTGGGACTGGGGGGGCTCCAGAGGGCCCTCCCAGCCCTGACCACTCTGGGATTCCGTGTAATCTGCGCAGTGCCACACATCGCTCGCTTCATGGATTATCTTGGTTTTCATCACAGATTCTGCAAACCTCAAACTACCTTCTCAAAGCGGCATCAAAACCCTACCTTGAAGCCAAAGTACAGAGATGACATGAAATCAATACCGATAAATTAGGGCTGCTTCCTACTCCTAAGCTCCAAGTCCACCACTCAATATTGGTTTGCGCACCCTCAGCTTCACACACCTGACCTCGCTGCACAGATTTTCATTTTCAGTCCCTCAGGTTCAATTAAACTAAATAAGCGTGTGTGGGGGACAGACAGACGGATGAGAGAAACAGGATCTCTACTACATATTTTAAGAAATGTACGAGAAAGTAGCGGTTAACTGCAACAATATCTTATTTGTGTGAAAGGATTATACAGATCGCCTGGACAGTCTTAACTACTCAGGTCATTAACTCCTTTACACTAAGTATGAACCAGATGGATGTCGCGGGTAAGCTGGCTTTGCAAGACCTGCCACAGCGTGCAAATACGGTCTGTATGTCCGGCAGAGAACGCAGACACATTGTCGTGTACCCAAACGACTTCGG
Source organism: Vanellus vanellus (assembly GCF_965231255.1). Taxonomy (NCBI): domain Eukaryota; kingdom Metazoa; phylum Chordata; class Aves; order Charadriiformes; family Charadriidae; genus Vanellus; species Vanellus vanellus. The sequence goes on from NC_138922.1 coordinate 11,761,831, forward strand.
CAGACCTGCTAGTACAGCGGGATAAAATTATAAATATATACCTGCAGCTATATATGTACCATATTTTTTAAACAGTTTGGATTTAGTAAAATACCTCACATTATACCTTCAGATTTGTCTGAATACTATATTCAGAGATATACTATACCAGATTTGTCATTTCTGCCTTTCATTACAGGGAAACGAATGTACACGATACTGTTTTTTTCCCTAAAATGGCAGCGCAATGTTTGCAAAACCGAGGAAGAGTTTCAAAATATTAAAACTATTTAATGTAATATAAAGGATCCAATACTGATTCCATTTACCCGTTAATTGTGTACTTTTTAAAACATAGAGATCACCGCTTCAATGTAAAGTCCTTGCTAAAATTTCACAGAGCTATTAATCTCTCTCCTTTGAGGTGTCCCATTTTATAAATGAATAATAACCCAGAAGCCATCTATCAAAAACGGTGCCGGAATAGCTATTTCAAGAACGTGTAGCAGCAAAAAAAAAAGAAGATGACCCCACAATCACAGACTTTTTATATAGCTTCTGTAGTTGGAATTCACTTTAGTTTAAAAATCCGCCGTTGTTAACACGCGGTGTGCCAGCACGGGGGCTCTCGGGGTGTCCGCGGTTATCCGCTGCGGAGCTGCGTACGAGCGCGTCGGCGAGGAACCGCACCGCTCTTTCAAATAGAGAACCAACACAGCGCGAAACCCCACAAACGTTTCACTGAACATCAGTTCTTCAGACTTTTCCAACTAATTCAGCCATGACCCTAATTGCAGAAATGGGATGTCTTAGATAAAGCTTCTGCCCCTCCATGTGATGTACCACTAAGGCGAAAACAGAGGGCTGCGGGAGCGAGCGGTACGAGGCGGCACAGGCCGTACCTGTCTGGGGAGTGTATGAAATTATGGGATACAGGATGAAACTGATCTCCCACATGCAGCTGTTGGGTTTTGTCCTGTTTTGTAATACAGCTGGAATCATGGACGCCAACGGAGCGCAAAAGAGCTTCTGGAAAATCGTGGTAACTGCCTCTCCCGATGCTGCACGGCACAGCCTCGCTGCATCCCAGTCACGTCATCCAGCGGGAAAACAGAATGAGGTCCCCAATGAGCGAACCCTCTCTCAAACTAAGGGCAATCACAACTTTGCTCTTACAAGCCCAGTGGCCGTCACATGCCACATTGTTCCCCTCCCGCCCCCGTCCAGCGAGCCCGGCACGGCTCGAGGCAGCCGCGGTGGACATGGCGGCTCCGCGCCGGCAGCCGCCCCCACGGCCTCACCGGTCGCTGGCGGGACGCCTCTCGCGCTGAGCACAGACGTCTGATACACTCAGGCGATTTCTTAAATCTTTCATGTCGCGTTAAATCACCCCCACCGGCCGTTTACCACCGCCCGTGCCAACGCTCCGCGGCCACAACCGCTGGAGGGACGGAAAACCCATGAAAGGCGGTGAAGGGGCGGGTACAGCTGTAGGGCTTTAGCCTGAGCGTTTTAGAAATATTTTAGGTAGTACCAATGCTATAGCTTGTTTTTCTCGACACTTTACTTCATAATTTAGCGATACCGAGCTACTGGTGGCTGTAAAGCAAAACATTTCTTCTTTTAGCATGACTTGTGTGGACACAAACGTAACAAGGGAAACGCCAGACCGGGACGCCGCGAGCCGGGCATGAAGGATTTCAGTGTGTTTTTAATTTACGTCCAGGTTTTCAGCAGTGTTTTGAGAAACCTTGTAACATACTAACAAAATTAACGAACCTCACTTGCCAGTAAACACAATCCATGCGCTAATTCCATTATTGCCAAAAAACGGCATTTATTTTTCTTCAGGATGGGATGAAGCGAGGTCAGGATGGCGCTGGACACGCCGATGGAAACTCCAACAGAGCCATAGCCCAAGTACTAAACTACCAGAAAAAAACTTGCTGTGACACCTGTTTGGACACAATACAGTATAGAATTATATAACTTTAATATAATTTATATAATATATAAATTCATATTCTCTCAGCCTGCAGAAGAGAAGGCTCCGCGGAGACCTTATTGCGATCTTCCAGTGCCTAAAGGGGCTCCAGGAGAACTGGGGAGGGACTTTTTACATGGGCATGGAGTGATAGGAGGAGGGGGAATGGCTTCAAACTGGAAGAGGAGAGATTTAGATGAGATATTAGGAAGAATTTTTTCCCTGTGCGGGCGGTGAGCCCCTGGCGCAGGGTGCCCCGAGGAGCTGTGGCTGCCCCATCCCTGGAGGTGTTCAAGGCCGGGTTGGACGGGGCTTGGAGCAACCTGGGCTGGGGGGAGGTGGCCCTGCCCAGGGCAGGGGGGGGAATGAGATGATCTTCAAGGTCCCTTCCAACCCAAACCATTCTATGATTCTATATAAATTTATATCATTTTGATCCACAGAAACACCAGCCCAGACCCATGTCCTTCTCTTCAGTCCAATTCCATTTACTCTTTCTCATTTCTTTCAGCATCGGGAAAGACTAAATCAAAAGCTCATTATAAAACTTAAGTCTTGTCACAAAAAACTCGCCCTGTATTGCTTAATGATAACAACTATCTCTGTAAGAATTAAACTTGCTATCTAAATGCACTTTAAACTGCAACAATTAGCTCATTTGCGTTTTCACGATTCATCAATTCCATAGCCTGTTCTATGGTATAGTCTGTGCTAAAATGACTGCATTAAAAATGAAAGATATTAATTTTGTGCCCCAAAGGCACAAATAACCCAAGAAAGGCATTATTTAGTCTCTTGCTGACACCAAACCAAATAGTTTGGATATAATGAAGTTGCCAATATTCATCTTATTACCGTATTTGCAGTGCGCTGGGTACTACCTTTAGTTAGAAGATGCACAGGCATTCCCATTTGGCGCTGGACTGTAATTACTATGACGATTCATATCTGGTACGTTATTGTACATTATCACTAATTTGGTAGCTTTCTTTTCCTGAACACAAAATAGGTATTAATACATTAACATTACAGTCCTGTTAATTTATAACTTATATGAAAATAAAGGTCTAACCAACTAACAGAAGGGAAGATACTGCAGACAGGTGAATGCCACCAACTGCCACCGACTCCAGCAACGCGCGCCGGGCAGCAGAAGTAGATGGGGACAGTGGCGTGGCCTCCAGTGCCGTCACACACCGTGCTTCGAAATTTCTTACTACAGAATTCTACGGGTCACAGCTATGACATTTTAAAGACTTCCAGCTGACCGATCATTACCAGATTACTTCATCTATACCTTCACAGTGACGCATGAGAAGCGGCAGAAGGTAAAAGTAGGGGATGGGACGTACCTCAGAACGTACACAGCAGCAGCGTGTGCTGCGCTACGGTAACGAAGTGCCACCTCGTTTCTCTCCAGGATTTCGCACGGCTACAGCGTCACCATCCAGGAGCCATCAGCCGCTTCCCATTCCTGCCCCAAGGCCTCCGCAAATTTCATTCCAAGAAAATCCAGATTTTTTTTTTTTTAAAACTTTTTATGGCAATAATTATTCTCTGCCTCTCTCAACCTGTCAAAAGCGCGGCTTGAGCAGCAAAAAGAATTTTAAAATAAAAAGGTTCAAAAGATATGGCTGAAATTTTCAAAGGATTCAGAGGAAAAAGAGAAAGTCCAGCTCCTTCTGGGCATGAGGGATACTAATAAAACCCACTGATAATCACTTGAGACCCGTTTCTCAGAGGGTTCAGGCCAGAGCTTTTAGTCTTACCCACCCCTTCTGTTTCAGTAGTAGCATGGTATCAAGAAACTTAAAGAGTCTTTTTTAAATTTCAATTTTTTCCCGTCGCTGTTTCTCTTCATTATTTTTACGTTACCCAACAGATGCCCAATATTTGTTGCAGGTTCTATCCAATTACATACATCTTATTAAAGGGTCATCTGCTAGAACCTTCAGCATCACTTTCCTCCTCTCATCAGTCACTGAAAACAGTTTCAGCCCAAAGTAACTGCAAGTTCTCATGAAGAAAAACATCATACACAAAACCCCACACCTCCACATTAGACCAATTACAGTTAGAAATTTATTGCTGATGTAAGACAACACATAAGACAACACACAGAGAAACTAATTACAGAATTAAGAAAATCTACCCTCAGCCAATAGGTGGAAGACTTTTCCCCCAGTACGTTTGAAAGGTCCGTGATCTACTCATAACAAGCAGATTAATTTCTTAGGTTTGGTAGTTATCAAAATTACATGGTTGAGCCATAAGTTACAGTAATTCATTCCAAACAGCGAAAAGTGGTATTTATAGGAAATACCTGTGGGCTCAGAGGTAGGTAGTGCATACGTAACAAAATATGAAACCATGGAAACATGTCATTTAATTATGAATGAGTTACTTAAATTTGCAATAAAACATTTAAAGAAAAAAAAAAAAAACAACTTTCAAAACAAAGAAGTATTTGAGATGGGAGAAGCGCAGCAAGAAAACCAGTGTGGCAGCAGGCAGAGGAAGGTCTTACCACTGCGACTTTTAAAGTTAAAGGTAAATTTTGAGCACGAATTCAGGAAAATTGAACTAACTGTACCCATCAGCCCACTAATTCAGCAGCAGGCCTTCACGGAAAGCCCTCAGCTCACACATCGTGGTCCCCGGTGCTGTGCCAGCTCAACCGCCCGCGCTCCCAGGGAAACACTGCATCCGCACGCAGAGCCGACATAGTGATCATTTCTTAAGTCGTGGTTAAGTGACCACTTTAATGTGACATATGGCCCATTGCTGTCAAAACCAGTGGCCCTGTCTGCTTGCTTCTATGTCTCAACCTCTACGCGGTCCATTTTTTTTTGGCAAGGTTAGGTTTTAGCTGGAGCAGTTCCCCAGAACACCAAAGTTCACGCAGCACAAAAATAGAACTACATGACCATGGTGACAGTAGCCTAGATTTATGCCAGATTCATATTAGCTAAAGCAACCGCGCGATAACAACCTATACAAACGTGAAAACTCAATCCATCTCACGTGATTGAGTCAAAGAACTGAGAAGATTCCTTCCCTTTGTCTACACGGTTGATAAAGATTTCAAAGCATTTTTCAAGTATAGACAACATTCCTAGAATGTCATCTTCATGTCAAAATGCTCCCCAAAATTCACCCTGGGTTTGCGTTCTTAGTTCTTAGAAAAAAATAACGGCCATTCTTGTTCTTAAGTCATATAGAAACTCACCTATGAAAACAGTACACAAAAATTTTCCACTGTGTGGTCATGACACATTTGTGCAGTTTTTCCTGGCTCACTGAAGCAGCAATATAAACAGTATTTCTTAGTTTGTGTCAGATAGAATGAGTAGTATTCTCATGATATGGAAAGGTAAACACTATTTCCTATCCCATATATTTACTAAAAGCAATATATTAGTGTAAGTAAAAAATGAGGCATGACTGTCGGTGACAGGAGCAGACATTCATCTGAGAATATTGCTTACAACGGGCCAGGAATTTTCAAGCAGCGCTAAAGGACTGGAATGCAGTAAGCCGTTACTCAAGCCAAAAAAAAAAAAAAACCCAAAAGAAGAGACTGCAATTCATTCCTGCTCACCACAGAACATACATAAAGGGTCTAGAGTCCAAAAGTAAAGCAAATTAATTTCTGTCATTACTGTCTTTTCAGACTATTTTTGTTCAAGGTTTTACTGTATGACATATTGGCACTTTAGAAGAGATCATAAAGGCTCATAAAGGCAACTGAAAAACTTAAAGCATTCTGTAATTGCACATCAAATCTATAACAACCAACATTTGAGCTTTCAGTTGACAGTTTTTAAAAGCACAGATTACTAATAGGTAAAATAAGAAAACCCTCTTTTATGCGTGTTAAAAAAAATAATAAAACTTTTATGAATATTTCTTGAGAAGAAACCACTGAAACCTTTTTCTTTTGAACTTTAAAGTTTTTCTGACATAAATTATAACTATTTTCCCTCACTACCTGTGCCCCTCCTTATGTACAGTGCAACACAGCAATTCAGCCTTTTTCTAATATGCATTCAACATCATTAGAAATTAGTCTTTTACAAAGCCTCCGCAACGCACTTATGCATACCTGGGATGCTGTATTATTCCACAACTAATAAAAGTATTAGTGGATCTATCCATTCTAAAAGGTACGTTATTGGTAGATGCATAGTATAAATCACCCCGCTATGCATCTGGGTAAGTTAAAATGGAACTATTTTATTTTTCCCCAGGAAGAATTAAGTATAGGGTCAGAAATGTAAGCGTCATTAGACTGTGCTTAGCTGTAGCACTCCTCTGATCCCCAGTGAGTCAAGGGGGGGAAAGAAGGAAAAACCAACCCAACCAACAAAGCACAGCCACTCAGCCTGGCATCCAGCCCCAGGATGACATCTGGGAGCAGTTAGTCACTAGATAACGCGTGAAACACGGAGCTGCCTTCTACCGGGCAGCGTAGCACCGCAGTTGGTTGCAATCAGGTCCCACGCTGGTACGAGAACGACAGCGCACACATCCTCGCATGGCAAGCGCAGCACCGCGAACGCGGGGGACATACATACCACCACGGCGACGGAGCGTACGCAGACAGGACTGCTGAGTGGTTTCCATGAGCCCGTACGGAGAAAAGACACGGATATCAAAATTAAAGCACTTCAACGGGACAAGATTTCTTTGTTGTGCTATGAAGCCCATACAATGATGACGGGAAACACTAAAAACTGGGAACAGGTGACAAAAACTCAGGGCTTGTTAAACATATTACACCATCCAGAAAGCCTCTGGGAAGTCACCTCACTTAAATAGCTTCCCCAGCGCTACGACCTCCATCTATGCATCTCTTACTTCCCAAGTCGCATCATGGACCCACTGGAGCAGGTCCAGAGGAGGGCCACAAAGATGATCCGAGGGCTGGAGCCCCTCTGCTGGGAGGACAGGCTGAAAGAGTTGGGGGCGTTCAGCCCGGAGAAGAGAAGTCTCCGAGGAGACCTCAGAGCCCCTTCCAGTGCCTAAAGGGGCTCCAGGAGAGCTGGGGGGGGACTTTTTACACGGGCATGGAGTGATAGGAGGAGGGGGAATGGCTTCAAACTGGAAGACGGTAGATTTAGATGAGATATTAGGAAGAAGTTCTTTCCTGTGAGGGTGGTGAGCCCCTGGCGCAGGGTGCCCCAAGAAGCTGTGGCTGCCCCATCCCTGGAGGTGCTCAAGGCCGGGTTGGACGGGGCTGGGAGCAACCTGGGCTGGGGGGAGGTGGCCCTGCCCAGGGCAGGGGGTGGCACTGGGTGATCTTCAAGGTCCCTTCCGACCCAAACCATTCTATGATCATTCAGACACTCAATGTTGCCCGTTGAATGTCTAAGTTCTAATGGATTAACGTCTATACTTGGCAATGTTTTTCCTTAGGCCTCAGTTAAGTAACAAAGATTCCTCCATAGCTAGTTTGGAGCAAGGCTAAAAAAAGCCACTTTTTCCCTTGCAAGATTTGGATTTAAGTCCTTATAATCAATAGCCTGAATAATGCCTTTTTATATAATGCAGCTCATTCATTACATCTCGCCCACACTTCTTAAATGCTGTTTAATATTTCTGATGGTGAATATTCCATTATTTCAGCCAAAAATAGTTTTTATTTTCAATCATTTTATGCCTTTTAATGCTGCACACTGCAGGGTGCTTAAATCCTTCACAAATTGAGTAAAATAATGCAGTAAAACTGTATGAAAGCAAGTGATTTATATAAAACTGCATGGTCTCTCTGTAAACAATGTGAAACTGTTAGAGAAGTGGATGGAAAATAACAAATTCCAGTAATTCCAACTGGCATGAAAACAGATGAATTCTACGTGAATTATGTTGAAGCAGTATAATAAACGTAGAACTAATTTCAGGCTCCCAAGTTTGAAAAAGTGCATCCCACATACAGAATAGCATCATACGTCAACAAACTACTATATAAGAAATCAAACTTTCATTGATACCTGGATGCAACATGAATTTTCAGTGTGGCACGAACTTTGCTTTAAAGCTGTCACGATTAATTTGCAAACATGTCATTCATAAATTCAGGGCAGAATGTTAAAACGGGACTAAACTGCGTCTCGGGTAAAGGCCGGGGGAGAGGGAGAGAACGTAAAGAGGTCACAAACCACTCCAGATAGAGTTTCTCCATAGAAAGTTTCTTTGAAAAATTAGTTTCTTCCCTAGTCTGGGTACAAACATCCCTCCAAACCGGAGGATCATCCTACACCAACTGAAGTCTACACTTCAGCGCAGCAAGAATTCTGCTGTGACACAGGCTGCCGGTGCTCCAGGGGCAGAAAACAGCCTAAACAACCTCAACCTGCCAAATTCTCTACTAGCGCAAGGAACATTAACCTGTAGTTTCACATCTACTTTACGCAGGCGTAAACCAGCATCACTGCTTAAAGAAATATTTCTGGTCCCCGTCCCACTCCCCCCCGCCCAGGACCAGACCCGCTGCTGCTCTCAGCTGAGCGGGTGCGCACAAGGGCACTTACTCAAGGGTTCCCGTCTCGGCACGTCACTGATGCCGATATGCTGATCTAGCAAAAAAACCCAAGTCGCTGCACAAGAAAGGATTGGTCAGGCAGGCAACTGTGTGAACCGCAGCTCCAGGGTCCTTCCAACGCGGAGCAGTTGACCTGGGTCGGGGAACGGCACCGTAGTCTTCACCAAGAGAGGCTCCGCATCTTCACGATGGAGATGAGACGGGAAAACTCCTCTTTCAGGTTTTGTCCCGTTTCCCCAGATATCTGCTCTTCCTTTATTTTAACATTATATAACTCTAAAGCCAAAGATTGTGCTTTGAAATATTGTTAAATTCTATGGAAAAACCCCCAGAGGCTGCGTGACTTACACTAGATGTGATTGGTGAGAATTTCTCCGACTGAAAACCCAATGGATGCATTTGTTCTGAAACTCACTGACTGGATAAAACTCATTATAAACAGATTGATGAAAGTGACTCAGAATTTGGAACAAATTGAGGATGAGTAACAAAAAAAGGAACAGAAAAAAATGTGTTCTATTATTTTAAAGATGTGCAGCGCTGACAGTGTGCACTGAAGCTGCTGAGGATAGAGCGCCGGTTTCTTTATTTCAATGCCTTTAAATTCGTTACCTTCTCTGTACTGCTTTACGGAAGAACTGCAGAATTATGAGGGTTTTTTACATGTTCTTCTCGGACATACTTCTGCTAAGCAAGAGCTAACACTACTACTACTACTAATAATAATAGTAATACCAGGTATTACTGTAATCAGGAATTCATAGTTAATTTCCTGCTGCATAATGGCTTCTCATTCTATCACAGAACTTTCCTATTTCGGTAAAACAGATTTATGTTTTTTAAAGATACTATTCCAATTGCTTTAAGCTTTTGTAGAAAAGCCACAAAAATTGTAAACTTTTCTTTTAAACTACTGCTACATAATGCAAACTGGTATTTCATGCATTTTTATTTGTTTGTGAGGGAAAACAAAAGATCATATGTCTTAAAAGTACACAAAGGAGTTTTTTTAGGTTGGATTTTACATTCATTCACAGAAACATTAACACAGTAAGTCTATTAACAAATGTAAGGGGTTTCACAAGTTCAATTGTGGTAATTAGTCATATTTCAGCTTTAAATGACTCTGCTCTAAAGAAAAAGATTATGGCTTTTCTTCTTGCTCTATTACCCAATCGGCATTTAAGTCAATCTGCTAAAAGAGTATCTGCTTCAATGGAAGCTCAAAATAACCTATTAAAGGAATATGCAAATCTCTGAGCTTTTTTTTTTAATAGTTTAATCTAATGAGCATATTACATTACTAAGAAATTCTGGCTGAATCTGTTATTCAGCTCTCCTTCAGTTCTTCCATAATTCCACTTCTCCTGTCATGAATAAGACAAAAAAGTAAGCTATTTTATAGGCAAGACGTTTATAACAACTTCAAGTTCTTACATGGGTTGCCGAAAACAAACCCGCATCCCAATGCGCATTCAGTGTTTGGTACAGTCAGGAAAGCCCTTCCACAGAATACTGCACGTTCTCAGCCGGTTATGGCAGAGGAGAACGCGGCTGCTAACGGACAAACCATCACCGCGTGGACTTACGAGCTGCCCTCTGTACGAAAACGCCGCATCAAAAAGTTACCGTTCCCCAAATCCTTCCCCAGAAGGATTACCTTTCAGCTATACTGCGAAACACGGCTGCATCATTAAATTCATTTGGTGATGCCACTAACACATTTGATAAATACAAAACACGGTGAACATAAGGAATATTGAAGAATACAGATTAGAGTAACAGTCTTCCGAAGTAAGACATTGCTCGCTGTGGTTTTGCTCCTTTCAAAAGAGACAGTGAATCACCAGACCTTATAGAGAGGCAAAAAAGGAGGCTGATATCTATTCATTAGTGACAAATAAGGTACTATGAATTCACTAGAATGGGTACTAAAAGAAAACAATGCTTTTCAGGCATGTTCTTTTTGACAGGTGGGGAGAGGTGGGGGGGTTCAGCCTGGAGAAGAGAAGGCTCCGGGGAGACCTCAGAGCCCCTTCTAGTGCCTAAAGGGGCTCCAGGAGAGCCGGGGAGGGACTTTTTACATGGGCATGGAGTGATAGGAAGAGGGGGAATGGCTTCACACTGGAAGAGGGCAGATTTAGATGAGATATTAGGAAGAAACTTTTCCCTGTGCGGGCGGTGAGCCCCTGGCGCAGGGTGCCCCGAGGAGCTGTGGCTGCCCCATCCCTGGAGGTGCTCAAGGCCGGGTTGGACGGGGCTGGGAGCAACCTGGGCTGGGGGGAGGTGTCCCTGCCCGGGGCAGGGGGTGGGACTGGGTGATCTTCAAGGTCCCTTCCAACCCAAACTATTCTATGATTCTATGATTCATGAAAAGGGCCAGACCTACGTGGATCAAAATACTGGCTCTTTATATCATTTATACATTAGTCATTCAACGTAAGCCAAACGGAAATAATAAATAAATAAATAATGTAAGAGTTTAACTTTGTAACAGTCTACTTTTTGCATTAACTAGCCCAGTGGTTTGGAGTGAGATGCAACCAAAACCTGATGAACTTCCATTGTGCTCGTGGTGCCCCGACAGCAGCTGGCAGACGCTGGTTTCGGCTGCTCTCAGGAGCTGCTGCGCAACACAAACCGGCCTGCCCTGCGTCACGTTGGCCTCTGCAGTTCGGGACCTTATGTGTGAGGCTTTGTTAAATGGTTTTAAAAATGGCCTATGGTAAAAGAAGACAAAAAAAACCAACCCATGCCATCTTTTTAATGTGGAAAATTATTCCTACTGCACAGTAGTTATTCAATTTGATACGAGAATTATTAAAACCTCAGCATACTCAAAAGTCTTTCAGCCTTTTCAGTGAATGACTCCCCTCTCCGGCTTACTTTGTCCGCTTATATTCTACTTCCAGTAATGCTGTCCACCTTTAATATTCTGTTAGCGAGGAATTTACAATAAAGTCTGTTTTGCTTTACGAGGAAAAAGCATTTACGTTCACACGGCGGCTTCCTTTGCATAGCGCCCACATTCGTGTTAATACCTTCCCGTTAACGCCCTCCCGGCTTCCTCCAAACAGGAAGGCAGCGGAGCTCTCCGACCTGTTAAGCTAACGGACACTATTGTTAAAATACCAATCCAGGTCTTCCCTTTCGCTGCGCGACACACGAGGTGGTTTCTGTCCAGGTTTACAGTTGACTTTGTTTTTGTAAATAAAAATGTTATCCTTCTTCCTGACTGAAGCATTATGATTCATCAAGCTACAGGAGGAGAGGGGCGACTGTCTTGGGTTTCCCGATTATTACAGATGGCCACCAGTGGGATTTCCCCTATCTACATGTTTAGACATTTACGGAGATCCCACCTGTCTGAGCCCTCTGCTTTCCCCTCAAAGGAGGGCAGCAGCCCCCTCTTTTCAAAGAAGTGCTCCATCACCTCCTGATGTAAATTGCCTGCATCATGTGGAAAGGTCCCCCATTAGAAAAGACGGATACTACTCTCTTAAAAAAATGCTTTAGGATGAGATTAATCACACCTGAGAAGAGTCCATTTCTCTCCGTAGGCGATACAGGCATTCAAGACATCTCTCAGAGTTTAAAATTTACAACGTTGGCATTTAAATGTGAACGGATTAATCTCATCCTATATGTTGGCTAAAGTAAAATAAGGTTTAAATTAATAGGATCATCTGTGTATGCATTGTGCTTAGAGCCAGCGACTGCTGCTTGGCCGAGGCTGGTGCATCTGGCCCGTCTGCCCGAGCGCACCGCATCAAATAATGAGAATTCCCTGTGCTCGTGTCACCAAACGAGAACTAATGCACTGCCTCCTGCCTTCTGCTTTCCATTAGTAGGACACTTACCGAAGATTTCTTTCCTAGGGATTTCAGGTTAAAAACTGTTTTATCTTTATTCCGGTGCCTAAGTGCTGCCCTCCTTCTACATCGCGAGCGCTTCGGCATTTGATCACGTCAACTTTTATGTCTCACTCCATCTACAGAAAGCACAGCGGAAAGCTCATTTAGGACCAAGCGGCATGCGCGTAAGGACAGTCAAACCAAAGTCCCCTATAAATAGAGCACATCGACTTTCATCTTTTTCAGTTCATTCCTTCCCTTTTTGGACCAATTTCTGGACATATTATGCAAGCTGGAAGAATAGATGCAAAATCCCTAGTGGCTATTAGCGTGTCTAGACTCATTCATTGACCTAGAAGATGCCTTAATTGCCTCTTTTCTATCTGATGGGGAAAAATATACTCTCACTTTTCCTGGCTGCAACCTTTGTCATTAAGTTTTCTAACAGAAATCACTGAATTTAATGAAAAGCAGCTATACTCCGTGCTGTCCGAGATTGAGTTATGTGGAGCACTTATTACAGGCTTAAGATGATCCACAGGAAAACTCTGTCCACTTAAATGTTGTTTGTTTTCAGGACTTCCGATTTTTTGGCTGCTAGACAAGGAGTGGCTACTAACTAGGAATCTTACTACCTTTTAAAATATACTAGGTTAGAATGAATAAGATAAGAATTTCGATTTACGCGTATGTTTTTATCAGCCTTTAACATTTTCACGTTACGGAAAAGTTTAATCATTTTCAGATGTGTCCAACTTTACAAACCGCCTGTAAATTTACAAACCAGTCTGTACTCTCACTGGGTGCTTTGCAGAGAAATGACAAGATGAAAATAAAATTGAGTCAGAGGTTACGGAATAAATTCCGCTATTATCATTTTTCAAGTGGAGAATTAACTTATTTTCTCTTTGTGTGACTTGCAAAACGCCTAGATGTAGCCAGCCACTACACACGTTAGCAACGCAATTTTTAGATTAACTGGTAAAGAATTTGGATCTCCAGGTGCAAATCTGTGTTCACGCGACAGGTCTCCATCCGTAGCAAGGAACCTGGCCCTCAAATGAAGCAACACATTGGGTAGATGCATCATTTCACGATTTTAAGATTAAAAGGGCCTAAGAAGCTTTTGGACTGCATGCTGCATCAAATTTACACTGCTGCGTCAGTGAGCACTAAAAGCCAAAAAGTATTAGTAGATTTAGCAGATTTCAGCGAGGATGCATTTCACTGATTACTTCTTGCTAATGAAATTTTGTTTTAATCATTTAAACTATTAATGTATCATTTGTATCAAGAATGTAATAAAGAGGCATAGCGTACGCTGTCCTTTTATCTGTATGGAATTTCCAGTTTGAATAACAGGTTTTTATACAAGAGAGATCACCGGGTTGTAATGTTAACCTCTTTTATTCCGATCCCTTCCCTGTGTAATGCCCAACAGAAACAGTAATTGGAAACCGCTTTCAAAAAATCCCCCAGGTTCCCAAGCTAAGAGAAAGCACGAGGACTTTCCCACCGCAGCGCCTGGGCAAAAGAGGGAAGGAGTAACCCGTGTCACCCGGGCCGGAGACGACTCACCCCTATTTAAGGTGCAGAAATTCACAGCAGTAATTATTCTGCCTCTGCGCTTTCTTTGTGGGAGCAGCGTGACTTTGCTGCCAAAATACTCTTCAGACCTTTGATCCAGTGATGGCATTTTAAGACTTTCGGGGCGCATTCGAGCACATACACGCACACAGAAAATGCAACAAAACAATATCCCGAAGCTGTGTTAGAATAAAAACTTGAAATAAACCACGCTTTGTAAAATGAAATTTTTGTTCCTTTATCTAATACACTTAATACTCTTTTCCATTCTTTCAACTACTATTTTTATTCTGCTCAAAACATGACTGTCTTCAGGGACAACGTGTTCACTGAAAGTATGAATGTTTCATTCATGGCCTTTGACAGCCCGAAAAAGAATTTTACTGCAGAATATATAGTCGCGTATTTTCCTTCACCCGAGTCCCATAATGAATAATACTCTTTCACACTAGTTTAAGTAATTTCCTGGAAAAATATGATGACTACAATCCTTTGGCTCTTCATGGTTGTATTTTTTCCCTTACCGCGTCCTCAAAAATGCGGCCAATAGTACGCAAGGCAGCACACCCCTTCTTGGTGTGGCTGATCACAGCTCCTTTCGTATCAACGTAGCTACAAAAGGATTATACCAGAGGAGGTTCTACATCTAAGATTATATCTGTATTGTTTGGGTAATTTGCTTATCTGCTCAACAGCGCCCGGCTTCCTAAACTGAATCCCGAAACTGTTAGGATAAACTCTGAACTTCATTTTCTGCTGTAATAATTCAGTCTTAAGAATGATCCAGAGACAATACAAACAACCGAGAAGTCTGTAACTGAAACACAAGACGACTTCCTTGTGGTTTCTGAGGGAGTCGATGCGTATCGGTTTAATGTGCCAGTCTAAATCTTGTCATGCACCACAACTCAATAGAGGCTTCTGCTGACAGCTGTGTCCTGCTACGGATCTGCCTGGATGCAGAATTTTCATCCACTTCAGTCAAACGTCAGGTGGCAGGAAGTTTGCGAGCAGCAAATGTTACAGCCAGATCCGAGGGCTACATAGCAAAGGAGTTTTCAAGGGATTCTTGGGTTGTATCTTAAAATACTTATTTTAAAGCATTTTACAGAGCGGTTACAATGGCAAGCATTGGGACGAAATGCATGCAAACCAAAAGGATTTTTATTTTTTTTTGGTAAAATATGGTTATATGAATGACTAATTTTTCCCCCTTTTAACTAGTCTCCGGTTTCCATTAACGATTGCTAACTGAACATTTCATATTATCATAAGCACGGTACCGTATTTTTTCCAGTAATAAACTTGTTCTAAACATCATCCTACAGAAGTTGCATCACAAATACGAAATGTTTGAATGCTTCACCACTTCAGTAAGAAAAGAAGGACCTACAAAGCGATCAAAATAACTAAAGGATTTCTGTGGTGTGATGCTGTTCGGTATTGGGGAGAACAGACTGGAATGACTCTTGAGATTTCTCCCCTTTCACTAACACATAAAACGCTTCAGTGATTTGTAATGAACACAGGCAATCATTAAAAGTTTGACTGAGGGACATTTTAAGCATTTTCTTTCTTTCTTCTGGCCACAAAGTCATCATTTTACAAAGGAAGTTAATAAGATATTTCTAAAACCCGAGTGAATTTTGTTAGGTATGGGGGCGAAACTACTGTCACATCTCCAACTGCGATGTTCTGCAGCATGCGCAGTAGAAGAAAAAGATATAGTTTAACGCTTATTCCAGCGCAGAAGACTACGCATGCAGATTTAATTTTAAAACAACAAAGAAGCATTTGAAGCAATGGACATTTCTGCTGATTTGAGCAGACAGACTCCAGCGGGTTGCCATCGTCATCACTAGTTCAGCACAATACGCCAAGTTGCTGTGACAGGTACAACCACGAAAGACAAAGAAAAGCTTCTTCCACTGGAAGCCCCTTATATGAGAAATGCCTTGACGCAAACTGGAGGAGTTAAATAAAGTTTTGCCTCATTTTCTTTAGCAATTCAAAGTCTCAAATTTATACTAGGAAGATAATAGATCCTCTTTTCTATTGCACATAGTATAATACTTTAGAAAAGTAACACCCAAGTGTTCTGAAATATGGACAAATGGACAGGATAGACATATTTACTGTGGTTTTTAAAATAATTATTGGCAATACTGTCCAAGTGGTGCTCATGTCTCATTTTTAAAACTAACACTGGTGGAATGCAGCACATAACAGTTCCAAGATAGATCCTCTGTATCACAACAGTTCATTCTTTTTTTTTTTCCTTTAGCTTTCAACATTCCGTGTCCTATTATTCCTCTTCATATATTTTTCTAAATATAGGTTAAGGTCTGCTAAAACTAACTTGTAACACATTTTGTTATCTGCTGAATTACGGTACTTCACTGTTGTGTGTCAAGAAAAAGGAAAATGTATTCCTGACAGGTGCAGAAAAGCTTGTTTGAGTATGAAGATGTAGTTAAAATTGGAATCAAACTAACACCAAGTGTTTCCAAAAAAGTAAAAGACAGTACAAATATTTAAATTCTTGCTGGAAACTTTTTCTAGCTTGGACTTGAAGTTTAAACGTGTATTTTGGTATCAGATTATCTTTATTGAGGAAAAACATTGACATATGGAGAGACATAACATGGTAACATCTGCATGTTTCCCAAACTACGTTTAATAGCACGGTAACTTGCAAGTGCCTTTAAAAATCTTAAAACTTGTTGTCCTTATTGGAAAAAAAAAAATTAAAGTATAATTCTAATGGCTCGTTACTGAGTTGTAGCAGCTAACTTCAAGACTCATAGTTTCTCAGTTCAGCTTTTCTGAGGACCCTTGTTTTCCTCTGGTTTTGCATTTCGAGGTTAATGTTCGAATCAAAGGCCCTCGGAAGTTGCTAGGTGACTGAACTGAAAGAGTCCGACCAAATAAGAAAAGCCCTTCTTGAAGATGAACTGAAAAGGGAAGCAAACGCTGTTTGTTCACCTCACTGCTGCCTCAGCATGAATAAAGAGACCTTCACACTACATCAGAAGTGTTTATTCGAAAAAGAAATCCCTTCTTTCTTTCTTTTTTGGCATAGCCTTTGAACAACTTAACTAAACAGCAAAACATGGTATTAATGAATTTGAGAACTAACATCGATGTAAGTTACCTTCTGATGAAAAGAAATGTTTAAAATTACATTGTTCTGAAAAACTATTATGTTGTTACCCTTCTACAGATAACTCATTTTGACTGTGAGCTCAAGCATACTATTTTTGACACGTTTTGACATTTGCCTTTCATATCCTCATCCTGGCTGAACTGGGTTATTAGGGCACTCAAGACACACAGACAATTGCAGAATAGGGATCTTAAAAACAAAATACGAACAGTACAATTAAAAAATAATATATTTTTTTAAAAAGTCACACTTAGAAGAACATTAACAGTGCAGCTCACGGGCAGAGTAGTACGATAGGGGTCGCTGTCCCCACCGTCAGTTAAAAGACACGTCAGGACACAGAAGAAGGACCAGAAGGATCAAGACAAAATCCAGAACCTTTCATGAGATGGTGCACAGGCCCCGTGACATATGGCTCTAGCATGCCGAGCTACAGAGCATTGCGGGGATAAAAAAAGAAATATAAAATTGTAGCAACTTAGCTAAGAGCACTGCTGAACATGCAAACTTTTTGTGGCCCCTACCTTCAATTCCATCCATACAAGAAACACTCTTGGCACTTTTTTAGGAAACTTCTGACCAAAAATTTCTCAAAAAAATGTGAATGGCTCAGATTAAAAGTTATTTTTAGCTGCAGGGAGACCGAAGACATTTTTTCTTTTGTTCTTAGAAATTTAACATTTATAAAGTTTTATTCCATTAAAATGACATCTTTATATCTATCAAGCTATCAGTCTTGATTTCAACCAAAGATGACGTTCAAACAGACAATTCTTACTTACATATGCTAAAACTTGAAACTCCTTTCTGAAATAATAAGAGCTTCCCCACAAGAATCCATTTCGAATGTTTGTGAGGTTTAACCTTTCTTGCTGCACTGCTTTTGTTGTCATGCCATCCTTTGTTTCCAAGGCAGCAGGAGCAAACAGGAATGAGTACTGAGCCAATCTTGTGTGTTTTGTATGGACTCACGTTATTCCGCTAACTCCAATCTGTTCTTTGGCGCAAAAAGATGCTGGTAGCATCGAGTTCATATAAAATTACGATACAATAGTCTTTTCAAATGGTAAGAGAATTTATTTCAACCATTCCTAGATGATAGCTAAAATCAAAGTCAATGAATTAGAGAACTAAAACCGAAGTAGAAGGAATTACAGAACCAATGGCTCAAAATTTACACAGAATAAGTTCCATATGGGAAAACACGTTCTTCAGTGTTCAGGTACTTTGGTGGTGACAGCCCTGCAAATGCAATTCACTACAGCTTCTCCCGATATTCGAAGATCTCTCTCACATTTGAATTCTCCTTACTGGCAGAATATCTGCTGATTCCTGCCAGCTTTGAACAAGCAACCCACTATCTCTACATACGACAAAGAAAACTGGGGCAAACATTCAAATTTGACAGCTTGTTGGAGAAGGATAGAGGAAATCAATTAAAAGAGAGAGGCAAATAGCTTCTCCTCCTCCTCTTCTACCATTCAGAAGAGCCACGCCACGCGGTACGTTATGGCAGCAGCCACGTTTAGTCATCTGGCACCACAAAGCAAGGCTGAAAGGTTACTGCAAATAACACTCCTGACCCTGCCTAGATAGCTTACTTTAAATAAAAACAAAATGTTAATACAGCACTAATTTGTCTGCCAACAGTGTTCAGTTCTTTTGAGACTGGAACTTAGAAAATCTTCTGTAGAGCAGCAGACAAGTAACTGGATTGCAAGTACACAGTAACTCGGTTTTGCTCTCAGGTCATTTTAGAAGTTTAAATTTCAATTAATCTTGCAGAAAGCCTTTGAAACTCTACAGCAAGCTAAAAGGAACAGAAATAGCACCAAGTATTTTATATTTTTGCCTTTGCACAGACTGGAAGAGATGCAAATCACCACTTTCCTTTAGCTTATCAAGCCTGGGACTGAAAAGACACGATCAGGGAAAGGAGGGAGGGGAGAGGGAGGAGAAAAAATTGTTGATTTTTGCACACTACATAGATGAGAGAAGTGTTTCCAAATTCTGGCCTCCAGAAAGAACTGCATATGTGGTACATGACACTGTGTAGGAAGTGTTCTCATTTTCACGTGTTTGACAAATGCAATAGTATTTAATCCAAACAGTCATATATGGTACAATATGATCATTTTTTGGAAACATAATTCTACAGAAGAGCAAGCTCATGAGCAGTTGAACGTCTTCTCCCTTCCCAGATCCAGTTACAAACTTGCCCTTTACTACTTTCAAAACTCCTTCTCCCGACACATCTGACAGGATTTTCTTTCTTCCCTTTTACACACTTCTCTTCCGCGACTCTTATCTTCATCTTTCCCACAACACCCTCACTGTTGGGAAATAACTCTTTCCCAAGTTTCCATAGTGAACTGTCTCATATTCACTTTACTTTCAAAACAGAATTTCAAATACTTTTGCAATCTCCTTTTTTCCCCTAACTAGTTTTGTAACTAAGTATTTTTATTCATAGTTTTCTTGTAGTATTTTCTTTTCCTGTATTTAACTGAAAACACTTGACGCACAGCTGGAAAGACACCATATTAAATTAAGTCATTCTTATGATGTAATGCCTTAGAATTTCATCAGATAGAAATGTTATTAAAAATAACTAAGTTTTCCATGTATATTTAGTATTTACCTAATTTAATTTTTGATGTGGTTTAGAAAAATTGTACAGACTGAAATGCTAACCACAGTACCCCATTTAGCTTGCGTGGCCTCAAGAAACAGAATCACAGTCAACACCAGATAAAGCCGATTTAATAGGAAGCAGAATACTAATTTTGTCTTTTCACATTAATATGGACAATCCCAACAGTACTTGCTTTACTTAATACTAACTAGAAAACATTATGTAAGCCTGTTTAAAATATTCAAATGAAGTTTTGTTACATTTTTATTTAGAGCTAGACCATATGATCAGCTTAGCATCACCAAACTACCTAATTAGCCATCTGCTTCTTGAAATTTTGTTAAATATGCATTATATACTTCTAACAAAAGAGTATTTTATCATCCCATGTAGTCTTCTCTAATCATATTAAAGCGCATGACCAATGAAGTCTTCTCTGTACACAGAGCTAATGGGAAACCAGAAATTTCAACACGCAACAGTTTCTTGAGAGCCAGGAACACACATAAAACAAAACAACCACCCTCACAAACCCACCCTGTCATCTTTTGATCAATAAAAATATGTCCATAGGCCACGGCCTACTGCTTTCATTGAACCCTTCACTCCACTATGACACTTGGCTATTTCTTTATTTCTTTCGATTCTTTCCTCAAGACGTGAGGATTTGGAGCTAAATTATACAAAATTTGTATTCCATAGATTACTTGTTAAAAGTGTCAAAGAGCAACAAGAAGTTAACTTGCTGACTTCCCAGGGGTCTGTAACTGCCCGAGATCCCTTTTTATACCTGTAGGACCACGACTGCAACAGACCCAAAACCACCTTTTCTGTGCCGGCACTACTCTCTGTGGCAAACCACAGGGCTGACCAGAAACAGAAACATCTACAGTTGTTGAACCAGTTCGAAAGGAATAATAAAGCATTCAGACTAAATTTAGTCAAACAATATAGGTAATATCTTCAATATACATAAAATCTTCAAGATGCACCCCCCCCCCCTTTTTTTTTTTTTTGAGTAGCAGTATTAAGAGGAGCAAAGACTCAGATCTAACATCCGAAGCTTCTCTTTCCATCTTGCTGCTTTACTGATCTCTTAACTAGCAAAGGACCATGAGAGCTCAGCTAAACCAGCACAACAATCCTAATGCTATTAAGCAGACAATCCAATTAAGCCATTTCCAAGTAGTGTTTGTCATTAAAGAGAGCTGTAAGTGAAGAGCAAGCATGTCCATATCTGAAAATCAGTAATGTGAATTTTCTAGAAATAGTTCTGCCAAGGCTTTTAGCTCAATATAATAAGAACCAAGAGAATATAGTTTCAGAATATCACTATGTTTTAATATTGAGAAGTATTTGTACTCCGCGATAACCTTTTTGTGACCAAACTGCATTGTATAAATCACAATCCATACTCAGTAGAAGTGGGCTGACAAACGTACACGCAACTCACTTTGCCAAAATTCTACTGACGTGTTTAATACTGAAGAATATTACCCTCTAACACGCCTTAGTTCCAGTACTAACTTCAACTACATTTCCAGTGGTCCCGCTTCCACACGGGTCATTACAGCATCTACTCTGCTACTTAAGAATATGGTTTTTCTCTGATTTATATTTTCAAAAATGAAACCAAAAGGAGCCGGCTTTCTGAGCTGCTCGTCTGAGAGAGGACTCAAAGGTTATCACTGCAGAAAACAGTAGAAGCCACAGCACCATGTACTTATTTATTTATTAAATACTTCGTATGTAGAGTTACTTATATCTAATAAAATGGAAAGGGTGGAACCAGAAGGAGCGGAGACATGCGTACATGTGTGCAAAGTCATCGGCTGAGCAACGGAACAGCCATTTCTTCACCGCCAATTAATCCTACAAATGTTACTCTGAATGTACTGAAAGAGAGATCAACCAGCAGCGAGTTTAAGTGTTGGCAGTTTGATCACAGAATAGCTAATACATTATTGCTAGTTTAATTATGATGACATTCAATTAAATATTAATCTTAATAAATTAATAAAGATTGATAATGACATCATTATAAATATTTAATATGTAAATGGATTAATAAACCAAAATTTCCTTAACTGTAACACACAAACGCCTACTGGACACAAGATGGGATTATTCCTGCCCAATGCAGGGAGGCAAACAATTCGTGCTCACCTAAATTAAAGGGAAAACAACTGTGAATGAGAGAGAACATGTCTCCGCACTAAAAATAACAGTAGTACTTTAGCTGCAGACACCAACATACAAGCATCACACGCCTGGTAAGACAATAACGATGGGCATTTCGTGCTGTCTTGATTTTACGTCAACTCAATACTTAAAGGTAATTTGGACAATACACACGCATTTCTTGCCAAATAAACTTTAAAGAGCAGGGGAAGACAGGAGAGAGGAATTTCTTTCTCTTAAGGAAACATTCTGTGGTGTTTTTAGTTTAAAAAAATCCCCAAAACTTTTAATCATAGATTTTTAACCATCAAGACGAAAGAAAACATAAATTGTCTTAAGTACCTCCCACCTGGAAAATCTGAACAGTTTCATTACTTAATATTTCTACTAATTTCAGC
This sequence comes from Vanellus vanellus, assembly GCF_965231255.1. Classification (NCBI taxonomy): domain Eukaryota; kingdom Metazoa; phylum Chordata; class Aves; order Charadriiformes; family Charadriidae; genus Vanellus; species Vanellus vanellus. The sequence continues at coordinate 11,784,159 of NC_138922.1, forward strand.
TTCAATATATTGCTTCAGGTTTGTGTTCAAGAGATGGAAGGAATGTGCATCTAATTTCATTAAAGAAATAATTTTGCAAACGCAGTCTGTATTGGTTATTTAGGACATCAAAAATGCCAACTGACGTTGTGCAATATGAAAGTCAGAGATGAGTGGTAGCGATGAAGCTACTTAGAAAAAGAGGAGAGATGGAAGAACAAGTGAATTTATCCAAATCTTGATATATTTCCAAGAAACAAACACGAACAAAAAAACCCTGATCTTGTGCTCAAATTGCATTTGCAAATTGTGCCGTTTCTTAAAGCAAGAAAGATGACTGAATAAAGTTTTAATCATAAACCTGTATTTCTAACGGATCCACCAAAGACTGTCTCTACTAAGTATTTTGAACCCAAATACTGAGCCGTGAGTCATCTAACTCAGAAGCAGCTAACTCCTTTGTCTTCCGTAACTCACGCGTTGCAAGACAGAAATTACGATGCTGAATGTAAGGACTTTTGCACTCTGAAATTTAGCATACGAGTAAACAGCTAAAAGGGAATGTTTTCGTAACACACTAAGAGAAATGCTGCGCACAAACGCAGTTTCGAGAAATAGGGGTGCAGCTGCAAAAGCAGCTTACAGAGCTTAGACAGTATTTTTAATGAAACAGCAACCTAAATCTCCAGCCTACCTAGCTCAATAGACCTGTTACAATTTTTTTGGTTCAACTTCACGGAAAACAATGACAGCTAGTGTAAAAAGAAACACTACCAACACATTTCTGGGAGGATATAATGCAGAAAGACCACAGATTTATGAAATATTTTGCCAAAAAATTTCAGGTAATGAAATTCTCAAGGTAAACCAGGAGTTTGACTGCTTTATAAAAGTTCTGACAATTTTTAACAGTTTGTTTACACTATCTCCTTTCTCCTTTCTTTCCTATGAAAAATACATTTTTCCTTTCTTTCGTATGAAAAAATACATTTCTAGTTAGACCCCACTGCTTAATCTCTATTAGAAACAAGCGACCAACGTTCTCAACAACCCAGTAAAATTCAATCACTAAGCCAACACCAAAAAACCCTCACCAACTTCAAATTCTCCTTGGGATTAATAACGGAACACAAGCCGGGGTTGCAGTAGGGACCCGTACCCCAGAATATCATGTCATATCCCTATTTAAGCTACGAGGAAGGTCACAGCTCACAGCAGACACAGGACACAGCTAGAAGCCAGAAGAGTTCGCAAGCAAACAAACTGCAGCTCTGTTTAATCACCGAGTCCATTCCTGATTTCTGCAACTAGAAGGTCGAAGAGCTACTAGAAAAAATGTCATCATTTAGCGCAACAAAGACAGAGTATCAAAGTAAAAATAATGCTTTCATATGAAAAGATTATGAAAACACCAGGTAAAGAAAATGGAAAGGACACCAGGAAATCAAGTGAACTTTTAAATTTGTTTCTGTAGATAAAGAAACACAATTAGGACCAAGATAATTCCTCAACTGTTGGGTTGGTTTTTTTCCAGGTATATCATCCAGGAAATAATACTGGTTATTTGCTTGACTATGTATCCGGGTCTGTAGAGGCAATAAAGATCCCAATCATAACCACTGGACACCTCATGCAAACGATTTCCTCAAGTCTAAGCCCTGTACTTTTGCATACCACCCAAGGACGCCGGCAACGCCCGGCATTGAAATACGTGAGCTTTTTCCATGTCACAAACCAAAAGCCCTGCATCATTTCCAGAACGAACCCTACAGCTCGGCCCTCGGCACACCCAGCCACCCACGCCAGCCCCTTCTTTTACTGACCCAGAAGCGGCAGGATTCGCTTGGGACAGTGCCCGGCAGCCCAAGGCGCGCACGTGTTGCAACACGGGAAATTTCGACTAGATATTAGGAAAAATATTTTCACGACGAAGGTGGTCCGACACCGGAACAGCAATGCTCTGATGCCCACAGCGGCTGAGAAATTTCTGTCCTGGGGGATATTCCAGCTCCAACCCGACACGACCTTGAGCAAACCGACAGAACTTCAAAGCTGATCCAAGCTGGAGGTTGGCCCTGCTTTGAGCAAGGGACTGGAGCAAATGACTTCCAGAGGTCCCTTCCACCTCCATTTATTCTGCGTTTCTACTCCGTATCGCAGTTTCATGGAAAAGTGAAAGGTGGGGGTGGGGGAAGCAGCTTACTCTCAAAATACTCTGCAGCTTTAAAGCAGAGTGATTCAAAAGGTCAGATTATTAGTTGGGGAAAGGAAAGAAATGTCATGTTCTACTTTCATTACCGCCCACTGTAACTTCACAGTTGACTGGTATTCACAAAGAATAGGACGACTTAGATAAAAGCTTAATCTTGAGCTTCTGCTGACAGTGTTGCCTGTACTACTTGCTTATCTATTAATTAGAGAAGATGGTAACAGCACAATAGCACAGTTCGGTTGTAATCGCATATCATTCACCATCTCCTTTTTTTTATGTACTTACTATTAAACATCTTCCCAGCATGGATTAGCACAGCCAATGTTAGTGTCATAAAATATCTAAAAACGTCTGAAAAAAATTAGTGATTGGACACGGTGAAGAGTTCATATTGCTGCAGCTGATTTTAATACGGTATCACCGAAATGCTGTGGTATATTACCTTCATGGATATCTGGACTAAGCAAGAAGTAGACAGACCTCCGAGCAGCAAGCTCTGAGACTACCAGCAGGGAGTCTGCCTGGCTTTTGGGCAGCAGCACTTATCAAGTAATATGAGAATGCTGTATTTTGTCCTCGTTATTGGCCTCAGCTTTAACTTTTTAATTTCTGTCGTTAGTGAAAAGTAGGGTAGCATGTCATCCATAAGCCACAGGCTTAAGCTGCTATAAAACCATAAGCTGCTATAAACAGTCACACACTCAGCACTTACAAGAACTGCCAAAACTTAAGGGTAAAAATATCCTCATAGCATGATCGCTCTGTTTCAATCAACTCAAAAAGGCGGTTTCTTTTGTGAGCACTGACAAAAACTTAACTATACAAGGACAAGGCAACGATACTACAACATCAACCGCATGGCAACAGTCAACTGAAGGTTTTATGCTTGTTCCACATAGATTTCCATACATTACAACTTCCATACATAGAAAGTGTCATTACACGTTACTTCCGGCATTACCGACATTCCCGCCAAGCATGGCAGGGCCTGATGTAGTCCTCGAAGGCTGCGAGCAACATCACTGCTTTGTCTGGTTTTGTCCATCCTTCCCATTACCTTCACCACAACATTACTTTTAAGAAATACTACAAGATGCAAATATATACACTTGTAAGTCAAGCATAATAAGACAAAAAAACATTCATAAGACAGTAAGACTGCCTGACATACCCATAAGGGGATACACCATATTCTTGATGACAGAACTCCATAAAAAAAAAAAAAGACATCAATTATTTTATTTTAAAACAAATGCAAAGAACTGCTTGCACTTAAAAAAAAGTCACGTGACAGCATCCTCTTGTTTTGCTTCCCATGCCCACATCTTCAAGGAAAGGTCTTAATTGTGCTATAAAAACTGTATCAGGGACAATTAATACATACATAGAGTGTAAATGCTACCATAATTGATTGTCATAACTGTGCTACAAAGGAACCTGAGCAAAATACACCTTAGGCCATATTTAAATCTCTGCAGCTCACTAAAAGTGAATTTGGCATAACTAAAGCTGGCGTGTTCAGGTGGTAGCTATTTGTTCCTGCAGAAGAGGGTAACTCAGCTAAAGCTGGAAGACCTACTTGAGAGGCGGATAAATACCTGGCTGGCGAGCTGTACTCCGTGCTAGGTTACCGCGATTGCATTGGTAGCACCGGTCTAAACCTTGGGTGCTTCTACTTTTTGGAGTCACTGCAACACATCTCCTAAAGCTCTATGAAGACCGCATGCCATTACTGCCACATGTTCCTAATTCTCAGCCTACGAGTAATTCCACGCAAGAAGGGGGCTTTTGGTAAACCTGCTGTTAGGCACTCACCAAATCAATTTGCTAGATCACGGGCACAATGGGCTTGCAGATTTGAGTTCAGTACCAGGAGTTCTGCAACTCATGAAAAACTGTGTTACTGCAACAAAACAAAACTCAGGTGTTCTGGAAATCAACAAGAAGTGAGCAACTTTAAAGAGAGATAGGATGATGTCCCCTGAAAAGATTTCTCTCAAGGAAAAAAAAGGTGATATATAATGGAAAACTGGGTATCAATTACATCATCCAGTGCACCTCGATGGTAACTTGCCTTACTGAAAGTGTTTATGTCATTAAGACTGCTCCTGTTTTAAGTACTTTTGCTACGCCAAAAGTGTTGGACTAAAGTACTTTGGATTCTGTTATTTAAGATCTGTCCCAAACAATTAAAAACAGCTACTTCAGATAAAACGCTTTCATTTTATCTCAACAGCTTGAAATGCCAATGCTATACTTTTCAAATCAAACAAGTATGGCAGTAAAATAAAAATGCTGAGCCCGAAGATATGGTAATATTTCTCAGAAAAGTCAAACATCAGAAGAGAAATCTACACCAAGGTTGCACATAATGCTGATTTTAAACAGGCAACGCAATCTTAAACAATTAGAGAATATTCGGCTTCAATTAGTCAAGGAATAAATGATTGCAGAACACTAAAGACTTTTAAGAACTGTTTTTGATCACTTAAACTTTTCTGACTAGTTGATTAGAAATTATTTCAAGCTCCAAATGCAACCGTGATTATACAGTTACGTGCACAGCTTGAATAACGAAACGGACCTGCACTCCTGACCTCCCCTATCTCATGTTACAGTGTTTATCTACACTGCATTTTCTTATTTTAAAGTAAGTCTGGTAATTTTTCCCAGTTCATTTTTCAAACAGCCAAAGAAATAATAATAGAAAGATCAATCAACATGTTTGTATTCTATTACACTGGCTTTGAGGTTTGAAACACGAATGGTTCAAAATGTATCAGTTCTTATTTTCTGTTTAACAAATAATGATTTCTCTCTGTATCACTAATGGAGCCTGAAATTAAAATGGATTTCCAGTTGAGCTCCTGTTCATACACTGGTGTCATCATCAATATCAGCCTCGCTCTAGGCACAAGATTTATCTCAGCTATCCATTACAGGGAGGCAAGCTGCTTATAAAAACCACCAGGCGTGTTCCCAGGAGTCCCACAAACAGAACCAAACATCGGAGTTACATAAAGTCTGAGGTTCTCTGGGACTTCACTCATTGGACTTATAAACCCCAAACTAGGTCAAACTACCTCTGCTACTGAAAGCAATGGCTTAACGCTGTAATTTGGGTTAAATCCCCACACAGGTTGAGCTTCTCTAAAATACCCTAAGTACGCTGTGAGTGTTCAAATCCACTTGTGCAATTGAGAATCGTTATCACAACACAAGTGATGCTGCAGTTCTACTACAAATTACTGCCAAATTCTGCATTGTTTTCAGACACCTTTAGTGCAGGTGAGTAAAATCCAATAGCTTTGCCTGAAGCTACCTGCACAAGGCACACGACTGACAAACTTCCCGAGGCCCTGCTCTCAGTGCAGAAGATGCAAGGCAATTCTTTTTCAAATACTACATAAATCGGAGCATTTTCAAAACAGCACAGAGTTTTGTTATTGTCTCTCTAATGTATCCAACGGATGGGAGTGTGTGCATCTCTCTAAATGCAGAGTTCTTTAAAAAAAAAAAAAAAAAGTATTCCTTGAAACAAGTTACAGAGGAAATAAGATCAGGTGAAAAAAAGCTCTGGCAAACTGTTTAAATCCTATCTGTGATTTCTGCACAGATAAGAGAGTCTTTAGACAACTGCTCTGCTCCCTCCCCCCACCAATATCATTTAGGAACGAGCGCGCTCCCTTCATTGCACCTAGGGGACATACTCATTTTAGGTCTATTTGGCATAAGAAAATGAAAGGACTGAAAAAAATTCAGCAAGAAAACATCAAAGCCGAATTAAGGAGCATGCTGTATTCTAACGAATATAAAATAACTTCAAATATGGGCTTTCAACACCTCTGTACAGGGTTATTACAAGCTCTCGAGACACATTTATGCCAAAATTGTCCTTCTACTACTTAAGGAAGGTACTTATTTGCCTTAGAAGACCTGAAAGAAATCAGTAAGGAGACAAATACATGCAGCTTTTACCTGCCTACAAGACTTTAGATTCTCCTAATAACCAGCGCCGTTGTTCCAGAAAAGGTCTATGTAGCAAGACAGCAATGAAAGAAAAGATAAAATGCCATAAATAAGGAAGGTTTGCCACAGAACAGAACATACATAAAACGAGTAAACATTCTAAAATCATGCAGATTGTCTGGTTATTGTTCCTAACGGCCTGATTTTAAGAATTTAATCCAGGACATACCTCCTTTCTCAATAAGAGGTTGATTAGGTTAATGCAAGGATAGCTACACAGCTGTTAAGAGTATATCCTTTGAAAGCATGTCATAAAATGAAACTGATTTCACGGGGGCCAACTATTTTACCAATAATGTCTAACATTCTCCATCAAACTAAGCAGTTTATCATAGGATTACAAGAAGATTACTGAAATGCATCATATGAAAAAAAAAAACCAAACCTCCAAAACAGATTTTGACACAGTGACAGCCTGTAAGGAGGAAAAACATACGAAATCTGGTAAAAACCTTAGAGCCTTTTTATTCGTGCTTCAGCCTTCATATCGTATTTTTGTACTTCCCCTAATATAGCAGATACTATACACTATAATCATAGGATTTTAGTTTCAATTAATTTTTCCTATCTCGTGTTATCAGCACTTACTAGCTCAATAAAAAATTATTAGCTGAAAATAGCAAAATCCTACTTAATTAGGAACAGAGGACTGAAAAGAACCTCCAAGGGTAATTGAATCCAGCTCCTTGCTCCTACTGGCAACCGTGACACAATTCTTTTGGGAAGGTCATATTGAAATCACTTGGTTTCTTGGTCTGCTAATCTCTTCGGAAAGCTATTCCGGGGCAACTGCCTTCCGATAGTCAGAAGACCTGCAATTTTCATCCTACATTTATTAACAACAAATATATACTTATCTGTCCTCAGATTAACACAAGATCGCGGCCACAAATTATGTAAGTACTGCTGAGATAAAAATGTCACTAGCAGCATTGCAAATGAAAAAGAAAAAGAAAAAAAGTACACAACAGAAATAAAAAGCATTATCAGTGCTGAAATAACAGACTGTACTTTAAACGTACAGCAGTAGTCTTCAAGCGCTCAATGAAAAACCACCTTCCGTATCTGTCAACCAATTCCAGCAGAGCACAACAATAACAGAAGCAGGAACCAAGAAGTACGGGATAAAAGCAAGCGGTAGCACTATCAGAAAGGTAATTTATGATTCTAAAATTGTTGCTGAAAGAAAGAACAAAACTTTCAGGTCTTTCACTTAAAATAATTAGAGGTCAATAAGCTCTCTTCTATTAAAAATTCTTTTTTTTTTTTTTCTTTTAAGGATGGCAGAATCTGGTGAAAAATCTAGAGCACGTCATCTAAGAGACTTAAGGTTTTGCAACACTGTCAAGGAGACACACAGCTCAGCATAACCATAGTTACAAGAACCTTTACACTGCATATGCAGAGAGCATTATATAGAGTATTTGGTTGGAAACTTCTCCATTTAGGGTGTTTTGTTAAGCAACATTTGTTGGCTCAAGTAACTATTACTTTGGCCATGTAGGTTCCTACATAAATTACCAAATAATGCAAAATACACACATAATGGAAGTGGTTGCAAACGCAGACACCTTCCCCTCATTTACATTCATGCTTTTTTAAATACCAAAAACGCTGTCACATACTTCAGTTTCACATACTTCAGCTTCTTCTGTTTAAAACTTCCCGTATTAAACACTGGTGTAGATTTCCACTTACATTTAACAGTGAAAACTACAAAGATAATAATTAAGTTTTCCGATTTAATACGGCCTTAGTCTTCTTACATCATATACTTAAAGATATTAATAGAGGCCCTAAAAATAAGCATCATACAGAACAGCCAGGAGAGATACCTAATACTCAACGAAACGCAGTCAAGGGGATGAGCACCACAGCTATTTTTAGCAGGAATAAAATTTTCTTTTATATAGGAATTAAAAAGACTAATTAATTTTATGGGAAAACGAAAAGGTTGAAACCAAAGCACATCAAACACGTTCCAAGCAGCTGGTGTCCGGGGGTACCCCTCACCTCCCCGGCACACGGCGTTCCAGCAGGAGAACGCTATTTTTGGCATCCCTCATTTCAAAATTTTGCTACATTTAAATTGTGAAATGTATCACTTCTAGGCCACCCAGCAAGAGCATCAAAGAGAAGAAGAAACTACAGCTACAATTAAAAACAAATGTATATATAAACATAAAAGTATCTCTATTAAAATATTATATAAACAATGTACCAATGTACCTCAGGGTCAAAAGACAGTGACTGATCACCAAAATCTAATACAAAGGAAATTTTCACTTCTAAACATTTTTAAGGCTTTGATGTTATTTAAAATTAAAACAAATAATCAAGAAATAAATTAATGCATTTCAGAATTTTAAAAATATAATATTTGGGGGAAATGTGTTTCTTTTAGTGTGACTCAAGTTTGATTACATCATGATTTCAAAGGAATATTATTTCAGTCTTAAATGCTATAATTACACAATAACCTGAATATAAATAAACGCTCAAAGATTAAAAAAAGCTGAGAGATGACAGCACTTAGTTTAACAAATTTAACTTTAGAGACAACTGATGAGTTTATTCCCTAGATTTGAGCACAGAATAAGAGCTTCAGCTGTGGAATATTATACCTCAATATATATTATCACCTAGCATACATGAGCATTCTGTAGCAAATTTCTGAAGCATTTTGAAGACAAAGTGAGCTTCAACAGCACTTAGTTATGAATTTAACTACCTTGCACCTAAGCTTATGTAAATGACTAAGACAACAGAAAAATAAATCACAGCAGGAACAGACCTTGGGAATTTTTCCAAATAGTGGCAACACAGAAATAAAAACCAATTTCCTTCATTCACACCAGTGTGTAAGCACTGCATTTCTTTTAGTTTCTTAAATTGATTATTTTGAGATTGTTTTTTGGTAAGTAATTTTTTTCCCCAAAATATTCTATTCTAGTCAACACAAAGTAAGCTCCAGTGCACAGCTTTTATTACCATCACTATTAAACTCAGGATAAGAAATCTTCAGTTGTCATAACATTCTTGAAGTAACCTGCTTACAGGATAACTGACAAAAAGTAAAGAAAGGAAAACATTTATATATAAAAAAAAAAAAAAACAAGCTGCAGTATTCAAACAATATATCATAGAGAATGTATAGTCCGGTCAAATATTTAATGATTTCCAACAACCAACACCTCCAAGAGTGTTAACAGGAGTAAAACTAAGTGTTTTAAACCATCTTTTTAATTCCTTTTGCAATTTCATAAGTGGAACATGTAACCCTGTAAAATAATCCACCGACATTTTTAATGAGGAAGAAGTAGCAGATGACACACACAGTTAATGCTCATCCAGAACTATCTGCACAGAAACAAACATTCCAAGTCCCGAGGAGATCTTATCTGGTACCAAGATGAGGCTGGCAGTAGCAATAGTCCTTAGTTAATTATTTCTAAAGAATAATAATTAATGTCTGGGGGAGGTGGAGTGGCTTGCTCTAGATCTTCCTATGCAAGACATTCAAAGCCTTACCACTTAAAACACGAAGTACGTTTCCCTTGGCAGAGGTGCTCTGCGGGGAAAAGTGAGAAATTCTCCTAACAAGCTAAAAATGGCATGGCTCGAAAGCGTCAGTTCCCAAATGTTTTAAGTATCCCATTTAAATAGGAGAAACAAAATAGACTGTAAGTGAAATGATCATTTTTCCAGATTCTTATCCATTCTTAAAGGGATAAAAGCAAGGCGACCGAGGGCTGGGGGCCGTGCCGCTCCAACCGCCATAAGCGGCGCTAAGAACCGATGCTTTCTGCCCCTGCGGGAGCCGGGGCATGCCCAGGTACCCCCGGCAGGGCAACCCACAGCGCGAGGCCCAGCGCAGACCGGCTGCCAGACAGCGCCTCAGCTTCTCAGGGGGGTTCCACAGCCTGCTGAACGCCGCGGGGCCGAAGCCACGCTGACACCGACACCTGTACTACCGGAGAAGGTCAAACTGCACGGACAGAAGCCGCGACGCCCCGAGGAGATGCCCCGCTCACACACGGGCGCCTCCCCCCGCCTCCGATCTCCACTGCACAAGAGGAAAAAACATCATTTCACCAGTAAGGCTTGGAGGGATTTGTAAATTTGGGGGTTCTTCCACATGCCATTAGTCTTCTCTTACCTGCAAGTATTTCAGATATCTCTAGCACATACCGCACTTACACAGCGCTGGGTTGCTCGCAGGATCCCTCACTCGACTAAACAACATCGCACACGATGCTGTTCAGGCACCTTAAACTTAAGCCATGTTCCAGTGCACTACGTGCCCCACCAAGAGTGCCAGAGCTTTCCTAGATTGCACATCATAAAAGTTGCTCTTCCTTATAAGATAGCCACAAATAAAAGGCAGTAATGTCACAATATAGAGGGTAGGGGTTCCCGGTTATTTTTAGCCCAGACCAGCTGACTGCTGTACTTCAGAGTGAGATTTGCTGAGAGTAATAAAAGAAAACGAGTCTGACAGTAAAGTAAGGAAATAGAAGGAAAAAGATGGAGGTCCTATAGATTTTAACTATAAATTGATTTCTCATGATAATATTAAGTGACTACACTTAGCATTTAAAGAATAAAAAAATTGTTTCAGAATACATTTCTAAAATATTTTTGTGTAGGCTAAAATGACTGCTAGTGGCAGAGCAAACTAATGGAACCCAAAGATCCTGCCATTTGCATTTTTGATGCAAGTACTATCATACAAAGCTTTAACGAAATTCAATAGCACCAACTACTTTTCATTTATTGCTCACAATAAAATATGAGTAACTGATAAAATAAAGGTCTTGCTAAAGACTCCACATGAACTGGAAGGCGATACTTCATTTCAAACAAAATCTGAACAGTGAAAAAGTGGGGAAACAAACTTGAAATTTTTCATACAGGAGCAAAACAACCCCCAGCGAAAGTTTTAGTTTCTTGGAATACATCCCCGCTCAAAGTTCGACATTCGAAGTGTTCTAAAAACGCAGAAGACCTGTACCAAAGCGTGAACGCAGCCTCCTGCGCACTGCAGGAGCCACTGCCGGCCGTCCCGCGAGCGGATGCCCAGGCAGGGTCCCGGCTCCCCCGGCCACGCCGCTCGCCTCTGCCAAGGCTCCCCCTGTCCGCTCTCCTCCGTTGCTCACCTCCTTCTCCTACTTTTTCACATGAATAACTACCACCACGGCGTAAACGCAGAGCAGGTAAACTCTTGTCAGGCACAAATCCCTTCCGGGGTGGGGGAGAAGAGAAGAATTAGCCCACACAAGTTTCACCCCAGCAGCTGGGACTGCCTGGCTCCGGAGGCAGGGCAGGGCAAGCCGAGGCGTCCCGGGCTCACTCTCCTGCCCCACTGCCCCAGGCTCCAGCACAGCCCTGCAAGGAAGCAGGCTGCTATGCCAGCATTCGCCGTCTCCAAAATAAGTTCTGTACTCTCCCTCCAGCTTGAGAGCTGCTAAGCTAGAGAGAATCTCACTCAAATTGAGGGCAAAGAAGGAGCTGAAGATGAAAAAGGTGTTCGAGGACAAAAGAAGCAATATCAGTAAGTGCAAATACTTCTACAACTGAGTGGGTTTATAGCTACGTTATATGTTGTATTTTTAATACATCTCTGTTTCATTCCATCAGTTTCAAATAAGGAAACATCCCAAAGATGGTGATAGCATGCTGAATTTGTTGCTGTCTGCAGAAATTAGTTACTATAAATAGTTTTTCCAGGCTTTTTAAGACACAGCTGTACCAAGTTTCCACCAGAATCAAAATCGCTAAGACACTGATTTACTGCATCATTGTCTATTCCGCAAAGGTCGTGACAGTAACCCCCCACCAGCCCTTTTTTTTCTGAAGCCATCCTGGTCACACATTCTAATCTTACTGTCTTTAAAGATGGAACACCGTCTGCAACAAGCTTTTAAAAAGTTTCTTCTCTGTAAAGAGAATCCAGCAATGATAACAAGATACGGTTGATATGACTGGATAAAACTTTGCTGTGTTAATCATGACCCAAAACCAATGCCATGGTCTAGAAGGAGGATTCTAAATTTTAGAAATACAGTACAAGTCACACTCTATCCTGATTATATGTTCACCTCTTCAGCCCTTACACATAACATTGTGGCTGCAAACAGTGATTTAACAAAGCCAGGGTAGTAAACACTATCAGTATCCATAGTAAATTGCAAAAAAAACCTCAGACCGGCACGGGTATCCTAAGTTAAATCCTGTAATGGACTAAAACAGAGGAAGCAGTGCACCAACTTCCCAACCCAAATACATAAAATCTTTTAACTACGAAATCAGCATTTAAATTCACACCTGTCAACGCGAGTGATAAAACGACAATACTGGAGCAGTGACAAGCTTGGGTCTGGCACGGGCAGGGTTGTTGCAGCTTACAGAAACTCATCACAGAACTGAATTAATGCCAGCTAAATGGATGATCTTTGGAACAGATTACACGGGAGCAAGAGGCTGTTGAGAAAGGTATCCATTATACATTTGTTCTCGTTCAAACAACCCTCGAGTCATGTATCATCCTACGGAAGGCAGAGGAGGTTTAGAAGAGAACACACTCCCTCATCAGAAAACTAAACGGAAGAGTAAGATAACGTAACTCATTCTTCAGGTGTAACAAGTCATAAGAATAATTCCCCATTGAAAGCTCAAATTAACTGACTCTGCTTCTAGACAATGACCTCCGCTGTAATATTCTGCTTGAAAAACTGCAACTTCCCACCAGCCAAAAAACCCCCACACCTCGTTCTGCAGAGTAAAGAGCGAGGGCAAACGCCGGAGCAGCTCCGACCACGCAGCACTGCACAGACCGCACCATGCCACTGCTCTCTTCTTACACTGACTCATCCCTTCAATATGCAAACTCCTTCGGACAAGGATTCCTGTAAAGCATAAATACATCTTTGCACAAGACTTTGTACCACAATGATGAAAAACAACAAAAAAAAGCGCCCCGTCTTACATACTTATCTCATGTCCTCGATTCTGGCACAATCAGCGCAGCCCAAGCACTGCTAAATACCATTGGTTTACAGGTGGACAAAATATTAGTCTGACACGCAAATGAGGCTCAATGCAATTACATGCTTAATGTTTTGGAGAGCCTTAAATCAATGACAGAAATGCAGAGTGTTACTGTCTAAAGACAACATTTAGAAAAAAAACAGAGATATTTTCAGTTCGGAGTACCATAAGCATGTTATGATCAGCAAGTTCAGGTGTGAAAAGAAAGCCTAAGGGTGCACGTACACAGGTTAGTAAGCAAAATTAGAACATCTCGATCTCTGATAAATTTCTGCCTTTTAAACAGATGGGTAATCTATATGTAAAAAGTTGCGTTATCAGAGATCTCGGTATTTTTCTCAGGAGGCAGCATGCAGATTTTTTTAACCCTGAAAGAAAACACCGTCTTCACAAATGGCTCTTTCCTTAAAAACTGATCTGGAGACACAGACGCGATTTTAAAAAACACGCTGGTTTAGTGCATTCTTCTAGAGAAAGCTTAGAGTTTCCCATCGACACATACCCCATTTTGGACACAGCTGTTTTGAAGGCGAGCAAGCTTTGACATTTTAAATTGTTCAATAGATCCTTTGTGTAAACTGGTCTCACGAGATAACTTAACAAATAAGACAAACAGAGAAAGGTTTCCACATCCCGACTCCGCTTGAAAGCAATTCCCATTTTAAACCCAGCACTGACTAATTTTAGAACTATTATGCAGATGCTACACGTGTTAAATAATAACCGGTGTTCTACATCTCCTAAAACCAAAGTCCAAAATATGCAGCAGCAGCAAAAAGATTTTTTTTTTTCTATTTTCAGTTTGAAATTTCTGAAGGATTCATTACCACGAGTGCTGGAAGAAACTGACGTTTTCTCCTGTGTTAACAAGTAACACAGAACTCATTATCTTCCTTCAGGGCTCCCACTTCAAGTGCCACATCAACGCTTTGCAAAGTTCTGGCGCTGTAATTGCCACTAGGCTTTTAAGAAGAGGTAAGTGAGGCTTGTGGCACTCGTGCTGAGAGAGCGTGAGACGGCGAGGAAGGGAAGAGGCTGGGAGCACTCGTGTCGGGGCTACATGAGAGGCAACTTTCAAATTAGGACATGCTGTTATAAAACACAGTAGGACATCAGTTTCCAGGAGCAGCCATGTGGCCTTGAAAAGCATCCTCATGGCAACATGGATTACGCCATTAAAACAAATTAATAAAATATCAAAGTTGAAGGCTAAGCAAATGTTAAAGGGTTGATTCATAGTCTTAATGCTTTGCTTTTGAAGGCAGAAATTAAGACAGCATTCCTTCAAAAATAAAGAGGGAACATAGCTAGTGAAGTTGCGACTAAATCTGGAATTATAAGCAACTAAAAACCCGCAAGCTTTAACTCCTGGAAAGCCACATACGCATTTAGGCTGCTGCCCACCAAGTTGCACACAGGGAGATTTCAAACTGACAGAAAACCCGAACAAACTACAGAATTCACTTATGCAACAACAGTGAGAGAAACAAAACAGTTGGAGAGAAGCCACACGAACCCAACTCCAACTCGGTCTGCTCAGATTTCTGAAAAGAGCTCATTCACATGGTCCGCACTTCGCTGTTTAGCACAGCTGCTTCTAAAGCCACTCCCCATTCTAGTAATGTTTTTCCCATCCTATTTCACAAAAGACTTAAACATATTTCCAACAGATGCGCTTTGTACTCCAGTAATTTAGTGATATTTCCTGATGACTGGTTAACACAAAAGCTGTAGCTGGTTGATCCAAAGATTGCATCTGTTACCCTGCATCTCACCATCAGGTCAGAGCGAATCTCTAACTGCAGAAAGAGATACCACAGAAGAACAAATTATTCTGTTTTCAAGCCTTAACCTGGGCATAAATGATTTGCCTGTGCTATAAGAGCTAGAATTAAGGGTTCTATTTTTTCAAAATAGGCTGTGACAGGAAAAAAATCCCACAAAAATGCAAACATTTCCTTATCAGTGTTACAGATGGCACAACAGAAAATACCTCTCAAGCAAGACCATCCTCTTTCCCATCACCCATTAGATTTCTGTCAGGCTCTTAATGCAATTAACTGCATACAGAAAAATAACCCGAACAGAAGAACAATTCACCCTAAAACTCCGTAGTAACTACAGACAGAACCTGGTTCAAGGAGCAAGCTTCTCCTGCCACAACACACACCCCCAGGGCCATCGCCTGAGCTTTCCTTACGCACGAGAAGAAAGCTGCATATTAAGTGACCAGGAGTTACCTGCTGAGAACAAGTTTTAACTATACGATATTCTGCTCCATCGATAACTATATTCTACAACAAGGGGGGGAGGATGAAAAAAAAGAATCCTGTCCATATCGCTAAGCCTGGCAGAACTCTATTTGCTGAGAAATACGGAGCATTGTGGGCTTTTCCTAACAGGATCAACACTGCATAGCATGGTAAAATTATCCACATTATTTCACACTGCATTTACGTATTATACAAGCACAGGGGATGAAGCCATTCTGAGCTACCTAGGAAGTAAGGGCTGCATCTTCTCACTGCTGCTTCTTAATTACCATTAGAAGATGCGTGTATAATGAGAAAATTCTTTTGCATGATCTGGAAGTTGACCACTCTCTCCTGATGAGGTATAGAATATGATCTAATGAATGTTCCAGGCGGCGTTTATAACGCTGTCCTTACATACAGCCATAACAAGCATAATTTAAATTATATCAACTATTTATATGGCAGAATGATTTTACATAAAATTTTAAGAGATATTATCATGCTATTAAACTCAAATTTCAATACCAAGCTCAAGCAAATAATTTCCACTTCAAAAAAATACATATGGAAAGCGATAGGATAGTACATGCACATATCAGCACGACCAGTGTCTCTCTAGGTTACTAAACCTTCTGTATCAAGGGCTTCTCTATTAAGTATTAATGTAAAATTCTGCACAATATGAGGCTTCAGTTATTCAGAGGACCTCTGCACTGCAAATAAAAATAAGTATTAAAGCCTATACTATTAACTACAGATTAAGGTCAGATCCCAACAGTTGTTCCATATAGAACAACGTAACAGATAGACGTTCATCGACGGTGATACTGAACCATTCATACAAAGCGGCTTGCAAGATCCAGGCTTTAAAATATTAAGAACACTTATTAGCTCAACATGCATACAATCCTACACTCTTTTTACAAAGAGTACCCCAGACTGCAGAACTGATATGAATTGTGATTTGGAAGTTCTGCAAATACATCAGTTCTGCTACCCGCTGGCCAGTCTAGTTTCCATTCTCATATTCTCTTCACATTTGATGGTTCTAAAATTAACCCTACTGATTTTATCACCCATTTCCTTTTCATTTTGCCATGTTAAATGTCAAACGATCCATATGTCTGACACTGCCCTTTTAATTATTACAACAAAAGCTTAAAGATGATACCACACACATCCTCCCTCCCCTTCAAAGCAAGGCTCCATAAAACATAGGCAACGGTAAGAATTTAAAGGTCAATATTTGAATAAGTTGAACAAAAGCCAAGAAAGAGCAAGATTTACTGGAAATTTAATCGTACAGTAAGTCCTACAATTAGTACTCTTTCTAATGTATTGATTTAAATTACAAAATAAGCTCCATGGATAGCGTTTAGGACTTCATTAAAATTTAATGAGCATATTTATCAACGCTTTTTGCAAAAAGCTCGTTATAAAAACCTGCATAAACCCAATTAGACCTCCCTAACACATTCATGAAGTCTTATTCTCTTCATCACTCCTCAGCTATACGTTTACTTAAATAATCAACACTCCGAAACTGTGACGTGTCCACAAATTCATGGCCTTGCACCATCTGTACACTCGGTATCTACTAACGTGAAGCCTCAGTCACTGTCAGTCACGTTAACCTAATCACCCACGTTTTATTGTTCTAAGGATTCAAAAGCACTTAAGATGACAGTAGCAGTAAAGAGCCTTGGGACTTTATATGCCCATTACGATGACCGGGTTGTTTAACAGCTGGAGCTGCAGTTGCACCATACGATTACAATATGCACAAAGAGAACACAGACCCAGAGAGAAGTTTAAGGCACAGGCAGGAAACAAAAGAATCCGAGTCAAAGACCGTCTACAGAAGCCAGGAAAGGGATGGGACAGTGACAAAGGTTCACCCTCCTTCTTCCCAATATGGAAAGGGCTCTATTATCAAATATTTTACAGTGTTCCTATCACATTTTCTATTCTATTTATAAAAAAAAAAAAAAAAAAAGAAAAAAAAAAAAAGAGAGCTGGACTAGGACAAGGCATATTGAGCAAAAGCGAAAGTCAAGTGTATCTGCTCTGTTCTATCTGTCCCAGATACTACAGCAGTTCAAAGCCTCCAGGGATGGGATGTTTGATGCACTTTCAGGAGTACCCCCGAGACCCCTGAAGACAGCCCCTGTCGTCTACAGGATACTCGTTGTCAAGTATCCAAATGCAAAACTATGTAAAACATGTACTGCCACGAAACGATAATGCAGCTTATGCCAAATTATGAAGAAAATACAAGCCTTAAATATTTGTAATATCATGTATTCCTATTCTAAAACAAGAGTGACACTTGGCCTTGTACCAGGTTTAATAATATACAACATAATTCGAGTTTTGCAAAGTGTTCAAAGAAACCTGAGCTCCAGCTTAATTAAATGAACAGAACTTTATACAAACATGACAACTAAACCGCTCCTCATGACACGCCATCAGGAAACTGACACAAGACCTTAGTTCTGCAGAAATCTTAGCAATAAGCTGTGCATGTCAACACGGGCAGGCGCCAGTTCCGCAGCCCGCGGTATTCATCGGGCACACCTGGATATCTAAGGCAGAACAAAACACTTAAAAGTACCACTCAAGTGAAACAACTGGCAGCAGCGTACTGCCACAGCGTCAAATCATCTACTGCGGCAGCACGCTGTGCAGTTGGCGTAAGGACTGTACGATCCATTAGGAAACAATACCACTTCTACCAAAAACGCACAAAACATATCCACCGCTTGCACTTTAAAACCCTCTTCAGCAACTACGCAGTTTTCCAATGCTCCTTTTTCGAGGTAAATCAGGGATATTACTGCATAGGCAATTCGGAAACCAACACTAAAGAACCTATACTATTTGTTCCAACATATAGGCCAGATTTAGACAAGCAATTAGCAACACAAAGAAGTAAACTGCCAAGAGAAAAAGCAACCATTTGCCCACTGATATATTGGGTTAAGAATGAAATTTTAGTAAGTTTTCATATTCAACAAAATGCACTCCCCCCCCAGGGTCTTCAAACGGTTGCAACAGTTGTGTGTGTTTGTTTGCAATGCAACGGAGACACCCCAAAACCAGTTTTACTAAGCTCCGCAACTAGATTTATTGAGCCTTTACTGTGTCTTAAAGGCTCACACCTGAGCATCTCTCCATAACATCAAAAGGAATTCTGAGCAGTATCTCGGCATCAAAATATTTGAAACCAAATAAAAACAAAATTATGTTTTTCTCCCTTCTTTCTGTAATCTTGCAACATTTGTCTCAACAGGTCTATGCACATACAGAAGAACTGAAAAACATCCACGCACAGGAGCGTACCTATTGCTTTCTACTGTGTTTGCATCCGCTTGTATTAACAGAGAAGTTCCATTTTATAAAAATATATCCAACAGATGTAATTTGCAAAAGCTCATGACAAGGAAGGCAGATATAAAACTGACATACTTGGAATGCTCTCAAATTTAATTCATTTAAAGTTAGCAAACAAGGTAAGAGCAATCCAAAATCTGACTAATTTTAAGGCACATCACAAATTCAATCAACTAACCTGCCATGATGGAAAAACTTGAAAAAAATATATGTGCCCTTATAGTCAATTCTGTTGCATTAGTCTACTTCTATATTTATTGTAACATCATTATTTTTTAACATTTCCTCCGAGTCAAACAAATTCAGGGAATTGCTAGGTTGAAATCCATTTATTTTAAAAAATTCTGGAATAGGAGAAAATTGAGATGCCCAGAATCTGTCATGGGCTAGCAGGATGTCTTCATCTTCAGATGCACAGAAACTCCCTGTGGCTCAAAGCTTGTGTGCAAAAAGTGGAAAACCAGTTCAGGTAACAGGTAGCAGAGAACAGGCGGCACTAAGCAACGCTCCTTCGCCCAGAGAACCAGAAGGCGCCATGGAAATTCACGCAGTGTCATACAGGAGCAGGAGAACGACACTGCAGAGACATACTCTGGCAAGCAGAAACATTTATGGGGGGATCGTTTTGCACTTTCCTAAAGTTTGTTTAATCTCATCTGCAGAAAAAAGTGATAAGAATGCAGATCATGATTACTAACAATAACATCTGAGGAAAAACTTTCAAAATCAACCCACTAAAACACTAACCACACAATAGCTTTCCATAAGATAAGGCTTATTTTTGCACTCTTTGCCAGAACAAAAAGATTCACCTTTTTTTAATATTAATGACCAATTTCTTGAGGACAAGAATACTTTGAAGTGGACTCTGGCTGATGTCCTGGTGACTAAAATAAAAAACGAAGTAAAAGCCCAACACAGACTAGAAGTTGAAAGAAGAAGATAAACTATTCTTCCAACTCCTCCTCGTCCATGAATAATGTTTTGTTTACTGAGGAACTGAAATAACACGTTTAGCACACATTCCAGAGAAGTTAAAAATGCTATTAATTTTAAGTGAAAATGAAGAGTGAAATATCTGTGCTTTGGCAAGAGAGCTACATTGAGAACAAAGTTCAACACTCTGAAATAAGAATGTCTGTCTTCAGTCTCTACCTTGTAGTACACACTTTCCCCTCATTTAATATTAAAATCAGGAAGGATAGTATCTGATCCACTTTTTTGAGTCACTTTTTTTTTTTTTAACATGTAAAGAGAGAGACACACACATAGTTAATTAGTGGTTTTGAAACCCAAGCATACAGAACACCAACTTCTAAACATCTGATTCTTAGAAGATTTAAAATTTGAAAATGGTTAATTAAATTGGTACCAATATTTATTACACTATCCTTTTAAGGATCATTTGGAGGGAAAATATATCTAATTTTCAGAAAAACAATTTTCATAAAGTTTTGCTCCAGAATAAAAATTACAACTTCCAAATGCAATTACAAACTTCATTTATCTACATACAAATGCTCGCAACATACACAATATTAATAGCTTGATAAAATTATTTTGATTGAAGCTAAAAAAAGGGGCAATGGCTGCAACTCTAGTTAAAAATTGTTTTGTGAATATGGGTTATTTTCTTAGCAAAAAGAAAAAGAAAACAACTTGATGATTGTTGGACAAGGTAAATAAAGCCTTGAACGTGCTGTACAAGCTATCTGTGTTCATCATGGTCCATTCATAGACACTTCGCACAGTGCCAAAACCTACATATGTGATCGTAAATGAAGAGCAAATGTTTTCCTACATCTTGACTGGCCATTGTATAAAGACAAGTGTCAACTAGAATTCTGCAGCTTCATTTCAAAAACCAAAAAAATAGCAAATTAAGAGAGTAATAATGATCAAATTTTTGGTGTTTCTGGACAAACTTGCGGTTTTCGTTAAAAAATGTGTTTCTGTATCAGTCTAGATACATCTGAAAAAAAAAACATTTTATAAACAATGAGACAGACAAAAATAGTAATTCCAGTAACTGCCTCTATATGTATAGAGACATATTCCAGACTTCTAATAAAGCACATTTGATGAAAAGATTTTAATTAATAAAGACAGGAATGTGATTTCGAAATCTACATGAAGTCACTAGAAGATATTTTGAAAAAAAGGCCTACACGTGTCTGCAGTACCTTACAGTCTAAGTTATATAATTGCAGAAAGGAACCAAAAACCTGCATATAAATCAAATTACAATTAAGAGATCAGAGTATATGACAATGAAATCCACAGAAAGGTACGTACGCGTGCTCGGTTGCCTGACTCACAAGGTAACAGATATCAATCGCATTTATGGAAGGTAGTATTCATCAAGGGCTGAAATTGAAAAATTAACAGCTGATAACCAACCCCAAGCACTCCCAGCCTCTACATGTCTTCAACAAGCACTGCTGAAATCAGTTTGAATTATAATGTTCAGCATCTACAAGAATTTAAGAACACTTAAAGAACACTCCTGATATTAATTATACACAAGAGAGTCCTTCGCTCTTAAGACTTTTATGCTTTTCACTGCAGATATAAAAACTGAGAAACTGAGCCTAAAGTATTTATTTAATAACTTATTATTTTTACCTTTCACCCGAAAGAGAAACAACCCACAAAACCAAACATAAAAGAAATAATCATCACCGCATCCCAACAGTGAAATCTGTTTTCTTCATCTTTCTGCAACCTCTTTCCAACATTTCATTAAATTCTGCTCATGGCATAAGTCACTTACATCCGCAAAAATCTTGTCTAAAATGAACACCATATGTGGCTGCATATCAGCAGTTGATGTGCAGTATTACACCAAAGCAGAGGGGAAAATAAAGAATATGCCAAACTTTATCTTGCCCAGGACTCAAAGTAGTTTATCTGTCAACTCGGAATGAGCTATCACTCCCACATGTTTAATTAGAAGCTGAAGAGCTTCACAGAATTACATCCAGGGCACTGGAACAGTCAGTGTCTTTTCACTGGAACGCGCTGCTGGGATATCAAACTGATTCACGTAAACAAAACAAAACTTAACATGTTAGAAGTGTGGGAAGGGTGAAGATGGTTTTGCCCTTGAAATGTAATAAAAGAAAAAAAACTTTTGCTGCAAGATAAGATTTAATTATGTTCCAGTTTTGATGAGCACAAAATCACCAAATAAATTTTCTTGAAAAACAGAAGTACAATGGCATTTCTCTATTTTTCTCTCATGTTCTACACAGAGTGAAAAGTATGTTTAGTGAATTGTGTATTGTGCATCTATTTGATATTTTTTTTTTTTTTTTGTGATGCACATGATTGTAGCAGCAGAGATTCCTCACAAATATGGATACATAGATCTTCCCTCTTCTGTCGAAGATGCCCTATTGTCCCTTCTGTAGAGCAATGATGCTCAGAGAGAACACATCCCTTTCCCCACACAGGAAACATTTGCTGAGAGCATAACCTGTATGTCTACGTTACCAAGTAATGCTCCAACTGGAACGGATTTGCAGAGGAAAACAGTGCTAAGAACTAGACATCCATACAGTCCACTTTTTGGGGTTTTATGTTGGGTGAGCTGCAGTGTCACCCATGAACCAAACACCTCTCAGCACCTGAAGAACATTAAACGTGCCACTGTAATGCAGCGTTCTGTTGGGTATCACCCAAAGGAAACCCACTTTGCATGCTCCAAGACCACTCAAACCAAAGCGCTCTAAAACCAGGCAGGACTGGGTACGCATTTCCAAAGGGCTTTCCTGATCTGAACAAACACTGATGTATTTGCCCTCATTAAGACTTGGGGCTTTCATCGCACGTCAGTGCTGTCCTCAGTAATAACTTGGAACACGGGTAATTTTGCAAAGATCTCTGAGGGTTCAACTGCGAGGAAGGGAACTGAATCTCGACTTACACCGGTATCAGACAATTAACAGCAACGTATTTCCTCATAATATGGGACATATGTTGCAAAGGGAAGGAAAGGGACAGCCGAAGGAGGAGAAGAATAAAGAAATAAAAGCTGACAAGACAAATGTACAACGGGCATCTCATCTGCATGCTTATAATCTGTATGTCAGATTATCTGCAGATCACTAAAATTACTGTCCTTTGAGAAGGAGTCCACAGATACACAGCCCACGGATGAGGCTGAGGGCAAAAGGCCAAAGGAAAGGGCAAAGCTGGCTAGAGGAAGCATGGAAACTGTGCACACATACAATTTGTGCTCCAGGTGGGGTTTTTTTGTTTTGTTGTTCTTTTTTTTGTTGGGGGGTATGTGTATGTGTTTTGCTCCAGGGGTTCCATTTTTTAACAGACACCTCCACACTACATGCATGGAAGTACATTAACAAATCAGTTGCTTTAAGTATATCTATTCAAGTTTCAATTTCAGAAGATTTTGTGCTGACTGTTAAGTTACATAGAAAGCACCAACAGCCACAGACTCTTTGTGACTTCCGTGGAATCCGTTTCTCAATCCCAGGCTTATAGAAACTTTAATGTAAACTGTCTAATAAGTAATATAAAGAGCACAAAGAAAAACACATGCATTGTTCAAACTGTGGTCTGTAATATCCTACCTTAGCACAAAAATGATAATGATACAAGACAAGCAGTTCTGGCATAGAGAGGGGAACTTACTCTGTATCTTATCCACCCCTTGGCCATAACATTTCCAAGGAAGTAATACAGAATATATTTTTATGAGAAGCAACACAGCAACGTAGTACATTTTCCTTTATTAGTTTTTTTGGTTACAAAGGAAAATGAATATAGTAAAATGGACACGAAACTGGTGGTAGGGGAAACACAACTATAAGGATGGAAAACCAAGAACTAAGCCTTGATCCATACACAAGAAAATTAATTGCGCTGCTTCCTCTATAAACATGCTATAACAGAACTGAGGATTGACAGAAACTGCCCATGACAACCAGGTCACGGGTGTTCAGAGGTTTCATTGGTTCAAGTCTTCACATCACAGCATTGAAAATCAGTTTCTTGACTACCTCTCTATATAGAGACTTTTAATACCACTTCTTTTATTGAAAAGAGATGATTTTAAAAGGAGGCAGCATCAGTGGGTTCTTTGGTCTTTTCATTGCAGAAGAGAGGTGAAGAACTAGTGGATAAAAGATAAACAACGCAGAGGAAATGCGGGCTGGTTTAACGTGCCGAAGTTATATTTGCAAGGACAGTAAAAAAGAATAAAATCCAACCATTTCCATTTTTACTGAAGTAGTTACTACAGATGTCTAACTAGCCCAGAGCCAGCAGTGTTAGGCAGCATACTTAGCATGACACAGGCTAGTCCAAAAAGCTCACCACATCAACTTATGATAAAGTTCAACATTTAGAAAATATAGTCTGAAAATAAACCGAGGTAAGATAAGAAAAAAAGTGGAAAGAGCACTAGTCGCATAGGTTAGCTAAACATAACAATCTGCTTTAATCCATTTCTCTAATTTTTATGTAAATTAGAAAACAAACATGAAACTCTTCCTTAGCTAGTTATTATCCTTAAATAAAATGCATTTCATAGCTGAGCTGCAGCAGAATATTGCACTTCAGTAGACCCTGCAGAAATCATGTAAAAGAGGGAAAATCTGCAGTTAGTAACTACAAATTTTGACCATTTGGGAGAGAACTAACAACAGGCCCTTAATCGGGAACATGAGTTGAGCACATTTATATTACCGTAACTAAAAATATTTTCACCACAAGGAACTTACTGAGCTTCCAGTGCTGAACTTAAAACAACCTCTAAACATAGATAAATACAGGTTCTTCAACATACATTGTTCACATCTTAGTGAACCACTATTTATTGCGCTCTGTTCATCAGAAAAAAACCAACTTTTCTTACAAATCAAACAGAAAGAAACAGATACAGGTTATACTCAGAGTATAACAGAATATCAAAAGAATGATGAAGCCAAAATGTAGCTTAAAAGCTTGCTTTATTTAAAGCCTGCTTTCTTTAAAGAGGAACTTTCATACTGTGGCACACTGAAAAACGGTTTAGATTATTCCATTTTTCACATTCCTCTTGCAGGATTTCCAGGTGCATGTCACAGAAAAGCTTTCAGTATTACAGACAGCTTGCTGTCCTGCCTGACAATGTAAGAAAACAAAACAAAGCCATAACTCACTGAAATAATCTTACCATTATGTTTTCACTACCACAAAGTCAATCAACAGAAAACAGCAAAAACAAAACAGCATAATAAGAACTGCTGTTTCAAAAGCACAGTATTTTGGAATAGTTAGTGTTTGTATAAATCAGTAATAAAAAACAAACCTCAAACAACAAAATGCTTCCTAATAAGAGGAGGCACTAAAAACACATTCCTTAGGAGAAAGTTAATCCAGCTGAACTCTTCCAAGTTCATTTTCAAATTCACACATTACTAAAGACAGGCCCTGACTTCTTCCACTGATACTTCTTGACCCCAAATCCCCTCTCTGAAAAAACTTATTTCTAATAATGCAACAGAATCGTGCAGCCTCTCCATGAAATAACATATCACAGCTCATAGTTGTAAACCTAAGTAGGCTTTCTGAATGTGTGTTTTCTGGTATAGACAGTAGCTAGCCACATTAGAATACACGCGTTACGAAAGACAAACTACTTAGGATGCAGACTGTCTCCTGTTAAGCCCTTGTGTGGCAATAATGCAATTGCACCCTGAACCTCTGCCGTACTGAGGGCATTAAAAGCCACACCAAAATTGAGTTTATTGTCTTTTGCAAATTCACAGGGATCCCACAAAACTAAGGGAAAAAAAAATATTTTGCAAAGCTTTTTAATGAAATAAGTGAAACTACTTCTCTTCAATTCCAAAGAACTCATTTAAATGTTTTTACGTAACGCTGAAGCTGAACGCTGCAGCAGAAATACAGGCAAAGTCAGAAAACAAGAACGATTGCATACAATCGAAAACACGTTCTAAGGATCAAGCAAGTCCAATGAAAAAAGATATTTGTGGTCAAAAAAAAAACCATTACAGTATAGCATTAAGTTTTAATTTAAATAAAATTTAAATTTAAGCATAAAATAAAAATCCTTTGGTTTAAGGGCATCTCTTAAAAATAAAACTAGAACTGCATTTTGCGTGACACCTTTTAAAGGAACTTTTAAAAATATATAAAAGCATACTGTGTTGGCAGCAATGTTTAATACTGCATAAACACTAAGTTAGGACTTCTGTTTAAAGAATTACTAACACAAATATTCATAGCATAATTGCAGGTTTCTTAGAGTAGAAGCATCATTTGAGTTTTATGTATTACTATTGTGGACCTTTCCTCTTACCTCTGGTAACAAGGCCAGAGGAATTTAAAACAACTTTGGAAATAATAAAACCACCCAACTCAGAAACTTGCCTGACATTAAGTTTCTATCTAGCACAAGATTTTACAACACTCTCGAAAACAGAGCTAAAAACCTTCTTATAATGGAAACTCTGACGGACCAAGAACTATAGTTATACTAGGAGCTGTCACCATAATATTCTTGCCTTTACTTTATGTCATACTGACATTTCCATTTTATTTTTCATTTGTCATTCTTTTCTGTAAAGGTAGTCAGCCAATTAAGGAAACTAGGGTTTTTTTGCAACCTACTTTTTTTTTTTTTTTTTTTTTTTTAAATTCTTCATGTTCTCACTGACTTTGATCACTAATTTTTCTTCCCAGCTTTAGCTGGCAACTTTTTAGATGGAAGCTTCAGAAAGCTGAACTGAAAAAATTTGATTCAGCTACTTAACTTTATCATGTTTTATTTTTCAAGTCTATTATGCCATGAGTATGAACCCTGATTTTGATTACAATCAAATTTAATGAATAACAGTGAAAAAAAATCCACTACTTCATTAGTTAACCACCAATAATTTGCTAGAAACTACTTAAAATTTTAATATTTCTTAGGGGATTTTGCCTGTGTAATAATACAGACAGGAACGCTGACTATAACAATCTCCATCAAAAAAGAACTGCAGGATCTTGCTCTGATGCATACAAAAGTCAGGTTTGAACACATTTAGACTCTTTAAAAAGTATCACTTCTGAAGCATTTAAAAAAAAATAAAAATCAATCGAGGTATTCTACTATCGAGGTATTCTACTGCTTTTACTCTTGGTTGTGTTCATGCATGGTGTTTGGAGGGAAGATGAGACTGAATTCAAATTTTTAGCTGGCTTCATAAAGATTAGCCCTCATCACACAAAACTAGGTAACTAGAATTACAATGTTAGAAGGAATTTTGGCCACAGAATCCAAAATACCGCAAATTCACTGCCATACCAAATTGGATCTGTGGCTCAGATCAGTGGGTCACAGCCAATTTCAGCCACTCGCTGCCTGACTGGAAGATGGGAGAAAGTCGACACTACAAACGACAAAGCTTAAGATAGATAATGGTATAATTTAAATGCAGACCCAATTATGTTCTGTATACCAATGAAAATCACTAACAAGCATCTAAATTTCCTAACTAGGAATCACTGAGCAATCCTGAATGGGATTCAGGAAATGCCATTCCACTACCAACTGAGGACTACAGATTATCTATAGCACCACTCTGGATGCGATGAGTATCAAAAAAATGGATGCTATCAACAGAATTTAGCATTAAGATCTTGGGACATAAACGAACTTCTATACAAAATTCGTAGCAAAACCATGGCTGCGTGATTACCTTAATATGGCATGCAACATTTTCACTGTATGTCTCTCTGCAGGTTTCTACTTGCAGAATGAAAAATATTTATTGCAACATCTTTAAAAGGCATCATTCTTTTACATTCAGTTTCTCAGAGGTTTAATTTCAGTAAGTATCAACTTTCACAGAAGTACCACAGAATTTATAATGTCACTAACTACTAAGTAAAAGCAACATTCAGGAGAGTCAAATATGCTGTAAAGCATTAGCAAATAACCATTCAAAAAATGTAATGAAAGAAACAACCAAAAGGCTAGCTAATGAGTACACAATGTACATCTGCAGGTGAAACGATAGGGAAGAAGGTGGGGGAAGAGAAAGAGACAATAAAAAGCCTCATCCCAATTAGGTAAACATACAACATAGAAAAAATAACAATAGTTGGGTGTGGTGATATGATTAAACACTAAACAACGATATGAATTTGGCAAAAATACAGAATATGTGAGAATATGGCATATCATGCTCTTGCTTTCCTGTATATAGTTATCTTCCACTACAGCAGCTTTCAATTTCTCAAGGTTAGTAGAATTTATTAAATCGGTGACTTTGTAGGGGTGGAGGTTTTTTTTAATTGAGTATTACGTAAGACAGAAAAATGCTGCCTGTCCTAAAATGTAGTTCAAACCAAAGGTTTTCCTAGACATACAGTGTATGAAAATTAAAAACAGGGAGTTTGGGTTATGAGAAGAAGCCACATGACTAAAAAGTGAACCCATTTTTCAAAACGCCCACACAGACAAGAGCTTCTGATGTGAAAAATGGTCTCCACAAAAGCTAAATTGCACAGATTACTTTCATGAAAAGTTGGAAGCTGCACTACATCCAGATTATATGACATTTACTGTGAGATTAAAAAAAAAAACAACAAACTTTCTGTGTTATTACACTATGAACAATTACATGATTGTTCAATGTGTATTATATAAATACCAATAGTTATTTAATTGAATAATTGTCTTCCTTTAGAATTTACATAGGCAAAGATGCTTGCTTAGTTTTTCCAGGCTGGTTTCCTTCTTGCTGCAGGCAAGTTTTGGCTGCCTTCAGAGTAAGATGCAATGATGTGCACCAGCCAACAAAACATTTGTGGCTTACCTTGGCACTGAAATCCTTGTTTCCCAAATCCCCTGCATAAAAAAGAAAAAAAAAACAAAAACAAGAAACTGTCTTAGTATGTTCAGTTATAATTTCTTCTCAATGATCTATAACAACATAAAAATAGCTTTATATTAAGTTACCTCAGATTTTGCTAAGACAGCAACAGATTTTAAAATATACAACACAGAACAGCCCACCCCTTTCAGAGCACAGAACAATAGCTGTCACCAGCTATGTAATTTCAGCTTCTGGCAACAATTTTTTTATTATTATTATTTTACAAGCTATTTTGGATCTACAATTATCATCATCTATGATTATTGCATAATATTTCAACTCATTTAATGTCACATGTATACTTAACAGCAATGTAAAATATTCCAAGTTCTAGCAAAGGCGTATAAAACAAACCAGACTTAGTTTTTCATCCAAATTTTAGGATTGCAAGCCAATGCTGTTACGCATCTCAGCTAGACGCCAGTCGTTTGTTGTACGGAAAGGAGGCAGGTTAAAGGTTTTGCTTGTTTCAATATAAATGAGAAGACGGGCCCATTGGTTTCATACTGATTGTTCTTCCAGCTTCCTTGCTTCATTGCCATAACAAAATACAACTGTGAGGGTAACACTTTACCAATGAATACAGTGACACACAAGCTGCGTAAGCGGTATCCAGAGTTCCAACATACATTATGCCTCTGGCACTGATGTTGGTTTTATTTATTTGTTTATCTTTAAACATTCAAGATTTTCTTTCCACAAAAATAACTGGTTCGAGTATCCTCCCTATATCCATTTCTCTGTATTTTCACTCTTTGCAGAAGGTTTTCATCTGGAGAGCTGGAACTGCTTACGCTAAAAGACAAACGAACAAAAGCCATGAACTGTCGAAGCCAGCCAGTAGGCTGTACACAGTTAACAACAGTGTTTCATTATAAAGCTTGTGGAAGTGTTTTTAAAAAAATCCTATCAACAATTTCCCCACTTTTTAATTTTATTATTTAGAGACAAAACCTTCAGTACACTGTCACTTCAGGTGGAAACTGAAATTACACAGCTCCGAGCATTTCCGTAAATTTCTATGCAACAGTCTCTCGCTGCTATTGTCATAAGGAGGCCTAAACTAATAAAACCAGAAGAATTATAAAATTGTTTGTTAGCTTGGCAGCATACCTGACTATACTATCTATACTGTCGTTCTGCTGCTGTTATCTTGTCTTCACAAAAGTAAAAACATGTACTGGAAGCATGCAAAGAGATTGCATGAAAGCTGACAGCAGGCCTATGAACACGAAACAGACTTCAGCTAATTTTTCATCCTTTTGAACAGACTTATTTGTAAAGAACATTCCTCTATTATCTAGCCTAAACGCATAGCTATTCTTCAGTGTTTGAGCTGAATTCATACACTAACCAGCAGCGGTCCCCTCCACTCCCTGATCAGTTATAATGCATTTTAAATAAAAGGTCTTTAAAAAAAAAAAAAATCAACACTTGAGAAACAAAGCAGATAGGTGAAAGTTGTTTAAGAAGATAAGGAGGCATTAAACTATTGTGGTAAATATTACCTGGTCAAATGTAATCTAAGAAAACAAACCTATTTGCGTAGTTCATTGAAAGGTAGTATTTACTATTCTTTATACCTTATAACATATGTTAATTGGCACATGTCATGTTGGAAATAGATGAAGCACTTTTTACAGGGTATGATGCTTATTCAGGAGTTGCCCGTCTTCAAATCAGGAAACGAAAAGTTTTCAAGTTGTCACATGCTCATTTGATGAATGTTAAGAGCTTCCTTAGCAAGAAAAAAGACAGACAAAAGAGCACAGCTACTCTTGCCACCTGTCAGCTACAGGAAACCCTTTCCTTTTCACATCCATCCTGTAAATGGGTGCCTTTTCTCATGACAGTATTCCACTTTGGTTTTTAATTGTGCTAGTTATCTGCACAAACACAGTCTGACAATAACCCTGCAGCATTCTTTCACACCTCCCAATTCATTCTGGTTTAGATTAACTTTGAACCAGTTTCTGAAGGTCTCTCACATTTATAACACCAAACTGTGCATTTTTTTTTCAAATAGGAAAAAATAACAATAAAAAACCCAAACCAACACGCTGAAAAAATTGACCTGTTTCTCCGTATTTCTCCTGCAGTCTACCCATCTCAGTTTTCCTTCCTCTCCTCTCCTTCCTTAGTCTGCAAATATATTTCAATCATTTCTGGAGCAACAGTCTTTTCTTCAGCACGCAAACCAAGGAAAACTGAAGAAGGAAGGCAAAGGTCTGCACCCAGACGCATAAACAGATACGAAAAGAGCAAGACACCTGCCCATAGGCGCAGAGCCAGCTGGGCGCGGACCCCTCTAGATCTTTTACAACTTTGGCTAAAACAAATCACAGCTCTCCTCTTCAGCGACGGAACCCGCAGTGAGAAAACTTCAGCACCAGCGCGAGGCTGAAGCTCGGCCACATCGCAGGTGAGGGAGAGAGGAAGCCCGGGCTGATAGGAACCGGCCGTTCCCCTCCACGCAGGGGCACACGGCCGCTCCTCCGGCCTCGCCCGCCCGAGGGCACGGCCACCCAACCCGCCCGCCCCTCCGCACGCCCCCGCGGCCGCGGGAGGGCGCGGAACGGCGCGGGGCCCGGCAGCCGCGGGCAGCGCCCAGCGGAGGAGCCGCAGTCCTGCCCAGAGAGGGCACGGCAGGAACCCATAGGTGCATTTTTATTTTTTTTTTTCGCCCTAACAGGTTAGTAATCAGGGTGTTGGTAGGAAGTTTTCCTGCTTTCCTCCCCTCTCTCCAGCAAGAGCCCTTCTCAAAAAAAAAAATACCTCCCCCTTTCCTAAACACGTAACGTAGCAGCGGTGGCACTGTGCGCTCCCAACCTCCCCGCCGCCCTCCCTCCGCAGCAGGAGGGAACAAAGCGGGCACCGATCACAAAGTTAAAGGCAGGGCTGCAGAAGTTGTGCCACACAGCAACACCCACAGCCTGAAACACAAACCCCTGCGCTTCTCCCGCAGCGCCGGCTGAGCTCCCCTCCCCACGGGCAGAGAGGGGGCTCGGCGGGTGAAGTCAGCCGAGCCAAGCAGAACCCGGCTCGGGGAGGGGGGACGGGCGAGGACAAGAGGTGAGGAAATACAAACCCGGGCGCTCTGGGAAGCGATGTCCCCAGCGTGGCTCTTCAGAGCCAGCCGACCCCTGCGGCACTGGCCAGCGCTGCCCCCCGAGCGGCGGCAACTTCAGGCTCCCCCCGCGCCGCACCCCGGGGCAAACAGCCCCCCAACCCCCCCCCCCCCGGGGGAAGAAAGATGCGACAGAGCCGGGGGACAGAGGGGCGACACAGCTCTGCCCCACCGGGGCTCACCTGCCCGACCCTGGGGGTAGAGGCAGGGGGCAGCCGAGGGGTGGGGGACGGACACCGGGGAACCATCGGGTGGGAGGGGAGGGGAGAGACGGCCGCCCAGCGGAGCCCGGGCGCGGCGGCGGGGGGAATCCCCTACACCCGGGCGGGGGTGAGGGGGGAAAGGCGCTCCCGGGGAGGGTGTGGGGGTCTCTCACCAGATGAAGTCGGTGCAGTGGCTGCAGAAGGTGGGCTGCTTGAAGAACCGCGCGATGAATTTGTGCTCCTTCACCTCGTGCACGTTCTTCTGCCTCAGGGCCCCCTTGCGAGCGAAGCGCCGCGCCGCGTCCGGGGCCGCGCCGGGCTCGGAGCCCGGGAACACGTCGGCCATAGCGCCGTCCTCTCCACCAACCCCCCACCCCCTGCCGGCAGCCGGGCCGCGCCGAGAGTCGCCGCCCCGACGTCCGCCCCGTCCGGCGGCCGCCGAGCCTCTGGCAACGGCGGCGCTGGGCGCTGCCTCCCGCTCCCGCGCCTGACGTCGGAGCGGCGCGTAGGAGCGGGAGGAGGATCCCGGCCCCGGGCCCGCGCCGGCTGCTCCGCCCGCGGGGTGAGCGAGCCCCCGGCCGCGGGCGGGGCGGGGAGGGCGGGGCAGGCCCGGCGCGGGGCCGCCCCCCGCGGGGAGGGAGGGGCTTCGGGGGGGCGGGGGGCCGTCAGCACCTGCCGCCTCTCGTCAGCGGCGGCCGCCCCTCAGCCGCGCGCTCACCGGCTCTGCCCGCGCGCGGCGGGTCCTCTCGCACGCGGCGGCGGCGCTCAGGGGGCACTCACCGGCTCCTCACACACACACACACACACACACACACACACACACACACAGCGCGGCTCCTCTCACATACACACCCCCACACACAGACACACGCACCGGCTCTTCTCACATATACACACACACACCGGCTCCTCTCACACACATACATACACACACTCCCACCGGCTCTTCTCCTTTTCTCCCTCACACACACACACACTGGCTCCCTCAAAACCACGCACTGGTTCCCCTCTGTCTCACACTCGCCCCCTCCCCCAGGCTTCCCTCACACATTAACACACCAGCTCCCCTCACACACACACAGGCTTCCCTCACACACATACATACACACACACACCAGCTCTCCCCCAAACCACGTACCAGTTCCCCTCTCTCTTCCCCCCCCCCCCCCCCCCCCCCCGCACTCCCCACATACACTGCCTCCTCTCACACCCACTCACACACCAGCTCGCCTCGCACACACAAACAGAGGCTTCCCTCACACACTTGGGCTCCTACACACACACCCC
The DNA here is from genome assembly GCF_965231255.1 of Vanellus vanellus. Classification (NCBI taxonomy): domain Eukaryota; kingdom Metazoa; phylum Chordata; class Aves; order Charadriiformes; family Charadriidae; genus Vanellus; species Vanellus vanellus. Next base: position 11,817,590 of record NC_138922.1, read on the forward strand.
CCTCAGCTCCTTTCTCTCTCTGCCTCACACGCAGCAGCCGCCTCCCCCACACGCAGGCACAGAGGGCAGCTCACACACAGACACAGAGTTTCCTCAGTGTCGGCCATGGAAGCTGACACCTTCCCTCCAAATCGGGCCTGGCACTGGTGCTGCTGCTGCCCTCTGCGGCCCCCGGGCAGGGACCCGGCAGCCACACGCCGGGGTGACCCTCTGGCCCAGCAGCACCGCCTGCCCTTTACCTTTACCAGTGGCAGCTGCTGCACCGCGCCGCTGGCACAGCCACCACCATGGCGAAGACCATGGCTAACCTATACCCGCCTGCTCCCTGCCGCCTTCGCAGCGCGCTTCCTGTGCCGGCCCTGAGAGATGTTATTCCACCACCACCACAAACGCAGGTGCAGCCCAGGCGCTCTCCTTCGCAAACCTTTCCCCTTCCTGCAGCCCGCAGACACAGCAGCGCACATGCAGGTGCTGTTTGAGGCCACACGGAACAACTGTACGTCACACAATTCCACCGGGCATATGACAAACACAAGAGCGGCCTCGCTGTCTTGCCCCACTGCAGAGCACCATATATCTGTAATTTACCCTACAATACAAATACCCTCAACAAAAAGCATAGGAAACATACAGCAAAGCTTTTTCACTAATTAATGCATCCAACATACACACAAAATACTCTTACTCCGCTGTTATGCTGCACACTGACAATGTAATAAAGTGTTCCGTAAAATAGTAGAACCATTCACCTTCATTTATTCTCATTACACACAAAATGTTCACAAGTCCCAGGACATAGCATCATTATCTGCCTATGGCATACACATATTCCCTCATACTGCCATTTATACAGTATCGCCACACATTCAGAAAAACACCGCATAAAGCACATAATATATGTGCTAAACAAATAATCCAAGTCCTAACCATGTATTTTTTGATAAATATTATTCCCGTGGCTACAAATTTTCACAGAGGGGAAATGGATGCTTATTAAAAGTTCCTCTGCCCCAATATATCTACATACTCGTAAGTCGGTCTGTGTAAGCATGCGGAATATATTTCACAAGAATGAAAGCAAGCTAATTAACTCGAAGGAAGTCTTATTTGCTGATGGGAAAAGTGCACGTGGACATTTACCACAGAACAGAAATAACTTGTTACACGCTATCTTATTCTCAATTTTAAAACCTGGGCTTCTGGGTGCAGCCTGGCTGAACTGGTATGTCCATGGAATTTCATCAAATAATTGACGACAGGGTGAGCACGGCTTTTTTTCTAAACTTATAGAATCAAGCCAGATGCCCTATAAACTGTTTCCATATGTCCTTGCTTCAGGGACTTTTATTTTGCAAGCAACTGCCTTCAAATGTGATCTGAAATTCAATAAAATATAAAGATTTTTCATTTGGTTTCTACCTATTCTACACATGCTTCAAATCCCTTATTCCTCTTCAGAGGGAATAGATTTTCCTTGCCTTAATTAACTTATGCCAAAGCATGAGGAGCACTAAGAAACATTTTGTACTCTCATTAAGTGTTCTATCAAGAAATATGGAACGTATTTATTTCTACTCCTTTAGTGCTGAATTAAAGACATAGCTACCGAAACTGGGGAATCTGACTGAATCAGACACAACTGGCATTACGTCAGGTTTGGGGCGATCTGTACGTTCGGTTGTTCCTTAAAATCTCACAAACCTGCTGAATCATTTGGATTCCAGTTTCTTTCCTAAGAGCCACTCCGGGCAAGATCCATTCACTGGAACATCGGCCAATGCCCCCGGCTCTTCGTTCCGGCGCCTGCCGATGGCCTCGTGAGGGCCCAGGGAAGAGCCAAATGACACCAGTTGTGACCCTCCACAGTCAGGTTAGGAGCTCTTTATTCTGTCTCTGTAAAGCAGACGTTTTATCTCAAATCTTATAATTATTTGTACATTGTGATTATACACATTAGGTAAGAGAAAAAATCTATTATGTGTGCATAGCAATCCTCAGACAACTGGGTAAACCATTGCGACAGCACCTTCCCTTACTGTATATAACATATAGCTCCTCTTACTGCTGTATTTTGGATACCCACCCCTCACACAATGCTTGTTTGTATATGTCTATATAGATATTTACACCTTCAAATGTCAGGATTTATCACTGTGACCAGGATACTCTCGCAGTGATACTATGAGGGGATACCACGTCCCATTCACCAGCTGCTTTTGGGGTATGTTATCGTAACACCAGCATCCTCTTGCTGGGAGGCTTTGAATTGCTCGGACACCCGTTTTTCCTACTCTGCGCTCCGGTGACACAGGAACTCATCCTCCCTCTGCAAATCACTGGAGGAAAGATGTCTGCCACCTCTTCCCGCACGCAGTCCCCCCAGCAGCCCATGACTTGCTCTTCTGCTCAGGGTAGTGTTTGCAATTTGTTTCTGGTTCAGGCTGTCTGGACCAGGAGTCAGCATTACCGCTGTTTGTGTTCAGGCATATACGTGGTTATTAAATCAGAGTGCCGGCTTTCCCGAGCTCCTAGCAAGCAGCTTCAGAATTCCTGACTCCAAAGCGCCATTTACGAGGTCTTCTGATAACAAAGTTACTCCTGCATGAATATTTGGATAATATCCCAGAGAGTTCGACCCTGATAGGAGTTCCCATTGGATCGTTTATGAGGTTTCCTCTGAAGAGTTTGATTATTGCTGTAACAAGCACAACTTCTCTAGTCCTTTCTATATTTGCATCAATACCACCCCAGGTCTGTAAGTGCAAGCATCTGTGTTCATTCTGAAAGAGTTTTCTTAGAGTCATTCTGTTGCCTGTGAAATGCCTTCTCTTTTTACTCACCTGCTGGATCAGCACGCTACTGCCTGCATTATTTTTTGATCAAAAAGCAATAAAAAAGCGTGTTTTTCCTACAGCAGAAGTGTCTGGATTGTTCTGTCTCTATTTACAAGTGCTGCGCTGCATCAGATCAGCCCAGAGACGAAGCCAAGGAGAACACCTCCATCAACTTCTTTGGCAATTGTGACTCTCCATTTTATTATTTCCTGCTTGTAAGAAATACTCAACAAACAGGAATCACTTCCTGCTTGAGACCTATAAGGAAGTTCACAACTTAATTTCTCCTCACATTTCAAAGCAAATTACAACCACTTCCTTTTCTAGAGAGTTATCAGAACAAGTAGCTATTTTCCAAATCCCTTTTCGGAAGGATGACTTGATCGTTGCAAACCCGCTGTCTAAAAATGACTTGCCTCACCCAGTCTCATCTTCCAAAGGAATTTCCACACAGTCAGCTTATGAGACATTTCTACCAGCAGCTACCGTGGAATAATTGCTTGCCATAATTAAGTCAAAAGCAGTTATCAGTTTCCACTGATACAGGGACTTCAGAGTAAAATTTCAGAAGCCGGGTTTTCCTAATTTCTTTTTCCACGTAACACATTCTTTGTTTCTCTCTTTGTCTGAAATCTGAAATCACCTATAGAGTACAGTGCTGAAGCTCCCATTCATAAGTTTGTTTGTCATGTTTTGAGCAGCAGCTATTAATTATGAGATAATGTCCACTACTCTTATGGGTTTTCCAGATCCTATTACACATTCATCAACAAAATTGTTTATTGTTCTTACCCAGACACTTTGGCAACAATGCACCCTAAATGTTTCCAAAAATTAGAAAAAGGCAGGATGTGGTAACACAAATAAATGCATTTGTGTATTTGTATGTATGTTATCCGAGCGGTGAGAAGGAGGTAGAAATATTTTGTGTCTCTGTATCAACACTGTTTTCTGCATCTTTCTGAGCCTTCCTGCATCCGGGCGTTCACAGACTGCACAACTCCACCTGTGTCTCTGTATTCACACTGAGTCTTTTCTGTGCCCTACTCCCCTCAAAGTTACTCAGATTGCAGGTTGGGAAATACTGGGTCATTAGACAGATTTTATTATTAAGTTATTCCACGTGACAGACAGCTTGTTTACACACGCTAGTACTAATGGGACAATTTGAATGTAGATATTGAAAGCACAGTCAAAAAGAAGACTAAGTACAGTAAAAAGTCCTATGTGAGATGAAAGGTCACAGAAAAAATAATTCTGAAAAATTCTGGGGAAAAGGATGGCATATCATAATAATTAATCATTTGCCAGGGATGAAATTGCAGTTCATTGATAAGTCCTAATCAGCAAAATCCCACTTCCCTTTGTGACATGGAAATGACGCCGTGACTTGAACTTGTGTTTCCTTGAAAGCGGTGCAGAAACTATTCCTCACGCAAATTGCTTGTAGCTGCCTGTGAATTATCCTCACAGCAGCTCTCCATAGAACTGGAAATAAATGGCTGATGATATACAGAATATTGAGTGTAAACCACATTTTTTATATCAGTGTTCTCATCAGAATACTGAGTGACAACCTATTGTTTTCTTTTCTCATATCTCAGGCGTATTTAGGAGCACTCTAAACCACCTCCGAGTTATAGAGCTGAATCAGAGCTTGATGCTGCTGAAGTGTGATGGGGGTTCCTCTGGGATATTTCATGGGGTTTGTCTCTTTCTAGATTGTATAAATAAAAATTTCTGCCTCAGCTGGAGTATTTGCTATCATTGTTGTTTTGCAGATTTTGTCCTTCCCACCAGCAATCTCTCTAGAAAATTTTGAATATCTCTTCCAAAAAAGTAATTCACATTCTTTTGAGTACATCAGAACAATTCTCTGGTGTAGGCAAATTTTCAGTCTTCAACTGTATACACAACAAAAGGCAGAAAGACTCAGACTTTGAAATACAAACAAAGCTCTCAAACAATGTGGAAAAAAGAACAGACCTCTCTTGTACCAACCAAACAAGAGAGCCTCTGTTATTTATTTGGAGAAACACGGCACACAGGTTTGTAAGAAACAAAGTAGGTGGGTTTTGCAATGGACAATTGACCCCTGGCATTCTTTCCCAGAAGAACCAAACGCAAGAACCAGTGCTGGTGCAGATGCTTACGTGGGCTCAGGGGAGCGAGAAAGCCTGGGAGAGACACACATTGGATGTCACCGAACACGGACCACAGCTGGCTCAGAAAATTCCCTAAACTGAAAACGCTTAGAAAGTGAGAGGTTCTGAGGAGGAAGTATCATATCTGCTTGCCCTTTTCTCACTTCTTCTTAGGTGTGCACCTGTGGTCACTGCTGGCGACAAAGCACTCTAGATGGTTAGATGGGCCCTGCCTGAACCAGTAACGCTGCTTCCATGGACTTTGTTTTCTTCTTTAATTAAAGAAAAAATATTTACTGTATCACTGCCAGCTGACAAAAAGTTACCCTCAAAAAATTAATTTTTCCAGTCTTTTTGTGTTAAAGGTGCAAGCTGCACACGTAGGGTTCAAGTTTGCAGGTGAAAGGATCTCCGTAGGTATGTGCGTATGTGATCCCTTGAAGAGTAAAATGTGATTGCTGGAAAACATCTGTTTCGGAATATTAATATGTCCAGCATCAGATGCTCCTTGTCTATCAGGACAACACTTACAGTTTCTTTATGCTAGTCATGGGCCACGTGATGTCATCTCGCCAACACTGAAGTCACGGTGACGTTCCCCACCAGTTTAATGTGAACAGAAAGGTGCGGTCTATTTTGTTCACCATATTGTCAGGGTAGGTTAGTGGTTGGACTTGATGATCCTAAAGGTCCCTTCCGACCTCAGCAATTCTATGATTCTATGATTCTATTCCCACAAATCTTCTATTGAAAGGGATGATAATTTTGCAAGAGTAAGCTGAAGCGAATTTTGCCATGTGAAGATGAGGTGTAAATAGATGTTACACCACACTTCAAATTATTATTTTTGACAGCTGAATATGATTTATCACATATACAGGAAATAGTAACTTTCACGTTGCGTTTGGTTTATTCTAGAGAATAAATGTGAGAGGAAACCAAAATCTTATCAGCTGGAATATACAGGATATTCACTACTTCTTCTGTGCCAGCATTATATTATGATATGTTGATGCACAGAAAGCAAAATACCATTGTCGATTGTATGATTTCCAATTATACCACATCCGTCTGTGCTGTACACAAGTGTTTACACTTACAGAAACACTAATAATTGACATGACAAGAGTTTGGCTGGACAAACACAGCTTTAAAATATTTGTTTAATTTATAAGAACTGAAAAGAGAAAACACTGACGCACGAAACAAGTTGACATTAATTAAAAAAAAAACAACCAAACATTTAAAAAACCCAAAGTGACAGTTAACTGAAAAATGAAGTGTGGAAAACCTCTCTGCTGCAGAGACATGGCAAGAGGAAGGATTCTGTTTGTTCACATTTAACATCCATTCAACTCCTCACTGGAATTTTCATTTTCCAAAAAACCCCAGAAACTGTCCTTTAACGACAGTAGCGACTATTTTTGGTCTTTTAATCCAGTATTGTGGATTAAAGACTGAAAAGATTAGCAGACTAATACATATCATAACAAGGGAACATCTCCTTAGGTTGCGCTAAGTCAGTCTCATGCAGTTCAGTTTCACAAGGTATGGTGACCTTAATAGCCCCAAATTGCTATTTGTATGTAAATAAAATGCTACACATGCTCTTTCAACATGAATTACATTTTAAAATAGTTTTGTGCCAGAAAACATAATGTTAATAATCAGACACCTCACCCACAATGCTGCTAAGGAAAAAAAAACAACAGGGCATCCCGTACGCAAGTGCCAGAGGATGTTGTTCCAGATGTATTCGGTGGTGTCTGCGAGGCGGAGCCGGGCAGCTCGACTCAAAAAGCTTCGGAACAGCGGTTCAGCCAACTTGTACAGCAGACTAATATTATTCAACTTGGCCATACTCTGATGTCTATGGAAAAACAGTGACCCTCTTGTTAACGACCACATGATTAGGTGACATGAGGGAGAAAAATGAGATTTTTTTTTCTAGAAATAAAAAATAAAAATGAAACAAAATGTGTAGCGGGCACACATACAAGTGCTTTCTGCACATTTTCAACTTGTAGCATAAATATTTTGCACTCTGTAGAATGCTCATGATATGTTCTTTCCAAAACATCTGGACATCTTCTCTTTTCAAGACTTAAATTTATGAGAATGTCACTGATATCAACTCTGGCAATGTTGGAACGATTGCAACTTTATTTCATTCTGTTGCCAAAATGCTGGCAGCATCTTTGTATCTCCCTGTGAAATGAATAAAGGAAAATCAACCTCTGATATTATTTTTGTTATTTTTACAGAAAGTTACAAAATAAATCCAAAACTCCAAGAAAAACCTGGCTAGATGACGATGCAGATTACAACACTAGAATCAAAATTTTTAGAGATATACGCACATGTGGAGATTGTCAAAGCAGCTGAGTGGCCTTCTGGAAACCAAAAGAGATAGCTACATTTTCCAAAGAACCCAATACACCAAAAATGTACTTTAATAAAGTGAGCACTTTTAAAGGCATGGCCTTCATTTAGTTGTCTAAATAGAATTTGAGCCCTTCTGAAAATCCGATTCCAGTTATTGATACTGGCCCCTTCAAAATCTGCTTCCTCTTAGAAAGGCTTCGCCCTGGATTTACTGCTGGAGATTAGAGGCTGTCACAAAGTGAAATTAGTTTATTGATATCTTCCTACTCTCTAATGGTCCACACTATAAAAGAACCATACGTGGTAGTACAATACGAGTCTGTTAACAGGAGCCAGACACAAAATAATGCGATGTCATGAGCATCAGACACTGGTCACATCGAGAGAGGTGTACGAGGCAGCTTTGACAGCAGCATGATTTTTCTAGCAAAACATCTAGCTTGAGACAAACTAATCTTCCCTATCGCATCAGCCCTAAATTCATCCACTTATGTTGACATATTCAAGAACGCTCTTAAAAATCAACTTGTAGAAGTCAATGGCCTTCTGGATCCAACATTTTGTGAAATTTTCAGTTCTGAGACCACATTTTTAGCTTTCTCAGACTTGTCAGTGAACAGGGAAGCGAGCGAATTGCTCCCTTTTGGAGTACTTTTGCTAAGAATACCAGATTAAAAAGATATAAGGAAAAATTATAGTCAACTATTTGTGTTGACTAATAAAGATTTGGGAATAATTCCTAATCTCATAATTTTGTTACTTCTATATAAATATAAACATATAAAAACATTAATAAAATCCCGTTTTAAAAGCCCCAGCTGAAGCCAATGACAAGCCTTGGGCTGGCTTGGGAAGGTTTTGGTTTAGGAGAGCTCAGTACCCGCTTTTTGATTACACTGTACAGGAGCTGAGTCATAAAGAAGGTAGACTTATTCATCTGGAACACTCTGGACTTCTGCCCAGAAAGAATTTAACAGATGATATCCATGGGTTAATTGAGATCACAGGATCTATCTAGATTGAAGCTGTCGATTTATTAGGTGATACCAACGGATGACTCCCAGACAGCCAAAGAGCGTCGAGGCTGGGCTGCTTTTAGACATGCACACTTTTCAATGGAGTTTTTAATGTGGCTGAATATACCAAACGGCTTCTGATTATTGATCCCCTTATCCATCATTTGGGAAAACCGAAGAGCGGCAGTAAATAAGTCTGGTGTTAGCTGGGCTTTCTGATAGTATTATGGCAATGTGCCACAGGAGGCACAGGCGATTTAAGAGCATTCTTGTTTGCCCAGAGATGTCCTTTATCGGGAGGGATGGAATCATGCTAGAATGAAAACTAGCAAGGATTGCTCCGCTGGATCACAAAGTGGTAAAACGCTAATGACATTTTTGATGTACTGAAAGTGTAAAGTGCATTCCTGCAGCACTGCGCTTTCCTTGGAGAACTTCCATCAGATCCTGACCACATCTGAACCCTCTCCAGCCTGTAAACAAGATGACAACCTGAGGCAATACATATATATATATATATATAAAATAAAAATAAAAGGCCAGATGCTGCACTCCGGGAAATCTGTGGCATCTGGCTTAATAGAAAGCAGAACAGTAATGATGAAGGAAATCTTTAAAACTTTGTTTCAGTCTTGATGGGAGAAGAGAAACAGCTCTGCTTGAGCTGGGAGAGCGCCCTGTCTCTTCTGACCTCTCCGTTACAATGGCCGGCGGCTTCTTTGAACGCTATTGTGTACCTCTGCACCCGCACTGAGGGAAAAGGGAAAAAGGTGGGACAAGGCAAAAAAGGGTGAGGTCTGTGGCTTCATACTGCCCTTCTATGCTGACATCTCAAAACTTGTCCCTTGCAGTTCTGTTCACTGCAGATTCAAACTCTCATAGAGAATAGTTTGCCCCCAAGGCTTCATAATTTAACATTCCCAATAAAGAAATATATATATATTTAGACAGAGTTTTGATGAGTTTATCAGAGGAACAGACTGTTTCACAATATTTGGGTCGCAGTAGAACTGCGAGAGAGATTCTCCGGGTTTTCTGTGCAGGAAATGAGAAGGCGGAGAGGAGGAAGTAGCTTCAAAATGCTCTCTGTTTTTTCTACACTGCAGTTTAATGCCTGTGAAAACTAGAACACCTTCACGCCTCTGCAAGAGAATATAGGCCTGCTGTCACCTGGAAAATTTGTTAGTGCCAGCTCTCTGACATCTCAGATTAACACAGGATTGGGTATTTTAATACTTCCAGTAAACTGGTGGGTGCTTAAAACGATTTAAGGTCTGGGACTAACAGGATAATTATTGCAGTAACCTCAGAAAAACCACTGTGCAACGTCAGTGATAACTAGGACTGCAGTTTACCCCTAAAATATGCTACGAAGTGAAAATAATCTTTTCAAGGACTATATAGGCACTGTTCACTTTTTATGTCACTGAGACATTCTTTTAGGTCAATAACAGTTGCTGTGCATTTATTTCCAACATCTCCAAACACATGAAATATAAACTTTCACTGGAAAATAATTCACTGCAAATGGATCTGGGTTTCTGGCTGGCTCGATATTGTGCTAATAATTCTAAATACTTTTTGCTAATACATCTAAATTGTCTATAAAGTCCTACATTAAGTATGAAATGCAACTAATATTTAGGAAGTAGGAATAGTTTTAACTTGTCCAGAACTGAATGCAATTATTTTTCTTTAAGGCTTAAAATGTCTCTGTTACTTTCTTCCTTTTTATTACTTATCTCTTCAGTACAATGGAGCACTCACTCCAATATTGGATGTATTGAGTAGCAGCAATAGAAATGTTTGTGCAGTGCATAAATGAACTTTGAACAAATATTAATAGAACTATCTTGGCAACATGAAGGGCCACAATTGGACCTGTGACTTAACACCTGCTCCTGCAGCAGAACACGGATACATCCGTCACCCATCTGAACATCTCCGGAGAGAGGAATGGGGGAACACATGAAAACCCAGTGACTGACATGTGAAACAAAAGCAACAGCGTGAAGGAAGCTGGAATCTGAATATCTTACCCTTGCGGGAAAAGGATGAGATTGTTGGGCTAAGCACAGCCCCGAGGGCAGCCTTCATGCCAGAGAGTGCCTCGGCGAGCGGATGCTGGAACATAAGGGAGGACTGCACTCAGGCTTCTCTTTTAACATTCCACCCCAGCATCCCTAATCAAGACATTCCTGTTGATTTGAGAAAAATCTGCATTTTGAACTGGCTGTGTCATGCATTTTCTGGTTGAAGAACAGTCATAAAATCTTGATAATGGTGGGTACCGCAGACCCAACACTCGTCGTCTGGAAGGACAGACTGCCAGGTAGTCTGTGGCAGGCTCAGAGGTGTGACATATCCTACAATATTAGGAAAATTACAGCATCAACTCGAGAAGCAGACAGACAGATTAGAGGAAGGACATAAGGTCTGGCTCATTAGCTGGGGGAACTGTTACCTCGCACTGACCTTCAGTCTGTGTAGTTCTTGCAAACTTTCTGCATAATATCTCTAGGAGAGACCAATTCCTGTCTGAAAGTCTTTGTCTACCTTCTTATTATCTGGTGTCCTGATTATTACAATGTCTTTTCCTATTGTCATGACAGCTCCAGCTGACCCCTGGTGTCAATGAAGAATGCTGCTGCATAGACTGTTTTTCATCATAATTTTTCTTTTACCATCCCTCTTCTATTTTTTTCCTCCTTCTCTTCCATATGACATTTTTACCTTCACTTTTAAGGCCTTTGCTGGCTTATCCTCTTCCTCTCTCTTATTCCTCACTGAAACCACTCCAATCAGGCAGTGATGCCGGTCTCCATCATTCAATTGCTATCGTTACAAACATGCACTGTTGATCTCCGCTATGCTGCCCTTCATATTCTCGTCTGGGCGACACCGCTTCTGCAAAGCCTGTTGGTTCACATCCATCCTGCATATTCTCTTTGAGGTTGTGCTAGCACAAAAACAGGTAACAATTAGACTGCTGTGATACAGATACTCTGCATATTGTGCTAGCTGATATCATCTCAGGGTGTTCTTGCACTACTTTCTCCACTTGCAGCTACCATTTCTCTCCTTAGAATATAACACTATTTGTGGTAGAGACCATCCATCTGCTCTGTATTTATATGGTCACTAGTGAAACAAAATCCTGCCTCATGACTGGGTTTATAGGAGCTATAGTAATAAATAGTGCATGTGCTAAAGGAGTGGGTTGGATTTGATGGAAAGTCAGATGATACATATAATTGCATATTATCACTAAATACAGGAAGAACTAAGTTGGTTTGCTTATGCTCTGCCAAGGTGAATCCATACAATAATAATCATGACTTCTCGAGTTACTGCAAAAGACAGTCATTTGTAACATACATTCTAATGCTTCTTATTGCAGAGAAATAAGTTTTAAAAAAAATCACAATATTGGCAGTTATTACGCAATTGTGTGAAACGCATACTTAAATATTCATTCCTCTTTCAGTTTCACATGCAATTATTGTTTTACTTGCAATTTTAAAAGCAGTAAAGTTATCACACAAAATCTATGGAAAAATTAATGTGCACATAATTTAAGCCATTTTTTTCCCTCTTCCTAAAGTAGAACAGCAAACTTTTCAGTGCATGTTTATACCTGTATGGGATATGGTAGAGTACGTTCTGCCATCTGCTGAGCAGAGTGAGAAATGCTCATATAGTTGCAATGGATAAAATTGTGCCCATCTATTCCTGTGCTATTTTAAACACAGAGAAGAATGTAATCAAAACAGCAGGCAGATCTAAGGGAGGATTTAAACCAGAGGCAAGAAAGTTCATTACAGCATTGCAGTGTATTGGGAAGGGAAAAGGTACTTGTGACATTTTGTAGAGAAAGAGAAGAAGAAGCAGCAGGCTGTGACAAATGGAAAAATAATCAGATGTAAATACAGAAAATGAAGTCAATTTTTTTCTGTTGATTTAGCAGTGGTACTTTGCCCTTTGGCACTGTGTATTTGGTAAATATTTTGAGCAGGACATTCACGGCATTTTTTCTCTGAGAAGAATAGCATGTTCCCAATTGTTTAATGTGGCTAAAATTTGTGTTTTAAATGCAAACAGAAAAACTTTATAAAACTAAAATAAACAAACTATTTGAGATCACAGCAGTAAGAGTTTGACATAACCTAGCTTCTCGTTAAAGCTTCAAATGTCCCTCACTCCCCCTCACAGGCTGTGAGTCAGCAGGGAAGGAGGATACTCAGATTAGAAACACCAAACTGTGGAACAATGATTACACAAATGTTATTTTGGTTGCACTTCAGATGCTCCTGCAGCTAAAATCTGCTAAATTAGGAGAACTGCAGTGATCAGAACCTCAGCTGTTATCTGTGAGGAGTTTTCACTTGATGACCGCAAATCACAGCACCAAAACAAGTTTTTGTACCACCCAAACCCATGATTTAAGTTTGACCCCAGTGTCACAAATAAGCACAGTCCAGAATCATTATTTCACTTTTCCTGCAGCGCTGGCATTGGGAGCCCTGTCTCTGCTGCTTTTAGTTATCTGTTAATTGAAAGATGCTTATTGACGACATGAATCTGATCAAACAGGCCCCCGAAGCCTGAAGTTTCAGGCCAGATCATCATCTAGTGTAAACTGGCATGAAGTTGGTATCATCACTGGAGGCGTATGACAATACCAATGTCACTCCAACACTAATCATTATGCCTTAAAAAGATTTTGTTATAACTCTCAGGACTCTTTGTACATAGAAATGTACACGTTCGAGTGATAAACAAGAGCTTCTTACAGTTCTACTATTTGGTCCAATATCATATTCCAAACATCCTCATCCTCCAAAGATGCTGAGAAGATAATATTGTTTTTTCAAATACATTGGTCCCAACAGGAGATGCTCTGCAGAAACAACCGTAGAGGAGATGTTTTCAGCCCAGATCAGTATTTGAATTCCTCCATTATGTACGAATGCACCATGTGATGGCTGTTTCATCCTTTATTAGAAGCAACACAAGGAACCTTTTATCTTCTGTTTACTAGGATGGGAATAAATACAAAGAGTTAATATATAACCACCCTTTTGTGGATGCCTTTATTTTTAAGAGAAGAAACACTGGGCCGAGGGTCATTTGAGCTTGTGGACTGGCAGCAATGCACTCCCTGTCACTGGTTGCGTGCGTCATTGCTCTGAGCCACTGTGCTCTTGCAGCGAAAGGTAAGCATCTTCCACTTTCTAACAGCCAATACTATCCTGAAGCACGAATGAGGGAAGCTGCAGAAAGCAACAGGATTTTAAAACCCTCAGACAATTCTGGTCAAGTGTTTTGAAGGGGAATTTTCTCTGAAAGCTATTTCCTCTCTTTTCCCCTTCCATTCCTTCCTCTGTCTCTTCCTATGGTGAGGTGAACTGCTGCATACAAAAGTATAAAATGGAGGAAAACAGAAAAAATATTGACAGAAGTTGCGGCAACCAGGCTGCCTGCATGCTGGGGGCATTGCGTGGGCCAGAAGTTAACCTCTCTCCATCCCTCTGCCCAGCTCCCTGCTCACCTCGCGCTCCCCTCCACTGCAGGGGCTGCCTGGCACGGCTCCTGCCTCGCTTTTTTCCTCCTTTCCCCCATGCCAAGGGCTCTGGGCACCATTTCATGTACTCTCTCCCTCTGCTTGCTATGCATTTCTACAGCACAAGCTTTGTGTTCCTCTGTTCTCTCCTCACAGTCTCAGCAGGAGCCTCTCTCTGTGTCCTTTGCAGGAACACAGTCTGCACCCTCCGTACCTCCCTTGCTGCTCCCCTCCTGTTCTCACTCTCCGGGTGATGAGTTGTTCATGCTGTCAACATGTTAAAGCTGGTTTGGAATCAGAACTGTCTAATGCAACGGAGTGCTTGCCCCACTGAACAGAAAAATTGGCGAAACGAGAGAAAAATAAATTTAATTAAAAGAAAATAATAATCTCATTTCAGGCTGACCCCAGCCTGACAGATTAAAAATGAAATGCATTAGTTTGCTTCTAAGTCCCTCTCACCCTCTTTTGTCCAAGATAATTTACCATAATTGACTCACTTTGCAGAATACCTTCATAAATCCATTTTGAAGCAAAAGTAAATTTTAGTTAAAAAAAAGTGACACAAAATCTAACTGGGGCTATCGATAGAGCTGCCGAGGGGAAGGGGAAGAACATTTTTTCCTGGCTGATACTTATAGCAGCCATCAGCTGCCTCAGCAAGTTACGTACCTATAGATCACAGAAGGACCGCTTAGCTCAGTGAAGGAATATACTACAGTTGAGGATAATACAAAAACCTGTGCTTCCACTTGAGAAATAAAAACAACTCCAACTTTATGTCCAATTTCTTGTAAAGTGTCTCCTTTCCTCCAGTCTGTCCCAGGCCACCAGAAGTGCTATTTGCCACAATTGATGTGAACAAAAGCGTGTATGATGTGGGTGAGGAAATTGAATATACCTGTAGGCCTGGGTTCATCCCCAATTCTGGCCAAAGGAAGTACACTTGCCTCCCGACCGGCAAGTGGCCTCTCAATACCCTGCTATGCCTACGTAAGTATAACAAAATAAATCCTATTCCTAGATTTTCCGCCATCTCGCTGACGTGCCATGAAAAGGGTATTTTGTAGTCCACGTGATTCATCTGATATATTTAAACTGATATACTTCTGTTTTCCGATTGTTTCCTTACTTGTCGGAAGAGAGCTGGGTGTGGTGGAGAAGAGGGGCAAGTAACAGGGGAAGGATCTTCCCATACCCTTTCCCTTAAGCCTCTACTCCCAATCGGTGATGGAATTGGACCTGGATAAGGTGAACCTTAATCTGACTCAGACCAGCAGTGCTTATAATGACATATGCTGCTTGATAACACCTGCATTTATTATATATCTCTTTGTTCATTTTTATCATTTCATTGCATAGAAGTTATTTTCCTCAGACAATCAAGTGTTAAAAATTATGTAATCACAAAACCTTTGAAACTACTATATTTTGAGAGAAATGTGGAATAGCTAGACTTATGAAATGTAGCACAAGGAAATGGAGATATGTGAAACCCCTTTAAGATCAACTCATTTCCATTATCTTAGCTTCACGCCTCATGAAACAATATTCTTTGTTTAATCTTTAATTAGCAGCAAAGAGATGTCCCAGTCCTGGACCCTTGCAGCATGGAAAAATTGATTTTATAGACCTCCACTATCAGAGTTCTATAAGTTTTTCATGTGAACCAGGGTAAGCGTTCCCTTTCTCGTGCTGTTAAATAAATAACCTGAACTACAATAATATATTCTAGTATCACCTGCTCCAGTATTGCAAGCCAGGGAACTTAGAAAACTGCACATAAAAGTCCACCCCCACTTCAGAAATTAAAAAAAAAAAAAGCATATTTGGTGATCCTCTTCTGTTCAGTCTTGGCTATAACATCCAGGAGCTTTGCTACTCCAAAGCAATGTCTTACAGATATGGAAACCATCAAAATAGCAGAGGTTTTATGCAAAGATTTATTCTGGACTGCTTTCCCCTGCTTTTAAAATCCTCTTATTACATCATGAGATGAAATCCTACAGCAAAGAGAAGATAATCTGCATCTAAGTTGTTATGCTGTCAGGCTCTGGAGACTGAAAATTTTGTTTCTATGCCTTTCCAAGCTCAGTAAATGTAAATATGAGGTTAATCCTAATTTGGTCCCTGGAGCAAATGCACTTTTACTCAAGGCTACTCACCTATTTTAGAAATGAGGATGCATTTAAAGAAAAATAGTTCTGGTAAATGCAGGGAAATATTGATAGCAACATACAGTTCATTTTACTAGGGTAATTAATTAATAAACAGTGCTTACCTGGGAAGGTCATAGGTGAGACACAGCCTAGAGTTCGCTGAAGAGGGTCAACAGCCTCAGCTACCTCCTTCTTCTGCAAAACAGGAGCAAGATAAGGAATAAATAAATTCAAATATGAAACCAAATGTAGCAATCGGACTTGACTTAATTTTGCTAGATTTCAATGATGATAGATTTCAATACACATTTCAATGAACATTTCTTTAAAACTCAGAGTAAGTGCCAGTAATGTAAGTACAGAGGATGGGAGAGGAGTATTTAGAGTGCATATGGAAATTAAAGTGGGCTGTCTGGCATCAAAATAAAGTAATGCTCCTCAGTGACTTTAGTTCTTAAGAGTGCTGAGTTCTTTGCAATAGTTTGATCCTAATTGCCATAATTAGTTACGAACTCCTCCCAGGAAACCATAACATTTACATTAGCAATCTGAGATCGATGCTCACTACTTACATATATCCACAGTATTCACCAATTGTAGAAATTAATATGTGATGGAATATACAGTTGAAGTGGCAAAACATCTTGTATCAAGCCTTTTGTCTAGATACTTGCAACACTAATACAATTTCTCATATTTGAATCTAAACTTCCTTTGAAGTCAGTAAATGCTAGAACTAGAGAAAGATTTCAGAACTGGACTCTCAAAAAAGGGTAGAGGTGGTACTCGGGGACATGGTTTAGAAGTGGTTTTGTCAGGTTAGGTTAATGGTTGGATTTGATGATCTTAAAGGTCCCTTCCAACCTCAACAATTCTATGATTCTTAAGTCTGTTTATGAGAAATCTTTCTTGCAAAGAACAACTTGATTCTTCTCCATGTTCGTTAGGCTTTCTGATACCCAGGTCTTTTTGTTTTCAGTTACAACCTCATTGGGACAAGAACGAGCCAATGCATGGCAGATGGAAAGTGGAGTGGAACTTTTCCACAGTGTCAGCGTACGTGTTTAAATGCTAAAGAACTACTCTACCCTTATTCTTATTACAGAAAGGTTCCTTTGCATCGCTTAGAATTACATATACTGTTATTCAGAGGCCTCCTATAGTGCCGTACAAAAAAAAATGGTTAGGAAAAATATAAGAAGAACCCTGTATGTTTGGTTTTAGATGTGTGGATTCTAGTTTTAGAGAAATAGAGTTTAAAGGTCTGTGCAAAAGGCCAGGATCAGGGATGCTATTTACAGCTGAGGGGTAAGATGCTTATCCACTCAAATTCATTCTCCGTGTGTATAAAAAGAGGATATTGTCATTTCTTTGCAACTGCTATATGTGGTTTTGCTATAAAATGTTCTGCATAAACACTTTACTGAAAAAGCAATATGCTGTATAATATTGTCTGAAAAATATGGCAAAAATCATGAATTACATACTCTAAGTCTCCTGACACTTTTAATCTGAACTTTTTATTTTGTTAGCTAGGCTTCTGTAAAGGGCACCGTGGGTTAATGTGGTTATAAGCATGTTGCTCCTGTGATTCTAGTAATAATTTGACCTTTAAGCTTTAATTTCTATGAATGCTGTACTTTTCTAGCGGTCACTTGTGCACCTCCCTCGCTTCCTGAACTTGGAGTCCTTTCTTACCGTCGCTTAAAACCTGGAAATATTTCTAATTTCCTGGACACAATTACTTTTGAATGTGTACCTCCCCTCGCTCTGATTGGCAATGAGACGGCTACCTGCATGGCCAACGGCAACTGGAGCAACATTCCAGAGTGCAAGGGCAAGTAACTTACTTTTATCAGCACCTAAAAATATTCCCTAGAATTGTATATATAAAACTATATGAACAACCTTAGTATTTTTTCTACAATTGTTACTGCAAACATACAGTAGAATGATTCTGAAAGCGAGACTTGTGAATGCAAGGTGATTGCTAATGAGATCGCACGCAACATGGGACTGGCAAAATATTTACTGCAGGTATAAAGGTTATATAAACAAAACCTGCTAAATGTACTTCATGGTGGGGAATCAGAGCCTGCCCTCCAGAGGACAGCCAACATCCGATTCTTCTAAGTGCTAGGATTAATCTAAGAACTAGTCAACCTTACCCTTAGTCCTAAGAACTGCACTGGTTTCAGTGAAACTATGCCACATTTAAGTAGTTTTCAGATATAAGCACAGATTGCAATAGATGTGTATTTAAAGCAAGTAATATTTATTTATCGTGCTTTTTTAAACTATCTTTCCTCTGGTTATGTTTTCCTGTGCAAGAGGCTGAAATGAACCACCACGAAAGTTTTAAGTATTTTTCAAAGTATATAGTGTGTCTTTTAGAACCACAACATTGATAAAGCTTTGTTTTTCATTTTGTACCGCAGTTGTCACATGCCCCACTCCAACAGGAATAGAAAATGGATTCATAGAGTTTGTTGTTCGTAGAACATACCACTATAATGAAAGCGTCAGCTTCGGCTGCCAGTCCAGCTACGTGCTGGACGGACCTAAGCATTCCCGATGTGAAAAGACTGGAAACTGGTCCACAAAGCCAACCTGTAAAGGTATACATACACCACCTGTTAGAAACCACATATCAAATTCAATTTTCCTAAAAGACCACTGCTCTGATTGCTGTGAGCTATTACACCTTTGTACAAGAGCTGCCCTCAGACGAAAACCAAACTAGTAATTTCAAGGCCCTGATAATCTAAGACGACTCCCAACACTGGACGTTGTATGACATGAGATGTATCTGAATTGACTTCATTAATCAGCCACATAACTTTATTTTGTCTGAGTATTTCCTATCCTCTTCTTATTTAATATAATTAGAAATTTTACTGGGGCTGGATTTTCACTGGAAACTTTTGACCCTGTACTTAGGGGTCTGAATTTCTTCAGCAGTGTAATGCCAGCAGAAGTACTACGTAAGTGTGGGACACATTATTTTTCATTCCCAAATGTCACCTGTACAGATTTCTAATGGGATCTAAGCTACCCACTGTTCAAAACAGATTATCCTTACATATTGCTTGTAACAGATTATCTTTACGTGTTGCTTATAACTGGGTTGTTTTACAGGCCCATGTAAAATACCAGTTAAGAAAGCTGTAGTATTATACAACGGTGAGAAGAAAAGTGTTCAGAACGACCTTAAGGCAGGCATTCAGCATGGTGAAACTATATCCTTCTTCTGCAAAAATAAAGAAAAATCCTGTGCCTATACTGTAGCTGTTCCATGTGTGGATGGCAACCTTACTCTCCCCGCCTGTTTCAAAGGTATGAGCTAGGCTAATCATAAAACAGCTTCTGTTGGTGGAATAACAAGTACTTTAATGTGGGGGCAATGTCATCATTCATCTTTGAGCTCTATCTGCCTTGTACTAAACTTAGAGGGTATTTAGGAAGAAATGGCCTGAGAGAAGGCACAGAAAGACTTTTCTTTTGGATATGTCAGAGCTTTAATCCCCATTCTGTTCTTAGAAGGTGTTATTTAGAGGTGGCCTAGCCCAAACATAACGCCATACATACCACATTCTGGGATTTCATGAATCCTTGGATCAACATCTTCTACAGGGGAAAAGAGCCTGAACACTTCTGCAGCCTTGAGGACCTGACATATTCAATCCTGTTCTGGTGCATCACTCCCACCTTATGCTCATCTGTAACACACTGGTTCTGACTTTGGACCAAGAGTGTTAAAAAGTGGCTGACAGCAGTAGTGAGGAGTTGGTGCTGGAGGAACTCCTTCACAGGCACACAGATTTTTAGGACAAACAAACAGACTAAATACTGAAGTTTTTTAGCAAGGGGAAATGCTTTGCATTTGTTTCATCAGTATTCCTTGCATAGAATATTCCTTGTAAGTTTTATTGTCATTTGCAAGTGAAGGAAAACCCACAGCCTACACATGACAAAAACATCTTTCCTCACATTTGGCTTAGCTTCTGATGGATGCAGCTTAACTTTTATTAGAAGAGAATTAAAATAGTATATTTCTTCTAGTAGTTTTACAATGATGCAGAGATTGATTGCTCACCTAGCAGGGTCCACGAGACAGATTGTTTTCATCTATCACATATTTCAAGAATTTAACCTCAGATCTTAACTTTTTTTTTTTTTTTCAACAGAACGTGGCTTTTTTTCAAGTCTTGTGAAGAAGGACCCATCAGACATGAAACCATGTGAAGATCAAGCGTGAACCAGAGAAGTAATAAAGTACTAAATCTCTGCCTTACTGAGACAAAACATTACATGCAAGAGAGGAAAACTTAGGTCCCGTGAGTGTAAATTTCCAGGTGAAATCTAGACTCTGCAAATGCAGTCTCAGCTATTCTCCCTGCCGCCATCCCTACCAGCCTCTTTCACAAGCTATGACACATTGTTTCAGCCATTAACTTTCATTCTCTTTCCTCTGCCTTCTTCAACAGCCCCGCAATACTGCTTCTCTTCCCGTATTTCCAACATTTATGCAATTGCAAATGACTTTCTCAATAGCGGTCCCTTTACAATAAAGTCATTTTCAGCCAATAGCGTGTTCTTATTTAATATTACCTAATCACCAATCAAATCCTTTAGCTTTTAACTGATTTATATAGAAAGGCCTTCATCATTAGTAATTAGCTGGGTTCTGATTCCATTACAGCTCCCCTGTGATAGGGAGTGGACCTTTAATTAGACAGAGGGTCATCAGCCTAGGATTTTCCAGAATTTACGTAAGTCGAAAGACTGAGATTTCCAACTGACTTTAGAAGCAAAGAGTCCAACCATGGTTTAAATGTCAATAGCATTGATAAAGGGTTCTTTTACACTTAAAAAAAAAATAATTCTAAAGTTAGTGAGACTATTCATGTTTTTGAGATTCTAACTTCACCTCATACTCGTTTTAAACAACTGTTAATTTTTACCACTGTTTCAATATTACGCAATGTAATTGATTCATTTTTAAAACAAAAAAAGAGCATTGTAAACCATTGAGCAACAGTAATGATTTCTGGTCATTAAGCAGCTTTGAAGTAAACTGTACTTTTAATTTGATTTATGATACAGGTAGTTCACTGGTATGATCCAGTCTGGCAAGTTTTGTGCTTATGTGGTGTTCCCATTCAGAAAAAAAAAATTATAATTTCAACATACTAGAAAGTGATAGAGAAATATTTGTTGCAATTATAATATATTGTCATGAGTCATATGTGGTTCCTTCTGAAGTATAAAAGCTTGCTCCGTGATTAAAAGCAGAAGTAAGCTACACAGTAAGCAAGCTACTGTAGGACTTTTAAAAAGGACCATTTAACATAAAGATCAAACTGCTTGTAAGATGCTGCAGCTACCATTAAAAAACTCTGAACACATTCTAATTATCTTTTTTTTTGAAGGCTGCACATGAATATTTTAACAGTATGACTGACATAATTTGTTCTTATACTTCCTATTTTTAAGGAGAGATTGAGGCAGCTATTAAGTATTTAATACTTTGTACTCACCAGCAATTTGATTCCCTGATGTAGAGATAGACAGACAAATTCATGCTAGCAACTGAAGATGGTATTTTGCTGGTACAATGTGCACTGTATTTTGGTTCCTAACATGTTTAAGCGGGATCCTTGAATGACATTTGACTTATAGGCCAAGATATTCATAACTACTTTTAACGCATACACAGATCAGCTGGCAGGAACCTATCTGTTTGGAAATCCAGTCTAAAAGTTGTGTGACTACCTCTTTGGGATTGAGATGTTCAGGATAGTCGCTGAGATACCAAACACAGTTTAATATTAACCTGTGTTTCACAGAAAACCCTGTGAAGTTGGCGTAAGTAAAGTTAGCACTCACTGCCGCAGAAATGCTACTTTTCCCTGAAATGATTTATAATTTGCACAAAAAGAGTTGCCCCAGGAACATTCAGATTTTCTAAGCAAATTTTCCTAGTTCTATTATGCAGCAGGATAACAACTGATCATGTCAGCTGGCCCAGCTTCCTAGCTGGATCTGCAGTATTTGAATATTTTAAAGAATTACCCTTAGGAGCCAATGTTCATACACTGAATTTACTATCTAGTCTCCTGAAGCAAGAGGAGGGAGAAAAAATCTGTGACCTGATAAGCCTTTGAAGTAGTGTGGTGTTTGTGAGTCACAACTTTTCAGACATGAAAGGTTTGCTTAGAAGGTCTGAAAAATGTATTGCAACCAGAGGTGTTCCAAAGGCTGCTACGAGTGAGTGAAACCTGCCTTTTTTTTTTTTTTTTTTTTTTTTTTAAGGTGTTTGAAAGAATGCCTTAATCTGTGCTCATGTTACTTGTGGCAACCTGCTGAGACAGTTACAGAGATAAGAGAACATGGTAAAACGAGATGGAAGAAAAAAAGTACTGAATGTGTCTTACTTAAATGAAGATATTTTTACAGTCCAAAGTGGGAATTTGTTCTGTATTCTGCTAGGGATATCTATGTGTTCTACAATCGTGTATCTATCTATAGTGATTTCCTCTGGAGGGTCAGTGCACATCAGTACTTATCACGTCCTGGATGCAGCTCTGGCTGGAGACAAGACCTCGGCCACTTCTTGAATCTTTACTTTTTCTTTCTTTTTGGACAGAAGTTATACAATTGTCAAATAAATGCAGGTGGGCTTCAACCTCTCTGGCCACCCCGCTCTGTATTGGCAAGGAGACCCAGAAACTGGATCGATTCCCTCAAGACATTTCTCCTGGAGTACTGGTTCCAGTTTCATTGGTCTGCTCTGCCTCATGTTTGTTTTCAAAACGTACCAGCAAATTTGATTTTAAAAAGTATTTTGTGATGAACATGACAGAGATATTCAAATCTGAAGGCAATGTGCATATATGAATCAACGAACAACATACAAAAGAAGTTGGCTTAGAAATCCCCATGCTTTTCAGCCATCAAAAAGCAGATTTGCAAAGCTGGACAGAAATGCAAACCTCTCACCCTATCACCTGGCCAATGTGCTGATGCGCTGCCCTTGAAAAACCTACCCAGAAAGGTTGTTAAGTCCACTCAGCCTTTCATATTCTACCGATTAACAAAGCTGTTGTCTGTCTCCTGTGATTTGGACTGACTTGGACAAATTGATTTTGTAATGATTACGAAATTCCTGTAACAAAACTGGATATCTTTTGTGGTGATTCAGAGGTGAAAATTTCTGCGAGTTCAGCCCTTTCAGCAAGTCAGCCACCCAGTAGTCTTACTGTGTTGCAACAATCTCCCCGCTATTTTAAAACAGATTAAAATTAGTCATATCTTTAAAAATATCTTAAATTAAAATTATTTAAAATTTGGAATTTAAAAATAATAAATAATATTTGTAATCTACTCATGAGGGTTCTACCATGGATTAAATACTCCATCACAGAATGTTGCACTGCTTCTATGCAAATGTTGATTTAAGGGGCTCTGTGCAATCTGAGCAAGCAATCAGTGTAGCTATCGCTGAATGAGCCCTAACGCAGAATCAGCTCTGCTGAAGATCAGCTGAGAAGTCAAAGGAAAGAGCCAATTTTCTACCGTACCTTTAAGAAATTCTTGTTTAATGTATTCGTGCATGTGAATCAAGCTTAGAGGAGCTGAAGAGTTTACCTGTTTTCGATAAAAGCACTTTAGACGCTATACACACAGTAAAGCCAATGACAGAGTTTGGGGAAAGAGAAATAAAGTATTCAAAGAGGTCAGACGTTTTATTTGGGATCATACGCACACACAATCATTTAATTGACTCATGAGGAGGCTGAAGAGCTGAAAGGACTGGGAGATTTCTCTAATTCTTTTGGATTGATGGTTTTCTTGACATAATTACAAAACAAAAAGTGAAACCTATGTCTTTTGTGTAGAAAAGTCAGGCATGCGCTTTTTTAAAAATCCTGTTCCACAACACCCTCTCATATTCTCTGTCTTTGGGACAGCACATAAACAACCCATGAAACATGAGAAATATTGAGCATATAAAATGTTTTAAAGAGAACTCAAAATCACTCTATTACCTGTGAGGATATACTTGAACAAATTTTACTTAGCGATACTCAGAAACTGTGGCTAAAATTGGCTCTGCAATTATTCAGCCTGCACCTGCGATTTCGGTCCCATTTTACCCGCTCACGCTCCTGGCACCACTATGGAGCGACGAACACCGCGCTCAGGCTCAAAAACGACTGCGGATTGATTGACCTTTAATGTCAGAGTGGCAAATATTTTTCACTAAGCCTTCTTTTTTTCCAAATATTGATCATAAGGAAGACATAGATGTAGCGGATACCAACCAGCAGCGATGAAACCCCAGGCGCGCGTCCCAGCCGGCCCCGAGCTCTGCTGTGCCTCCCCCGGGACATTTCTGCCATCTCCGCTCCTCCCGTGGCGCTCCCTCAGGCGCCGCTGGGCCCTCCCGAGGATCTTAACGTCCATGCAGGACCGAGCGTATCAGTACATATTTATCTATGTACGCATATGTGGGTTTTTTTTCGGGGGAGCGTTGGGTGCGGCGATGGTCGCTCGGCTCGGTGTGGTGGGCCCGCCTGGCACAGCCGCTGCCGACGGCGCGCGAGGTGCCGCTAATCACTTCAGGCAGTAATTAACGACCACAGGCAGCGATTGTGTTTCTGCGGTACAACACGACCACCTTCCGCGCACTCTTCTACTCTCTTCAAGCCCAACAGTTGTTTTTTTTTTTTTCCGTACCGCCTTCTGGGCACGAAAAACTCCCCATACTCAACCGCAGCCCCCTCTCCCCCCGCACCCCTCAGGGCTCCCCTCACGAGCGGCGCCAGGGCGGCCGCCCGCCCGCCCGCCTCAGCCTTCCCGCCGCGCGGCCGGGCCAGGCCGGGCCGGGCCTGGCTGTCACCGGCCGCGTCGCCTGGTAACCCGCGGAAACGGAAACGCGCGGGGCCGCCGGGGGCCGCCGGGAGCGGGGTCGGTTTGAACCGTTGGCCGCTCGACCGGGCCGGCTCTGCGCGGGGTGGCCTTTCCCCCGCTGAGGGGGGCCGGGACCCGCCGGCCCGGCTCGGCCCCCCCGAATCCTCGGAGAGTGAGGTAAAGGTGGCAGCGTGTCCCCGGGGGGCAGCTCGCCCGGGGGGCGCCCGGCCGGGGTGGGGGGACCTGGGGGCGGTTTGTGGCATCGAATCCCGCAAACGGGTCGTTCGCTGTGGTAAATCGCTGCGTATCAGCTCCGGGCAGACGGGGAGCTCTAAGGAAGCGGTTTGATAAAGGGCCTGAAGGGAGGAAGGGAGGGAGGAGACCGGTTGTTTTCGCCCCGCGGGGAGGGCGGCTGGAGCGCGGAGCCGGGGACGGGCCCCGCTGCTCGGGTGGGGGCGGCACGGCCGGGCCGAGGCCGGGGCCGGGGCCAGAGCTGGGGCTGGGGGGTAACGGGGTTTGTCCGCAGGGAAAGGCCCCGGCGGCTTCGGCAGGGCTGGCTGTTGTGTCCCGTCTCGGTTGGGAAAGAGATGTGCTAATTCCGAGCTCAAATCTACAAAAATAGCGCATGCTTCCGCTGGGGAGTTGGTGACCGGTGACCTTTAAGAGCTGTCTTTTCAGTACTCTTTCGTTAAACGATTCTGTCAGTTCGTTCTGCTACTTATAACTCACAGGTTTATTTGCCGGTTTTCCTCTTTTTATTTTTTTTCCCCCTTTAAAAAGCTAATACTAATTCTAAGGAAGAAAAACTTATGAATGGGGCTATGACAAGTTAATTTAGGTGTTTTACACGTGCGGCTATGACACAAATGCCTTTAGGTGTTTTATACAAATTGCGTGTAATTGAATACCTTCTTGTGTGGTTGACTATTCATTTTCAAATCTAAACAAACACGTTCTTGTAGATTACATTGAATATCCGCTGTTTGGAAAGAATTGCTCTTACTTCTGTGTTTATTTGAACGTAATAAAATATTTAGTTTTATTTTCCGTATAGCTCTGAAGCATGTCTTTGCATGGTCTAAGATGAACAGAGACTAGTACATAGTGGTATTTGATCTTTTCTACTTCAATGTGAATAATTTTGCAGGTTACTTTGTGTTCTGTCAAAATGAATGGTGAAGAGGAAATATGGGAAAAACTAGATGCAGAATTTGATCACTGTGTCGTGGATATGAAGCCTCATGTTCTAAAACTACAGCATAGGTCAGGTAAATATGGTAAAATGTGCATATAGACAAAATTCTAGGTTACCAATAGTTATGATGTGTACTTGTATCATTTTCTTTAACCAGACACTTAATGTCTGATGTAACAAGGCACTGTGTTGAGGGGGGGTTTGTACAACTTCTAAAGTTGGATTTTTTTAGGTACCTGTTGCTGTTGTTTGAGCTTATCTGTCTTACCTCGGTGATGTAAATGTGCTTTTTCATAAACACATTCACGTTTCTATTTTTTAAAAAAACTTAATTCAGTAGAAATTAAAAGCTTCTGGATGGCATTGGTTTTGAGATTGCACTTACAAAACTGCAAATATTTTTTAGAGAGTAGGCTATTAAAATTTGGCTTACGAGGGTGCAATAGTATAAACATCAATTAATAAATGATGTTTTATAAATTTAACGATTAGAACAAACTGGTTATTATTAAAGGCATGAACCCTACAAATTAAGGCCTTGCTTTGTAAATGTTTAATCAAATGAACAATTTAATCATCTGTTAGCAATACTTGTGTAAATTGAGATTTTTAAAATGAATGAAGATTTATTGTGTGTTTAAAATATTAACACTCATGCAAGCTTTATGTTGTAGTTAATGGCAGCTCTTGCATTGAGTTCAGAATTCCTGGTGACTTACATCAGACTTACTAGAGATTGATTCCGAACATGCTATATCTAGAAGTCATGTAAACTTCTGGTAAACATGAATTTATAGAAAACATTTTTGGATCATGTAAATTTGAACTGTTGTTAAAGACTTATTTTTAATCTAGGTATTTAACCATTTTTTTCCTTTGGTTCGGTCTTTTGATTTTTTTTTTGTTTGTTTTGCTTGAAACTTTTGGATAGAAGGGAAACATCTACAAAATGGTGACCAGTAATGGCTTCTGTTTTTTCTATATGTCTGATTTGCTCTGAAAATGTATCGTGATTATTTTTATCTATATTTTTAGAACGACAAAGATGTGCACTGTGGATTAAAAAACTATGCGAACCTTCAGGAGCAGGCACAGGAATAGTGGGAAGGAAGAATCGGAACTTATATGCAAAACTTTTGCTCCACATGCTAAAGAGAGGCGTGCTGGAAGGTCCTTTTACACATAAACCAGAACCAGGAATACTGAAAACTTTACCTTCATACATGGTGGGTGTAACTTCTTTATCAGACAAACTTGCTTAAATATATTCTGAATATACTCCTAAGTCTTTGATTTGGCAAAAATGTGAAAAAGAATTCTGAACTAATTGAGTGGAATTCCATGTGGTAAATACAGGCATTTATGTTGCATATCTTGTAATTGGTGTTGGAAAAAATCTTTCAGTGTGCAAAACCTTTTACAAGACCTATTTCTTCTTCAAAATTTGGTTTCAAGATGACTTATGAAAATAGATGTTCTTAAGGAACAGAAAGATAATTTTTGTCTAATTATGTGAAAAGATGTAATAAAGGACTCTTGAGGCTATATTTTGTCTTAATCAGCAGATAGTTCTTGTGAAAGGAAAAATGTGCCTAAATGAGGTGACTAATAGTTTGACTATAGTAGTCTATCTTTCTATAGCCCATAACGCTATAGGCTATCTTTCAGTCCAGAAGGCCAACCGCATCCTGGGCCGCATCAGCAGAAGTGTGGCCAGCAGGGCGAGGGGGGGACTCTGTCCCTCTACTCCACTCTCGTGAGACCCCACCTGGAGTACCGCCTCCAGCTCTGGAGTCCCCAACATAAGAAGGACATGGACCTGCTGGAGTGTGTCCAGAGGAGGGCCATGAGGATGATCCGAGGGCTGGAGCACCTCTCCTATGAGGAGAGGCTGAAAGAGTTGGGGCTGTTCAGCCTGGAGAAGAGAAGGCTCTGGGGAGATCTTATTGTGGCCTTCCAGTGCCTAAAGGGGGCCTACAGGAGAGCTGGGGAAGGACTTTTTACTGGGGCATGTAGCGATAGGACGAGGGGGAATGGCTTTAAACTGGAAGAGGGCAGGTTCAGATTGAACATTAGGAAGTTGTTTTTCACTTTGAGGGTGGTGAGGCCCTGGAACAGGTTGCCCAGAGAGGTTGTTGAGGCCCCATCCCTCCCCCTGGAGGTGTTCAAGACCAGGCTGGATGTGGCCTTGGGCAACCTGGTCTAGTGGGAGGTGTCCCTGCCTATGGCAGGGGGGTTGGAACTCGATGATCTTCAAGGTCCTTTCCAACCTAAACCATTCTATGATTCTATGAAAGAAAAGATAACAGTATTTTGCATAGATATTGTTAAGCTTGCAGTTTGTTTTCTAAAGACCTGAATATACTGTGTAAATCCTTGGCATCAGCTTTAGTGAGACAACAGTCCTAATTTAGGCTAAAATTACGTATACTGGAAGAAGTACAGTACTGGAAAACATTTACACACCATTGCCAGTTGTACTAATTTCCATGGGTTGGGAAGGTAATATTTGCAGGCCTCATTGACTTCATTGGAGAAAGAGTTTTTATACTGCAGATATTCCTGCAAGAAATGACATTAACAGTGTAAAGTATATATTTGTGTAAATATATTCTAGTGTTGATTTTGCATTTATTTTTATTATAGTCAATTTATTTTGATGAACCAAATTCAACAAGAGTTCAGAGCAGTAGCACAGACTGCTTACCTGACTGGGTAATGGGAGAACTAGGAAATGGTGAATCTAAGCTTGAGGAATCGTGGAAGGTGTCTTCTAAAGAGGAATCATCTTTAGCAACACCACTTACATACGGGTAAGACTTCTGTATTTGCTTTATTTGATATTTGATTCATATTTAATAGATGTTTGATTTGATAAGATCTGTCTGTATGTTTGAATTTGTATGTATGAATTTATTACTCTCCCTCAAGGACTCATCTTGAATATAGTTTTTGTACTAAATATACAGAAACTGTGGTAATAGCTTCTAACTTAATGGTGGCTTTTATACTTTTTTTTACATTCCTCCAGTATGTCTTCTCTGGCTCCTGTAAGTCTTCTTGCATGTCCCATTACTCTATCCTCTTTCCCTTCTTCTTTTTCTCCTTCCCCTTTCAGTTACAAACACTTAGCATGGAAAATCAATAGGCCAAACTGATAGTTTGAGAAATTTTGAAAAATTTAGGAGCAACTGAAGAGAGGGCTTTATAGTGATTTGGACTGGTGATTACCATGGGGTACTCATGACCTGCATGAAAAGCTTGTTTGCTGATGTAGAAATAATAACTTTTTGCATCATTCTTGTCTCTCTTCATCTTAATACTCTCTGTAGACTTGGTAACATCCTCTGTAGACTTCAAAAGTAGATAATACCTATTGTTCTGATGATCTAAATAGCTATCAAGTAAGCTGGTACTCTGGTTATGTTTTTCAGACCTCAGATATTATGGTGGCAAAGCACAGCAGTCACAAGGCAAGAGACAGAATTCATACAAAATTACTTAACTGGGGGAGGGAAGCACATACAAATGTGGACAGGCAGTAAGGAAGAAGTGATGTGGTAGAGGCTGTAGAGATGCAGAAGGCTCTCAGGCAAGATTTTTCTTGAAACAGATCAAAACAGTTGCTATCCCCTTGGAGTTCTTGTACAGTCCTGTTTTCTGCATGCTGATGTATGGAAACTGGAAAGTGGTGTTAACTAATGAAGCTGAAGTGGATTAATCTTCACTATTTCTATACAGTTCAAAATAAAAGGAATGTACAGTAAGCAAGTGAAAAAAGTGGGGAGAGTAAAAGTATAGTATTTTATAAAAATGTAGTCTAAGGTCATAATGCTGAAAGGAGCTTTTATATAAAATAGTTTTTAATGGCTTTTTTCTATAGAGAATAAAAATATAAACAAATATACAGATGGTAGATTTAAAGAATGTTCTATCATTGTTGCTCATGGGTGTTTTAGAGGAAACAGAATAGTGGCTCCCTGCAGATAAGCAAGTTTTGCTATTTTATGATAAAGGAAGAAAAGTTAGATACGTACAAAGGACGAAGGATTTGATCCATCTTTTGGCGAGCATGTTAGTTCTCATTAAACACTTATCTGTTTGTCTTGTGTTTCATCATGGCTTCTTTATGAAATTGCAAGATTTCTTTGTATTTCCCGTAAGCTTCATGAATCTTGGATTACAGAAGGTCAGACTGGACTAACTACACTTGTTAAAACTTATGAGGCTAAAAATCAGAGCTGCTGCCTGTGGGATACTCTGCCGTGTTGTTTTGTTCTCCTGTGTGGGGAGGATTGTTTGCAATGACTCCATCCTTATCTGAATAATCTCTCTCTGAGTTTTGTTTAAAATGTTTTGATTTATATCATGCTGTCTATTACAAATACATGTGCTTTGTTGGTGACTAGCACCCCCTGTGCCTAGATCCTGCATGTTTGTCATTAGGATAACGCAAAAAAATCAGTATTGCTTATTTGCAGCTGTATAGCATAATCCTGAGTGTCTGTAGCTGCACCTTGTTATGGCAATCCATTGGACAGTCTCTTTTTGTAGGTTTGCAGGAGCCAGTAACCTTAAGCTGCATCCTTAGTTCCAATCAGTTTGGTATAGAGCTGTTTACAAAGCAAGTCAAGGGATTAAATTTATCAGGTTATTAAGGCTTGTTTTCCTGTTGGCTCAGAAAAATGTCCCTGCGGTATTGAAGGTGTGCCGAGCTGATCAGTTGGACACTGTTGAAAATCATAGGCTTCTTTTCTGTCCTATTTTTTGGGTATCTTAGGTAAATTTTAGGTTAATCTACATTCTGTTCTTAAATATTTACTTTCTTTCTAGTTTTTCTTATGCAGTGCAACTTTGCACTGATTATAAAGATCTATGTTCCATTTTTTTAATGTGGCTGCATTTCAGTCGTGGATGGAATTGCCTCTTGTTTGCTCATTTTGAAGTTTAGTTAATGTTTAAGCTCTCTGAAATCCTTGGTGAAAAAAGCACTCTTAGAGGTAGGGCAAGAATACTATTTGAAACTCAGTAGGCTCTGTACAAGAGAAAGTATTTGTTCTACTTTTGTATGAAACTTCTGATTAGCTTTCATTGCATTATAAATGCTCTAAAGTTTTGTTTCAGAAGTCTAATGCCTTTTTTATGTGTTCACTTATCATTTTCATAAGTGGCTATAATTAGCTGTTTGTTTTGGTTTTTTTGTTTTGTTTTGTTTAGGAACACTGATGTTTATGCTATATGTATCACAGTGCCGAGTCTTGCATTTTTAAGTTTTTCAGCCGTGATTTAGGTGGATGACAGAGAGGCACTCTTGCAAGTTACATCACTTTGATATTGAGTATCATGAAACTTTTCATACTTACGTATCCATTTACTATGTGTAATTCTAACAATTATTTCAAAAGTTGCTCTTAGGACTGATACATCTCCTCTTTCCAAGTCCTACAATGTTAAAACTAAGGGGTCATCTGGTTGCTCACACTCAAATGCTCTGGTATGAACCTGTGGTTCTGATAGCAGACTTGTGGTTTAAGCAACAAAGGTGGAGAATGGGGAAATTGCCAGCTGTGTTACCATATTACTAGTTTAGGCTTGGTGATACAAAGAACTGCTGGGAAGAGCTGTCCAAATACCTTCAATTAAAAAAATTAGGTTTGATCTTGTGAAAACAAGGAATGTATTATGCTTCAGAAATGCTTTTTGAGACCTCAGCTAAATCTGTGTTACATAGTGTTGTGCCATGTCAAGATACTCAGTGTGGATCTGATCAGATTGTCTTGGTCACTTGGAGTAGCATCATCATGGTAAAGTATCAGTCTGGGTATTATTAAAGCAATATCAGTGCAACTCTCCACCATTAGGCCCAATCTAGCATATTGATATCTCTGCAAGGCCATATTTGTGGCATCAAAATGCACCTAATTCTTCTGAATTCCTTACTTGTACTGTCAGCTGGGGTGTTACTTGAGTGGGATGCAGCAACATGCTCCTCCTTCTGCATCCAACTGGTGCTTGTCCTCTTTAAGGAAGGCTGAGGTACAGTTCTGCCTACTCCTTCCCTTGTATTCTTTGCCATATTTTTTCTCTTTTCACTACCTTGATTATAGTAGGATATTGGAAATCTGACCCCTTTTCCCATTTAGTATCTGAACCTAAGATTTAGCTTGGTCTGGCAGTTCCCTAAAATGCGGGTGGAGTAGTGAAGCTTTATTTAATTTGGTTTTTTTTTTTTTTGTCCTGTGGGACTGTAGCAATACCTACATTGGTGATCAACAGATGGTTCCCAAGGCTCTGGTGAGTTCTCTGGAGACCCATATTGCGTCTCCTGGCATGAAATAATACACAAGTAAGTGTGATGGAAGAAGTTACTGGTTTAAAGAAATCTGGAAATGAAACTTGGCTGTATGGGCACAGCTCTGCTAATGGGTAGTCATACCAAGAATGGAGCTGTGTCTAAGGAAATCTGAATTTATGCGTTGGCAATTAGAAATTTTGATAGGTCTGTAGATGACATAAATTAATCTTCATAGCAATGAGAAACTTATGTTAAATGTGTGAGTTAAGCAGGAAGAAATACTGAAGGTGAACATTCAGCTGTTACGTTTTGTAGAAATAGCTTATTTAATACTTGTTTACGTATGTTGAGGTGCTAGCTATACTCAACATACAGATCCTGTCTTCCTTTATATTTATAGTTTTGAATGAGCAAGTGCAAGTAATGATTTTCAAATCTGTAGTTTGCAGAGAGAGCCAGCAGATGGTGATCTTGTTACATTATACTTGTCCCTCTACTCAGACTGTGTATTACTCAAACTGTATCCATAAGCATGAAATATATGTAGTTGGATGAAAATTTTGCATGCCAACCGTGACTCAGTTCTTACAGATAGACTACAACATTTTCTCAGGGTAAAATAGATAATGTCAGTGAGAAATGTTTGAGTAATTTTTTGATGTTTGTTTATCTCAAGATTCCCTCCTTTAAAAGAAGCAAACAAATGGAGAAGTTCTTTTCACAGTTATTTTTATCTTGCAATACACGTACTTCTGTGTATGAAGATTTTTGTCTTTTCTGTAAGGAGTTGTTTATCTGGCTAATAAAAAGCAGATAGACAAGCCTTACTTGCACACTAAGGTGTAAATGAATAAGACCGAGCCAGCTGGTGCTGGAAAGGTGCATCTTTATTTTAAAACATCAGAGAATTGGTTTTAGCAATGTGTAGTTTGGATTGAACAGGAACCTGGTCTTTGTGACCCCACAGGAAAATTCTACTGCATGTTTATAGATTATGATGCCTGAAAAACATTGTTAAAGGTTAGTGTGTAGCTGTGTTGTACCAGGAGGAACCAGTGAGTTTCCCTTACTTTGTTCCTAGTAGGAAATTATTTACTAACCTCCTTTATTAGCAGCAAATTACTTCCTCCTCCCATGCTAGCTCACTGTTTTGGCTGAAGCAGGAGGTCACGGGGGTGGTGTTGACTGTGACCATTCTCCACTCACCTGCCGTGGGAGGAAAAAGAAATAATCTTGTGATTTCTGGAGCCTGTCTCATATTAGCAGAAAGCTGGACAAGAGAGTGAACGGGTTATATATGCTTGATGTGAGCAAAATTGTGCTCTGTCTGTAATGGTCTTTTCAAATTCCGTTTATTGAATCAAGTAAAGCAACTTCCTTTTCAGTTCCTCTTCAAAACAGCAAATATAGAAATAGGAATATATCTGGAGTTTTTTCCATGTTTTGTCAATTTAAAAATATTACCAGTAACTTGGGTTGATTTGAATATTTATTGATATTCCTGAATCCCTTAATGATAGGGGCATGAATTCTGTTTTCTCTCATTTTAAACAATGGGAACTTTATTGAATTGTTAGGTAACCTGAGTCTTATTGAGAAAAGAAGACTGGTAAAAGTGCAGATTTATTGACAGGCAAAGATTTATCTCCTTTTAATGAAAGATAATTTCGTGTCAAATGAAATCTTGGTAAGAAATGCATATTTGGAATGCTAGCGACAGTCATTGTACTATTATATCTCTTTTGATCTTTTTTACCTCTAAAACTTTACTTATCTAAACTATTTACTGCTTTGTAATTGTTACTTTGTGTCCATGTATGTTGTTGGTATTTATTGGTGCTGGAAGGGAAGGTACCCTCCCAGTTGTTGTATTTCACTGTTCCCTGCTGTTTTGATGAAAGCTGGGGTGGTGTGCTTCATTAAAAGTTTGTCTGTGTTTGTCTTCCTAGAAGTGACTGGTTTACATTGTACATCCAACAGTTGTCTTTCTGTTCATAAACACTTAATTCGTCTCAGTGTCTTTTTGGCATAGCCTCCTGTCTAATTTCCTGCCGGGTGGAAAGAATGAAAGGTATTTTAATGGTCTGACTTGATTTTAATAGAATATTAAGCTAGTCATAGGAAGGTGAACGGACTAATAGGAGTTTTTAATTACTTTAATACATGTGGATTTGACATTGGAGTATATACTGAAGGGTGTTTTGCTACTGCTTTGGATCTTTTGCTATATCAACCTATATGATAAACTCTTATAACTTTTATTCTATTTTGTTTCAGATTCTTTTCTTTCACTGTTCTATAGTTGAGAAAGGTCTGTTGACTGGGTGCATCAGTGGCTGTTATCTTTACCTATCTGCTATTCTTAATTTCTTTTTGTTCAAATGCTTTATTTATGACAAAAGCTTTTCCAAAAAATCCCTGTCCGCTTTTTTTCTCTACTGGACAGAGTACTTGCTCATGCTGTACTTGTATCCTGTCTTAGAATCGTAGAATCATTTCGGTTGGAAAAGACGTTTAAGACCATCGAGTCCAACTGTCTTGTGGGCCTTTCTTTACCATCCCCCAAAACATACAACTTTAGTCCACAAAATAGAGCTGAAATGAAATTCAACTAATGCAGTCTTTATGACTTGTTTCTTTGACATGTTGCTCTCCACCCTGGCCTTTCAAATCATTGCTTTTCTGTTGAACTGTATGTGTAGTTCTTGCCCTTGTCTTCCGGTTTCTGTGTTATATGAAGATATACCTTGATCTAACCTCATACTTTTTTGGTCTTCCCAAAGTCTTCTCCCCTGTGGTGCGGCCAACCATCACCTTCATTCCTTTTTCTTCTCTGAGTTGTTGGACTTTATCCTGTGATGCCTCATATGTCGAGCAATTTTGTTTCAAAAATGTTCTCTTAGATCAGCTTTCTCAGTTAAGTTAGATTTGCTCTAAAATCTTTTGGGAGATGTTGGGTCATGTAGCAACTGAGAAATGCGAGGAACACCTTTTAATATATTTCTGGTGTTTTTGTTGGTGTGGGGTTTTTTGGCTGTTGTTTTTTTAATGGAATGCTTAAGGCTTTTGTTTGCCTTTAACATGCCTTTAGTAGGAAATTTTTCTTTTTTTTATTCTAATATTTCTGATCTTTACACCTTGACAATTATTTTCTTTTATGTATTTTAAAAGACTGTATTTTAAGATTAACATCTTTTGTGTGCCACAAGTTGTTGAAAATGAATTCTTTTTTTTCTGCTTACTCTTTTTGTTAACAACAGGGAAAGATTCAAGTACAATGAGAAGCCAGCATTAAGATCACATTCTATGAGTCCTCCTCACCGGAGAGATGAAGATAACCTAGCCACACCACTGTCTGTAAGATGCCTCTCCTTTTTTTGTCATAAAATTTGCTCTGGTTTCAATGAATTGTTTTTGTATATCCCCGTAAAGCTGTTATTTCTAATTGTGTGAGTCATGATCTCTGTGTACAAGTGCAGACATTTGGGAAGGAATGGTAGGAAGGACTAAAGCTCTTCAAAATCTGCCCTCTGCAAGTGCAGGGGAAAAGAATTTCTTGTAGGATGCTCTCAATTCATCCTAACGGTTGACCTCTGTTTAGTGTAGTGTTTTTAATGTCTGCTGCATTGTTTTCCCTAGGCTTGGCAAACTGACTGTATTGACATCATCTTGTGTTTTGCAATAGTAGATTAAAGAAAGCTGCATAGATGTCTTTGGCTCTGTCTAATGCCGGTTGACCTCTGAAAGAGTGAATTTTGGACAGTTTATTTTATCAAGCTTTCCACAACTAACATTATGGCTGATGGAAGGACAGTAAACAGACTTTACGTAAAACCCTTTCAATCCAAAATATTTAATGATATTGTATGTACAATTGCAAGCATTTAAACTGAAAATTCCTTCTGACAAATATATGTTATCAACAAGTATGCTGTTTTCGTTTGTGGCTGTGTTCTGTAGCCTTGTAGTGTCCAGTCTTTATTACTGGAGAGATCTGTCTCCTGTGGTTCCGTCACCATAGCCAGTCCATCTATAATAGCTCTCATTCCTCCAGGAAACACTGAATTTGCTGTACATACATTGTCAGTCTGCCCATGCTTATTTTTCAATTGTGTCAGAGTAACAGTTTAGAAAGATTGCAGCTGGAAGTGGGCTGTTGACACCTGACACATTTAGACCGTTCTTACTTGTCTTTACTGGACACAATTAAGAACTTATGAGGGCATGAAGTGCAAGTGGGCTAAACTGCAGGCTTGCTGCTGGGGCCTGTCTTTCTGAGGACGTTTGTGTTCTGCTATGCATTTGGACTAGAGGACTAGCAAGGGGATGCTTTATCACGGCAGGCTACAAATGGCCTGTGGGCAAAAATTGAATGCCTCTGCTCTAGAGTCTGGTTGATATGAATGTACTTACAATGTGTGTGTTGATTGTATATATACAAATGTAATTAAAAAAAAATGCCATAATTAAAGATCAAAACAGATGCTGGATTTACTAAATTTCTTCTTATTGGTTTCCTGTTTGTTTTACTTGACTTAAAGAAGTATTTCTTATGGAACAGTTATTGTAAAGAAAAGGATTTCCTTCAGTTTAAATCTGGATTTGGGCTTTAAAGTTTTTTGTTGTTGTTGTTGTTTTGGGTTTTTTTGTTGTTTTGATTTTTTGTTGTTGTTTTGGGTTTTTCTTGGTTAGGGGTTTTTTTATTTGTGGCTCTGCCACAGGCTTCCAGGGCAATGTTAGACCAACCACTGCACTTCATTGTTCTTCAGCTCCATATACTGGATTCTACTGTGATTACAGCTTTAAAAGGGCCTTTAAGTGAAATAATCCTCTCTTGCTTTGCCAAACAGTTTGACGAACATTTGGCTGGCTGGAACAAATAGTATCTTGTTCTGTTGTCAGTGACGCACAGATGTTCTGGCATAATTCAGGCCCAGGTAAAGGAACAGGGAATCTTTTAAGAAACATTAAGAACTGCCTCAACCGAGTGTTGATTAACTGAAGTCAAAGCTCCATTCACTGTATGCTCGTAATGAGTGAGCAGATTTAAAAAAGAGGTGCTTGCATGCCAATACACAAACCTCTTGCAAACAAAACTTAATGAGACAAAGTAATTCACACTTCAATGTTCTGGGTTTTTTTTCTGAATAGTGTTATATCTCCATTAAGGAAAATTTTCTGTACCAGCTTCCCTGTTTGATACATTTAATACAATCAGTAGTTACTGTTGTCCTACAGGAAAAGTTTTCTTCTGAAAAACATAGCCTTGAACAACAATAACAACAGTCCTGGCTGAATGTTGGAAATTCTTTCTGCCAAGAGGACCCCTATCCTTGAGCTGGGTAGCACCTACTCTGTCCTCTGCTTTTGCAGCTCCGCCCACTATAACTATTACTGCCTTACTATGCTTTCCTTTAATTTTTTTTTTTTTTTTGGAGGCTGATCCAGTGATCTCTGAATTCTGGATTAGCCCCACAAAAGGTACTGTGGAGACGGCTCATTTATAGAATAAGTATGTTGCCCAAAAAATGGAGTATTTTGGGTTTTGTTTAGTAAAATCCCCCTTTGTAAAGGAGGCTGTTGCTTTGGAAATAAGTAAAATAAAGAACATTGCAGTGAGGAGGCAGGCTAATTTATCCTCTGAATTCCTTGCTTAGCACAGTATCCTACTGGTAGCTGAGCTATTTAGATTAAAGCTGTCAGAGGTATCATGATACCATTAGGAAGTGCAGTGTAGGCATGGCCAAGTCTAACGAGAAGCTTTTTTTTAGACTATGTATCTGCCAGCTCTCCTGATATTTTGTTTGACTTTTTTATGTTCCAGGACCATCGTCATAAAAAAGCCATGTCTTTGGATGACAGTGACCTCGAAGCACGTCTCAATAGTTGGAATCTTGGGGTAAAATAAACAGAGTACATTACTTATTTATTGACCTGAATTGAAAACTCCTTAGCAATGTAGTCTGCATCTCTGAATTTAGTCAACAAAACTTTATGTAGGAATCAGTCTTTTAGAAATGAAATGGTAAAGCTTGGAAAAGTTAATTGTGAATACATGTTATCTTGAGAAGAAAATGTTTAAAATGCCTAATTTTTAAGCAATAATAATCTGATTGTATTTAATATAGTCACTGATAAATCAAGAAAAATAATAATACCTGCTGGTCAAAACCAAATGTTTTAGGTAGAAATTCAGGCTATATATCAGGTTCTTGATAACATTATTTTGAATTTATGCTTGTATAAATGAAAGAAGAGTTTGGCTTTCTATATTAGTATATACATTTTTTTAAGGAATACGGAGTTTGCTATCTGTTAATGCAACTCAACATATTTTTTTTTGCCAGAGCAAACTTTTGGAAGTGGTCAAGAGGCTTTTCATTTTTTTTAACTTCTTTCCTTCCCTTTTAATAATTAGACTCTTTAGACCATCTCTGTGGCTCTTCCTCATGGAAAGAATAGCATGTCTTTGTAAATTTGCTTTGCTGAGGAAAGAATCTACCTTTGTGGAAGCTTCTGCAGTACTTTGGCCTCTGTCTTTGCATAGCCGTGGCTTTAGAACGTGTTTGTGAATATGGTGCCTTTGCTATGATGCTAAGATTTGTCCTGACTTTGATATATCAAAACTAAAGTATCTGAAAGAGAATCTAATGTGGGGATGGAATAAGAAGGCGTTCTTTCTCGGACAGCTCAACAACTTCAGAACTACTGTTTATTGGATCTCAGCAAAAATGTAGAAGATATCTCCCCAAAGCTTTCCATGTTTACAGCTAGGAGGACTTTAATCTGTATTCAATTTTTTTTTAGACTCTAAACCACTTTTGTAAACACTTCTGTAAAATCAATATTTTCAAGCTATCCTCTTTTCTTAGGATTTGAACACCCTCTCTATATTTTTGGGCTGGTGTAGTGCAAGAGGTAAATATAGTGAGGCAGTAAATATATCTTTATAAGGAGAGATGAAAAAATTGCTAGCTAAGATCAATGTGAATCTGTGTTAATCTTCTTTGATGTTTGCATATACAAATTTAATATGTGGGCCTTGATCTATGTGTTGTTCTTGAGCAGTTAATAAAATATTTTGGACTTAGATGTATTAGATGAATTTAAATTTTATTTTAATTTAAGGCTACCGTTATAATAAGTTTTTATTCCCTTGGTTGTATTTTCTATGGTATGGATAATTCTAAGGTCCTAGTGAAGTTCCTTTTTTCCGTAGCTGTATTTTGCTGTATTTTTTCTGTTGTGTTGCTTTGTCTTTTTTTAACCCTTTCCCCTGTGCCACCAAATCTTTAACCTATTTGATCAGATTAATATTTTCATAACCATTTAGTTTTATTAAGATCACTTTTATTTTAATAAAGAGGTTTTTTCTTTTTTTTTTCTTTCGCATTTTCTGCTTATTCTCACAGGTTGAAAGCTCACTCGGTTGTGTTTGGGAGAGAGGGCAGCTGAAGTTAGGAGGGATGAGAGCTAGTTTCTAACGAACTACTTCAGCTTTGTTTTTTTAAATATAAAGTCATGTAGTTTCATGTTGTCAATTTAACCAGTTACCAAATAATCCTTATTCTTCCTGTGCTATTGTCAGCCCAGAGGGATATGACAGCATTTAAAAATCTTGGCTATTGCACTCAATGTTTTGTATCGATGGCTAGGTTCTCTTCAGTAAAAACATAAATGATAAGAGAGAATGTTAACTTTTTTGTGTCCTTCTTGGTGCTTCTCTTGCTGTTTTGGTGCCTGTTAGCATTCTAAATGCAAATTGCTTTCTTGCTTTACTGCTGAGAGAGAAGAAAGTCTTGACCTTGAGACAATCTGGGAGCTGCCTGACTTCCTTCTCCAAACTGAAGGTGGAGATTAGTGAAAATACTAGTCTGAGTGCATGGTATTGCTCCCTGGAGCCCCTTGCCTTATAGAGTAATATAAAAACAATTTCTAGCACTTACAGACTTGGACAAATAAGAGGGGAGAGTGAATCTCCAGAAAGCTTTTCAATAGCAGTCAACTCCAATTTGCGAGAGCGCTATGCAGGTGTCTGAAACAAATGTGCAAGCAGTCGCTTGCAGATTTTGGGTATTTGGGTTGTATAAATACCTGGATTATATGAACAGATAGTTGTAATACCCCGAGCTTTTAAAGCTGCTTTAAGGGGGAAACTTGCTCATGGCCATTTTACAAATTGTTCCAGTTGATGCTGACAAAGAATCTCTTTATATCCAGCATTTTTATATCAGTGTTGATCTGCCTGCTTGCTTATCTCTTTAATTTTATTTGTTTTTTATTCCTTTCTCTAATTGAAATTCCAGTTTGCAATCATGTTGTGTTGATAATGGATGGTTATTAAACTATGATGATCCTCCACTGATATGGGAGCACTCTTGGATAACAAATTGGCTACCGTGACACATAAATCAGTTTTTCAAGTCTCCTCTCCAGGGATGGTAATTAAACAAGTCGCTAGTGAGAGACTTTGATTGCCTGATAAGACTTGTTGGGAGTTAACCTGACAAAGAGGATTTGAGGTTGTAAAAAAGGGGTCTGTAAGTGGTTGCTGTTGAACAGTGTTTTGCTGCTATGGATCACGGCCTCCAGTGGGTTCTTAAAGGGTCAGAAAGTTTTAAGTAGAGTTTCATACTTAAAGAAGGATATGTAATTATTAAAAACAACAAAAAAAGGCTTGCTAAATGATGGCAGCACCTCAGAATCTGTAAGGTTTGAGTGCAAGATGTGACTGCTGTTATTGTAGGCATTTACATTGCCATAGGAGCATCTAGCTATCTTTTAATTGCTGGCCACATTTGCAGACCTTTTGAGAAACTTAATTTACAAGTGATCCCACTTCAGATGCAGAAGACCCTTGACCCAAAATAATACTTCAGTAGTGGGGGAAAATTAGGAAAGGAAATACAGAATGACTTTCACTTTGAACTGCCTAGTATAAAGAACAGTTGTTTTTAGAAAGCTTTTCAAAATTTCCTTGGGTGTGGTGGCATTTTTTTGAGTTTTACTTGTGTGTCAAGGAATAAATGGTGAGTCAGTTGCTAGCCCGGTAAAGAATGTGTGCTGCTGTACATTTTTCTTGCAATGATGGGGACAGAGCTGATCTTGGGAATTTCAGACAAGTCCTTATACAAGGATTTTTCTCAGTAAGAATCCTTGAAATTTTAGGAAGCTATTCTTATTTCAGGCAGGTATATATGGAGAATATGCTTTTATTCAAGAATGTGCAAATATCTGGATAGGTGCTCTAGGTAGACATGAGAAAAGCTTAGCTTCTTCCAGCTGCGAGTTGCTGCTAAGCCTTCACTGTTTCAGTGTAGGCTTGTCTGGATTATAATGACCAGTTATAAACTGTTAATTTATTTTTACCCTTATCTTTTGAGCTTCTACTTCTTTGATATACTCTAAATTTACTCTTCTTCAAAGGCTGTGTGTTTTTAAAGTCACATACTGAATATATTTTCACTTTTTATGATATGCTTACATCCGTGGCTGAGATTTTTTCATTATTATTATTATTATTATTTAAAATATTGTGAAAAGTTTTGGGAAATAATTTTATGCCTTCTCTGCTAAGCAGAGAGGTCACAGGTTAACAAACTGTAATATGGAGGCTTCAGATATTTGTTATAAGTAATCCTGTGTCATGTTGTTACTTTGAACTTTGTAGTTCTCTAGCTATTTTAGAATACAATAAAAAACCATCAGCTATCTTATTTTATTAACAGCTGTCAATAAACTTCTACATGTCGTTGCAAATTTAGTACACTTCATAAATGGGACATCCTCACCTTCCCTTTAGTTATGGCTCAAAAAATAATTAAATATTGTGAAATATATGTAGTGTCAGGAAATGAAGCTTGCTGGATAACAGAATTAAACTTGCATTTTGTGTTTTTTTTTGTTTTCTTTTTTTTTCCCCTCTTGTAGTTCTAAGCTTCATAGATTGCAAACAAACACAATTTTTGGATAGAAAGTTTAAGTTATGTAAAGGAACAACAGTGAATTAAACCCTGCATATTCTTACCTGACCTGCCTGTATATATATTTTTCATGATGCTTCTGATACAGTTTCATTTGTCACTGAATTGTAGTCAATTTTAGGTGTAACAAAGCAACTCCTTTAAACATCCCAGGAAATTCAGCACTTCATTTTGGGTAGAAAGCACATGAAGAGATTGTACCCTGGGGAAATAGCAAAGGGTTTTTTAATCAGGGAGAACATAATTTTTCATCATTGGAATTCAGCCAGGACAAGAATTAACTCTTTAGCTTTTACCAGAAGCGATGTTGGATCTTCAATACGAAAGAACATGGACACTCGGGTCTTGCCCAGGAGAATTTGTCATGGGAAATATTATTGCCTGATAAAGGTTTAAGAGGACTCAGACCAATGAAATTCTGCGGTCAGTGGCTTGCATTACGGTCTCCTTTCTTGGAGAAATTCTATATAACACAGGGTTAAAGTAGATGCAAGCATAGAGAATTCTTGGGTGGCTACATCAACAATGTATGTTATGCCTGTTTTGTGTACTTGGCTCGCATCTGCCTGTGTTTCCAGTCTAGTTAAGCTCAACCATTTCTGTACAAACCATTTGATTATCTTTTGTTTGGTTTCTTAGTCTGTCTGCTTACTATAAACATACCTACTGTATATGTTGTGGTGTTGGAGTGCAGCAGCACAGTAAAAACTTTCCCACAGTGAACTCCAAGTGGTGTTGTGACTTCAAAAAATAAATTCAACTTCCATGCTGACAAACAATCTGCATGTGCTTTAATGTCCTTCCACTAAGACTGCAGAAGCAGCATTAAAGTGAACTTCCCTGCAAATTATGATGTTAGATAAGAATGTCCTTACTCAAATTTCCTGAAGCTACTCAGCAGTTATTTCTGTAGGGAACATGCTGGCTGGCTGGGTTTGTTAGATTAAAGTAAGAACTTAGGGCAAGGTTCAGTTTAGTTGTTTACCATTTCAAAATCTTAAGTGTTCTTAACTCTTTCATGTGTGTTTTTTCCATCCTTGTTTTGAAAACAATCACATTTTGTCTTTGAAGAAGCTTAAGGGGGAATGTGTAACAAGCCTGCTGATCCAAATGTTTTTTTTTTCCTGAATCTTAACATATACAGCATACCTTTGGACTCTGGTACTGAACTGCAATAAGCTACACTTCTGCATTATTGAAGACAAGTATACCTTGATAAACATCGTCCACAGAGTGGAACGTGACTTTGGAAAGGGTAGAATGAAAGCATAACATTAGCGTTGTCGTTGCTGTGGTATTTACTGTGTCAAAAGAAGCCAAGCTTTGGTACGAGTTTCTGGACTAGGACAGACGTAGAGCCCGTAGGCTGGTTTCAGCCCAAGGGGTGACATGTAGTTGATGTCCTGAGGACGAGTGTTGTGGAAGTACATAGTGCTCAAAGTTGGGCTTTTTCTGTGCTGTCCTAGCTTTTGGGGGAAAACATTTCAGCTCGATTGACTTCTCCCATCAATGCTTCGCTCATTGCCTGCATTCATAGCTTTAAAATTCAGTGTTTCAGAAATGTTTAGTTTTTACCGCTTTATGTAGAAATGGAAAACACCAAAGTTAAAAATTATGGCTAGTCAACCTCAAATTCAGTTTTGGAATTTGTGACTTTATGCAGATTTCTGCCATACGTTTTCCAGTTTAAGAGAATTAAGTCTATTTTTGTCAAGTAGATTATTTGTGTTAAGTAACGGCGATCTGATCATCCAAAGCCTTCCCAGCTCTGCTTTATGAGGAATCAAACACTAGAAGGTGACCGTGCCAGTACTCACAAATTGAAACCTGGTTTGTTGTCTGTTTGACTGCCTAAGAGAACAGGAGAATCCAAAATCTTTTCTACAAAGAAATAAAAAATGCCATTTTTGTTAAGAAGTGGTATTTACAAATTAGAGTTCAATTCTAGTTCAAATAAAGATGTCTTTCATGATGACATTTATTTGGTTCATACTCTTAAAAAAGCATGTGATTTACTGTTCTTCTCATGGCAGTCCTTCAGTTTCATACATATGTATTTTGGTTTGTCTTTGACCTTTTGCTTATTATTTTTAAATTTGCATGTTTCTCATAAATACAAGCTTTTTTCTTTTTTGGGCATTCTTTATTGTGATATTCCCTCTTTAATGTGGTATAATTTTGAGAACAAGAAGTTTTGCAGAAGACCAGCATGAAAAGAATGAATGTTGAGACATTAAATGTT
Source organism: Vanellus vanellus (assembly GCF_965231255.1). NCBI lineage: Eukaryota > Metazoa > Chordata > Aves > Charadriiformes > Charadriidae > Vanellus > Vanellus vanellus. The sequence goes on from NC_138922.1 coordinate 11,862,322, forward strand.
TACAGATCAGTTTAAGTGGATATAATCCACAACAAGTAACAAAGTGGGAACATTTAACTTCAAAGCACATATGGCTGCTGTTACAAAATCAAAAAATGCAAGACTTAGGCCATACAAAGTATTAGAGACACATTTTCCTTCTTTCTCATAAACAAGTACGATATACCTTAGCTTTTTAGAGTGGTTTTGAAAGGAAGACTGTAAACAGCTTAATTTCATGGTCAGATAAAGTGTTTGAATTAATTGTAAATATTTACAATAATTTTTTGCTTTAAAAAAGCTAAAGTAAAGGGTGATTGTATTCATTTTGCATGAGAGAGAGTGCTTTTGGGAAATCATTAAGCCTTTGAAATTTCGTTGCACAGCCTTAACCTTCTGGGGATTCCAGCAGGTACTGACAGAGGCTTTCAGTGTTCCCTGCCGCTGGGTTTCGTGGGAGCCAGAGCAGGGCTCTGCCTTCAGCTCTTGGCAAGTCACCCTCGGTCCCGGGCGTCTGCGCAGGTGACGAGTAGGTGGGTGGGCTGGATGGGGAAGTAGGTGAAATGAGCTAGAAGGAAGAGTATAATACTAGTAAAATTAGAGAATTTTAGATAGAAAATACTATTGCAGGTACAAATGTGTAGGACAAAGAAAATCCTCCTAAATTTTCCTGGTTCAGAATTTCTGTACTTTTTATTTCTGTCTCTCTTGGTTTTTATTTTTTTTCCCCACTGTTATCCATCTTCTGTGGCTGATGCCCCATGATGTTCTCACTCCTGTATTCCTCTCCTCACCAATCTCCTCTTCTGTGTCCAAAATTGATTTTTTTTTTTTTTTTTTTTAGTAGGCGCATACGGGATTCCTTTACTCACTAATGTCTAACCATGTTTTTTGCATGCCAATCATTGTGGCATATTTTTAAAAAAAAAAGACACCGAAAAATCTCAAAATAAAACCAACCCGGGATGCTTTACATGAAAAAAAGGTTAACAGATCTGTTTTACTAAACTCATTGACAATAAAGAGAAATAGGTTTTTTTGTTAAGTCATTGTTTTTATATACTTTCAGCTATGGTATTGAAGTATTCGATATACTGTTCATTGGAATTGGATGTACATGTTAAACCTGCTACTATCTACAGCTACTTCTGGGTGAAATATGACAACTCTTCAACAGCATATAGAAATCCCACATAACCTTTTAGGACAGGAAATGAATAATAGTGTATCAAATTGAAATTTCAGAGGGATTAAGCCTCTTCTTCACTGATAAATTCAACACAAAAATTTATTCAATAACACTGGAGAAAGTACAAGCATTTGATATATTTGCCATGCCTCATAGATCAATTTAATCTTTTCGGGGGGGGGGAAGTCTAAATGTTGTAAGATGTGTATTGCAATCACATTCCTATTCCAAATCTCACTGCCATATTTTACAAGATTATACCCTTGAAAGCTTTTCTTGTGTGTTACGCATTCTCTGTGATGTGATGTTTGAGCCTCATCGTGTGAGAGAATTAAAAAGATATAGCTGTCTGATAGAGGAAGTGGGTTGTGAACAATGTGTTGTATTCAGATCTTAAAAACAGTGATTGAAAGAGCTGCTTTAATTATACATTACTGTTAATTAATTATTTCCTTATGTTTTGTCTCTATGAGTTACATATGTAGATGTATTTTCAATGCACTCAACTGTCGTTTTTCGAAACCACTAGATTACAATGATTTTAATCTCTACATTTATTCTAGCTTTACACCAACTTAAATGAAAGTTTATCCAATAAAGTTGGAAAACTTCTGTATAAGTGATGTATTTAGCTGCCTAAATTCTTTTAAAACATTCATTGATGGAATTTATACAACCACAACGGTTTGGGTAAAAAAAAGGGCATTTTTTGATCCATTTGCATTAGGAAACACTAGAATTTTAAACCTTGCTGAGCAGGTCATGTCCAACAAAATGATCTCTTATGAAAATTTTCTATTTGTATAACTTGTAAAACATGGCAGTATGTAATTGGACCTTTACATTCTGCTGAGTGGTTTTTTTAAGGATCATTGAAATGTTGTACAGGAGAAAGAATTACGCACAGGAGAATTAATGTGTGTGTTACTTCTAGGTTAGAGCCATGTATCTAGAGACAGTACTCTTTTGATGATTTGCAGATAGATAATCAAATTTTCTAGTGGAAAGCAGTTCTTGAACTGGTGTGTATGTCCAAAGGCATCCTGAAATCTGTTCTATTGTTCTTCTGAGTGCTATAGTTACTGTGTTAATTATATTCTCACTGGTACAGGTTACCTCTCAAAGTATGCCCCCAAAGTTATCATGACAAACTTTTTTGAATATTTGGAGGTATTTCTTGCTGTTTGTAAGAAATAATAAGACATTGCTGACATCATTACTTTTTCTCTGACTTGTTTTTCAGTTAGAAAATCCAAGATATTTGCGGGAAAAACCAATGCCAGTGTCTTTGGTAGGTATTTGTATTCCCTTGATATTTTATAAGGGCAAGCAAACATGCTTAGTGTTTTTTGTTTCTGGTTAAAATTGATTTTACTTGGAGTTACTGCTTTGAACTTAATAAGTTGTTTTGAACTTTTTTCTCATTCAATAGATGACACCCAAATTTGGCCTGGGAAAAGGTAGCACTTCTCGTGATGCACAGGTACTACTTCGAATGCATGAAAAAGAGGTAAGAGTTTTTTTAGTCTTTTTAGAAAAAGAAAATTACACCCAAATTAGTAAATTAGGCCATTCTCTTTGGAAATTGCGTATTCGCAAAGCAGTTTGTTATAGGAGGAAATCTTATGTAAGAGAATTTTTGCTGTAGTGTCAGGGCTTTTCATTAAGTACTTAGTGTATTTCCTAATTACTTAGGGTATAAAAAAGACTTTCTGAACACATTTGCTGTTCCTTTGAAGGACTTTTTACTGTAGAAGAGTTTGAATTCTAGGACTTTTCCAAACTACCTTTTAACAGAAGCAATGGAACCCTTTGATTTAGTGAGGATTTTTGTTTACTTTCCATATGCCTTTAAAAATCTGCAGGTCTAGACCTTATTTCTATTACGATCTACATTATTTCTCTCTTTGCCTCATCTAGCTCCAGTCCTCTCTTACTAATATGGGGGTTTGTATTATTTCTTTTGAACTTTGTTAATTGGTAAGATTAATGGCAAAGCTTGCCTATGTCATTCTCTCATACCATGTTATTTTGTGTGTACAAAAGTAAAGTTCTGTCATAATTTTTACCTGATTCATAGTTTAAGGAAGTTGTATGGCTATGATATATTTTTTTGTCATAAACTACTCAGTTTATTTAAAACATCAGTCATGAGATAAAACTGAAATATACCATGTTTAGCACATAGATATTTCAGATTCTTCTGAAACCATGTAAGCATTACATATTTTTTTTGGAAATTCAGTTAATCAATGGTCTGGTGGACCAGACTCCAGGAAAGGAAATTCAACACGTATTCGGAAAATGATTAAAACCCCACACTTTTCTCTCTTTGCCATTCAAATTTCTGTTTTCAGCCATATGCTCCTGGAAAATTGAGGCACATGTACACCCTTCCCTAGCTATCCACAAGTACTTAGACCTACATAGGACTCCAAATGTGTACGAGTTGGGAAGGAAGGGGCATCATCTGCAAATGGTGAAATCGTCCCTCCTTTTACATGGTGTGCTGTAGGACACTTATGAATTGGAACTGGCCCAAAGTTACTGTCATGGATATTTCAGAAGACATCTTTGACTGAGATTCAGGGGAGGTTAAATTTGCTTTGCCGATATTTCTATTGTCAATAAAGTAATGGATATGAAAGTCTGCTTTACGTTGATAGCTGAGGGCCTGATTTGATGCTTAAACAAGCAGCCTGATACGGTGATTGCACAATGCGTGTGCCTTTCACTTTCTCTGCTCTGGTCTAATATTGACTGTTCTTTTGTATTGACAATGTTCAAACCACCATTGCCTCAGGATGAGGCAAGGCACGGTTTCGTAAGATGTGAAAATAGACAAAATAATAAAGAAATTGAAAGCACAATGGTGTCATTTAAATAATATTTTCAAATTAAATAAACAGGAATGCATGCCAAGTAGCTACATAAAATACTCAGCTAATACTTCACTGGTTCAGTGGAAAAATCCTCTAAACCACACAGTAAAAATCCAGTACTTTTTGCTAATGTTACTCGACTGTGGGCTAGTTTAAACTGGAACGGTTATAGACCGTATTTCACAATCACCATGTGTGTGCAATTAAGTAGAAAACTTAAATGTGTTTTCATCTAATTTTGTTTGTGAAGCTCAATTAAGAATAAAGCCTTTTTCTTTCTAGAATGTAAATGTATTAACAGAAAAATAGTGCTGTACAAAAGAGTTTTGGTAAACCTTTAACTGTTCTCAACTTCTTTGTAGTAGAACGGGAGAACATAAAATAGGATAACTGTGGTTTTTTTGCTTTTAACCTTTAGACCTTTGTTCATAAACCATTCCTGCACCTGTTTTGACTTTGTAATGCCAAACACATGGCCATTTTCAATGATAACCACATCACAGTTTTATGAAAATGTGAGTATCATCAGGCAGTGGTTTTTAGTCATATTTTCCCCAAATACTTCTGACATGGATTAAACCATTTGGGAAACTGTCATTACCGAAAAATCATGGGTTCAAACAAGGAAGATGCAACAAAACAGGAATAGATCAGTTTTCAGCAGTAGAGCAAACCAGAACAGATGGCACGGCTGGCTTATCTTGATAAATAGGAAAAAGCGTCCCTTTGAACTTCACCTTCGGTCAGCCTGAGTGCCACCCAATACTTTGCGGAGCAGAGGAGGGGGGGAAAAAAGTTCTTATTCGTGCTTTTTCAGAAAAACAGAACCAATGCCACTGCTAATATATGGGTTTGACATTCTTCTGGAATTAAAAAACGAGTTTAGCTATGTTAATAAAACACGATGTTTTGTTAACCTTTCTCAAACAACTAGTTTATCTGATGTATCCTTTAACCAGGACAGAAGTTTTGGTGTTTCTTTAAAGATGATCTGTTTCTTAGTTTTTCATTTTCTCAGTCTTAATTTTTCTTAGTGTTTTTCTCAATTTCTTTCTGTATTATTTCTGTAAGCAAAGATATTTATTTATGTAGCCTCAGCAAATGAAACCTAAACACATCTGAGGCAAGAATATTAGAAATAATTTTCTCTTTTTATTCTTTTAAACTGAGGCTTATAATTAACACCAGGAGTAAATTTGTACTGAGCTAATACCAACTCTTAAATCATTATTTCTTTTTTTTAGGCAAACTGGCAAGCTCGATGCTTTGTGCAATAGCTGTATTATGAAGCTTCATCTATCTGGGTTAACTGAGAACAGCAAGCGTTTCCAATGTTTTTGTTGACTTTATCACTGTGTTCCTATAACTTTTCTGGTTTGGTTTTTGGAAATCCATTGATAAAGTCTTTGGACACTGGAGCACGGGTGCTTTTTGAGCCTCTTGTATACTAAAGCAGTCTGGCAGAAATGGTTGTCTTTCCTCCAGTCAGCTGGAGGAGTAGTTAGTGCAGCACAACTGGAGGGAGGAGTAGTTCTGGGGAAGGCAATGGGTGAATTTTCAAGAGGATACAGAATACCTGCAGGATAATTTTCACCAATTTGTCACATGGAATGAGGACTGAGGAACAGAGAGAACATGCTCGGGGAAAAGGAGAGATGAGCCGGGTAGTGAAACATAACTTAAAGTGTAGAGAATGGGAAAAAGACATCTTTTTCCCTTGAAAATGCATTTTCATGGATTGAGGACCAGAAGTAAGATGAAAAGGAAGAGGTTGTTTTTGGTTTTGTTGTTATTTTTTTTAATGTATTCAAGAATTCCATCTTTAAGATACAGCCTGTTTAAAAACTACTTCAAACCTTTATCTTTGTAATCTTTATTTATGTTTTTCTCCTTTTTTTTGTGAATGAGCACTCCCATTTGTTGCATGACAAATTTTATTTATAAAGATCATCAAGCTGTGTACATAGTTTTACTGCACCAAAAGTGTTGGGACCTAGTGATATATTTATGTTAAGATAAAATCAGCATGCTGCAGTGATGATCTTATAGTTAAGTCTTGGTCTGGCTAAAAGTGTTCTGAATTTAAGGTGTTGAAAGGAGCAGATTTACTGTGCTTCTCACTTATCTGGCAAGAGATCATAACTTGAAATGGAGAGAGTTGCATAAAGGCTGCGCTATAGATTTTCCCCAAGAGGGACCATACATAGAATGTAGAGGAAAGGATGCAGGGAGGAAAGTAAGTCATAGAATTTGGGAGGGAGAGTGGATAACAGTTGCTGGTGTTATCATAGAAAAGAGGTGTAGGAGGGGGGAAAAAAAAAAGAACACTTTAAGATAATATGTTTCTCTGCAGTTAGGGGGAAATGGTGATCTGTGAGCACTGTCCTTTTGGTTTTGATTTCTTCCTCTTAATTGCTAAGTTCTATAGAAAAATATTTAAAAACATGAATTAAACGTTTAATGCGTGCCAAATTAAAAGCAGTAAAACTAATATGGAGACAGTATCCCAAAAGAAGGACTCTTGTAATTAAACTGAGCTTTTACCAGTGTAAAATTAACATTATTGTGCTTTTAGCTACATCATGGATTTGATATTTTTTCCTCATTGAAAACAGATATTTTGTTCATGTCTTCCAAGAATGGTAACAAAATATATCAGTATTGTTCTCTTGTATATCATAATGAAATCAAAGTGTTTGTGTGCTCATGTGTATGTGTGTCTCTAGAGTGTAAATCTACTTAGCAGACAGATTTAGATACGTACGCGTATGGAATTGGGAGAGCTGAATACAGGTGAAGGAACCCCCTTAGGCATGTAATGGGGCTAGGGATCCTGTTTACATTTTTTAAGCTCAGTGGTACTCATTAATAATAGGAGGAGAGTGTTGTTCATGGACTTTGTGAAAGCATTTGGGTTGCTAAGGAATCCATAGGTGGGCCCAAAACTTGAATCTTACAATAACTGGAGCTTCGTGTGTTTGGAATTTTTTTTCTTCTGATCCCTCTGTTCTTTACTTCCACTTCTCTTCCTTTGTGGTTCCCCTTCTTTTCTTCTCCTGTTCATCCAGAACTGTCCGAGTCATACTTCTGCTCATAAATGTCTTGCTGTTTTCCAAGGGGTAAAAATTGTTAAGATTTTTAATTCTGGTGAATATTCCTGTTAAAATGTGGGAATGCATGTTGAATTCTGTTAACACAAGTGTGGCCCATAGGCAGGAGCAAGAAAATGCAAAAAGGCAGATAAAACTTAATTATTGCTTTCATCTTGATTTTCACTTTTCCGTAACGTTTTTCTTGTGACAACTTGGTTGTGAAAATACTGTTTTATTACCCTTAGAATTATTCCAAGCAGCGTGTATTGTGACTTTGAATATTCTCTGGTTCATTTCAATTGTCTCCTTTATCCACAAACCTGGTGTCTGTTTTGAATGCAGTGTCAGATTTATATTGAAAATTCAGTTGTAAACTGATTCTCACCGCCAAGTAATCATTCTGAATAGTAATCTGTTAGTTCATGTTTAAAAACGCAGCAATCTTGACTTCTGTTAACGTAATTCCTGGCTGATTAATGTCCTGTTCCTAAGAACATGTGCAAGTTGTCCATTGTCTTCCGTGTGAGGAAATCGCATCCTGTCTTGCTTTGATAACTCTTCAGAATGTAATGTAATAAACCCCAAACCTTATTTTATTGCTAGACTGGTGTGAGACATACAGTGTATGTCAGGATGAGACATGTTTTCATAAACTGACTTGTGATTTATAATTCCTGATACTAATTGGTCTGGTCATGGAGATATATACGTACATGTACAGTTATTTATTTATTTTCTTTGCAATAGTTTGTGAACTATGTCTTTAATTATTGCACATATGTGCTGGAGACATTGAGAAAGATCAAAGAGGTAGGTTAGCAATTCAAACTAGTGTTTTAACCAGTAGAATGTCCAGATGGTTGCCAAGCAGCTGGGAATTAATCTTTTGCTGCATGATTAATCTCTACCTCAAAGTGTCTCTCCCTTTAAAAGAAAGAAGAAGAAAGTTTGATTTTTTTACATGTATAGATCCTGTTTTTTAAAGAAGAGACATTGACTAGAGAAAGTAGGTACTATACACTGTTCTTGCTACATGTTGCAATTGTGAAGTAAAGGTAAAAGTACACTGTTAATGACTGTTGTAGGAGATCCTGAAAGGAGTGTAAAACATTCAGTAGCTGCTGAAATACAACATATTAAAAATAAGAAATAACTCTGGGGAAAAGTAAGTGATGTCGACTCAGTGTGGACAGGCTCATCTGCTTCACTGGACTTGGCACTGTGCAGAATTATATGAAGTTTTCAAGTAGTATCTACTCTTTTATTATATTCAGATTTTACTAAATCCCTTTGAAATCAGTAGGATTACTGTATGTTCACAAGGTTCATCTGGGTTCAGTTTTGAGTGCTGGCAATTGAAGATAGTTTGTTGCATTTTTGAGCTGTCTTTTATGAAATAGCATCTAATAAGTTACTACCATGTAGAAGCTTTCACAATTCCTAAACATGTTTTGAACTTTTTTTGGTACTTAGTAATGTCGGAGTCTCTACTACAAGCAGCAGGCATACTTGTTATGTACGGCAGTGAGACACTTGCCACTCCGAATTATGCTGTTAAGTACTATGATATGCTGTAGTGCTGATGTGGATGTTATGTTTATTAGCTATATAAAACATCCTTTAGAGTAAAAATACCATTTCAAGTTATTACAGTTGTTGGGATACAAAGCTGTATGCTTTTCTCCCTATTCCCACCACCCCCAACATGGAAATCTATGAAAAATACATTGTTCTCTCTTGAAAGAGACTAATGACATTTACATATGAATAAGAACAATTGTCCATTCAATTATTTTTCTGTATACAGCAAATGTGTATTAGTGTTCAGTGTCATTTAAAAAGTCAGACTTTTCCTGACAAGAGAAAGCTGGTATAATTTGATCTAGGACAAAATCTTTCATTTTTGGTGGCTGTAAAAATGGGGCGACGTCATATTAAATTTTTAATTAAGTGAATATTTAGTTTCTTTTCAAAGAGTGCCCTGTAAAAATATTGTAACTGGAAGTAGTAGCTGTAGTGTTTGTAAAGAGTAAAGACACAAAGAAGGTTAGATATGTGGAGAGAAGTATAAATGTTTGTTAGGTCAAATAATATAGTCCAGATCATAAACATAGACTTTTGTGGAGGGACCTTTGAATCTGGGCAAAATGCCACGTTTATAAAGGGTCTTTTTACATTCTAATTTCTGCCTCGCATGTTTCACTTGTTTGGTACTTCTTTTCTTTCAGTCTGTCTCTGGTTTGTCCAGACTGTAAGCTCTTTGCAGCAGAGACTTTACAAGACATTTATTTCACCTTAGGCATTGCGTTGGATAAAAATATTGATGATATTCAATGCAGAATTTGGAGTGGTTAATATAGCTGCTGTTTCAAAATATAGCTATACATTTATTTTCTTTTTGGAAAAATTTCTGTGTTGTGCTTGGAGGATGAGCACAAACATGAGGAAAAAAGCCCGAGGTTAATGTGAAACCCAGATGGAAAACCTGCTTTTATTGCGTGTAATGTTCCATTAGGAAAAATATTATTTATGACTTCCTTTAATTTATAGGGTTTGTTCTTAAAGTCTGATAGAGCCTTGGAAATTTCAATCAAGCGAAAACAGCCAGGTGGCAAAAGTACACACCACCATCCCCTCCCCTGCCCCTCCCAAGGCGTTTTTGGGAAATGTCTGCATCTGAAACAGTAAGAAACAATGACCCTTGATACTTAAAAGAATTTGCTTTGCATATCATAAAAATTCCTTGTGTCAAAGACTTAAAATAGTCTTCCTTTGTTGTATGGAACTCCGTTTATCAAGGGAACCAGGCTGGACCTCGGGGAGACACAGCAGGTACTGCTTCTGTCCCCGGAACTCCTCTTGAAATCTTAACCTGTAAAGAAAAGCAAAATTCTCAACAATGTTCCCCCCCCACACACACACCAAAATGTGCATCCTTATATCTCGCTCGTTTGTTTGTAAGGAGTTTGGGTAGGGCTGCAAGCTCCTCTGTGGACTTAAGTTGCTTTACATTGGCACAGCTTCAACGTTCTCCTGATTTTAGCCTTCCTGGAATTTTATGGTGAACTGTTACACACAAGGTCATCCACATCAGGTCTGTCTTGTGTTTTGTTCAAGTCTTGAGACTGTTTCACCTGTTTTTCCCCACAAAAGTTTATTCTAAGTAGTTTAAGTGAACAAGACAGGCTTGGGGGTCTTACTTAACTCTTCCAAAAAATAGCTTGTCCTCTTGCCCATCTTTTAGACTTTGACTAAAGATCACTAAACTCTCCTGTACAATGTGCTCCTTCAACAGCATCTGTGCTTGCAAGGAAATCAAATCTGTTTGAGCTTTTAAGACCTGTTGGTCATATTTGATATTTTGGTCATGATGTGCACATCTCACTTTGGTATAGACCTAGAACATCCGTGAGTCTTCTCTCCTAATGTACTTTGCCGGTTCTAATTTTCCAACTCTTGGCTGTCATGAGAAGGGAATATGGTCACCACATTCATCAGTGTGTGAAAGACGAGTATTCCTGTATTCATCTTACACCTTTTTCCCCTTCCTGCTTTCTTTTCCTACTATAGAGCCACTCTCTTCAGTTAAAAACACTTTGAGAGTAGATACTCTTGAAACTGCTTAGTGAATATAAAATATGATATTAAGTTATATATCATGTGACAAATGTGCTGGTTTCAGACATCTGAATGCAATGAAGTTGGAAATGAACGGTGTTTTTTCCACATACTGTAAACTTACTGCAAGTTTTTCAGCAGTTCAGTTTTGAAAATGAAAGATTAGTTCCAATATGATTAAATTTTATGTTTACTGCAGAAATTTTTGTACAAAGAAATTTTCTGTTAGGTATTTAGCTGCTTATTCGGCCTCTTAAATTACTCTAAATGTTGTGAGTATTAATACACCTCAAAGCTAATCTTAACAATTTTTGAGGGTACAGTGTAAGATAAGGAAATAACACAATAAAATAAGATAGCTTGTTGATTATGATGCGAGATGCACTGTTCCAAATTACTTTTGTCTGCAGACAGCATGTCTTTATGTGTAATAAATCTCAAATGTTTTGCAAGTACAGTATCTCCTGCCTTGGCCTGCCTGTATAGTTTAAAACAGTGTATAAATTATCGATATTTATTTATTTAACCCTGGATGTGAAAATTCAGTAAACATGATTGGGTAGAAAGTTCTAGTTGTTTGTTGGCTTTGTGGTTTTGTTTTTTGTTTGTTTGTTTTTTTCTTAAGAAACCTTTTTCTTCTATGAAAATATCAAAGCTTTGTATTGTGCACTGATTTCTTTTAGCAGCTGCATAACACCGAGACAAATAAGTTTTGTCGTATATTGTAAGATATACAAGTCATTGTTCTACATTGTTAGTTCTTACTTTGAAGTTCTCATTTATTGTTTACATCCTTCTCCCCCTTCCTCGCTTCCTCCCTCCCTCCCTCCCCCGTATATTCATAGACTTGGAAAAAAAGCTGGCACGCAAACAAGTACTGTTTTGTCAAATATCCCCAAAAATCTCTGGTGGATGTTAAACCTTCAAGGTGCCACCTCTGGCCTAAGGGTGATCCCAGTAATAAAGCCAAGTGAGCAGTCATCAGTAGTTCAAAGCCGTCTCTGAACTACAGCCTCAGATTCGTGTTGTTTGTCTGCTTACTCGTTTGCTTTTCAATCAGCTATTTAAATATTTCTACAAACTTTTGTAAATGGTGACAAGATGAATGTTTGTCTTCTGTCATGAAAACTGAGATAACACCTTTTTTTGCTAAAGATTTATGACAGTTGCAGATTAGACTCTATGGGTTTCAGTTTGACAGTTATTATTTAAGTTTTCATAGCACCCAACCTGTGCTGTGAAATACGGGACAGTGATACGATGAAACCTCATTTTCAGGTAACTGCTGGTTTTGGTGGTGTTTCGTTTTTTTAAATTAGGAAATAAGTGTGACTAGGCACATAAAAGCAGTTCTGTAGATACCATCCTCCATGGCTTTAAATAACAGGGACAGCACAGATGTTTGACATCAGTAATGTTTACATGGCCTTAGGGTTTAATTGCCTCATACTCTTTGTAAGGAGGATAAACAATGACAGAAATCCAAAGGAATGATGTTCAGGCAACAGCAATGGCTGCATTTCATACATAGTTGTAAACTTCTCAGCTATAGCTAAATATCCATGCTTTTTTTTTTCTGTCTGAATAGCATCATGCCATAAATTTCATGTTCTCTGCTGCCTATTAACTGGTAATAAAAGGTATTAAACCTGATGGGCGTGAGCGCAGTGAATTGCTTCTAACAAGGTGAACAACTTGTCTAAGTTGTTTTTATCTGTTTTCTCTGAAACTTATGAAGGTCTTTGCTACTGTTGTAGGTTATTTTGATTCTCGATATGTGTTTAATAAATAAAATAAAGCTGAAGTGCAAAGGGTGCCTTAAAGAGGAGTAGCACATAAAGTTACAAAGCGCTATTCCACAGGAAATTGAGACTCAGCAAATGAGGTTTGACGTTTGGTAACTACAGATATGTGGTTGACTCAGTTTGGTATGGTTTTAATTTGAAGGATACTCCTTTATCGAGATTAGTATTTAATAATGTGTTTAAACTTTGGAATGGAAGGGGAGAGGTTTCGCTCCCAGTTGTGCAGTGCTGAACCCCTTTGCTTCAACCCCAGCCTTAATGAGATCACTTTTTAAAATGCTTTTACACGACTCAACTTTTTTATCTACATATGCGGTGGGATTGGAAGTCTGCCTTCCACAGGGGTGGGTCAAAAAGCAGATTTATAAATGAAACCAGTACTCCAAGCTTTGCTATAGGACACTGTTTTGTTGTCATTATGCTTTCTGGCTGTTCCAGCAGTTTTCCATGGAAGAAGTGTAGGATTTTTAAACCAATGTATATTTATTATTACAGCAAATGCTCAAATTAACACTTCCAGAAGTTGTGATGAAGGTACACGTGTGTCTTGGAACTTGGACCGTTATAAAATTTAAATATTGTTGGAAATTTTTTAGTTTGTTTTTTACCAGTTACTCATTACAAATTCAGCTTTCATCTTAAACTTAGCCGAAAACTCCACGTGCACATCAACTATTGAATTTCAAGCACTTCAATAGAGGGCTCCTCACATTTGTTTATATAATAGGTCCTGAAGGGACAAAATTGTCTAACCTGTGGACAAAGCAGACAGGGCAGGAAAATGTCTGGGATGCTGAAACTTCTGAATTGCATTGTAAGTGTATACAAGTTAGAGACCTTGAGGTGAAGGTATCGCCTTTTCAGCCCTCAGCTGATGAGGAGTTGGTCTTTGGGATTTTTCAAGTAACAGATTTATTAATTTTTTTTTTTAGTATTCAGAGAAAAAGTAATCTGTTTTGTTATTACAGTGTTTGCCTTCAGTAAGAGCTGATTTCTGCGTCTTGGACACGTTTTTCAAATTTGTTGTTTGGTTGCAAGTAGCTCTCCTAAGGCAAAACTGTCAATCCTTTTTGGAAAGTAATCCCAAAATCTGTGAAATTTTAAGGGAGGCCTGTTCTGGTGGAAGTAGTGCAATGTATTAATGAGCTAAAGTTGATGAGAACTAGTGCAAGTGCAAGACCTGTGTTAAGTGGAAGCTTAATGACAAGGAGGGGGAGCCAACTTCAAGTACAGGGATTTCTGCTGTAAACCTGTGGGAAAGCAGCCGTGTGGCTGAGAACAATCACCATCACTTGGAAATATATGTCTGTACTTAATACAAGGCAAATTTTAGAGTTTGATTTATATTTATGTTCTTTCAACCTACAGATTAATAAAAAGTAGACCAGATCTCAGCTGATGCAAACCGCCAAGGATTAATTTACATCCCCGCGACATTCTCACTTTATTAATGATTTTTAAATGTAATGTGTTTGTGCAGATTTAATAGCTATGCAAGTGCAATAGCTATACATCAGTAATTCATAAGCTTTTAATGTAATTCAAGTAGATTGGAGTCTCTTTCATGTTTAGGTTCTAGTATTTGTGTTTTTACAAGACCTTCATATTTATTTATGAAATATTCACAAACTGTCTATCTGGAAGTGGATTACTGGTCTCTTTTTTTTTTAAATCAACACTTATTTATCACCTAGTACTAAGATTTTCTTCTATAATGTCACTTTGTTGGAGGTATATATGCATATATTTCTTTTCATATGTACGTGGGTGTCTATTTTATGAATAGAACATGCATTTTTATCGTGATGCTTATTTTTGGATGATAAAAGAGATGACTGACAGATGAGAATACTATCTATTTTCTTTGGATTAATTGTCAGTCTAACTTCCCCCCCCCGGTAATTTGCATAAGACTATGTTCCTATTTCATCTTGGGAGATAGGTGGCTTCTTTATATGCAGTGTAATAAGCAGCCATATACTTTGGGTATCAGTGGATGCGGAGCCTGGAAATCGAAAGGATTTGCTGCTCTTGCTTCTTCTGTTTTCAGTTCTTGAGGAGTCTTATCATAGAATAGTTTGGGTTGGAAGGGACCTTGAAGATCACCCAGTGCCACCCCCTGCCCTGGGCAGGGCCACCTCCCCCCAGCCCAGGTTGCTCCAAGCCCCGTCCAACCCGGCCTTGAGCACCTCCAGGGATGGGGCAGCCACAGCTCCTCGGGGCACCCTGCGCTCACCGCCCTCGCAGGGAAAAAATTCTTCCTAATATTGCCTTTTGAGTTGACTTAGACTTCTGTAGCTCACATTTTCAAGTCACAGTAATGTAGTGACATTTTCAAGTCACAATAAACAGAAATATATAACACAAAGTAATCATATAAAAGAAATTAATAATCTGCAGTGTGGTTTTTGTTTGTATATGTTGGACAAAGATTCATGCCGGAATGACTACTTTTGATAAGTCAAAGGAGTAAAAATAAAGGCAGAGTGAATGATGTGTGTCGGTTCCTTTAGAGTTTCTCAGTTGAGAGGGTTAAAAGTTAGGTTCTTAGTTGAGCTAAACAAAAATTTGAGAACTGAAAATAGCTCAATGGTGATGGGGCCCAGTGTCCAGCTCCAAAGCAGGTGGACCTCAGCACCACGGGCTCTTAGAACTTCCAAAAGGCTAATGCAAATTTTTCTGTTGGCAACGGAACGCTTAAGAGACGTCTTCTGGTGAGATGTCACTCTGGGGAAGCCTCTCTGTCCACTTAGCTTTCCCAACAGTGGAAATGATGAAGAGCTGAAGTGGAATAGCCCGAATCTGAACTCAAGGGGTCACTTATGTTTTTTAGAAAGCACCGAGAAACACAAAATACTTATCATATTTGCAGAGTCCTGAAGACAGTCTTTAATGGCGTAGTGAAACTATGCAAGAGATGTAAAAATACTTCTAAGATGAAAATTTAGACTATACGTAAGAGGTGGCAATGTGTCATTGTGTCAGAGGGGTTCGCGTACACTACTTTGAACAAACACAAGCAGAAGCAGGAAATGTATTTTAGCCATCAAATTCAGCAGCAATATCCTTAATCCCGTTATAAGTAACCTTTAAAAGGAAATGTTTTTATAATGTGAAATCTCTGAATAATAGAAAAGAAACAAAAATAAACATGCATCTGGGCTAAAGGACATTCTTTGTATAAATGTAACACCTGCCTAAATAATAAAAGCAAGTTTACCATACTTGGTATATTAACAGAAATATTCAAAGTTTCATTCTTAAGTGTTTATTTAAATAAAGGATGATAGCTTTTTCTGGGCAGTAGCAATTGTTTTTATTGCCAACTAAAACATCTCACAAATTCATTTTCTAAATAAATATTTTAGGTTGAGATCTTTTGTAACAGATTTGTCAAATAAATACGAAAATACCGACAAACTGAATATCGAGTTTTTCATAGCAATTATTTGTCAGTGAGTTCCCATTTCCTTCTCAAAGGCAAAAATGAATAATTTAAAATTTATGCAGATGATTAGTGTAAAGTATTCTTTATTTTAATGAATTTATATATCTGTTCTGTTTTGCTTTTAAAGCTGGACATGAAAATGAAAATAGCAGAAGGTAAATTTCATGAAGAAAAACTTAAATTACAGCAGAAGCATGATACTGATGTTCAAAAGGTAAGAAGCGTTTGTGTTTTTTTTCCAAAGACAGTATATAAAAGAAAATAATAGTCCGATTACAAAAAATCATTTGCAATTTTGCTTTAACTTCTTTACAATTGCAGCTAATGTTCCTTTAAAGTAAGATTGTAGGTAACAGTTTGTATAAGCTAATAGGAATGCAGAATTCTATGATAACATAAACTTAGGAAGGGAAAAAGGCTTGCAGAAAGCAGATGAAAATACAAGATGATTTGTTTGTTTGAACAAGATAACCTATTTTACCAGCCTAACAGCTTCTATGGATTCATATGCTGAGGAAATCATAAACTCGGGCTTTTTCTTTTAGAGAGAAAGCACTCATATTATAGAAAAATGTGAGCAAATATACTTAAAAATTAAATTTTTGTGGACAAAAAGCAAAAAATAACAGTATGAAAATCTGCAAGTATATCACACGTCTTCCTACTAATGCAGCAGTAGTGCTCGTTCTGTCTCTATTTTGACACTGTATCTTAAGACATAGACGGGTCAATAAACACTTTGTTATTTATGTTATTGCACTGTTAAAGCTATATGTGGCTTTTAATTTTTCACATCAATAAAACACCACCAGATATACTTCCTTTGGGTTAAGGTGGATTTGTCTTTATTGTGTTGCGTAACACCACTTTTGGGAAGATTACAAAAAGGCTGTCAAAGACCATACTGTTACTTTTAATACCATGTTTTAAACATGTGGGAGCAAATTCTGCCGGGTCCTAAGTGCCTCCTGGAGCTCTCTGATCCCAGGAGTGTAATGGGAGTTAAACGCTCAGCGTCAGGATTGTGATGATTTACCCTACTGTAAGCTTTGCCTTACCGAATACCTCTGTTTTGTTTCTTAAGACTGAGTCACAGACTTGGAGGAAGTTGGTTGACACCACACTGTGGCACATCAAAGCCTCCTGAAAGGATGTTAATATTTGGTCAGGTGCATATTTGGCTCATCTGTTCTCAAAGTCTGCAAGCGTAACTAGTTAGCAAAGCTGAGAGTCTAAAGGAAACAGCTTTGTGAGAATAAGAAATAGTTTAAATGCTTTCTCATCCCTTGAGTTGTCATCCTTTTCTAACTGATGTTAGAATTCTGTCTTTTGAAGTTGTTTAATAACGTTGGATATTTTAGAAAAGGTTAAATAGTGTCATATTAATCTTTAAAGACACAAACCGTTTAATGCAGATGGAGTAATATTGTTTTAGGATGAAAGCTTCCGCTTGATGAGAGATTTGGGGCACTGTTATAAAATTTCTGTAACTTTAATGTTTATCTTAAACACGAAGTTTAAATTAAAATACTATCTCAAAGTGTGCAAATATTTGAGCATTTTTTTTCCAAAATCAGCGTGTACAGAAATGTGAATGTAGTTACACCTCATGTGCTTGCTCTGTTCCAACCCATTGTTCCTTGGAATACATGCAAAGAATTGCAATCGGTGAAGTACAAAAGAGTGTAATGAAGTTCACCAATTATTTTAAGCATTTCTTAAACCCGCTGAGAATTTTAGATGCTTTTAAATAGAATTAGGCAACGTAAATATGAGAAGGGAAACCAATCCTTTCTGTTTGCAGTAGTAGCACCACGAAACTTCCAAACTCAACAAAAATAACGTTGGATTTGCCCATTTAAGAGAAAACAAAAAGACCCTCCTAAAACATGAAACTCCTTTTTAATCTACTTTACTGCCTGCATTTACCTAAATCAATCCTTTGTTTATGATTTGGTGGTCTTAGCTATGAAAATAACATAGATTTAGTCGTTTAGTCCTGCACGACCTAAGCACTTCTTGAAGGTAACTCCTCTGATGGAGATCAGCGTACATTATTTTGTGCACCCGTTGCCGTTTTGTTTGTTTGGACTTTTGTTAAATTATTGTGATTTTTCCCTACAGATTTTGGATAGAAAGAATGATGAAATAGAGGCATTGAAGTCTCTCTACAAAAACAAACAAAATGAAGCTGAGGAGACAATTAGAAAACTGGAGAAAAAAGGTTGTTTTTTTCTGCTTGGTGGTATTGTACTGCATCCTTCTTGTGGCTGTGGGTTTATGTGTTCCGTCTAGGTGCAGATGTTCCTTTCCTCTTTATTTGCAGGTCTTGACCTGATTTTTGCCTTTAGATTTTTAGAGGCTTGTCCAGTAGTCTTTGCTGTACAGTTTCCAAACCAAATTTTCCAAGAGGCAGTGGGATCTTGTTATATTTAATACTTACAAGTTTTATGAGCGTCACAAAAAAAGAAGTTTCTTTGATGACACCGAAGTATTTTGACCACTTATTTCAAACTTTTTGGAATCTCTGGCTCAAGGTTAATTTATTTACACATTCAGTACATTTTAGTCAAACCACAATGTATTAGTTAGGACTATTGTGGCAAGAGATTTCAAACACAAGTAGTAGTCTTGAATATGTCTTAAGTACAAAACTTGGCCTGAGTGTGGCTTGTCAGCACTTTTTGAATGTTAGTTTCTTTTAGAATTCCTTGGAGTCCATTTACACTATGGACTAAACCACAATGTAAAATAATACACAAGTTGGGTAATCTACATACAAAAAATGAGAGAGTTCCATGTATATTGTTTCCTGTTCCTTGGCAAAGTAAATGCCAGCAAGGGACTTGGTGCTTCTGTTGGTGGTTGCTCTCAGCTGTAACAGGTTGTGTGTGAGTCATAGAATCATAGAATGGTTTGGGTTGGAAAGGACCTTGAGGTGATCAAGTTCCACCCCCTGCCCTGGGCAGGGCCACCTCCCCCCAGCCCAGGTTGCTCCAAGCCCCGGCCAACCCGGCCTTGAACACCTCCAGGGATGGGGCAGCCACAGCTTCTCGGGGCAACCTGCACCAGGGACTCACTGCCCTCACAGGAAAGAATTTCTTCCTAATATCTCATCTAAATCTGTCCTCTTCCAGTTTGAAGCCATTCCCCCTCCTCCTATCACTCCATGCCCGTGTAAAAAGTCCCTCCCCGGCTCTTCTGTACCCCTTTAGGCACTGGAAGGGGCTCTGAGGTCTCCCCGGAGCCTTCTCTTCTCCAGGCTGAACCCCCCAACTCTCCCAGCCTGTCCTCCCAGCAGAGGGGCTCCAGCCCTTGGAGCATCTCTGAGGCCTCCTCTGGCCCCGCTCCAACAGGTCCATGTCTTTTCCTTGTTGGGGGCTCCAGAGCTGGAGGCAGTACTCCAAGGGGGGTCTCACCACAGTACAGTAGAGAGGAAGAGTCACCTATAGTCTGGCCAGACAGTGAAAATCATCAGTTGCTTCTGGAAAGTGAGTTTGTACCTGCTTTATTTGCCACAAAACTTGTCAGACTCTGAATTCTTGATGCAATCACTTGCAATTTAATTTGGGGAACTTAATTGCCTTTTGTATCTTGGGCATTCAGCCTTCATGAGAACCTTTTCTCCTAAGGATGCACATAAAATCAGGTTAAAAATGCCTGTTTTCTTTAGGTTGTACAGAATTTTGTTGATGTATATTTACTGTTTGAGTAAGGAAAACTTACTATGAAATATTTTGTAAATAAAGTAGACAAGAGAGAACACCTTGCAATATTTTAGTGACACAGAATCTAAGTGCTAAGTTTTAAAGCCCATGCATTAAGCCAAAAACCATCAGAAAGCCAGTTCAATTGGAACATTGATGTAATGTGATTGCATCTGTTGCCAGCACTGAAAAATCCCAAAGGTATCTCTTGAATGGTTGTTTATTTTCCCATTTTTGACAGTTCAGACCCTTGTTCGTGAGTCACAAGTCGTCAGAGAAGCAAAAGAGAAGCAGATTGTGGAGTTAAAGAAGATGTGCGAGCAAAGCAATGATTCTTTGAACAATGAGTGGGAGAAAAGGGTAATGAATAACACTTGCTTTCTTTGAAAGACTCCTACAGCGTGTATCTGGGATGATACGTTTTGTCACTTAAAAAAAAATAAATATAAGGAATATGCTACTTTTGTTGATATTTTCTTATGCTGATTTTATTTTTTTCTGGAGTAATCTTGCAAGACTCTCTTTGCTGATGCTCTCACACCCACAGCCACCCGTACACCCACCCCTGCCCCACTGGTCGCTCCGTCCCTGGGGTTCACCCGCCCCACTTGGCACGTCTCTGGATGTATTAGGGAAGTGTTTATTTCTGGTTGACCTGACGTGGAATTTTAATCTCAGTAAACCTGCTGCTACCTGCTGCCACGGTGATTCCTTTGAACTATTATTTTTGCATCGGGTCATGAGTCCTTCAATGTGTTTTTATTTATTGTGAGACTCAAGACAGCAGCAAAGCAGAGAGAAAAGCGTGTTTGTTGCAAGACAGCTTCACCTTTGCCCAGATTATTGTCAGTATTTATCTTGCTTACCCCTCTCAGGAGAGGGAGGGTCACAAGAAGGGCAAAACCACCTCCCTTCGTAGATGAAGTATGCTGTTTAATTTTTTTTGCAGCCCTGCATCTGGAAGTGATGTTGGTTTTAATTCTTGTCTTGTAAGAGATAAATCATAAATCTTGTTCTTTGTGCTTAAGACCTTGAGGCTTCAATGTTAGGTGGGGATTTTGTTTTGTTTTAGAGAAGCATTATTTTCAGCCCAAGGTCATTCCACTTTTTGCTGTTACCTGGCAAGGGCTGTTCCTACAGCCGTAATTGTCATCAACAATGCCAGTGTGCACACAAGGAGGCAAATTAAAATGCTAATATTAATATTAAGTTAATGAAATTATAGGAGTGAAATCAGAGCATGTATCTTATGGAAAAACATGGATAGTGTGAAATATGATGGAAATATAGTAAAAGTTAATAGTGCAATATTTTTATAACTTTATATACTACTACTTCTGTGTATTTTTTCCTTTGAATAGATGCAGGTTATTTGAATAGACATTGCTGACAATAATGCAAATATTACTGTAGTGTGTTATACAGGAGGTAGGGATGTTCCCAGAATTCTTGGTTTTATTTATATCTTATGCACCTGGAGAGTAAATGTTTGTTTATTTATTTTCCCAGATTATTTTTAAAGGATCTCAAATTCAGCAAATCTTCTGAACACCACAGTATATACATGATACTTCTAATAATAATTTATTATCATTCTTATCTTTTGGTTGAAAAATTTTATGTGAAGTTACTGCATGCTGTTGAAGTCTGTTAAATAACGGTCCGGATTCACAGACACCTCCTTGATTTTGTTTGTCTGTATATTGGGGAGAAAAGTCTATACTTGCACAGATCAACCTGATTTTAGCAGCGTGTTTAGAATGATGCTTTTATTTTGTATATTGTGGCTTTCTCCCTCAGCCATGAAATGGATTTGTTAGAACCTTGAGAAATACATAACAGCTGTTATACAAGCAATACACCATACAAGTTTTGTACGCTAATTTGACACGGCGTTATTCTTTCCCATTGTATAGATAGGAAATTTAGTTTTGAGGCTGCTTAACTAGAAAGGGAGGCCGCTGGTCTTTAGAATATAAATCAAGGGTTAGCGATGACACAAATAATCCTTTTATTAGACAAGTAGATAGTCAAGGCTCTCCAGCTTCTTACAAATTGGGAGGCAGATAAACTGGCAGTGTAAGTATCTGGAGAGAGTATTAGTGTTTCTGTAATAGAAATGCATTAATTTTGTGCAACAGTTGTTGGTGTTCAGTTAAATGTGTAAACAAGTAGAATAGTGCAGAAAGGCAAAAATATGTATATATTTTAGTATTCTGTATGGATAAGTTATGCCCTCTATACGTTTTTAAGTGACTTCTTGTCGTGGTTTAACCCCAGTCAGCAACCATGGACCATGCAGCAGTCGCCTCCAGTTGGGATGGGGGAGAGAGTCAGAAGGGTAAAAGTGAGGAAGAAAACCTCGTGGGTTGAGATAAAGACAGTTTAATAGTTAGAGCAAAGCAACACAAGGAATTCATTCCTGATTCCCGTCGGCAGGCAGGTGTCCAGCCATCTCCAGGAAAGCCGGGCTCCATCACGTGTAACGGTGACCTGTGAGGACAAACGCCATCACTGTGAACTTCCCCCCCTTCCTCCTCCTTCTCCCAGCTTTATATACTGAGGGTGACATGCCATGGTGTGGGATACCCCTTCGGGCACTTGGGGTCAGCTGTCCCGGCTGTGTCCCCTCCCAGCTTTCTGTGCCCCCCAGCCCATCGCGGCCAGGGCACGGTGAGGAGCAGAAGTGGCCTTGACTATGTAGCAACGACCAAACCCACCAGTGGCTACCAACACTATTATCATCCCGAATCCAAAGCATAGCCCCACACCAGCTGCTGCTGAGACAGTTAACTCCATCCCAGCTGAAGCCATGACACTTCTAAATTATTGCTTTACAGAGTCATAGCAGACCTGTTTAGTAAGACAATGATCTAGTTTTGTTGTAGAGGACAGAAACGTGGCCTTTGCTTGTTAGTTGTTCTATTAATATAATATAATATAATATAATATAATATAAAATATAATATTTATAAATGCTGGTTTTATATGCCATTTATTATTTGGTAATGTTTTTGTGATGCAGCTTCACAATGCTGTGGCTGAGATGGAGAAGGAGAAGTTTAATATTCGGAAGAAGCACACAGAAGATATGCAGGAACTGCTTGAGGACACCAATGCTCGTCTGGGCAAAATGGAGGAAGATTATTTGGAACAGATCAAGTCAACTGTAAGTTTTTTTTTGTAAATACGTCACGACAGCAAGTGTCTCTTGCAGTATTCAGATTTCATGCATTTGTGCAAAAGCGTACATAAATACTGTTGAACTGAGAAATGTTTCTGATAGTGCACTGCAGTTGTTCTATCTTGAGAGACAACAGTGTCCTGGCAGCCAGTCCAACCAAAGATTTTTTTTCCCCTGGATAAAATTCATTCAAGTACAGCCCTTCAATGAACATTACACAGCTATACATTTGTATTGAAGGACTGTTTCTAGGATTTCTCACTGTTTTTTATGCAAGTTAGCAGAGCTTTTGTCTCTAGATTTGTAGACTATAAACAAGGATTTATATAGTACACCTATTTTCACAGATACATGTGACTTCTTACTTACCCGCCTCCTCTTCAAATGATCAAATGCTTCTGTTAGATTAAAGATCAAATAAAAATGATTTTAAAAATAATTATTCTGTTATTCTAATTTATTGCATTTCTTGCCTAGAATAATTAGAAACATGTAAGCAGGTGTAATCTGGATTTTGAGCCTGCTATATAAATGATGTAAAAAGCAAAAAATTAACAAGTATCCTCAAGAAAGCATTCTGTACTTTTTATCAGGATGAGGTATGAAGAAAATTGAATGAGTGAAAAGACAATGTCAAACAAAATTTATTCCTTTATTAATGAACGTTGAATTTAAAAATTAGTATTCAGATCATGTCATAGGTAACAGTAAATACGGAGAAAAATGGACACAGTCTGTCAGCAAGATTGAATTTAAGAACCATCAAAACCAGACAGATCTTGCTGAGCAGCTTCTGATTTAATAATTAAACAAGGTAGAGTTCAAGGCAGGGCTTAAGATGAAAGACTAGACTGTCACTGGAAATTAGTTTTCTTTTTTTCTCTCTCTCTTTCTTTCTCTCTCCTGATTTTTGTTATTTTTTGTTGGTATTTCAGAGTTTTCTTGTTCAGCTTTTCACTTTGTCAAGAATGCCGTTGCTGTTAGCAAGTGAAATTGGCTGAGCAATTTAACTAATACCATAGAGCAAGTATTAACTTCCTTGAGGGGTGGGGGGCCAGGGAGGAATTGTGATAATTGGTGATATGTTAGATACGACTCTTTTTGTTGTGGTTAAAACAAACAAACAAACAAAAACAACAAAAAAACCCCAATGACAAACAAACAAACAAAAACAACAAAAAACCACCCAACAACAAACAAAACAACAAAACAAACAGAAAAACCCCAAACCAAACAATCTGCCCCCCCAAACCCCACTGCTGGGCAGCTGGCTTTGCATTGATGGAAAAGTTTGCTGTACTATGTTCATGAAATAACTCAAGACAGTTGAGAAAGTTCGGGTGAACATTCTGGCTGTGTGAGGTTCTTGCTCCAGGCGCATTTAACAATTCTCTGACACTTGGGGCACTGGCGCGAGATGGCAGACCTTTCAGTTTTTATTTTACTTTAACAGAGAGTGAAAATACTGTTCCACTTCCCTCGTTTTCAGACCTTTGTTAATATAAAAATAAGTATGATACATACATCCTGGAAGGACAGCTGTGTCTTATTTTTTGACACCAGCCTCCTGAGGAATTCTTCTCTCATTTCCATGTATATTAACAGAAATACAGGGAAGAATGGGAAGTAGTAGAGTAGTCTCTACCCACCTGTTCTCATTCTACTCATTTTTAAAGTTGTTTATATTAGGAGTTGAAGTTCTGGGAAGAAGATACAACTTTTGATAGGTGTTTGTAATTTATTGAAAGGAAATCACTGTAGTTAAACAAATAGTAGAATCATAGAATGGTTTGGGTTGGAAGGGACCTTGAAGACCATCCAGTGCCACCCCCTGCCCTGGGCAGGGCCACCTCCCCCCAGCCCAGGTTGCTCCCAGCCCCGTCCAACCCGGCCTTGAGCACCTCCAGGGATGGGGCAGCCACAGCTCCTCGGGGCACCCTGCGCCAGGGGCTCACCAGCCTCACAGGGAAAAAATTCTTCCTAATATCTCATCTAAATCTCCCCTCTTCCAGTTTGAAGCCATTCCCCCTCGTCCTGTCACTCCATGCCCTTGTAAAAAGTCCCTCCCCGGCTCTCCTGGAGCCCCTTTAAGCATTGGAAGGCCACAATAAGGTCTCCCTGGAGCCTTCTCTTCTCCAGGCTGAACGCCCCCAACTCTCCCAGCCGGTCCTCCCAGCAGAGGGGCTCCAGCCCTCGGATCATCTTTGTGGCCCTATCATGATATAGAGAAGTGGATTAGGGAGTGGTACACCAGCAGAGACCTGAGGAATGCACTCAGTCCTGATACGGATTTGATGTTTTCCTGTGCACAACACTTTCCTTCTCTGTGTACCTCCATTTTTCAGTAATAAAATGGAGATGGTGTACTTACTGTACAAGATGATCGGTGAATTATTTACTTAATATTTGATAATTGATTTGAAACTACATTTGCACTGTTAATGTAGCATTTGATTATAACATTGTTCTTATATCCTCCAAATCTATAGCAGGTATTACTGTATCTTATTGTTTACATCCTTGGATGTGGTTTTGCCAGAGTGTGCACATAAAAGGCAGTTGTTTAAAATCTGTAATTCTTTAGCAACCTAAGTGCACTGCTCCTTGATTTAGTTTAGAAACTTGATATGCATATTTTTATGTCTGTAAACATATGATGGTCTTAAAAGTACTCAGAAGACTATTTTAGCATGAAAGAGCTACAGATTTCACTGGATGTTCTACAGTTTAATATATTTTCTAGCTGACTTTTATAGCTGCTCATCACTGTAATGATCAGTAAAATCTTTTTATATAGACAGTTTTTTCCTCAAATCCTCTTTCCCATATGCAGGTTGTACATATTGTTGGTGATAACATATTTTTTGGTTAATGGAAAGTCTAAAAATGCTTTACATGTATTATCATCCATTACAGTTTTCTACAGAAATATCTGTCGTCTCTCTCATTTTTAAAGATTTGTATTTTAGAAATCAATTGCACATATTGTTTTGCTTAGGGGAGAATACATGTTACTTGGGGGGTGGGGGGGAATAGATATCCATATTTTGAAGTTTTATCTATTTTTCATATGCAGCATGTAAATTACTGTCATGATTGATGACAGCTTTGCTATTGTAACTCTTGTGCCTGTGGACCACCAAAGAACCGTGCTGCTCTAGGCTACTGAATAACAACAGGGGGATACCCTCATTTCTTCTGGTGTTTTCTCGACAATGACCTATTCTTTTAGAACCAGACGGTCAAAAAACTGGAGGCCCGTGTCCAGCAGTTGACTGTTGAGGCTGAAAATAGTAATTTACAGCGTCAAAAATTATCTCAAGAGAAGACTGATGCCGAACAACGTTACCAGGCCGTATGCTCTGAACTTCAGGAAGTGAAAGCAAGGTAAAGAAAGTGTGGTTGCTGCTTTTACCATTGAAGAATATGGAATTTCCGAAAGCAAATATTTTTCACTTTATTTCAAGAACTCAGTGAATGGTAATCGGCATTAGAAAATTGTCATGAAAATGTATTGATTGACGTAAAACTCATTTTGGAATTGACCTAAATGACGGTCGTAAGGGATACGTTATCTTTCCATTATTTATAAGCACTTCACTCTGTTACAATGAGCACGTGGCACAGGCAGACTTGCAGACTTTGTATAATTGATACTGAGCAGGTAAAATGCCAAAATATGAAAGCAATTTCCGTATTCTGTTTGCTTACTACTTGTAGGCACAGCTTACTTCAGAAAGACAAGGACCGTATTATACAGGAATATGAGGAGAACATTCAGCAACTACAAAGTAAATTTGATGTTGATGTAAATTTTATAAAACAGGAACATGCTCTCTCTGCAGCTAAGGTATGCTCCCACGTATAATAGGCATTAAAATGTTGTTTATTTTTCAAGTGGTCTTCTCAATATAAATGTAAAGCTTATGAATAAATCCAAGGAAGTGTTCAGTTCCCTAAGTTGTTCATGTGCATAAGTTTAAAAAAAAAAAAAAATTTTAATTTAATTTTTCAATCCCAAATTTGACTGAAAAGTCATCTGAAGTTGACTGATAGTTCGGGGGGGGGGGGGGCGGTGTATGGGTACATACAGCTGGTATTTCCATAGCTGATTCAGAGAAGGTACAATTAATACACTGATTTTGTTTGTGCTTCTGTCAAAATTCCAGATACCAGAGGGCCTCAGCACAGTTAAAGACTTAATGTTAAATACCATCTGCTAATCCTTAGAGCTATAGGACAAATAGGGTCTTTTGCATTTATTTTCTGGAATTCTGGGAGGCTTTGATGGTACTTTACTCAATTTACAAGGCATTTTTCTTTCTTTCAATTGTTAGTGCTGAGGGGTTTTTATTAGTAGTTATTTTTTTGTGGTTTTGTTTACATTTCTAAGTTCACCAGACAGACAGAAGTGACATATCTGGAGTTGCAAATTCATATAGGTTCTTTTCCCAAGTTGGTAATTTTTGCCTAATTCCAGGCACCTTTGAGAAATAAATTTAAAAATGCAGAAGGTGTATCTGAAGACCTAATGAGGAATGAAACACAAAAATTCCTTTTTCTGTTAAATCCCTACAGGCATCTGATGCGATTGAAGAACTGCAGCATAGTGTGTCTCTATTAAAACAACAGTTACAAGATTTAGAACGTCAAAGACAGCAAGAGCTGAGGGTGAGCCCTGAATTTCTTATTCAAGAATGAGCAGCCCTTTTCACTTTTTTCCACTGATTTGAAGGTTTAGATAGCCATGCTAAAATGCACTTATATATAATGTGCATCTTTGTATGTATTTTAGTCATAGATATATATAAAGTGTCACCTTATACTTAAAGGTTGATTTTTTAAAAAGTATGACTAAAAGAAATCACTTTATGGGTAAGAGCAGAGTTCACAGGAACTTTTTGGCTGTTGTAATTCACATGTTAAACCAGTATAATCATGTATCAGTGGATTATATATCAAAGAATTAGGAATATCTTTTTTTTTTTCCCCTAAACTGTAAACATTTTTGAAATAAGTTTCAAAATTGTTTTTATTTTTGTTCCTATTTAACAGTTCAGTTCAATATTCTGTCTTCCCATAGATATTTAAATTAATTCTCCTATCTCAGGATAGGATCATGTGTCATGTATCAATCCTGTTTGTGTTTTGGCATCTACTTTTCCTCCTGTCTTTCATTTCACACTTGATGTAGTACAGAATGGCATTTTAATAGCTCAGGAGAACGAGTTGCTGTTTCTCTTTAGAAAACATGAATCATGGCTTTCAAGAGAGTTTCGTTACGTGTGGATATTTTTGCTCTTTGTTGAATTTTTTTGTATATCAAAGAATTTTGTAATGATGATATAAAGTGGATTTTTAATTTAAGGACTGTTCCATATAATAGCAAATGCGTGTGTTTAATGACTGCTTTGAAATGAAAGACAAATGCAATTTGTTTATTTAGAATACACATCCCTTCCTTTGCAGGATCAAGAACACAAGCTTCAACAGGACAAACTTCACTTGGAGCGTCTATATGATAAACAGGTAATGTTTTCAGGAAAATATACTATCTTATGCACACTTCCAATTTTGTTGTATGCAGAAGCTAAAGGTTTAAATTCTGAAATCCCCCAGTAAGTAGATTTTGGAATCCAAGCATTTCACATGGGTTGGAAAAATAATCATAGAATCATAGAATCATAGAATCATAGAATCATAGAATCAGTGAGGTTGGAAGGGACCTTTAAGATCATCAAGTCCAACCATTAATTGGACAACTTAAATAGCTTTACTTAAAATCTTCCTTGAAGTATGGAGGTATCGCCTCTGGTTCTAGGTACCGCTTGCCGAATGATGGAGGCTGGGAGAGCATTACCAAAGAAGTGCCACTGTAAGCCTGTCCTGTTCATATATGCTTCTTTTGTTGGCATTTGATGTTAACTGCTGTTAGAGAAAAGATAATGAGCTAAATTGAACTTAGCCTGACCTGTTGTCAGTGTTCATATGTTCTTCCATACTTCTTTTTCCCTGAATATATCTTTATTCCATACTTCTCCATTATTGTAATACGATCTCTATATATTGTCAACATAAATTGTTTTTACATCAGAAACTTAAATTAAAAAGTGTAATTTCCATCAAAAACACTTCATCTTAAAGCACTTTGCAAATACTCTCTACTCTTTCAGACTTTAAGCATCAATAGGTTTCAAATTAAACTTCAATTTTAGTGACGTTATGTGTTCAACTCATGCAGTGCTTAGTAAGAGGCTGCATTAGATGCCTATTTAATTGAAAGGATGTGTTATTCAAACATGTCATTTCCAAATGTGGCAAATTTGTAACACAGAATAATGAATTGTGATCATAGCTGCTTGTCAGTTGCTAATAGCATTTGCAACATGAACTGTAGTGAGTTTTTGGTTTGAGTTAGTGCCTTCTGCTGACTTGAAGTCAAATACTTTCTCATTCCAAGATATGTTTTGGTCTAATCCTAGCTTACATTTGTCTTCTTAGACAAGGCATGGCTTTTATGAATGTTGTCCTCAAGAAAAGCCTATGATTGGGATAATATTGCGGGTCAAAATAAAAATATATTGGCGTAATTTGGGTATCTTCTAGCTATTGAAGTATAGTGGACACTGGTATATTGCAATACATCGCTTTCTTAGCAGATAAGTACAGGTTAAATGTGGCTGGTAATGTTTCCAGGCCAAATGCCATCAAATCATTCACATCCACACTGTTAAACTTTATGGCTCTGGGCAGTGAGGTGGAGGCATCCGTATTACCTTTCCGCAGTGATGTCTGTCCTGTGTGAATCTGGAATGAGGTTTGAGCATCATGTGGGAGAATGCTCCTTAGCGAAGAGCATGTCAGCGGTCACTCTACACCAGTGAGCACAGATACCGAGGTTCTACCTCTATCAGTAAACAAGG
This sequence comes from Vanellus vanellus, assembly GCF_965231255.1. Lineage (NCBI taxonomy): Eukaryota > Metazoa > Chordata > Aves > Charadriiformes > Charadriidae > Vanellus > Vanellus vanellus. The sequence continues at coordinate 11,892,149 of NC_138922.1, forward strand.
AAGCAGACCCTTTATTTTTAATAGATAACTTTGCAGTGGCTTGTCTCTTCATAAATTCTGATGTAACTGTGTTTTTGAAATCAAATCGTTGAGAAAGGAAGAGAAAAATACACGTGAACAATCTGTGGACACAAATCCATAAAATGGTATAGATTGGCCCATAAAACACTAAAACAAGCTTGCCTTCAAGTAGAGGAATCGTGAAGTCTCTGGTGCAATCTGTTCACTTAAGAACCTACCCATTATCTAATAATCTTTATTAGCCTACAGTGGCTCTTGCCGGCTAGGATATTTAAACATCAAACAAATAATAGGTAATAACCCTAAATGTCACTGTTTGATTAAATGTGCTTGTCTGCTGAATCAGGAACCAGTTAGGCTAAATGGTTTTACAAGCGAAGGAAACACCTGCTTTTTATAAATAATCTACCGCTTGTTTTCCAAACATTCAGCTAAGCATAAGAACAGTGACAGATTATTCCTGAGAGCCGTTCTTGAGCCAGCTGTTAAATATATATAATTTTGCCAGGTTTGGCAATACCTTCTTTAGTCTCTGATAGATAGCCCATCAGTTTGGAGACTTTCAGACTAAGTAAGTATTCGGACTTCCATGCAGTAAACACCCACACTGAACTGCTTACGGTAGAGAATCTCTAAATTTATGTTTTCATTGGACTATACTCTTATGCTTCTGACTGTACACTCATTAAAATACGTTTTTCTTTACAGTAGTGACTAAATAGCATGTAACCTTGCAAATGACTGTAGGTGAATAAGGGATTTCCTGTGCTCCCCATCCAGTACAGCATGGTTAGTCGGGCACATCGCCACATTGTTATCTGAACAATCCTGAAAGCAAACGCTTGTACTTAATCGGCTTTTGGCAAAAAATATTAGGAAAACCCATGGTTTGGACCATGTCTGGGAGGTCGCCAAATTCTGAAGCTGATTTCCTCTCTTGATCCAGAATTACCAGAAAGAATTCTTCATAAAAATGTCTGTTCCTGGTTTGTGAATTTAGGAAGTGGGAGTGTCCTGGTTTCAGCTGGGACAGAGCTGGTTTTCTCCCTAGCAGCTTCTGTGTTTTGGCTTTAGTATGAGGACAGTGTTGATAACACCTACTGTTTTACTTGTTGCTAAGTAATGTTTATGGTAAGTCGGGAACTTTTTCAGCTTCCCGTGGAAGCTGCGAGGGAGGGCGGGCAGGAGGAGCTGGCCAAAGGAACACGCCGCATTCCATGCCATGGACGCCGAGCGCCGTGCATACATGGGGCTTGGCTGGGGGGTGGGAACGCGCGATCGCTGCTGGGGACGGGCTGGGCAACCGATCATCGGGTGGCGAGAGCAATTGGTGTTGCATCACTTTATTTTGTGTATTATTTTACTTTTTTTTTTTTTTCTTCCATTACGGTTCTATTAAACTCTCTTTATCTCAACCCATGAGTAATTTCTTTTTCTTTCCCCTCCTTTTTATCTCCACTCTACGGGGGGGCAGGGGAGGCGTGAGGCTGCGGGGTCCGAGTTGCCGGCTGGGGTTAAACCACCACGGGGAGTCAGGTTTTGTTCAATGTTTTTTGCGAATGTATTGCTTTATAAGGAGAGAAGGAATTTCTCAGATTGCTAGGATGTGTTCCTTGTGAGGTCTTGAAAGCTGCCGTTTTCATTCTGCTTTGATTAAGTACGAATAGGAATTAAAATAGTATTTCAAATTTAAATGGTGACTAAAATATACTGGGAAAAATACAAACATTTAGAGGAGAATTAAAGGGCCTCAAAGTTTTTTGTAACTCTGAGTATCTTTAAGATACATAAGAGGTCTATTTTTCTCACTTTTATATACGAGTGTATCTTGTCTGTGTGGATAGATAGTGCCTGGTGTAATGGCAGTTGCATGGACGAGAATTACTTGGAAATGCAGCGTTTGCCTGGGGAGATGGAAGGGGAGAGGGAGAGGCAGCGTGGCCAAGCGAAGGAAAGCAGAGAGAGGTGTGGGGGGGACCCCCGTGATGTCAGACAGGAGCGACGCTCTGCCGTGCACTGAGCTCACGGTTAGTGATGCAGAAGACTTTTATACTGCAAGATTAGTCCAAGTAAACACATATACTAATGCTGATCTAGGCAAAAGATGATGGGGAAGAGACAGGACGATAATGGGGGCAGCTTTTTTCTGTTGTGTGAGGATGCAGAGGCTGTCGGGTTGCACTAGGGTTGATTTCTTGCCACATCCATTGGAGTGACGGGTGACTAATTCTTCTGGATTCACTCTATTATAAGCAGTACATGGTCACAGTTTACTGTGGAATAGTAATAGTTAGTGAGTGGAATAGTAATAGTTAGTGAGCATTTTCGAGGTGTCTGTGCATTTCCAAACGACGTTTTTAATGTCTGGATGCAAAATGGAAAAAATAAAGTTTTATATAATGATTCAACCGCTCTGGTTTGATTTCACCGGGTCAGGATTTCATTACTAGTAAACCGCTTTTCCTCGAAGTTTTACTTTTTTTAGGAGTATCTACCCCCAGCTAATTAATGTTTGAGTATGTGTTATTCTAAAGTAAGGTTATTTACTGTCGTTGTCATTGGTATTTTTATTGTTGCAAGAATTGATAAAAAGTAGTTCGCTTTGATTGGGTGTTCACGAATCGGTAAGTAGGAAGTCTACAGCATAGGCAATACGTGTCATTATTTTAGGCAGATTTCTATATGCTTTCCTGTATTTATCTAAAGAAAATCTAGCTCCTTTTTATGTAAATACTGTTATTTCCTTATTCTAGAGAATAATATTCCCTTTGAGAAGAAAAAATAGCTCTATTGGCTATATTCTTATACTTCCTCTCTCCGTTAATGCTTATTCTTGCATTTCAGGTAATTTTAGAAATATATAGGTGGTTGTCTACGTCAGTGCAAAGGAAATATGCAAAATAAATAGTTTTTATAATTTGAAGTAACTTTTTTTTTTTTAAGTCGGACTTGTTTTAGCTAAAATATAGTGTTCTTTTCCTTCAAATGGTAGATTCATGGCATCCGGAATGATCTTGATAAAGAAAGAGAGGATGCTCAAAAGAAAATTCACAAACTGGAAGAGATTCTGAAGTAAGTGAATATGGAATAATTGTTGAACCATCCCCCATTTTTTAGTCAAATTTGTTAAATAAATTTATGCTTTGTCTCATCTAACTGCCTTCCGATAATTTGTCTGGGTTATCTTCCCATTGTAAAGCTGCATTTTCAGGGTTCTAGTTGTCCATAAAAATTAAAAAAATAAAGCGGAGCCAAGCCACCCAAATTTGTTGACTTTCAGGTGGTAGGAATAAAACACAATTGAAGTTAGTGATGTCAGCTGGTCTTGCCCTGTCAAATGAATGAAACCGGCTTCGATTTAGAAGAGGTACGTAGCAGGCAAATAATCCAAACTAAAGACGAGTTGCTCTGGAGTACTTTAGATGAAGAGATAAATTTAAAAGACGTATTTATTTAAATTATATTTTAACTTGATTTAGTAAATGATGCTTATGATGTTTTTTTAATATCCATAAATTACAACTTTAATGTGGATTTTTCCTCTTTGATACCACACTCATTTGTGTGAATACTTATTTTTTACATGTAGCTAAGGCTCAGAGAAATGGTCTGCAGCAAACAGAAGACACTTTTCATTAACTAATTTGGAACAGCTTTTTTGCTGACCTTGTGCATTAAAAAACTAATGAGGATGCAACAAGTTTGATGTTTTCTGAGTGGAGAAGTGGTTTACATACAGCAGATGCACATATGACAAGATCGTGTCTTGTTATGCTGCTTCCATTTTTTATTATGTAAAATATTGTTTCCATATGTTTATCCGGCTTAAATTCAAAGTTATGGAAACAATTTCTCGGGAAAACAGATTATTCTGAAACAAACCAGAAGTTATTTGTTAAAACTATTCAGTTAAATGTTACAATGTATCTTATCTGGGCTGATAGAGGCATTGTGTAGATGCTTTTATTCAATAAAAGTCTTACGGCTGAAGTCTGTATTCCTTTATTTCTGTAATCTCTTAGTTATTTGGCATCAATAGAGACTATCTTAAATCACTACAGACATTCATAAAAACTCTAGCTTTTAATCTTTAAATTCTTTACACTACTATTATTTATAATTTTAGGGAGTTTGAATGTTTATCAACTAAACTTCTTTTTTTGGTATTATAACGTCTGATTCATTGATAGTGTAGTTGCATTAATTATCTTCCGTGTCTTTCAAATAGCATGTCAGTTTGCACTTACTTACGCTAATAAGATAAGCGTGACTTTACAGTGCGCTGGCTGCTCAGACTTCACTCCCTGCGCGGGTGCTCCCAGTGCCGCCTGACCGTGGCAGCGCTCCCCTTCAGGCCAGCAATGGCCAAGTGGGTCGGTGTGCTGCGGCTTTGGAGCTTTTTAGTTAACAGCGCTGTGCCGAGCAGCTCTGGAGATAGCTGAGGAGGTCCTCGTTTCTTCCAGATATTCCCTCGCTGTAATTAAGCATAGGTTTGGGTTAGAGGAAGGATTTGAAAGAGTAGCGTTTCAAGAGCACGGTTGACTGGTGGATGCTTCAGGGCCCACAAACTGAGATGGTGTTGGCAGAGGTCAGTCCCAGCCTTTGTGTGAGGGTCCGTTGGCCGAGGCTGAGGATGGGTCAGCCGCTGGGGTGCAGGAGCCCTGGAGTCTGCGTGACAGGTTAACCCTACAGCAAGTGATTAATACCTGTTCCCGGTTCTCAAAGTGTCTGCTGATGTAAGCTGCTTCCGCTCATAGCGTGGAGTACTGTTCCCAGGTCGCTTCTGCGTCCTATAGCACTCTGGTTTTGTTATGTGGGTTTTTTCATTTTATTTTTTTTGATTCAGGGCGTTGAAAATAATGTAGCGGCATCTAATATTAAATGATATATCACTCCTAATTTAAAAGGGAAAATGTTTCAATTTTGGAGATAGCTTACTCTTTAATAATGAGTCTGTACTACTGTTCTTTTGGTTGTTTTATACCAGTGATTTGGGGTTAATTTTAAGATTGGCAATGGAATTAGTAATGCTAATAAGTAATTATTTTGTAATGAATAGAAATAAAAATTAGCTTTCATCCGTGTTTTTGTCTGGATGGAGACAAGTTGGAAGAATCATCAGGGTGGATTTGTGCTCTGAAATATTAAAAATATCGTATTTACAGAAATACCGTGCCCTAGGCTAAGCCCAGCATATATTTTGCTGGCCGATTCTTCCAGATTTCAATTCTGGTGCAAAACCCCTGCATCTTGCATCTCTGCTGTTCTGATCACGGATGTGTCGGTGCACGTGGCTGCTGAGAACAGACTCACATGCCCAGTATGGAGGAACTGCTAATGCGGCGAGGCTGACTTTCTGGAAACCAAGCCATTAATTTAGTACTGATGTTTCTAGACAATAGTAAGATTTTACATGTATGTGTTTATATACGCTGTGTACATCAGTCATACATAACAGGGTGTAATATTTTAGTGTGAGAAATGGGTGTCTTCCTTATAGCCTTTTTTTTTTTTTGGTCCATTGCTGCAAAAATTAGTCCTTTTAACAATCTCTTGCTATTAATATGAATCTACAAGATGTCTTATGTGAAAATGTTTTATTTTGCTGTATTACTTTGACTATTTACGGAATCAAATTAAGTAATGACAAGCTAAGGCAGACACAGTAAACCTTTAGAAAACAACCTTACCTTCCTTGAGATGGGTGAAAATATAGTTCACCGTCTTCAATAGAAGCGATGCCTTGTGGAATTGCAGCTCAGAACCCGGTAGGTGCATCAGTGATTTCTCATAAAATACTTTGATCTGAATGCACTTTGATTCTGAAATGGCCACAGGATTATCTCTTGAGTAGCTCGTCAGCTGCGAACACCTAGAAAGGGAAGTGGCAGGCATTTTAGTGGGCTTTTTTATTATTATTATTATTATTATTATTTTTCCAGTGATGTGACAGCAAGCAGTGCTATTGCTGTTTCAAACATATCCTCATAGTTGCATAATGAAAGTGTTTTTGAGACATTGTGTGGAATAGTAAAATCCACAGTTCTAAAAGTATCTTTCACTTCAAATGAATAGTGTTGCCAGAGTTTTAACACTCAATTGTGGTATACATAGTTTCTTGAAGAGGTTTTTTTTCTTCTGAAGTTTATGGTAGAAATATCTGTCAAAACCAAATCTAAACAAAAGAATTGCTCTAATAGTCATGACTATTGGTGGGGACTTGTAGATATAAATTTTATATTTAGTTTAGCAATGCATGTCATAGACATTGCCTAATAGCAAAAGTGACTATAAGAAGTGCTGCAAGGATTTTTCTAGAATATCAGTTAAACTGCATTTATATAATAACAAAGTATTCTTAAAAAGCTTCTGGGTAATTAATTGGGGGGAAAGGTTGTTTCTCTAATCCCTGTAGTTTGTTTGCATAAAATATGTCATGAGAGTGGGTTACAAATAGGCTAAATCTCTGTGGTTCTTCTCTCTTTCATTTTAAGTAGAGGAATAGGAAATAAAAGAGGTATAGTTATATTACAATTTGTCACACTACAGACTGAGTTGAATACAACAGAAAAAAAATAAAAAAAAAGTCTGTATCCATTTGTTGCTGAAGAAATTAGATGGAAGAGAAAGAAAGGGTCTAGCTGGCTTTATATGACACTTATTCAGAGTAGCTCTCAACGTGATCTGTTGTGTCTTGCTCTGTGAAATTTGGATAATTATTAATTTTTTTCCTCTGCTAATATTTTAATATCAGATTCTTTCATAATTTTAATTTACTAAGATGTAGGGAAATATTTCCCATTTTATCGAAGAACTGAAATGTAGAAGCTTACAGACCTGTGGCAATTTAGGGAACCGGAAACAGGCATGGCCTTCACGTCATTTAAAAATGCCGCTAGGACATGTGTGTTAAAGGTTCTTTGACCGTTTTAACTCTGACTTCCATTTCAGTGGTCATCTTTGAAGCAGCTTTACCTGTCTGCTCTGTGCTTGAGTAACGTTCCCGACAGTAGTATTGCAGGTGGAGGATTTGTGTCCTTTTCTAAAGACCTAACAAGCACCTCTCTTCTACAATAAATAATTGTAAAAACAGGAAGAAAAAAGTATTTTCATTAAGATAGAAAAGATCCTGTTAGACCTGTTAGACTGTAGTATTTATCACTTACCAATAACTTTTATCAAGTTTAAAATATTTCAGTATTTAAGCTCCCTTCAGTTTGGACCTGCTTTGCACACTCTCTGGCTATGAAGCCTCTTGCTGTGTCTATAAGTAGCAGTATCTGTCTTAATTACTAAACAAAAGTTGTGTCTACCTTGCTTTCATAAGAAGATGCAAACATTCTGAGCTGTTAATGCTTTAGTCAGTTTGATGTGTCAATCACAAATATTAATTTATATTTCTTTTCAGAAGACAGTGGGCTAAATAATGACCTCTGTTGACATTAGACCTCAAAATAAAGACAAACAGCAACTGTAGCCCTCTGACTATAGAATTGTTTGAAGATATATCGAAGGTTTTATTTTCTTAAAAAGATTATCTTTCCTTTTCTACTGTTTCTTTTGGTTCCACAATAGCGTTGTAAACTACAGACAACCGTCTTCCTACTCATTGTGAAAATTTCTCAAATAATTATAGTAGTAATTTCATGGAACACCAGTGAGAGTGCATGTTCAGTAAGGGCTTTGGAGATATATATTACGTTCACAATTGAAATGCTCAGGATTTACTGTTGGTATGGTAGTCACAGCAATGATCCAAAAGGCATCCCAGGGAAGAAGCACAGTTCTGTGCCAGGCATTATTAGCAGTCAGCGGAAGTGCGGATAGTTTAAGGCTGGCCTCATTTATTTGCTGATACGTAGAGAAACTTGGAACAGCGTTGCTTAAGATAAGAGGTTGAAAATCTCTTCTATGATCTAAAGAAAGAGCAGAACAGCCCTGTGCATTATTAGTATTGACATACTCCACCAGTGTGCGAGCTATGACTGCCAGCGTGACCTACGTCAAGGAGGATGTCGGGTGTACAGGCAGAAGCATTTGTTTTACAGCATTTAGTTTGAAGTCCGCTTAGATGTTATTAGTAATAATATATAAAAAACTAAAGATGAAACAGTAAAGAAGGGAGGATTTCATTGTGTAAGTAAATAGTTATAGTTACATTTTTTTGAAATGTGAATACAGCGTGGATTTAACACCTCAGTTGTAATGTGCTTAAGTCTTTGCCACTTCTACTCTGGAGTCCATAACAGCTTTATGACCGCATAGACATATAAAGTTTGTCTGTCTTGAGATGGAGATTTTGGACTAAATTGCAAACATACATATGAGTTGTGGCCGTTACCTTCTGTCACCTGCATGGAAGTGCAGGTCACCTTGCTGCTGCTGCTGCTTTCTCATGGTTGTGATGGTTCCCACGTACTGGAAGTAATTATGGGCTCTGATTTAATCCTTTTTGGTTTGTGTGTCTCATACGCAAATTAATATTTCGTTATGCTACTGAAATAGAGCTTTCCTGAGTTCTTATTCTTCTATTCTGTAGTGTGATTGAAGGAAACAATTTTTAAAAAGTCATGTTAGGAGAAACGGACTGTTACCTCCTCAGGTGCAGACACTGGAGCTGAACGTTGGCGTGTCAAGCAGTGCGTGCACACTGTCTACAGTTAAATGCTCCGTAACATTCTTCCTCTCAATCTTTGCCTTTTTTTAAACCTGCCTATGGAGCCAAATCTCAGCACTTTGCAAGTGGGGATGATAGAGAGCAAATGTTTAGCAGCTGGTTTATTGAAAGTCACTTAATAAAATTGTTTGTTTACATAAGAAGCTAGCAACACCTCTTCTCTCCATTGCCTCTCTACCCCTCAGCTGAACTTGTTTAAAACTCTTCTGGGGAAGAAAGAGGGGCTAAATTTTCCAGAAACCAGCAAAGCCACTCCTATCTATTAGCAGATTTGTATTTTTGCAACAGCTTCTAAAGCACACACATAGAGTTTTCACAGTATTTTGTATTGGGTTTAGCTGGTAGGCCAAAATGTTTCAAAGTCAAGCGGGGCAGGATGGTCCCTTGCAGAATCTCTGCTCTGCTATTTCCTACGGCTACAGCTGTGTAATGACTCATTTTTCATTGCATAGTTTTCTTTGATATACAGAGAAGGCCGAGATATGTTTGGTCTGAAAGGCTCTTTTTGCTTTGTGCAGAATATGTAAAAATATATCAAATTTTAGCACCAGAAGTTTTCCATAAGGGTCTTTTAGTCTTTGAGATTACTAATCTCTTGCAAAATTCCCATTGTCTTTATGTAATTTTTCTTTTCTCTGTATTGTTGTAAAAGGGATAACATAAAAGAAATGAGGGTATGTAAATCTGAGAGAAATAAATGGTATACGTAACACTTCTGAGCTAATAAAGAGGGAAACAGGTGAAGGCAAGGATAAATAAAAATGTGAAGATAGATGGTAGAAGGAAGTAGAATAAATAGCAGTGAATATAATTTCACTTTGTTTTGCATGTTACAGTTGCGTAATTTTGCAATTATTATGTTGGAACCCAACATTTTAAAAAAAGTTAAATCCGGACTTTCAAAATGTACAGAAATTGTATTTTTAAAAACCTGTGAGTTACAGTGGATTTTGAGAATTTAATGATAGCAAATCCTTTTGGAACTTCATTTTCCAAGAGCTGCTTCTTCAGAGTACCATTGTATGGATTGTATTGCCTGGACTTCCTGTAGTGCTGGATGTCCTAAATGCCATTGCACACACATAAATACAACTGCTTGATAGTTATCGATATGATGATAAATAAATAAATAAATGGGGTGATAGCTTTAACCACAAGTTGATTTTTTTTTTCCTTTCTTGCTCCTCTGAGTTGAATCCAAATAGTGAATAATAGCTTGTTGTTGTTAATATTTTTAGGATAATTGCCTAAGTGGAGCTTTTTTCCTGTATTTAATTCCATTTTTCCCTGAAAATGAAGTATTTGTGTGCGGAGGAATTCTTGTAGGAATGGAAAAGCTATTACTATTTAAAGCCGGAAATAATTAAAGAAATATGAGAAGGCATTGTCTTTAATTCCAAATGTTGCAATAAACAACATTGTTAAGAGTTTATACTCATGTTCATTGTGTTCATCATTCTCTTTTACTAAAATGTTTAGTGTTGTCTTGTTGCAACCGTTGCAATATGATGAAAAAGGCAAACTTTGATTTAAAATCAGTGCTAATGTTAAGCTGAAGAGTTTGGATATAATTTTACTCTTTCAAACAGGGCTGTATGTTTTTTGGTGTTTTGTTGTTTTTTTTTTTTTTCCTTCTCTAAGAATCAGTGGAAAACCAGCCAGCTGTTCTCCACTTGGTGCTCTGTTTGAGCATCTGAAACCTTTTAGAGCAAAACCAGTCAAAGTTTCCAGCATATTGTAAACATTCCTTTAGCCCTAGTGAACATGCTGACATAACCCTCACTCTAGGGGGCACAATGTAAAGTATGAACAGTGGACAAAAAAATGTGGTAGCTTTATTTAATAGCCTCACTTAAAAGAAAAAATAAAGTGTTCTATTAACTATTTACAGCCTTTCATTTTCTTTCACCGGTTTCTCTGGAGACCTACTGGCAATAATGAAATATGTATTTAAAGGAAAGCTTCAGTTGTACAAAAAAAAAGTAACAGTTGATTTTTAATCCTTGTCTGTGGGACTCTCATGGCCCTCAAGATGGTTATAGAGATATCATATGACATCTCTTTAATGATACCAACTATGAAAATGCTTCAATGTCATATATAGCTGTATGAAATGAAAAGTATTGCCTTGTGAGATGAAGAGCATCGGTGTATTATGCCATAAGACTTGGGTTAACTGCTGTAAATTGCTATTCTAATAATTAATTCCGTTAAGGGCTCTAGATTTTGACCTCACTAAGTGAATATACAAATTAACACAAATGTCACAATTGTCCCCTTATTATTTCGAAGGGCTTCCCTTGCACATTAGTGTATCTTTTAGCTTCAGTGCAGTATATTTCAAGACTATATAGTGCCCAAAACATTGATGAAATGAGAAGAGTCTTCAGTTGGCTAAAAACAGTCTTAGAGATGACTGAATTCAACTACTGTTTTTTAATAAGCACGGAATGTTTCAGGCTGTCACCGTTTTGGGGGTCAGTTAAAAACTATCTACAAAAGTAGGACAAGGAATGACTTTGCTCCTTTTGTTGTTGTTGCTGTACAATTAGGATTGCTAGACTTCAATTATGATTGCTTGACTTGGTAATCTAAAGTTTACTTGTACTTTTTATGTACATTGTACAACTTTCCTCCAGCTTCATCAACAACACAGCCAACCTCAATTGGAGAAGTTAGGTTAATCTTTCAAACAGTATTTTTATTGAAAAAATAAATAGTGAAAATCCACGTCCACCATACCAGCCTCTTAGAAGCAACTGAGAAGCTGAGGAGATACTCATCATTCCTCAGTATAGAGTTACTACATTGTCCATGACAACATGGATATTGTTATTCTGAATCCTGAACTATAATAGCCATAAAAATAGTTCCCTTAAACATGTTGAATGACAGAATGAACGCTGTATCTTTGTACCTCTTTGCGTGGGCGAGCGGTGTGCTTGCTTTTTGGGTTCTTTACTTGCTTATTCAAAACTGGTATTTGGTGGTGCAGCCACGATTGTCTAAGGGTAGAAGAGAAACAGGATTGGTGGGAAATAATTTATTTTGTTAAAGGCTTTTTGACTCAGCACCTCTTTGAAATAATAAACATGGCGTGCTTTAAGCTGAAGTAATTAGATGTTTCATTTTAGAATTTGGTATTGGAAAAATTGGAGATAGTCTTAATACTGCCATTTCATCCTCGTCGCCTTTGATTTGCCAACCACTGTTGGCTCTGTCACTCATAACACATCTTGGGCTGCTCTTTGTTAGTGTTAAGTGATTCTTCTTGCCTGGCTCTCCTCCTCTGCTCGGTGATCTCTCCCATGCTTTGTCCTTCAGATGCTTTATTTTATTCACCCTCCGGCTTTCTGTGCCACAGCACTCTTCTCTGATCCCTATCTGTTTTCCTTCTTTGCACCTCTTCTCTGGGTATCTCATGAATCTATTCACTGTCTGTGCTGCTGACTTTCTGGTCCGCCTTTTAATTACAGCCTTGTCTCCTTTTATCTAAGCCATTATCTACACCTGTCTCTCTAATTCTCCCCTCCATGTTCTCCTTGTTGAGGTTTAGCTGTCATCTCAGCGTGCAAAAGCCATGACTATTAATCGCTGTTCTAATCCTCCTCTCTTGATAACCGAGCCTCTGTGGCCTTTCATATATGTGGTGTATCTAAATCTTGTAGACAGTTTCTGCAGTGTTCGCCAAAATGATAACATTTTCCTTTCCAGCCACATTTCCAGCACTTGCCCAGCCTTTTAACCCACATCTCCTTCGTCATTTTGCAGTTGCTGTTTTTATTCTGTTTGCATAGCACCTAGCACAACAGTACCCTGTCATTATTATAATGAGAAATAATTATAATAATTATTAGTGTGTTTAACCAATGTCTAGTTAATTTGCGAGCCATTAATTTTGAATGTAATGCATTGTTCTTCGTACTTCACAGAAGTGTGATATACACAAGTGGAATATTATTTACTCTGAATTCATTAATGGCTTTAAGTAGTGGTTTAGTTTGTTAATGTTATCTCATGATTTATTTAAAACATAAGTATATAGTTTAAAATAGTAATTGTATTGTAAATATCATTCATCGTTATAGCTTACTTGAAGGAATGCAGACCGGCTTTTTGATGTTAACGTCTCAAATTATGCAAACTGTAAACAATTTATAAGCGGATTCGTGCTTTTTCTCATAAAGACAAGCTCGTCTTATACTTAAAATCAGGGAACGAAAGATAGAATTGTTCTCTACTTTACATTTTTGGCTTTATTTCTTTGAAATGATGAAACAAGTTAGAGTGCTTTCTAACAACTTCGAAATATTAAAGTGCCCAGGGACAGGATAGGGATGATGTTTTGAAGGCAATAAATATTTCAGCTTCACATTTCAGTCTTTCTTCTTCCTTCCTTTGATCTGGCTTTGGTTTAGTTATCATTCCGCTTGAATGACTTCACACTGTCTTTCTTCCTCTCCGCACCAAAAAGAAGCGTTCTGCACATATTCCATATGTTTGGGCGCTGGCGGTGTAGGAGAGCCCTGGTGGTTCCTGGTTGTTTGCTGGCGGTAACTGCCCCGGCAGCGGGAGGCTCTGACCACAGCTGCCATGGGGGCGCTTGGCCTCGGCATGTAATTTACTCAGCGAGCTGTCACTTAACTGGCACTGTTTGTAAAAATAGCAGAGCAGGAGAAGTTGGGTTTTGGGTATTTTGGAGAATTGTTATTACTACTGAAGCATTGTTCCGTAGCAATAAACGAAACCGGTGACCCCTTCTTTCTACAAATATACGGTACTTTAGGCCTTAATGCATCATTTCTGTAGTTGAAATAGTCTGCATTCTAGAAAGTAATGAGAGGGGCTGTTGTGTGGAGTGGTTTGTAATGGTTGTCACACCGGCTGAAAAGCGGTGTCGTGGATCTTGTGTTTGGCTCAAAGTCGATGAACTGCTGCAGGGATGTGCCGGGATCCCGGGGTGCTGCTGTAAGGTCTTCTGTACGGGAAGATATGTGTTCATATACCGGACAGGTACTCGTGTCTGTGGCTTATACACAAAAGATACTAAGGTAAATTTCCTGAATTTTGCTTTTGCGTGGGTGGATCACTCATGTTTTGGTGACGGTTATGTTTTTAGCTACTCGGTATGCTGTGTACTCTCTTATCTAGTGAGTTGTCTTCTTTGGGAACACGTTTATATAGGGCTTTTTTTTCCGTTTAAATGGACAATATAAATGGTGATAACAGATTTTGTTTCAACACAGATTAGTAAAAGAGTCAATTTTTTATTTCTTGTGTCAACAAATAAAAAGTAACATGTTTAGACACAAACCCAACGATATCCTTCCCCCGCTGCCTTCCAGCAAGTGAATGGTTTGCAGTTTGGTGGGTAGTGAAGCAATTTTCCCTCAGAAGTGTTATTATTTGGGGAGGAGAGGACGGAATGGGCAAAGACTTGTGTAAGTACAGCAAATCTAAATACTTTGGGGCAGTGCAGGTATGTAATGTGGGATCCTCGGGGTGATTAGGAGAGGAGAGCCTTTCCGAGCAGGTCACGGCTTCATCAGTGGGACGGAAGGCTCAGCCCTTACTCCGCCGTCCCACGCCTCAGCCTTACGGAGACAGACTCATTTTTCTCTACAGGCGTAAACCCAGAGTCATGCTAACCTGTGGCAGACGTAGACAAGAGTTGAAGCCTCTTCTTCTTGTGGAGTCCATCAGAACCTGAGTTTCAGCAGCTTTATTCCTTGGCAAAATGCATCCTTACCATCGAAATTCCTTGCTCCGCTTTTGTGCTCTGCCGCGGTCAGGAAACAATGGTCTGTTTGGACACAAGCAGGTTTCCACTGCTGCCAGCAGCATTTGAAAACCTAGCAAAGAATTTGCATATTCATGAATTAAGGCCTGGTCTAATTTTTATACGAAAACATCAGGATTTTCATCAGGATTTCTAGGTGTTATTTGTATCACTGAAAAGCTCTCTCAGCTACGCCCTGGGTGCTTGTGTGCGGATTTGCTAATGGGAAGTGAAACTCGCTGTCCCCAGGAGTTGTCCACATGTGGCGTGTGGAGGTACATGTTTTGTCCATGCCTATGCTCACAGGCAGTCTGAAAGGGTTTAATGGGCTGAAGAGGCTGTGACCGAGACAGGCGCATCTCCCGTTCTCGTTTGCTGTTGGTCAGCCCTTGCTCTCGCCCAGGGAATGGTGGGGACCCTGCGAGTGACAGTGTTGGCTCCCACCACGCTTGCTGGGACATCTGGAGTTTATTTAACCTCTCGTGTAATTCCCTGGATTGCCCCCGTGTTTCATTTGCTTGACTTGCAATGCTGTAATGTCTTACTGCGTTTAGTTGTTACCTCTCGGAAGACATTTTATGAAGCAAGGGAAATATTTACGATTAAGCATGAAGAAGAAGTGTGTAAGTTGTTTCTATTTTCCATTTATCAGCACACTTCAGAGTGCTGCTGTCTGAAATTGCAATTCTGGACTTCATAGCCAACTTTCGCTGAGATGGCTTGTGCTCTCTAAGATTGCTCATTCTGTTGCCATATCCTTTATACACTGAAACAAGAGGAATTTGCTGCTTTATAAATTGGGGCCAAAGAGTAAATTCACCCTATTTTTATATTCAAGCCGGCTCAGCTTTAGGGGATTGAAGTGATGTAATTGTATTGTATTCGGCCCCACAACTAGTCCAACTGAAAAAAAATAATCTTCAAAGTGAATATTTTAGTGCTTCGTGCAAGGCACATTGCTCAGTGTCTTGGGAAAAAAAGTAAAGCTTTTCTTATATTTGTGAACCGTGGGCCATTGTTGTACATGTTTTGTAAGCTTCTGTACAAATCCTGAGCGCGCCAGCTCCCGCGTCCTTAAAAAACGAAGTTTTATTCCTAGTTATAATGAGATGTTGCATCTATTCATGGGATTAGGTCCTTAAAAGAAAGGAAGGTGCATAAAACCAGAGTCCTAAAAGTTTACATCATAATATTTCAAAATAAAAATATATTCCTCAGGAAGAAAATGTATAAATTTGGAGGCTCGCTGACAGCACAAGGACTGGCATCTTGTCCTTTTATGTTGAGATCTGTTGCATTTCCATCTGACTGGACCAAAAATGTTTTTCCGATGTCTCTTGACGCTTATCAGTGTGTATATGTTTGAATAAGCTTTGGGGTTTGGCTTTGTTTCCAGTGTGGACTGGAAGTATTAGATGTATTTTGCAGGGAGGGAGATTTGTTACCCAGTGCCTGCAACTGAATTAAGGAGCTTTGGGAGAAGAAGTTGAGATTTTCCCTTCTCGGCGTTTCCTGCTGCTGCTCAGCTGGTGAGCTCCCACCTTCTCTTGCAGGGTGTTGAGCCCTACGTCGGTCTCAGAAGATCCTTCAGCCTCTTACGTATTCTTTACTGTGAACTGCTGGTAGATTTGGGGTTGTTGGGGTTGTTCAGCCTGGAGAAGAGAAGGCTCCGGAGAGACATTGTGGCCTTCCAGTGCCTAAAGGGCACTGGAGAGCTAAAGCGGCTCCAGGAGAGCTGGGGAGGGACTCCCGATCAGCGAGTGTAGCGACAGGACAAGAGGGAATGGTTTTAAAATGGAAGAGGGGAGATTTAGATGAGATATGAGGAAGACATTCTTTACTGTGCGGGCGGTGAGCCCCTGGCGCAGGGTGCCCCGAGAAGCTGTGGCTGCCCCATCCCTGGAGGTGCTCAAGGCCAGGTTGGACGGGGCTGGGAGCAACCTGGGCTGGGGGGAGGTGTCCCTGCCCAGGGCAGGGGGTGGCACTGGGTGGTCTTCAAGGTCCCTTCCGACCCAAACCATTCAATGATTCTGTGATTTTGTTGTGGGCGAGGGGAACGATGTGCTCACCATAATGCAGTATCAAACAGCTATTAACTTAAAAATGTCTGTATTCGGCAGCTCCCTAGGGCACGCGTTTCAGGGGAATAATTGCGCCAAATGCCTTTGCAGCTAGAGCTGACGAGTAACCAACTCATCAGACAGATCATTTTTAGCACTGGAGGCATTGTTGGTGTGCCCATTCTGAGAAATATCTGAGGATTTTTGTACTTGCAATTTTGATCTTTTGGATCCTCTGTAGTAGAAATTTAGATCGTAAATGGTCTTTTTGTGAGTTGAATTTAAATGGGAAAAAAATGTTGCTTTTGGTGGTGTTTTCTTTTTTGCTGTGTAATTTTTATTGTCTCTTAAATAAATGGAGAATATGGTAACTTAGATTAATATCCAGATATGCTTTCCCCTCAAAGGAGTTTAGAAAATGGAATTGCTGTGGCAGTAGAAATAAAGCGTATCTGCGTAGGAGTGATGGACGCTCTCTAGCAAGTTTCAAGAAAATTTGCACACGCTCTTCTGTGAGCACAAAACCAAAAACCCTAAACAATAATCACCAAAAATATAATGCAGGGTTTTGTTCTGTTTTGCTCCAGTTTCTGCAGGGTAAGAAAGGTATTCTCCCTTTTCTGTCTCAATTATTCCATCAGCTGTAAGTAAGGTTCTGAAATCAAATTATTTTTTTTTAAATACGTATAATGAAAAAAATAAAAGTAAACAGTAATATGCTTACTCAGGGCTTGTGGCATTTCTTTGATCTCTCTGCTAATCGAATTCCCCTCCTCTCCTGCACTGCGAGCGGACACTTTGTGAAGATGTAGGATTATGTTCTTTGTCCCATTGTCAAAGTCTGGTATGAAAACCGCAGAAGAGGATGTGAATAGTGTAACTTTGGGCTTGGCAGCTTCCTGACCTTTAGAAAAGGCTTGCTCAGTGCTGTAATAGCTGGTTCGCTGCTGGCAAGGTGACAGCCTCGATGAATTAGTTGGTCTTTTCCGTCGCTTATGTGTCAGATTCTTTGTTTTATATGGAAATAATTTCTGTCAAAATGGGAAATTTATCATGAGGTACTTCCTCTGCCTGTAAAATGAAAATGTCAACCACAGGTCTGTTTGCATGTGTCTGCTGTTACAAACGGCTGGTGGAGCCGGCTTCGTCCATTGATGCCACCATTGTGTTGCCCGGTGTTTCACCACCAAGGCAGGCAGCTCCGCTCACCTGCCGGAACTGAAACGTGTGCTCCGAAGTTAGCAACGCTGCCTGGTTGTCTTCTGTGTGAGGAACCGCGTCAAAATTTCCTAAATATTCACAGGTTATCAGAATTTTTGTCTGTGATGCGTCAGTGCGGTGGACGTGTCTGTTTTTTAGGGGTGTGTATATATCTGTGCATCTATGTAGGTAAAATGTTATACGTGCTTAACTACCGATATACTATGATGTCTTAAGAAACCCAAACCGATTTCTATACATGTATCGACATCAATACGTCAAATAGTATAGGCTCTTAATATGAAATGTCTTTGCATAAAGATTTAACACCTGTCATTACTTTAAAGGCTGAATAGACATTACAGCATTACGGATTTCTAATAGATTAAGAAGGTACCGTATGTCACGCATTACCCCGCTTCGCATTTTGATACGTGTCAAGCAGCGAGTAATCCTGCTGCTTCTCTGAGCAAAGGTGGCACTGGGATAACTTTTTTTTGTTTATTTTTTAATGGGAGAAGATGATCGTGCTGAAAGCAATTCGTTTAAATATCGGGGGGGACAATATACTTTGAAAGTCGAGATTAAAAAAAAGGGGGTTGTCCAGCGGGTAGTAAACCACCCAAGTCGGTGCAGACTGTGAAGATGGAGGCATTGCCGCAAGCTGCGAAGGCCGTGTTTGGGTGTGCGAAATTCAATAGGAGAAAGCGCAAATAACTCCGGCCTTCTATTCCCTTCTTCAAAGTATTGCTACGGGAAGTTTGGCAGAAGCCGGGACAGGAAATTGAAATCTGAATACTATTTTAAACTGATAGGGTTAAAGGCCTCTCTTTTACACTAGCACACTTGTTCTTTTATTTGATACTTGAACTCTGAAAATTTTCTGTGACTTTCTAGGGAGAAGGAGGAGCAGCTGACTCGGGTGACAGAGGTACAGAGGCTGCAGGCCCAGCAGGCAGATGCTGCCCTGGAGGAGTTTAAGCGGCAGGTGGAGCTGAACTCAGAAAAAGTCTACGCTGAAATGAAACAGCAGGTGAGGAGGTCACAATGCCAGCCTTTCTGAAACTCTGTCTCAGTAGGATAGCATATTCTGATCTTATAATGCCAGAAACATGCTTCACTTGAGAGTGCTACATCAAAATCTTTCACAATGTAGTGTCTTTGCTCGCAAGTCAAAAAGGGATGTTAGCAGTTGTTTCATCTTTCTAACAAAGCCAGAATTGTCATTGTTATAAAGATAGCTGCGGTTATGATACTGATGAGGGATTTTTCGGGAGTGAGAGGATAAAGTGTTAGTTTATACACCCCTACGGAACAGCGTTTGTAATTTTCCGCTTAAATGTGTGTCTCTTCCTACTCTTTTCGGAACGACTCTGTCTTCCGTTAATGAGCTCTTGTAATCAGTTAGAGCCTGAGCAGGGGCAGAGCCATTGTGGCTGCTGGCGCTCATGTGCAGAGGACAGAAAAATCCAGTTTTCTGTCCCTGAAAATTAGTAGCAGGAATTTATGTAAAAAGATTTTAGTGTCTTAAATTCCTTGTGGAGCAAACAATAGTTAAACCGTTGCCACTGGGATTTTACAAATGCAGCGTGATGAGTGAAATAAGGAACAAGTGACTGGTGATCAAAAAGAAGAGGAGAGAAGGGAGTATTTCCTTAACTTGCTCGTGTGGTCAAAATCTCTCTACTTATTTCAATCTTGTAATTCTACCTGACCATATACTCAGTTTTCCAGCCTCACCTATCATAACCAAACCTCGCTGTTGACAGTAGGATGCTCCAATCTGATATTAGAATGGATTTCTAAGTGTGCTGGCTAGTAATCGAAAAAATTCTCCTTTTGCTATTCTTGTGAAGTTTTTTTTTTCTGGAAAATCTTCAACAAAAGTGAGAAATTAAGTAAGGCATTGCTGATATTTTTAAGACCCGTGCAGACAGCAAATAATAGAACTTGGAAAAAAAAAAAAAAAAGAAAAAGCAAGAACAAACTTATAAAAGCAAGATTTGTTCTGCAAACTAGACCCATGAGGGCAATACAAAAAAATCCTACAATTTTAATTCGACATTTTCTGCGCCATGACACTCTCCTCCAACTTCTTCATGATGACTTAAAATAATATCTTATTTCTGCTCCAAAGGGAATATAGTCTAATTCTGGAATAATCGTTTCATTCACTTAAAAAACTCCAGCAAACAAACCCAATCCAAAACAAAAAAATGTGCAAAAGAATTTGGAAAACTTACAAAGTCAATTGTCATTGTAAAATGACTGTGAGTTCCTTCTGCAATATTGCTGTGTTCTGGAAAATTTTGAAAATAAATCTTGCTGTACTCCAAGAATCACTCATGGAGTTATTCTGTCCCTACTTGCATGCTGAACTACGGAAATAGTAAATGATACTGTACGATTGCACAGTACTGTTCTACAGGAACCAAGGTTCAAGGAAATACATCAAAGAAACACTACTGAAGCGGTCTTCATAGCTTTGTCCTTTCTCATTCTTCTGCACACACATACTCTTCAGATAAATCACCCGTTAGATTATAACATATTGGAAAATTCTATTTTTTGTGGTTAGGTGGAATGTATTACTTGCAAAGCAAAACCGTAGTAGCTATAGCAACACTGTACTTTTAACTACGCTAGAAATATTGGGCTTGTAAAACCATTTTTTGGTGTGTGGTAAAGTTAATTGTGGAGATAAGTAGAATGGGGTCTGACATTTTCAGTTCTTGTTATTAATATTTGATTCATTGGCTTGGTTCTGTGATATTTTTTTGCCGTCTACTTCCTATTTTGTCAAGCTTGTGATTATTAAGGGTCATCTCATGCCCGTTGATGGGCGATTGGTACATTTTTAACTGTAAGATCTGCATTTTTTCTAATAGTAACTAGCAAAAAGAGAAATGACATACAGACTACGTCACGGTACCTTAGATGTAGTGTTTCCCGGCTTTGGCAACTAATGATCAAGAGTCCTCATTGCACTTGTAGGAAATAGATGAAAGTGACCTAAGGAGTAAGGCACAAAAACCAGGAGAGTTAAAGCATCTTTGCATATGTTTTTAGTATTTCACTCTTTGGAATGTTTTCATTCTCTGAAAAATAGAAATCCTTTAATAAAGTAACAAGATCTTTTGGTTTTCTGTCCTTTATTGAGCTGAGTAAAATATGGCTACGAACATTCAACTTGAGTAAGTTTGGAGGCGGAAGAAATAATTCATAAAATATTCATTGGAGTCCCTTTTCTTAATAGCAGATAGTAGCAGTGAGGTTCAAGAACTACTGGAAGGATAGCTTGTTCCTTTGTATCCTATTTTTCCACTTTCTATCTGGCCAACAATTCCTGGTCTTATGTCTTCCTCTCCCGCTGCAGTATGTTCCAATGAAATGCTTTTCTGAGTACTGCCTTTCCCCTGGCTTAGGAGCGATGTCCAGGTCGATTGGCAAAGACGTCTGTTGAAGACAGAGCTCTCCCTCAGGCCAAAAAGGATTTTGGCTTCTGCTTCAGGAATTCATGCGTTTCTTCTTGCGGTACAGCAGAGGGGCTGGTGGCAGCACCGCTCCTCCTGACAGCTACACCCCCTTCGGGCTTTTTTAGGGAGACAGTTTGTTCGCTGCTTGTGTTGGGACCCAGATCTAAACGTAATCGATGAGTAGGCACTGCAGCAGAGCGCTGTGTGTGTATTCCCCTGGAAACATGCCTCACGTACAGCTAACAGTTGGGCTTTTGATACAAAAGCTTTTGTTAATTGGGTTATGAAATTGCTTCCTTGACGCTGTGTGCTGGAATCTGTGGGACTCATTATTCATAGGCGATGACTATCTTCAGAGAACTTTACTTGCAGCCAAATAATTCTCTTTTAAGTTATTTTACTGATTTAATGTAAACTTACTTTAAATGTGTAGCTTGTGCACTGGCTCACACATGATTTCCCTTGAATTTCCACAGGCGATGTATTTTTAAGTGAAATGTATTTGAGTTTAAATACGTCTAGAAAAAATATTCATTTAATTTTGGTGGGATGTTCACCACTCTCAAATGAAAAACTGAGCTAGTACTTTGTAATCGGGGAGTGGCACGGTGTAGGGGATCGCTATATCCTTAAGTACCTAATAATCTGGTATTCACTGAACATTAATTTTCACTCCATACAAATAGTATTATTATCATTCTCAGCAAGTTACATCCGTGTCTTTGATGGTTTGCAAACAACTGCAGAAACATCAGGGCGTTTCAAGCTATGCCTTAAAAAAAAAAAAAAAATTAAATATTCCCTTTCTTTTACCATGTAGATGGAAAAGGTTGAAGCAGATCTAAGCAGATCAAAATCGCTCCGGGAAAAGCAATCCAAAGAATTCTCCTGGCAATTGGAAGAGCTCCAGCAAAGATACGAGCAACAGGTCAGTGGGTTTGCTCCTTGGGGTGGAGGGGAGGAGGGACATCTTTTCATGCAGATGTAGGTCAGTTCCTGCAGCAGGCTTAATCCCGTTGTCGCCGTGCGTTGCTGTTCTTTGTATAAAGACAAAATTTATAGGTATGAGAGTTTATGCAGTGGGGGACGGAGGGGAAGAGCCTCCACAGAAAATATTTTTGTTTCCTCTTTGCAATCCTTTGTACCTCTGACTCTGTCAAATTGTTTCCCAGGCTTACAGGTGCCAACACCTATTTTCATAATGACCAGATGAAATTATTTAATGCGTTATCTGTTTTTCTTCTTGTCAAGAAACAGCGTTTTGTTCTTTTTTATCATTTTTAACACGGGGAGTGTTCGTATGAATGCTTGTTTTGGCCCACTGGTAGTGATTTTCATTATTGTAATGTAATTTCAGGGTTGGGAAATATTCAGGAAACATTTGGGTGGAGACAAGAAAGTTGAGTTCAGTAGCGTTGCGAAGTGTAAAGGGGAAAAACAGGAATAGAAGCAGCCAAATTATTGCATGATACAGACTTGGAGCTCGGCAGCTGGGACAGCCCATCGAACGCTTGTGCAAGGCGGTGCTTTGGCATGAAACCGGAGCGGTGTGTTCGGTAGCACCTGTTAAAGGAGGGAAAAAAAATATCTTTAGCAATGATAGAGTTAGTCCATAAGCCTGAAGTTCTCCCTTATCAGTGTTTTTGCAGGGATATAGTAGATAAGTTTATGTTTCCACGAGGGAAATGTGGTTTCGTTTCTGTTTATCTGTGGTGCTGGTAAGAGGATGAAATGCTGCAGTTGGCTTCTGGTACCAGTCCTGCTCTGGCCCGTCTGGAAGGGGCTCTTTCAGCTAAATAAGGAACGGGATCACTTTGGTAGGTGTCGAGAGAGACCTTCGCCAGTGCTCGGGAGGAACAACGGTGTGTTTTGTGCGTGGCTCTCTGCTTAGATTTGAATCGAAGGGAGTTTGTTGGTTCGGATCAAAGGATTTTCCTTATCCTCAGAATTGTTAACGTGACTAGTTGGGTTGTCACTTGACCAAGGGTGAGAAACTGTCCCGTGTGATAGATTTTTGTTTTGCTAGGTGATATTATTTCTGATTCTTCTAGTTAAAGATTCGGGAATGGTCAGGGTTGCAGAGATATTAGGGGGCTTTTGTTTCATGGATTTTGTCTTGCAGATGACCTCACTTGCCAAAAGACCAGTAAGAATTCTACCTCTCTGGTGTGATTTAGTATAATCTCTGAACAAAGGCTAGAAATCCCAAATGCAGTCACTACTGTGTAATCATGGCGATAGATTTTCTTCAAATTATTTATTTGTGTGAAAGCCATTGCAATAATTGCGTGCATTGGGTGTGAGGAAGTTTTATGCATCAGTTAAAGGACATACTGAAGGGAGGACGATGGGAAGTGCTGGGGGTGGTTGGGCGTCTGCCTTAAGGTGAAATTTTTTATGGAATCTTATATTCACATCATTTTAGTGGTATGGTTGGTTCACTTTTTGCTTTACGATTCTCATAATTTGTGGGTTCTCATAATTTCAAGTCCCAGGTAAGCATTTATTCAAAGATTTTGTTCCCAAGTTTGGGAACATGATCTATAGAGATAAGTACTAATCTGCAGTTCATCGGATGTTATGGCAATCCTGTTCCTACCTACAAATGCTCATTTTTTAGTGTACGTGGAAAGAGCTACCGAGCCATGATAATGCCTAGTAGTGTCATAGTTCATTTTTCATTTGGTTTCTTGTATCATCATGCTTTTTATATTTAGACGTTATGGAGACAAGATCAAAAAACCCCCAAACGCGTGAAATGGATGTGATACTGAAAACTTTTTTGGTCAATCTTCATGTTGGTATTCTGTAACAATTGTGGTAAACATCAGCGAGAGCATTTTCCCCTAAGAGGAGATGTTTACTGCTTCACTCTTATTTTGTTTAGGATAACTACTTTTTACTGTAAGAGAGAACAGCTAGGCTTTATGAAACGTCACTGAAACCCAAGGAAAGGTTTTCAGCACTAAGCAGCTAAACAATGAGAGCCTCAGAAGAATTTTCAGAGGAATCCTGTTTGTGCCCTTTTTTGAAATGTATTTCTCTTCGTACTTCATGTGGAATGTTCTTTGAAAGCTTGCGAACATGAAAAATATGTGACCCTTCCTGCAGATTGCAACGGGTTATCATGAGAAACGACGTATTTTCTGTATTGTCGTTTCTGCAGTACAAAGCTCCTTCAGCCCCACCGCAGAGCGGCGCGAGCTCAGTTCGTCCACTCTTGACAATTCCTTTCAGGAGTTCCAACTTCTGTTTCTCTCTATTACTCTCTATTTATGCTTCAGAACTTCTACACTATTCTTAAAGCAGACTTTAGCTTGCCTTGTTTCACTGCGTCTTTCTTTGGTGGTTACTTGGGGACTGGTTTAACTGTTTAAATAGAGCAGTAAATTAGAATTGGTGGTGCGTTTCAGCAGATTTCCAGTGGGGAAATAGACACCCAGCGAAAAATACGAGTACTTTGGCTACCTGAGAAATGTAGTAATGGCTTTGAGATATTCTGCCTCGAGTGTCTGAATCTAACTGCCAAATGGGATTTATACACAAAGGGCAGGAAAATTGACCTTCGGGTATATTTTGCATGGGTTGGCATGGTGAGTGGCAGAACTACTGGACAATTCGGTTGCTCATAATCAAGTTGGTAATGAAGAACCAAATTAAATGATGTGTTGTCCAGTTCTCCAATCTGAGAAACATCTTGGACGTGTAGGAACTTGAGGGCTGTGGTTTCACCTCTCTGCTTTGCATGAATGGTTGCCTGTGCTTCACAGGGCTCTCCTTGAATATGGATTTCAAAGAGATTACTGCTGTGAGTGTTTGTTGTGGGGCTGAAAGACCTCTCTGCCTACAGATTAGATAGACTGATATATTATATATTGATATTTATCTGATATTTGTCTCAATAAATAACCTGATGTATATGGATATATGTAATGGTTTTTTTCCTTGAAAAAGGATTAGGAAAAAAACAGACAGAACCATGGCAGTTACTATTTTGTTAACTTTGCAAATGCATTTGAGTCCATTAATAAAGCAAAGACGACATTTTGGATCTTGCAGTGTTTGGTTTGGGCTGTCACGCGTCACTCCTGGTTCCAGCTCCATCTGATTCAGCGCCACTTTCTTTTGAAGTATCCACTGAGAACGCTCTTAGGGAGAAACTGGTGGCTTTTTTTTTTTTTTTCTTTAAATATACTTTAGCTCAACTTTGTTCTACTTGCAGCTGTTAGATTTGAAAGTATATTTTGAAGAAAAAAATAACTCCAGCAGCACCACAGTTCCTATCTGCTGGGAGCAGCTGCTTTCGGCACTTCAAAGCCAGTGGACACCACAGCGAAGGCCTCAGCCTTTCCTGCCTTTGAAATGGTCGCAGTATCTATAGATGGGCTTTATGGCACCGTCAGCAAAGGAAAAAAGGTTGTTTGGTTTTTTGCACCCCCTCCCTTTTTGTCTTTTTCCTTTTTTTTTTTCCCCCCTACTTTCTAATTCCATCCTTGGTTTAGCTCAAAATACCTGGGAAGGGTTTCTGCTGAAATCATTTTCCACAAGCCCAAAGGTTTGAAAGAGCATGTGCCCAAAGTTTTCAGTAATGGATTCTAGGCAGGCAAATTTGACAGGTAAGTTAGTGAACATGCTTTTTTCCCCACGTCCACATCGGTTGGGCACTTTCGGAGAGCGCGTCCCTCAGGCTGAGCTGTGGTACCACGGCAGAGCGCTCCTGGTGGAACAGGGCTTCAGGCAGGGACGTTTTGCAGCGGGTCAAGTACGGCCTCACCTTCCTTTCAAGCAGATTTTCATAAATTGTCATGAGTGGAACACTTTCATTGAACTTTTGGAGATCCAAATATTTAAATGGCATTAGCTTGTCCTTTAAAAAAACTATATACAATAATAGGTCGCTAGGATCACTGTTACACCCATTTTTTGGCTATAAATAGTTGGTGAAGGGCTATGACTGAGTGAGTGTGAAAAAACTGAGATGCAAGATTTGTAAGAGACGAAGTCTATGAAATTGCTTTTTCCTCGCAAGGAGAAGGCGGTATGAAATAGCCGATGAATTATTGTGACAGAAGGATGGTGTTACTTGCTGAGTTACGGACTTACTTTTTGAGATCGGGTGCCGACCTGAATGTATAAATGAGCCTTTTGTTTTGGTTCGTCTGTTCTTTAACTGTGTTTATTCCATTTTAAAATAATAATTATTCATGCTTCCATAGCAAAGTGGGAGGCTATTACATGGTAGCTGAAGAATCTCCCCGTATCTCAGGAAATCCTTTCTTGCGACATTTATTGTTGGGTTCTGACTTCTGTAAAACTTGTGAAAGAATAGAGTTGTCGCCTTGTCCTATTTAGCCAAGTAGGAAAGAAACAGGACACCTTCAGGAATATTTTACTGGGTATTTAACAAAATCTCTTTGAAATTGTGTTAAAGATGAGAGAAATAGTCTACACTTTTAAGTTGGGAGCAAGACAAAGGTGTGGTTGAGCTTAAATATGCCTTTTATATTAAGGAAAGAGAGGTAAAGAAGTGCAGAATCAGCTGGTTAAAAGTGAAAAAAGGATGGCTGCAATCTTACCTGCCAGCAGCAAGGGCGAGTATGCGAGGCAGCGGGGGGAAATGCTTCTTACTTTAGCAGTGCGCGGGTGCAGGAGGAAAGTATTATTGAGAGGAGAGGAAGAATAGTCTTTAGATCTTTCCGTATGACTTTTCTTTTATAACTTCCCAGTGAGGTTAATTTAAAGAAAAGAGTGAGGTTCTCTCAGGTAAAATATGAATTTTGTAATCACAACCATTGTTTTTATACATAAGTGTATATATTTAAAACCAAACATCTTAGTGCTAGCAGCGCCATTTAATATTAAGGTTGCAAGCACAGTCTCATGCTCAGTTGCTTCAAAATATTCTAGTGTTATTTAGATTAACATTTGATCGTTGGGCAGCTCCCTTGCTAAATTTTAGCTGTTTATCTTTGTGCCAAGAGGTTTCACGGGTGGCCGGATGATCAAGGCTGAGATGACGTTGTTTTGCTTTTGCTTCAAATTGTAGCCATAATCCCTTGAAATGCTGCAGGGAGGGTATTTTTGACCTGGGCGTGTTTTTATATTTTTCCCTTGAAGATCTACTCAAGTGTATTTAGGTAATAAAGATTGTTTAATTCAGGTGTTCAAGAGTTCGGCAGCTAAATATTCTGAAGAGTCTCGCTGAGAATTCCCGTGTCCTCTCTGGGAAAGAGAGCCGGAACAGTTTGTGTACGGGAGTGTGGCGTAAAGGCTGTGACCTCGTGAGAGAGAGGGGAAAATACAGCGCAGGTGAGGAATAGAACAAAAAGTGGGGATTAAGCATTACACCAAGAAACTGCTGTGACTTGGGGATGGGACTTGGAAAGGAAACTCCTCAGAGAAAATAAGTTCTGTCCATGAAAAGAATTTGTGAGTGGCTGTGAAAAGCCAGTGCAACGGAGCCTCGAGCTATTTAGGCTGAAGAAAAGTCATTGAGTCCTGTGGACTGGGAGCCGTGGAGAGGCAAGTCCTGCAGAAGGGGTGAGTCGGGGGGGTGGTGTGGGCTGAAGGGTCCGTTGAGCCTGAGCTGGCTCTTCAGGAGCCGGCGTTCCTTATCACCTCCTGCTTTAACCACCGCCACTCTGCTTTTCTGAGGTAGGCAGCGGGGAGGAGGAAATGCTGCTTCTGCGTTGGACCTGTTGAGTTTACAGTCCTATTATGTTTATTTGGCACATTACTTTTAGCTCAATTCACCTTCCAGCTGGTGGTCTTGTCTTCAGAACTGCTACAACCATCATCAGTCCTATCACAAGAGACAATCACCGTATGAGCACCTTACGCTCCGACTCCAGTGCCACACTCGCGCCTTCAGAGGCATTCAGCTGGACACACTAATAGAGATAACGAGCTTAACACGCAGCTTGCTTTGTCCCTGTACCTTTTCTCAGTTAAGAGTTCCTGCCACTGCACTTACAGCCTAGCTTTTCTTCTGGCCTCGTTCTTCCTTTTCTCTTTCTCCTTCTTTTTGACCGATCTGTTACCCGCTCCAGTGAAGAAAACATTTGCAAAGATGTGCTTGAAATGCGGTATTCCTCAGACAGACTAACGTCCCAGGCGTTTCTTCGCTGTACTTGAAACAGTCCGGTTGTACGCAGAGATTCACGATCCATTTTTAGTATGCTGGTTTAGTTATAAGGGCACAGTCTTTGTAAAAAGCTTTGTTCCTCTCTTCTTTGTCTGTAGTCTAAGATAATTGAAATCCAGTCTGTTCTTGCATGAAGGCCAAATGAGCACGTTAGCAGAGGCTCTAAATTTTTCATGTCATCAGCAACAAGCTGCATAAATTTCATTTAATAAATTAATCTAGGATGCATAAATGTTTCCTTTGAACCATCCCAACACACAGATGAATGCCGTTTGCGTGGAATATCTGAGGAATAGTTTCTTCAATCATCAACATCAACTTTTCACTTTATGATAGAGCTAAAACTCACAAATGGGAAAAGGATACGAATTGAACCTCCAAGTATAGAGTGGGTGGAAATCTTGCGGCTGTACCGTTGCTGTTTGCAGAGTTGTTAACCAGACGGATGGGCGTTTACACCGTCTCCTTCGGGCATCTGACTGGTGTGTGGTTCCCAGTTCAAGCCTGAGCTCCCCGTATCGTCAACAGAGTCAACTTTGGGGGGAGGAGGGAGAGGGGAGACGATTCCAGGAACAGAGACTGGTGCCTGCAGTAAAGAGCGAGTCGGGCTGCGAACACCCGGGGAGTCGGTTCTCGGCGTTCAAAGGAGGTCCTTGGATAAACTCTGAATCCCTGAACAAAGGCTACGTACGGTAAATTCTGTACCAGAGCCTGCTACAAACAGGCATTTGCAGTGACTCAAGGTATATTAGTTCGAAAGAAGTATTTCTGTTTGCCGACCGTGTTGGCTTTACCGGCGCAGGTGGGCTGGGGTGGGGAGCGGGACCTCCCGGCGTCCAGCGCGGCGCCAGGTGGCGTGATCCCAGGGATGCGCCTGCATTTCCAATGGGTTGGTGATCGACGGACAAATTTACTCATGGCAGGAGGATTGGGAGGATATGAGGACTGAGGTGAAATTTATGCTGCCCGTACCTTAAAACTACTAATATTCTGGAAGGCCTTTGTGAGTAAAAACGTACAGATGGGGTATATAATTCTGTGTACGCAGTGAGAGCGCTCAGGTGTGGTGGTGTAGCGGGGAGGGCAAATCAAACTGCAGTTTGGCTGATAGACCGGCTCGTCTCTTTGAGAGAATTTCTTGCAATTCCTAGCTTGCAGCTGAAATACAGTTATCAGTGGCTGATTATAAGGTGAAGTATAAGAGGAAACACAGTCACGCCAATGGAATTATTGCAGCCTGCAATGAAACTGAAAGTAAAATGCATTTGCTATGCATGTGCATTACCCTGTATGTATTTGCTGCTTCAGTGGTAATACACGGTTCTGCACGGATGTATTTTTCGCCGCCCTCGGCTCATTACAGCCCTTGTGTCTTGGGGAGTACTTTGTGTTCCAAATTATAGCAAAATCTCAAAAAATAAAAGCGTACTTTTAAACCCCATTTTATTTATTTGCTGCAAAGTAGTTCTGGTACGCTCCCTTGCCTTGCGGTGAAGATTCCTTTCTTCTGCCCGAAGTTATGCTAAGCCACAGCCCGGCGTGATTAATACTCCATCCTCCAGCCTGTTATATCAGATTACTTTTAGAAGCTGCGTATTTGTGGAGATGGGTAATCCCCATATCCTCGTGAAACACACACATTTATTTATAGGCTTAGGAGACAGAAGACGCTAGATTTTGACCAGAGTTGTTATTTGGGGATGGATCATGTGCTGTGCTGGGCAGAGGTTGGGGCTGGTTTTTGAGCAGAGCAACGATAACGAAGACATCTGATTTACAAACACTCTTAAATGCTTATAAGATAGAATAGCTGAAAACCAGACATGCTATATGCGTGCTGTACGAGTGAGTTCAGTTCAGTTCTTGGCTGTGACGTGTGTAACTTACCGGTGGCCTCTCAGAAGTTCAGTCATGCCAAAATAGCGCTAATAAAATCATCCTGCCATGCAAAACCGTATTTTATATAGGTGTTACATACAATATTTCTGGAATTGAGGACATAAATTTACATGAATTTTCGTACTTTGGTGTCGAATATTTATTGTAGCAGTTACATTTTTCAAAGAGGTAGTGAGCTAACTAATTTCCTTTCCCTCCTTTGGGGACTATAAAAAGAATTTCAAAGGCATGCTTGTTCTTGAGAACAAGTCGAAATTGTTCTGCAATTGAAAAGCCTAAACTTAGTGTGTGATGTAAAAGCAAAAACGGGATAGTAGAAGGTCTTGTCTATGTTAGGGACTTTAAAAAGGTATTTGCTGGAGTCGATTATGTTACAAGTATTTGGCTTCTGAAAATACCTTCTGCAATCAGCAGGCTGTTTGCTGGAGGTCTTCGTTCTTCAGACGGACAAACTGCACCAGCGCTACCAGCGGCGTGAGTTCGCTTTAGGTCTTTATTAGATTGCCTCTCGTTTTAGCAGGTCGCTCTAAGGCACCTCCGGGTTTGGGTGCAGCCAAGTCTGCGTGCCAAGGGCATCCCTGCAGCAGCGGCCGCCGGCGGCGGTGTCCCGCGTAGGGGGGGCTCCATCTGCGGTGCCAGATCGGGTGGACGGTTTGGGTGTATTTATGCCAGTGAATGGCAAAAGACTGTCACAGTCCTTGGATTAATCGTTTTTTTTAGCTTTTTGTTAAGAATTTTGTCGTCTTTTTTCAATTCTTTTCTCTGCCAGAGTGAGGAAGTATTGTTAAATTTCAGGTAAAAGCAGAGATTTAAAAATAAACAGTGTGATTCCAGTGATGGCTCAGTGAATCGGGTGTTGGCTGCTGCCTTGAGTATGGTTCTATCATACTGGTGCGGGACGAATTAAAAAAAAATGAAGAATTCGGGCAAGAGGAGATCATAAGTTTAGCATACTTGTGTTACTTGATTATAATAGTAATTACTTGATTATAATAGTCCTTCACGGTATAGAAGAGCTACACGGGGTCAGCCAGTCCTGCTTGTCTGGGGCTGGCGACGGGAACAGATGCGCAGAGAAGAGAAGAAGATTTTCATCTTTGGGAGGGCAAAATGAGGAAACATCTAAGCCGCAATGAATACGATCTGATTATGGTAATAGGGCGCACACTATTATTTAATGAATGTTTCTTTTCAGCGTCGCCCCTAATTCCCATTGTGACTATCATGTTGCTTGTCCGTCTGAAATGTATAGCACCTAAAACTGTCTGTCTTCTACACACTTATATGCTGGATTTGAGCAGACATTTTAATGCCATGTGATGAAGTGCTAAGTATCTGGGGGTGGATGCAGAAAGATCTCAACACGATACGATTTTTAAAGGAGGCGGTTTTGTTACATCATGCATAAAGGCGCTCTCTACCTCCAAGAGGAGACAGAATCCATACTGATTTATGAAGAATTAATATAGTGTTCCTGCAGCTTCCTGTGATGAAAAAGACCCGTTGCTGCTGAAAACCAGCGTGGGTTGGGTTTTTTCCTTTTGTTGGCATACATTAGTATTTTTTTTTTTTTCCTTTAAAAAAACCCCAACCCAACAACAATACAAGACTGAGCGAGGGAGGAGCGGAAGAGGCGGCGGCGTGCTTGGCAGCAGTTCTGAGCAGAACGGGAGGTTCAGCGAACGCTCACCGGCACAGACAAATAGCTTCTCGGTCACTTCAAGTTATTTTTACAGGAAAGCGTGTTTTGTTGGTCACAAATGTTGGTCACTTGTTAATATTCATTAGGAAAGATGGGTTTTCCGGGTCTTTGAACTTGAGGGAAGAAAATGCTCCGTCCTTTCCCTTCTCTCCACCTCTGCTCCCTGCCAGAAATCTCGAAAAAGCAAAACAAAAAACATCAGGGGCAATATTTTGCTTTAAGTGGTGAGGGTTTGGGTTTTTTTTCCTCCAACTGATTTGCCTTTTACAAACCAGCTCCCCTCTCCCCGCCGTCCTTGCTGTCCCCGCGGAGCAGGCGGGGGCCGCCCCTCCACACGGAAGGACCCGTCCCTCTGAGCTCTTCCCGCCTCCTCGATTCAAAAATGTTGTGTCTGTGATACAAATACTCTGAGTGAAGAGATTACTAAATAAAACTGTAATTACTTTGGTTGGGTGAAGTGGTGCCGTACGCGTGTGTGGTGTAAGTGGCCGAAGGAGCAGGATCTGCCCCGCGCCCCTCGCAGCACTCCCTCCCGCTGCTGCCGTCTCTCGACTTCTGTCAAAAACGTGCAAACCGAAAGAAGTGAAGGTCCCCCCACCACACTGTCTTAGCCCAGACCTTGCGTGGCACAACCAGCTGAAAATCCGGTAATTAAGAAA
Organism: Vanellus vanellus; assembly: GCF_965231255.1. Lineage (NCBI taxonomy): Eukaryota > Metazoa > Chordata > Aves > Charadriiformes > Charadriidae > Vanellus > Vanellus vanellus. The sequence continues at coordinate 11,924,766 of NC_138922.1, forward strand.
AGCAAATGTTTGAATAAAAAGGCCTCTCTTGTTGACGCCATTTCTTTTTAGTCGGGTCTAATTTAGGAAAAACCGCTCGATGTTTTTTCCCATAATTCAGGCAAAGCCTTTGCGGTTATTTTCAGGAGGAGGAATTCTTTCATTTAGGCATGCTAAGGACATTGCTAACGTCTGCAAAGAAGCCGGTTTCGTACACAAACCTTGGGCAAAAACCTGACGTAAGGAACTTTGTGTGAGGAGCCCCGGCCCGGCACAGATAATGGCGTATGCCTCCTGGGGGGTTAACTCCTCCGGGGGCTTCAGGCGTCTGCTAATGAGCTCTTTAGTGTTATTAAATAATGTAGATATGTTAAACCGTGGAATATTGCATCTGTTCTACTTGCTCGGTTTTTCGGAAGGATGCTCCCGGCCGCGGCACGGGTGACATATTTTACTTTTAAACGCGGCATACGCTGATCTGTAGTTTGAGAAAACGCTTGGTGGTTGGTTTTTTTTAAACTTCACTTCAAATTTTAAGCCCGAAAGCCACGCCAACGGCTAATATTATTCCAGAATTGAATGCTACAGCTTTAAGATAAGGTGCCGGGGCGCTCTCGGCGCGCACACAGCGCCAGCTCCTCCCGTTCGCTTGCTTTTTTTTTTTTTTTTTCTTTTTTTCTCACGCTGAAAATACCCCACCATATTCACGATAAGAGCATTTTTTTTTTCTTTTTTTTTTTTCTTTTTTTTTCTTTTTTCCCCTTTCTCCCCCCCCCTCTCCGAAATCCACCAAATCTGAAGAAAAATCCAAGTGACTGTTCTTAGCAGCTGTGTGGCCCGGAGTTCAGTGGGGAAGCGGCTTCCAGCCGTCCCTATTCATCACCTGCTTCAAAGGCGTGCTGGCCGCTCCAGTGTGCGGGCCAGGTAGGGTGCCATTGTGCGCAGGCGGGAGGATTAGTATCAAAGCTGCGGCAACCAGGCCCTCGGTCTCGGGCTGCCATTCAGGCTAGCGGGGAGAGGCGAAGGCTGGCCAAGGTCACAGCATCCCGTGTGGTGCGGACTGGGAAAGGATCCTGAGAATAGAGGGCTTCTCATGAAATCATGGTGCAAGCTTGCGGCACAGCAGGTGCCCTTCTGGAACACATACATCTGTTTATGTTGGGATAGCGTAGCTGACAACGGGATAATAGAGCTTTGTTTTTTATAATTTTCTTTCTCTTTTTTTTTTTTTTTTTTATTAAAAAAAAAAAGACAACTGTATATACGGCAGCGTTGAGGAATATTGAAGGAAGAGCTTTCGCTTTGGAAATCATAAAGAAATCTTTAAAAGATGTAATTGCTGGGGTGGGGGGGTTGTGTGTGTGTATACTTAAGCGAAGGGGAGAGCAGGCTGCCTATTAACCATTTCGGATCCTCAGCCCTGCCGATGAGCAGCAGCCGGGTACGGGGGGACCGTGCGCACAATGCGACAATGCAATTTTTTTTTTTTTTTTTTTTTTTTTTTTGGTACGCTCCGACATTTGTACCAACAAATTGGTTAAGGATGCGCTGGATTTGCTCGGTTGTCTCCATTGTTGGGATTGTCTGGAGGAATTCTGTCACGCTAACGGTGGCTTTTTAAAAGGTGAGGTAATAGTGACGTAAAAATAAAATTGCCAACTTGATGAAATTAAGGGGAAAATTAAGCTGTAGACGAGTTGTCATGACGACAAGGATGTTCTATTGATGAACTGTACTCCTCACTGTCCAATCAGATAGTGGAGCTGAGGCTGGAGCATGAACAGGAGAAGACGCACCTATTCCAGCAGCACAACGCAGAGAAGGACTGCCTGGTCCGAGACCATGAACGGGAAATCGAGAAACTGGAAAAACAGCTTCGCGCTGCCATGGCAGAGCACGAGAGTAAAACTCAAGAATGCAGGAAGCGAGACGGACAGGTAATGATCAATAACGTTTGAAAGGCGTACGCTTATTAGAAAATGCTAATAATTAGTGTTTCCTGTTTGCCAGCATTGTTGGAGATGCACGCTGTGTGAGCATTTGCGAAACTGGCACATAAACGTGATTTTCGTTTTCTTTTTTCTTTTTTCTTTTTTTTCTTCCGCTTTCCCCCCTCCCTTCCCACTGCTGAATAGGGCTTTAACTGCAAAAACCACAGGTAGCCAGATTAAAAATCCCATGGTGCGCTATAACTCGGCCTATTTATAATCTTGTCTCATTTTCTTTCATGATGGATTTGTTTAAGAAAAAAGGTATCTGTTCTTCTCCCCCCACAGCCCTCGCACTCACCCCTCCTTTTCTCCTTCCTGGGCAAATCCATATGAATTATATCTGCTTCGTTCGTATGCTTTTTTTGTTTTAAATCTCTGCAGGTAACTCACAAATGGCTTTATTTCATTCTGTTCGTGTCTTTTTGTTTCAGTTTTGCCTTCTAGATTTGCATTGTGTGTTTGGCTACATATGTCGGATATTTGATAAGATGATGTGGGTTTGGGGTTGCTTACCATCACGTTTATTTTCCTCCGCACACAAGCACCCCTCCCATCCTCCATCTCTGTGGTCACTGTTGGAAGCCATTTGGCAGAATAACCCCCAGCTGGGGTAGCATTTGACTCTTCAAACTTCTGGATGAAATGCGCACTGTCAGCATGGAAAACGATCTTTATGAGTTTTCAGTTCAAAAACCCATCTTACTGCATTTATTTTCAATGTATTTTGTAAGGATGGCACGGTGTATTTTCCTAACAGCCCATATTAAAAGGGCCTGCGATGGCAATACTGAAAAAATTAAGGTGATTTTGTAGCTGAGAGAGCATTCAGAAAATAGTCTCTACTAATCAGCGTTAGAATTACTTATCACGTACGGATTATTTTATACCAAAACTGAACATTTTGGTAAGGCATCTTTAACGACATATGTTTTCTGCGCGCCACCGCCTTCCCTATGAGCTGTACGACTCTGACATTGAGGCGTTTTCCCTTTCCTTTCCTGTGGACTCGTGGGCTGCGTCTTTTACTGGCAACCATAATGTAGCTAAGTGAAATCGAATATTTAATTTTTAAATTAATTTCTTTTTGGTTGCCTTTGGACGACTCGGACTCTGTCGAAATCTGTCTTAAGTAAATCTATTGCAAAACAAACGGCTTGTTGGGGAAGGATGAGGGATATATAGCAGAGCCAGGACTTATTTCTCCGTTTCCACCATTATGGTTTTCCAAGGAAAACAAGAGATGCTTATGTGAGAGCGCTTGGGAAGAGGATATTCAGGTGGCTTCTGAAAAATTAAATCTTGCCATTTATTCTCCGGTCTATTGTAAGAGTGAACAAAGACTCACATTATTAAAGGGTTTTGTCTTTGGATTTTTTTTTACTTTGGCCCAAGATGCCTCTTAACGCTACAGCTGTTTGCGAGTGCCTTTTCAAAGTTGTATCGTGCCCTCACCTGCGTTCCCGACGTCGCGTTTGCGTTCAAAGGCAGAGCTGTAGCACTCACCTTAAAAAACGGGTTTAGAATTATATAGAATTATTCTGCCTACACGCCAGCATTCATTACACTTACCGTATTGCTCTGTCTAGCACTGAATACAGAGGCAAATTCTTTCTATCTTAAGCAAATTCAGAGAATCTGGGAGGTGTCTTGTAAGTTCATCTCTCTATTTTGTTCTGTTGTGGGTCATTTCTGGCAAAGATTGGAGTCCAAAGTTTGGTTGTGCTTTGCGTTTGCGATGGGATATATAATGCTACGAGAGGTGCTGTGTAGAAAGCTGGAAATTATCGCAGCAATTAGGAAAATCTGAACAGTCTGAATAGCAAAAACTTTGGCCTTTTTACAGGGCTTTTCTTTGTAGTTTGAATATCCCTGTACAGTCATCTGAACATTGCTGCCGTAAGAATGACATGTAAATCAGGGAAGAAAACGCCGTTGCCGTTGACTAGAAGAGCTGTTGCTTATTCAAATTCTAGTAAGAATCTCTCAGCTTTCAAGGACGCATATTCTTTCCGTTTTGGAAAATAAATCATTCTTCGTTCCTTCCTCTGGTCTTTGTATTAGAATTCTCTTTTGTCTTTGCAGCGAGCTCAACAAACAATACTGGTGTTTCTTATGGAATTATGGCGCATATTTTTAATAATGGTTTTCATCTTTGCATATCTTTACTGAAACGTGTGTTTTGGGCATCTGCCATATCTAATGTCCAATGTTCTTTATGAAAGATTTGGCGGTCTCTTAACAAAGATTTCACAGTGATCCAATGAGTTTATGTAAACAGCTTTTAAAAAACCTGTTAAATTTGAACCGTGTTTGACAGCAGTAATTTTTAGGACTGCTTTATATGACAGTGGAGGCGCGATGGAACAGGAGAAGAGGCCATTTTGCTTCGCTAAATGAGAAGTAGATTTGCTGCGTGTTTCAGAAAATTTAAATAATAATTACTGTTAATCATGTACAAGTCGCTTGGTTTGAAGGACCTATCTGTTCAATGTTTGGTGAATGATGTGAAAGCACCGTTATTAAAGGTATTCACTGTTATTCTTTCTCAAATCCTTTTCCATATGGAAGTGTGGTGAATGTTTAAAATAATACATATTTCTTACTATATTGCTAAAGACAGCTATGACTGAGTACTGTGGAACAATTTATTATACTGTTGCTGAAAAGATTTTTCTTTTTTTTTTTATTGCATCTCCCAGGTCTCTACTTTCACGTAGGTCTTCAGCAACTGTGAAGGATAGTATACAAACCGGTTAGGTTTTATTCAAATATGAATACCTTTATTAATGCTTTGTTCAGAACTAAAGTATAAAAATTAAGATTTCAGTGCACTGCCAGATTTTAATTAAATATAAAATAATGTCACCGCTTCTTTGAAATATAAGTTCAATATATTTTCAGGAAAGGAACTTGATTTAAGTGGATCACCTTTTGTATTGCTGATGAATTTCTGGATAACAATTGTATTCCACTTTAGCTCTTGGATTTATTCATTTCTAGGAGGCTTGCTTTGATTTTTTCACCTACGGTTGTAATGCTTGGGGAGGAGTAAATTGACATGTAGGTCAATAAAAGTCAAAGCAGTACAAAGGCTTTTATACCATGCTGTGTTCTTGTAGTCTTTTAAATCCTATGCGTTTTCTATGGTCTGACATAATATTGTTATTCTTTAAATAGTAGCTAGTAATACAGGATTTTTTTAAGGGTAGTTTAGAATCACTACTTCTTTTTTATTTAGTTTTTTTTATATTATCTGGATTTTCTTTAGGAGCATTTTAAGCTACAGTTTGGTTAGTTATTCGTCCCTCACCTCCCTAAATAATTTTAGTTTATACATGAGTTCACAAAACAGGGAAACTCCCGGACGGTAGAGATCTTCCTTTTGCTTTAATAAAATCAGCCTTGCCACCGAATCGGCGATTTTCTGAAGCAAGACTTCCGATTACAGAGAATACTACATGGAGTTTGCTTCTGCGCAATCGGATGGCAAGGTTAGGAAATTTTAATGGCCCGTGGGCCGTGGTGCCAGCTGGACCCTTATGTTATCCCTTTATCAGGCGAATGTCATTCTCTCCCCACCATCTGACACGTGCCCTCAACCAGCTCAAAGATTTTCGTGTTCCAGCAGCTGTACAAAGTTGGAGCGTTTTCGCGCTTGTTCTTTGACCGTTGACCTTCGGGCAAGAAGAAGGAAAAACTGTACCCCTGTAACTTCAAATGTGGCGCTTTACACGAAAGCCAGAGGAGAAGTTTCTGTGAGGAAACTGAATTCTCTTTCCCGGTTCTGTTATGAGATAATTGGCAAGTCCGCTGTTCTCATCCGTTCGTAATTGGGTCAGGAGAAGCGCGAACGCTGAGGCGCGTTTTGGAGTATTTGTCACTGGCGTGACGGTATTTGATTTTCACATACGCCGTTCGTGTTCTCAAAAAAAGAGACTGCTTTGAGAGCAGGTCACTGGTGTTTGGGGGTGTCTTAGGGCTCTCCATAAACCATCGCTGGTGGGGAAAGGAAAACCTGGAGCAGTTCTGCGGTCGTGCAAACGCACCCATTGAGAATGGAAGTTGTTCTAAAGAAGGAGCGGGCGGGAGGCGGCGAGAAGAGTTAATAAGGTATTTTCCCGCGGCCGAAGCATCTGTCCCCTTTTTCCTCTCTTGCTTTTCGCACTTCCCCTCACGCCCTTGGCCGTTACCGTCCCGTTTGCTTTACCTTCTCGGAAACCAGCGGCTCCTTCCCTGGGGCCCAGTGCGTCGGGCATCCTCTCGCTTCTCCTCTGGCTTCTCCTCTTTCAAAATCTGCGTTTTGCACTGGTAAGCAGTGATCTTTGCGCAGCTGCTGCTTTGCACCTGGTTTTGTCTGAATTAATTCCGAGCTGTTTGAGTCTGTGGAGTTGGCAATAAAAAAAATACAGTAATGGTCCGTATTTTCATTCCAGCAATGATCGTTATTTTCGTTGCAGCCAATCCTTGGTATATGTTTATGGTTTGGTATAGATAATTACTGTATCAACAGTGCAGGGGGAACAGAAGAGACTTACCTTGCCTCCATGTAAGCCGTCAGTCGGAAGCGGTGCTGACTGGTGTGTTGGTCTGGTGGAGAGCTTTATCGACTACTGACAAGAGAAAATACGGGAAAAAATGAATAGAAATATTATAAGCTTGTTTAATGATAACTAAATACCCCAACACACACAGACAATTTCTGTCTGTGGGTAAATATTGCTGTAGCAGTGCCTTTCCAGTGCTATACTAATAGAGAAGGAATTCGGGAGCATTTGTTTCACAGTAGGAGACTTTCTTAAACTTTGATCTGAAAGACCCTATTGTTACCAGGCAGATAAATGTCTGATCAACTCTTCTACTTCAAGTAATTGTTGTAATGTCTCCAAACAGCAGTTTCCACGGAGATATTCTTCTAGGATCCGTGGAAGCAGTTTGCTTGATGCTGTCTGGAGGGCGCAGATAGCCGTAGTCCGTGAAACGTTCAGATGGTGGTGGTGCTACTGAAGTCACTTCTGTATACAATTTTGAGTAAATAAATTCCGTGAGTCTTTTTTTTTTTTTCTTTGACTTCTTTGTGTTTTCTCAATAGACTATGTCTTTGGCACGAGAAGAAATGCATTGTTTGCTGTGCAGGCTTTCTCTGCAGACAATCTAAATAACGGAGTTACAATCTAAATATTTGTTTGTTATATTTTCCTGGGAGAGCAGCGATTGGGCTGGCAGTCAGGCTGCTGCAGACAGACAGCCGTTCCCTTACAGCCTTTCCTAAACAAAAGCTTTTGGGCTGTATTGCAGTGTGTTTAATTTACCAGCAGTCAAACCAGGATAATCAACGTGACTCTTGATGTAAAATATTTAAAGTACCAAATAGTTGTTGCAGCACTGGCGTGGTTTCCTTTGGTTGTTATTCCTAACCTGCTGACTCAGGGTGACCCGGGGGGGATCCCAGTGATGGTGACTATCTACTAAAACCGAGGATCTGACGATGGGTCCTATAGAGACATTCAAGATGGGCTTTAGTAGTATTGCTGTGAGTTGAGAGTTCAGTGAAATGGCCAAATGCACCAGTTTCCCGGGAAAACACTCAAATAGCGTCCCCCATTGGGCTCTGGTCACCAGCACAGCTAGTTTCAGCTGTGCTTGAGTAAATGCAGAGGAGCTGTGGGAAGAATTTGGGCTGCAGCACAGACATAATCTCTGAGATTAGAGGAAAAAATGGGCCTTCGCTCTCAAACTGAAGCACAGAGCTGAGGCTCAGGGTTCCGTCCATCAAGCACCTCCGTCAGGGTGGTGCCGCTGTGCACCGTCCCCTTCCCTGCGCAGATGAAGCCACCTTGCCACGTTTGCTGTTTTGCGTCAACACTCTGCTTCTGGTCCCCACTTCTGAGCGGCTGCTTCTGTTTGAGACGCCTTTCAAAAGGCTGTTGAACAAGCTATAAACATCTGCCACTTCCCCGCTTAATGGAACCATCAAAGTGTTCTCGTGCTGTAGTGGGTGATCATCTATGATCTCTTCCACATTGTTCCTTGACTCTCACTTTTTGCGATACGACTGAAATTAGGTAGTGAGGAATTCGGTGCAGGAGCTGTGCCTTTACTGGCTCCTCTGTCCTTTTGTACCTGAGGCTGTTCAGCATCTGAAATATTTACTACAGACATTTTTGGAGGCTGCATATAATGGTGCATAAATTATCATTTGCTGATTAAAAATGTTAAGTTAGCTTAAGAGAGAACTGACATTTTGTGCTGTCTACAGTGTATGTAAAAGAGAAAGCAGTTGCCATAGAAACTAGCTCATCACATAATAGGAACTCTGATTCTGAGATGGAGTTCTTTTCAGCAAAATGGACTTTCTGTATGTAGAATATGAAATTGAATATATAAGGTACTTCTTATTGCACTGTAGTCAAAATTTTATATTAATTTTTTATTTTAATTTTAAATATTGGCAGCTGAAAAAGTGGAATATGTAATTTCACCTGCGTAGGGGCAGGGTTTATATCATATGGCAGTAATTTTATTATATAACATTACTCCCTGTTTAGGAAAAAGTGATTCTTTCCTGCATAGAAGTTAATAAATACAGAATAATTTCTCGGGGGGGGGGGGGGTGGTGGGGTGGGAAAAGATCAGTCTTGCTCATCAGGTGGATAAAAGATCTTTATGCCAGTTTTTAACACATCCACTGGGTCTGGCTTTGCGTATAGGGTTTGTGTGTGATGGTTACAATGAATGATTAACACTAATAGACAATAAGCTGTACATAGTGTGAAATTATTTTTACAATTAAAGTTACGTGAAGGAAGTAGTAGATAGTCAAGTACAATAATAAACACAAAACAGGTGATAGTAACTGCAGGATTTGAGATGGTGTAACATAATTTCTAAGCAGAGAGGCAAAAATACCGTGTTACTTTGCAGAAACTGTCAACTTACAATATAAGCTCTTGATTTTGAAATAAAAGGAGCACGTGCTTTATATTTGAGGTTCAGTGTATGGCAAAGTCAGACTCTGAAGTTGCTTATTGACATTACTTCCAAGTGTAAGAGTCTAAATCTTCTCTTTGGAATGTAGTTTCTGTGATACTAGATTGTTCCAAATATTACAACTAAACTTACTGTTTGGTAAACGTCTGCTGTGCAGAGAAATGGGTACTTACTCACAGCATTCTTTATTAATGCTTTTTCGTCCTTTTGCAAATTGCTTTTTAGTGTTAAAATTTCCTTGACAGATTTGTTGATTAGAAGGAAGTTGACTTCTCCTAATCCATAGAATGAGTACAGCAATTTTGAAAACATCAGCGTAGTATCTACTTCGAACGCTCCCCTGGATGGCTGAATGGACATCCTCTAATGCAAGATCAGGATTTGTAATGAAGTTTTTTCACAGCGTCATAGAGTAATTTGAGTTGGAAGGACCTCTGGGGGTCATCGTGTCCAGCCTCCTGCTCAAAGCATGTCTAACTTCAAAATTACATCGTGTTGCTTAAGGCCAAGTCCAACTGAGTTTTGAAAATCTGCAACGATGGAGATTTCACAACCTCCCTGAGCAACCTACTCCAGTGCTTTACTAATCAGTTGTGAAATTTCTTTTCCTTTCTATCCAGTTGGAATGTCTATTGTTAGAATTTGGATCTGTAGCTTGTCCTTTCACTGCTGCCTTCAAGATGAGTCTGCCTCTGTCTTCTCTACAATTCCTTACACTCAGTGAAGACAGCAGTTGGGTTTCTCCTTAGTCTTCTGTTCTCCAGGCTGAATAAACCTAGTGTGGTGAACTTCCCGAGGGTCCTAGTGGCTCATTCCTCCAGCTTGCAGAGTTTGAGGTCCATGTGAACAGCAACCCTGCTCTCCAACACACTGACCACTTCCTCCCCATGGTATTGCACAGGGTTCGTTGTGTTCTGTCATCTAGGTCATTGGTGAATGTGTTAAGCTGTATCAGCCCTATTTGAACTTCAAGAAATGCCACTTGCAGCTGGTTGCCTGTTGACTCCTACTCCTCAAACCCAGTAGTCCAGCGAGTTCTCCACTCACGTGGTAGTACAGCCATCCGGACCACATCTCTTAAGCTTGCCTGCTATTAAAGTCTGTATCAAAAGCCTTGCTAAAGTCAAGGTAAAAGACATGGACAGTTCTCTTTCCGCAGAATCAGTCATTTCATTGTAGAAGACAATCAGTTTGGTCAAGCATGATTTGCCCTTGCTGTATCCAGGTTGGCTGTTCCCAGTGACCCTTTTATTGGAAATTATCCTGGAAATTATTTTCATGGAGTTATACTCCATAATTTTTTCCAGGGATGGAGGTTAGGAAGGATATCCTGTCTGTGACTACCTACTAAGGTGCTATGTATTGCAAATTAATAGTTAAATTTTTTAGCATGTGCTTTTTCTCTTGTCCCTTTTCTAGAGGAAGATTATCCAAAATCAATTTAGTCTCTCTTCCTTAGGTCAGCAGATGTTAATTCCATTCACTCACTCCCACCATAAATCAAGTTTTGAACAGTAGTCTAGCTGTTAAATGATTGATCTGATAGGAGAGATTTTACGATCCATTGAGTTCCTCAATTCAAAGGTATTATAAATACCAAATGAAAGAATGAAACACTAGACGAGAAATTATGACAATCTGTAGTTTGGAATGTTAACACCACTTGTTTTGGCAGTATTACTGGTCTTAAAACAATAGGATCCATATGGATGCTAATTTTCCCAATTTTGAGCAATAAATACATCCTCTTTATGGTTTAAGTAATGATATTACTCAATACCACTGCAGGGTCCAGTAGACGGTTTCATGATGAGGTAATAAATAGCAATTTTGGAGAGCTGATTATTTGTATTTTTCTTTTATGTGGTTTATGATGGGGGAAGAAGAAATCACAAAGCCAGTTGAAAAGCCTTGCCCTCTCCTGTAGCTGACATACTTTGGCTGAAGATATGTCAGCTGAGAAATGTGAGACCATCCATAAAGCTCCGCACGCTCCCACATTAAAGTATTACAGAGAAACCTTCAAGTGGAAAACCAGTAACAAACTGCAGCTGAGATGCTTATGGCATTCTGCGCTGTCCTGAGCGCCCTACCACTGCTCTGCTTATTCCTCCCAGTGTTGCTTTAGTCAGGCAGGAAAACGGAAGACTTCTCTGGTTTTCCTGTATTTCATAGACTGGAGCTATGAAGGGAAAAACCACCTCAAACCCCCATGATGGGTTATCTGTGGATCTGGAGATGATGTTGCTGGCACAGACGTGAGGCTGAGTACTTCACTATTGAACTTCTCTGCAGCTGTTTGCCCACTGGCCCAACCCCGGTGTCTGCAGCAACTCTTCGAGAAGTCTCCGTTTCTGCCTCAGACGTTAGGAATTTGCTGACCCATCAGCTAGAGGGATAGCCAAGTGCTCTGCACTCCTTCAGCACCGCTCCTCCCGCCAGTGCCGTGCTGGTGCGTCCTCCCAACTCCCTCCACTTGTTTCAGCGCCGGGAGGCGGTTCCAGCTCCACCCTTCTAAGCTGCTCCATCTCCTTTTCCACCGAAGCGCCAACTCTTGCCATGCCACACCATGCGCGGTGTAGGACGGGTTTTGTCTCCTGCCAGTTCTGAGCAGTGAGTAACAAGTATGTGCCAGCGAAGGTCTCCCGACCGGGCTCCGTGGGACACACAAACCAAAGAAAGGGAGCAGCTCGGTGCAGCGCAAGGAATGGTGTTGGACCTGGGTGGGGGAGCTGGTCAGGCACTGGTCGTGTGCTCTGGTCAGCCCCGCTGTGACCCACATCCTCTGGGGACTCAGCTCAGAAGAGACCATTGCCTTGGAGGGCCCACGTAGTCTTTTGTATTGCTCCGCATTTCCCATCCCGATTCATTCTCTCCGTGTCTTTTCTGCTGCCATTTTGTGTTTCTGTTTTCTCTCAAGCCCGGATGAGAACAGGGATTTTAGGTTACGCATCTGCGGAAATTCCAGGGAGAGAAAGCTTCGTGTGTCCTCAGCTATAGGCTTTGGACGTGTGCTAGGCATGGATGTTCGAGCTTATAGAACTGTATGTGCCCTTTTTGCAAGTTGTCTTTTTGCTTCTTGGAAACGTACCTTTTCTCCTCATTTTTTTCTTTTTTTTTTCTTTTTAGAAGCAAATTAGAAAGAAAATACATTATTTTAAAATACAGTATTTTCAATATGAAGTCAGACAGCAGAGCTGTTCTTTTGTCTTTTGAAGAAATGATTGCCATCTTTAACAAATATCGTTTCTGCATTTTGAAAGAGTGGCACAGACTCTGACAGTGATTTCAGGTCTTTAGTGTTGATTTCATACGAAGAAATATTTTTCACAGTATGACTTTAAAGTAGACTTTCTCCCCCCAATTACTCTACATGTTGGCAGCAAATTAGCTTTGAGGGAATATTGTGCACATCACAGTTCCCTGTTGATGTATCGGGGAGTCATTTTTGGATCTTTCAGCTCAGTCAGACCGATGACTGACGTTGTTCATGTCTTCCGTTTCTGTAGATTTGAAAGACTTTCTTTTGACAGGGAAGGTGATGCGGAAAAAAAGAAGCCAAAGTACAAGAAATGATTGGCAAAGTGATGATATCATCAAATGTTCAAAGACTTTGCAAATTGAAGCTTATTAGGCTGACATTTTGTCTTCTATTCAGCACTAATTGGAATCATGGCTGGGTGCATGATGTGGAAGGTACTTAATGCCTGAGTGTTTATCATGACAAAATGACAGAAATCGATGTCAAGGGTGCCGTAGATTTCTGTTTAATGGAGAAAACAATATCTTTCAAACTGCAATTACATATCTCATGGTAATTTGTATTCATAGATATGGAAGTCCTCCTGAAACATTGCAAATAAGAAAACTTTATTTTTGGCCCCTAAATTACTGGCCTGATTGTTAAACATTCCATTTTCAGGTTTTAAAGTTGTTCTTCAGGGTTCATGAAAACAACACTGATGTAGTTTAAAAAAAAAAAAAAAAGAAAAAAGAAGCCAAAAAACCCTGACACACTGTTTTTACTTGAAACAGATCTGAAAATCCCACAAAGAGTGAACTCCATCTTTCGTACGGGTGATACAATTCTTCTAAAGTTGTCTCTGGCAGCTTGAATGCTTTTGTAGTCTGTGCTTTCTGCTGTATTGGCATCTGAAAAATGGATTTAGGAAAGAGAAATAGCAAGGAAAGTGCTTTTGGAAAGGCGGCCACTGCAAACACAGAGTACGCTGGCGTATTAGCAGGTAGCTGCGTGTTCTCCTGCTGTATTGGGTGTCACTGGGGATTTCCAAGTCGGAGGTGCCTGCCCGGTCGAGGGTGCACGCATGCTCCCCGGGATAGCGCACGACCAGCGTGTTAGTCTACATCTTCATCAGCTCTTCAATTAAGCCTCTAGTATAATATAAAATCAATATTCACTCAACAGTCGATGGAAACAACTAGCCGTTAGTTGAAATCATTACCTGAATTACTGTTTCTAGTGAAATACAAATTAATCATTGCAAGGTATACATCTTAAAAAAATAATCAAAACACCCAGACAAAAATCAACACAGTCTGGATGCTCATAGGAATTACTGCTCCTTATGTGACTGGTAGAGCTGCCTGTGTGTTTCCGTAAACTCCAGCAATCCTGTAACTGATATGATGTAGTTCAGGGGCTGACGGTAATTATTTCTATTGCTGGAATCCTCTCAGGGGTGTGAGTCTACGTTGTATTAGTGAAAATATATAATAATAGGCAATTCCCATCCTGGTAAGCTCGTAACATGAATGTGCTTGTAGGATGTTCGAAGTGGGTGTAACAAGCAGAAGGTTGAGGGCCCGGGATAAACGGTGGGGTTTATCAGTAGGTTGACATGGTTTGAGCAAGAAAGCAGAAGACACAGCACGTGAGCTGCTTCCCTCAAGTGGCTCTGCTAAGGACATAGTAAAAATGCCTTTCTGTGATTTGTCGGTAGCATTGAGAGACATCTCAAGTACGCTGGATGCTTGCCATGTCTGCAGTTGCTGCTGTTATCAAAGGTTTCTCGTGTGACGGAATAGAAAAGGAAAAGTGTTTGACTGTAGGTGGGGGATGAGACACGAAGAACATTTTTGTCCGTTCAAAGTTTGGGAATCCTGATAAAGATTTACATGCTTGGATAGATTGTAGTTGTTCAATTTACTCAAGCTATATTTAATCACAGCTAACTGCGAGCCTGCTAAAACTGTGCATTGCGTTGATTTCCTTGTAGGAAAGCAAATTTAAAGAATAATTTGTTATGGTAACTTTCGGTCTGTTGGATACTGTTGTTGGGGAGTGGAGGGGGAGAGCATGGAACAGGACCCAAGCTGTCAATATGCCATTGGTAACGTTAGAGAGAAAATACTGGTTTTCCTGCTGAAGTCGGTGGTAGGTGTGTGAGAGAGGGTGTGTATTTGTATGTATATATGTATGAGTGTGTGTGTGTATGTGTTGTTGCCCTCTAATGGATAGAATCTGAATGGCTCGGCTTCGCACGCTTACATGGGTTTCTGTAGCAAAACATTATTTTCAGGGTGTCTGATGTTTTCCATTTTAGAAGGATCTTGTAATGTTTATTCATAAGTCTGATACATCTTTTGTGGGTAATGTTCCTTTAGTTTGTAAAATTAATTTGAAATTCAGCAGAAAGTCCCACAGCTTAGAGAAGTGCTTTGTCTTTGTTCTCTGAAGTTTTCTTTCAGCTAAATTATAACTGCTTAAAATTCGCTATTTTCTTTTTCTATTTTTACCATAGCGTTAAAATAATATTGGAATATGACCAGAAAGTACCGCATCTCGGTACAACGGCAACATCAACGGCCTTCGGAGAGAAGTAGATGAGTAGAGCTTTATGACCCCCGGAGCGTGCCCCTGCCTCCACGCTCCTGCTGGGAGCCCCACGGCACCCGGCTCCGCCGAGCTCCTGGGCCGTGGCTGGCAGAGGGAGCGAGATCTTCACCTCACCCTCTGCTCCACACCCTGCCTGTCGCCGCTCTTCCCGGTGTCCCCCTTCCCGGCTGCTCGCACGTGTCGTTTGTTTTCTAGAGCAAGTGGCAAAAGCGTGGAATGTCATGGGCGTAGATTGAGGTTTCAGATCTTGGCGAGATTCGTGAGAAAGTCAAGTATTCTAGGAGACTGGGTAGATTTGGGTTTGGTTTGTCTTTTAAATGAAACTATCTTTGAAGGTAACTTTAGAATAACCTGAGAAAGCAAGCTGCAGGTTAGTTGGAAATTGGATTTACAATTGTTTGTACTGAAAGTAGTCCACTTCTACGTGTCCTTTATAGTGGAATCCTAACATAGTCATATTTTTTCCATTCAATAAATACCTTTGGGAGAATTAAACTGCAGAATCACATTTCTTCTCTCTGCAGCCCTTGACTTTTCCTGTCCAAAATTTCCAGCGCTTGCTTTTGCAGTTGGATAACTGTACAGTGTTTTGAACACATAGCAGAACATTTGTTGCTAGCAGCTTTCTTCATCTCCAGTTGTAGCTGCGTGTGACTTCAGAGTAGCTGTGAGTATCCAGCAGTTATCTTCCTCCCCTCGAGGAGGTTGATGATGGTGGTGGTAGGCAGTGTGATTATTGCAAAGAGGTTCCTGGTGGATATGGATTGCAACGAGCCAAATATTCATACTTATGAAATCATGTAAATGTTCTGGAGAGACCCGCAACTGATTTCACAAAGCTCTGCTAAGGTACCTCCAGTCTCTCTGGACATTAAGTTCTGGCCGGGTCCATCTTAGTTTATGTATGATCCAATTAACAAGCTGAATCTAGGTTGGAACAGGAGAAAGAACAGTACATTAATCAAATTCCCTTGTAATGACTGTGTTTTCACAGGAACGACTTCTCTAAGGCGTGATCCAAGAAAAGGCACGCAGCACTGGCTTTCCCTGTCCTTCCCCAGCGCCGGGGTGCTTCCCTGTGCTCCGCCTGCTCGTCACAAAAGGCTCTTGTAGGGATCTGAGAGGTCACTCCTGGGAGCAAAAGAAATTGTCGCTGGGGTTTGGGCTGCTACGTTTTCCGTTCATGGTGAAAATAGAAAAAATCTGCATATGTTGAGAGAGAGACGAAGGATATTGCAGGAGCATCTTCTCAGCCCAAGATGGGGACTTTATCTGCATTTATAAATATTGGCGTTTCTCCTCTGAACATGGCGTTTCCTAGCAATGCGGGTTTTTTTTTCTGAGAATAGTTATTTTCTACTTACAATAGACTGGCAGCCATTGTTTGTATTGTTTAGGATCAATTGAGGAATTTTTCTAAATGTTATTTCGATTTGATGACTTTGTTCATCAGTGAATTACGAAAGCTCCGATTGTTGAGCGCACCAGAAGGCTACACTGCATTACTGGCTGACACGCTCCCTAATGCACGCACGTTGGGATGGCAGTAGTAATAGCACCATTAAAGAACAAAAGGTAGCAACACATAGTAGCTCTGTATCTGGCCAATCCCCTCAAATTACCATAAATATTTGAGCAATCTGAATAGTTTTGGACTCTGTAGTAAAGCCTTCCTGTTCTTATCTGGCACCGAAGGAATGTGGAATAAAGTATTCATTTAACCACGTATAAAAATATGTATGCTATGCAGTTATAATCATGTGTCATTAATCAGAAAATACTGCAGAAACTCTGACAAATTAAAAACACAAGGATGTGTCTGCAAGGGCTTTTTCAGTCATTAAAAAGCTGCTTCACCTCTCAGGCAAACTATTTAATGGCAACTTCTTGCTCAGTGTACTGACATCTTCAAAGGCTCTGACATCTGTCGGCCTTTGAACTACCATTAAAAAATATTATCCCATTTCCATTCTTTTATGCCCATTTTTTTAATTATAGCCCTTCTTTCAAGTTAGGAACATGGTTGGTTTAAATGATGCTGTCCTTTCGTTTTCAGCCACCCAGCTGCGGTTTGAATAAATTGATGTAGAATCAAAGGCGGGACTTTAAAGGGAAAAGGTTTGATGGACTTGGACTCCGAACCAGATGAGGTTTTATGATGAAAAGGGTTTAATCCCAGCACAGGCATCGCTTCTATCAGTCGAGCAGTACAAAGCGATTCATATATATAGGTTCACGAGAAATGATCTATTTTTTTTTTTAAACAGCACAGATCTCTTCAGGACTTGCAAATGTGGCATTAGCTAATATTCAGAGAGCTGATTTCCTTTCATCCACCAGAAGCTTATGATTATAGTACAGTTCTCGAATTGGAAATGAGAGCTGCAACACAGATTTAAAGCTATGCTGTCTGATTTGTATTCAATATACATGTCACTGCGGGACAAGCTGGTCTAGGCCGAGCTGGTTCGATAAAGGGAAAAACAGTCTCAGCAGCTGAAATTCGGGGCGGGGAGGGGGGGGAGGGGGAGGTACCAATTAATTCTTACCTGCTCTACCTGAGTATTGTGTCGGGTGCTTAGTAGATTACTATTGTTTCTAAAGCGGTGCCAGCAAACCCTTGTGATAACATTTCCCTGGCGTCTCTTGCATCAGAGGCTGAGAGAAAATGCGCGGCATTAATCAGTAATGGCTTCTAATGTAGTCATTTGTATGGACGGCAATGTTTGTTTTTCTGTGCATGAGTTTCAAGGAGGTTTAGCAGAGACAGCCTTGCGCTGCCTTTATAGCAGCAGCCTTCATTAACGTGGTAATTAGGCATGCATATGGAGAAAACCGAAATCTCTCTCTCCACAAATGCATCAGATGCCATTTGTCAGAAATTCCACCTCATGGCAGCCAAAAAATAATCTCTCTAATAGTTCGCTGATCTTCGGGCTTCACGTTAGTAGAAATGCGGTGGATGGGCACGGTCTCTTACTTTCACATAATCACATTGTGTCCTTCAGACCGCTGATGCTCTCCAGAAAAGTAAAAGCAGTAGATCTGGAAAGTCTGCAAATATTCTCCTCTGAAAGGACTGTGCGGCGTTGTTGTGCGGGAGGAGACCGCTGCCTTCTCTGCTCTGCCTCCGGCCAACAGCGTCTCCCTCACGCCCTCCCCACCGCCGCTGTTCCCTGCCAGAGGGTTCCGTTTGGGAGTAATACATTGTTCCTCATCTCTTCATGCAGTTTTTAAGTTGGGTTTTTTGGGGGGGAGGGGGCGGGGGTAGTAAATATAAACATGGACCTGTATAAATGGATATATTTAATGGGTTCTTTGATTTTACAGGTATTTCATGCAATTTGCGTGTTTAGTGTGTATTTTGATTTTACATTTAAGCTATATATTAATATTTATTCAAAGTACACTAGATTCAAAACAGTTGCATAAATAAGTCTGAAGAAATAATTGCCCCAGGCTGCAGTGGCCTATTTGTCATTCTGAAAACGAAAGTGGCATCTACTGAATTCAAGGACAAACTGAGAAGGATGAAAAGGATAGAGATCAATGTAAAGGAGCCGGAGGAAGCTGCTGAGCCAAAAATACTCTCGATTCCAAGACAAGAAATGTTATGCACACAGTTTTCGTTTAGTTTGTACAGATCATCCTGGGATTGATCTTGTCTTTCTGAACTGGCAGCTGTGGAGCATGATGCTTCCTAAAGGTCTCTGAACTCAGAGGAGCTGCTGTGGAGATGATGGGAACAGCGCAACCACCACTTGAGGATGAAGGTGCAGAAGGGGAGACAAGAAATGGCGTCGGCTGTGTGTGCGCGCGCTAAAGAGGATAGGTACCACCAGCTGATGCCTTTGACTCCAGCCTAACACCTAGGTTAGAGTGAAGACTTCCTCCTCTGGGACTTTCAGCCTCAAATGGAGGTGACACATTTATCTCTTTTGATGAGGATTGACACTAAAGATGGTCAACTGGAATGTGCTTCTTCCAATTAGGAGCTGATTTCAAAAAGGAGAAAGTCAAAAGCTGCACGTGTGTGTAATTCTCCATCTTAATGGTGTAAGCAGCTAAAGTACAGATAGGAATTTACCACAACTCATTGACTTACAGAAATACCGCAACTGTCGTTACTGCCTTCCAGAAATGAGGGGGTTTGGGAAAGTTAGAAGCTGATTATGTCTTTAAAATCTAAACCTGTGACACAATTTTGATTTCTGAAGCTGCTGGATTTCAGGGTTTCTGCCCACACGTATTGCCATTCATGAGACCGAGAATGAGGACTGCATGCTTGGGTAAAGGCTGTCATCTTCACTGTAGCAGCGTGACATCAGTAATGAGAGAGGTTCCTGGTGTATTAGGTTCTTTAGCAGAGCAGAACAGTACGCACAGGCTAGTACATTCAAGTCACCTTTAGTCATTGGCCCAAAGAATAACAGCGTTAGGTTCCATAGTCGTCTTGCTCTAATTATGCTGGAGTTTTGAAAAATTTATCTTTTTCACCTTGATTAACAGTCAGGGCAGAGCTTGGGCAGTAGCACGAACTTCGAGTCTTCCTCAAGTCCCTCAAGTGCCTGTTGAGGACGTGCTCATGGCAGATGACCCCAATGGGAGTTAGTGTCCAAAGTTTGCGTTCCTACAAGTATTAACTTCAGGAGCCGAAGATGGGAGATATCGTAGGCGTGAGCAGCGTGTTGCTTAGGCTTTGTGCCTGCATCTTGTCTTGTGTTTGCCCTGCCAAGTTGAGCGATCGATGCCATTGCCATCACAGTCACCATAACACCCTTGCGGGATGCGTGGGGTAAAATTTCTGGAATACTCAAAAGATGTATGTGTTTTGAGCAGTGATTTAAATGAATGCATGCAACAGAGAAGCGTGTGATGCTTTTCGGGGTGGATTTTTTTGGGGGGGAGGTGGAGTTGTTTTGTTTGGGTTTTCTTTTTAATTACAGTGAAGTCTTTTCATTAGTTGACAGCGCAAAGACATTTTTCATAGACAGTACAGCCTGTACCTCTTCTGGGGACAAATTAGGAATTATCGTACGTTTAATTTTGCTGCCTCATAGAGATGAATGTCCGTAGTAATCCTTAATTCTGTAATACATCATGTCTGCATTTAAATCAGAGTTGTATGTTGTTCAGGAAGTGCTAAAGCTTTTAAATTTAATATGTGGAAAATTTAAATGCAAATGTTTTTCAAAAGCTTTGACTTAGGGGATGCTGGACACAGAAATACTCTGTCGGATTGACAGGTAGCTCTTCCCAGTCTGCTGCAGAGATCTTTAGCCTCCATTTCTGTATTCCATTGCAGGAAAGTCCTATCCTTCCTTAAATATCAGTAACTTGTCTTCAGTTTCAGGACACACTTTGCTCCAATATTATTTCAGAACAGAATATATCTTTAAGGTTAATCTGAAAGGCATATTTTCCTTTCACATCCTGAAATACAGAAAGTAAAGGTTTATATTTTTTCACAAAGGAAAATGGGGAAACTACACGTGTTTGGTGTAATTTTCATCAGTCATCATTTAGGGACAGATTCTTATGGTTTGTGTGATACAGCAAACCTGGTATTACATAGAGATTTTTATTTATTTTTTTTAGCCACTCTGTATTGTATCTATACTCAGCTCTCACAAGTCATTTTAGTGGTTCACTGCATTAAGCAGGTATTTATGGCCAATTTTTTTTTTCTCCATCATATTTAAGTTACATTAGTGTAGGTATGTAGATTACTAGGGGCCAAGTTGAGTGTCTTCTTTAAATTTCTTAGCAAAAAGACAGAAAGAAATGAGCCCTCCACCTGGTCTTTTCCAGGTAGGTCTCTTAATGGTCTTATTCAAATCATTTTCTACAAATAAAAATGCAAATGTAAACATTTCTTTCGTCAAATAAGGAGGGGAAAAAGAAGGCTGGATGTTTTAATTTTTGACTCACTAATCTATTTCGAAGCAAAGACAGTAAATCAGGTAATAGAAACTGTTCTGGATCTGTGTTCCAGGCAAGAGGGCCAAGTCTTTTCCAGGGCTTCGAACTGTTAAATGGAAAATTTATTTCCATTTATCTCAATTTCAACTTGGTAAGTAATCCTTTCACTCACCAGTGCACCGTATTGTTTAGGTACACGGGTAGGCTCGAGGTTCTGCCATTTGACTAAAAATCATTTTCTTAGGAAGGCAGCGACAATAACCAACCTATATGAAGTTCTGCTTTCTGGCTGCTGTTAACTAAATTAGAATCAAATGGACTTATGTAAATTAAGAAATCAAAATAAGCTCTGTTAATTTTAAGCTCTTTGTGGAGCTGTTCATATGGATGTCTGATTTTCTTTCTTTTTCTCCCCCCCCCCCCCCCCCCCCCCCCGCCTTTTTTTAAAGACCAGTAGTTTGTAGCTTAAGTGCCATTTACATTAACTGGGATTTAGGCAGCTAACTGGCTTCTTTAAAAGTTCAGATGTATTTCAGTGCACTCCGTTTGGAAAAAAAGATCAAAATTTGTTGTTTTGCTTAATACCAAGTCACAGCAGATCTTGGGCATTTGCTACCTCGTTCTCACATGTAGTTATAGATGTAGAAACAAGAATGGTGACAATATTTTCCATGTAACTTTTCCTCCTGGCATTTTGATGCTTGTGTCTTGCAGATTTCTTCTGAGTCTTCAGAAATATATGGCAAAGTTAGTGAACAGTCTGGGGTTTAGATGTCATTAATTTTATAGAAAATGGAGCTCAGCAGAAGCTGACTTTGCTTGATTGTTCTTCCTGAGTCAACACTTCCATCGTGTTTCAGGAACATGCTTAAGCTGTAGAACAAGAGTATGCAACATACAGCAAATGCATTACTAGGAAATAAAATTTAAAGAGCGTTGGACTTTTGGGGGGACTATATTAAGTGCAGGCGCAAAAATTGAAGTTGACTGTGGTTTGAATATGATGAAAGAGTGACGTTTAGCCTCCAGCAGCGCTGTGCAGGTAGGGTGGTGTTAAAGCTGCCCCCGCCCCTGACTAACACCCTCGGAGACACAAAATAAGCAAGGTTGGTAGGAATATGCTTTTATCAGATTCATAACTGTTAGAGGCGTTTTTCAGAGCATACAAAGTGCTGAAACAGTCCAAGTAAAGAATCTTACAAAGGAGGTTTGACGTTTAAAAGCAGCTTAATGCTGTTAAAATTAATAGAATAAATGTGTAAGTTAGCAGCTCAACACCTCACTTTACAAGTCCTGGTGGATATTTTCAAGAGAGATGTCAGAGTTACATTTGCAAAGGTGGGAAAAGCCGGGATTGTGCTGAGATGGAGTTGATAGACCTTTGCGTAAGCCCTGTAATACAGGGATTCCGACTTTACACCGCTGAGCAGCAGGCATTTTACTGTTAGGACTATGGTTGCCATCTACGTTGCTTTTACTGGAGCTTTTTCGGCACTGAACGTTCGTCTGTTTGGGTCTAGAGAACTGCCACTCTGTAGGCGATGCAGTTAGTGGGCACAACTTTGGTTTGTGTAACAGTTTTCCTCCAAGAGAATACCTCAACTTGATATTATACAGCCTGATTTATAAACTGTGAGCATTTGATTTATGAACGAATTCATAACTTCATCCCTTCACTGAAACGTAGTCATTTATAGGATAAAGGTGTCTTCTAGTTAACAAGTTGGGCAATAGCACCACCGTTATGGAAAGAATTGTTTTTTCCCTCAAGAATGAGGGCACTGAAGTAGGCACAAAATACTGCATAAGTGTGTAACAAAAGGCATCTCTCTGAGTCCTGAAGTTTTAGCTTCGCTGGTATTTTAGCGTTTCCAGGGCGTGCTAGACTAGTGACCAGGACTCCTTAGAGCTACGGCGATGCTCGCGGGGCTCCTGCGCCTCCGTGATTTCCTGCGGAAGAGCTTGCACAGCCCCATGCTTTTTGGAAAATCCGCTCAGCGCTCCTAGGCGGGGAGGCCAACCTGTGGGTCATTGAACTGTTGTTCATTTCCACTTCGTTTCACACCATTTCATTTATCTGCTCCCTTAATTACCGTATTTATGGGCCTATGTGTTCTTACCCAAAAGGCTTTTAAACTTGACAGTGTAATAGATTGCGCTGTGAAAGCTAAATAGCTGTTTATTACTTATCCCTGTTAATTTGCGCTCTGCCACATCATTACCCATGTGATAATGTGCGTGACATTTGCAGAAGTAGTTTTCTTTGCAAGTCAAATCTATCTTTTTAAGGATTCGTAATATTGACAAATTGCTGATTTTACCAGTCACAAGAAAAACTGGATAAGAAATTCTTAAGCTATTTTAATTGAAATTGCTGTGGCATAGAAAATATTTTCAGTGTATTTGGTTAAAATTGAGATAATTGAGCTAATTACAAAGCTTTATTTAGAAGATGGCATCAAAAACTTGAGTTAGTAGATTTTAATGGCTCTTGCTAATTCAAATTTTTTTTAAAGATCAGTTTAGCTTTGATATCTCTTCAGATTTAGATTGTAGCTTAAACAAAGATTCCCCTTTCAGCTCTGCCGTGTACCCTTTGCATCATTGTTGTGTTGCAAAGGAGCCACAAACATAGGTGCCGGCTGGCTGAGCTGCCCAGTTGACATTCATCTGGCACGGAGAAAAGTGGGTATACTGGGACCGGTGAGTCCGGCTCAGTAGGATGCTTTGCAGGCAAAAAGATCAGAGCGCCGTTCGGGCTGTGCCTGGTGCTGGTGCTGCACTTGGTCACCTCACTCTGTTATCTCTTAAGGGTAAAAATCACGGGGGTGGTTCCCTAAAACCAGAATGAGATCAAGTGGGAGACCAATGGCTGTGACTTGCTGAAACTGCAGCCCTAAGATTCATTAATATAAACCAATTTTGTTTTAAACACAAATCAGCATTACTCATCTTTGAAGTTCTTACAGCTACACGCTTTTCTTAGCTTAGACCTGCAGACAAATAATATTCGTTTACTTTTTTAGCATTCTTTTATGTTAGATGCAGTCCTTATTTTTGTGATGGTAAAGAAGCTCATATTATCTGTTTCTCAGCACTTTGTAAAGCTTTGTTTATTAATAAAAAAGCTAAAGTAGTTCAGATTCCTACTTTCGACAGCTAGTCCTTTCTAAGGTATTGTACACTAAATATGTCACCAGTTGCTGCATAACTGGGACGGGATACTTCATCCACCTCTTCTGGGATGTCGCACTGATCATGGGTAAAAAGGGAGTCATTGTCACCACTGAATCACTGAGTGCTTCTACTTTGTTCCTTGTTTTCCTTTCCTTCTTCATCATCAAAGTGAGATTTGTTTTTACTACGGACTTCCTTTCCCTTGACTGGACTGATCTCCTTTCAAAAATAATCCTCTACCCAATAACAAATGTTATGTATAACCCATCCGTCTCTGCCACATCACACATAACAAGACACAAAGAAACAAATCTCCCTTTCAGAAGGGCTCAGCCGATGGTCTCGCAGAATGCACTGTTCAAATGCGTGTGCCAATGTAACGTTCTTCCAGGTGAGAAAGCGCTGAGAAGGTGTTGGGCGCACGGGGGCACAAGCTGCACAGCGGTGGTTCAAATCGGGCTCTTACTTAGGGGCTAATATTTTAGGTTATTGTCCTAGAAAGGGTCATTGTGATCATTTAACCCAACAGTTCGCGTTTGAAATAAGTCCATGGAACCGCTCAGAGGTTTCGGGGCTTTTTGTTGGGTTTTTTTGAACCGTTAGGCGCAAGCAAAATTAAACACACCAAATTGAGACCCATGCAGTCATCTCCAGCTGAAGCCAAGTTCGCCCAATGCGGAAAACTTTTGGAACTCAGTTTGAAGAGTCGTCATGATCCACTTGAGAAATGCGGCGGTCTTTAAAAGGGATACTTGTTTTTCATCAGGCTGAGTACGCTCCGCAGTGAAGAGTGACGAAGGGGTATTGCAACTTTGTCTGCGGGGAGGTGTTAGTCACTTACTGTAAAAACTGCTGAAGCAACACCTAAATGACTCTAGATCTGAGCCTCGGGGAATAAGTTAAGAGTGGATTTGATCTTAACTCTGCAGTGCCTTGTTTTTGTGAGTTTTCAATGCCCTCAACACTATTTGAAGCTAAATACGGTGATGGGGTGGATGTGGTTTGGTGCGTAACACATTGAGAGGGAGACAGTGAAGTCCGTGTATTCCATCACTGTGAGTATAAAAGCTGCGGTCACGCTCCAGCCTCTTCCTTAGAAACCGAGCCAAGTCGATGCTTCGTTTGTTGAAGTACGAGCTCCTGAAAAATAAAGGAAATATTTATTTTTTAAATTTTTTTTTTTTTTAAATTAGGCTGTAGTCATTCGGTCCATTTCTCATCTCTGTTGCATGTAACTGCAACAGAGTTTCAGACATCAGCAACAGATTTTAATTTAAACTTTTTGCCAGCCTTATATTTTCTTATGCAATTTACTTTTTAAAATT
This sequence comes from Vanellus vanellus, assembly GCF_965231255.1. Classification (NCBI taxonomy): domain Eukaryota; kingdom Metazoa; phylum Chordata; class Aves; order Charadriiformes; family Charadriidae; genus Vanellus; species Vanellus vanellus. The sequence continues at coordinate 11,950,004 of NC_138922.1, forward strand.
AAGAGCACATGTTTTCCTTCCAAATAACATGCAGAACATTTATTGGCTTTTTAAATAGGCCAAAGTGAGTGAGCAACCTTCTCTTTTTCTTTCAAGTCTATTTTTTCCCTACAGGCAAATTGCTGTGGGCTCATGACCCACCCTTTTTATGACACTATTTCAGCACAGATATTCTTAGTTAGAATTCTAAGTTGTTCCTTTGAAACAGAAATAGAAATCTGCATCTCGGCTAGCAGTTTCCTCAGCTATGGGATTGTCATACGTGCATACACATACATACAAGCGTGCCGGGTAAATTCATAGGAAATCTCTACCCTGTCACAGAGTGGACTTTACATATTTGAATTTTTGCTCCATTTGGGATACTCTGTAAGCTAGTGGTTTCTTTCTGTTTGTTTTTCTTTATGTGGATTAATAGTCATTTCACAAAATGCTTTCTTGTTTGGAGCGTGCAGCTATGGCGTGGCCATCCTGTGGAATCGCTGTGAACTTCGCCCTTCTTTGGAAAAAAGATATCGATCTCTTTTATTTCCTCTACTTGTGCCCATCCAACCAAAATAAAGACTATAACATTTTGATCCAATGAAAAAATGGCAGCAAGCAGCAATAACATTTTGGACCTGTTATATAGTGTGAAGTCTTTATTTCTTATGTTTAAGCCTTATGTTTAGCACGAGAGCAAGTTGCTCTGGTCGAGTCTTTAAGATGTGTATTTCTCACAGCAGCTCTCGTGCCCCAGTTATTGTTTGGACCACGGAAACAATTTGTTAAGCTCAGTTCACAAGCATCGATTTGAGCAGCTAGGAAAAGAATTTAAGAAACCAATACTGAGAAAGAGGATTCGGTTTTACAAACAAACCAAGCAAGTGTCGTGCCTTCAGATCTCGGGCACGAGAAGGGAGATTTTGTAATTGCATCTTTTGTTTTCCCGCAGAATCGTTAAGAAAAGGCAGTTGCTCTTAAGTTTTATGTTTCATGGATTTTTCACAACTTGAGAATTATGTCATCTTGGGGGGTTTTGTTTCCTATAAGTACTAATTTGCCTACGTTTAAAAGTCTAATAATAGTTTATTACCCCTGGCACGTGGAATAGCAGAATCTTAGTGACGGAAAGTTTGGGATTCGTGTCCTTTAGCAGTTTGAAGATACCCGTGTCACACAAAGTTGTCTGGAGCAGCAAGTTGTTCGGTTGTAAGCTGCTTCTGCCAGTGACTTTGTTTATGGGAAAAAATAATCTGGCTGTGAGAACTAGACTTATTTTAAAGTAATTGACAAGAACTGCGGCTGTGATCCTCAACATAAGCTTTTTCCAGTCACTTTGGAGAGATTAGATGGCTCTTAACATCATCTTACCAGCAGTGAAGTCGCTCCAAAAGGACTCCTTTAATCATATTAGTTTCGCTGCCATCACCCCGTCTTCAGATTCTTTCTTCTTTCCTAATAGAACCAAATCTGCTTTTGCCATCTATGAGGTCCAACATTAATGCTCCTTTGCATATTAATTACTGGTACTTTACCTGTAACATTCAGCCCACTATCTTTTGGCTCCCTAGTTTTGAATCTGAGGGCTCAGAGCTGCTTTTTCCATGTGGCAGCAGAAAACACTATGTTGTGCTATTTTTCTAGCGGCTTTGTATAAGAAGTATTGAATATAGAACAAAGTAGAGCAGAAAGGCCTAACAGTTGAGTCAGGAAATCACTCGGTCTCTATTTTGGCTTGCAATACGATTTATGAATGAGTTTTCCCTGTGTTATAAGAAGTTAGCTTTGGCTCCTTAGCCTAAATATTTTATCAAACTTTTTTGGAAACTTCTGAGCAACGTAATGTCTTAGTTTCGCTTATACAGGAAGAAAAAAATAAAGGAAGCTCTCTGTTTTAAAAAAGAAGGAAGGAAGGGGGGAAAAAAAAGGAAGGTGGTAGTGGAGGGAGAATGAGCTCTCAAAAAGAGCTCTCACAGATTAAAAGATAATTGTTACTATTCCAGGCAGGACATGCATTGGAACGGCTATTAAAAAACCCAAATGCTACTACTTGTGTCAGTTTAGAACTCAGACCGTGGCATCCTATAGAAATTGTAGCTCTGCAGCGTTTCTTTGGTTAAGTAAAAGCCAGTTAGGCTAACGTTTTGTTGTGATCTGGAGGTGAAATTATTTTCCAAAAGAGTTATAAAAGTAGATTGTAGATTATAATTATAGGCTGAAATGAACTTTGCATTTTAGTCTGTACAATTATATACTACAATGTACTTTACATTTTTAGTCTGTATACAGATTTAAAAAATTAAACGTGTAGAGGAAAAGATCAGGAAAGGAAGGAAAGGGTCTAGCGCAGATTACACTATATGAAACACATGTTTGAGATAATGCCGATATAGCTGAAGTATGTGGCCTGTGTTATACTTCTGTATACAAATGATGTGCTCATTCCATCTCTACGCATACACACACACAATTTTACCTTTGACATAGTAGGGAATAATGCCAGTGAGTAATTAAGAAAGCATGGAAGCAAAAGTCAGTCCTGTGACACGTTTCTGAGATGGTTAATATTATTTAGTACATGTTACAGCTGTGATAGTCAAAGGACAAAACTGAAGGTTTGAGGGGAGACGACGTGTCTTTTATTACACCATATAGTTCAAATAGTTTGAAAAAATAGGAAAACTTTCAAGCCTGGATTTTTCTCTCTCAGATCACAGTATTTATAACAATCTGTCTTGGGATATTAATGTACGAGGCGATGTTTCTGAGAGTCATTCATTTCCCAGCTTTGGTCAGAAATGAACGTTTCTTTTTCAAAGATTTGTAGTAATGTGGTTTTCAAAGACTGCAAATAGATGATTTAGCTGAATACAGACAGTATATTAAAAATGTCTAAAGAAGAAAAATAGTAGTTGGAGAGAGAGATCAGTTCAGAGCTCTAGAAGCAGTAACTGGCGTTCCAGGGCAATGGGATCTTTAAATACACAGTAATTTTCATCAGTTTTTCTTATGAAACCTTTAATAAGCTTGAGCTGAGTCACCTACATCTGTTTGGTAGAACATCAGTTTCTCATCTCAGTATTATCACATCCTCCGTGAAAGAATCACAGAATCATAGAATGGTTTGGGTTGGAAGGGACCTTGAAGACCGTCCAGTGCCACCCCCTGCCCTGGGCAGGGCCACCTCCCACCAGCCCAGGTTGCTCCCAGCCCCGTCCAACCCGGCCTTGAACACCTCCAGGGATGGGGCAGCCACAGCTTCTCGGGGCACCCTGCGCCAGGGGCTCACCGCCCGCACAGGGAAAAATTTCTTCCTAATATCTCATCTAAATCTGCCCTTTTCCAGTGTGAAGCCATTCCCCCTCCTCCTATCACTCCATGCCCTTGTGAACAGTCCCTCCCCAGCTCTGCTGTACCCCTTTAGGCACTGGAAGGGGCTCTGAGGTCTCCCCGGAGCCTTCTCTTCTCCAGGCTGACCCCCCCCACCTCTCCCCACCTGTCCTCCCAGCAGAGGGGCTCCAGCCCTCCCAGCATCTCCGTGGCCTCCTCTGGCCCCGCTCCAACAGCTCCGTGTCTTTCCTCTGTTGGGGGCTCCAGAGCTGGAGGCAGTATTCCGGGGGGGTCTCACCAGGGTACAGTAGAGAATTCCAGGGAACTGCACAATTACTTGTGGAACGGGGAGGAAAAAGGGGAAAATACTGTGTGAGGTTTTGAGTGAAAATGCTCATTTTCAGAATTATATTTCTGAATGAAGACACATATGTGGTTGCACTGTCATACATTGCAATTGGCGGTAAGGTCAACGGTTTTGTGTTACAGAAACGGTGCTCCTGTGTTTTCTTTAAGAAGCTACGGAAGAAATGCAGTTAGAAAAGTAATTAATGAGCGTTATATGCAAGTGTAAATCTAAAGTAATAAATGTATACTCTACGGCTACTGTAAAGTAGCGATATGTATTCTGTATACTTCAGGAGTAGCACAGCTTTACCGCGTGTAACCTCCATTCCGTACCCTTCCCAGTTCCCCGTGGAAGGCAGTGGGCTGTTCTGCTCCCGCTCCCGCGTCCCCCGATGCCGCTGCACAACACGTGTTGCTCCCATGGACTGAAGGATGGTCTGTGATTGCACAAGAGTGCTGCAGATTCTGAAACCTGTCTTGTGTTTTAAAGGCCGTATGTCTTATCTGTACTGTGTTTGCGGAGTCTGAAGGGTTCTCTGCAGTGGCCCGTGGCCCGCTCTCGCCGTGCTCCAGTTCCCTCATCTGGAGGAGGAGGTTCTTCGATACGTTCCTGGTGCACATTAGCACATTATGGTGAAATACAGTCTATAATCTGTAGCAGCGATTGATAAATGCTTGGTGAACCACTGACATCTCATTAGAAGGTGGCAGGTCATTTCTTAAGGAAAATAAAGGCATGGACATTAGACTAGCAGAGTCTACTTGGAGGTCAATAACGAGTGGTGTCCCTCAGGGGTCAGTACTGGGTCCAGTCTGTTCGATGTATTCATCAATGACCTGGATGAAGGGATAGAGTGTACCATCAGCAAGTTTGTTGATGACACGAAACTGGGAGGAGTGACCGACACACCAGAAGGCTGTGCCGCCTTACAGCGTGACCTGGACAGGCTGGAGAGTTGGGCAGAGAGGAACCTTGTGAAATTCAACCATGGCAAGTGTAGGGTGCTGCATCTGGGGAGGAACAACCCCGTGCATCAGTACAGGGTGGGGGCTGACCTGCTGGAGAGCAGCTCTGTGCAAAGGGACCTGGGAGTCCTGGGGGACAACAGGATGCCCACGAGCCAGCAGTGTGCCCTGGTGGCCAAGAAGGCCAATGGCATCCTGGGGGGCATCAAGCAGAGTGTGGCCAGCAGGTGGAGGGAGGTCATCCTCCCCCTCTGCTCTGCCCTGGGGAGGCCACATCTGGAGCACTGTGTCCAGTTCAGGGCTCCCGGGTTCCAGAAGGACAGGGAACTGCTGGAGAGGATCCAGCAAAGGGCTACAGAGATGATGAGGGGACTGGAGCATCTTTCTTATGAGGAAAGGCTGAGGGACGTGGGGGCTTTTGAGTCTGGAGAAGACTGAGGGGGATCTTCTCAAAGCTCATCAATCCCCAAAGGGCGGGTGCTGGGGGATGGGAACAGTCTGTTTCCGGTGGTGCCCAGTGACAGGACAAGAGGGAACGGGCACAAACGTGACCATGGGCAGTTCCATCTCAACCTGCGGAGGGACTTCTCTCCTGTGCGGGCGGCAGAGCACTGGCACAGCTGCCCAGAGAGGGGGGGAGTCTCCCCCTCTGGAGCCATTCCAAACCCGCCTGGAGGTGTCCTGTGCCACTGCTGGAGGTGCCTCTGCTCTGGCGGGGGGTGGCACTGGGGGGGCTCCAGAGGGCCCTCCCAGCCCTGACCAGTCTGGGATTCTGGGATTCTGTGAGAGGCCAAGGAAGGGGACAAAGGGTCCTCGGTGTCTCCTTCCTACCCCACCTAACAGCCTGCCTGAGAAAATCAAGTGCCTTTTGTTTTGTGGGTTTTGGCATTTTGTTTTTCTTACTTCGTTTGTTCTTTATTTCAGGTTATCTGTGATATGGAGAACCAAATCCACAAGCTGAGGGAAGAGCTTATCCAGGTGAACGCTCAGCGGAAGCAGCAGCTGCTGGAGCTGAGCCATCAGTGGGAAGAGGAGAAGCAGAGGGTGGCTCGAGACCATGAGACGGCGCTGAAGAAGCTGAAAGTGGAGGCAGAAAAAATCACGTTAGACCTGAAAAAGACACATGCGACAGAAACAGAGAAGGCCTTGGAAAAGGTAAGAGGTTTGCATGGGGCTGCTTCTCGTGGCACGGCAAAAGGGGAGCAATCACCCCAAAAGTCAGATAAGCCCCAGTTTCACTGAGGACAAATGTTTAGGGGTCACTTGAGTTGAAAAAACAGATGTATGCTGTAGGTCTGGCATTGGATGACGCAATCACAGCACGAGTATGGAAAGTTTTGTGGTTCTATAATGAAAGATGACTTCTCCTTCGGACACGCAGCGGCGGTGGTGGCTGCTGTAGCTGCGTTCCCCGCAGCTGCTGGGGCAGCACCTTCCCGCCGTGGGGAGCGCGGAACCGGGACGACTGTGTGGTGCTCAGGAGCTGGCGGGACTTTAAAAATCCAGCTGATTTCAAAGGCAAAGCCAGCCAAGGACCAGGCTGATCACTTTTCCTTTGCTGGAACAAAGAGTGGAACGGGCGGTTCCGTCTAACTGAGCTTTTTCTCCCTTAAAAAGCGGGAAAGTTCTTAAGGAGGAAAAATTTCAGGCTAAAACTGCGAGGAAATAGGGTCTGGTTGCTAACAATGGTTGGTCTACTTTTGCCTCTGTGCATCGGGTGAGCAAGGATGCTGTGAAAGGCTTGAAAATAGAAATTAATGTTTCAGATACGGCAAGGCTTCCCTCCCCGTTGTGTTCAGGGGGTCCCTGACTGCTCATCAGGGCTCGCTGAGCATCCCCTCGGATTCGTTCCCCTCAGTTCAAGTATTTCACCACGTTAGGGATGATATGAGCTAAAACATGCGAGTTTTATTTCAAAAGCTAAATGAAAAAAACCCCTACTTAATATTTATGGTAGACGTTGTGTATATGTAAGCAGATCGTTGTTGAAGTGTCTTTTATATGCATTAATGTAATAAATCAAACACTTTATTGCAAAAAGTGGTGTACAGTGGCACAAATTAACAATCTGCATATACTGTTGGAACAGCCTTTGTGAAAGTGACATTTCATTTACCTGCATCAGGTTCTTGGTCTGTAATTTTAAACAGCATTCGGAGGATTATGTTGGCAATCAGCCAGCCTGAAGCCATTAAAATGGCTGTGATCAACAATTCAGAATCTTTTCTGAATGTAAGGAAAGCTCCGCTTGGCATAATTATTTAAAGCCAAGGTCACAGAAAGTATTTAAACCTTTGAAATTCATCATTAAAGGATTAATTTTAACTCAGGAAGACATTGTCATTTTTGCTTAAAAATGGAATTTGAATCTCAATTCTTTTCTTTCTTTGATCTTTTTTTTTACATGTGTAGTATAGCAAAAGAAAAGTTAACTTCTTTACATCCTCAAATTAAAGTTACAAATAATCCTTCATAGGGCGATATCTTTAATAGTCTTGAATTGTCATTTCTGTCAGAAATACTATTTTTTTTAATTTGTTGGAATTTTTCTATTTTTCAAAAAAAATTGCTAATTTTAAGCTATATTAACTGCTATTGAATTATTTTTTTTTTATTTAACCTACTTCCCTATTTTTACCTCTAATCAGAAGAGCACATGTTGAGTAAAAGATAGGAGGGGAAAAAAAAGTATCTCCGTTGGAAAGTCTTTCGCAGACGTGTGAAAATACCTTGCATTACCTTCAAATCTCCATTTACCGTTCTGCTTCGTTTCGGTCTTCCAAATGTAGAGCTGTGGAAATTGGCCACAAAGTCCAAAAGTCAAAGTAGCTTAGAAGGCAAAGTCCATTTAAAGCTCAAAAGTTAGAGTTTCAGCTAACTTAGTTCCAATCTTGATCCTATTAAAGTCCGCGGAACTGTGATGAAGGAGATTCTCTCCAAGAGGGGGAGAGGGGGAGGGAAGCATCCTAATTGCAGCATGAGTCTTGGAACTTGGTTGTAGAAGTCGTTTTATTTTTCTAGCAAATCTTGTTACCTTGACATTTAGGACGATATGGGAGAAAAATTTGTCCTCTAAATTTACTTTTTTCTGCCAGTTCTGTAAAGATTGCTTAAAAATCCAAGGGGAAGCTGAATTTCCCTGTTTAGGCGTGGAACATCTGACTGTCCAGATTTTCTGAAGGTCAGTCCGTTCCCAAGTGAAGGATCTCATTCCTCTGTGGTCTCTTTTGTGAGTAATACTCATTTCTGCGTGGATTGCTTCGTGTAATTGTGGACCGCTGTTCACGTGAACCTGATGAAATACGAAAGAAATGGCTAAAACTTAAGTGAAAAGCAAAATTGAAGTCCCAACGGGTAGGAGGAGATATAGGATTCATATGGTATTGCCCTCCCTATAGCGCTGCTGCAGCGGGATGGGAAAGGGGGAGAGTGGGGGGCAGAGATAGAGGAACAGTTTCCAGAATTTTATTAGAAATTAAATACCGGGCATTGAAATATTTGTTCATATTTGTAGACAGCTTGTCAATATTTAGGGACACATAATTTAATTTACTAAGTTCTTTATTTTTCTGTTGCTTAAAAATCTCAACTTTAAAGATAGCACGTTGTTTATTGTAATATTTTGGTTGATTCCTTTTGTTCGTGATTTCAGCGTACGGTGCCAGAAAGTTGCCCAGTAAGCGTGGTACGGTAATGTTTTTGAACCCGTGATTCTAAAAGCAAAGATCTTTTGACAGTTATTGTATCTCCCGATCAGTAGGGAACGAGAAGTGGGAAAATATTTAACGGGTTGCCAAATGGCGCTGTGTAACCTGCACCACAAGAAAAATAAACAGGGCATCTGTTGTTGTGGAAATAGTAATAAAGGGAAAAGTCCGTAATTTTCCAGTGACCTCCCCTGTCGCAGGTGTTATTTTCAATTAAACACCCCTTTCTTACAAAGTGAGCTATAGCTGACCTGAAGAAGCCCATTGGGAGTAGTGCTGAACCTGTTGCGGACGAGTTGGGCCCCTCTGAGACTTCTCCATGAGCTGCAGGAGCGCTGGAGGGGGTGACGAGGGCTCTACCTGGACTGCAGGCGGGGGACTTCTGTAAGCACGGTCCTTGTCACCAGCCTGGCGGGGAGAATCGGGGCCGGGGGGACGCAGGAGCAGCTCGGCGTGGGCCGGGCTCATGCTCTTCTGGCTGGGGCGGTGCAGCCATTCGTCTTTAGCCTCGCTAGAGCCGGAGGCGCACGCGATCACCTTACTGCTCACCTTTTTAGGCATAACGCGGTAGTTGTATTAGAACACAGAATCACCTTATCAGATGAGGATGACAAATTTTAAAGTCCTTAAGGTCAGATAAGCCCTGCTGGACATAAACGAGACAAAAATTCCAGGCGATAGCACGGAGAATTTGAAACAGTACTTAGCGTGTTCGTAGGGCTTCAGCACTTTCACAGTATCTGTTATCTGTCTCTAACATGAAAATGATTTGAGAAGATCTCCAAATTATTTCTTGCCTATTAGTTAAGGAATCTTAACTATGGTTTCAGAAGAACACTTGTATTCAATCGTAGTGATTTTGATTTACTTTTAAAGTACAGATTTAATTTGCTTGCATTTCCTTGTAGCAAGTGATTAGAGCATTTGCTGATGTGATGGTAACTCTATTTTTTTATTTGAAGTCATACCTCATTATGATGAAATGAAGCACAAACTGTTTAAGAAGTAAACATATTCGAGATACATAATGCTGCAGTTGGGCTCCGCTGAGGACTGATTTCAGCGGGAGGCAGGTGTGGTATAGGTTGCATCAGCAGCACTTACGGCATGAGCGCTAATCAGCCAGGTGTAACGGGCTGCACAAAGCTGATGAGCATTTTCAGGTTTGCCAGAAATCACTAAACCAGGAGACAAACTGCATTTCTAAGTGCGTGCAGATGTGAAGCTTGGCTAACGCAACTCTGTGCAACGTTCATCTGTGGTATTTTCTTGGCAAAGAAAATGAGCGTTCGGAAAGCATGACCCGAGCAGATCAGTAGACATGCTAACTATGCTCAAAGGAAGCAACCTTGGAACTGAACAGATCTCATAAAAAAGCTCTCTTTGAGCAGCGCACATGAGTAAATTGGAGTGGGAGAAAAAGGTTGGGTTTTTTTCCTCTCTAAATAATTTTCAACATTTAGCTTTTTATTGGCTTCTTTTCTATATTTAAATAGATATTTTGACTCATCCTATTAAATCTTTATGCAGGTTCCAGGAACATCTAATTCTTTTTCGGTGCTGCGTTTCTTGTGGAGAAGTAATTTACATTTTTGTGTATTGACTGTACTGAACGCACATGGTGTTTGATTAGAGGACGAAGCTGTAGTCAAACAAACCAGGAGAGTCAAGTTTCTGGACTGCACTTCTGATTTCAGTACAGTGGTGAAATGGGTCACTCTGGGGAGATGGACTCCAAGATGGCATGAAACCTGGCCAGAGCCGTGCTAATTGTCCTCGTAGGTTTTAATGATGTAGCAGTGAGTTGTACCCTGAGATTTCTGTTCTTTTAAATAAAATTTGACATGTACACTGTTTTCGAGTCTATACCTGTTACAGTTGCTCCATCTACATCTGGTGGAAGGTCCACGTAAAACTGAAATGCCCAGGAAATTCAAAGTTAAGGTCACTGTGTAAGTGACCGCTTCCCTAATTAAGAATAGCTCTTCTATATAATAGTTAGGTTGTAGTGTAATGGTTTTGTAATGGGGCCTTTTTCAAGAATCTGCAGACAGTGTCCTATAATTGGATGCTTAGTTTTTGAACAACTTCTACTTGCACACAGTTTGCAAATAAAGTACTGATAATGCGCCCTACAGAGCGTTTCAGTCCTTCCTTTAGCCTCAGGCTCTGTGATGCTGGATTAATTCACCAGCAAGTACGGCCCTAGGATGCGGTCCAGCTGGACGTACTCATTGGGCATACTTTCATACTGCGTAGGTAGGAATAGCCTTAATTCACAATATCTGTTCTGGCACTGTTGTCGGTGCTCACGCAGATGATGTCATACTGTTCAGCACCGGCAAAGAAATAGACGAAGAGAAAGAATGTGACATCTTCCCAGATTAAAGAGATGCTCCAAGAGATACTCGATTGAGTATTGAGGTCCCCCTAAGCAGTTAAGTTACTTCTGCTCATAAAGAATAAGCATTGCGTGCTTTCCATTAGCTTACGCTGTTGAATGTCTCTCTAGCTGTTGTTCTTCTCTGCCAACTCTGCGTTTCATTAACTACCAAAACCAGTTCCATCTTTGTATCTAAGACCTTCTGGGAACTGGACCATCTCTGCAGCAAATCTGGAGGTTCCTGCTTCGACTCCTTGGCATAACGGAGTCTTTGATCTGAGTGACACCTTTCACTTCATTAACTTGAACGCTAATAGCTGTGGTATAGATAGCTTTGTTCATCTGAGCAGCCAGATGAACTTTTTTCACACTCGTTGCAGCGATACCCTGGTTATTTACAGGGGGGCAAATAGGTCAACCATAAAACGTGGACATGTGTTCTTCCCGAGTATAATGATATCATTCCATTGGTATCTAATTATGATGTAGACATATGTTTTTCTCCTTGCTGAATGCATCTCTACCGGTTGTTGTATATGTGCCATTTTTTAGACTAAAATGTTTAAATGTTTGTTTGAATCTATTACATAGATTCTTTCGTTTAGGCCTTAGCTCTGAATGATCTAAAGAGCTTCTAATTCTTACCAAGAGGAGTTGGATATTCCCTAAGTCTCTTATTTTTTTTTCATTACAATCCAAGAACTATCGTCTAAGATATTATCTCTCTTTCCAGAGTAGTAATATTCTTGTGGGTTTGTGTTGTCGACTCTGTGTACGTTTACTTACATTTGGTTCTTGAACATTTCTGACGCTGTGTTACCGATTCACCAACTAATATTAGTAAAAATGAGCATAGTGCTTTGACTTTGTTGGAGAAATTCTGCCAGAAGCCTAGAAGAGCAAGAAAAAAGAGATATATTTCAAAAAGAGAAAAGATTTATATAGCAAAGTTAGCGTATGTTAGCACAAGAAGTGCAGATTATTTAATCTGTCTTTATAGTACCTTTACAGCAACTCTTGCAATAAAGTTTTGCTCACAGGTGAGGGGAGCAAAGCGATTTCCACTCTAGTGTGTCCCCTTTTGCTCTGCTCCTTCTTATTCCTCCAAAGAAAAGGAAAGACAGATGATGGTGGACCAGGAACGTGGTCACAGGAATTGCATCATCCCTTAGGGGAGCCATTTGGAGGAGTCTTCAGTCGACAGAGCCAAACATGAAGAGAAATATGGTAGAGTAATCTCAGGGATATTTCACTCAGATGAGACCAAACACAATTTATGGCTCTCTCCCTCCTGGAGAAATTTCAAGGCAACATTCTCAGTTTTTCACAGAGAGTTACTCTGTTTCTACCTCCTCTTAAAAAAAACCCAACAACAAAACAAATCAAAAAAACTCAGAAAAACAAACCAGGGAACAACAGGCAAGATTTCTGCCCATCGGTTGTATTTATAAAGCTGGTTCCAGAGGTAACCAAGAGTAGTTGGTATAATTGTCGCTGTGGAAAAAAATACGCACCTCTGAGCACTAAATTTACTCTTTAATGTCTTCGTTAACGTTTGGAGAGGAGATCAAGCACCGCGTTATTTGCATTCACAAATAACACCAGAGGGTTAAAAATTAAAATGACCGATGTAGTACTGTTAAGAAATGAGAACCAGGCAAGAAGAAGCGTAATTGAGCTAAATGATAAATTATTATAAAATACAGAATTAAAAAGATAGCTTTCCAGAGGGCAAGGACTGATATAATTAAAATTAGAGCCCTGTAACGTGGTCTGTCTTACAGCGCACCCTCGTTCACTCCCTGTTGTATCAGTGAAGCTGGTTAGTTGTTTGGGAAGTTTACTTGGGTTTTTTGTGGGCTTTGGGTTTTTCTTTTAAGCAGTTGGTAATAATCTATCTAAGAAGTATTCACAGGTGGGGTTTTTTTTGTCTTCTCTGTCTCCCATTTCTTTTTCAAGTCTGTGTCCAAACACCACTCCCAGTTCTGCCGCACCAGGGCACTCTCTGCTTTTTCTCCATTCTGTAACTTCCAGGCTGTAGCCTTTGGGGCGTATCCGTAATATCAAGACTCAGAAAATCACGAAGATGGTGGATAAGGTGAATGCTGAATTGTTATTGGCAGCCCAAGAACTAGGGCGTAGTTGCTGGAAACTAATAAGAGATTGGTTTAAAACTGGTGAAAGAAGGTACTTCTCTAAACAACCCACAGTGAGCTGCTGGAAGTGATTTCCACGGAGGCTGTGGAGGCAGATACTATCAGCTGGTTCCAAAAAGGACAAAACCAGTTTTATGAGCAGCGTGTCCGTGACCAGTCGCTGGTGGGAATAAGCGGGGATTTACCTTCTGCCCTCCCCGACACAGCAGTCGGGGGTGCGGGGCAATGCGAGGGGTGTGGGCCGCAGGAGGGGACCCGGTTGCCGCAGTCTCTGCGAGCGGCATCTCCCGTGGCTCGGGAGAGGACGTGGGGCTCGGGGGCCCGTCAGCCCGACTCTGGAGGACATACCTGATGGTTTTAGTACAGCGGATGTTTCGATCTTAACTTTCCTGCTTAGGAAGTGCGGGAGGCTTTGCCAGTGGCAGAATGACGGTTCTAATTGTTTTTCCAATGGTTTCCTGAGCCTTTCTTCACTATCCAAACAAACTGTAACACACCAACTTTATCTTGTAATACACAGTTGCTTATTATTTTTACTTTACTGAATATTTTTTAAAGCCCAATTGAATCGTTACCTCATTCTCTCTCTTTTTTTCACAATACTATGTGTCTTGGAGAAGGCCGATTGCGTGTAGGTGCAGTTTTCTCTAATTTACCAGTTTCACTTATCGTCCCATCCCAGGGTTCCTTATAACATGAGGAAAAACACTGGCTATTCGCCACTACGGTGGCTGATTGTCATGTGAGATTACTTTGGGGTATTTTTCTTAACAACTCGGCCAATTCATTCTTAAATTCTTTCAGCGTTACTGAATGAATACCATCGGGTCTGGGTGAGAGGACGGCTCCTGCGCCCGCTGCCCCGTTCCCGCATGCGGTACCCGCAGCCAGCGCTGCTGACTTCACGGGGGCTCGTTCATGGGTTTGGTTAGGCCAACACCGGTAACTGCTGTTTGTTACCGGGAATTAGTACACACCAAGTGGAAATTTCTCCTGCACCCCATGCCGCGCGCTCTGCGTTCTTACTTTCCTTGCAAGTTTCCGGGGCGATGCGTCCTTCACGCAGACTTGCCCCGGCGCCCCCCGAGCTGAGAGTCAGCACCCGCTGAAACGAAAGCTGCCCCATGGAACGTGTCCGTCGCGTCCCTGCTCGGGTCAGCATTTGGAGGTTGAAATATTTCACTATAGCCTTATTTGAGAAAAACATGCTGCTTTATCAAGACCAAACTAATATAAAGCGTCTTTATTGCTTATTTCAATTCTGGCACAATTTGAAGACATTGTTTACACGAATTTGCTCTTTCTTCATATCTTTATAGTAGAGAAAAGCTGCAGGTGGCTTTTTTTTTTTTTTTTTTTTTGCTTTTGGAGGGGAAGGAGTGTTTGGGAAATAGGGAAGGGGTAAAACCATGTTATTAGTCTTTCAGAGTCTTTCATGTGAAGAAACAAAAGTGTTCCAAAACAAGTCACTTACAGCTGCAGAACATGCCGTGCAGTAAAACCCACCTTCATTAAACGGGTGAGAAAGAATTCTAATTGTTTTGAAGTTCTTATGATCAGTCTGCATATGCTTCATTGTAATGTGATACTAAAGTGCCTCAATTATGATTTGTATATTTTGGTGCCAGAAGGTTTTTTTCTTATGCTAAATTATTAAGTTCTGTCAGCTGCTGGGCTGTCATATAGAGATACAGTAAATCACATTATATTTTGTCATGGATTACACGGAGCAATAAATTTGGGAACAGAGATCAAAGTAGTTTCACAATCGCATCTGAGTGTAGGAGGGGTGTTTAACTTGTAGAAAATCTGATTTAGGTGAAACTGTTGCAGTCCTTGTGTGAATTTGAGATGAATTTGGGTGTTTGCTTGAAAATGAATAAGGTACAAATCCCCAAAAGAGTTCTCCTGTATTTAGTTCAGAGGAGTTAATTCTGACCTACAGCTGCAGGACGGAGAACGGATAAATAATTAAACACTGGGAAAGTTAAGAGTCTCGCAATGACTTATTTATGGTTTTAATTGCTTTCGTGATTGAGCAATGTATTCCATTCTCTTTGTAATTGGGCCTTGGTGGACTTGCGCATAGTTAGTCATCGGTACAGTAACGCTTTCTGGCTCCGCGAAGCTGCCGTTCTTTTTGGGAAGCTTTGTTGCATTTAAAACTACAAAAAGTAATCCAGCATAATCTTGCTAAGGAACACTGATTGCTTCAGATCAGAGATTTGTTAGGGGATTTTGTCACATTTTCAGTGTTTGTCGTTCCAACTGCAGAAGCTTAACTTCTGTTGGGCTCTCGTCTAATGATATAACTTAGTAATACCCGGTTAACTGGGTAATACCGAGCCTGTCCTTTTGTTTCCAGTTTTCCTTCTATTTAATAAAAAAGCTTCTATCTCAAAATCATACATACGCAGGATTTTTTTCTAGTCATTATCCTCTTAACACTTGCTTGTTATTGCCACAAAATTCAACTTAAAACAGCAACGGAGAGTCTAAAAAAATAAAAATCATGTTCTTATCCCCTTATAGTCCTTTCAGGAGCCTCAGAGACTCTCCTTGGCAAAATCAAGGCATGTAAACAGAGCTGATATGCGATGATAAAGTGCACGGGTCTCAGAATTTCTGAAAGAATCGTGTATTGTAAAGCTCGTGTTAAGTAGCCTTTAAGTGAGTCAAACCGTGGATCAGTGTCACATCTCGGTGCTTTCGCCTTCTGTTTGTGGAGGAAGCGTTAGCTTTGATTTGCCTCTTCAGAGATGTTTAGCAGCCTCTCCCTTTGGGATTTCACTGGGTGTCAGCTGTTTGGGTACCAAAACCATCTGGGCCTGAGTGCTACAGGCTGTTCCGTAAACTCCGTCGTATTAGAGTGGGAGAGAGAGACAGAGTGCACATGGGCGCGCGAGGTGCCCGGGACTGCTGATGAATAAAGGCAGCTTGGGGAAGCTCAGATGATTCCCTTCGGGTGCATGTTTTACTTGCTCAGGCTCTGAAAGAGAAAATGTCGCCGCTTTTGAGATACTGTCTTAAACCCGCTTTAAATAACCGTCTTAGCTTAGTTGGACAGAACGGAAGAAACCCAGGAAATATTAAAAATCGTGATCCAGGCGTGTGTTTGTGCTGTACCTGATTTAGGTACCTGGCCGGGGGGAATCCAGGCTTCGCTACCCTAATGTGGAGAGTGTTGCAGTCTCAACATCTTCCCTAGCTTTACCCAGTTCACAGAGTCACAGTATCACAGAATTATCAGAGTTGGAAGGGACCTCTAGAGATCATCCAGCCCCACTCCCCTGCCAAAGCAGGATTGCCCAGAGCACATTACTCAGGACTGCATCCAGGCGGGTCTTGAAAATCTCCAGGGAAGGGGACTCCACAACCTCCCTGGGCAGCCTGTGCCGGTGCTCTGTCACCCGAACCGTAAAGAACTGTTTCCGTGTATTTGAACGGAACTTCCTGTGTTCCAACTTGTGCCCATTGCCCCTCGTCCTGTCACTGGGAACCATTGAGAAGAGCCTGGCTCCATCCTCCTTCAACCCACCCTTTAGATACTTGTACGCCAAGTTCATCTCGTTTGAATGTTGAGCAGAAGAAGGAATCGTGCGGTGAGGCACAAGCCACCTGCACCCCAACTGTTTTGGCAAAACGTCACAGATGGAACGATAATTCTCTGCCTGTCCTGCATCCTGCCTGATGCGTGCATCAGTACCGTCTTGTATAGAGTACATTTCAGGTATTGAACAATTTCACGTGGCAAACATAGACTATCAATCTGGTTTTAAAACCTTATACTCTATAGAAGGCTTGTTTGGTAAACCGAGTCGTGCAGTTGGTTTCAGGTAAGGTGCCTGGCTCACTGCGACGTTGAATAGAAATCCATATAAGCGAAGCTGGGAAATATTTAGATGCTCAGTAAATCCTCTTAGATGACGCTAGTAACTGCGTACCGCTGCAAAGATGGTAAAACTGCCGTTGGACACCATGCAGTTGGAGTCTCACAGAAGAATTTTTTGGAAGGGTTAAATGCCTGTGTTTAATTTCTCTACATAATTTCAGAATGATTAGAAATACTCTGTTAGTTTAACAGAAAGGACTGGAAATCAGAGTTTTCCTAAGGCACTAATTGCACAAGCAGTTTTTCAGTAGACCCCCATTAAGCACAGAATTGCCATACTCTGCAGAAAGGCAATTCTCCATACAGGTAGAGTGTCTAATTCATTTCTATTCATTCTTGGATTTTTCCCAATGAAAAGTACTTTGCACATGAATAAGAGGGTTTTTTTTTTTTCCTCTCCTAAAGATGTATGTTTAACAAAAAAAAAAAAAGAAAAAGAAAAAGAAAAAGATTTATAGACCTAGAAAAGAGGAATGTAAAATAGAATATTAATAGGATTTGTGGGTATGACAGATTGGGATTTCTATCATTCATTTTCAAAACCCTTGAAGTCATTTGGTACTTGACTAATTATTCTGTTAACATCATTTTGGATATTGAACTATTTTTAATGGTCTTTTGGGTGGCTCCAATTACATATTTGAACTGGTATGCTATTTTCACTGTTACACGGAGATTTGGCTTTCCATTTGTTATCTGATTGGTGGGGAGAGCAGCAGAAAGAACAAGAGTACCGGCGGAGGAAGTCACCCTCTGTCAGTGTGAGAGGCACATAAGGAAAATACATGTTTCAGGCTTTGAGGTCAAAATGAAATTTTTATGTACAATCAGATGAACTTAAAAGGTGATCTGCTAATCTCTGAAGTTTAAACAGACACCGTGCAGAGTGTTTTAACATACTTAATAACAAAAATTTCTACAGTTAGCTATTCTGAAGGTCATTTTCTTTTGACATCTGTCAAATTACACAATCTTAGATTTTGGTACAAAGCATAATGCTGTCAAACTTAAACAGAAATATTCCAGAATGTGGAGTGGTGTGTTGTTTTTTAAGGTAAATGGGCCCCATTTACATTAGTTCTTTGATGTTAAATTCTTTGCTGCACATCAGAGAACAGTTGCTTCTTCCCTGGAGCAAGTTTTCTTTCTTCTCCTTCCCCCACCCTTTGATTTTTTTCCTTCTTCTTTTTTTTTTTTTTTCTTCTATTTTGCTTACACTTTTATCTAACTAATTATGGAGGATCAGCTTATGTATGGCCATCATTTAGCTAGTTGCAGGCATTTTGAAAAATGGCTATTTCATAGTACCCTGAACAGATTTCTTAAATCTGCTTTTCTGTTAGTGAATACGAGTGTGTATATGTAACCCTCTAGTTTATGAGAGTTCTGTTTGTGGGGGTTTTGTCGTTCGATTATGTTTCGGGGAGATTGAAATCAGTCACAGTCATAGATAGATGAATAGGATTTCACTACGCATCTTTAACGCTTACAGATCTATCCCCGTTTGGGTCGCATAAGTTAGTTTTCCTATTAATTTTGAGGCATAACTGAAATCTAACTTTCTATCCAAAAAATCACCATTCCAAAGCTGGAAGATACAGTGTCATAGAATCGTTTAGGTTGGAAAAGACCCTTAAGATCATCGAGTCCAACCGTAAACCTAAAACTGCCAAGTCCACCGCTAAACCATGTCCCTATGCATAGATTTGTACTGTTCCAAAAAATTCTTAACAGCTGCGTTGTCGATGAAAATTCAGGATGTGCTAAACGCCTTCAAGGATGTTGCTGGAGGATGCAGTTGTCCGTGTGCCTGCCAAGCCCCTCGTGCAGCTAGAGCTGCTCTCCACGCTGGCCGTGGCCGTACCGGTACTGCCGAGCAGCCCCCGAGGCTGCTTAGCGCACATCTTCATCGGGTGGAACTAGAACCAAAAGTCCCCTCTAATTCATCTTATACCTTAAAAATAACATCTAAAAACTTTGTAATTAGGGTAGGACACGGTGTGCTTTTGGGGTGTGGTCCCATCGTAGATCCTTTGCTCTCTTATTCTTAGCAATGCTGTTCTGTCTCATGAAAGGGAAAAAAAGAAAATCAGACTGTGTTAGAGTAGCATCCATTAATTTGGATACCACATCTGTAGTGCTAATACCGTTTTTAATTTTTACGTGAAATGTTTTGTTGAAGTCGGTACAGTTTTGCTCAGCAACCACAATATGATGCTTTCAGGCTTGTTACAGAATTACAGTTGGTTTTTAAAACCAATTAACTGTAACAAGGACATAATCTTTATAATGCAAAAGTCCTCACTCTGTAATATAAAATAACTGCATGTAAAATTGTCATAATCAGATAATTTTAGCTAAAATATGTATTAACTGTGTGAAACTAAACAGAAGTTAATTTCTGAATCGGTGGGATTCCTCTATGGCTTATCCAATTTAAGCCTTTTTATTATAAATGGATATTACAATTGATATTTCTGACGAATCTTTGCCAAGTGTGAATTTCAACAGCTACCTCTCGCCCACGGAAAACTAGTTTAAGACCATTAACTATATTTGCAGCGCTGCCCATTGCTATAAAAAGAGTTAGACCTTAATGAATACCGGCTGACCCTCCAAACGTTCACCTTCCAGTTGGATTCTTATTCATTATGTTTCTGAAATAGCATGTAACCTGAAAGCCAGGGAATGCCCTTAAAATAATACCGAAGCAGCTTGTGCTTCGTACAATGCGTGAGCCGAGCAGCCTCTTATAAAAGAAGGAGCCCGGGCAACTGCTGCTCCTGGACACCTCGCCATTTTTATCCTTCTCGTTTGTCAAAATAAATGTAATATAAATCCTCCGCGATGTTCACTGTACACAGTTATGAGCATTTGCTTTGCTGTAAGTCATTCCTTAAAAAAAACATAAGTAAAAAGGTGCTGGTTTGTGTGTAGCGGAGCTACGTGTGCCCCAGGGGAGCAGGTTTGTGCCTCCCAGGGCTGCGAAGCAACAGCCTATAGTCAAGAGGTAGTGAATTCGTGTAGTCGCAGGTTTTGAAAAGGGAGAAGTTTGGTATTTCCGCAGTAAAAGAAGGTGGAAAAGAGTGTTCCTGTGCGTCCCCATGACTTAGACCTTTTCAGCTGACCCGTGTGCTGCAAGCTGTAGAAACTGCCTTGTGCAGAGCTCCGCCGGTGCTCCCCGCGCGGCGTGTGACGGTGCGAGACCCCGCCGTGTCACACCAGAGGGGGAAAAGCTGCAGTCGGCCGGTGTGCTTGGTTTTTATTGCACGGGGCCGAGATCGCCAGTTTTGGACCGCCAGAGCCCGTCCAAATGGGGTTTTGCCATCTCCTGTGGAAGTTTGGGTAGCTCGATGCTTCTGAGGATCAGACCGCTCAAATAAGGATGTTTGGGACTGCAAGTAAATGCAAGAATTTGTGGTTTGTCCGTGGCTGGGAGACAACTTATAAATATTTTGCTAATTGGAATTTGTTAAAGCCATCATAAAATGAAATGTTGTGATTGCCTTTAAATAAACTGGTGGGATATACTTTCTTTGCCTTCAGTTAGGAATGAAACACTGAAATTCAGCATATCTTTCTTCTGGATCGCCTCTGTCGTGTCTATTGGGGGTCATCCTGGTTCCACTCAGTGTGAACAAACAAGCTCTAATTTGTTTATGAAAGTTATGAGTGGTTTTTTTATTATTTATTGGGATTTCTTCTATGGGTTCAGGAGGTTATAAAGCTGCTTCTATGAAAGATGAAGACTTTTACCCCGGGCAAGTTGAGCGAGAGCAGCTGTAATGTGATCTTCTTCGCGGTGCCGTGCTGACGAGTATCTCTCCCTTTCTGGGAGTAACAGTAATTTATACTATTACTGTAATTTATTTTTTGCTTTTTTTCCCTAAAGATAAACTGGCAGTTTCAGTCACTTTACGATATGCAGTGGCGGTAAAACGTAATCTGAAACTATATAACAATACAGTGGGAGGTCAGCCTGAGCGCCAGGAACAGAGAGCTGTTTGGCATAACTGCCTCTGCCTTGCTGCTCTCTCTTTATTTATGCAGCCCCACAATATGCCCTTAGAGTGCTTGTGGCACACTTTGTATGGTAAATGCAGAAGAAGTGGAACTCAATTTGTCTGGTGCTCCAGAATTCTCATATATGCTGTTTCAAACCAGTATGTAGTGGCATTATCTCTATTTATAACAAAAAACCAACCAAAACATGTGTTCTCAAAAATTATGTGCATATTTGATAATTGGCTTTGATGATTAACTTTTTAGTAGATTTCTCAATACCAATGAACAGATGAAATATGAAGACCTCCATATGTTTCATAATCCTGGAATTTGAAGGGACTCGAGATCTGAAATTGCAGTATCATATAAACTTTAGGATTATTTTTAACTGGCTGTAATATACTTTACGTTAAGCTGCATCATACATAACTGCCGGGGTCGTACAAGAGGATGATTTGAGCCCTGTCGTGCTTGGTGGTGATTCGCAAACGCTGTCTGCAACTTTAAGCTCCTAAATTTATAGTCCGGTAAAATCGATAAGACTTATTTGCCCGACCGAAGTCCCATGGCGGTGGCCGAGCTGGCGGCCGGTCCCGTGGCTGGCGCTGAGCGGGGCTCGGGGGCTTCGCTGGTCGCCCAGACCGGGCGCTGGCACACAGCGGCGGCTGAAGGAGCTTGTGTTTGTGCGCCGGATGCTCTGCCGTGAAACTAAGGACGACAGATCAAAGATTTGAACGCGAGGTCAGATAGATTTTGAAAACTTAATCAGCTTAAATTTGCTTCAGGACTCGGCTTCGTAATATTCTGTCCCCCTAAGAAAATATTTTTCTTAGACACCTGTCCTCAAATTTTAGAGCCAAGAACGCCAGAGCGCTTGGCGGTTCGTTTGAGGACAGTGTTTTGAGGGCGGTCTATCAACAGAATAACATGACACTTTGCAAGAAAAATACGCAGCGGAATGGTGTCCTCAAATTAAATTGAAATTATCTTTGAATTATTGAGACTGTCTAATTATTTCTGAAATTGAATTATTTGAGGGAAAAAACCTTAAGAGCTACTTTCGCCCAGAATTGCAGAAATATTTGCTTATTGGATTCCACTATGACAAAGCAGCCTTGTTTTCAGCTTGTTTTATTCTTTATCTTTGAATTGTGAAAAAAATGGAAGAAGTAAAGAGCTGTACGTCCCAGAGCTCGCGGTCGGTTCAGCTGCCCGTTGGGGTCCATTTTCAGTGTAGTCGCCCCCTTTAAATAGGAAAGGACGGGCGGTGGGACAAAAGGCAGCTGCAGACACCACGCTGAGACACGAAGTCGTGTCCCCCATGTCGCGCTGGACCCTGGCAGCCGGTGCCCGCGACTTTCTGCTTTCCCTTTCCCCGCGTCCAGAACCGAAGCCACCCCGAAAAACTCGTGTGTGTGTCGCCTCCCTCCCCCTGCCGCGCACACACACACACACTCTCACTCTCTTTTTTTTTTTTTTTTTTTTTTAATCCGCAGAAGTCTTTATGTTTTTCTAATAATTGGCAGCAGAGGTACAATTTCTCCCCTCTTTTAAGTGATGAATAGTTGGCCGGAGATCAAAGGCAAGCCCTCGCGGTTTTTTGGCTGCCGCGAAAGGGCGTTGGAGCTGGCGCGGGTCCCGGCCGCTCAGCGATAGGCATGTGGATGAGGTGCCAAGCGGAGGGGTCGGTGGCAAAGTGTCTGTACACGTTCTTCGTCTGAGCTAATCTGGTCGCCTTTTGTGTGTGTTTCAGGCGAACAGCCGGCTGAAGCAGACCGAGAAGGAGTACAGTCAGAAGCTGGCTAAGTCCTCGCAGGTAGGCAGCGAGGAGGCGGGAGCCTCACGGGAATCCATTGGATTTGGAAACTTGATGAAAAGTGTCATTACTTCTGCTCTTACGCGTAGGTCTTGATGATCGAGAGAAGCCACAACCGCTTCCCAAATCAAACATCCAACGTCTTTCTTGCAGCTTTTAACCCTTCAAAAACCACAGAGCATTATGCTGACAAGAAGAAATGGGTGGGGGTTCTCAGAGTTTTAAACTTCGTCTTTTTCATCTCCTTTTCCATCTTCTGAGGACCCAAAAGGACTGAGTCCTCCGTCAGTCGGTGGGAAGGGAAGGTGAGGTGCAATGAGCTCATCAACAAGCACATCTCCTAAAATCGGGAGCACTCGCACCACCGTGACTTGCATTTCATGTCACCAGGTGGTGTTTGCCAGCAGCGCCGGTGGCAGGACGATGGGTCCAACCGTGCCGTCTGGACGCTTGTTGCTGTTCCAGTCAGTTCAGCATTTCTGCCCAAAACAGCACTTCGAAAAATGCCGGTGTCCTGAAAGCGAACTGGTTTTGACTCGACTTTTTGTTCTTCAGAGTAATCTTTCGAACATGGAAGATGAAAATGTGGGTTGAATTTACATATATGCTTAAAAACGAGAAGACGGGATGATTTTTGAAGTATTTCAGCTTTCAGTTTGATTGACAGGTAGTACTGAACTGTGAAAAATGATGGAGATGCAACCAGAAGTTAAGCTTTTAATAATAAGAAAATTGCCACAAGGATTTATGTGGAGGTGTCATTCCTCTCATTCCTCCCAACCGCAGCAGAGTCCCTGCCTTCTCCCTGCAAAGTGTGCTTTCAGCAACAGCAGTAATAGTCTAATAATACTCTTTTAAAATCAATAAAAACACTACAAAGAATGGTTTGGAAGCCTCAAACTCGGTACAGGTGATCAGTGAGAGAATGAGAAGAAACTGCAAACTTTACTGTTTTACAAACACTTTAAAATATTTTAAAAGTCCTGATTTCAGCTTTTTAGTTACTTTCGAGTCTCATTCTCTGTCAAACTTGTCCAGAATTGTGGCTTTAGCTGTTTCAGTGAAATATATTGGACTATCACATTTTTTCACGCCACGATTTTTGAGACTGCATTTATCAGAATCATTGTTAAATATATTTTTGCATTATATTTCTAAAACCTGATGTGTATTTTCTGCACATTTCATAGAATCATAGAATGGTTTGGGTCGGAAGGGACCTTGAAGACCACCCAGTGCCACCCCCTGCCCTGGGCAGGGCCACCTCCCCCCAGCCCAGGTTGCTCCCAGCCCCGTCCAACCCGGCCTTGAACACCTCCAGGGATGGGGCAGCCACAGCTTCTCGGGGCACCCTGCGCCAGGGACTCACCGCCCGCACAGTCAACAATTTGTTCCTCATATCTCATCTAAATCTCCCCTCTTCCAGTTTGAAGCCATTGCCCCTCGTCCTGTCACTCCATGTCCTTGTAAAAAGTCCCTCCCCAGCTCTCCGGAGCCCCTTTAGGCACTGGAAGGCCACAATAAGATCTCCCCGGCGCCTTCTCTTCTCCAGGCTGAACAGCCCCAACTCTCTCAGCCTGTCCTCCCAGCAGAGGGGCTCCAGCCCTCCCGGCATCTTTGTGGCCTCCTCTGGCCCTGCTCCAACAGGTCCATGTCCTTCTTATGCTGGGGACTCCAGAGCTGGACGCAGTACTCCAGATGGGGTCTCAGAAGAGTAGAGTAGGGGGGCAGAATCCCCTCCCTCGCCCTGCTGGCCACACTTCTGCTGATGCAGCCCAGGATACGGCTGGCCTTCTGGGCTGCGATCACACACTGCTGGCTCATGGTGAGCTTCTCATCAATCAGCACCCCCAGGTCCTTCTCCTCAGAGCTGCTCTCCATCCATTCTCCACCGAGCCTGTATTTGTGCTTGCGATTGCCCTGACCCAGATGTAGGACCTTGCACTTGGCCTTGTTGAACTGCATGAGGTTGGCTTGGGCCCACCTCTCCAGCCTGCCCAGGTCCCTCTGGATGGCATCCCTCCCCTCCAGCATGTCTACCTCACCAAACAGCTTGCTATCCTAGGCAAACTTGCTGAGGGTGTGCTTGATCCCACTGTCCATGTCACCAACAAAGATGTTGAACAGCACTGGTCCCAGTACTGACCCCTGAGGAACACCACTCTTCACTGGTCTCCACTTGGACATCGAGCCGTTGGCCACAACTCTTTGCATGCGACCATCCAGCCAATTCTTTATCCACCGAGTGGTCCATCTGTCAAATCCATGTCTCTCCAATTTAGAGACCAGGATATCGTGTGGGACAGTGTCAAATGCTTTGCACAAGTCCAGGTAGATTTCTTTGCATACAGAGAGGTTGTGGGGTCTCCATACTTGGAGGTACTCAAAGCCCACCTAGACATGGTCCTGGGTGACCCTGCTTTGAGCTGGTCCCTTCCACCCTCACCGACTCCACAATTCTGTGGTGAATTGGAGAGAATGCTCTCCTGCATGCCTTTTTAGTCATTTGTTGAGAGCCTTATTTATAAAGAAAGAAAGAAACAACAAAAAAAACAACCTCATTTTTTTATCCTGCCATCTGAACCCGAATAGCTGAAGATTGATAAAACTCCAAAAGCAGCGTTCAATGCATGCCAGGCCTTAAGGAGGAGATCCTTTCCACCGCTAACTCTGTTTTACCTTTTGGCATTGTCATTTTTATGCTATTGCCGTGCCTAGTGAGTGTAATCAAAGTCAGCCCCTCTACGCCAGACCTAGTTTGCTGTCAATACAAAAATGGCTCTTGGTCCATTCATTAAAGCCAGATGGAATAATTTAAGCATTTCTGAATTTTTAAACAAGGGGTGAGGGAAATTGCTTTATTGTTACAGTGGGAACACCTCGGTAGTGTCGTGCAAGGTAATAACTATTTAACCTAAATGACATAATAAATTTTGTCAGACTGAAATTTATTGGCCTGTAGAATAGGCTCAAAATGGAAAGATTTTGAGACGTGGGTTTTGTTTTTTTTTTTTTCTTTTTTTAAGCTAGGCATTGCTGTAGCTAATACACTGTTCTCTTTATTGGGGAGAGATGGACCCGGTGACCAGAACTGGCATTCCTCTGCGCTCCGTGGCAGACACAACACATACATCATATGTCAGAGCTATTTGGCGCAATAAAGGAGTTTCACCC
This sequence comes from Vanellus vanellus, assembly GCF_965231255.1. Taxonomy (NCBI): domain Eukaryota; kingdom Metazoa; phylum Chordata; class Aves; order Charadriiformes; family Charadriidae; genus Vanellus; species Vanellus vanellus. The sequence goes on from NC_138922.1 coordinate 11,975,763, forward strand.
CAACGTCTGAATTTCTTTACTTTTGTGGGTTTGACTCAAATCCCTAAAGTTACTTGAACATAGGTTTTTTTTGTAGCTCAGTATTAATAATAGGTCAATTGCAGCTTTTCTTGTGGTCATGTTGCTGACAACATCTGTCTAATCTTACTCTCTGTGGCCTCTTGGAACATTCACTTTTAACACCCACACAGAGAAGATATTTCAAGAAATTTCCTCTGAAGTTTATACAAAGTAAACAGATATTTTTTTTTCTCTGAAAAGTACTGCACAAAGCAGATCTTTCTCCATCAATTCATGCTGAAATTTCCTTGCATGCTTTTCGGAACTCCTATGCCAGTCCAGGGTCTTAACCCAGTAAAAGCTTTAAATCTCACTTTTATGTTATATTAAAGGGTTTGTTATCTTGTTTTCTTTTTAAAAAGTGACAAAATGGAACATACACAAAGTGGTATAGGTTTGCATGGCTTCGAGTTGTTACCTTAATAATGTGTACGATCCACGGCTTTCTCCAGCTCTCTGACCGGGTGTTACACAGCCAGCAAAGCCAACTGTGCAAATTGTGTCTCGCGTAGACGATGATCTAAATTGCAAAACCAGTGATACAGCTTAATTCTGCCGGAAGAGTTGCACCTATCCAGATAATCTCTAAACTTTGGCCCATTGATCTCGTTAAGAGCAAACAGCCTTCCTTTTGATCGGTGTAGTATCTTTTTTAATATGTATTTGCTTTTGGTAAATAAATACAGAAATATCCGTGTAGGTTTTACTCGTTATCTTTGTTACTCTCTGGGGTTTTCAGGTAGTAAAGCAGATAAATAAATTTACAGCAGAGTTTTAATCAGTCCTTTTCCCCTTCCCCAGTGATTCTAGTACCGTCATTTGTAGAGCCTCTCTTACTATGTTAGTCCTGTCCTATCAGTAGCTTCAAAAAACCCAAACAAACAAAAGAACCCACACCATTCTTTCCTAAATAACTGTGGTATAGTCAAACGTTTCATTGAGGCGGCCTTGCAGACACCCAAGTCTGAGCGCTCTGGTCGTCTCTCCCTGAGCTCGCTGGGCACTGACGAGTTTTTAGAATCGGACTGTCTTTTGCTGCTACAGCAGCTTAACCTTAAGCTTGGACATACACATTACAGTCAGGGGCACGCCCGTACCTTTAGGTGCTTTGCTGGGTGATGACTTACATGTCAGCAAGAAATTCTGTAAACATGCCTAAAGGATGGGGTTTAGTTATGACTAAACGCAGTGATAAAAAAGGTGAAACAAGTAAATTTCAACAAATCATGAGTGAATGTTGTCAACGGTCTCGTTTTGGGGTCCTGGACGTTGAATTAGGTCCCCACTGTATTGCTAAGCAGAACACGCTCCTTTCAGCAGCTCAGAAATTTCCCTGTCAAGTTTAAATTTCAGTCCAGTATGTAAATTGGGGTGGTTTTCTTCTCTGCAGTATCAGGCTACAGTGTCCCTCTAGAAAACCGCCACCACCATCACCACGTGGCTTTGCGCTCCTGGTGTCGGTGCCGCGGAGGACTGGGAACGTGCTCTGTTTTGAAGATCGCAGATGTGCTTTGTTCTCATGAGTAAATATTTTGGAATGCCATAGTGGAAAACCCTTCCAAATATTTTGTGTTCAGCAATTTGTGTCATTCGCAGCCTCACTATATTCCTTTTTCTCCTGCGCAGAATTTCACGCTCGCTGGTGTGTAATATGTTAATTTAAAATATTTAGCTTGCACAGCAGAGTTTGCCGATGCCATGCTTGTACCGAGCATAAAAACATGCAAAATACATGCCTTTTACTGAAGAGGGATTTAGCATGCTGTTTTCTTTTTAGATCATAGCTGAACTGAAGACAACCGTTTCCTCTCTGACGGAGGAGAACAGCCGGCAGCAGCACCGGCTCCAGGAAGTTGTACACCAGTTTGAAGATAAGAAGCAGCAGCTGATTACAGATAATGACAGAGCAATCAAGGTAATCTGGGGGTTTTAGTCACTGATGCTACTGGCTGTTGGAGTGTCATTAAAAGTTCTGCGGTGGGCAGGTGAATGCAGGCATCGTTCCTGTTCGCACAGCGCGCGCTAATTCCATCCGCCCCACCGCCACTCGGGTGTAGTTGGTGACTCGGGCGCTCTCTCCTCTCCCTGATCCTACGCCGCCGTAAAACGTTCGGGGTTTTTTTGAGTCTAATCCATCCACTGCAGTCAAACACTTGAAACTTTTCCTCTTCTCTTTCTTTTAATACTGACTTGGATGTTTTAACGTATTTTATGCAGTGCTTTTGGTACTTGGCGAAAAGGTGAAAAATGGGAGAGGCGAGTGACAGTCCCGAGGGCCGGCAGCGTGGCAGGGCTTTAGCGGGGTCTCCGCAAGGGATCTCACCTCGCGTGTTTAAGGCTGCGATGAAGGGAAGTATGTTCTTAAGCTCCACTGAACACCAAGTCTCTGCTAAATACCAATAGAATAAAGTTTTTGTTGCTTGTAACTTTTTTTCATTAGATTTCTGCACATTTTGCGTGGAAATGGCCTTTTTCAAAGAATCGTTAAAGGACTACAGGTTCTGAATATTCGGACTCTGTTCCTTCCTGCTTTGACACCCTGATTCAAAGCGGCTGCAGAGAATCCCACCTGCGGAAGCAGGCAGAATTACTTTTTAAACATTTTTCCTTTCAGAGTAGTAAAGAGCAACGGAAGATTTTTGAAACTATGTAATCTGCTGGGGTGGACAACCAAAACACTTCATTAAAAGTTGTATAGAAGAAGGAAATTCCTTTTTTCTTAGTAAAGACATTTACTAGTACCAAACAAAGTATTGTGTTGTTAAATCTAGAGACTCATGAAAAGATTAACTCCTACAGTTTTTCTAACTTTTTGTGCTGAAAAGAAACCATGGGAGTTTTTATGTGTTAGAACTACTGATGCTCAATTGCGGTACAGTTAATGTTGTCCCCTATGTTTGAATGATTTACGTAAGGAAATTAGGTTGACATTACTATCTCATCATCTTCAGAGTGTTCTTTCTGTTTAATGATTATTTTTTTTTCTTCAAGGGAAACGTCTCTATCTCTGTGTGTGTGTGTGTGTGTTGAAGAACAGAATTTTCTTTCTGATCCATCTTTAGTCTCTTCTGTCAAAGGTACAACCGTACAGATGTTGGCTGTAATCTGTTATCCAAACTGGATCCCTAGAGCTAGCTTTTATTATCACTGGGATCTGCAAATAGTTAAATCACATTATTTTGTGGTACAGGTGGATTTTTTCCAATTAGGAAAATGTGCTATTTGTAGTTCTCCACTTCTCCAGTGGCCACCTGAAAAACAAACCCCGCGACAGTGGATGAGTCTTCAGGACTCATCTTCAGGACTTCAGTTAGAACACAGGAAGTTCCGTTCAAATACACGGAAACAGTTCTTGACGGTGCGGGTGACAGAGCACTGGCACAGGCTGCCCAGGGAGGTTGTGGAGTCCCCTTCCCTGGAGATTTTCAAGACCCGCCTGGATGCAGTCCTGAGTAATGTGCTCTGGGCAATCCTGCTTTGGCAGGGGAGTTGGACTAGATGATCTCTAGAGGTCCCTTCCAACTCTGATGATTCTGTGATTCTGTGATTCTGTGATTCCGTGTAGTCAGAAATATGCTGTTACCTGACAGTTATCATGCATTGTACCTTCTCGAGTTATATATTTGAAATATGTATTTTAGGCTATTTATCAGCGGTTGAATTTATGGATTCATTTCAACTAAGTTACGTTCAGTGGAAGTCATTCAGCTGTTGTTATCAGCAGGTTTTGTTATCGGCAGGTTTTGAAGACTAACGATGATGGGTTGTATGAAGTCCTCCTCCATGTAAACCTGTGTTCAGCTATTCTAAACTTAATTTTGACATGATTACATCAAAAATGTAATGAAATACATAAAACCCAAAGGGTAATTCTGCCCAGGGTCGCTGAGTGGTGTCCCAGAGTTTTTAGCACTGGTGCTGCAAGTATGTTTTGTAAGATTTGGTCAATTTGGGGAGGAAATTGCAGGAGCTATTGTGCTTGGAGTTCTTGAACTTTGTTTAGTATCATTAATATTGTACTTTTTTAAAAAAAACACTTCCTTTGAAACCACTGATTTAATGGAAATTTACTGAAAGCCAGATAACCAAACAGAAAGTTCTTAGTAAGGTGAGCGGCTGTGTATGCTTCTGGAAGCAGAAAGAAGTGTTGTTAACATTCAGTCACTTCGTATTTTTAAGAACTGCACATACTTCTAGACGAGCATATGCAGAAATACTTTGCTTTTTATTAGCCTGGGGCAAAAAAATTGCTTTTGATGAAAGTGGAATCCTTGATGTCCTAGAGATGGGGAACATCATCTAACCTAGGATAAGCTGAAGACCTTGAGGGATGATTAAAGAAACATTCTAAAGACAAAGCAATTCTTAATATAGCATAAGCCTTTGAGAAGACTGAATATAATATAAGCTATTGAAAAGACTATCGTTAAAAAACGGGCATTTGCTAAATATAACATTAATTTAAACTAACATTGAGGAACAGATTGCAATTTCCTTTATATGGTATTGGGTTGACTTCCTGTAAGACCTTCCAATTATTATTTCCTTTCAAAGGGAGAAATACATTTTTACAGAAACCAACTGGCTCTCAGAGAAGTTTTGGATTTAGTCAGTAAAGTGATATCCAGATGTGGATGCCATAATACATGATTTTGATGTTAATTCAAATTCCTGACTCTTTGCTAGTTAAAGGCTTCTAAGTTGTTATTTCACAATTGTACCTATCTCCTTCATCTTGATGGTTTCTTTTTAAATACTATCTTAAACATGGGTGAAAAAAGATAAATGAAACTTTTAAGAACATTTTGCTTCTTTTGACAACCTGAAAGCCAATCTGAGCAACCCTTTGTGGCTTCAGAGGGCCTCAGGTTGGGTCAATTTGAGACAAGTGCCTGAAGTACTTGGCATTCTGTGCTGCGCCGTGATTTGTCTGGCTAAGGGCAGGTCGAAGTTTGTGCCATCAGTCATAAAATCAGGATAACATTTTGGCTCAGCACATTCCTTTCTTGTGGCTTATCAAGTAACCAACTTGGATGCCACCGCGGTGCAATGTCTAATAGCAACGACCTAAGAAGCAGTGGTCTGCCAAGGCGTTGAAGAGCTGCGTGTCTCCTTCTCGCTGCTGTTGGGTTTGAGCCTGTTGGGATTACGACAGCGTTGGCACGGAGAGCGATCCCAAAAGCAGAGCTCGCCGTTCAGTGCCGCCCAGAGATCTTTGCTTTGAACTTACCGGGACTCGCGTTCTTTGGAGCAGAGTGCAAGGCCGCTGAACTGGGCTGGCACGGGGCAAATCCGGCAAAGCTCACCTGGTCTCTGGGCCGTGCCTCTCCTGTAACGTGCTTACGCTTCAAAGATCGGGAACCATTGGTTTAGACCATAGCGTTAGTTGAGAGCACAATTATATTGATGCCCTGCAGACGCTTGGAAAAGCTGCTGAAATCGCCACGTCTGTTAACCCATTTGTGATGCTTTAGAGCGGGATTTCGGCAGGCGCCCTCCAGTAAGGGATTGAGTGCTGAACTCCTGAGAATGTCTATGCAGGAGCCACGTTGGTCATTGAAGTGTAGTGTAAACTTATTAAGGTTAAATTTAAACTAGCTTTCTTGCATCCCGATAGCAATCTACCCACCACAACCCGGAGCTCAATGCTGTCGGACGGTCAGAGCATTTACCTCTCTCTCCTGCTGCTTTTGGCCGCGGTTCCTGGCTGGACGCGGCACTAGCATGGAGCTGACTGCATTGTAGGGACACCTGGAGGGTATTTATGAAATCCCAGCCTTAGGTTTTGGGGTTTTTTTTATGAAATCTTTTTTGGATCCTGGGATTGAAAGTGCCAAACGGTTCCTGGGCTTGGAACTGCAAAACATATTCAGAGCATTTTAATGTAGAAGTTGATGGCCAAGTAGGGACTCCACATCAAAAAGTAGTTTCTGGAAAGAAATGGATGATGGAGAGCACGCAGTGACAAACCCACAACAGAAAAGGGAGAAAATGATGCTTTTTGCCAGAGGAACCACATTTGTTATTTGGCTCATAATACAGATTCTAGGATTCTGTTATATCCCCTGAATTAACACCAAAACTTCATTAGCAAAACATGGTTTGAAGATGACATATTTCAACACTTTGTGTGTCAGCCAGCTTATGATCAGATTAATTCTGTTAATAAATAAGATTTAAAAGATTTCTAGGAAAGAATGTCATATAATTATGTTCCCTTTCGTGTGAAAAATTTTTGAAACTATTGTTTTTCTTTGTTATGTTTAAAAATGTTGAGAGGGAAAAAAATCAAAAGGGTGTTTTATAGCCATAGCAGAACAAAAGAGAAAACTTCTGGTTTTAAATTGTGTGGATCTATGTGGGCACTGAGTATTCTCAACATCATCATATATTTGTTACATGTTGTCTTATCTTGGAGAAAAAAAGATAATTTCCTCTATGCAAAGGTTGGACTGAGGATTTTATCAACATAGTGAAATTTCTCAATGCAATTAGGACAAAATACGTATTCTGCTATAGTGCTGCCTGCGTCAGTCCTTGTGTGGGGTACTCAGTAGGGCTACTAAGTTCGGGGCTCCCCGGGTCAAGAAGGACAGGGAACCACTGGAGAGGGTCCAGCAAAGGCCTATAGAGATGATGAGGGGACTGGAGCATCTTTCTTACGAGGAAGGGCTGAGGGACTCGGGGCTTTTGAGTCTGGAGAAAAGACTGAGGGGGATCTTCTCAACGCTTATCAATCCCCAAAGGGCGGGTGCCGGGGGATGGGAACAGTCTGTTTCCAGCAGTGCCCAGTGACAGGACAAGAGGGAAGGGGCACAAAGGTGACCATGGGCAGTTCCATCTCAACCTGAGGAGGGACTTCTCTCCTGTGGGGGTGGCAGAGCACTGGCACAGCTGCCCAGAGAGGGGGGGAGTCTCCCCCTCTGGAGCCATTCCAAACCCTCCTGGAGGTGTCCTGTGCCACTGCTGGAGGTGCCCCTGCTCTGGCGGGGGGTGGCACTGGGGGGGCTTCAGAGGGCCCTCCCAGCCCTGACCACTCTGGGATTCTGGGATTCCCTTTTATTCTGGAATGCTGTTTCCACGGGGGGTGGGGTGACATTGCTGTCACTCTCTCTGGCACGTCGTGCCAACCAGTTGCCCCCTAAAGAGGGCGCGTGGTCTCGGGCTCTGCTGCTCGGGGCGCCCGCCTGCCCCCCGCCCTCCTGCCTTTATTTGCCTAATCCCCCCTCCCGTTCACCTTTGGTTCCTGCTAAAAGTAAAACAAATTATTTTAAACCTTGGGACGTTTTAAAGCATTCAGAACATTTCTCTGAGGGCACCTGATATCTTTGTTTCCAGACAGTAGTTGTCAAAATATACCGACGGTGTTTACAAACGTCTCTGAAATGCGGTGTATCAGAAAAACTGTGTTTTAAAAAATTTTGTGAACAAGCTAATTTTGCTTTTAGTTATATTGCGTTATCGGCCATGTTTATTAGCAAATTCAACTTGTAATTACAAATAATATTTTGTATTAAAATGAAAAGCATGTCAGAGCCATGGGAACATGAACGGAGTGGCTGTAGTCCTGCAGAACTATTTGGTGTGTTGTCCTCAAAATACCTTTTGGAATACCACCATTGTACTCTGCGATAGCCAACGTTGGGTTTAGTAAGAAATAAATAACTCTAATTTGTTGGTTTAAGGTCCCAAGCAAAGCTGACTCTCGGTGGTTTAGATGTCCTTATTAGTGCTTATTAAGGGAGGAGAGGCATCAGAGAGCACAGGACCTAAATTGACCTGGTCTGGAGTACAGAGAAGAAGCGTTTTTGGTCCCATCTCCCAAACGAGACGCTGGAAGGTAGAGCCTTGGCTTTGTCCGAGGTTTGTGGCAAAGGTAGAAATTACCTCTGGAGTCCTGAGGTCCGGCTGCGTGCGCCAGTCGGGGCATCAGCCCTTCTGCGAGAGCAGTTTCAGGTTCCAAACGGTAACAAAACTGGAGAGTGATTTTTGGAAATGAGATCGCCGGGTGTTAAAGCCACGCCTGACAAGTACAGTTGCAGTCTCGTCAGAGCCTTTGGAGAAAGCTGGGCCAGTTCGGTTCTTTACCTTTCTGTTAAGGCTGCTGGCAAGTTTCCGAGCTGTGGCAAATAAAGGGGGAACGATTTACATGTTCAGCGCTTTCTTTGTATTTACCGCAGAAAGACCGTAATGAGTGGTTGTTCGGAAGGCTGTGAGCATGTGTAACTGATAGCACCGAGGACATTAATTAGGAGAAAAAGAACCTGAAAGATTAGCATAAACTAAAAACAAACACCTAAAACTTAGGGTAAAGTGAAGACAGACATTATTTCAAGGCCTTTTTGTCACGGGAGCCGTGGCTTGCTCTCCTCTCCTGCATAGGTTGATGCAGGAGGGTTCGCTGTTATGATCTAGACTACTGTTGAGTAGTTGCGTAATACACTTCTGTCAATAAGACCCACATTATTTATAAGCTTTTAAAAAATATTTTATGGTATTTTTTTTATTTTAACTTGGCTGAAGCTGTTGTGTTTTTTTAGCTAACGGTGCCCGTAGGAAGGAGGTCGGCATTTCACTGTCGAAGCTGACGCTCACTCGAGTCTTACAAGACATCTGCTCAGAACATGCGTTACTGTTTGTGATGGTTCGATGGCCACAGACATGCCAAATTCTGTCAGTCATCGAAGATCTTCAGAGATGTGTATGCCACAAAGTTCTCCAGAGGGATTTCAAATCCATCTAATTGCTTTTGTGGCTAAGCGTTACCATGATAAACCATTTGGCGTGGGGAAATAAACAGTTTTAAGGGACCCTCTTGATGCTGGAGTAATTTTTCATGGATCCCTATTGCTTTGTCGCTGACCTTAGTCTATAATGATACTAATAACTCTGCAGTGTCTTTAGTAGTGGGGAATTACAAGGCACCGGCATTTGTACCTTAGCATTGTAGAGCAGTCATTAAAATTTACCAGGCAAAGGGCATTATCTTGCTCATAATTTCCTCTGTTCTGGTTGATCAGCAAAGGAAATTGTGTCTTCCAAAAGAATGGGTAAATGGAATCTGCAGGGCTTTTATGGTTTTGCTTGCTCTTTCACAGGGGGTCCAAACTCCGAGGCACCCGTTTTTCAGTCTTTGTTTATATCAATACTGGTTTCACCCAAATTCGGTCGGCTAGAGAAATGAGGGCTTAGCCCCAAGGTTTTCAACTGTTGCCCATGCGCTGTCTCTTGAGTCCATTACATGGTTATCTTTGAAAGGCTGTATTGGCACATTCGTTATGAATGATGATAAAAATAGGCTGGCTTTCGTGTTAGGGTTAGATAGTTATTAATTGCAACTGAAACTCTGATTTTAAAAAGTCCTCTCTACTCTTCATAATCATATCTCTCCTTCTGTTGCTGCAGAAATTATCTCCCTGTCTGAAGCACAGTACCTTCTCTTCAGAATTACAGGGTTTCAGATGTTTGGCCAATCAGGCAATGCGAGCGGCTGAGCATCTGTAAGTACTTTAAACTATCTTTGACATGCTTTGTGAGACAAAGAATTGAGTCATCTCTTTTTTCCTGCAGCAAGCTTTGCACTCTGGCATTTTTCTTGACTTTTCATGTCTCAACACATTGAAGAACTTACCATGGCCAACAGCAAAATCATACTTACAAGTTTCATAAAAGACTAGAACTAGTGCTTGCCTAGTCCTCTGAACTGCAGTCCAGTTTTATCCGGCAGGTTTAAAAGTTTGTATTTTTACTTTTTCCTACGTTATCATTTTTGTCCTCGGTGTTTTGCCTTCCCTCCAGAAGGTACTTTGCTGCATGAAGTCCTTTTTATTCTTTTTTTAGCCCTAGCAGGGATGCCACCTTACATCTACCAGTCTCCAAATTATGCAATTAAAGATTCCATAAATGCATAACAAAATATAAAGCCTTCTGTAGCTAAGCTATCTGTTTCTTTTAATGAGGTGGACTACACTAATTTTGCACTGGAAAGTGGCAAAAAGGAATTGAAAACAAGCCATAAAATTCACTGCCGTTAACTGCAAGACAGGAGTAGTAACACTGAGCGGCGTCCTAGGCGATGCGAAAGGTAAAGAAAACACTCTTATTAGTGAGTGTTTAGTAGTACTGACATAAGCCTACGCAGCTAATGAAGAAGGGCAGACAATGCTTATAACTGCGATGTAAGAAAACGAAAATTAGCTTTTTTAAGGCTGCTGTGAGGGTTACAGTTTCCTCTGGGGTTTCAAAGATGTTTTACTCTCCAAAGGGCACAGGGGCTTTTATGTCGGGGAGAGAGCGGTGCTTAGAGAGGCAGAGCTGGGGACATACCCAGAAGCCCGGGGGCAGACTGCCCGGGAGGAAGCGCCTGGGCTCCCAACTCTGGGGCTTTACTGGAGAGAAGGGGAAAAAAAAAAAAGAAAAAAAGAAAAAGATAAAAACAAGTGTCTCATGTCCTCCAAACACAGGGCATCTGTAAAACAGTCTGTGCATAGGACTGTGTAGACTTTCCAAGGACTGTTCTTTGTTCCAGTTCCAGTGAGTTCCTGGAACGCAGCCTCCTTCCCTGCTCCTGGAACAGCCTTGACTGCAGAGCTTCTCCAGCCGTGTAGGTGGAAACACAGTATGTGTGAACTATATATCCAACCAACAAAAGATCGCTGGAGAAAACGTCAGCTTCAAAGCAAGCC